>NC_086249.1:56145772-57544522 GCF_021018805.1 Prinia subflava
AGCGTGTGACTGAGCCGATCCATATCTGTGAGCAGGAGGCACTTCACTTCCAATCCATTCGCTATTAGGTGCTCTCAGGCTTGCTGTGCAGACATTAAATAATAACATATCATTTCCAAGGCTAAAATCATTCAAAGAAATAAAAAAAAAAAGGATTGTAAGCAAGGAATCCTTTGTGCAACAACAAAAAAAAAATGAAAAAAGGGGGTTGGGGAAAAAAATAATCATTTACCATGCAGTTCTGTTTTTGAGATAAAGATGTAATAATGCCATTACCTTTCATCAGCAGGATCCTTGAAAATCAACACTCTTTGCTTATCATGCTGTGAAATACAAATAGAGCTAAAGGCATGGTCCACAAGGCACTGCTGCAGCTATATTAACTAACAGATCTGCCCTTTGTGAAAGAAACCGTATCCGTTTCATTAGTGCAGACTCTAATTCAAAACTGTTGAAAATGAACTGCACATACTGTTTTAATAACAACATTCCTAGTCGTTATCAAACTAGTAATTCTCTCAGCACTGAATAAATGCAAGGGTCTGCATCTCGATTATGGCCTGCTGTTAGAGAAAACCATGCTAAAATCCTTTCTGTTCCCTCCTGTCTGGTCCATCAAGTATTCCTATTGTCTCCATCTTAACTGTCAAAAATATACATGGATTATTCAAGGTACTACCAGTTGAATTTTATGTTATTCAGCTTTCTTTTTTCAGGCATGTTGTTCAGTTAATACATGATTAAGACACTCAGAGGGTTGCTTGTGAAACAGACACCTCCTCTCACCTCACCAGAGGCACGGGGCTGCACTTTACAGGACTTCCAACTTCAGACACTTTTGGGTTTTAAGGCAAAAAGGGAAAGAGCCAGGTTAAATTAAATGGCTACACTGTTTCTGCAGCCTAAAAGACTGCATGAGACTGTACAAAAGCTGAATTTTTAGGAGGTCATGCAATTTCCTCCTTTGCTTGAACAGAAAAGTGCACAGGTCTCCTAGTACTTTCTCCTATCCAATAACTTAATTCTACATTTTTAAAAATATCGGTATTCAGCATAAAAATAAGATGATCGATACATTTTACAAAAGAGATATGTGGAGTTGGTTTTCTATGGAAGTATGTAATCCTGTGGTTCTAGTCATTGAATATTCAGATATAAACTGGACTGGCAGTCAACAGCAAAGAGAAAATTTTATGTACATGTCTGACATGCAACCTCAGAGCATGATCAATGCTTTGCCTCTACTATCACATGAAGAGCTTAAAAGAAACAAGAAGAAATTCTGACCTCTAGGATAAACTGCCTACTTCCCCTCACATAGTACTGCATCCTCCCCTTGCTTGCCTGTTCCCTTCCTCTTCTGTACACATTGCCTATTTCCATTAAAAAGAGGCAGTTATTTCCCATTCTGATTTTTGCAGCAATGTGGTCCTCATTTATCTGCTTTATCACATAGATGTGTTAATGGATTTCCTGATCATAAAAAGTTGAAGCTCTAAGACCTGAATGCAAACTCTGAGACAAGGGCAATGTATCTACATGTACATCCCGCTGACATTGCTGATGGGAAAGGACCTATAAAATGTAGGTTTAAGGAACTGCCAGAGTACGCAATTTTCTACGTGCACAGACCCAATTTGAGAAAATTTCTTACAGCAGATGCCTGACTTGGGCCCTATGGTTGCCTTTCCCGTCACCTGGAGAAACTCCAAAAATGCTCCTTTGAACGCAGACACATGCAGGCATGTGTGCAAATACAGTCTGAGTCTCTAGAAAGCACACTTCTTTCCGCCCCTCACCCCAGGATATTCTGCTTAAACAAAACCCCCCAAGGATTCAACATATTCAACATTATGAAGTTACCTTTAAAACTATCTGTTGCCTAGTTCACATCATTGTGAAACATACACACCAGTCAGAAAAGGATGCACATTTTTAATTCTGTCCCAAAAATAAATGCAGCTCTATTTAGTCCTTTGTCCTGAATTTGAATGAAAATATTCTGCATTTCTTAAATATCTATATAACTATGGATAAAATATTTTTATGCATAATATATCATGTTTACATGTCTGTAACACAGAAAAAAAGACACGATTTCTTAATGACAATTCAATTCTTGTATGACAGATATGTTAACTTGTCACTTATTCCACTAGAGCATTATTTCCTACAACTGAACTAATAACCCTGAAGTTTTAATGTTTTCTTTTTAAAAAGTAGCTTCTAGTTATTATTTATGATGATCCTATAGACTAGCATAACTACTTAACAAAATGAGGTGTGTATTAAACCTTTGTTTCTTAACACAGCACACCACAATATAATGTTTTACTATACCTGCTGCAGATAACAAGGAGCTATGAAACAAAACTGAATGAAAGCTTAACACTTTCATTAGAGTGTTATTATTATACATTCATACAAGGCACTAATAAAAAGAAAAAATAGCCAGAACAATAAAGTATGCATTTTGAAAATAAATCACATTGGAGATTAAATTATCCAACTATTTATCCAATTAGGATTATTTTGCATGGAACAGGAAATAAAGTAAATGTGATCAAACAATATAAATAGTCTTTTTTTTTTAATCTTGCTGACAAGATAGACTTATTAATTTAGATTTTTACACGAACTCAACACAGTTTCATAGTAAGCTCAAAGCACAAATGTCACACTGGCGGCTTTTGCTTCTGCAATTTTAGAAGCCTGCTCTCTAGTATGCTTCATGTAGGTAAAATCATTCTTTTCAGAAGCAAATACCTATGCAATCAGGAAAACTTATGAGTATATTTATAGCTAAATAGTTTTCTGTGTGAATAGCTAAACTTCTCATCTGCTCTTTCTGAAGAGCAGATTTATTTCTTTTTTCTTTTCTATTTCACTGTGCCTCAAGCACTATTTTGCCATGACTGTACCACTGTCTTAAAAAGGACCTGTTACCTCCTTCAAATCTTCAAATCTCATTCCAGAAAATATTAATTGCATGCACTGAGAGTGAGATCCATTCATTTACCTTTCTTTATGTAACTACAACTCAGTAGTTGCATGACTAAGCACTTGTAAGGTGCAATTCATCTGATCTACTTTTGCCATCTACTTTAGGATGAGATGGATCACCCCTACAACTGCCTATTGCTATCTGTTGAGTCTAAGGTGACTCAGATGCAAATGTCTACATTTGTTTCAATGAACTTCACAGCAAAGATTTAATCTAGATGAGGGAACTGCTATGGCACAACTGACCTTCCAACATGAAATGCTGAATCTTTGCTAATAATTCCCCTAATTCACTAACTGGTGCTCAGATCATAACAACCAGTTCATGGCCTTGTTTAGCAAATTTAACTATCACAATTAAAGGCTAGGGAAACAGATATGGAGAAATTATATTCTTGGTTGACAGATAAACATTACATTTTAGCTATAAGATGCAAGATTTTTTCCCGTGACAAGCAAATTCTAGAAAAAGCTTAGTGACCTGATTATGACTAAATGATCTGTTTCTGGTGTTCTGTGTGTTCCCGAAGCACAGTTTCATAAAAGCATTCCTTTAACTTGAAATACGATGTGCTCAACATAGCACATTTGTCCTTAAGGCTGTATGATTATGCTTTTGCAAGCACCTAGACAGCACTTTTCACCCACAGATCTCAAACAAATTTACAGAAGTAGATATCTGTCATTGACAAGCATTTGCCTTATGTCCCACGATGTCAAAGTTGCATGCACAGTCTTGTCATTAAAAGAAGTGCTATGTATCATACAATAAACAATGACATTCCACAAAGAATCCTTCTGGTCTGAAGTTAATATTTATCTTATTTTCATTTTTCCAAGTGAATGCTTTTAGAAAGGAAACACATCCACCTAGGAATATACATATTCAGTTTACACTAAGAGAAAAATACATATTAATAATAGTATAAAAGTAAAAAAAAAAAAAAAAATCAGTGTTTAATCTGTTAAATAATAGAAAAATTCTTATGAACTAGTGATACTGTCATTGAACTGGAGAGAGTTTGAGAACAAGCTTGCTCTGGCTTTTTCACCCTATGATTTGGAATCTGCTCACAGTACTGCCAGCTTAACCAAAAAGGATTAACTCCCATATCCAACTGAGAACACAGATAATTCTCAGTAATTGGTAAAAAATGAAGATGAATGGGGCTGAGAGATAAGGAGCAATTAGCTCATCAGCAGTTACAGCTGTGCACTCAATCCGGATCCATCTCTTGAGTCTCGGCCCCTTTTAAAGAACCCAGGCAGAATAAGCACAGGACACCCCCTCCCAAAAAATTGCCATACCTGCCCATCATTCCTCTGTCTTCCATTTTATTTCCATGCTATACAAAGACACCTGTCATAGCATTCTGTGTAAATTACTACCTCTCCCAGGACCTGTATCTACAGCCAATCTTCTTTTACATTAAAAAAAAAAAAAAAAAAAAAAAAAAAAAAAAAAAAAAAAAAAAAAAAAAATATCCCCAAACCCAAAACCCAGAAACTAAATGACTACTGTAGACACTTTTAAGTTCCCTGTCAATCGTTTCATTACAGCAGCATCATCTGTTTGAAAATATAAGCAATTCCCTCATCTAATTATAGGGAGGATTTGAGGTTCATTAACATTGCCAAGGCAGAGAATCAGATGTGCAACTGCAGAGCTGTGCTCAGTGGCCTGCATTCTCTGTTTCCTTTTATTTGCTTTTTCAAGGTCTCCAAGACTTTTTCCTGGAACCATAAAAGTAATTCTTTCCCTTAAAATAGACACGTGTGTTTAGAAAAAGGAAATTACTGCATTTTGTACTGTTCTATTATTGGGCAAGGTCACCAGAGAAAAATAATTTCACCTAAATCATTTTATCTCTGATTCTGGATGAAAGAAAGGAATAGTATACAAGTAAGCATTACTTTTGAACAACACATCACAGGAAGCCTTGTATTTGTTTCATAATTTTAAATATTGCAAGGTAATGCAGATGAAGAGGAAACCTAACATGCCAAGAAAATCTCTTAATTTTCAACACATTTTGTGGTTGTTTATGGATTAACATGCTATCCAAGTGTAAAATGTTGCTTTGTATTTCCTAACTGTGTTTAGAAATTAAGAACACCAAAGTCTTCATGATTGCTTCACTTCCTTAAAGAAATAATAGCATTTTTTTTGTATGAACATAGTTTAAACAATGACATTTTCTTGGGACATCTGTTTTGAGATCACATTTTGAATAGATATGAACTCATTTCCTGCTAAGCAAGTAATTTACTATTGTTGATAGTTGTTTACAAGTTTTATGAGTCATATTTTAGCAAGTGGCAAAGGTCTTAACAAATCCTTTGAGTATTCCCTAAAGTGTATGCATAGTGTTTTCATTATATAAAATGTTCGGGAAGCAGAAGTATACGAACAGTTCTTCACTTCCTAACAAGTTATAGATAGCAAACTCTAGCTCAAAAAATAGCTTTTGAAAGGTATTTATTTTCAAAGGCTTTTATCTTTTGCTTCTGCAGGTTAATGAAGTAGGACAGCAGGGCAGTAAGTACTTAAGCAGCAAGGAAATGACAGATCTGCTTTACCTATCCATTGCTTCAGAGCATCAGATGGTAAGCATACACCTGATCCTAATATCACACTAAGATGTTAATATGACAAACAGAACCCTGCCAGTGAAATTTAAAATTTGACCTTGCCACTCTCTTTTCATTCTCCAATTAATTTAAAAAAACAAACTAAACCAAACCAACCAAACAAAAAAACCCCCAAAACAAAACCAAATCAAAAACAAAACAAAAAACCCCCCACCAAATTCAAAAAAAAACCAAATCCCCAACACACAGCATAATCTTTCTTTTTCCTTTGCTGCCCTACAGAATTCATTTTTTAAACAAAACCCCAATAATTTATCTACCCTGCATGCTGTATGTAGAATTGCCACTAAAAAGAACCCGGGACATTTTTCCTTCTTATCTGCAATGTAGCTCATATCAGCCAAGCTGTCACAAGACAGTACTTGATATAAACAAGAGATTGCAAAGACATCTCAGTAATCAATATTAGGATGGCTACAGTATGGAAGCCCCAACCACTGCATATCATTTGTCTCAGCATCTATTTCTATGACCAAATGAAGCATTAATTCAAATCATAAATCTATGGTGATTTAAATCTGGGAATGAGCACCTGCCTGCTTTAATGATTTATTTTGTACATTTCAGTAAGCAGGAGATTTGTCCATATGAACTGACAGGTCACCTTCAGATGCCAGCAGCAGACTGTTTATCACCATGCAGACTAGCATCTCATCTTAGCAAGTAAATATTAAACTAAAAGAATCCAATTGATTGTGGATGGGGGAGAAAGGCGTTGTAGCCATATATTTTACTCAGTGTGCTAATACCTCACTCTGATTCCTCTGTAATCTCTTTTTTTTTTCTATTTTTTTCCCCCTTCTAAAATGATAATTCTGGTGGGAGGATGCAAGCTCAAGGTTACCAGCAAAACTGAAGAGATATAAAATAATTACTTATTAGTGTCATTGGCTTCCTTTAACTCCCTTCACTGACTAACCTTTTGGCCATTGTTTCAAAGGACCAAGTAAATAAATTTGTGTAGTGCTTTGTATAATTATACAACATTCAACTATAAGAATTATTTCTGTAATTCACATTAGGCATTTGATTACAACCAAAAAAGCAAGACAATTTGGAGGTAAACCCGGCAAGTCGATAAGATAAGATAAATAAATTAAGGGTCCTTATTTTATTTATCTGCCTTTATGTAGGCATTGGAGCACAGGATGATTGATCCATGCACACCATAATGTCTACTACATATGGGCTAAGATGAATCAGTTAAGCTTTTAGCCTAGTTGGATCATTTGTTCCTTTTCAGTTTGGTCAGGCACATAACCTAATTTAAAATATAAAGTAAAATCAGGTTGTTTTCTTCAGTTTTATTCTTTCCTCCTGTCAACATTCAGTAATGCAATATTTCATATTCTTACCTAGCAAGCTATAATCTAAAACATTAATGGTATATAGCATTGGTAATATTTATTTGAAAATACATAAATAAACACACTGAAAAAATACAGGAGAAGAAAGAGTACACACCTACTACAAAGCAACACCCTTGAAATATGAATTCTTGTCAAGATAATACAGTGTGCTAATTTTCAAAAGTGCAACTAATAAACAAAGAACTTAACTTTTAATGAACCTAATAATACCCTGACATTACTAGCAGTAGGAGTAATTCCCTGATTCCATATGCATGACCAACACTGGACACTAGACAGGGTTCATCATGAAAATAAACAAATGAAAGAAAATTGCTTTTGAGAAATCATCTGCATGAAGGGTGCAGCTCAAGACAAGATGCACAGACAAGAAAACTCTGTTTTCAGAACCATTTCTCATGGAATGGAGACAACTGGAAAGCTATTCACTCGACTCAGAAGGGCCATTTTTTTCTGAACAAAATTAACTCAATTCTTCATTCAGTTAAATTGGGAAATTAACTGAAGCTAACAAGTAAGTTAAGGGGCTGAGAGGAAATTTTGACAATGACAATAAATAATCTTGCTTCGCTAAGTTTGCCTTACTAAAATAGCTAGAATGTATTTTCTTAAATAGGGAAAATGATTAGGCTGTCTAAGAGCATATTAGTTATCTAAATTATGCCTAAAACAAGGATTTCAAAATAGATATTTTTCTTTTTTATTCAGAGGAAGTTCAGATATTCCTTCTAGCCACTCTTCTGCAAATACTCTGTGTGGTTTAGATGTTTATTACCTGTTAACTTTTCCATCCCCATGGATGCACATGTGGTTTATAACTGGAACTGCCAAGTTCAATAGCAGCTCCACAAACCAGTATTTGAACTTTTTATTTCAGGTAATGGATTCATCTAAGCCTGAAAATCTAAATTAGCTTCTAGTTCTAGTACACACTCTTTATCTTCTCAGTTTGTATTTACACTTTTCATCCTTCCTCATTGCTTCACTTTTCTCCCAGTGTGCTAGAGGCCACCTGGTCCTTCCACTTCATTTGTACCTATCTCCTCCTCCCAGATTTCAAAGACACCTGCTCTCTACCCTCTCTTGTTTTCTCTCCAAGAGAACAATCTTTACACTTGTATTCAAGTAACTGCATATGTTGGTATCTGAGTACTCACACACTATTTATGACAATTTTCTTCCCCATCATAGAGGTATTTTTAAAGCCTTTATTTAAAAGGAAAACAAAACCAATCATATAATCTCCTTATGCAGTAATGCTGCATATTGTTTCTATTTACAGTAGTATGTGCCCACGTGAACCTGTTCTTTGAACTGCAATTCATATTATTTCTTAATAATACCCTGCTGATGCCTACTGAATTGTACAGAAACACTGCTCACAAACATGTATTTATTGATGTTAAGGCTAGTACGTACCTTCTAAAAGTCAATGTATTTAGAAGATGAAAAACTCAAAAAAAAATCTAGACAAAGGACCAAAATAGAAACAAAAAAGCCTATATGAGGCCATTTTATTCCAGTATATACCAATCTTCCCTGCAGTCTTCTAAACGTACCTCTCTGTCATTGAATTTCTGTTGCTGAGTTAATACTGTCTCAAAATGATAAAAGGATCCAATACAATGAAATGGCATAACAAAACATTTTACAGCAGACACACACAGATGATTAAAGATTTAATCAACAACAACAAAAAGTTATCCTAGCTTTGAAGTATGCTTTAGCAAAACAAATTGTCCAAACAAATGAATAAAGTATACTGAAACAATTCTTTTTTGAAAAAGAACTAGAGTTGCTGATGGCTGCTCTAAGAAATGGAAAAAAATGTTAACTACATTTTAAGAACAAGTTTATTAAAATAAAATATGATAGGAACTGCAGAGCATGGCAGAATTTATTGTGTATGTATGTTTTCCTTTTGTCACAGGGCACATGAAAGTATGAAATATTTTGCTTTCAAGCTTGTGTTCTGAATTACCTAAAGTCGATACCCAGCACACTGAGCAGGAGACATTGTTAAATTTCGCTTTGACACCATCATCTGTCACTCCACCTGTACTTTGAAAAATGAACTCTAAGCAATCAAACCACTTTCTTTCATGGAAAATATTAACTGGAGTCTGCAAAAGTAGCCTGCGAAGAAAAGAATGTTTCTGTAATAGTAACAACGGAACTGAATGCTGGTGTAAAGGTCAGGTAAAAAACAAATCTAAAAACATTAAGAAAAGGAAAAAAAATACGCACCTTTTTACACTAAATCAAGGACTTCAGAAGGAAGTTCAGAAAGATCACCATTTTAATAAAATATCTTAGTATTATGGATGCATAATAATGCTATGTCTGAAACTTACCAACACTTGAATTCAGATCTCCATTTTCAGAGTCTGCTCCATGCTGGTTATTATTTGCATGATAGTTGGACATAGCTTCCAATTTGATTTTTTTCACTTTCATTGCTTCTGCTATGGCAGCATTGGTGGCAGCTGCTGCTGCTGCAGCTGCTGCTGTCAGACCTGCAAAGAAGTATGAAAAAAATTTAATATTCATTATTGTATGAGTCTCCATTATTGTAGGGACTGTTATTATTCCTTCATGCTTATTATATAAGAACAGAGAGCATTGCAGAGTATTATTCCTCTTGTAGGTCTTAAAAACTATCAACTTTTTCAAGTAAAATGTTTCACATCTTATTTAGATAATTACTTCTATACATTCATCTAAACTTTAACTTGGTATCTAGTGGGTGCATTCATTATAGACTCACAACTATCTAATTTAGCTTCAAAATGGTGTCCTGAGTGTCTGACTATGAATAGGTGAATATGTACATAACCACACTTAGGAAAAAAATCCCATTAGATCTCTAGTGTTAGACATGCTAAAGAAAAGAGAAAAAACAGGTCTGTAATTTCTATTTATGAGTAACAGATGATAGAACTCAGACATTTCTCATTTCATACATAACAGCAAGGAGATGTAGTTGTTCTAGGAAGCATTTCTAGAAAAAAATAATGCAGAACATTATTCTTCTCTCCCCAGATTTGAAGGCATTAAAATATTTATCAATGATAACTGGAATTATAAACCCATTTAATACCAACCACAAAGCCACCTACGGGCAACTCAAGTGCTCTTCCTACCAAACCAAGTTTCTGCCATCCAGCCATTTACAAGAATGTTCTACAAACCCAGGAAAATTTCTCCTTGTCAGGAGCAATTGGATAACTGGTCCAGTTCTCCAGTTGCCTTCAAAACTCAAAATTAGATGCAGCTTTTAATCAAAGTCACAAGTGTCTGCAGTTTTTGCCCTCTTCACTGAGGGAGGGAAATTCCCCTGTGGTCCCCAAGCCCTGCTGCTGCCCACCCAGATCCCTCTGCCCCAGCCTGGGTGACAGCAGAGAGAAGCCAGTGTCAAAACTTCACAGGAGCTGCCTCCTCCACACAACTGATGCAGGGGGCAGAGGTGGAAATGATAGAGAGCTGAATCTAAGAAATAAAAGAGAAGGCAATAAAGCAGATAAGTTTAATGCATTGATGCACTCTCAGCCCTCAGCCTGTGATGCCACAAGAAGAAAACAGATCCTCAGTCATTTTGAATCAAGATTCTTGCCCTGAATGTGGAGAAGGCTTGAAAAACTCAATGTAATTAGATTAAAGGTGACTGTTTGTCTGATTTTCAGCTATTCTGAGAGGTGTGAAGTGTCTTATGGATCTCAAGAGGAACTAACTCCACAATTTACTATTCTAAAGCTGCTGTCTAGCATAGGAAGAGTGCAATTTAGCAGGAAAGACCAAATAAGCAAATAATCCCAGGCTGCTGAGGTAAATATTGCTAGCACCATTGCTTCCCAAGGTCTCTTGTTGTCTCCTTTGGCTCCTTATATGGAAAATAAGTTCACTTTTGCCATGTTTTTGGCTAGTGATGGGGAGGGACAAATTCCAGCAGGGAAAAAGCAGAAGGTGAGCAGACATGAGGAAATCTATAAGGCAGCCTAAGAGGTGCCTTTGAATATAGTATTGCTTGACTGAAGGTTGTTTTTCCTTATTGCTTTGCATGACCACATAAAGATTAGCAAATGGTTCCAGCCTCCCGACCCTCCTCACAGGCTGACTTCTAACACCTCCAAGTGTAATGAGAATTACTGAACAAGTGATAATTACAGATCAATATTCTTTAGAAAAGTGCTGTTTCAGGTAGAAGATGTACCAGAAGCCAAAAACTAAATGACAAGGTGAATAAATATGAGGGCTTACTTTTATTTTAGCTTCTGCTATCACAAATTGGGCATGTTCTGATCTTAGAAAGGTATTGAAAATAACATGGATTGCTTCCAATTATATTTTTACCTTGGAGGAAGGATATGAAGCCATACATTATACAAATTTGGTTACAGTCCCTAAATATGGCCACAGAAAAAGGGATGGTGCACCTCTGAACTTGGGTTTGCATCCGGTGCTCATTAAATAATACAATAACCTATACTTCCTTTTTATAAAAATATATATATATATATATGTATGTACATCCCTGAAAAGCTAAAACTAGCATTTTTAAAGAACAATTCTTTGGAGGAATATTCTGGTACATTATATTCAGTGACTACAACAATAGCCCCCAAATTTTCGGTTGTGACTACACTTACAAAACAGCAGTTTTAAAATGCTTCCTTTAACGTATTGGGGTAAATTACATACTAAAGAGACGCTGGACATAGGACTTGTGAGACCACCTTCAATTATTTTGTTTCACTGGAATAATAACCTGGATGCAGAACTCCTTAAATAAAAACTCTCTTTTGCCACAAAATTGGCAAAAAAAGAGTATGTTTTGGTGCATCTCTTTGGATGGAGACTGAGAAACTAAACCACAAATTATTATACAAATAATGCTTAGTTCTGTAGTATGACTTTTGCAAGATAATGCTTGTGGTAAAAAATTCATAATTTTAAAAAGGAGAAATTAAACTAATAATTTCATTCTTTCTCTTACACAATCACAGAAGTGACTGAAATGATTACTTTGCTATACAGTGATTAATGGAAGCCATACAAATCTGAAATGTCTCGTATAAGCACGGTATAAGTAAGAAGGGAAATGGAAGGAATAATGCCCAGAATTACAGGTTAATGGTGGTCTCCACAGCAATTCCAGCTTACAGCACAGTTTATCCTTTGCTGCTACTTTTTCCTATCACCTGACTGTGAGGATATAGCAAAGCAAGAGGCAAGGGAGGCCCGAAGAATCAGAGCCACTTGCTTTATAATCACCGGTGCACTGTGGTGTACTGGGGTGTGGTACAACCCAGAACCTCAGCACAGGGCCCACTATCTCACTAGTACAGGCAGGCAAATACATTATAAACAGAAGTTAATACACTACAATGTTTAAATATATATTTATATTTTAAAATACTATGTTTTAAAGTCAGAGTATGGGTATATACCCAGGGAAATACTTGGGATTTTTTAAAATTTATTCTTTGAAAAAGTCTTTTGATATAAATATTATTTAGTATCAATTTACTCTTACAATAAGTAGCCAAGGAATTTCCAAGGTGCAGACTTCTCTACACTACAGAAACACTACCTTCAAAAATGAGATAACAAAATGTAACCTACAAAGTCAACTGAAATGAAAGAAATAAGGATCACACCATACAGCCATAAAGTATTTTTTATTCTTTACATATATTTATTTGAACAGTTAAAAAATATTCAGGCCAAAATATTCAGTGGATTAAAGTCAATGGTAGTTGTCATTAATATTCTGAAATTGATAAGTTGTTTATGTCTGGCATTCTTCCTGCTGATTATGCAGTGAGACAGGCAGCTTTATAAATATCTCATCACTCCATCGTCACACAAATTTCATCGACAGTGCTCATGCACAGCTATTAGCAATATGAATCTAACCATTACAAGAGGAATGAAAATCGAACATGTGGCATTAATACGCAGTCCTGGTTCCTAACCATCTGATAGGCAGATGGTGTAAAGCGGATTCTCCAGCTGAAATGAAGGGGCACATCATTTAAAACCTTGTTTGCATTCTAACTGATATCAGTGCCATATTGATATACATGATACATCATGGCAGTATTTGAACAATCTAGTTTGTTTCAGTCATAAATGTTTACAGCCTTGTTTTTTATCTTTAGAAGCATGTTTGGAGGAGCGTATTTTTAATTTATGAAACCTATTGTTTACTTCTGTTGAACCAGAAGATTAGCAAAGAGCAGGAATATTAAATTACCACAACCACAGCAGTATAACTAAGATGGATGAATAAAGTATGGTTTTTCAATATGTTAGTAAAGGAATTAAAAAATTAGCCTAGACATTTTATGCATTAAATACATTTATTCATTTAAACCTTACAGCTTTTTTCCCATGTGACATACTTAGAACTTTAATGCTTTATAAAGCCATTCATTTAAATCTCTTACTGCATGCAATTAATCTTGTCCAACAATTTAATTCAAAAAGCAAAACATCAGAAAGTAAAGTTCGAATCAACCATCACACTTCTGAAGTAATCTCCGTACTGCTGACAGTTCCTATAGACTCATCAGCAAAAGTCTGTTCAAGGTGTCTTGCAGGAGCCATGTGAATTTGAATTACAGCTCAATTGAACGCTCGCCAAGCCTTAGTAGGAACTCAGGAACAAGAAGCAGAACACCAAAAGAGAGCGCGAAGGATCCTCTCCTACTAAGACCTTCTCTCTTCTGTCACTAGATTACTTTGGCCTGTTGGGTGTGTTTGTAGCTGTTAATTATGTTAATAAAGTTGCAGCCTGCTGTCTCTGCCAAATATAATCATAAGCTTTCTCCTGCCAAGTCCTAGTCTAATTTACACCCGTGCAACTCTACTGAAGTCAGAATTTCGTGGGTGAGAATGAGACCAGAAGTATGCCCAGTATGTGTGGTCTCTAACACTGAAAAATGAGCGAACAAAACAGAAAACAATGACAAAAAAACCCAGCATCTTCAGAAAACAATTCTGTTTTAAAAGCAAAGTCCCCAAGAGAGCTGTCATATATCATGACAGATTTTCGAAATGTATACGAATTACTGGTGGGCACTAAATCATATCCAGGGTTTCTGCCTTCCAACAAATAGTATTGCCTGTCTGCCTGCCTTAAGAGAAAGCTCTTAAAACTTTCAGGTTTGATGGGGTGAGTAGCTTACAATATGCCCTATTTGTGAAGCAAAATGGAAAAGGATCTGTCAGTAGAACTTTTTCAGCCTTGAATATGTCTTAAAACACATATTTTTTAATTTCATACCCAAACTTCATCCTGGGACAAATTACAGAATTATTTAAATAATTGATCTTAATTCACTTTTAACTTCCTTCACATAATTATGCCTAAGAGTAATGACAATTCCTAATGGTCATTCCAATAATTTTCTTAACGCAACTATTAGCTTCCTTTATAGTTTGTTATATATATATATATATATATATATGTGGGTATATATATACACACATATTATATATATGTTTTATATATATATATATATATATATATGGGTACTTCAAAAATTCAATAACATGTATGTGTTTACACAAGCTCAACATTTTCAAGAAACTTTACCTTTGTCATCACAGAACAGGCAGAAAACCAAAATACAACTGTCAGCAGTGTGTTACATTTAATTTCATTTATTTCCTGGAAACTTCATTCTGCAGAAACATTTTACTCACTGCATGGGAGGAGTTCCAAACCTCATCTCAATTCTGAAAGAACTCCATTATTTCAAATTATTTCAAATATGCTAAATCCTTTTTCTTCTAGTTTATATCAATGGTACTGACTTGAAAATAATTCAAGCCCTTTCTTGATTGAATACCAGATTTTATATTGTGGTTCTTACTTTGGCAAAATTCCTACTAAAATCTGAAAAAAAATCTGCCTCAGAAAGAAAGGCAGGGTGATCTCCTAGGACCTGACCCTGATCACTGTAGGTTATTGCACTGGTTTCATGGGTTTCAGCAGCTCAGGTACAGGTTTTTGGTAGCTTATTATGCTGCTGCCTAGTTATTTCCAATGAAATAGGATCCTAACCTCAGTCTCTGATCTAATGGGTGTTTTATTTAGTGTGATACATAAAACAAGAAGGGGAAAGCAATCTGCAGGAGGACAGAGGTCTGATTACATAGACTGGATTGCAGAAAGGAGAACTTCACCATAATGTTCCGCTAAAATATACTGAGTTTCACTAGAAGAACTCTTTATGTATAATGTATGTCCAGAATCTCACAGTTATCCAGAAACCTTATTTCTGCTAAGCTGCCTGGATTGATCCAATAAAACAAGCTTGGTATACCCCAAAAATTTCATTACCTGTTATTCTGGGATAATCAAAAAATTCTTGTCTGGTCCCTCTACATTTTCCTGATCAACTAGAGTGGTTCAGCATAAACTGCTCATCTAGACAATTTTTTAAAATCTTTTAAAGGCCTATTATTAAGGGCATCATATTAATGAAAAAAAATCAACCCTGCACTTAAAATATTGTTAAAGAAGGAATATTCAGAAAAAAAAATCATCCATGGTTTAGACTGGTGCAACTAAACTGAAACTGACAGTCTTGCACTGGGAGAAAACCAGTGTATGTGAAGCTCAAACCATCTGTTGTTCATCAGTCTAATCAGACTTTTTCCTGTAACTACTCCTAACTTGTAATACGAATTTTGAGGCCTGAGTATAGCATTTAAAATAAACAAGCAAAAGAGCTAAATTTCCACAGCAATATTTGAACCTAAAAATCTTTCTGGTTAAGATGTGCCTCCACAATTAATAACACAGTTGTAGAAATAAAACAGTGATGTAGAAAGCAGCAGTGTCCTTTTGTTTTATTAACATTGTATTTTTTGAAATAGATCTACTAGCAGGTCAGACAATGCTTTAAAAAAATGTGTAAATGGAATTATTTTATTACTAATAGTTGCCATTTATGGAACTGATTGACTTACATTCCATTAAGTTATTCTTTCTGGTGTATATATTCCTTTGTACTGAAGAAGTACAAAGAAGAGAAAAAAGTGAAATCACAAAGTGCATTTCAAATACTGCAACAAATTACTAACTGTTACAGCTTCATGGGGTTTTGTAATCTATGAATTTATTACTGGCTTGGTGCAATTGTGACAAAATTAAACAATGTATGTTGCATAACTGCCTGGCGATACTGCAGTTTTAAGCAACAGCTTAAAATCCTACTGGAATGCACACAGCAACAATACAATACAATTAAGAGAGAACATTCTTTCTTAAACAACAGTCATCTTTTCAAAAGCAATAGATTCTCAGTTCTCATTCACTCTGTTGCATTATTCATTTCATGTGCAACCTCATGCTGGACCATAAATTGTTACTTTATCTAATCAAAGGCGACTTAACTCCCCAGAAGGTCAAAGGTTTAATTTTGTGAAGTATTATCTTACGCTATGAGTTTAACGGAAAAATAGAAGAAGAAAAACAGCCAAGAAACTGGTAATAAATGAACCTTTATTGCCTCAGGCATTGGCCTAGTTAATAAACTTTCATTGAAGGTTTCTTTCAACTGTTATGGACAATGAGGTAAAAAAAATCTTAAATTACAGCCATGTGTGACTTTTAAAGCAGGCATTCTTTTTTATCTCAACCTTCTCAGCTTAGGAAAAAGACAAAGAGATTGTCTTCAATTTCTTAACCAAAAATGTATGCTTCTAAACAGATGAAAAAGTGCAGATCAAACCTTTTAAAAGCAGAGGTCAGCTTTGAACAATATAAAAAAATACTTTTCCTTAAGTGTCAAATCCCGATCCACAATCTCTTTAACAGAATAGTATGCAGTTCCAGAAAAAAAAAAAATGTGGGAAGGCAAAACACATATATACCGACAATATATTATGCTAACAATGATGGCTGGTTCCTGAAAGACTTTCTGTTTTACATTTGCATTGCTAGCGTGCAATAATGGCTCTTCTTTAATAGAATGACTTATTATGGGAACAACTTCCCTGCACTTTTTACAAAAAGAATTTCTTTTCTTCTTTTCATGTGTATTATCTCATGTTCTCACAATACTATTCTTGCTGTTAGGAGAAATTAAAAGGTTTAACATAATGACAGTTACTGGTGGTTATTGACGCTCTGTGAATTTTCTTCGTCTAATGTTCTTAGATTTTACTAACTACAATGTCTTTTATTGACATACTCTTTGGGACCAGTTTAGAGAAGTGTATTACAGTTTATGTCATATAGTCAAAAACAACAAGAAGACCAGCAGTATTTTAAAAAGCCTTAGCCTTTAACTTTAGTCTAATTTATAACTAGATGGACACAACTAATTAATTGTAACAGTGCTACAATTCAAAAATACTGAAAAGATGTGTTCATGCCTGTAACAGCAGTAATGTAGCTAAATACTCATAATCTTTCAACCAGCAGGAGCTTTTGTAGTTTTTTTTTTATAAACTTAATCCACAGCTTGACACAGATCCTGGGGTAATGGCACACAGTTCTTTGATTAAACTAATATCTAAACACTGCTGAGGCAGTCTGATGGCCCCGTGGAAGTGTTTCCCTACTACTTCTGAACTCAGCCTTGTAGAGAGAACTGCCAAATTCTGTCCCATAGACCCACTGCAGTCCACGTGCCTAATCATGGGAGTGAAATTTAACTTATCCATGTGTGTAAGTATTTGTGGCTCTAGAACAAGATCAGAATAGAATGAGATTTTAGTTTGGGACCACAATGGTGCAATTTTAGCTTTGACAGCCTTCTGGTGGAATGGATGTGGCCCCAGAGAGACCTGTTCTCTGCACTGAGTCCACACACTGAAGAAACAGCCCACTAATATTAAGTCCAAGTGTTATCAAAGCCTTTGCAGCCTTTATGGCTTTGGTCCTAAAGCAACATTTTTGCCCAAAGAAAGACTTGATTCTCACTTCCAGTGCATAAGAATAGTCAGCTACAGACTTATTTCAGGTTCCTGCCATCCTCAGAAAGTGAAAATTGCATTATTGCCAGTCATGAAAAGAGAATGCAAAGAATTGAGGGCTTTAGCTAAGATGAAATATTATTACAGCTGCTGAATAGAGCAGTAGACCTTCAGTAAATGTCTAAAATAAACTAATATTTCAAGATACTTTAAATAAAGTTTCCATTGGATTGATCTCTAATGGTGTTAAAATATACTGTACGTATTTAGAAAACCTAAAATGTCTTGAAAGAACAATTTTTATCATGTTTTATTGTATTTAGCTTTAAAGTAGAGATTGTTTTGAATCTTCTTGCCCTTAAAAAGAAACTTTATAATGCAATATACTTTTGCAAACTCTGTAACTGTTTTCTGATTATCTCTCTCCATTTGAAGTGTGCAAAGCAGCTTGTGCTAAGCATTAGAAAGACAGAAGTCAATATAACAGCAGGAAAAAGTCCCAGAAATCCACTGGTTATCTCAAGACATATGTACCCTTGTTTTAACACAGCAAGTTGAGTAAGAGAATTTTCACATTTCTGAATGTAAAGAATTCACCTGTAAGGGTCAGGAGAGTCCTCTATCCTTTTTCATTCTTTTATTCACTAGAAGTGTTGTAACTTCAAGAGCTGCACTGTGGCTTTGGGGCTCTTTTTTTTCTTTTTTTTTTCTCTTTCCTTTTTTAAGTTTCGTCAGATCCATTATGCATTACTCTGTGCCAGAGGCAAGGCATGGGGCTAAATGTACTGTTACAGCACAGTGATAGCAGAGTTTGTACTGTGATGCAGAACTGTGATACTGTACAAAGTAGCTGTGATAATGACTCACAGGTAACACTGTGTAGTCCTTTTTTCAGATGAAAAGGCAGTCAATTGTCACAGACAGTCCTCTCTCACCTTTATGCTCTAATTGTTGCACAGGGTAACAGAACACTAAATCCCACAGGTAGCACCCTGGGTGCTGACCAAGGCATTAGATAAATGTTTTTGGGTGGCATGTCACATTTGAAGACAAAGTTATCTCTTTCCAATACAAACACCATGGAACAATAGGGGCATGATGTGCACTTGTGTTGTGTCCCAATGCTTCATCAAAGCATGGCTATTAGGACTAATTTATTCGCTGAAAGAGTGGTTAAGCATTGGGACAGGCTCTCCAGGCAAATGGTGGAGCCACCATCCCTGGAAGTGTTCAAAAAGTGAGTAGATTTTTGACACTTTTTGACACAGTTCAGTGGGTATGGTGCTGCCTGTCAAAGGTTGGACTTGATGATCTTGGAGGTCTTGTCCAAGCTTAATAACTCCATAATTTTTTTTATTCTAAGGTCAAATTATCACCCCAAATTAAGAGAGTGCTCTCACATCCAGAGTGTTCAGTGAATACTGAAATTCATTCAATAGAATATTTTTGTCTTGTACATCAGAATCACCTGCTACACAAGAAAATAAACGTCTGAAGTCTGTTAATGATGTTAAAAGGAAAGTGTGTTGTTAATAATGGATACATTATTACTGTACTTGACTATAATACAAAACCAAACATGCAGTAGCTTTTCTACAGTTCCTACCATATTGGCATAAATGCAGTTCTGTATTATGAAGACCTGCAGACATTTGTAAATTCAGATTTACATACATGATCATATGCATTGCTTCCAAAAAGGCAAATTCTTTGAAGCAAACAACTGATTGGTACTATTGTCTAAGATATTACACATAAATATTCAAAGGTCATCAAAGAAGCAAGCATAAGAGAGCCCCAGCATTTTCTTTGGCAGAAACAAATCCTCATGATATACTATGCAAAGGAAGCATAATATGTTCATTACTAGCACTACTTTATGAAAGAAAAATCTTTATGTTACCACAATCCTCTCAACTTGGTAGTGTACACAAAAAGACAAAATATGATGACAGTTATTCCACAGATTCGACATTTTGTAGGGAGAACTAGATTATAACTTGCAGCAGATAATTTAACTAATCTTTTGTTCATCCATTAATGAACGGGATATCAAGAGATTTGGATTTTCACAAATCACTTTTCTCCACCTTCTCAACACTCACACAAGTGCAAAATGGGATGCATGCTTTCTAAATTCTTCCCCTTCTGGGTTATGACCTTCTTTCTGATCATTGCTAAATTCCAAGTTTTAGACTTATCTGACATTCAGATTGGCAAGATGGACTGCATATTTTGCACAGAGTGAGTAATAGAAATAACTGGCAAAAAATTAATTAGTATCTAGATAATAACTCACTATTTTTATCCCAACTACAAGTAATCTAACTTTAATCAACTACAAGATGCAACCTCAATACATAACAAAGAAAGCATCAACATTACAAATGAATTTGTTTTTCAACCACAAAAAAATACATAGCCCACATAGTGTACATGTATTTCTTTTGCATTTTCTACATATAACTAGTCTTCAACATAATGACTTCCAGGCTAAAATTTATAGTATGAATAATTAAAAAAAAAATGGAACAGGATCACTATTGTTATTTTATCTTAGAAATCAGAACATCATGCTAGCAATTTGATACTAATGTTGACTTGCAGTCACTTTAAAAGACATACAGATAACTAACAAGATTGCAAGTATAAAACATTGATTACAATCAATATTTGTCACTGCATAGCCCAAGAACTGGTGGATATTTTCCAAAATGAAGAATAAATTAGCTCTGAAACATAAAATTTACAGGAAAGAAAATTATTGGATTTGATGCGATTTCTTGAATTGCTGAGTTTCTTTAAAATTGCATTCTTAATCACTACTTAAGACATGTTAAAACACTGGAATTTCTTTTGAAGGGATGCAGACCTATTGTTAGATTTAATTCTGTGATGCACTAACAGCCCATAACATTAAGGAAAATTTTTCTCTGCCAGTGCCTCAAGAAGTTTATGAGACATTTCTAGAATTGTCTGTGTTTGCTCTGTTCTCTAATTAGTTGAATTAGTCACATGCTATATTTTTTTGCCAGGCTTGAAAAAGAGTAATTCCTCCATCTATTGAAACAGATTTTCTACAGCGATAACAGGCCACAGGAGGATTGTATTTCATCTAAGTTGCATACTAACCATATTTATATGTGTGCATGTATATATATATATATACATTTATATATATATATATTCAGTGAGGTTTCATGTAATGAAAGCAGATGAATCAACACGATTCTGTCCTTCCAGCAACAATATTTAATAAGGATGGCATATTGTCTACAGACATTCATACATGCACCAGATAGTACCATGATCAAATCTCTGTGTGTAAATGCAGTTGTATTTATATTTTTCTTCCTTTGCTGTTGACATCCTGCCTTTCTCAACTACAGCTAACACATTTCAAAAGAGGTAGTACAGTGCTGTCTCAACTGACCATGTTTTTGAAGAAAAATATTTACAAGTAGTTTTTTCCATTCTCATGTTTTTTTCCTAAGAAAGCTTACATTGCAGGAAAACTTCAGTGAATATTAGTAAATGTTCTACTTTCATTGGAAACTGCTACCATTCAAGCATAAGTGATTGATATTCCTCATATCAAAGAGCATGAAATATAAAATTAGTTACAAAATGGCTTCAGTGCATGGAAAAAAGATTGCCTCCTACAACGTTGATGATATGCAGGAATTTTGGATGGATTCATATTTCCAATCTCCTAAATGAACAGTTGACATTCCTCACCAAACTAACAAATTTCCAGAAGTCAAATTGTATCCTGGGCTGCATCAAATGAAGCATGGCCAGTAGGTTGAGGGAAGTGATTTCCCCCTTCTGCTGGGTTCTTGTGAGAGCCCAGCTGGAGCACTGTGTTCAGCTGGGGCCCACAACATAAGAAGGACATGGACCTGCTGGACCGAGTCTAGAGAGAGGTCATGAAGACAACCAGAGGGCTGGAGCACCTCTCCTATGAAGACAGACTTGGAGAGCTGGAGTTGTTCAGCCTGGAGAAGACTCCGGGGAGACCTTACAACACCTTCCAGTAACTATAGTGGCTACAAGAAAGCTGGAGAGGGACTTTTTACAAGGGCATGTAGTGATAGGACAGGGGTTAGTGGCATTAAGCTAAAGACAGTAGGTTTAAATTAGGTATTAGGAATAAATTTAAAACTGTGAGGATGATGGAAGAGATTGCCCAAATAAGCTGTGGGTGTCCCCCCCCTGGAAGTGTTGAAGGCCAGGATGCATGGGGCTATGAGCAACCTGGCCTCGTGAAAAGTGCCCCTGCCAGTGGCAGGGGAGGTTGGAACTAGATGATCTCTAAGGTCTGCTTCAACAAAAACTATTCTGTGATTCTATGAAATACCAATTTTATCAAGAGAATCTTTTTTTTTTAATCCAATTGCAGCACAAGCTTGCCTTAATCTTGTAGTTTTTTATAAAATTGGTATTTTACTGAACATTTTTACTTCAAGCTACCATATAAACAAAAAATAAACTTCAGTCCATTTCAAAGCTCCTACCTTTGTGCTGTGTGTCCCCAAATCAGTCCTCCAGTAACACAGTGTTTCACATACGTATTTACAGAAGCAAATATAACTGCAGAATGCCATTGACATAGTACACTTCACCTCATATTAACTTTCTTTTTCTCATCCTATGTGTTCATATAAAAAGTCCAGATGCAAATTATGGAAGATACTTTTTCCAACTGTAGGATTGTGTGTTTTGACAGATTATATGAACAGTTCTTCTGGCAGCTTTAGAAATGCTCCTAGATCAGATGCTTGGTTAGACTGCTGATGGCCTGAGTCTCCTGTTTGTCATTTTCTTATAATTTATCTTCAGTTAGAAGCAAATTTTATGCAAAAAGATCATAACCCAACACCCACAAGACCTGTGCTTGACCACATGTACCAAGCATACCTTCTGCAAAAATCCTTAGGTGGCATCAAGAAGAATCTGAAGAGACACTGAAAGAAAGTATCTGAATAATATCTGAATTACTTTGTTCACTCTTTTAGTTAAAAACACCACCAAAAGAAGAAACTAGAGGCCCTTGAATTTTAATTCTGAGATTACCAGAAAGTATCAGATGTCATCTACATTTTAATTTTATTCCCTGTTACCTACTAGATGGAGATAACACTTCCTTACTCTACAGAAGGATTATCAATACATATCAGTCAAGAGTTGTACAAAGCTTTAAAAATAAAGTGCCAAGTATGCATTAATATTGTTTTCAGCCCTTGTTCTAAATCTATAAAGTCAAACAAAGTCCATAAATGCAAGGTAGATTTGCCTAAGAAGTGAGGGCAGCAGTTCAGTGCAAAGTCTGCATCGATAAAAATCCACAAAGGAACTATGAAAAAGAAACATTGCTTTCAATTTTACCATGCACCTTAAAAGGTCACAAAACACTTTGGAGCCTGGGACACACTAAGAAAGAATAGAAAATAAATATTTTTATTAGTTTTGCTGTGATTTTTCTTAAAACTATCAAATTAACAGATAAAAGGTTTTTTACCAACTTGAAGTTCAAGTTAGTATATGGTCAATTCAAACTCTGAATCAGGGAAGGCACAAGATAGTTTAGCAATTTAAAAAAAATCAAAACACTTTTCAATTTCTGATGATTTGTCAAAAATTCTTAATTCCATGAAAGCTATTTAAGGCTTTATTAAAACTAAATTTAAAAAATTTCCATTCTTCTGTTGTTACCTGAGCTAGTTAAGTGTTAAATGTGCTCTTCCTAAATCACTGACAATCATGAGAAGGAATATAATGATTTTTCCTTATGTTTGTAAAATGTGACTAGTTATTTTTCTGTTGACTGCAAAGGAAGTCGTATTCTGAAAAACAGGATATTAAGGATTAAAAAATACTTTTTTAATCTTATTTTGCTGTTAAGATGTCAGATTTTTTTTAAATGGCCTGAAAAGAAAAAGGAATGATATGATTAATTAATAATCTTTCCATCCTTTACAGAGAAGAAAAAACAGGTGTATTTTTAATAACTATTACATCAGGTTACCTGTTCAAGGATACAGTGGAAGAATGCTTAGTTCTTTATCACTACATTAATCTTGAGTTGAGAGTTTCATAAAAGCATATTCTGAACTTTGTTTCTAATCCAAAAATGTACACACATAAAGGAGAAAATCAATGTTTGTTTTCAACAGAGAATAACTTTGGGGGAAATCCTCATGCAAAGGTCCATCTAGCATAAATTAATGGATTAAAGCCTGATGTGGTCAAGAGCCTCTTAGCTGTTGATGCATTTTTCCAGCTACATTGGATCAGTGAAACCTGGCACAGAGTTTGATCCTCTAAAATACCTTCACGTATAATATCTGACAACTCTGGAAACTTTACAATTAAATCTAAGTCAAAATTGTGTTATTTTGTTTCTTCAAATGAATTGTTCCAAAAGGTCACATACTGCAAGCCACCCAAAGAGTATCTTCTTTGACATGCTACTGCCTAATTGAAATATGCAGGTATCTTCTCGTTCATTCTTCTTCTCATTTCATTGGTAGCCAAACACAGACGTTAGGACAGGTTCAAGTCGCCCCTTAAAGCAGAGTTTATTCAATATAGAACTATTTCTATTTCAAATTATTATGGTATGGTTGCAAGAAGCAATTAAAAATTCAGTATATTAGTTCTAGTTTCCAGGGTATCATCTGTAGATATATTTTGGAGCCCTGAACAAATAAATATCATTAAACAGCACACTCAACAGCCCTAGAGAAGAAAGAAATGATGATTACTTTTGTGGGTCATGGTTGGCAAATACTGGCAGTTTTGCCTGGGGTAAGTGGTGAGGTGAAGCCTTGAACTGTGGCTGCAGTCATCTAGTTCCTAAAACATGAAACATTTTTTATGCACCTAATCTGCTAAATATAAAGTGTGAGAGATTTCCTGGGGGTTTTGTTGATCTTTTTAAAAATAATATACTATATATCTATGTACAATGTGCTTTTTAAAAGCAATGTAATATATATCTTGCAGTTTTAGTATATGCTACTCCTGTTCTGCACTAATTGTACACCATCTTATGCATTTATCTTCTTTATTTTTATTGTCTTTATTATTTTCACCTACATTCTTAACTATTAAATGGATGAATATGAGGAACAGAAATTGAAAGAAATATGAGAAATTATTTTGCAAATATTTTACTAATATTCAAACTTCATTTTCAGCAAACTTGTTCTTTTAAAGCTAACTGTTTGAAAGTTTTTGTATTTTTATTTTCTACTGGATTATATTTGTTTAAAAAAATTAGCCTACCAGATGGGCTAATTGTGATAATAAATATTTATCCTACATCTTTATGTTAAGCTACATGGTATGCCCCTGTGTAGCTTTAATATGAAGCCAACACAGTAGAGAGATATTTGAAGTTCAGAAGCTGCTGACATTGGGCATTAGACCATAAGTAGGTCAGAATAAACACTTAACATTCAAATTTAAATATAATATTGTGTAATACAAGAAGATCTATAGAGCCATAATGTCTGAATATATTAGGTATGATGATAATACTTCTATTGATTTCAGTCTGTTAAAATAATGAAACTGGATTACACAAATCAATTCTTGGAATACAACACAAAAGCATATATTATTTGCTTTGCACTTTCAAAATAGGCTTTTCAAGTGAGATTGACTGTAACTATTTTAGACTTTAACTAAAAACAAGTGTTAATTTTCTCAACATCACCTAAAAAACAGGCTCATAGTAGTCTTTATGTTATCTTATGGTTGACAAGCTTAACAGTCTTTTAACCATCTAACAAACAGCTTTCTCCGTGTGATCAATTATTCAAGACTGGCTCTTACATCATTACTTCTGCAAGGAGAGGAGGTGTCTCAATAAGAGGATCTACCATTAAGGACAATTAACAAGCACTCCATTTCCTTTGGCAAAGGGAGGACACTCACAAAATGCTGTAAAACATTCAAGAATGTAGTTTCTGGTGATGTCTTCACAGTTATACAGAACTAAATATTTCATAGCTTCTTGAAGTCTAACAGAAAACAAGGCATTGGCTTTTCAGGCTGTCAGGAATGATGTTTTGTTTTCCAATAAAGTGCTCAGTATATGTTAAATTATTTCTACTCCAGATGGGAATCAGACTGTACTCTTGAAATTATCCTGCTATAAAAACATTGAAAAGATTATGTTTGTCCAATATCACTATTACTAACCGAAAATTAAGACTAAGGCATTTTTAAGAATGTATGTTACAAAAATGAGCGGTGCTCCAGGATATGGAATACAATAAATCTGCAAAGCACAAAGCGTGCATTCAAACCTGAAGTGTGAAGCAAAGAGGAATTTGTATTGTGAATGCAATAAAAACT
This sequence comes from Prinia subflava, assembly GCF_021018805.1. Classification (NCBI taxonomy): domain Eukaryota; kingdom Metazoa; phylum Chordata; class Aves; order Passeriformes; family Cisticolidae; genus Prinia; species Prinia subflava. The sequence goes on from NC_086249.1 coordinate 56,172,100, forward strand.
GTAAATCAGTTCCTTAAAAGCAGAAGACAACAGTCTGAGTTAAGGGCTGTGGGCATCACAGCCTAACAGGGTGTGCACAATACTACAGATTTCCATCCTGGCATAGCAAGTTACAGATCTGCGATGGAGAGTCACACTCCTCTGTTGTTACCAGGAGGTAATTATACAACAGTATTTCTAATGATGGAGTCCCAAAGCAATGCTTCTCCTCTTCCCAGTGGAAAATATCTTTTGAAGCAAAGAGTGGCTGTGGGATTCAAGAGGAGGGAAAACACATACCATAAAATATAATTAAAAATTGTGGAGGCTGCCTATGACAAGAATAACCATAAAAAACAGATACAAACCAGCTGGCTGTTAACAACTCCTGAGTTATAAAAATCTTAACCTGCTGTAAAGCACTCAATTCGATTTACATAACCACAGAGCTGACATTCCTTTTAGGCTCCTCTGCTGGGGATTATTTTGACATGTTTTAAGGCAGCATAAAAAGCAACTGTGAAAGGAAGACATGTATCATCTTACATAAAAATTCATTCTTGCCTTAAGATCGGACTTACACGCTTTAATCCCAGCATCTTTACTGAAGCTGGAAAATATCTTCAATGGCTACTGGTGATTCAATTTTATAACATTATCCCTTTGGTGCTCATATTTTTGATAAAGTTGATAGTGTATGTATACACACAGACAAACAGAAAAAAAAATCTATACAATCACAGAGGCTTAAGTTTTGCTATTACTGCACAAAATATCAACCACACTAGAACCCACTACAGCATATCTAGTCTTAGATAGATTATGTTGCTTAAGATTGCAACTGGCCTTTGCTAAACAAGAAAAGCATTTCTTAAGAACATAATGATGCAGACAGCATTTTACACAACTAACACAGCTTGCTGTAGGGAATTAAAATAAACAAAATAAAATAAAATCAATCTTACACTGAGTGAAGTTTTGATGTATAAGTGCTGGCAGCTTACATTGCCCAGAGCACAGAACGAGTTTTGCCATTTGATAATTTGCTTGATTCACTGTGCTGCCTCATGCAGGGCATTTTATGCCTGATTTATGTTTAATCGAGTCACCTGCTTAATGTTAAGGAGGGTCACAGTTAGATAGAAGGGTTACGACCATATAAGGCTTTCAACATCTTCCAGTTTGACATAAGAAATGGGTGTAAGTGTTAGAGGTCAACCTTTTTCTTTTATTTTGATTTAATGTTCTCTATGGAATATTGCATAAAACATTAATGCACCACAAAACCAATTTGATTCCCTTTTGAAATGCAGAAGGCAAATATGGATTAAGAGACTCAAAACACTGACAAAATAAAATAAAAGCAATGCACAGTCTAAATGATCATGTATATATGAGGGCTTTTTACGGCTTATAAGGTACATCCTTATTTATACAAAAATGAATATAAGTTCTCCCTTTAATAGATAAGCAATCAAATTTGTTCTGGTGTCTCAGAAAAATAAAGATTTTAAAGACAAAAGGACTATAAACTTTTTAATATAACTGAGGTGTCCGGGTTTACTATTCAGGGTAGATGTTCATGCTTTTAAACATATATAACTGGATATTAGAATTATCGGCATTTTCTTAGTAATAATGATATGAAAAATTACATTCATATTTAATAAATAAAAGTAGATATGGAAAACTACTATTGACTAGAGAGCTTAGAAATATCTGATCTTTCTCTCAGTGTTTCAACATGCTGAAAGTACTGCAGGACATTACGAATTTTGAGATTAAAATTCTGCCATATAGCACTGAAAACAAATAGACATAACACCAAAAAAGGTATTTAAGATGTGCTTTTAAGGAGGAACTATTACAGTTAGCAAGTGCAGATGAAATTTAGCATGTACCAGTTTGGAGGGATTTATCAGTCTTTTAAGTGTGCTAATGTATGTACATGTTATGCCATGAACACAATTACCAGAACCCAATAACAGACAAAATTCACAGTGAATCCAGAGGTATATCAGAAGTTTCAGTCTTTGGCTAAAATGTGATTTGCTTGCCTGCTAAACTGTGTGTGTGTGATATACAACTTCCTGTGTGATTGAAAAAAATAAATATTTCCGTATTTCTTATTAATTCTATAACCAGAATACATTAAGCTTCCTCAAATACTATAAAACATACCAATAATTTTCAAAGAACAGACAATGTACAGACACAGTTTTGCATCCACATATTTAAAATAATTTACCTACATTGACAGCTTCACCCAGCTAATTTTAAATTAACCCTCTAAAATGTAATCATTCAGACCAAACTCTTCATCTATGTTGCCTATAGTCAGTGAAGAGACACCAGCATTTCCAGAGGGTGATTCAAGTTGGCCTATTTTATACTGAGATGTATCCCCCTCTAGAGATGTCTGCGACTTTCCACTGGCTATGAAAGGAGATGACTTGTTAAGATTCCAGCAGCTACATTTCAGACACATTAGCACATGAATCTCCTCCTTGATAGCTAACTTCTTACACAGCTAAAGCTAGGGAAAACTAAATTCTTTTCTCAGATAGTAAAAATATAGTGAAGATATTTACCTGTATGCCTGCTATTTCTATGGAAATGTAATCAATCTACTGTTTTGAAATTATATTTCTAGATAACTATTTCCTTTAAATAAAGTTTTTTTATATATATTAAGTTTCAATACAGTTTTCTGCTCAGAAAAAAACTACTACAAAGCTATCTCAACTTCACACTTGATTAAAAATATCTGCTTTATAAAAGTTTAAAGAACTTTAGTCATTAAAAACTCAGAAAAATAAAGTCTCAAAATGAAATATGCTTTGTATTGTTCTGTGAGAAGAAAACTACTTATATTAAACACATGTTCTTTCCTTGTTTCTTTCAAGGACTCTGTTTTCACAGAAATATTTTAAAAGTAGACCTTGATGGACAAAACAGAATAAAATCTACTTTGAATGCTACTAGTTATACCTTCTATCTGTTTCTGTCAAACCTTTTGCCAGTTTTTTTTCCCAGTTCTACTTTCTATTAAAATCAAATTAGGCAGGCAAACTGATTTCACAGTATGAATACTCACCTTCTAATCAAAATCTAGATTTAATGCCAGAGTACATATTGCTAACGAATGCATCTACGGAACGGAGTACTCTCCAGCTGGATTATGGGCACAATCTGGCCCACAGCAGCAGTAACTGGGTTATCAGTAGGAACCCTATTGAACAAGACATGCAGTGATTGGTCCCAAAAGTTATCTCCATGTCTTGATTTAGGGGTAGAAATCCGCTGCAGAACAGGAGAGCAGCAAATGTCCTAGGCACTTTCAAAAAATACAGAATCCATCACATCACTGTGCTGTTCATTGCTGCATACAAAAAATTGAAAATATGAATTCATCAGAGCATAGAGAGAATCTAAAACACGCTCAGAAAGACATAGTTCCATTCACTTGAGTAAACCTACAGGGATGATACTCAGTGCTGATTATGGGCTTATTTATTTCATTTAGTGGAGCACAGTAGTGAGACACCTGAATTAGCACGTTCACATACATGCACTCATACACTACACAGAGGTGTTAACTCTGGAATGGAAACTTTTGTCATGTTATTATAGTGATGCACCCAGGATGACAAGGAATAGTCTCTTTTAGATTATAAATGTTCCCTGAATTCCCTCTTCACCAAGGCAGTGGCAGACCAAAGAGGGAGAACATTTTCCTACTTTGAAAAGAACTTACGAAAATCTGCCAGCTTTTTCTCTCCTTCTGGCTGTCAGGTCAGGCTGAAACTGTTTTAATTCTGTGCCCAGAAAGCTCTGTTCTCAGTAACACACACTCTAAATAAAGTGCTCTTACATAGTATATTTCACCAAAAAAAGTAGATGGCAACAGCGTTGAAATAGTGTAGAATTCTGAAAGCCTCAGCATCAATAAGATGCCCACTGTCCATGTAAGAATTATGCAATTCCAGCTCTATATATCGAATGGTAAACTCACATTAAGAAAGGAAGAAAAAGAAAGTTATTTTAAAAGGCATTTGGCAAAGTGTTCATAAGAATTAAAATTTTAAAAGAACTGTGAAAAGCCTCTTTATAGATCTTTAAACAGGATAGGGTTTGTGAACAGCCCTTTTTGATCCTGTGCACCACAAATAGTATTTTCATGCCATGACAGAAATATAACTCTACATTTAGCAAGTATTTTTCCAAGAATATGCTCTTGTAAACAAATGCAGAGACAGCACAAGAAGGTATATTTGTCAAAATACATGTCTTGAAATGTTCCTTTTGTGTGTGTCAGTTATACAAAGCTAAAGATTTTTCATTAGGCAGCCTCAGGGAATGAGGTTTCTTCTTGAAGATGTATGAGGTATATATGAAAGAAAACTATGCAATTCAAAACAACTATATCATCTGAAAATTCTCCTAGAAGCTGCTAGGAAGCAGAAGTAAGTGAAGAAATAAAAAAGGGGTAAGAATTCAGGTTCGTATTTTATTCAGACATTTGGCAAAAGAGACTTAAGAGGCCTTTAGCAGAAATTATAAGCACTGGAAATCCCTTTTCATTTGCTATGTATTTATCTATCAGTGTTTATTGTTTTTATCTTTTCTTTAAAAGAACATTGCTTAATGGCATTCCTGCCAGATTTACTAGAATAATAGAAGTAATAGATCTATCAAGCTTGAAGCAATAGTATTAAGGTGTCTAAAATGAATCTAATAATCTTGCCAAAATACAGTTACATAACTTGATTTAATTTTTAGTCAGCACTGAAGTGGTCAGACAGTTGAATTACATGATTGTGGTAGGTCCCTTCTAACTGAGATATTCTATTCTATTTTATTCTAGTCTATATTACATTATATGAATATTAGGCATAAAAGCAAAACCAGAAAGTGAAATTTAAGTGAGCACCTTTATTTTGATTTTTGATACGGTGAAAATGTAACAGCGTAAAGTGGAAAGTAACTTATAGAGGACAGAATTCAGATGAATCTCAAAATCACTAACTTTTGAAAAATGAGAGGAACGCATCTCTTTAGAAGACAGCGTGGTGGACAAAACTTAATAATTTAATTAAAACTATTCAAAGAAATGAGGAAGTTTCAAGCCACACACCCTGATACTTATACCTTCTTCCCAAAAATAAATTGATTATGATAATCAACTCCCACATCTTTCGCATCTCTGAAAAAATTGTTGAGATCTAGGTGACAGGATATCATGGAAGATAACGTGATTTTCGAATACATAGTCAAGGCAGCAGAAACTATACCAAAGCAACAAATAAAAAGTGAAAGAATCAGATAGAAAACTCTGGTAGAAATAATCCCTGCAAGTAACCATAGGAACAACGCTGTACAAAAAGTGAGCTGGAGCTAAGCAATGCATGAGATGTTCACATGTAATGACTGAGGATGAAATGAGGAGGCTTTTACTGGGAGCAGGCCACAGATGGATCCATGTTAAGTGAACAAATACAATTAGATCATGAATAATTCTAAAAGGAGCAATGAAGCAGATTCAAACACAAGTCCAAAAGACAGCGTTATCTCAGAGGTTATATAAACACTTCTGAATTACACAGTAAAACAAAAATATCCCCACTTAGCACGAATTTTTTTGCACAAAGGAAAAAAAAGGATTTTCCACAGGCAGACTTAATACAGTCTCTGTGGTTTCACCAAATTAAAACAGTCCAAGATGTGAGACAGAAATTAAGTTAAATCCATTGGCAATAACCTTCACCCAACTTGATTAAAAGTTATATAAAGGCTACATTAAATATCCTTCTGTTTTGCCTCTGCCCTACTTTAATCTGGGCTACCTACTGAATCTATTAACTTACTTGAGTACTTAATAAAAAATAAAATCTGAAAAATAAATAAAAGTTCAGAAAAGACACATCATTACTTCTAACATAAAATCCTGGTATTCTTTTTAACTTCTAAAGTGCCAGTCCTTTTACCTAAAGAAAGTTCTGTGAAACTCTTGCCTGGTCAGCTAGACAGGATGAGGGAATTAACTACTTGGAATGGATGGAAAGGGAAGACATCCCAGGGAAAGTATTTATACAAATATTATACAAATATACAAGTATTTACTGTTATTCTTCATTTATTGTTACCCCTTCCAGAAAAACTTCTTTTTGTTATTTAAGGTTTAAATAAATAAAACTGAGTATTAAATGAAGCAGGTTTGGGGAAAGAGAGGGAAGAAGGATGATATTAAAATACTCATTCCTACCACAGTTCTGTGGGTTTATAAAACACCATTTATATAGTTCAAAATTCACGGCAAGGCTAAATCTGTGTAATCTGGAATCAGTGAAACTTCCAGCACTCATTAAGGAAAATGTCCCAGATTAGGATGAATAAAGAATTACATATTTCTAGTCCTTCTGTAAGTTTTCAGGGGAGAGTTAAAAATAAGTCACACAGGTGAGATTTCACTTGTAGAAAATTCCAAAATACTTTTTCACACACAATAAAACTAAATATTTTCTCAAATCATGTGACTTGGAACTCATGATATTATGAGAAAATATTAGGTCTCAATACCAGTTTACAGTTCAATACTGTAATAAAAGTTTATTATTTTGACTAATATAATCAAATTCACTACTGGTAATATGAGTTGAGATTCCATTATACAAATGGAAAACAAAACTCATCATAAACAATAGTAGCAGTAATACCAGTTATAATTACAATAATAACAATCACAATAAAGACAGTAGCTAACAGAAATGAAATATGAAAAAACTGTCTCAATGACTAAATGAAATAACTTAAAAGCAAGTATTTTTCTTCAGAAAATTATACAGACAGAAGTCTGCTAAAAAAATGCGTGAATGGTTATCCATATCTTTAAGGGCATAAAAAAGTAGCTGATCTCAAGATGACATTAAATTTTCAAAAACAGAAAAGAGAAAAAAAAGGAAAAAAAAAAAGATTATTTAACATATTTATTTCCAACAATAACAATTGTTTGGAATTACAATTCTTTAAATTTCTAAGTGGATGTGGATATGTAATTATACCATGTTTGGACTGAATGCTTCTCTTTTTTTTGCACAAGGACAAAGTCAATGTACATAAAATAAATGTATATTTATTTTCTTCTGTATCCTCAGGAAGTTAGTTTGGGGCCTTCAGAACAGGACGAAAAAAAGAAGAAAGGTGATTCAAAATTTCAGGAGTTTTCTCCTGGAGTAGAGAAGAAAGAATTAAAGAATCCAAAAAAAAAAAAAAAAAAAAAGAAAGAAAGATTCTGCACAAAATTTTAATGAAAAAAAGTGATCATCTTTAACATACAATGGACAAATGGTATCCAGCTATTGAACAGAAGGCAGATAAATCAAGTTGCTTTTACTTAAAACAGAACTTCCATATAAGCATTTTAATTGCTTTCAGATGCTTTTAGACCATAGTAGTGATTAACTTCATTCAGTAGACATAAGTGCTTGTGTTCTAAAAGCTAGAGAGTTTTTGGCACTTGGTCTAATAAAAGATAAAGATAAAACTTCCATGAAAACTTTGCCTCTAGTTTCTTTAAACAAAAAAACACATCAGAAACTCAACAAGACATTCAACCTAGTAGTGATTTTGTAATATAGCTACAGATATACAATATAGCTATTGGCCATGGACGGTACAAGAAACAAAACTGGCCAGGAACTCTTCCTTGGGAGAAGATATGGATTTTTTTTTTTCCTTAGTTTGGGAAGACTGTAATAAGAAAAAGATTTTGGATCTGTAGTTGAAAGCTGCAGGATGCATACCTTGACATCCAAGGTAAAGAACAGCTCTGAATGGGTTTATTTATCATTAATTTATTGGCACAGGCACAGATGTAGCTATGAAAGTTGTATTCGTCACAGGAATCATAACCTAAATAGTACAATCCCTTGCCCAGACTTTTCTTGGTGAGCAAGCATTTGGGAGTTTTTTCATGTAACCTTTTTCAAGAATGCTCTCCAATGGTAATACTAATTAATTTTGGTTCTACATACATGTCAGCTGCTAACAGTCTTTGCCTATAGAATTTTAGCCTGGGTGATAATAGATATAAATTTCGAGAGAAATCCAAATAGTTTTTATTTTATATAAGGATATTCTCATGGTTGTACTTTTAAAAAATATCTGTATCCTATTTCATAAGGAGTTATTCCATATTCCACAAAAAGGATGCTTGCAGAGACAAAAGTGCTATATTTTTTGTCATTCACCTCTAGGAGTATGATTCCTCAGTGTGTTTATCTGAGACATCAAAACCTGTATATAACCTGAGCTTTCAACAGAGGAAAAAAAAATTACTTTAAGAATTGTTTTGTCACACAGCTCCTGAGAGAACAGGAACCACTGTTTTCTTCCACTTGAATGAAATATTAATCTACTAGAATCTTTTGTGATACTTTTCAAAACAAATGGACTGATTGACAAAAACTCACCTTTCTGTTCTCAAATACTTGTACTGTGTAGATGCTGAAAATCAGTTAGAGTTTGAGGGTTTTTTCTTTTCTTTGTAGTCTGGTGCTTACAAAAATAATGCAGTGTTGTGACATAGTAAGTTACTTGGTTATCAAACCACCCAAGTTACACCATTCTTTTATTCCCATATTTATACACATTTATTAAGCAAGGGTATAATGAAATACTATCATTCTTTGCATTGTGTCAAGCAGCTTTTCACACCATCTGAGGTCCCAGTTTAAGTGACATTACAAAATCAGTATTCTAATGAAATAATTACATTTGTATCTCTGTATATTGGATTGATGCATCATAGCATATATATTAAGGATTCAATTTAGTGTCAAAAGAAAACATAAAAGTGACTTCATCCTATTTAGTAGACATATTGCTTATCTAAGATCATATCGTTGATTTTATAGCTCCTAGCAGGGTATGGCTAGTAATTTGAGGCAACCACAGAATATAATTTCCACAAATGGAAATTATTGGAATATGCAGCTGACACCAACTCAAGTCTCAAATTCTGTATTTCCACTATAAAGGCTAGAAACATTCTTTTAGAAAAAGCATATGCATAAGGAAATGCTACTCCATTAACTTTCTTCTTGGAAAGGGCAACTGGATTGTTCAAGCTGTATGTGTGGTCATAGTGCTTGTGATAGCTGACAGCACAATGAATACAGAGAAAAGGAAATTTCATAGAACCATCTCCCCATTTAAAACACTCCTCATGACTTATTCTACTTCCCCTTGGTCAATCTAAATCTCAGCCTCCCTAACAAAAGGGTAGTGTTGACAAAACCTTAATTCTCAACAAAACTTGTTGGTACACCATCAGACTATCTGCCATTTGTATAAATTTTGATGAATTAAAATGACCCAGTAACATTATTAATTTTGTCTTGACTTGGTGCAGTTTTCCTTTCCCCAGCCTACTCAGCCCTCCAATGCTACTTTTTTTCTTAGTTAGAAACTAATAATCATTAGTTGATGACCAACATCATGTAGTAACAGCAACATTCTCCTCAAACTAAGACTTTTCCTCCTCAATGTCAGGTCACCTCTCTAATACTAGTTGCAGTATCAGTTTATTTTTGCTGACAGCTTGAACACAGTATCTCATTGCAATTAAGATTGGACTGAAATGAGATGATTTAAGAGTCGCACGTAGAACATTCATAACTAAAAAAAAACATTTCAGAAAAGCAAAATGTAGGCTCCTGTGCACATACATACTGTGGAAAGAGGATAACTTCTGAAAGCACCTATGTAAATACTATATCAACCTAGCCTTGTAACTTCTCAACAGTCATGAATTAATACACAACAGCAAACAAACTAGTTTGTATTATGGTAAATAAGTTGGTTATACCAACACTTAACTTCTCTCTCCCTTCCCTCCCCTTTTATCTCTTTCCTTCTCTCTATCACACACAGCTTCCTTCTCCACTTTCCTTCCCTCTCTGCCTTTGCAATTGCTGTCTCAGGCAACAAACATATCTACCTCTGTGTGTATTTGAAGGAATAAGAGAGGTCTTCTCACACGAAATGACGTTTTTAAACTGAGCATCTGGAATGCACAGAAACCAGACTACCAGCTCAGCTTTTCATAAACCACAAGCTTGTGGAAGCAGCTCCAGGAGCAATAACCTATTGATTGGTTTCTGTTTGCAACACAGTTCAGCAGCACATGAACTGTTACGAAATGTGCTTAACTTCACATCACGAGACGGTTCTGACTCTGATTTCCAGAAAGGAAGGAAAATGTTAAGCAATTCTCAGATGATATGGAATCAAGTTTGAATAATCTGGCCCTGTAATCCTGAACTTGAACCAGAACAACCTACCTTTTCAAAAACCTTCTACCAGTTAAGACTACGTAATGATAACTCTAATATATTGCACAGGACAACATTAGCAACAGTACAGTGCACTGTGAAGAACTGACAGTGGATTCATTACAATTCTGATAGTATGCTATTGTGCCTTGTACAATTCATGCAGGCAATGTTCCTAGAGCTATAAGTCATAAGGATGACTCACAGTGGCTGGTTCTCCTTGGAAAACTACATTCAGAGAACCATAGAATTTGTTGAGTTGGAAGGGACCCATCAGGATCATTGAATCCTGCACAGGACACCCCAAGAGCCTGAGAATAAATTAATACCGTACTTAGCTAGTTAAGTTTTTTCCTTGAGTTGTAGTCTTCTAAAGCTTCCCAGATGAAATAATGCTTTCTTGCATACTTTTCCTGCAAATAGCAATTACTTAAGTAAATTCTGAAGTTCACCTGCATCATATATCATATAACAAAAACACTTGGGCTACCTGACATACTTTCTGGAAATTCCCTTCATATTTAAGTCCTTGCTTAAAATCTGCAAAACTCCACAGAAGACAAATTGTTCGTAATCAGGAGACAATCATATTAAATAATGACATTTGACACTGCTTTCCTCCAAAAAACCCAAACTGAGTGGAAAACATCAAGGAGCAGTTTTTTCTTGTAGTTTAGAGAATCCCCAATTATACGATATTCAAATATTCATTGTGCACATCCTGCAAGGACATAAGTGGTCTAACTCTACAGGAAAGGAGCTGGGCACTTCCACAGCATTCAGGAACTCCACATCACCGTGATGATGCAGAACTACAGTCAGCAACATGATGGAACTGAGCTTTGTACCAGGCCTCGCTGTGCTCACCCTAAGAACTACCATGTTCCTATTTGGCTACAACAATCAACACCATGCAGCTAAGAGACCAAAGTGTTTGCAAGTCTGAGATGTGATTCCAAATTCAACAGTTCAGGTTCATTTCTAGTGGCAGCGTTTAACAAAATAATACTTCGTATTTCATGTGTAAAATGACAATGTGGTGTTTGCTCTACAAAAGGTTCATTTTGAACAAATTGGAGATTAAATGATTTGAAATCAAATTATTTTGGCTGAACATTCTCACGAAAAAGCAGGAGTGGGTGGAAAACTAACAGGTTTATTATATGAAAAACTGTAAACACAGGATTATGATTATCTTGATGCTTTTCTACTGAAAGACTCTGCCTGAAATCTGAGCAACAAGGAAATCTCATATACTCCACAACTGAGAAGCTTACATTTTGAATAATTTAATTTCAAGAAACAAACAGCAATAAAATATTTTCAATTTTTTTTTTCAGTTACAAATAATAGAATGCTGGGATGCAGAAAGTTATAGAAACACTTCCATTACTAGGTCCTAATGCAGTCACTGATAATTTCACCACATACCTGCCTTTAAGAATAAGGTTTTAATTGCTTTCTTTTGTATCAAGAGTTTGGTGTTTTGTTTGGTGTTTTTAATTTTGTTTCAGTTTACATGTTACTTGTTCAGCAGAAAACTGTTATGATAACAGACTGTTAATTTAATATTGTTCTGAAAAGTGGGGAGCGTTTTGTCCCAAGGTGTTTAATATACTTCTATTATTTGAAACAAGAAACTGGAACTGGGGAGAGGTTCACTTCCAAAATTGGAAACTTTTTTTTATGATCATCTTAAATATACACTGAAAAGCTGCCTATATATGAAAATTATCACATATCATTAAAGGCTTATCAAGTATCTTCTAATAGTTCATCTTCGCAGAATATGGTCATTCAATTTGGATCCTACATAACTGCTACAGGAACAGCATTATTATTGAGAAACTCAAAAATCAATATGATTAAAAACTTAGATTTCAGAAGGCAAAATTATTCTGTGATCCAGGAGGAATCTAAAAACTTCTATCTCAGATTTTCCACTAAAAGGTAGCAAGTCTGTGCATATCACAACCTAATACTGAGTACTCACAAGAAGAGAGGGTTCACTAGCTCCTAACTAAAGCTTGAAACTTAAATAACTTTGCTCGAGTTTTTTTAGGATCTTGAGTGTGTCAAAGTACATGACTATGCTCACTGCTTAAATATTTAATCTCAGAGACTCTTTTGAAGTGAACCAACTTGTTGCCTTTATATCAAAAAGCTGGGAGCATTTCTGGAAACAGTTCAATCTAGGGATGGCTCTCAACAGACAGTGGTGAACCTGCATGAGGTGTGACTCTGACTTACACAGCTTTCCAACAGTATCTTTTAAGCTTTAAATATTTGTAGAGTCATATGTTGCAAAATGTACAAGTTGTTCTTGTGTAAAAGGTCTGGTTCCATTTCTGCAAGTAATTTTTGGTTTTAAAAAGATTTTATGACTGAAAAATGTAAGGGACTCACTGGAACTTAAAATTAGTGAGCTTCCAGAAGCAGCTTTCAGTGATAAATCCTCTTCTGATACAGCAGAATATAGCTAGCTGTTCAGTGGGATGATGGCATGACAAAATTATGACTGTTTTCAGATGACAGGTGGCCTGAATTACACCTTAATTATTATTTTTAAAACTATGAAAAAATACATTTACAGAGTTGAGTCAGTTTATTTTCCCACTGATACATCAACTAGTGAACATGACAGAAGCTTTCATATTAATTATAATGACTACTTCCTTAATGAAGTGCAAAAATGTTTTGTGTAATTTGATTCAGTCTCTTGAATTAAGTTGCAGTTTGTCACTCTCAAAGCAGGACTTTGTTGCTTATTCTTACAGTAAGTTAGTTCAGCCCCAACAGATAAACAGCTTATCATCCTATAATACCAATCAAAACCAATGTTAACAATAAAAATGATTTAACAGTAATAATCAAAATACTGTGTTAACATGGAATGTATTTTAAAATAAGTAAGCAACACCACTCATTTTTATCGATGTGTATCCTTTTAATCAACACAGGATCTCAAAAGGTACCCAGTGCATAAAATAAATAACTGTATAATAGATTTGCTTCTCAAAATTATTATGTAATTCCAAATTATAGTTTCTAGCCCCTGGAACACTCACAGAAATCAGCGCTATTCATTTCAGTACATTAAATATAATCTTAAGACCCTACAGGATTGAGACGGTCAGGAGGAAATACTTCTAGCTAAAGGTTTTACTTCTTGGCAATGTGATGTGGATAGAGTAACAAAGATAATTATATTTTAACCATTCTTTCAGTCTCCCTAATACAACATCAATAACTATGAACTACAGAAAATGGAATTATTTAATTATGTGATTAATCTTTCTTTAAACACCAAATAATTTCATCATCTACTTTAGCAAAAACATTACCACCCTTTATCAGTTGCTGCATCTGTGAACGACATTTGCCCTACAAGCCAAAATAATCTATACAAAACCTTTCAACTCCCTCCTTATTCTAACTCCCCATAAAGATGCTTTGTGGTGCAAAGAATTCTGAACAAGATGGAAGTTGGAAAATACTTATATTGATTCAGGCCCACAGCAAGAGAAAAAATAAGGATGAAATTAGAAATTACACCTTCAGATCACCACTGAAGAAAAGAAAAACGATGGTCTCTAATAGCAATAGAGGAGAGCAGTTATAATTCGTACACATGAAACATTTTAGAGGAAACTTAATATCCTTACACTGGAACAGCCTGGATTCAGATGTGGAATAGTAATATAGAAGTACCTAGCATAAAGCAAACCTGTTAATAATAATAATAATAATAATAATAATAATAATAATAATAATAACTCAAATTAATTTAATGTAAAAGTAATTTAGAAATTAAACATGCTTTGAAATTACTTTTTTTAATTGGCAAAGATGTATCTATAGATATATATCAATATATGAAGGAGCATTCTTATCCTGCCCTATGTCAGAAATTTCCAAAAGCACTTTATATTCTCATTTTATCTTTGAAAGATGCAGTTCTGAAATAAGCACAAGCGATTGCAGTTGCTCATTTCATCACCTATAGATTTCAGACTCAGTAGGCCAAGTTGCAGAAGAATTAAGAAATTAGTTTTAAAAACAGTTTCAAAACCTAAAATACTGAAGAATAACTACCAAAGTAATTAGAAAAGTGAAGAAAATTGCTTTTCAAGGTTTTCATGAAAACTAATGGAAATATAATTTTATCTGTTATATAGCTACTCCAGACATAAAAGTACAGACCACAATGTGTATCATACACTCAGGACGCACAGCACTTCTTTTCTGACTGATCACCATTACAATCATCTACTGTTTCAGCTTTAGACAACTTTTGAACCACATTAGCCATGCAAAGATCTGCAGTACAGAAAGACAGCAGATCAAAGTTAACTGATATGAACCATACAGTTTTGGAAGGATTTCAAGGTGTTATCTAGATAAGCTGGAAACGTCACTACAAGTGTTCGAGCCTACATCAAATTCTTTCTTCTGGCTACACAATTTGTAACATAGGCAGACTGTAATTCTCTGGACAATTTGTGAAGCTCTTCATTTCCTCTTATGACACATTTCTCTTTTTGTCACACTATCAAAGGTCCTATGTATTTATTTTCATAAATATAAGATTATATTTCATGAAGTGACCAGTCTTCTATAAATTTGGGAGCATTCTGTAAACTGACTTAATGAAAGACAGTGGATATCTCATCAATTCTGGGTAATGTTTAATTGTAATAAAATGGACAGAATACTAACTGAGAGCTGATTCTCACTTCTTCAATTTACAGTTCATTTAAAAAATGTGAAATATTATACCTTTTTTCTCTTTCATTTTCCTTCTGTATATCATTCCTACATCTCATCTTAGTCCCTAAATACTTCCATAACGCAAGCTCATTCTAAGTGGTCATCTTAGTTCTCTGCATGTGTTTTCAGAGTTTATATCAGTGATATAAAATATTTTCAAGGGTTCCTTAACTTGACCTCCTACAAAAATATACAGTTCTGGAATATCACAAGATATCTCAGCATACTAATATTATACTAGTATTATTTAGTAATTATTATTACTAGTATTATTTGCACACATATAAGATGCATGTAGAACCAGTCACTTTAGAAAGCAAGATTTCCACCTTTAAATCTCTATTTCTGTATTATGCAGCACATTTCAAAAAAAAAAGGAAAATTTTCTAGTAAAAATCATGCATTAAATCATAGTATTGTGTATCCTAGATATACCTAATAATTGCAGATCTCTATACTTAAAGAGCATTAAATAGCACATAATTGTTTGTGTGATCACATACTTTTTGTAGGCAGGAAGGAAACTTAGTTATTACAGTCAGATTATTAAATCAGTCAGAAAGTTTAAAAAGAAGTTATTACAAAGAAAAAAAATAACAGACAGAGAAGGGCTAGAAAGCACTTAATAATCTGGTAATTTTATTTTTCTGCTTAGAGCTGGATACTGACAGGAAATTCACACTTCTCAAACTTCTCAAATGAAGAATCATTTTTTGAAATTTCTGATATATCAAGAGAGACTAAGAGAGCCAGGACTGTTCAGCCTGAAAAAGACATGTGGGTATCTTAATAATGTGTACGAAAACTTGGTAAGGACAGAGATGAAACCATACTTGTCACATATGGCCCAACAAACACATATTGAAATACAGGGAATTCCATAGAAAAGTAAAAAAAAAATATATATATATATATATTATTTTGGAAGTACTGAAACATTGGAACAAGATGCAAAGAGACATCATGGTGTCTCTATCCTCAAAGATACTCACAGAATGTCAAGTGTACCCAACCCTGAACAACTTGCTCTGAGTGATCATATTTTGACCAGTGGAAGCTGGACTAAGTGACCTCCAGTGGTGCCTGACAACCTCAACTAGTCAGTGGTTTTCTTTATACACAGTCAAAATATGGAGTAAAATTTTACAACTGGCAGATTTCTCTTGCACCTACTAATGTGGCAGCACATAATGGCACCTACATTATCTACCACAGTATTTTCTTTGTAGGGCTCTTTCAGTAGCTTTGGCACTTTCTTACAATGTAGACCCACAAATTTTCATAGTTTTGAACTCATAAGATGAGATTGTAAGTCTATTTTTATACTTGCCTGTCTATAAAATGCTGGAATGACTCTCATGTAGCACTGCTGTCATGATGGTCTTTATCTTCGCTGAACCTTTGCATATCTCATGGAACACAAGACCCCAGAGCTCACTTCTATCATAGTTATTGTTTGCATTTTTTATGCTGTTTGAGACTCAACACCACCACAATGGGAAAAAAATCATACCACTCCTTCTGTTGTGGTAAGCCATGCAATGTGAAACCAGTTCAAATGTAATAGTGATTGCATTTAAACCTTTCTTCTTTTGCAAGAGACTCACAAAACATTACCATTCAAAAAGGATTTGATGAATGATAATCTTACATATGCCTATTTTATTTAATTTTGAATTATTTTCTTCTCTTTTTTTTTTAATCTTCATTTTAAAAAGATCTGTGTCTGGTTTTGTGGGCTGATACTCTAAGAAATTGGATCTCTGGTTTTAGTACCATATATTTTTATTATCAACTTGTTATGACCAGCTTTAAAGGACTAGAGAGGAATTGGATACTTTTAGACATTAGTTGTGGTTTGAAACTGCTTTCTTAAAATAAAAAATCAACAGGCGATCTGCTCTTAGATATTAACTGTAACACAAAACCCCAAACGATACTGTTGACAAGGTTTCCCTTCCTGTCTCCATCTTTTTGGCTCCTTATTTGTCTCTGATTTCTTTCATCTCCTTTCTATTTTTCACATGCATTTTTTCCTTTGATATTTTCCTGCCTTACTTCCCCCAAATAATTTCCCTTTGCTTTTGCAATTTTTGATCTCTTCCTCAGGAACATGAATATTTCCGCTAAACAAAAATTTTCATTCTCTTCACATATCGATCCCATCTACTATTCTCATGTTGCATTCACTCTGCACGATCTCTATTTTCTATACAAGATTTTATCCCATAAATTCTATTGTATAAAGTATTTCAATCACAATTCTTCTTTTTTTTTTTTTTTCTTTTTTTTTTTTGCTGGTCACAAAGGCCCAGATTGCCACTGTGAGTCCTACTTGCCTGATGTTTTCCCATACTCCCCTACACTCTCAATTTCATCCCTCCTTCCCTCTCCCTGTTTTAAAGCTCTCTCCTACCAATTTTTGTCTGACCTCCCTTCATTTTGTCGCTCTTCTTCACCTGTATACAACTTAAAATTTCAAATAAAATATTTCTAGCTATGTGTCTATCTGACCATGTAAAGCAGCTCCTGAGCCTAAGGCCGAAGTACAGGTTCCCTTTAGCTCACTGAGCTAGGTCTTCTCCACTTTTCTCCTTTCCTCCAGACAAGATATTTACATTCAAACAGTTTCTGGTATTTGTTTTTTCCTGAACTGAGAATTTCTTTTAAGAATGTTAGTTATCTGTGACCAAGACCATGCCAAGAATCAGGCTCATACTTAGAGAGACATGATTATGGGCATGCATTCAAACATCTACCCATCCATCCGGTCCACAAGATCAGGTAATCTTCCTCTCTATTTGATCGGTCTAGTTAATTATCTTTCCTTTACCTTAGAGAAAATCAGTGTTAGAGACTGAGTGATGCAAATAAGCAGGAAATAACTGGGCAAGAAGCAGAAGTTCAGGTGGACTTTGCTGAAACAAATCCCAGCATTTAACTGGTCTGTAACGTCTGAAGAGAGCGAATGTGGCACCACCAGCAGTTTGACTACTGGGTGCCTCCATCTTTGGGTGACTGCTCATCTCCTCCCTGCAATACAGCCTTTCTTAATTTAACTATTTTTATGAGCCAGCCACTGCTAGGAGATGGTACAGTAACTTTCAAAAGAAAATAGTAGTATGAGAAACAGATTGTTACAGGACTTTATATTAGTGTAAGGCCTCAGGAGACATATCAAAAATAGAATTTCATGATGAAAAATTAAGAAAGACATGTGTGCAGCATGGAGTTATTTTAACTAACTCAGTTTCTTCAGGCAACTATATTCATGATGACATTATCTAATGAAGCAAAGCAGCAAAAAAAACCAGAAGATATCTGATCTATTAAAAATGAATACAGAGATTATTGTCTAATAATAGATAATTCATGCTTTGGAAGGGTTTTGTGTATAAAGAAAAAGAATAGGGGGAAAAATCATAAAGTATTATTATTTGTTCAGTTATTTTGAAGTACTAAGCTGCCACAATTTCCGTTATATACAACATGTTTGTGTACCAATAATGTGACATTAGGGAAACTTTTGTGATATTTGTCTGCTGCTTTCCTAGACTGTTAATCTATGAACAAGCGGATATAAGCCATGAATTCAAACGATTGCCCGTGTGAAGGTGTTTCTAGCAATCCTACCTGTTGGTGGGATGATTCCAGGAGACATTAGGCCTGGGACAGAATGTGGCATGATATGAGAATTCTCTGGGGAGGTGACACTTTGAGTCCTCTTAGGAGGCCTTCCAGGTCTAGAACTGAAACAAACAAACAAAAAAATTTTTACAATTAAGCTGTTGTCTTACACATCATTTCAAAGTTGTTTCAAGTGGTAACATGGACTGTAAATAAATTTGTTTCAAGGACGGTTGCTTTTGCAGTTAGATGTAATAGACTTCCATCACTAATTAGATTACATGCTGAATTCATTTTCCTCATTGAAGATCAGCCGCTCTTGATGCATAATTCATAGCCTGCACCTCGTTACCTGCTTCTTCATATTAATATCTATACACAGTTTGAATTGCCTCGTTTGCATATGCTAAAGTTCTGCATGCAGCCTTCAGCACGAAAATTATGCACTAACTTGTAATAATTATTACAGTCAGCCTGCTATTGATTTATGAGACTTTTAAAAACCAAATATGTGTAGTACTTGTAATGAATGATATTTTAAGGTTCTTCAGGAAATTAAAAGGCAATGGCTGCCTAAGGAAATGTTCTGCTTGTTTGATTTAATACTACAGTTAGCTGGGAGGTGGAATGAAAGAGTGATTCAGACCTATAGCACATTTTTCGATGATATGTTTTATTACTTCGCACTGCTAGCCTGATATCTAGATGATAAATGACAATACATATCTAATGTGTGAAAAGGTCTTGCAATTTCTTTATTTTTTGTCATTTAAAAGATAAGTCAAGTTATCATTTAACCCTTATTCTATTTAAAGTGAAAATCTCACTAAGACACCTTGCTTTAAATATACTACTTTATGTCAGAAAGGACTCGGAATTATTTGTATGATACTGTTGAGCACAAGCCATCACAGAGGCTTACATGTGTCCAGTACGGAAAAATAAAGGGCTTCAGGTTTAGGCACTTCTTGTCTGTTAAATGCTCACATACACAACTTTCCACCTCCTGGACTGCCTAAGTAGCATACAAATTAGAGATGGATGACAATGAAACTACCTATTGCCAACTTACATACAAATATGTGCCTGCTCATACAACATATGTCCAAAGGCTTGTATTCCTGTGTACAGATCATATCATGGCACCACTGTAACATCCTGTAACTGCTCATTTAGGGAACATTGTGGAATAACTTCACAGAATAAGGTTATCTGCTGCTCTGAAACTGCAGTGTTAACCTATGATCTGCCAAACATTTGAAGTTCTTCATTTGTTTCAGAACAAGAAAGGAAAGAAAAGTGGGTATGAAAGGTTTTGCTCCTTAAGTCCTCATACTAACAAAACTGTAATCAGGGATAATGGCATTTCTAGCTATGCTGAGACTGTAGAATGAGGCAGATAACAAAATACCTCTGTTTTTTGTTCATATTTGTTTCCATTGTGTTTGGAAATACTTTCTTTTTTCTTTTTTTTTTTTTGGCACCTTCCACAACCTAACTATAATAAACCAAAAACAATCAAAGTACAGAGCATTTTCTTGAAGTTTAATGACTCAAGGCATTGAGTCATTAACCTTAACTAATCATTAATTCCCAACTTAATGTCCTGAGCTGGGGTCATTATTAAAATTATAAGCTTGGTAATTTCTTTGATTGGTTTGGATTCTTTATTTTCTTTAATATAGACAAAATTGTCACATGTTCAAAACTACATGAAAAACAGTTGTAGAAAATGAACGTTGTCTTATTCCAGCTCACAAAACCAAATTAAGTGTCTTCAGATTTTCTTTGATATTTCCTTTGTGATTTACAATAAAAATAAACATACCATGAACACACATAAAACTGAACAAAACATTATAGACAAAAATGATCTGATTTAAATGGAGTGTTTCTAATATAATTCACCCACCAAAAAATGCCACTGTGTAGGAAAAGTTTAATGGTTTCATTTAAGTATCTATGATGAAGTACTCAAATCACTACTGTGATATGACTATTGAAGGGTCTCTGACAACAGCATAACAGAACACAAGTGGGGTAATTTGGCACAATGCACAATGTACCAACGAATTCCAGACCTTTAGAAAGCAAGTTCACACCTGCAAAGACTTTCTTTGCTGTTAACTACTAAGTATAGCCATGGTGAAGCCTGAATGCCTTTGTCTTTGATTTTGAGGAATAAAACCACTGCTCTTCAAGCCTAAGGGTAGACAGTCATGGACCAAATCTCTAAACAAAGGTCAGCAGCAAATTATAGGTGAGTGATACTGAAATACCCAAGGCAGAACTCTTCCTTTGATCACCTTCCACAATAAAATTGCTTGTGCTATTGTATATAAGGGGGGGGCACACTCAAAGCCATCAACGAGTCCAGCAACTCAACTGCATTCCGTGGTTCATCCCAAAGTTTACCAAGTAAATGTTTTCATAAAGTCCTAAACTCCCATTTCCAATCTTACTAATAATATTTCACCCAGTAGATGGTTGGGCACTGGAAGAGGATCCCAGGAATGTGATCACAGCACCAGCCTGGCAGTTCAGGGAGTGTTTTGAGTGTAAGGAGTGTGCTCTCAGGCACATGGTGTGACTCTGGGGGACGGTGCTGAGCAGCACCAGGAGATAGACTTGATCCTTACGGAGCCCTTCCAACTTACTCTGTGATTCTATTTAAATGAAACTTCTAAGAAGGAAACCTATTTAATCTTCATGGAATTTTTAAGTGACACTAGTTCCAATCTACTATTTAAAGGCCTTTGCCTATTTAAGAAATGTGGGTTTTTTCCTATAATAAGGCAGAAAAATACTGTAAGACAAATTAAGAATTATATCTTAGGGCCTGGAAGATCTGATGTAGAGGCACAGTAGACTATGCAATACACAAAATCAATACATCTAATTGTCCTTAATAATTGATTGAATAGCAATACTTGACTTCATTTGTTAGTTGTCATTTGTTAAGCATTTGTTTCATTAATCAACTTGATATACTACCATTTTGTAAGATTTGTTTTCAAACTATAAGAATTGCAAGAATTTTCTATGAATCATTACCAAAGTTGTGGGGAAAATGGCATGAAAATAATTACTTTGACTAGAATTGAAAACTTGCATGCTGTTTTGTAGTTCATTATCATTTTTATAGCTATATGATAAACTCTTTTAAAAAAACATCAAAAGCATACAAAATTAGTTTACTTATCATAAAAAGGATGATAAAAATAGCTTAATAAATCATTTTGTTGGTATTTTTCACAAATCTGAGTAAAGACCTACTTATTTTTACATTAGGCCATGTTCATTTTCATTCCAAGATAAGAAACCTTCAAAATACTCATAGTCTTATTTTGTATCTAAATCAGCAGATTTGTCTTCAGTATTAAAAACTCCCATAATTTAAATAGGTATGAGTTGATTTGTTATATAAAAGATACATTTAAATGCCAGAGCAATGTAATCTTTTCTTCCAGTTGATGACATTGAGATACAAAATCATCATTTAAAAGCTGATGATAATACTATTTTTACTCAAATCTAATATTTTTACTCAAATTTAGATTTTGCATATAAGCTTTTATAGAGATATAAAAGACATTGTAAGATTTTGTTTTTTATCTGAATACAATTATTGGAAGAATTGAAAGAACTGTTTCTTCTGAAAGCACATTTGACTTCTTATGGAAATACTAATTATCTCAATGGGTAAACTACTCAAAGATGACCCATTTTGATTTTGAAGATGTCTAAAGTCTGGATTTTTTAGAGCTAAGATACACAGTCTGCAATGCCAAAACCTCAAAAGCCAAAGTGAATACCTTGTGAATACCTAGGGGTATAGTACAGATAAGTCAAGGAGCGTTTTGGGACTCCACAAGAAGTGAACTGGAAGAAACAGTGACACATCTGGAAATGATAGCTGATCTTCCTGTCTGCTGTTTTGTTATTTGAAGAGCAAATTAGAAAAAGCAGAAATTAGACAATATCAACAAAGATTCAAGGAAGCCACAAGAGAAACTGTTTTAAAGACCTGGGGAGAAGTCTACAGGGAAGTTAAGCGTTCCTTACTTATCCATTAGAAAAGATAGCCAATAGATTGCCATTCTGCTTTTAGAAATATGAATAAGTTAGATATTTTCTGCTCTAAAACTTAAATTTCCATATGTGAGATAACATGTATTGAAGAAGAAAATGAAAGCTTTCTACAGGACTATGTATTACTAACTTAGTAGTCGAGTTTTTGAACTGAAGCACCTAAATGTATTTATTCATATGAAAATCCATCGGCCTTCCATAAGCTTGTGTCAGTTTGTGATAAAATTATCAGATTTTTCTCAAGTCTTAAAAGACATACCCACAGATAACTGATCTTTATTTTTGTAGAAATTATCATGGTTTACGGTTATAATATGCCATTATGTGAATGAGGAACCCAAGGTGCAAATTAGTGAATCTTGAAAGTCTCAAATATTTTCTTCACTAACATCAGCTAATTAGATAACCAGAACACTTTCCAGAATGACTGAAAATAAATCCATCAATTTTCAGCCAGTTTTGTATTTCATCCCTTCAATTTCATAAATATATCAAGGAATACTATGGCTGTAGAATTTGCATCATTCAAGAAAAAGGGTGTATTTGTCTACTGCACTGTGATTAGCATGAGAAGCAATTGAGACTACATTTAAGGCTGAGAATATGGTTAGTTTTTGGTCTTTTGATCAACATCTATTAGTCTTATATCCTTCCTGTCTTACCAAATCTAGAAAACAACAGATGGCTGAATTAAAGAATAAGAAATAGAAGAATCTGTGTTCCTTATCAGTCAAAATGTTGTGCTTTGATTATATTTTCAAAGTTTTACATCATTTCAGTTGTATTATCAAGTATGAGCTCGCTCCTAGAAATGTTTTGATAGTGCTAAACAATTAAAAGCAGACATAATCAACAGAAAACCTGGCCCTGTACAATCACATGGAAAGAGACAACAGGACAATAGTATGGGCTTATCTGCTTGGCTTTAAATGTAACCAGACTGCATTCAGCTCTTATTAGTATCTGCCAGAAGACAGACTTGATGTTAAAATTTAAGGGTCTCATCCTTGAAAGCCTTAGATAAGTAGACCTCCTACTGATTTCTGTTAAGACATTTGAGCACCAAGGAAGGTTTGGCTCTATAACAGCTGAAACTCTTCATGAGCAGTATGTAATTCTCAGAGCACGTCACTAGCAATTTGCAGATGACTAATTGCATGGCAAAACATGGTAGGAAATGATAAGTGTTCAAAAATGTTGAGATAGTTCTGTGATTTATCTTTCTCGTGTCCTGATTTTGAGGAACAATTGTGCAATATCAACATTTGATTAATAAATACTTACTTCTTAAAGTTATTTTTATAAAGTACCCCTAAAGAAAACTGCAGGTCTGACCAGTAGTAAGAAGGCAAACTGCCTTTCCTGCCGAAATTAATTAATTTCAGGGTTTGTTTTCTACATTTAAAGGCTTATTTTTAATTTTGTCTGTGAGTAAGTTTAGTGCACAGAAATTTTGTCCTCATCTCTAGCTGGGCATACATGATGCAGTGAAATTGCCATTGGCCAGGCAGTTTTATAATCAGTTATACTGGGGAGTGGCAGGAAAAATTACACTCCCGAAGTGATAGGCAGCAAATCTGTAACAAGGATCTGGTGTATTTATTTAATGTATTTTTGAAGTTCTTAGAACTGCCTAAAACAGCTTAGAATATCATCACCAATTTTAGCTACATCAGCATTTATGCATCTTATTTAGGTACATTTTGAAAATCTGCTTCAAAGCCTGACACAGAACTTTTGACCTCAAAAAAGCTGGCTGAATGAAATGTACGTGATTGGCCACTGGAAGTAGTTATTATGTGCTCGCCATAAAATGGACACTGCAAAAGGGCCAAGATGTCACTTGCAAAGATGGGGATGCCCTGTGACAACCTGTAACCACACGCAATAGACTCTTCCCACGCGGCATTTCTGGGTTTGGGGATATCTTCTATGCTGCTCTCATCATACGTGCAGCCTTCACACTAGCAAGACTTGAGCCAAGGGCGTGTCAGCACTGAAAAATAAGGTCTAGGAAGACTGACTAAACCTTTTGTGTAATTTAATTCCTTTGCTTGGAAAATGCTTGCCAAGGTAACCTTCATAAATATTTCTAACGCACTGAACTAGCATTTTAAGGGCAAAAAAATGACAAAGTACATTGATTCAAACCTTATACTTTACTATTTTAGGTTTTCCCCTTCTGCTCCCACTAAAGAACAAATTTCAAAAATGCAGTTCTAAGACAGAGCATGCATTTATTTTGGCAGTTAGTAAAACAACCATTAGAAGTCACACCATGTCCTTTTTACTTGCAGCAGTCTTGTAAAACAATAAAACTCTCAGTGCAATTACCTTAAATTTATTTTTCTTCTCACAGTTAAACAGAAAATGTTCTCACGCAATAATTAGTGCTGAACTCGTGATATATTAGGAGTTACTGAGACAGCAAACACTGCTGATAAAAATAAATACAAAGATCTGTTTCAAAATCTTCATAAAGAAGTGCATGAATGATCTTCAAAAGAATTAGGTTGTGTTACAGGAGTGAGCAGTGGAGAAATCATGCTGATGAAATATTATTGCATTTCAGTAACAGAACACTTTACTGCTATTTTTGAACCAAAATGGCCAAAAGTGGATATTGGGTCAGAAATGCAACACCAGTTTATCAGTGGAAGAAAGAACAAATGGAAGAAAATATATTTCACTTCATATCCCATTCCAAAGTCATTTACCGCAGTAATACAGGAGCACAGGTTGGTCCTTGGATGCTACTCTTTTGCTGGGGTAGAGAAGACCTTATTGAATTACTTCTTTCCCTAACAGAACTGTCATGTAAACAGCATGTCATTTCCATCCTCCTCAACACTCCAGCCCAAATCACTCTGCTTTTCAGCAAGATTAGCAATATTCTTGACACAAGAGTATAAGATACAAGATACAAGAGTGCAAGAATATATAAAATATATATTACAGCAACACCTGCCAGTTCTCCCCTGATGGTTGAAGTCCTACTACAAACACAACGAAAGGATATAAGAAAAAGATTCTAAAAGATTCTCTGTGACTGATCATGTTACTTGAATATACGAATGATCTAAAGGGCAAGAAATGAAACAAAACCAGTTAGAAATCTGAGTGTTACCAGAGTAAGTTACAGTACCAGATTTAAATACAGCTGTGATCGTACATAAGCTTAAAATATTACTGACATATGCCTGTCCTCTTAATGAAATTGAGATCTGTAAATCATCTGCTGGAAAGGGGAAAATAGATAAGAAATGAAGCTAATTCTGTTGTGTGGCTGAATTATGATGCCAGAAGTAAATTAAGTCAAAAAGTTCACTGCTTCATCTAATTAGCTGAAACACTAGATCTTCCTGAAAGTTCTTAAAACATATAAGTATGTTGGCTCTCGTGATTATGTAATAACTGTGAAACACAAGCCTCTGATGATGACAGCCATACAAGCTCAAGTTGAAAATGTCTGAATTAACAATAAAATGCAATTATTAAAGAGAACTCATGCGTTGATTCAAACCATATTGTTTATTTATTTTTTTATTATTATTATATAAACCTAGCTTCAGAAACAGTACTTAGAAATCACAGCACTGGTGATCCTGAATAAAGTTATTTAGGAGTACTGGCAATATCAAGAAAACAAGAAAAAAACAATAAAGCAATAACAAGAAAACCTTGAAAATAATATTTATTTCCTCTATTTACACTGCTGTCTTTTCAGAACAATTCTGCAACTACCAAAAATTTTTTTAAAAAAGTGGAAAAAAGTAGTGATATAAAGTGCATGTTTCCCACAAAATGCTCTTTCTGTCAAGTTATAACAGATGCCTTTCCCATTTCACTCAACCTTACAGCATAAACCGCACCCAAAATTTAAATATGCAAGCTAAATGATTCCTTCTAACAGTGTTATTCACCCACATGAAACCCCAAACTATAACAGATGCAAAGCCTATTTTTTCCTCAACTGTTTTCATCTTTTCTTAGGCTTTTAATTCTAAAAACATCCCCTCAAAACATCATCTACTATATATATTATAAAAATGTCAAGCATGGAGTTAATAGGCCAGAAAGGAAGGCTTGATCCACAATGACATAAATCTAAAAGAATTTTAAACTTTCATTTTTTAAAAAGTTTTTACTTCAAGTTGCTGAGATGATTCCTAATGTAAAGTAAGCCTAAGTCTTGTGGTTATGTCTGTTATAGAGTCTGCATATGGCCTGAAACAATGATTTAAATGTATGAACTTTAGTTGGAATGAACAGTCCTGCTTCAAGGCTTGTTTTCCAACCATCTGTATTCATCTCTGCATATAACTTGCACATGTAATTACAAATTTGTGAACATAAATCAGATAATTGCACGTACAAATATCCAATTAGACTCAAAGCAGAATAGGCCATGTAACAGCGTACTCCTCTTTTGAACACATATGTAAACATACAAAACATAAGTGACTATCTTTATTTAAGAAATTTTTACTTAACTTCTTTAGAAAAATATCATCTGATTTGTTTTCCATCAGGACATACTGGGGAGCAGCTGCCATTTTGAGAACTACTTAAAAAAAAAAAAAAAAGAGCAGAAACACTACAAGAAAAAGCATTTACATAAGGTGCAAACCCACCATTGCTCCAGGGGTCATAGAGCTAGTGTTCATTACCATCTGTATTAAATATAAGATACATAAGCATCTTGACGATGATTTAACTTAAAAAAAGAAAAAAAGAAAAAAAGAAAAAAAGAAAAAAAATACAAGGTATTTTGTGAAAATATTCTGCTTCTCCTGGCAGTTCATTAATTAATATGTTATTTTTATTCATAACAGTTGATAATGAAGTTCTATCATATCAGTATATTCACTGTAATATCTGAATGCACTCATCAGTTAATTGGCCACAATTCTTTGTATGAAATGCTGAAACAAGTGAACTGTCACCTCTTTAATGAAGCTGCCTATATCTTAAACCCTTTGCCCTTTAAAAAACTCTTTATACTCAAAATGAAAAATTTTATACTAGCTTCTGCCAGAGACTATGGTTAATGTTCACTGCCCTTTATTCACCTTATTTTTAATTCTGAAAACCCACACTCATTAACCGTATGCTTCCAAAGAATTGCTGGAACCGCCTAAATAAAAGCTTGAAAGTGACTTTTATTGTACATTTGAGAGTAACAGTAGTGATATGAAATACTGGAAAGGCTCTCTCCTACTCTGTAGAGCTGTAACTGCTCAGGTGGAGTTAGATTGATGGTAACCATGCAGTATCCACTAAAATCAAGAATTTAAACCTCTAAATAAGGTGATCTGTGTTTGCATATATTTATAAATACAAAACAAGTATTAATCTTCTGATGAGTACTGAGCATTAAAAATTACAAGTTTCTTTGAGCTGATGATATCTGGGGTCAGAATGAGTGGGCCTACTCTTGGAGTACACTTCTACTTGATATCAATAACCACGTCCTTAACTAGAAGCTAAAGAATATGCAAAATATTAGTTTCATCTCTTCCACTCCGACTTCAAATTGTTTGGGACAGTAACCAGCTCTCAGTACAGCCATGGGTTTGTGCAACACCCAGCACAATGCCCATCACTGAAAACCCATGCAGACCAAGAGATACAAGGCTGGGAATACCCTTGTAGATGCCCTTTAATTAGGAAATCCTGTGTGTACTTTAGATGCATTTTACTTCTGAAACAAAGCAAAATATGAACTCATAGCGAAAAACCAGATTGCAGTACACTCCAAAAAGCTGACACGTGTAGCCAGTTCCCAAAATCTGTTTGTGAACTTAAGATGCCTATGTCGTGGTGTTCCACCCTTGCAAGTCTAGATGTAGACTTGCTTGGCCATTATACGGTATCACAGAACACTGTAAAATAAATTTGTATTTTATTTTCCTTGTGCAAGGCAAGGAACAGAAACAATCAACCTCCCGTTTCCTTGCAGAGCTGCATCTATATACATATGAACCATAGCACAGTTTTCCCTCCAAAGCAGTAGTACTATAGTAATTTGAACAACAAAGAATACCAGTCCAACTCTCTTAAGTCCTAAAAAAAGAACCGTAAAAAAACAGACAGTACTATAGGAACAAATGGAAATAATTGCAGTGATCCCACCAAAGACACTTTGATCTGTTATCCTTTCAATAATTCAGAAGTCATTTAGTGTATTTCTATCAAGCTACAGAGGATCAAATCTGGTGATACCTTAAAATACGATGCCATAACCCTTAGTCAGTGTTTGAGGGTAAATTATTTGCAGGCCTGAAATGCAGCCAGTTCCCCAAGCCGTCCTTTATGTAAAGTCTGTCCTATCAGAAATAACAGTCTGCTACTAATGTGTTATCCCAAGGAAACACTGGAAGGTTAATCACTTATTTCTAAACAGTACTACAAGGAGTATGTTTTTAGATAACAGAGCTGACAAATGTATCTACTTCTGATAAGATTTTTTTTTAATTATTATTATTATTGTTGTTGTTATTGTTATTGTTATTATTATTTCATTGTAAGTCTGGTAATTCCATTATGAATCTTCATACAAGAGAATTACATAGGAAGATATCAAAGGATCTATTTTATAGAAAAGCCTAAATCAGTGACTGGGAAGTTTATTTTAATATGTATATACTCAATATTTACTCCATGACTGGAAAAGTTACACTTTTATCTACTAGTCCCTTTATCTCCCATCTTCAAAGTACATGATGAGGACATTAGACTTTGAAATTCAGTTAAATTACTGTTGCATTGTGTCTCAAAAGACATGTTCCTCAAAAAATCTCACTTTAGCCAGAATAAACAACTCTCAAATAAAATTACCAAATTCATCAAGTTATTCTAATTCTTAAAATGCATTCTCAATAATGAATTCTCAATAAGAAACCTCCAATCCAATTCATCCTTCCTTTTAAGAACTCACGTCTTTAGCAGCACAGGACACATATCATAGAATTTCATATACGGGAATTTTAGACAGGAACACGACTTCCTGGATGAAGAAAATGGCACCAAGACTTGCAGCACACTCTTCTGGAGCATACTACAGCTGGCCAGTATGCACATCCATATGATATCTGATTGACATACACTGTGCCTGGCACATCTCCACACATGACATGCACACCGAGCTCTCTTTTGGCTCTGGCCATATAGCTCACAGCATAACAAGAACAAATCCTGACTGAACATTAAGATGATAATGGAATACAAATTAATCACAATAATTAAAAACAGATTTTTCTATTTCTGCCCAGAGTCAAGTAAGACAAGAGTTAAAGTAGGTACCAATTCACAACTATATTTTGATTTGCCATAATTCCTCCTTTTCTCAAAGATTTATCTCAGTTTTTGTTCTGTTTCCTTACCAACAAAACCCTACTTTTCTATCACTCTGTCTTACTCAGACACAGAAAAACTCTGAAAATGTTGTTACATGCACGTTATGGCCTTAGGAACAAAAAATCATCCAAATCATCAAATATACTAATACAAAGGGGGTTTTTTTCCTGATTTTGTTCTGGCTGATGTTCTCTGAATGTTAGACATGATGATCAAATTGTCATGGATCAAACTAAGAGGTACATTTTCATCAGTGCTAGAGTTTGCCCCAAGATATTATATTTGTCTGAGACTTTGTTTTAGCTTTTGTAGTTTCAAGCTTCAATCCAGTACTAAAGATGATACTAAAGAAAGACTTCTTCTTAACCAAACCATACACTTTCCTGTGCTATTTGTAAGTACTTCTGGCAGAACTCGGTTTGTGTGGTAATTGATCAGGTTCTTGAGAAAAAAAGAAGCAGAAGACTGTCCCTTTTACAGAACAAGAATCAAATTAGACATTATCCTGTCCAGAAATGTGCTTGATTACATGTCTGGCTGAGAGTCAGAGTGATGTTTCCATGACTTTATAGCTCTCCAACACAAAAGCACTCCAAAGCTTTAACTGGACAGTGTGTTCATGCAGTTTTTCTAAAAATTTATCAATATTTGAAGAAGAGAGTACAGCAAAAAAATAGCAAATTAGAAGAATTTTGTATCAATCAATTATCCTACTCTCAATTTTCTTGAAATGGATAACAGATATATTCTGTTTTAATTGAACTGTATAAAGTGGCCAAGTATAATATGTTTGTAATGTTGCTTTCTCATTTTATTTCTCAGTGTATCTTCATTATACTATCTTTTAAAAGAAATAAAAATTTTAAAGTTTTTAAGCAGTATGTGGAACAGTAAAGAAGTCATTTGTTCCCATTTACCCGTTTATTTAACAATTTAAGGGGAAAAAAAAGACAAGGCAGGCTTTGGACTCCTATGAGTAGGAGATACAGTCCTTGCAAAAGCGTTCTCTCTCCCACAAGAACCCTTCACAGGAGATACGTTTGCTTGTACAGGTGTATATGGACAGTGCACATACATGTGTATATAGGCCATATAGTGCAGCTGAGAGTACAAAGGCAACAGGTGTTCTCATCCCAAAGCACCTTAAATCAAAGTAAGAATCAATCTAGATTTCGTTCTCTTCAGTAAGTACTGACTGCCACCTTCTCTCCCCCTGGGCTGCAAGACTGTGCACTACTCAACTCGACCAGAGAAACACACAGTGTGCAAACAGTATAACTGCAGCTTCTGTGACTCTTTCACTAAGAACTAAATGGTGAAAGATGAGTATTCTCCACTTCCCCATCATGACAGAGCCACACTCTTCAAGACTGATCATTATAGTATCTTCATACTAGGAATTACAGACCCGTCAGTCTGAGGAGGTTTAGGCTGGATAGTAGAAAGAATTTCTTCACCAAAAGTGTTATCAAGCATCAGAGCAGGCTGCCCTGAGAAGCTGAGACACCACTCCCAGATGTATATGAAAGGCGTGTAGCTGGGACGCTTAGGGACATGGTTTAGTGGTGGACTTGGCAGGGTTCAGCTAACGGCTCCAATCTAAATGATTCTGTGATTCTGTGTGCAAACACATATTCACAGATGCGTGTGCCTATCTGTTTGTGCAGTATGCATACACACAGACTACAATCCTTGCAGGTGATTAGCAGGGCACCACAACATTAACACAGTCATTTAAGAAAGAAAACGAGCACCATAATCAAATGAAAAACCAGATGTCATTTGCTAATGGATACCAAACCTAGAAGTGTAGTCAAGGATAAACAAAGGGTAATAGAGTTTACCTAGTACTCCTTGCACTGTGTAACTTTTTCTGACTTTCACATATGCCAAACAAACATTTTCCCTTTCTTCTCCCTTTCCACATCAGGATTGTTAAGACTCAAATATCAATTCAGTCAATTGCAATTTTACAGTGAGATGAATCTTTCAAATGGCCATAGACCTCTCTTGTAAACCTGTTTGGGCAGACAGGCCCTAAGAGCTGTGCCTTGCACTGTCTTGGAAGATTAATGACTCATACTAAGTCAACAATATTATCTGTATGTTCCCCAAAGATCTTAAATTAAAATACACATTGATCCTGGCCCAGCTTAGCATATGTGAAATTTGTTTTTCTTAATGAGATCACAGTTAATAATAACAGAGGCAGGCAACTCTGGAAAATAACAAATATAAATTCACCCCTGAAAGCTGGTTTCCAGAACTAGCATTCTATTGAATATCATTACCTCTGACTTGTGTAACAGTCAAATCTAAAAATGGTTTCACTTATCCAAAAAGTGTCTTATGAGAATGATACATAAAAATATTTATAAATAAAAACATATCAAATATTATGCTGCATCACAACTTTCAAAGTTCAGTCAAATGTCATGCAAATCTTTCCATTAAGAGAAACGTTTGTGAAACCATTTGTTTTGCAGAATTTCTCCATATTGGTACAAATACCAAATTTTATCCTATATTACACCTATTACATGATTTACCTCTTTGTATGAAGTAGAGTGCTGTACAATAAGCTTTCTTCACCAGCTCTCACGTATAACATACTAATGCCGTGCTAAGTCCTTCACGCTTATATGTAACAAACACATTTATCTTAAAATTTATCTTAAAATTTCATAATGGTACCTCACCATTGGTTTACAACTGCACCGTAAATGTTACACACATATCATGATATTTAGGTTCATGCTTTTTCATGAAAATGTTTCTTCATTTTATAATCATAATATAAAGAAAATCTTCAATGGACAGGTTCTATTTTAGAGAAAAAGCAAACATACTTATTTCAACAGGCTTACTGTGAGTTAATTAAAGTGAAAATTATGTAAACAGAAGTCAGTATTATAAAGCCACTATGAAGTTTTAATTTTTCTATTGACCTAGTAACAAATTTAAATGCTAACAGTTTGGGAGATCAAATTAAATGAATACAAACACTTTTGTTTAATGACATCAGCAGTCAATGCAGAACATCTGTGTTTTACTTTAAAAGTGATCAGAAAATATTCTTTTGTTTACATTACAGATAATCAAGAGGTTTATATTTCTGTGTTCAATTTAAGAGGAAAAAAAGATCATACTACCTTCAGGGCCCAAGGAAGCAATAAGTTACAAATGCAGGATTTCTCTTTTTTTTTCTGTTTTGTAACCATGGTAAAACAATAGAAATGAACTTTCCCTGAACCTTTCTCTTTTAATGGCCTGGGTCCATGTTGACCCAGCAAGCTGGAACCTGATACTATCAACCTGACTGCTGCTAAAGCAATCAGATTCAGCAGAAACTATACACAGTGCATTATAATACTAATTTCAGCATCCCACAAAGCCACTGCAGAGGCAAGCTATTAAAGTATTATATTCTATTGTTTAAAAGTGAGATTAATTCAATAGCTTAAATGCACCCAAAAACACTGAACTAAATGGCAGACTGTATAACTATATTGTTATTCTTTTATAATACTGTACCAAAGTGAAATTGCAGATAAGGTTCTCCCTTCCCCTCTCCGTTTAAAAAAAAAAAGCACTACTGGATGAATTATTAGTAAACAGATTATTTGAGCCATTACAGGTTCATATGATCCTGCATTTGAATGAGGCATGTAATTAAATTATCAGGACTTTGTTCTAAATGCTTGAAAGAAGGAGAGCATGATAACCACATTTTAAAAAGAATAAAAGAAGAAACTTTTTTTCCTTATAGAGGACTACTAGGCAACTAATGTATGAAGGCATAATTGATTAATTCCACTAATTAAGATATTTGTTATTCCTGAAATTGTAGCTTGATAAATAATGCATTAGATGTGGCACCATTTCCCATCAGCTCTGAAAAGACTGTGATGATGTTTCAAATACATACTGTTATTTTTTGGAGGCTGAATCACTTCTAAGCTTCTGTGTCCAGGCAAAAAAGCAAGAAAAAATTGTTTAGAAGTTGTGAATAAGTCAGTCTTTAAATAGTAAACACTGCATTACAACATATTCTAACCATTTTACTAAAAATATTCACTTACAGAGTTTTGTTTCTTTCAAAAGTTCTAAGATGAAATATTTTTCAACTAGCCCAACTTTTGTGGAAGTATATATTCCATGGAAGTCAGTCATTTATGATGTTTCCCTGAAGAGTGAGACACACTCCAAGATCTATTCATCCCCTTCTCTTTTAAGTATAAGCCACTTTGGGGAAGTGTTTGAGGCTACAGTCATTATTATATAGAGACCTAACTCCATATAATGTCACCTAATTATTAGGTGGCTTTAGCCTTTAACACAGAGACTCAGAAAGAGGAACAGTCACTAACATGCATGCAATCATCATAACTATAGACTACTGCAGAATGTGAAACACACAGACAGAAAGACTTTTTCAGTTGAAGCAGAGCCATACAACTTCACTCTGTTACAAAGAAAAATAATCATCATCCTCTAGGCAGGCCAGGATAATAATGTGGAGACTAAAGAAGAGACTGAGAGATCTACTAAACTAGAAAGAGAGGGGGAAAATAAGTAACATTAGCAAGACCACTCATCTGAGTAAAGGATTTCTGGCTGTGTGCTACAGACTTGGCTTAATTTACAATAAAACGTTATTTAAGCACAGATTAGCACTCAATTTTTTGCCTTCTAGATGAATTCCCTTATCATGACACAGATTCAAGCTCACTTTTTTCTCTTGTCCAAGAAATCTTTCACTCCCTCCCATGTACCTGAATAGTTTCAACAGAGATGAAGAGAGTCTATTTGTGATATTAGTCTTCTTGCTGACCGGCTTGTTGCATCTTCTCAGGCAGAGAATTTTACCACTACCCAGTAGGTCCCCCAGTCTCATTTTGGACACTAAGTTGTGGCAATGGGAGAGAAAAGGAGGTGTGCAAAAGACTGCAGATATGATGCCAGATATGGTATAGTGGTGGACTTGGCAGTGTTGTGTTTACAGCAGGACTTGATGATCTTAAAGGTCTTTTCTAAGCTCAATGATTCTAAGATTCTCTGATCTTCATATTTCTTCTCTTTCTGTAACTCTGTTTTCAAAGGTGGTGGCTAGTCCACTTAAACTGCATGCACTCTGATCAAGTGTGTGACCATTCTGACCAAAATAAAAATGCAATCTCTCACTCAAAGGGGTCTCATATTTGCTAAAACTTGTTTAAGAATGAGGCCCTGTTAAAACGTATGCCAGAATCCCACCACTGAAAATACTTAAGTCAAATTAGCCTTAAACTGTTCTGCACCTCTACTCCGCATGTGCATATGAATTTTCAAATACTAAATTCACAGTGTAACAGATGCAATGATGTATTGCACAAAGTGCAACACAAACTACCCAAATCTGGTAGTTTACAGCTGCAATGTAGATGTTGAATATTAGTCTCTCAAGCATATATGTGTACCAGCAATACCTTGGATTAGGATCCTGTTTGCCTAGACATGTCAAGCACTAGTCCTTCAGAATAGCCTCTTCAATACTCAGTGGTGTTAACACAAATATGAATGATTATGTTAGAAGAAACACAGATTTTAAATAGGAAACAAAGATGTTTTATGGGGGAGGGAGGAGTGAGAAGAGATGCTTTGTGCAATGCTGCCAGTGACTACTGGATGGAAGATGTCTTCTCACCAGTTTTCCAGACTTCCTCTATAATAACCCTCATCCTCCAAGCATGTTGGGTTTTCTGATTCAGCTGCCCATTTTTTTCACTTTTTTCATTAATTCTAAATGGGCTTGACCAAGATTTGACAATCCATTTCTGATTCCAGCTAGCCATGTTGAACTTACGTGCTCCACCTCTCCTGTGACTCTATCACTTTGGAAAGCCGTAAGGAGCAGCAGGTGATCCAGCTCCACGAGGTGGAGGCAGTGAACAAACAGAGAAGAGCCTCTGGGTTGGAAGTGTGGCCCAAAAGTTGCACTGAAATTTACTGCAGTCTCCACTGCCTGGATTTGACATGAAAGAGGACTTGCTTGATACCCTCCCAGCATGCTTATTGTGCTGCTGTCGGTTGGCAACAATGGTCATGCACCCTTTCCTCCCTTTGATTTTTGTGGTAACTGCAGATCTCAGATAGATCACAGAAGGTCTGGTCAACCCATCTGTGTAAAAATTGCTTCTAACTTGCAAGACCCAGGTCAATGTCTCTACAACTTGTAAGAAATTAGAGAATAGAACCGAGCAACATAAAATATTTTCTCTTCCTACGCTAGAATAAAAAAGGCGCAAATTTCAAGGTTTGGAAAAAAATGGGCTTCATAAAAATGGAAGTGAGAAAGAGAAGAGCAGAGCAAAAAACAGCACCCCAACTAGAATAAAAAAGGAAAGACCAATCCTCATGCAGATGAAAAGATGAAGATCCAAAGAAGATATAGAAAATGTCTTGGCAATGATAATTCTCAGTCCTGTAAAATGACAGAAGCTGTTACATATCAACAACTACAGTTTGAATCCCTTTAAAGCAGATTATTCTGCATATACAGAATGCTACAAAGTATTGTCCACTTCCAAAAGGTGAAGGGCCTGCTCGCTCTGCTACTTTTTCACGCGCATAGATCAAACTCTCCTTGAAAGGCTTGGAGAGAGACAGATTCCTCTAGGTATCTCTGCTTATCAAAATGTCTGTGAATCAGTAGAGATGTGCATGCAAAGTATTAACTTTGTTATAAGACTGTGTGCAACTATTCAGATTTACCAACCAAAATGCAAACTTGCACACTAGGAAGATTTTATAAATAAATTAAATTTAAAATTTTTCAACAACACACTGGGAAAAAATAAACTATTGCTGCAACATGTTAGGTAATGTTACTAATCATTTAGACTTGGTGTTTATAGACAGAAATAACCATCTGAATATTAAAATAATTTTTAATTCGCTTCATTAACCCAAATTTAATAGCACATAATAATCTGCAAACTACAAATATACTCTACTAGATTACATATAGGTCAAAACCAATGAAGTTTTTATGCATATTAGTACATTTTGAAGAACAGAAAATATGAAAAGATGAAAAATAAGGATAAAATATTAAAAACAATTATTACTGCAGACACTTCACACAAAATTTAATATCCTATTTAAACAAATTACTATGCAAAATAAAATATGGGTTAAAACTAATTTTGTGAGCATGAAGGTATGATTAGTAGAGAAAATACTAATAGCAGAAAATACTAATACACCTGAACAGAATTTTGATTCACTGAAAACTGTATTTTTTTTAGTTTAAGATATCTGTATAACTATACTGTCAATCAACTAACCTAAAATATTAAGTCGTCATTGCCCTTTTAAATCCTTTCAACTAGAATTCCCTAATTGTTCCCTCACTTTATCTCACTGTACCAGTAAGTAAATAAATTAACAAAATAGCTTTTATCACACAGAATAACCTTTTAACTGAAGGATTATCTCTGGTTTATTTTTCATTTCTTTCTCTGCAGATAGCAGTTCATGCCTCATTGATTAGTTTGCTGAGGTGGTGACCAGAAATGAAAACAAGGTCTCTCAGATATTGCCAAGACCTGTAAATATATATATTAAAAAAAAAAAAAAAAATCACCAAAGCTAATACATGTTATACTTCCAGCATTCAGCTTCTAAGCCAGTGAGAGCTGATGGTCAGGAGAGGTTCGTTTATGGTTCATTTATTCTAATCAGCCTTTGCCAGGGTGCAATTCCACTAAAGAATTCTAAATATCATCTCTGTGGTTTGGTTTTGTTGGGTTTGGTTTTTTTTTTTTTTTAATCTACACTTTTAAAGGATTTTCTTTTTTTTTTCTTTTTTTTCACATTAAGTTTTACTTTTAAAATGTGCCAACATACTAATGATATGTTACAGAGGTGTGGATCAGTACTATTGCAAACCAGGATTTTATATATCTTTCTGAAAGAAATTATTTCAAAACACTGCATTCCATTTTGAAAATTCAAAAATATTTTCTCCAATAAATAGTTAGTTTGGGTTTGGTTAGGGTTTTTCTGTTTTGTGTTTTAAACCTCCATTTTTGGAAGAAAATTATAGTTTTCTTCAAAGTTGTCAGATTAATACCATGTATGTCAAAGTCCTCCATTCCCATCTCTGGTAAGCTTCATTCTTTAATTAAATGGACCATGACTTCAAGTGCAACAAAAAATTCAGCTGTTCTGTTTCTTTAGACTTCAGCCTTTTTATCAAGCCTATGACACTGACAACAGTGTCTTGAAAAACTGCGTTTATCAACATAGTTCTTAATTTTAAAATATATTACGTCACTTGTGTTATTGGGCTCAGAACATAAATATTAAAACAACATGCTTTAATAAACATGTATTAGAAGGATCAAGATCCGAAAGAAGAAGCAATGTGAATTATGTATACGGTGATAGGTTTCAAAGATTCTTGAACAACCTTTACAAACAGACACATAGTTCTCCTGCCATTTCATGCAAGTCAAATTTTACTACTGGCCGCTGGAGAAGAAGAGATAAGAGTCACGTGAGGTGCATCTTACAGTCATTTCTGAAACATGAAAATTTCACTGACACGCTGATGTAGAATCTTGGACAGAGATGGTACATTATTGAAGAGGCAACTCCACGCCCCTCTCTTTTTCAGTTGCCATAAAAATATGGAAAATTAACCACAATTAATATTAGCATGCTCTGAAAGTTTTAACCCCACAAAAAACAAAGATAATGCAATGTTAATTTTTTCAGACCTCTGCTACCTCAACCTTGCTGTATTCATAAACAGATTAAAAGATAATAATTTGCATACAAGATGTACATGGACTTCTCTAGCATATGAACAACGGATTTCAGACAAATGCTATATGCAGAACAACATTTCAGGTAAAAGAATCTGTCACTATGGCAAGTAACATAATTCATTCATTTTCAACATTGGCACAACATGGCAAATCAAGAATAGCAGGAAAGCTTTTTTTTTATGTCCTTGAAGCAGGCATCAAGGATTTGTTTTGTTTTAACATTAATTAAGCCAAATCTGATAACATGTTTTAATTACACAGCACAAACTACTGTTCATATGAAGTACCCTGCTGGTAAAAATGAAGGCCCTCATTCAAGAAATTGCTTAATCATGTGCATAAATTCCTTTAAGTTTAGGACAGAAATTTTGATTAAAAATAAAATGTCAAGGTTCTACCAGTGATTGAAGAGGCCACTTTCACTGCACAGACCCTAACTATGTTTCATAAAATCATACTCTTAGTTTCACTTAAAATAAAAACACAGTAAATTAAAGAATCAGATTACCTGCAATCTAGCAGCTTCTGATGAGCTGGCAACAAATACAATATTTATCCATTCATACATAGCATTGAAGTTTTATTTTAAAACAGTGTTATAAAATTCATCAAGACTTACAATGAGAAATAAATTTTTTCCTCTCAAATTTCCCTTTTCAAAAGAAATTAAAGTTGAAAAAACTAACTACACCAGTGGCTAAGAAACAGCATAAATTATTACTAATTTTTGGACTTCATCCTTGCCTTTTAGTAGCAAGTACAAAGCTGTTAGGGTTCTAGCCTCAGACAAAAAAAAAGTACTTGTTTCATTTCATGATTAGTAAATTGCAAACACAGAAGTCTACTTACAGCATATAGGACTGGATTTCTTGTATTTGTTTATTAAATAAGCATAAGTTAATGTTGTCTGACTATGTACACTTACACAAACCGTTTGAAATAATATCTAACATATGATAAAATACTGTAGGTCTCTATTTGTTTTCTTCGTGCTTTGGTCTATGACATTTTCCTATTAATCACAACTTTCTCTGCTAATTTTAGTGATCCTATTTCTATGAGAAATTAAATCAACACATACCAAAATATTAAAGTTCCTGATGTTCACTCCATGATACCAACAGGCTGATTTAAAATGCTATTTCTTAATCCAGACAACAATTACTAGATTCTATAGGGTTTCAGATTATCATAGGTTTCTATTTCTTTTCTTCCTTAAAATACCAGAATACTGTATTAATAATACTTAAGAGCCAGAACATGTTCCCAGAAAAAACATAAGTGGAGAAACACTTTTATTTCTATCTTATTGTTATAAATGAAGTAATAATTTT
Organism: Prinia subflava; assembly: GCF_021018805.1. Taxonomy (NCBI): domain Eukaryota; kingdom Metazoa; phylum Chordata; class Aves; order Passeriformes; family Cisticolidae; genus Prinia; species Prinia subflava. The sequence continues at coordinate 56,212,411 of NC_086249.1, forward strand.
CACAGCATCCATCTGCTCAAAACTTAGTATCAGAGAGATGTTAATGTGGATATGTCCATAAAAGCTCTGGGAACTGACAAAACAGGAAATAAATTTCTTAACTATTTTTAATTTTTAGCCAACACTTTCACCTGCCTCTCAATCCATCAAAATCTAAGTAGAGCTATATTTTAAAGAAATAGGAAAAGTATTTATTTTGAATCCTTAGAATACTGCATTGTTTAAGTTTTCCATGTTATGAACTAGATAGTGTCTCTATTTTAATGAATTATGAGCCCTTTGCCTGTTAAGTTGTCCTTGATCTAAAGATTATGCTCCCGCTAAAGGTACATTATACAAATGTCTATATTCAGTCATCCTTTGTCAATGCTTTACTATCCATTTAAAAGATCAAGATCAACATAAAGGTAATAAAATGATACATAATAGCAGACAGTTATGTTCTCTGTACTTTACTTATCAGTTTTAACTAAGATGTCTTTATCAAAAGGTTCATTTTCATGCAGTAGTGAGTTTATATCAATCAGTTATCCCTTACACCTGTCAGAACGTTCCTACACCCAGATAAATGTGACTGTTATCAGATACTGGTAGAAGGATAATGTAAAACTGCTTTATGAAAACTATTCTTTATTGCAGCTCCACAGATGTTTCCTGTTATAAATATCCTACACTGTAACAAACAATACTAATAGCATTCTGCGAATAAAGAACCAAAGAAGAAAAGTCCCCTCAAGATACAGCCCTTCAATGCCACAAGCAAATTTATCACTACCCTGTCAGCATTTTGTAGTATATATAGAAATCACCACATATGCAAAGCACCAAATGCATTCTTCATACATTTTTCAAAACAATAAAGAAAATCCATGGAAAAAAAAGAAGTTCCTTTATCGTGGTCAAATCGATTAAGAGGAACTAAGTGAGCTGTTACACCAATAATTCTAAAGCAAAGTTCCCCATTAACCAAGGGGTCTTTTTTAAAAGAAAAAACTGAGGGTACAATATCATCCTACACACTTGCAGAGGCTATTTTTTTTATATGTTTCAATTCATTTACAATAAATCTGCACCTATCCTAAAGGATATGTGGGACATATTTTCTTCCACTTGTGAAAATGTAAGAAATTAGATAGAGGTAAATTGAAGCAGCAATGATTCAACAATCTAATCAGAGTATCAGAACAGAATATCAAAAGCTAATACATTTTTAGTCTATTGAAGCCTCAGTACCTTAGGACTATAAAAGTCTTTGGGTTTTTTACTTACTCATTCTGGTAATAAATACATTTTCCGAAAGTTGAAATCAAGCTTTTTCTTCATGGAATAATAATTTGTATCCAATATTTTATACAAAATAAAAGGACCATGCTGTTTGACCACACTGTCCCATAGATATAAAATTTAAAATTTGGTCTTTTTAATACATCATATTTTCATTGCTGGTTGTGAGGCAATGCCTGCAAAAGAACAGTGTATACACTTGGTACTAAATTCTTAATAAATTAACTAATACAATAGTAAGTTCAAGAATTCTTCAATAATAGAGCAAGAGATATTTAGAAAATATATAAGTAAACATTAATTTTGACTATTTAGCCTAGAGAAGAGACAATTTGAGAGGGGATTTTATCAAAGCATACAAACATCTTGGGACAGGTTTCAAGAGGATGAGGTCAGACTCATTTCAGTGGTGCCCAGAGACAGAACAAGGGGCAATGGGCACAACCTAAAAGTCAGTAAGTTCCCTCTGAATATGAGGACAAACTTCTTTGCTTTGAGGGTGACAGAGCACTGGAACAGGCTGTTGAGAGGTTGTGGAGTCTCGCTCTCTGGATATATTCAAAACTCGCCTGGACGTGATCCTGTGTAACCTGCTCTGGGTGACCCTGCCTTGGCACAGGAGTTGGACTGGATGATCTCCAGACATCCCTTCAAACCCCAACCATTTTGTGATTCTGTAACTAGAAATAGATGAGGTAAGCAGTACTGGATTTTAATTTTGCATTCACCTGCCCTGTATCTAATTTTTTTAAAAAATCTCTTTTGTTCAATTATTGTTTTGGCTGCTTCAAAACAATAGCTACAAGAAGACTAAATTTTTTTCATGTCCTTGCAACTTTGTTTATAGGTATCTGTGAACAGATCTAAGTGAATCAGAGCAGGTATTCCTATATTACCTACAGCAGCAGCAGCTGCCTTTTGCCAGTGGCGGTTGCATAGCAGCTTACAGCCTCTGTAAATCATCTGCTCTACAATAGTTATAAATATTCCATTTAAAGAGAATCCCAAAACAAAATCATTATACTGTACCAGCCAGATGTCCACAATGGGTAACACAACACACTATGACCTTGGAAAACAACACTTACCTCAGCAACATCAGAAACCTAATTTTTAGTAGTCTGTACTTTCAATTTACATGGCCACTGAACAAGCAGGTAATCCATGATGTTGTGAAATTCAAAATACACCAAAACTGAGTAGCAAAGGGGTTCTAACTTTTGATCTTTATATTCCCTTTGCCTTTCTTGAAAGAGGTCAAGAACTTTTTTCTTCTCAGATACATACTAGTATCTCCGGGATCAGCCAACTAGTCCCATGACTCATACCCTTCAGAGCTGTTGCCAAGTCTACCTGGCGCCAGCCAAGTCCTACGTGATGTAGGCAAGTCAAGAGTCGTTAAAACCACCAAATTGTGTGTATAATTACTACATTTTGATTACTCAACAAATGCTTCAAACCTTCTAACCTAACACTTCTGCGTATCTGCCATTTGTCAGCATTAATGAAAACAAAGCTACAAATCAGACCTTCACAAACCTTTCCATTCTACGTGGCACCCAACCACACTGAAAGTGCTGGTCTCACGTTTAGCCAGCACCTGAAAGTGTTACCAATGTTGTAGGTTGAAGAGGAGAACTTCTGGAGCATTTTTACAAGACTGAGAGCTTTGGTTTTGTCATTTGGATCCAATTCTTTAGTATTAACTTTATTTATTTGTGTTTAGCAGAATTACAGGTAATCTATATTGTTTTAAGTGGGGAAAAAAAATCACCAAAACAGGATCACCAGCTGATTTTTTTTAACATATTTTGGAAGCTATTCATTCTGGTTACCTTTTGCATCAATTTGTAGAATATTATAATATTAATAAAATCTACTAATACTACTTTTACCAATGAGAGTATTCACATTGACTAAACAGCTGGAAGGCTGTAAATATAGTATGACATATGATGTATCTGAAATCAGTGAAATTAAAGTCATGCACATAGGCCAGCTCTTCCCTCATCTTCACCACATGCACATTTCCAAAACCCATAGAGAAGTGATGTAAGAAGAGAGGGATCATGAAAAGTAATGTAACTTGCTATGCATTCAGGATGTGGTCAGACACGTATTAGATTTATTCAGGTTCCTTCAGTGTCTCCCACACTGCTTGGGTCTGATTCTCAGTTTTGACAACAATAGCAGTATTATGGTGTGTTATACATTACAAACACCATTAAAAAATGATAATCTGGCATTAAATAACAAATTTTAAAAATGAGTAGCCACTGGCACTGGAAATACATACAAGAACCACAGCACATGTAACTAGGAGAATGAAAGACAAGTTTTAACATTAGTGTATCTTTTCCAAAGCCAAAGGCAACCACCCAACAAAGATAATTTTAAAGAAGATATATACAAACATAGTTATCCACTGAAAGTAGTACTGAGAGTATAAATGAAAACTTACGCTACCTGCTTTGTTTTTTGCTAAACTAACATTCATATGCATATGAAGACATGCGACACTATGACCTATCTACGAAAACACTTAAGTCACCACAAAAAATTGTCCAAAACTGTCTATACCTCTTAAAATATCTTCAGACTTCTTTAAATTTCAGGGTTCTCCTAGAATTTCCACTAAGAATCTGTTTTAAATGACCATCACTGCTAACAACTGTTCAGATAGATTTCTTTCATATTGTCAAAATGCAACTGGCATATTAATCCAGTTTATCAGAATTTTGTAAATACTATAAGAGCATCTCTTTTGTCAGTTATGATCAGATTATTAGGTGGCTTCTGACAAAATAACTTTTCAAAATCCTTTACATGCAATGCATATGTCATAGGCTGTCAATATTACTGTACGCAAGAACACATTCCATGTTTGCAATCCCATCAAGGCAAAATCAAATGCTAAATTAAGGAATTCAGTAGCACAAACGTCTTTAGAAGTGAACATACTGAGACCTAGAGAAAAAGTTATTAATCAGACAATGCACACAAATCAAGACAACATATTGGAACATATTATTTCTAAACTTCTGGAATAATATGTTCCAGTGAGTATGGCTGCTTATTGTTCCCCATCTAAAAGCTGGACACATTAAAAAATTGCTAAGTTCAAAAAAATTAGATTCAACTTCTGTTTGCTGTAACTTGTTACATGCAAAGCCAAAAGAAGATGGACTCACAGCTAAAGAACTATGGACTTGTAACTTCACCCTACAAAATACTGTGTTACACTTAAAACTTACCAAAAGTAACTTTTTATTGTTAAAATAGAGAACTAGAATCAGAAGTGAATTTGAATTGAAATTAGCTGTAAATGTTGATATGGTTGAAGATAGATGATATTTAAATACTGATTATAGTTGAAGAAAAGTACAGGAGGCACAAGATAGATCTAGTCTGTCACAATATGGTTTAGTGGGCATAGTGGTACTCAGTCAAAGGTTAGACTTGATCTTGAATCTCCTTTCCAACTTTAATTATTCTTTGATTCTGATTCAGAATTATTTTACTTTTTAGTTTGAAAGGGACCTTTGGACACCATCTAGACCAAACTCTGTTCAGGGAAAAAATAACAGGAACAGGTTACTCAGGGCCTTGTCCAAGTGAACTTTCAACATCTTCAGGGTTAGAAAACCCTCTAGCACGCTGAGCAGTATGTTCAGCACTTAATGTTCAGTGCTTAATGACTCTCATGACTTTATTTTTCCTTCTATCTATGGATAGAATTCTACTTATTGCAACCTAGGACTTTGGTTTCCTTCTCTTTTGGCAGCACTCACCTAAAAAAAGTCTTCTCTAGAGTCCTCCTCAAGGTAGCTGGAGACCTCAACAGAATCCTTCCATTTCCTTGTGATATTAACTGGGCTGAACGGCCCAGCTCCCACAGCCCCTCTGCACAGGACGTGTGCTCCAGCCCCCGGCCACCATGGTGGCCTTCCCTGCGCTCGCTACACTGCTTCTCTCAAACTGGGAGCCCAGAACTCGACCAAATGCTCCCGTCTCACCAGTGTTGAAGAAGGAAGGAGAACAATTACTTTTCCTGACATACTAGCTACACTTGATAACCACATATAAGGTGGCCATCTTCAGTGCAAGTGCATGCTGGACACTGACTGACTCCAGTTAGCTCCCAGGCTTCCTCTCGGGGAAATTAGTAAAACTCTCAGCTAACAGGAGGAAGTTTACTCACTGATCGAGGAAAACAAAAAGTTTCATGTTTCTTTTTACTGGGAAAATGATGGATTTTGAAAGAAAATATATCGGGAGGAATAGGCTAAAAGTTCTCATTCTAGTGGTAATTCAGTCAGATGGTAAATAAACCCAGATGTGTTATCCAGAGGCTGAGGGATTCAAACAGTGTGGAGATCTTTCTGCTCTCTCCACAGCCAAGGACACGCACAGCAGAATGATTCTGCTCCTTTGAGACCAGAAAAATTGGTGGCTTCTCACTCCATGCAAACTAGGACAGCAATTCTTCTCTCCCATATCTGGTCAGCTAAAAGCTAACCTGAGTCTAAAATGACCTGACAACTATACTGGTAAATAAACTAGATCATTTTAATTTTCTGGTTGGAATGCCAAAAAGCACAACACAGCTAAAATCACCTTCTTCCCAAAACCACACCAGGGTAACAGTTGGACACTTGCACAAAACCCTGCCCTGGTGAGTTTAGCAGTACATACCGTTTGTGGAACGAATCTAGTCATGCGGAATTGGCACTGTGCTGAGGATGTCAATTCAAATTCATAAATGCTGAAAGCCAAATCGAGATCTGTAAAAACGTCCTTTTCAAGGAGATCTCATAATTACCTCTCAAATTACAGCAGAAATATTGGGCCTGATTCCTCTCACAAGACGAAATTCGTGTTTTGCAGAGAGTCCATACGTCTTTCTACCTAAACAGGGTTTTTTTGTTATAAACTTCATGCAGGCCTTCTTGAAAAAAACTCTGTATTGTATGCAGTAAATCTGATGCAAATTTTAACATACTACAGTTTGTTAAATATGATTATAAAGATATTTTATCTTGTGGAAATCTATTTGTATCTCGTAATTGTGAAGTCAAAGAGCTCCCTTCTCTTTCACTTTCATCCATCCTTCTTACTTTTAAGATCAAAGTCCAATTTCATATTTAACATAGAGCAACTAAACAAAAACAGTATACAGAGAATAAAATATAAGCGCCATATATGCACAAATTCTAGCTAAAGGCTTCAAAATTCTTCTACGATTCTCTACAGTTTCCTCAGGAAGGAATATAACAACACAGATAAACCAATATATTAATCCATATATATAGCACATATATAGGTATATATCTTCACATGGAAAAAAAATTACAGCCTTCAACAGCCGAAAGCTTATTTCTCTAGGGAGGTTACTGGTCTTTCTATTTAAATGCATCCACTAATAAAACCAATCTAAGAGTATGTTAACTAGCTCAGTATAAAAGTTGGGACTTCTGGTTTTTTCCATTTCTCTCGAACTATCACTTTTATTTCATAAATGGAAATCACTAGCCAGAATGGAGTCTCTAGGCAAATAACAGTTAGCAATCACTCAAAGCTCATTATAAAGCATTATAGAAGTCTACATGGTAAACACAAACCCATGTCTGAAATAGTTCATACAGGATGTATAATGCTGACATTGCTGGAACATCTTCCCTCCTCACCTTTTGCTATTTCATTACCAGACATGGGATCATTACTGGAGCTGCTTATTTAAGTTCTTGAAGGCACTCATACACCCCTTTGTTGACACAGTCACCATTTGAAGTTTGTGAAAAAATGTCAGCATTCAGATAAAATAATTGAAGAAAAATGTCTTCTGACACCTGTCTTTAAAATACAAAAGGGCTGCAAATTACTTACAGTTCTGAAAAAGTACACATACCTAGGTTTCATTTCAGTAGAGGAGAACAAGAGCACAGAAATGAAAACCACTTTTACCTCTTGCTCTTCCCTTTCTTTTTCTTCAACTGTCCAATAATACGTCATTCACACTGCAATTTTGTATCAAATATCCATTCAAACTTCCTACTTTAGCATTTGCCAGACCTGTTAACTGTGTTCTGATAATTACAGACAGCAATCATTTATATTTGGACAGTGGTCAACAAATATATTCTTTTCCAAATGTGGTGCTCTTCATGCCAGTCCCACTTTGTCTTTCCCTCTCCCCAACAAACAGTTTGAGAATTCATCTGCTTGTTAGGATTTTTAGAGTGCACGCTAAGTTACAAATGCCTTATGCTTTCTCTTTATGCCCCATGCATGTCTGGCAATACACCAGGGCTGCAACACTAACCACAGCAACCATGCTGGGTAAAACCAGAGTCACCTACCCAGATATCCTTGTCCCTTGTGATGACCATCACCAGCTGCCTACAGGGAAATCTCTGGAAAAGATGTAGTCATAATGGTACCAGAGGGATACATTCCCAGCCTCCAGTAATCAGAACCTTGTGCAGTAGTCCTACCCTCTTGGATGGATGTTCTGACCTATATTGTGATTTTCTGAAACTCTACCAATTTTTGGCACATACAATGTCCTGTGGCAGTATATCTAGCAATTTAAGTATTCATTTGTGAAGCAGGGACATTTTTTGTTAAATCTACCATCTGTTAGTTTCATTTGATGACATGTAGTTCTCTTACTAGAAGAATGTTCCCTTCTCACTACACTCTTAGTTTTACAGACCTCTATCTTAGCTTTCCTCCCTCGTTCTCTCTCTCCTCAACTACAGTGATCTTTTCTTTAGTCAGAGAAGTTCTAATGTTTAATTTTTTATGTAATATTACTTCCCTTTGTTGCCATATTGTTTATGAAGATACTGAAATACACAGATCAGTATTGAAGTCTCATGGTCATCTGTGATAGGATCTTTCCCAACTATCAAACAAAACAAATAAAAAATGGTCAGTTTCCTACTTTTTGACCAGAAAACCTTGCTCTTTTTTTTTTTTTTTTTTTTTTTTTTTTTTTTTTTTTTTTTTTCAAATCCAAGAAAGTTTTATCAACTGGACAGCCTTTTCTGGCATATTCACCAACCTTTTAGAATTGCCATCTACCAAGAAGCTGTACTGACTCTTGCCTAGTACATCATATTTATCTAATGCCCATTAATAATAGTCTTTCTACTTATTTGTGAAGTATATGTCCAGACTTCCAGGTCTGTTTTCTAACACCCTCAAGAACCCTTTCTGAGCATCATATTTGCCACGATTAAATCAATAGTGTACACCGATAGTGTTTTAAGCAGGAGGTTACAACTTTGCATTAACTGCTCAGCTATTTCTTACCTGACTTCCCCTTAAAATAGAATGCCACAGGTCTCTTGGGACTTATCTTGTCAATTTGTCTTACACCTTCTTCTTTATTTAAGCTCCCAGTTACTGAGGAACATCCAGAGCAAGTAAAGCACTGCTGCACTGTGACACAGGCCACTTCTCCCAGCAGTTCTCCATGCCTGCTCACAGCTGACTTGAAGAAGTCTGTCTCAGAGATGAAAGGATGTGCAGGACTCCTCTCTACCTACTCATTAACCATAAGAGACCAATTTTTTTTACCCTTCTCTGTGTTCTTACTACTACTTCTGATCTTCTCCTTTGCTGGTATTTACAGGAGTTACAAGCCAGTAGAAAATCATCTGAAGGGACTGGTGGTTTGGCCATGAAAACACTACCAAGTCACACAGACTAACTCAGTAAGTGAAATAAGGCTGAAGGATCACATCTTGCACAACTTCACTGCCTGTATTTCTGAAGTTGGCTCAACTTTTGCTCACAATTCAAGCAGATTCTTGCCACATTCTTACCAGCTAATTTAAAACAGGTGTGAGAGGAACAGGATCAGTACCCTTATTCCAAAGACAGCTGGGAATAGCAGGCACTGTTGCAGAACACTTTTATCTTAGAATTCTGCTTGCTAAATGTTATTTGCAACCTTCTGTGTTATTTATCATTTTATCTCATTATGTATTGTCTAGAGATGCAATTTTCAAAATGGGGTGGGAACACCTTGTTTTAGTGGAATTAGATTTAGCATTTAAAACATTCATATAGCCAATCAAAGTTTAATGAACTCTTCTGCAGACACTGTTTATTTTTGGAAAAGTTTTAATAACTTTTCCTGTAATTAAAAATAACATACAATATGAGAAGGCAGCAGCAATTAAAGGTAATCAAATTTGGGAAATTCTGTAGGAAGTACAAAAAAGATCTGTAGATATTTTGTTCAGTGTTTATTATCAGTTGAAGTACTGTTTGCTTCACAAAACAGAACAATGCTTATCATTAAAACACAAAAACATTTCCACTAAGTTCTTTGCCTGATTTTCTTCTTTCATAAAATGCACTCCATGTGAAACAAGTCTTCAAAAAAACAAGGCCTAAAAAACCCTACTACTCAGGGTGCCTTTGAGGATATTTAATTAAAATCTAATCCTGCATTCATTAAGGCTCACATAAATTAAGCTGTCATTCATAAGATTTATGGATTCTCATTTGCATATTGCATACAATTCATCAATTACTCAAGTATGAAAGGAGCACATTTCCCTTGGAGCTGCATGCTACCCTGCCAACATTTGAAATGAGGGAAAGAGCAAGACTGTCAGGCATTCACACAAACTTTCTTCCAAATGTCTGCTCCTTGATTAATCTAATTTTCTAGCTATTCCTTACAAGATACAACAACAGCCCTTCTGCAAATTTCTATTATTTCTCCTGTCTTCATCATAAAATCTTCCTGTCTTTTACTAATACTTCATGTCTGACTGATTATTATTTGTTTGCTAATGATATGGCATGAATGTTTTCTTTATATAAATGCATAAAGCACATATCACAGTTAAAATAAAATGATTCATATTTTCAGGTTTTGATTTTTTTCTTTAACATCACTAATTTGCTTAGCTGAGCTTAGTAAAGAACCTAAGCAATGACAAAAAAACCTCAACAAATTATAAATCTACCATTTAAAACAGCCATCAGTATTGAGCCAGAATATTTCTCTTAGCATGTAATGGTAATGTGCACATAATTAAACCATTAAGTTTAACGTTAAAATATGATTAAGAAAAGACAACAAATGTTTAATGTGAAAAAAATCAGCTTATTCACAGATGCTGTAGTGTGTACCTGACTGCACTTCTGAAAGTTGTAGGCAAAGTAGGGATACAGATTAGGGGTTTTTTGTTGCACATAAAACATGCTGTGTTAATTCAATTGTCTTCTCTAGGGAGTTAATCTTAATTTCGGTGGCACAACTAGGAAGTAGCAGTCCTTGCTTGCCCAGTCTCTGGATACCTTCCAACATGCATGTGATCAGGTGCTGAATTTAATGCACAACACTCACTCATGTCTGGGAGTTTCTAAATTAAAATATAGGAATGTATCTGCACTGTCTAAAATAACTCTGAAGGTCTGCTCTAAATCTATTGACTCATTTTATATTGTTAATTACCTAGCAAAAAAAAAGTAGCATAAAAATACCAAAATAAAGTTGTCGTTTTCTCAAAAATAATTTGGTTGAACAAATATAAGGATGATAAGCTATGAAAAAATAAAAACCCAACATCAAACATCTGTGAACTTCTTAGAGAGATCATGTAACCCTTTAGAGTGATATTTCTTAGACCAAGGTAACAGAATTTTTTTGTTTGTTTCACTATAGAAAAGTATTGGGATCTTTAAATATGTGTAATATAAACGGAAGAGTTTCAGAGCAGATGGTGAGCAAATTAGAAATAAATACTTCAAATATTAGTGATCTAAGGTTTTATAGTTCAAATGTGTTCAGCACCAAGTCTAGCTTAAAAGTCATATGCTGCCTCTTGCCACAGAGGGACTGCTGAACATTTGGACTGGATTACTGAGTGGCAAACAAATATTTTTTCTCTTCTCTCCTCCCCCAAATCTGTTTAAAAATGAAGAGAGATTTCATTCTAAACATAATTGCTAACATAATCCCATGCGAATAAAGTTAACTAACCCTGCAAAAATAAACAGATGACTAACTTTAATCAGAGAAATGAAGTCATCATTATGCTTGGTTTATAAAATACATTTTCACTGTCAAAGATAACGGAGGGGTGGGGGATGGGGGGGTGGTGCCTGTTATTTTGGTTTGTTTATTTTGAGTTAGCTCTACTCTATTTTGAGTTAGTTCTACTGTAGACTGTTCAGGTCCACCCCTGAATAACTACCACATTTATTGTCTGTCTTTTTAACTGTTGCATTCTCTGGGTTTCAAATTTCTCAGCATGAGCTGTCTGCTTAATTCCATCCAAGTAGTGTGTAATGAGAAAAGAATTTTCCCTGTCTACACTAATATAGCTTATTTTATTTCCTGAACCCAAACCACCTGTTCAGATTTTCTATTTAAAGCTTTGTAAGGCAATCAACTACCTCAGGACATTTGTGATGAAATGAAAGGCAGTCAGAATGAAGCTGCGACTTCTTCAGTCCTGGTCCAACAAAAAGCATCACCTAGAGAGCCCTTTGTTGGCTCCAGGGTCAGGTGGAGTTCATAAAATTCCCAGCAGATCTCATATGTGATTTTCTTATTCATGTGGAATTATGTGGAATTATGTGGAATACTGAAAATATTTATAAATTTAATTCTGCAAGAGATTTTGAGATAAAAAGTAATAAATTACTAAAGAATTTATTTTAGTTTAAAACGCAAAAATCTTTCTAAGCGTTAAAATTACTTAACCAACTTTGTCTGAGTCTGAAGGCATAAATCTAGGCCAAATCAACTTATTACAGCACATCTGTGACTAGTCTATACTATAAGGACCTATCTCAGAACTCTGTAAAACTACATTCCAGAAAGATAACACAAGACGAGAAAAAGTGTTCTGGAGCAAACATAACTCCAAACCTAAGACTGTCTGTGACTATAAAATAGATCCTCTTCCAAAATCTTTTTGAATTTTTATGTTTTACATCATTGCAGATTGAATGCAGTTTGAATCCAGTGGAACAAGGACGATGGAATAAAAAGAAAGTTATTTAACATTATTCTGGGCTATTTGTTTTTCAAACTTTCCTCTTCCTCAACACTTTCACTTTAACATTTAAATGTACATCCCCAACTCCAAGTTTGGAATAAGTTTTGGCTTGAGGAAAAGTCTCATTCAGTCATTCCTGGAGGGAAGACTTCGGAGAAGAGGGATCAGCCTATGCACAAGATCAGCCAAAGTATTTCCATAATTAAAGTGAAGTTTTATAAAACAAATCCAAAACAAGGCTTGTATTTCTGAATAAGGGAGAGAAGGTTCAACTTCTTATGAACAGTATGAATCTAGAAAAAGAGCAATAAGAAATCTGTAGAGATACGTAGTTACAAGAAAGGTTTGAAAATTAATAGCGATGTTGCTTTGTGTTTCTTTGGCCCACTTAAGTGATAAATTTATCTACCCTTTTACCTTTCTCTCCCACTTTTCTGTAAATATGAGGGAAGGAGGCTGGGGAGGGTAAACAGAACACTAAAGTACAGGGAAAAGAGGAAATTATTCCTCTTGAACCACACAAACAGAGCAAAAAAAAAAAAAAATCCCAGATCATCTTTTGTTACACAAAAAGGCACTAGACCTAGGATATGTAGGCACCTTGACTCCTAAGATTAAAAGCTTTCCCTTTCTCCATTCCTGTTAATTATTTTCAAATCTGTGTAGGTATAACACCTTCTTCCTTCCTTTTCATTAGCTCATGAATGTCTGCAAGACAGAAGTTCTGGTCTGATAATACCTGCTGAGGCACAAAATCCCTCCTGTGGATGCCAACCCAGAGCCAGTGAGATTTAAATGCTGGAGTTGGTTCAACCACCTAGGAAATTTTCAGATAAAATCTTTACTCAAACAAGTTAGGATTGAAAGTGCATTTTATGGGAGTTCCTGTAACCTCACCAAAATATTATCATTTCCTTGCAAAAACTCTGCATGCTTTAAATAAATCGTCACAGAGTGACATCTTAAGTAAGATTAAAAATAAAAGTTGAATGTCTCCATACACTCACATGAACCTAAAACTGTATCTCTCATAAGAAGAGCCATTTCATCTGTATTTGTTAATTATTCTTCCATGACCTCATGTCCAGATGTAAAACAACATCATTTAAAATAACTCAAGGCTCAGCATTTTTTCAAGTACTAGATTCTGAATGAAAACTAGATTATGATCCTAAATTCATGATAACAATAAAAAAAATGGTATTAAAGTTCATTATATCTTAATGAGCCCAAGATTGACTGGATGTATCCTACATGAGAAGAATTTCTTTTTTAAAGTATACTGTGGAGAACTGCTAGATCACAGACACCTCAGGATCCTCGTTTTTCTCTTTTTAAAGACTTTTTTGCTGTCCTTATACAGCTAAAGTTTTAACTAAAAGGAAACAGAACCAGAAATCAAACTGTATACTGACATTATTTCTTCGGGTTTTTTTCCTAGTAAACAAGATTGACTCACACACCATCGAGATAAAATAACAGAGTTTCACTGAAAATGGCAGTGAGATTTAAAACAAGAAAAGGGAAAATGGCAATGAAAGCCAACTTTTTTTGGTATATAAATGAATCATCCAGTTTACAGTTTATATACATAAACACAGGTAGCCCTGAAGTTAAACCTTAGGTAAGTGGGCTACTGGAATAAAGAAAGTTTGCTCTTATGTAAAATTGTCTTTAAAGATGGTTATTTTTGTAAAGAACAAGAAAATTACACTTGATTTGATTCTTTAAGGAGTAAAATCTAACTTCAAATGATGTCATTACTACTACTACAGCTACTCAGATATTAATGTATCACCACTAAATCCATGTATTGAAACTAAGTCCAAACTGATACACTAAATCTCTTACTAATAGATTACCTGAAGTACCAATTCATATCACAATTAACAAAATCAGCCTCCTTACAAAAAAGCTTCTTTATACTGATCCTTTCATTTCCTGTCAAGTATTATTTAAACGCACATAAGACCTTGCTTCTGCAGCTGCAAAAATTGTAAATTGTATTAAAGTGGAAATGAAATTAATGCTGCTGCATGTCACTCTATAATACATGGGCACATGCAGGTGCCCTATCTGTGCATTTATACAATGTGGTACCACAAGCACTCTCTGTTGAAGCATGTTATGTGTTTATCACTACTGCTAAAATAACAAGATTTAAGTAGAGTGCCTGGAAATACCCAAACAGTTCTGAAAAGACAAATGGCCTCTGTTTTCCTAACCACAGCAGTTAAACAGTGGAAAAACTTTGGTACCAATGACTCATATGAGGCATAAGAAGCCTAGAGCAATAGTTGCAATCCTCATTACCAAGCACGGCAGATACCAATTCATTTTTCTACTAAACTGGGCTGCTTTCCCTTTTCTGTTATTTCAAACACTTAAGAATTAGCTTTGGCGTATTGATGACTGCTTCAGTTTTAAAATGATAACTGATGCTATGATATATACATCATCTGCAGAGAAAACGTTTTTGTCAGGTGACAATCTCACACCGTACATTTCATAGCACTAAAGGTTTCATCACACCTACCTATGGAATGTCAACAATTACCACATGCTCTAAACAGAAGCTGTCTTATCTCCAAAGAAATCTTAACCAGCAAAGACAGTAAGAAACAGGAGGGGCCCAAGAAATCCCAAAGAGCATTAAACTGTATCCTCTTAGGCTACAGATGTGTCCCACGAAGAACAGACAAACTATTCAAACCTTTGAATTCCGTATGCATAAGTCAGAACTAAGCACAACAACTACAACCACTGAAAACAACAGTCCCAAATATTTGAATGAATTTAGTTATAAGGAATTGAACAAGACCTACAGCGCAGTTATTAAACTGAAGTCCCTGTAGGGATTTCAAACACAGTACAACATATAGTGCACAAGAAAAGCAATTTCATAAAAGTAATATCTCAAACATAACATTTTGAAAGAGATGCTGTGAGCAAAAACTAGTACAGAAATTCTTTATTCACCACCTGGAATTTTCCTGTTCATCTACACAACCCCCTCAAAGCCACAGACCTACAGACTCTCCACTGCAGGCTTTACTCTGTCAAATATCTTTTCACTCATATTTAAACCTGCCTCTGTTAGGTCAATCAACTTTCAAAATCACTAATGCTAATGGTTAGAAGGGTCATTCTCAATTCCAGTTTCCATACTTTAAAATAAATGTGACTTGAAGAGCAAGTTGTAGTGTTCCCAATACTTTCGGTTTTGGGAACAGACAAATCGCTGCATTATGGAGTAGGACAGACAGTATCAAACTAGAGATTCATACCAGCCATGCACACCGAGAGGCAGCGACACAAGCAGATGAATTACTTCAGCCAAAGGAAACCAGGAGGCAGAACTTATCAAAACCATTCAATAACAGCACAGCTCTGGCCTCTGAACTTTGATGGCTTGGTTTCTATGAATGCTATCTTCTTCCTTCTTTCTTTCTTTCTTTCTTTCTTTCTTTCTTTCTTTCTTTCTTTCTTTCTTTCTTTCTTTCTTTCTTTCTTTCTTTCTTTCTTTCTTTCTTTCTTTCTTTCTTTCTTTCTTTCTTTCTTTCTTTCTTTCTTTCTTTCTTTCTTTCTTTCTTTCTTTCTTTCTTTCTTTCTTTCTTTCTTTCTTTCTTTCTTTCTTTCTTTCTTTCTTTCTTTCTTTCTTTCTTTCTTTTCTTTTTTTAGCTTGAAGCACTCAATGCTATACTTACACTATGTTTTTTTCATTAATTCATAAGAGTATAAGGACGGAGCACGTAGGGTCAAACTCTAATTCTTCCCACGAGCTGTACAGAAAAGAAGAATACTTGCAGACAACAGGAAGGAAGGCTATGTCTTTTGACTTATTCTGCCACAAAATAGATTTACTTGAAGGGAAGCATTAGTAGTGGCACTGTCTGAGATGTTAAGACTTTGATCATCTCTGGCTGAGGCAACTTAAGGTGTTAATCGTTTTCAAGCTCTTTCAGCCACATGACATGGTCTTCCTTTCCTCTGGCAGAGCTTAGAAAGGGGAACATAGAGCTATTTCTACATTTAAACACACAATTTCTACCTGCACTGGTTATTTAAGTTATTCTTAAAACTAATTGGGTTTTCTCACTCAGGCTTCTCCTGAACTGGTGTTGCTGCCTACTGTCCCAAGCCTAGAGAGTATTTCAAAGCTGTAGTGAGAATTGTGGTGAAAAACAAATATATATATTTCACTCCTCATCGAAATTTCATCAATATAGCTAATGTAAGACTTCTGTTCCTTGTCCAAGACAATCCACCATGAAATAAAATTTCCAGTAACCTACTGAAATAAAAATACTTCTGCAAAAATAACTGCTCTTCAGATAATGCTTTTCTAAGTTAAGTATTCTGAATGAAAGAATTACTGCAATTTTAGGTAATTAAATGAGGAATGAACAAGTTTTGGGATTGAGAGCCAGAAGGACATATACAGCAGTAAAAATTGCTTAAATCAAAATACACCAGAAAACGAACAGTTGAACCATTGACACATAAAAACTTTATGAATGCTTTAGAAGATCTTGTTTTTCAAAGTGAAGATGATATATTTTGATAGTTGTTTAGCAAACACAGAATATTTAAAAGGGGTAATGCTTCAAATATTTGTCTGGCTTCACATTTTCAACACACAGAAAGTGTGAATGTTTTTTAATAAACATATAGTTTACATTCAGTCAGGTGAACAAAAAGACTATTTATCTTACCCTACATGTAGACACTTAAATTTCAGATGTTGCGATTTGAGTTTGTCACTCTGTGATCTTTTTGTAATCCACGTTAAGCAATAAGCACTTTTATGTCACAATTCACTTCTTTCCTACGCCTACCTGATGATGATATTAATAGCTCTGTAGAATTTCTCTCTGCTGACTATATGCAGAGTCTTGATGACAAGTTCAGATGCAGACATTTACACTTTACACTGCAGAGAATCAGGAAGCCCAGTATCACCCTTGCACCCTTAAAATTGAATTCACTGATTGTACATTAGCCTAAAGTGGTGGAATCTGAGCTCTGAGCTGCTTTGTGTTGTACCAAGTTGCCTGTCAATATTAAAAATTACTAATCCTTCTTTTGTGGAGTAAGTATTATTCCATTAAATATTCCTTTACATTGGCTTTGAACCCTTTCCAACTTAAATGGAGATGAGGGAAAAAACCTGCTACACGTTAATTTAACGGAAATATAACTTTTTTTTTTTAAATTAACCTCCAGCTTTTCATAAAGGCAACAATATCAATTTATATAGAGTGAGTACAAAAAACTCCAGGAGAGTTCAATGAAGCACATAGAGAATACAATCAAAAAGGGTGAGAAAGTTTATCTGTATTTTCTAAATTATCTGCATGTGTTTGAATCACTTGCACACTTCCTCACAAAAGCCTGGCGTATCTTTGCATCTCACTCAGAGAAAATAAGGCGGACACTGTTCTATTTTTGACACATCTCTGTCAAGAGGTCCTGCTCCTGGGAAGTTGAACATCATCTCTGCTTCTGTTGGACATGATCCATTACACACAGATGCAGACATGCACTCTTCATTTGTGATTTTTTTTTCTTTATTTCTCTTTTTGATTCGCAGTCATGAAAAGCGATACAGAAAAATGTTTTTAACATAATGATTTTCTTTTATCTATATAATTGGATAATTGCTATATTTTTGTAAGTCATGATAATTCAGTATATTTTAAAATCAGTAATTTACAAAGCAACATGACTAAGAGATAAGCCAGATGGTTGCTGTAAGTAGGTACACTAAAAACCACAAACCAATTTGTAACATGGGGTAACGGATGGAATAGCACATCTTAGAATTTATTTATAGGCCTAAGAAACTCCAAGTCATTTCAAAAAGAATTCTCAAGACGAAAACCAGGAAAAAATCAAAGGGTTTAAAGGATCACTTGAAAGGGTAAAGCTAATGTCATGTTTTGAAGTCTCTCAAACCATCACATGATATGCAGAACTTCCAGCTAACACAACTGCAGAAGTTTTAGGGTTGAGTTACTACTCTAAACTAATTCTCTTTGTGTTTTTTATAAATTCCAGTAAACAAATAAAATTCCATTTGGTTAAACTTGTCTCATTTCTGACCCAACAAAAACAGATCTACAAAAGATGAAACAAAAATGGGAACTACACGTTTTTAAACATAGAATGTCATTTCAGTACTTCATATGTACTCTTTACAAAAATACATGATATAGACAAAATATAATAAAAAAAAAATCTTCCAGTAAACATAACTATGATTTTCATGGCATAATTCTCATATCAAAACATCAAGATAGTGTTTTTTTTCAGCTAGATCTCCAGTCATTGTACATCTTAAAGCTGTCTGAGGACAGACAAAGCTCAAGATTGCCTATTAATATTATATTATGATGTGTCATGAATTCTCTTGATTCCTTATTTGAAGTCCTTCTAGTATGCATTCAGCCCCTCACCTTTTTTTTGAGTAGATCCACTCTTTATTAGCCAAGATGACAGGCTAGGCACTCTTTCAACGAGTGACTAGTCTTTCCTGCCCACAAAACATGTAAAGCTTTGTCATTTTTCTTAGCATCTTAACTACTGACTTCCATCAATGTTCCTGTTTAGTGAGTACTGCAATAATTTCTGATATTCCTTAGCAATGACTGAAGAGTAAATGTACTATTTAACTTACCCAAAAATATTTGATCGGCATAAAAGAATGCATATAATGTCAAAATCATGGCCATAGTTGATAAAAATAATTTGAGTGCACATACAACAAAGGCAACAAAACAATGACAGCTTTTTCAAAATTATCTCAGGTATTTAAAAATTATTTCTTCCTACACTGTCAGTTCTGAACAGTCAGTTTGCATTCTAAAAAGTACGAAAATTATATATATTCAGCAGTAAAATACAAATATATTAATTTTACACATAAGTAAAAAATGAATGAAAAGTATCATTTTCTTGGACAAATGAAATGTCATGGTGGAGAGAAACTAGTAGCAGAGTTAATTGAGAGTCAGGTTTTGGAACAGTCTTTTTTAATAATATACATTAATGTCCAACACACATGGTGATGACACAAAGTTGGAAGAGGATTGAGCACCACACTGAAAGAACAGGATGGTCTTGAGGAAAGATGAATTTTAATGGAGTAAAGTGCAAGGTCACTCACTCAGGGACTATAAATAAGAGTAGCTGATGTAAGCTAAGAACTCCTAAGTAGGAAATAACGCAGGAGAAGAAATATCCGGGTTTATTAGCTGATCCCTGGGTGATTATCAACAGTCAATGTACTACAGTGATAAAACAGACAAATCTCATTCTTGATCATATCAGGCAATGTACTTCTGGTAGATCAGAAAAGATTATTGACATAGGAGGTATCAGGCCTGTACAGCCTAAGACAACCTTCTTCAGAAAAATGAAATTCACAGAGAAATAAAAGAAATAGAGAAGGACCGAAAGCATGGTCTTAGAATATGAGGGCTCCCAAGGCAAGGCAGAGAAAGTTTGACTTTCCTAATATTGGAAAAGTAAAGGCTGAGGTGGGATATAATTCTCTTTCACAGCAACAGGAAAGGTTTGATGGATTTTTAAGGGAATATTCAGACACTGCAGGAAACTACAAGCTGCTCCAAGCTACAGTGTTGTTATCAGAACGATCCCTGTCACTGGACTGAGCAGTCTACCAGCTCACACAAAGTTGCTGGTGCTACAGGCCATGCAGAGAGAAAAGAAAATCAAAAGTAACGTTAAGCTATAGATTTGCCAAAAATTAAACTGGTTGAGGGAGCTCTAAACTGCAGTTTCCAAAGTGTTTCCTGTTTTTATTATCTGTGAGGTTTCACGCTGTGCCCCACCAAAATGGTCTGTGAATAATTTCTCACCTTTGAAGTGGTATTAGTTTGAGCAAAACACATCTCTTGAAAGCATGTATAAGGAGCTATCAATGGGATGTGATGACTGCAAGGCTTATTTCCAGTAACCCAAAATGAGGACAAGCAGTCCAGATATTATATCTCAATTAACAATCACCCACTATGACAAACTTGAGAAAAGTCTTATTTTCATCTGCATTCAACAACATGCAATTGCATCAAAACTCCATAATATGAGAAATCTATTGAAAAAACCTACAAAATGAAATTCAAAAGAAAAGCTTAGATATCAAAGCATCACAAAAGACATCATAATTACTCATAGTTATTACATGAAATATCAAAAGCAAAACTCTTCGAGTCTAAACAGTTTCATGCCTAAAACTTAAAAAGCACTACTTCCTTCAGTCATTTTATTTCATGTTATAAAGTTGTATTTTTGCTTAAATTCTAACGTGGTTTCATAAATGTATATTTGATAGGAAGTAACAACACCACACTGTAAAGACTTCAGAGAACTGTAAGATAGCAAACCTTTAAAATGTCAACAGCCTTAAGGAATCACAACTATTCACAAGTGATTCAAAGAACATACAGCACTGTAACTTCTCCTTGGGTTTTTTGCCTTTTACTATTAGAAAATACTTTTCATGATGATAACTTTTTAAATACACATCTGTTAAATCCTTTAGAAGTACATAATGTTGTAAATTGTGGTGAGTAATGCTTATGTAATAACAACATTTTTTTCTTTACTTAGTCTTTTGATTTAAGCAAAAAGATAAAATGAATTAAATGCTGATTTTAGGAGACTTTGCTGTTAACTTCAGAGTTCCAGTCAAAATCTAACTGAAGACTATCATAATTGCTTAAATAGCAGCTACTTTTACAATTGTCCTTAATTAGGTCCCAATTTAGCAAATCACTTGGCCATATGCTGAGGTCCCACTGGATTAAAGAATGTACATGGAGTTGAGCACATGAATCAGAGCTTAGCTGAATTGGGTTTTAACATTAGACATTTTAAAATTCTTTTAATTTCTGGAATTTCTGTAGCCTTTTGATTTTTCTTATGTTTCTCCAAAGTTCTTGGGGATTTCAGCTACAATTGCTTCTCATTATTACATATAGGCATACAATTCTTCTACATGGTAGGTTTATTTCTATATGCTAAGGTGTGGCCTGAAAAAAGAACTTCTGAATAATTAAATTTTTATACTTATTTATATTAAAAAAAGTAAATCAACTAAGAAATAGATGGAGCTAGACCTACTACCAAACACCTAAAAATAAGATGGGCAGCTCCTTCAATTAATAGGAAATCTCCAAGAGTGGACAGACTGATTACCCAAGAAAACCAAAGAACTGAAATTGTTGTCGTTGCCACCCAAATTTTACTACTTCAACTTTCCAAGTAATTTTGTTTTCCTACAGAACTCTGACATTTCTGGAGCCAAACACAGTATAGGAAAGCTTTTTTCCCCCCACGGGGCATGTTCATTTCTCCCTCCTGTGCAGCTGAAATTGCATATATATTTGTCTAGTGATACTGATCCTCTGTGCTGAGACAAGAACTGTCCTTTGGGTCTTGTGGAGCCTGTAGCAACAGGCCTCTCTCATCTGGACATATCACCTTGGCAATATCAACAAACTCTGCCTTCAAAGATCATAATCCCAAATCAGTACGATCTACAGGAAAAGAGATATATGTTTGGAGTTTTGTATTTACCCTCAGGTGCTAAATGATTCACTAGGCATTCATTTTATATTTGCAAGTATATTTAGGCAAATGGGCAGGGAGGACAGATGGGGGGAAGACTGAGGTTTATATGAAAATCCTCTTTCATAAATCATGCCAATGAGAAAAAGGACTGTAAATCCATATTGTGGTATCTATGATATGAACAGACAGCAGATAAAAAGGATATGTAGTATTCCACCTTTAAAGCAGTTTGGTGGAACTACCAAAGATGCAAAAAACAGCAACCAGACTCACCTGAATAACAAGATAAAATCACTAGTAAGGTGGAAAGGAGTGCAAAGGAACTATCAAATTGTTTCATTTTTTTTCACAAGAACTTGAGACTACCCTATGAAAACACCAGGCAACAGGTTTGGAATAAATTTAGGCAATATTTTATTTCAGCAACATCTACGAAAGTCAATGTCAGAGGATGCTTTGATAGTCAAACTATAATTCTGCTCAGAAATTAGCAGAATTTAAGAGAGTCAAGATGTAATTCAGGCCTGGAAATCTGTAAATTGTTGATTGCCTGAATATAGTGTGTGCAAACATGGATGGATCTACATCCTAAGTAGCCTCTGCTGGCAAATACCACAGAAAGGGTAACGGATTAAAGAAAACTCCGCCCTTCCTTTTGCAAGATGATAAGGGAAGACAGGAAGGAGGTGCTCAGGCTGAAACTCGGCTGTGCAAGCCAAATACACTTAATTTCCATCAACATAAATATTGGCTTTTTATATCAGAAAAGCTTTCTATGTGCATGCATGAGGCACTATAAGGACACAGAAAAGCAGACATACTAAACTTACTAGGCATGCATGCTTCTAGATTTAGCCTGAACAAGATTAATCTGTACTATCCTATAGTTTAATTTTATATTATCTGTTAATTTGATGAATGAATTACAGGTTTCTTATTAATATTTTTAGCCAGAAACTCTCATCCAGTTATATGTACAAATGAAGATAAAAAAACCCACTGTTAAACAAATGGTTTCTTTTAATTTTTCTCCACAAAGAAGTTAAATATATTGCAACCTATTCACAAATTCAAGATCTGTGTTTTAAAGAAGGATACCAAAAATTATGTGATGGCACTTATAATGGCACAAAATTAAAACTTCTGATACTTTGGCCTATATAAACCAGAAATTTCCTCCATCAAAAGCAGTCAGGAAAAAAACAGTCCTTGTTAATGTAGCACATGGAAATGTGATTTTTATTCACTAGCTTCATCGTATATTAAAATGGTCTAACACATGCATCTAGAATAATAATGTGTAGAAAAAAATAGGATGGATAACTGTGCTTACTTTTTTAATGGGAACTCAACTATATTATTTCTATCTGTTAAGATTAAAAGAATATGCTAACAAGAAAATAAAATATTTTTTGACACATTCAGGTACTTCTGAGACTGAAAAAAGAGACCACAATAACACTAGCTGTCATATTCTATTACAGAAATGAGCATTTCTGAAATTATTAAATGCTACATTATCTAAATTTGGCATCATTGTGTTCCAGTATTTCATACACACTAGCTTCTTCCAAAAACAGTTTTTGTGGAAACTTTGTATAAAAAAAATCCTAAGTCACATCTGTCTTCGCACAGCTAATATAAAACTGAGCTCAAAAGATCTTTCATTGAACTTCCAGAATTATACTGACAGCAATAATGTCATCATCAGTATTCAAGAGAGAAGTAAAGGAGAGTAGAACTAAATCAAATTAATGTGCAGGGTTCCTTTCCTCTAAAAAAAAAAGGAAAAAAACAACGGGAGACAAAAAATTTCAATAGAGAGCTTTTTCTGTTAAGTACATAAAGAAATTTTTTTAAGAGACATTTCACTCTGAAGTTGTAATTGCTCATGTACCATACTGGATTTTTGAAAATAGGAGATGTTTATGCCTAGACCCTAAAGAGCTATCTTCAAATGCAGAATACAGCTGGTCCTCTACCAGGCTGGTGATATAAATTTTCAGACTACTACATAAATCTACAACATATCATAATACTACACTCATTACTTTAATTTTTCTTCTGCACCAGCCTAAGGCAACTGCTCACTTCATTGACAGCAGGATTGGCATAATTATTTAAAAAAAAACGCATACAGATAGATACTTGTTTTGCTTTGTTTCCCAAAATCTAACCTACTCAAAATTCAGGGAAAAATAAAAAAACATACTTTCAGAAAAACAATGTAAGTATTTCACTTTGACTTCCATAAATGTTTGTCTGTGTCAGTTGTATCTATACTGGCAATCAAAATTAGACCACAAAACAGCATAATGGACATGGATTTTATTACTTTAATTTGATCATAGATCCAATAATGAAGGAAAGGCAGATAAAATTGACTAACTTAATATTTATGGGAACTTGAACTACTGAAGAGATTAGTACTTTTACCCAGTTAAGCTTCCAACTGTCAGCTGTCATTACAGGACCTGTCAGGAAAAGCAAATGATACCAATGTTGAACTTGTAACATGAGCGTTGGACCCTTTTACTGAGAAACAAAACACGCAAGTTAAACCAGGAAAATGCATTGTTTCCTGGCTTTACATTATGGACAGATCAATGTCCTGGTCCAGCCACAATAAATTACCTTTTGCCAGGACAGCTCCGCTTGGTCTTCTCCCTATGAAATGTCAGTGGAAGGTATTGACAGATGTCCGTGGAAAGTAAAAAGACTCAGCTGTCATTTTTGAAAAGAGCCAAAACCACTTCCCTTACAGACCATACCCCAGAAAGTCATGGATCTGTCAGCCGAGTAAGTCTGGCAATATCCACAAACACCAGACGAACTGAAAACCTTTCTGGTGATAAGGCAATCCTAAATTCAACAGTCTGCTTGTAGCAACTCAGAAGTTCCACACCAGTCCACTGCTACTGTTGGGGTGCACATAGCACTACCAATTTGAACCCACATCTTTTAGGTCTAGTGGAAATGCATAATTGGGGCAATTTTCAACCCACAAGGACTTACAATTTCAGGCATTCAGCAGTTCATGATACTTGACATAGGAACACATAATAAATATAGGTCAGCATAAGACTATCTATCTGTATCAAGCCAAGAAGAGGCATGTTTACTCTCTAATCAGTCATTTTCTGAGCATTTTTTCTTCTTCCATTTCAATCTGGATTACAATTTTTGTCCTTCATTACTCTGTTTTCACATAATCTTGTATGACATACAATCCTAAAGCAAAGGATCTAGTAAATCACACTCTTGTTAAATCTGTAGACCTATTACAGTCATTTCCATGGGACTGCTTGGATCTACTCAGGATTTTGATCACCTCATATCACACACAAAAAAACCCAAAAAAAAAAAGTCTGAACCCTTAAAACACAATTGCTGTTTCCTTAGGCTCCCCTGCTTCAAGATGGATGGCTACATAACTAGGCTGAAGTTCATCTCTCCTTGGGCTGTGAGCTGGTAGTGAGAGTGGAAAATATCCATGCTAAAGCCCATTATTTAGTGATATGTATCAGAGTGATGGAGTATGGCTTCATTTGTGCACATACATAGAAGGCTTGAAGTGCTACATCACAGCATTGTGCAACCTTTTCAGAAATGTATAACTCATCTCTATGCCCCTCGTCTTTTGGCAAGTGAGTTTTATGGAAGAAAATGAGGTAAAAGGTGATGCCAGGAGGTCAGCTCAAATGTTTTCTTATGATTAATAAGAATATTGTGTTTGTGTAACACCATTTTTGGGGGAATGGCTGAAACTAGTTTTGGCAGGAAGAAGCCATAAAATGACCATAAAATTGTGAGCACCTATTCTGGGGCAAACTCTGTGTGATTCATAGAGAATCCCACCTCCAAGAAATTAGAAGAGAAACTCGAGTTTCTCTACGAGTGCCTATGATTTTGCTGTTAAAGTAAGAAGATTAGAGTACATTATAAGCCAAAGTAAAGTTAACAGAAAACACTACGTTTGTACATTTTGGGAGACGCTTATTTCTTGCCCTCAGAATGGGGGAGAGGAAAAGTGGAGCTGACTATAGTAAGATGTTAATGAACAAACTTAACGAGTGCTACAAGAACTTCACAGGCATTCTGTGAAGCCCCAGTATGAGTCTCCGTCTAATTTTGGCAATGACAGAGCGATGGCAGCCTCTCGGAAGAGAATTTGATGCCACCAGTCTATGAAGCTAGACTTAGATGTGTCCATCAACAGTCTTTTCTGTATCACACAACACTTCAATGAAATCCTCAGAGCAGCTTCCTTCCACATTCCTCAAAGAGAGCTAGTGAGAAATTAAAATATTTCATAGGGTCTTATGTAAGGGAGAGTCAACTATTCACTTCATATAGCCTTTTTCTATTTCTGCCTTGGCCTCCACCTTCTGTTTCCCTCCATTGTAATCACATAATATTTAATGTACATCTTGTTTAAAGAAAAAAAAGTCATTACATGAGCAGACAAACTCAGTGAAAAAGATAGACAAAGAAGTTTTCTATTGTCTAAGTTTGGATTGTTGCACTTTTTGTTTTGCATTAATGGTCAAATAAATCAAAAGATGACACTGTGCAATGTAAAAGTACAAGTATGAATAGCTGTTTACATGGACTTTAAATATTTTGGTAATGTGTGGTGCACAAATTACCAAGATACAAAGAGAAGTTCTGATTTACATTGTGCAAGAATGAGGTTCACACACTTTATCCTATGTTTATTTTTACTAATCCAAATTATTACAATAAAAGAATAGCAATACGTGGTCACATAATTAGCTCTCACAATAATTAGAAGGGGAAAAAAGCCCTTACTGAGGCAAACACGCATTTCTGTGCAATTTAAACAGGAAGTCCTCGATGATTACCATTAATTGAGAAAAGGCTTTTCTAGCAAAGAAAAAAAAATCCTGTGTGAAACATTAAACAAACTTATCTGATATTTATGGTTTTTTTCTTTAATAATTAATGAAATGTAAATAGTCAAGGGAGTCTAGAGTTTTGCTTTGTAACTAGCTACTATTATAAATGGCAGTCAGATGTTTACAGAATACCCAGAACCCTTTTGTGTGGAAGGAGGTTACAAATCTGCCCCTTTTCCCTGTTCAAAGTCAAAAATAATGGTGCCTGATCCCCAGAGCATTCATTGCAAGAACTGTTTGCATATTCAGTTATTGTTTCTGCTGCGTCAGTCATCTGCTGAAGTTCACTCTAATGTGGCCCTGATCAATTCTGCCAGCTGTGCTTAAGTGCTGTTTACTATAATAACATCAC
Source organism: Prinia subflava (assembly GCF_021018805.1). NCBI lineage: Eukaryota > Metazoa > Chordata > Aves > Passeriformes > Cisticolidae > Prinia > Prinia subflava. The sequence continues at coordinate 56,239,596 of NC_086249.1, forward strand.
ACTGCATTCTTATTTGGCAACAACAGCTATGACAGCACCTAAATGCATTGAGAAGCCAAGATTTTATCATGTACACAGATCAAATTGGAATTGTTTATGGAGGCCAGTGCTGTTCTATTTCTGTCCTTTCTAGTGAATACCAATACCACAATAATGGCTTTGCCAAAAGCATTACTACTCTGCCCTTTCTAATAAGTGAAGGTTTTGTTGATCTAAATGCTCTATAGGACATGGAAATGATTTCATTATGGCAGTGTAACACTTACACTGGGTAAGAGAGAGGGAGAGAACTTGGAAGATGGGCAGATTAACCGGAGACATATTAATTGGTATCACTCATGGAAGCAGAGAAATACTTTGTAATTATACCAATATATTTGGTCCAGTGTTTAAAAGGTAAAGAAACAAAAAAAAAAAACCAACCAAACAAACAAACAAACAAAAAAAACCCAGAGTAATTGAATAACAACAGAAACGCTTGGTGTGGCACAAAGGTCTCCAAACACATTTGCAACATTTCAAAGTAGTTTCACATATTTTTCCCAATATGCCCAACAGTTCGCTTGGCCATATGTTAAGTAAATCAAATGTCTTCAATATACAGGCACGGTTGAGAAAGCCATAAAGAATGAACTTGATCCTCCTTCTCTTGAAATTGGTTATAAATACTGCAATAGAATCTTGTCCTGGGAGTTATTTTTTACACTGTGATAACACCCCACAGTATGCTAGATGTTTTCCAAACACAAATGAAGACACATTTCCGGACAGCATACATATAAAAAGACAATAACAGATGAAGCAGGAGGATGGGGGGGGGAAGAATAATATATCCACAAAAAGGTTGTAATATAGAGAAGCATTGGTCTTATTAGCCTTACTATTTTTATCTTGAGGGACAAAAACCATTATCTTTATGGTTTACAATGCTGAGCTTCCCTCCATTTATCCACCTACGACTCAATCTTTTTATTTTAGTCATCAGCTGCCAGGTGCTGCTGAACTGTCATTTCTTCTCACAGCCAGTACACAGTCCTTCCTTTCCCATTAGGACAGCTCAGACCTCACACAGACCACTGAAATGAAGAGAGAAGTTCTGAGGAGCCACAAATGTGCACCCAGAGGACCAAAGCAAAGGAGACTTCACAGGAGAAATGCTGCACTTTGACGATCAATCAGAAAGTGATTTAGTTCTACCGAAGGTCTTTAGGAGGCATGGAGAGTTCTGAAGACAGTTATGGGAGATAGTTCCTGAAAATTATAAGGATGGCACTATGAAGCATGAAAAGTTCTGGACATGACCTAGCAATGTGCTCTTGCAGCCCAAAAAGCCATTTGTATCCTGGGCTGCACCAAGAGAAATGCAATCAGCAGGTCAGGAGAGGGGATTTTAGTTCTCTACTCCACTCTCCAGATTACGTGTGTCCAAATGTGTGGCTCTCAACATAAAAAGGAAGTGAACCTGTTGCAGTGGGTCCACAAGAGGCCCATGAAGAGGATCAAAGTGATGGAACCTCCCCTATAAAGAAAGTCTGAGGGAGTTGGGGATGTTCAGGCTGGAGAAAAACTCTGGAGAGACTTTAGAGCAGCCTTCCAGTACTTGAAGTGGGCCTTTAAGGGAGATGGGGACAGACTTTCCAGCAGGCTCTGTTGTGTTGGCCCTACAATGAGTAATGGTTTAAAAGAAGGTTGATTTTTAATTAGATGTTTTAAGAAGGTTTTTCAAGGAGGATCATAAACACTGGAACAGGTTGTTCAGAGAGGTGGTTGATGCCCCATCCCTGGAGACATTTCAGCTCAGGTTGGACAGGGCTCTGAGTGACCTGATCTAGTTGGAGATGCCACTGTTCATTGCAGGGGGGTTGAACTAGATGATTTCTAAAGGTCCCTTACAATCCAAACTATTCTTTCCAAACTATTCTTTGATATTATGATTCCACGACACCTAGAAATATGGAGCCAAGGACAGTTAGTTAGGACCTTGATGGAAATTTTAAAAAACATCAGCTTCATATATTGGAGGAAGCAGGGTTCTTTATTTTTTCTAAAAAGCCTGAAATACGTCACAGAGCAGACTTCTCGCAGGCACTTATCTACACTGCTGCAAAAATTCTTTCAACTATACAGAAGTTCAGGAAACAAAAACATTTCTCTTCCCATCAGATGCACAGAAAACAATTCAAGAGAATATAAAAAAGTCCTACACATCTACAGCGGGAAGGTAATAGTGGAGTTCACAGAAGCTCAACTGGTGATTCATCCAACTCTACAACCATAGGTGCAACTAAGCCGTTTAATCAACAAAGCCATATTATGAAAGTTGTATAATCCAAAGTGTTGCCCAGCCACCAGACTGAAGAGTGTACCTTCACGCCTTAATTTCATTTCCTTTGGGGGATTTAAGGTAAGTTTTTGTTATGCTGTGCAAACCTAAAGAACCATGTTTTTAATGGGGGAAAAAGGAGCAAATAAATTTGTAAGTGATAGCAATGTGCTTTGAAGTCTATGCCTTCCATTAACTTCTGTCAAGTTGTTGGACTTCTTAGGAATATTACACAAAACATGGATAAATCTTAATATGCATTCATGTCATACTTCCTAACAGCACAGAAGGCTCCTTCTGAGAAACTGTAGAGCATGCTGTGGTTGTATATTAAAAAGTACTGCACATTTGGCTATTATAGACCCATAATAAAGTCAGTTTTGCACCAATATCAAAACACAATATAAATTCTTATTAAACTATGAAAGCAACATCCAGTAACACTAACACTAATATATTTTAGCTGTAGGAACTGCAACATTGACAAAGGTATTCTAATTTTTCTTTCTTAAAATGTCTGAATATAAAGAGTGAATACACTTCATGTAGTTATGAAGAATTTTGTGACCAATTCAGAAAAAATATTTCCAATTCACAGTGCAGCTGACTGGAATTATGGGCCCACAGAGTCACAAGACATCCTTGGCACCTTGCAAGACAAAGTCAACCTGTAATTTCTATGCTTTTTCTTCTTTCTCTTCGTAACTTTTAAATACAGCAAATGACTATTTAATTGCTCTTCTGCTAAACTCTTATATACTAAATTTAAATTGGGTGTGATTACTTGTGCGTATCAACTACAGGCAGTTGCAGCTGCAGAGCAGACCCTTAGTTTGGCTGGATTAAACAGTTAAATTGTTTCTTATATGTGTAAATAAACCCCCTTTTCATCATGGCCTTACAGAAAACATGACATCCTTCTAAATTCATCATCAGGTTGCCAGGCAGACTCCAAAACAAAAATAATTCATTCAAACTGTTTAATCTACTTGGTGCAGATTGACAGTATCTTTATATATTTTTGAAAGCTCTTTTAACATTAGCTGATACTTTAGTGTGGGAAGAAACTAAAAGCTTTCTACATATAAAACTTCATCGTTTACCTTCTCACAGCTATCAGATAAAAGTATAAGGACAATGAAGCCACAGCTTTTAGATCTATTACTCCCACAGGACAGAACCCAAATGCATAAGCATCCGTAAAGGCAGCAGGTGTGAGCTTTGACTGAAGATCAAATGTTGTACAAGAGAAAGGCATCCGAGGAGAGGTAACCAAGCATGTCAATGTCCCTGGGCCTGAAATAGGAGGGTTCTGTACCTCAAAGAAGTGAAATGGTTCATACTAGAGGTAAATAAAAAAATAAGCAAGAACAGTACTTCAGATGTTTTAGTGAACTTTCTTATGAATGGATTGCAACACACAGTGACAGAACTCCCTCAATTCCGCTTTTCAATAACTCCAAGGCACTAGGGATGTGACAGCATGATGAATACCACAACAGACAGCTCCAATATGGTACCATTTTACCAGATCAATATCTCACTGCAATATAAGAAAAAAGAAGCTGATATTAGTCTACACAGTGTATTACAGATGAGGTACATTTCTTCTTACTGCACTCATGCTGAACCAAAGTAATAATTCATAGATGCCTTTAAAAGGTTTGCACACTACTAGCACATGCAAAAAAAAGGCTAATCTTGGCTTCAACATCTGTTTGAACACGCAATAGCTTAAAGCAGTAAGTACGTAGGGTTCTATGTATGTATCTATTAATCTACCTATGTGTACCACAAGCACAATGACAAACATATCTGGAGACAGAGAAGTAACAGGATTTATGTATGCTGTGCAGTTCCTTCAGGAACAGCTTACTTCAGGAACAGGTTACTTTACATTTCAATCAAACATTTCTCAGTAAGTCAGTTTGCCCCTTCTCTCCCCTTTTTCTATCAAGATACAGGAACATTTCTTACTGAAGCTACAGTGGGTACCATTTTAAAAGTCTTCATTTGCCAACAGAAATCACATAGGGTTTTTTTTCTTCCCTGTACTTCAAATAGGAAATGAGTGGGAGCTCTCAGTTACTGCTGTGTGATAAGTCCTTGCAAATTTAACCTTTTTATAGCAACTACTGTAGCTTTCAAAATAGAAAACAAATAGCATGCCTTGGTAAAAATAATGTATCTAAGGCTAGCAGAAAGAAACTCTAAAATAGACATGATCAGATATGTGTTTGCTTTGAATCTTCCCCAGTATTCTCAGAAGAAAACTAATGGGGAAAAAAATTCCTATATGTGAACAATAATATTGGCCTTAATTCTACTCTGATAATGTCATAAATGCTTGTCTTGAATATAACCTAATGGGTATAGTTGGACAGGTAAAATAATGTAGCTATTTTTACCTCTGACAATGTGGAAGATAACTCAAATGATCACATGAATTAGTTCTGTTGTTTGACAGCTGTCTTTATTTCCTGTTGGTTGTTCTCCTTCCCAATATAAACTAGAGAAGTTAAACTTTAGACTACTTTAAACTTCTGTTACACTCAAGAGTACCTGCAAATTATGTGACACCTTACGTCTTTTTTTTCCTCTCTCTCTCTCTGACTCTTTTCCATTTGGTTTATTTTTTGCATAGGTAACACTGCTTAAAGGTACACTGCATGGAAATTACCATGTAATGTAAAATTAATTTCTAAAATTAATGATGTATAGAGTTAATATCACATCATTCCTAATGTGCGGTCAAAAGGACTTTGTGAAAATTAACTGTAGTATGACAAGTTGAAAGAGAAAATTTTATTACAGAAAGAAAAAAAAACCAGGGTCAAAGTGGCTCATAGATACATAACTACATACTGCAGACCATCACCAGAGCAGTAATTGAGACAAACAGTATAAAGTGCCAGAGTTCCCTACAGGAAGGCATCACAAATGTAACTTCTTGCATGAAATTGGATCAAATCTAGGTGAACTGATAAGTCTCCAGAATGAAAGAACAATTTGAGTTTTAGAGCTCACATTTTTCAGCTGTCTCTCCAGGACAGGAGGATACAAACTACAACAGAAGTCCCTGCAAGTGAGTTTCATGGAAAAGGATTCCAAAACTAAGCAAGGAAAACTACAACAAAATCACAACAGAAATCAAACAAACAAAAAAAACCCAAACCACCAGAAGAAAATTACTGCTCAGGCTTTATTCTGTCCTCAGTTGATATGATTCAAAGCACAGAAGTTACCTAATAAGTGGCAGCCATGAAAGCACTGACCTATTTAGAGTGCTGGTCCTCTTTCATTAACTTTCTGGATGTACAAATGAGGGCATGATGATGAATTAGGCACCCAGATTCTCTAACTCCTTATACACTTTGTGCATGCTTTACTTAAAGACAGAAGAAGCACCAATTTAAAGTTCTAAGTGGAAGCCTTAAACAGGTATGAAATGTAAGAAAAAAGAAATAATCAGTATAAAGTTACAGGATTTGAACTCCCATTGAGAAATAAACCGCATATGAACATAATCAGAAAGTATATCAAAGAGTAAATATACTCTCATTGAAAGACTGATTATTTAATGACATATGAGCAAGCACCTGATCTCACATCAACCTGCATTTGACTGGACTAGCAAGTTTCAAGTCACTCACTGACTTTTTCCATGCATGTTTTTATTAGTAGCATACAAGAAATCTGGCCCATAAAAGAAAGCAAAAGTTACCTTCAAGTCCATTTACCAGGCTACTAAAAATTTTATCTTCCTAATTCGCAACAGAAAATGTACACATATTTCAAGGCAGTGACACCATTAACGGGACTGAAGCCCTCATTATACACTTGCTCCTTCTGTTTTGCAGTACAGCCTTGCCCAGATCCTGGGTGCTGCTCAGACAGCAAATTTCCTGTCACAGAGGGGAAAGATGGTGGGGCTGAGAGAAGATGGAAGACAATCAGTGAAGCTGGTACATTACACATGCATACACATAGGCACATATATATCCACTGAAGACTGCTCAAAGTTATATTCAGATATGGGAATTTGTGAGTTGCAAACTAATTCACAAAATACTGAGGAAGGGACTCTGTGTTGCACACTATTACATCAAAATTTATTATCTGTTCAACTTCTAAACTGAGAGTGAATAATTAAGCAAAGAAAGGGGGAAAAACTCCTGAAGAATGAGAAACTTTTCATTATGAACACACTTTTCCCATTTAACTACTCTGAGATTGAATTCATACATATTCAGCTCAAAGACTGAAGAAACCTGGATTGAAGAAACCAAAGATGGAAGGAAATCCCAGAGCAGTATTATTTATTTACAAAGTAGTAAAGTCTCCCACTATAAGCTCAGAATTTTGTACTTCATTTAGGAAAATACCTAACTGCTTCAATGTGGATTGCATTAGGTTTATAGCTTTATGGACCCTAAGCTACTGTAACAGAACCTTTCAGGTTCCATTTCCTTTGTTCTGTACTGTTCAAAACACCATAAAACCCATTTTACAAGAAATTATAAGAACTTTCCCACAATCTGTATACGTTGATTAGGTGCTGCACGTGTGCTAAGTTAACATGGATATTTTTAACCAAGAAATACTCCACAAAAGACTTCCAAATCCTCTAAAAGACCAATTACGACATAGTGTCAATTATTAAAAAGGAAAAAAAATCTTTGATCCATCAGGATTGTTCCCTTACACTATAAACTATTTAGGTTTTGTACAGCCTTTAGAACAAGTCTATGGCTATGGCCTTGTGGCACTCTGATGGCAAGCCAGTAATGTAATCAACTTGAGTCAATGGAAATGACACCTCTGTGAAGCCTAAACTATTGAAATTCTTACACAATTATTTAAAAAAAAATTCATTAAATTAACCAACATCTCTGAAATGCAATAAAATAACAAAACAATATAAAGGAAAAATGTTTCTTAAATCTCACTTTTTTCCCCTAAGTAGCTATAGCTTAAAAAATCAACAGGTTATCAGCAACATGAAAATTGGATGATAAGCATTATAAGATCTAGATCCTAAACAAGCAAAAAGACCTATGATGTATCAGAACATAAAATAATGAGAAAAACAGAAGACTCCACCTTCATTAGCAGCAATAAACCCAATTCTAGACAAAAGTCCAAGATCTGTTAACTATTATGATTGGTACAAAGTATTGCTTTGTCAGAAATAATTTTTGTGCCTTTTGTGATTCCTAAATAGACAGAGGCACATTATCTGTGTGCCATGGCCTAATAAAACTAATAATCATCTCTGCAGAAGAGTACAGAAAATGTTTAGGAAAGTTCATCGAAGGTAATATCCCATAACTGCACGTGAAGTATATTTTTCATCAAAATATCTCATAATGCATCCTTATACATCTCAAGTTAAAACATCATTTAGGAGCTCTTTAGTAATACACGAATCTGGGGAAAGTGAAGCCTATCAAGGAGTGTGATTCAGAGAAATCAGGCTTAGTTCTGGCTTAAGTTGTAAAACAACCATTACCTTTGGTGATTGCGAGATTTGGTTTAGCCCAAATGAGAGAGAGACAGAGAGACGACAGAGAGACGACAGAGAGAGAGAGAGAGAGAGAGAGAGAGAGAGAGAGAGAGAGAGAGAGAGAGAGAGAGAGAGAGAGAGAGAGAGAGAGAGAGAGAGAGAGAGAGAGAAGAAAGAAAGAAAGAAAGAAAGAAAGAAAGAAAGAAAAGAAAGAAAGAAAGAAAGAAAGAAAGAAAGAAAGAAAGAAAGAAAGAAAGAAAGAAAGAAAGAAAGAAAGAAAGAAAGAAAGAAAGAAAGAAAGAAAGAAAGAAAGAAAGAAAGAAAGAAAGAAAGAAAGAAAGAAAGAAAGAAAGAAAGAAAGAAAGAAAGAAAGAAAGAAAGAAAGAAAGAAAGAAAGAAAGAAAGAAAGAAAGAAAGAAAGAAAGAAAGAAAGAAAGAAAGAAAGAAAGAAAGAAAGAAAGAAAGAAAGAAAGAAAGAAAGAAAGAAAGAAAGAAAGAAAGAAAGAAAGAAAGAAGGGAGTCTCATTATACTGCGCCTTTTTAAAGCGCCTGAAGTTTAAATGACCGCGTTTTGGGGACTGTGGCGGGGCTCCGAGCGCTCCTCGTGGGGCCGAGGCACGCAGTGACCCCCCCGCTGCCGCCCGGGCTGCTGTCGCAGGGCTTTGTCTCTTTTCCTGTAGTCCTGTTTAAATTCTCACCTTGCTCTGCCCTTGTCATCAAGTCATTCAAGCACAAAGCAGGGAGCACGGGAGTGTTTACTCATTTCCCAAGTCCATTATCTCACACATTAATCACTGGTCTGGAACTTTTGGACAATGCTGAATCTGTTACCTTTTATTTTTATTTCTTTCTTTCTGGCTGCTTTACTCTTGGGTCCGATAGTTCACCGGTTCCCAGCTGTACTTATACTGGATGACCTTTACATCTGATTATTTAGCTACTCTTCTTCCTGATTTTTTTTTTTTAAGACTTCAAAAATAAACAAGCGCATGAAGTCGGCAACAGTGTTTTCCATCTTTAAAGCTGCACTTGATTGAGAAAAATACAAATATTATTGCTCCAAATCCTAAAATCTAACCTACTCCAAAACTCCAGCAAGGAAGTGCAACGCTACGGGATGTGCCTGTGAGGACTGGAGAGAGTTCATTTTTCTTTGGAGCAACTTAGGTTTCTTTACGGAACTTGAAAGAGAACACACTTTATTATTTCTTTTTCAATTGTTAATGAAAGAAGCAGCGAAAAGTTACTTCTGAACTCAGGAAGTTTGTTGCTGTAGAAATGCATCTTCTAAAATGGCATAAAGTTTATTTGCAGCAACGATTGGGAAGGGCGAAGTATGGAAAAATAAAAGGAAAAAAAGGTGTAAATCTGGACAGCTGGAGGCTCTTGAACTCCACTCGTTAAAAGATTTGTTTGTGAAACACGCATTTTATTGCCTTGTCTGCACGTTATAATGAGGCACGGACAACTGCAACATTGCACTTAATGATCGCAGTTCCCGTTCCAGCCCGGGCATTGTCCTCCCGCAATTAACGCTTTCCCAGATCACCCAAGGCTACTTGGGGGGGTGGCAGGGGGGCGAAGAAAGGGGGGAAAAAATCTGAAATTCACATAAATGAGCAATGTCAATAGTTTAGAAAGAGTTACTTAGAGAACAAAGGGCCCTTATGAGGCACTAGTGAGAAGAAATGGGGAAAAAATGAGTCCTCACAATGTCGGCCTTTTCTCCCCGCGACTTGTTATCAAGCAGCCCGCGCGAGCCCCTCCGATCTGCATGAAAATGCGCTTCGTTCCATTCACTCATTTGCATTAATTTCTCCCATTATCTCTGCAAATGGCGGCGCGTCTCCCGGGCACAATGCGGCGGCACGGCGCGGCCTATCCCGGCTCCAGGTGCCCGCCGCCCCCCCGGCAGGCCCGGCCCGGCTCCCGCCTCCGCCCGCGCCCTCCGCCTCGCCCCGGGCCCGCCGGCCCGGCCGCCCCGCCGTTGGATTTGCTGGCGGTGACAGCCTCGTCGCCGGCCCGGAGGAGGGGGGCTCTTTTGAGCGGGCGTCTATCACGCTGCCATGGGAAAGCGAGAGGCGAATGATTCTCAGTGGCTCCCGATTTCCCGTATTTGTTCAGCATTAGGCCCACTTATCTCCGGGAGAAAAAGCAACATGTAGAGGGAAAGTGACAGGCAGAAACGCGCTCCCCTCGCCCCTCCATTCTCCCCGCGCTCTGTATTCAAACAAGGGGGCCCTATTACACTGAAAGCTCCGGATCAGCCTCACTCAATTATCGCTGCTAATCCTTATAGCTCTATAAAGTAAATATTTCATTACAATTTCAAATAAACAGTCACCCAATCTAATGAAGCAAGAACTCAAAGTGGCAATGTCATAGAACTTGTTACCGTCATCAAAGGAAAGGACACAGGCCTGTCTGCTAATAACGCTTAAAAAGGGGTTCCCGGGCAGATTCACAAGAAGGGGCTTTTTATTATAATTCACTTGAACTTTTTCCTCTTTCTAAATGTTCTTCAATCGTCAAAAATACCTCTGTTACCTTACCGATTACTGGGCTTGGTTCAGGTACTCACTGGACCAAGATCAGGGACATCAAATGTCCACAAGGCACATTAAAATTTGGCATCCCTGACATCTTTCGAGACCAGCTTCCTACTTTGATTGACTTAACAACACCCTTTTAATACAACTGTTACTCTTTTAAAAAAGGAAACTCACGAAGTCTCAGAACATCCCCACTTTGTTGTACTTTTTTTCCCCCCCCTAATCTGAAACGCAGTATTTGTACTGAATACTTATATGGGAAGATGCCAACACCTTTATTATATCCCAAGACAGGCAGTGAAATGTAACAAGATATTTGGTGCAGCAGTTCTTTTGGAACTCCAAACCTCTTCTGTTTCAGACACAGCAAAGGTAACAACACACACTGTGCAGGTACATAGCAGCATTGCTCTTCCCTGCTATTTTAGGCAAGCTCATCATAAAAGCCCTTCTATAAATTTTTATTAACTTGGGTTATCTTTAAAGTAGACAGGCTTTTTTATCCACAATTTTTACAACAGGAAGAACACTACTCTAAGTTTATGTCTTGTGTCTCTTTTCAGAAAAAAATTTCAGATGTCTTCTTTCTCCTGCCCTCAATCTCCTCGAGGACTTTCCCACTCCCCTCCTCCCTTCCTTCCCCCCTACCATTCAGCTGAGGAGGGGGATATTCTTTGTCATTCTTTCTCTTTCTGACACAAATGAAATGGGCTTTTCTTCTATCAGCTGTTCACAGAGGAGATATCCAGTGCCCCTTTGAGAAACACTAGAAATACTGAGATCTCAGAACAGAGCGCAGTAGGTCAGCACATAAAATTTAAACCCCCTAGAGTAAATATTCACTGAGCAGTCTTCTTAGGTCCTGCTCACATTCTCATGTCATCCACATGTCCCAACACTAACCCAGGGTTTAATGCTAAAAGTACCCTTACAAGGAGCAACTGTAGGCTCTGTGCAGTCATCCGGCAAACTTAGCAATGCATCAGGAATTAGGAATCAAACTAGCATCTTTTTTCCTCATACATCATCAACTACAATCAACTGATTAAAAAAAGAAAACACCAAAAATGCACCAAAACTCCAGTTAACAGTATTTCAGAGACTATGTCTTAAGGAGGCAAATTTTAAATCTGTAAGTTCAGTAAATCAACTGTTTGAGAACTGTAATGACAACAAAGCAGCATTATCTCCCAATAATGTTCTAGGACATCTATGTGACCCAGTTATCTATGAAACTATACGCATAACCAGTTGCAACTGTGCAGTTCTCAGGATAATGAAACAGCATATCCATCTAAAACTCTTAGAACTAAATAGTCACAGAAACACTGACAGAACAGCACAATAAAAACGTTATCTTTGGCCATAATGCCAGTAGACACCACGCTGTATAAATACAGAAAAGAGAGCCACAAGTAAGAAATTACCATATGTATACAGACATCTTTCAAGCACACTTTAGCGCCTGTCATAAGGAGACCTGATAAAATTAACTCGTACGGAGAAGGCTAACATAAAATCCTATACCAATTTATGCACTTAATACAGGATTTGAGTGTTATACTGGAAGGTCTTGAGAATGTTCTTCTGCAAAGGAGTGAAGCTCACCCTCAATTAGTAGCTACCCATTACCCCAAATTACTGCCATTCAGATGTCAATCAGTAAGGATGCACTACAGAAATTAAAGGAAAGAAGTCATTTACCACAAGCATTCCCCCAAAGATTGTCATTGTCTTTATTTCTTCAGCTATTCTGTATACATTTTTATCCCTTCAAAATTATTTTTCAGTTTTGATTTCCACTTCAATACGGAGCTATGATGCAGAAATGTACAGCAATTCAAATGGAAAAGAAAAAATAATCAAAGCCGGTTTACTATTTCACATCTGTAAATCACAAGAGTTACAAGAAGAGCCCGATTTTAGTCTAGACACAGTTCCCTCAACTCTTGCTAATCAATGGTGAAATAAATCTTGAATGCTTTAAAGTGCTAAACATAATTTCCTTATCTTAACTATTAATATTCAAACATAATAGTATCTATTAGGTCAAGGCTAGGCAAAAGGGCATTTTTAAGGGTTTTTTTGGGTTTGACTCCTGACACATTGTTTCAAACAAATGCTGATCTTTCTGATAAAAGTAGAATTTTCACTGGAGTTTGTCAATTGAAAGGAATATTTGCTCCAAAAATATGTTATAATGAGAAAGCCAGCAGTTCTGACTTGCCTTTTTCCTACTGCTGAATGAAAAGGCTATGCTAGGAAAAAAAAAAATGTATGACTTAAAACTAAAAACTGGAATATAGCTCCTTCATTTCTAGGTAACTCCTTTAATGAACTTTAGGTTATGATACTATTCAAAATTTCTCTTTATATTATGTACTTTGATATACATAAAAGACTTTTAAAATCTGTTCACATTAACAAAACTAAGTTTGGCTTAAAATTAAACAGGAATATACTTCAAAAGATATTCATTCTGTCATGAAATGCTAAATGATAAAGTTTAGGACTGCCTGAAAAGTTTTAAACTTCTTGAGTACAGAAAGCATATTCCTTAAATCTTCAAGAATTCTTCCTCTGTAAATCTGAAATGCTATGTTTGTTAAAAAAAAGAATAAATAAATTATCATACAGGAAATACTGAGAATCTAAAAGGAGAAAAGATTTTGTAAGCATGACTACAAAACAAATCAGATGTCATTTTGAATCTATTTTAGTTTCACAGAGCAATAAGTAGAGGGATGGAAGTAAAAAGGAAAGAAGAAAAATGGGGATTTTTCTCCCCACGTAGAAAAGAAACCTGATCAGAAAAATAGCTGAGAGATGCATGAACCCTGTTCCAGCCTGAATTGTGGGGAAAATGAGGGATAAAACTCCAGCTGTAACCACAAAGTCCATGTAGTTGGACAGCATATCAACTCAGCCTAGCCTCTTATTTTAAGTTTGGCTACTCTTCTCCAAATGACTGCAACTTTTTAAAAAATGCAATAAATTGTAAAAATTATACAGAAAAAACAACATAGATTATATTTTCCACTATAATAGTTTCTATTGCCATACACCATGTATTTATAGCCCTAATAGATTTACATGTTTTACAGATTTAGCATAGAAAACTGTCTACCAACAAACATACATATGAAGAAACAAAACAGAATTTAAATTTAAAACTAATGAAAAAATAACATACTTTTTAAACAGATTTTCACCAATTTTTCAATTCCTTTCAAAATGTTGGGAAAAATCCAGTTTTGTTTCATTTTCACTTCATGTCTTTTCTTAAACTCAAATTTGACTGTGGTTATTGCACTGCTTTTGAAATTGAAATGTGAAACCATATATGAGTGTAAGTATCTCAGCAAGGAATGCAAAATATTACATTCTGTAGCTAAGGATTATCTCTTAAATATGTAATCAATACAACTTTTCATATGAATGTATATTTTCATACACCCTTTATTCTGCTCTAAGCTATAATTATGTGTCTTTAGATAATATTAAGTTTGTTTATATCAAAGATATTGTTGTTGATAATTTAGTTTTGTGCTTGCAGACGAACAAAATCTGAAATAAACCACTCTGATGCACAGAAGAAGTGACTTGAAGACATGGGTCTGCATGAAGTTGAATGACAAAAAAGTCCTTAGATCTACAATCAGTTATTTGAAGGATGAGTGCTCGAAAAAGGATGTTCAGGTTGGGACAAGTGATCCTGGAGCTGTACATAACCAACCAATACAATCAAGTAAGTGGAAAAGAGATGACACTTGATGTCTTAGAAACTGAAATTAAAATGTATTACACTTTTGAAAAATACTTGTCATAAAATATTGCAGTATGTAAGTACCATTTCTCATCTCTGCACGCACCCATCCACACTGTCTTCAGTACTCTCTTAAAACCTGAATCTCCTCAGCACTGACCTAAGAAGTTCTGAGGGGAGCTTCTCCAGAAAGCCCAGTGCCCCCAGTTTCCATCAAAACAACCACTTTTCCCACAAGAGGTAACTAGTGCATTGCAAGCTCACACTCTTAGGACTAGATCCACACAAGATGATTAGTGAATGTGGACCTGACAGCCAAAAGAAACTTGTAGGTATTAAGAATAACCAAGACCAAAGAGGCACAGAAAGCCTGCTGGTACTAAGAGGAACCACTTATTTGCCTTTTCTTGGTATATTTAATCACAAGACTTGTATTACTACAATAGAGCTGACTTCATGCCAGTAGGTGAGCAAGGTGGTCAAGAAGAGCTTTCACCCTTATCTTAATTTTCCTAGGTGTGCTAAACCCAGATTATTGAAAGCTAAAACTTCAAGCAGTTCAGCTTGTGCAGGGGAAGCACAGTAGGAACTAAAAGATAAGGCTATCTTTTTTGAGTTATCTTCTTCTTAAGGATCTTTTTTTTGACCAAAATCTCCAAAAGCTAAAGCTCACGGGTACATTTTCTTGATTCTAATTCGTAACAACGTGCATGCTTCATTTGCTTATCAGTGCAAACATTTGAGCTGATTGCATTTATCTTCTGAGAAACACAACTGAAATTATTAAGGGTGATCTTAATTTTTAAACAAATGTTGTACAGTTATAAGGAAGGACTACCTCAAAATGTCTTTTGATTAATTCTTTTTCTAAAAAAAAAATGTTTTCCTCTAAAACTTTCCTACCTGTGTTGATCTATAGCATAATTTTTAAGCTTAAAACATAATTCAGTATAGAATTAAAGTAAGCATAACATTTGGATAAAGTTGAAAGATGGTTAAAAGGATAAGATTTTAAATGCAAACAGAATAATAATTAATTGCTAAGGTGCTTTTGGGAAAAATCATACACTTGACCCAAGCTGAAGGCTGAAATATTAATCTGTTTCTGTGACAGAGATCAAGCTTCATAGTCGCTTTTTATCCTCCTCATAATAGAAGCAACAGTTGTAAACCATAATGTTATAGTTCAAACAATGCCCCCCCTAAGACTTCAAATTTATTATAGCATTCATCTCCAAGACAAAAGACCTGGTAAAGGAAAAAAGCTCTTTTTAGCAAAAAGCATGGTTGTTATTTATGGCTCAGATGCAAAGAATGAGTTTGGGGAATTTATCAGAGATGAAGGTATGAAATGTTTTAGCTTGTTCTTCTCTCTCTAATCCATAAACCATTTTCTCAGCCACCCAAGTGAATTCTAATGGAACAGGAGTGATGAAATAATATTTTCCTAGCCCTTTAACACTTTGCCTACTGTGTGCATTGTGACTTGTTCAGGGAAAACACAGGAGCTTATAGTTACAAATCTTTTAAATCAGAAAGTAAAATGATCTTGTTAATAAATTATGTAAAATGGCCTTGTGGGAAGATTCAACATACCACCGAGTGCTTGTGCCCACTATGAAACCATATTCACTTGCAGCTGTTCTTACAAAGGACTTTTTTTTTTTATTAATCTTTCATTTGCTAGTAATGTGAATTTCCTGTGGATGCCTTGGAGTTATCCAGTCAGCCCATAACTATCTAATTTGCTCTGGGTAGCAGGAAGGAGAACAAAGGTTACTGATGAGTCCCTTGGTTTGCATGAGGCCATGTGACTTATACTCTCTGAGATGTAAGCAATGCCTTGCCTGGTTAGATTTGATGGCAAGCAGTATTGCTATGACAGAGATGATGAAGGAGGTTGCTGCCCTCACCTCCCAATTGCCACCTACCCTGTTATGCAGATTTCTTTACAGATAAAACTTGTTCCTCCCTCTTAGTTTCCACTGAGTGTGATGGCTTTGCAAGCTCCTGATCACCAACTGTGCCATCCTGGATGCTCCTTCCTAACAGGATAGATTCAGGCAAGAGTATATGCTTGTCTAAAACTACAGTGCTTCTTTACTGGACATCCCTAAAGCTTCACTACTGTAATAAATTCAGTTTGGTCTTCTCCTCTTGAATATTAAAGTATGTAAGCAAGTCTTAATTCTGAAGCTGTAATCTCAGGTGGTTCAATGTTTCAGCTGCAGACTTTATGAATTTAAGAAAGACTTAAGGGTTCAGTTTTCCTATATGGGGTGTAAATAACAGCTTGGCTTCAGGATTCCCTTAGTATTTTGCACAAGAGTTAAGCATTTTTTTTAACCGTTTACACAGACATAGAAGTTAGGAGACAGAGTACAAGGGTATGATGTCATTTCATTTATGGAACAAGACAGGAATAGACCAAGTTCAACAAGCAATGTCTGCCATTAGCCCTTACTTGATTGTCATGCTGGTAAAATTTCAACAGATCTAGCGTGCTGTTCCTTTAAATCTCTTTCCATATTACCCTTCTACAACATCTACAGCAAACGACATATTACTCTTCTGTGACACATCGACTCCTCCATTTAATAATATATGCCTAATTATATTGCCAGGTCTTATCCTGCTGAAGTCAACTGGAGAGTTGCCAATGAATTTCCTGAATGTGGAAACATATATATACACACAATGAAAGAAGATAAGGGAAATACATACTTTACAGATAAATTCTTTCTCCTCTAGCTCATTTTACATGTTTCAAAAGAAATGTACATTGACTTCAAAACAATGAAACAAAGCTATTCATAAGAACAAGAAACTGCAGGGTAGCCAGAAGGAAAAAAAAAATCCTATTTAACAAATAAAGTGAGCAGGAAAGAGATAATACATAATCAATCCACAAACTCCTTTTTTTCTTTCTTTTTCATGGTGGGGTATCCATGTACCTTCCATTTACAAGTATTTTTTGTCTTAGCCAAAAGATAATCAAGTCCTATGACTGTCTTTAGCTTTGCCATGACTTTCATTTATAAAAATATTTCCCCCTTTCTTTCTGTGTGAAGGAGTCGACTATAGGAAAATTGCATAATTGCACATCCCCCCTTATCCTTTTTTTCTTTCCTAAGTGCAATATTATCCATTCTGTTTTAAGTTCACACTCCAAGCTGGGAGAACATGCAAGAGCAAGAAGTCTTGTATTCATTAAAGCATAAATTGCGCACCCACTCCACTGCAGATTTCTTTTTTTCCACTTTTCATCTAAGCAATGTAGTCTAAAGAAAGCCATCACTTTTACAGTCATTAAAGGCCCATCCTTTCCCTCCAGCGTACATTTTCAATGGCTCTCCTCAGAACTGGGCAAGGGGCTGAAGGGCGAGGAAAGGGGGAAAGAGAGAGGGAGGAAAGATATTTTAATCTGGGTCAATTACTAATCTGATTCACAGCACAGCCCCACAAACAAGGGTAGCACATAAAATTGAGCAAACAGCAAAGGAAGGAGACTGGCACAGGCTGGTCATTGCTCTTGGAAGTGTGCATGGAATTGCTGCCCAGCGCTGCTGGCCTGGGCAGATGCACAGATTCTCCCCCTGAGACTGGGACCCATTAAGCATGAATTTGTGATGGAGCACAAGGCTTGCTACATCTCTGTTGTAAAAGCAAGCTGGACACTCTTTTCACATCTAGTCATGCCAGTAACCCACAAAGCAAAATGCTTCCCTCATTTGTTGCAGGCTGCTTTCCTCTTCTGAAGAAGACAAAATGATAGCATAACCCCATCTTCAGCAGAGGAAAAAAGGCTATAGTAACACAACATTTTTCTCTTAATAAATCATTTTTAATGACTTCCAATAAATCATCTTGTAATCACATTCCCTTACCACTTAAGCCAGTCAAAGTATACCTCTTACAGCTAAAATATTAATATATTCACATTTCAGTTAAAATTGCAAAAGCTCACAAAGAGAAAAACTAACTGGAGAGAAATCAGCTTAATTCATTTGAGAAAGTAAAGATTACACGGTAAGTTTTTAAACTTTTCCTAGCAGTTAGTAGTCTGTAAGTGCCATTTATATTTTAGACACCATCTCTGATCAGGTTTTCACTATTCCATGTGCACATGGAATACCTGCTCCCTGGACACATTTATTTTCACATATATACATAATTATATACATACATAAACCATACTCTTTTGTCAGTTTAGTAACATTCCAAGCACTTCTGAAGAAGCAGATTATGCAAAAAGACCTGGTGAAATGAGGCATTTAACACTGTAACTTCCCATCACATGTTTTGCATTCCTGATGTCCTGCAGGAATTCTGAAGGTTTTGATGTTTTCTTTTTCTCTAGTTTCATCCTGGTGATTTCTGAACTACAATTTACATCTGCATCACACTACTTTGCCCTGACACAGAAATGAAAGTTAATTAGTTTCTATGACAACCTGATGCATGAAAGGACCTCAGGTTCTTTCACATTTGTAAATACATTCCAACTTAGTATTCAGGGTGCAGTGTGTATGAGCCTTAAGTACAAATAGCATGAGTTTGTTTTTAGTAAGGCAGAAAAAAGGACTTAAGTCAGATGACGTGATTCATTGGAGCATACATTTGTCAATGAACAGATGACTCCCAATTTATTTCCCTGGTCTTTAAAGAAGTCTCCAAACTTCCATTAGAGAAGAGTATTTAGATGTGAACTGGAATTCTCTCTAAAAGGTTTGACAGAAACTTAGTCTAAACCAGATGCATTTTAGTTTTGCACGACAGCATTAAGCATTTGTATTGTAAAAATTTATACACCTTTGAAAGTATTTCAATGTATGCCTTATTATCCACACTCAAAAATCAATGTGAAAAATGAGCTGAACACAGGTCTTTGAGCTAGTGCTCTGCTTTGACTCCCACAATCATCTATGCTACTTTTTTCATAACAGCTCCCCCCCGCAAAAAAAAAAACCCAAAAGAATATGTATTTCAAATCCTTCCTTCTTTTTTAAAGATGCCATAATGAGATTTAAACTGTAGATGTGCTGTGCTTTTGCTCACCCATTCACTGCAACTGAGAATTGTTTGTTATCATACTGAATACTCAAGAGAGACCCTTGAGCACCAGAACCTTCCTGACTGTAGCCAGGCCTCCTGCTCGCCAAGGAGAGACTGTGGGACAAGGACTAACACTTCTCACAGGTTTTCTTCTAGCAAGGAGACAACATTGGGATGGTGCTCTAAGTATTAAGGCTATTCTTTCCCCAGGAAAACCAGGACCATATCCAGACACAAACATAGGTGACGTAAGTGGATTCTCTTGGGCAGAGGCAAATCATATCCTGAAGATACTCAAGAGAAGAAAGTCTTAACACATCAGTGTCAGACAATCTGCCCCATATCACTCTTATCATCACAAAGTAGTTGTATTATTTTTTGTTGCAGTCATTGCAAATATTTTCTAAATAATATAGCTAGCATGTCCTTGAAATCGCACACATAAGTACTGTGACCAAATCAGGTTTTTTGTTCTATAACCAAAGAAGCAAAGGAGAAAAAGAAGGAAGTATATAAAGAGTGGATCACTATTACTGTATTGTGATTTCTTTCAAAATGAGAAAACCAGTGTCACAGAGCAAGCTAGAGCTGAAATACAAATGCAGATATTCCTCCCGCCCAGTCCCCAGAAGCAGAAGAATCACAGTGAATGATTCCCACTAAGATGTTGGTGCAAATAACCAGGATTATTCCACCTACTGGCAGGTTCAAGTACTGACCCTGCATGCTGCCTGTTTGGGTGGACTACTGAATTTGTAAAGACTTCCAAGACTACTTCTTGTACAACTGAAATCCAATTATCAATGTTCTCTGCAGGTATTGTCTTCCACTCTACCTCCAAAGCTTGTAAAACATATAACCCCGGATTCCAATCAGAAACCCAGAAATCTATAACAATGTGTAACTTACAGATGCCCTTCAGTGCATCAGAATGCATTTTAGTACTGTTTTAAAATACTACATCACTCTGTATTATTTATCTCCAAACGTCCCCATATTTTAAATGTCATGGTGTCAGGCTAAGTAATAAAAAGATTAAAAGCTAATAATTGAACTCAATCAGTAACATCTGAACACTGTATTTAAGGCTGAAAATACTGAAGGGATATTTGTATTTTCAAACTAAGGAATAATTATTTTCCTTCTGCATTTTTTTTGCTAATAAGCCAGAATTTAGACTTAAGACTGGAGTCACAATGAAAATGTGACTATGCAATCTCCAGTACATAGAGATGCAGTTCTAAGCTAATCATAAAAAATAGTATTTCAGATGATCACACATTTTTCAGCTTCATCTGCTCTTTTAGAGATTTTTCTTAACTATAAATTGAGCGCTGGAATTTCATTTGCTTTTCACACTAAATTGCCTCCAAGATTTTATATTCATTAAAATAAATGCCACAAGTTGTATTTTTGGATTGTGAAACTTTATCCTCATAAAATAGCATATTACAGCTAAATCCTCACATACAGGTAAAGTATAAAGAAAAATATGAGTTATTCTAGCAGATCAAGTACTTTTCCTAACATCAGAAAATAAGTGGCTCCTTTCACCTTAAAAAGTTAATACGGAAAATCTTCACCTCTCAAAAATAACAAAACCCACTTAAATGCTAGCAAGTCATGCCTGACATTTGTATAAAAACAAAAATAATCTGCTGTCAGCAAAATGTCCAAGTGCCTCTGTCACTCCTCTCAAACATGAACCTTTCCTTGACTACAAGGGTTTTGCTGTTACACTACACTCATTAGAATGGAATTTGTGTTAACTTCCATGTACCACGACTTACTAATAGGATTGCTAGCAATTATTATACTGAAATGAAATCAGCACAAACTATTAGATCTGTTTAAACAAGTTAAAAATAAACCTTGATTAAATGTTCTTTTTAAAGAAACTGCTCATTAGGGCTGCAGGGCCTTCCGATAAATTGGTGTTTCATTAACATCAAAGCATGAATCAAGTTTAAACTCACTTACCAAACAAGTTATACTTAAAAAACAGCTTTAAAAAATAACCTGGATTACAACCATCACATAAGATAGTAACTAAATGGCTCCTGATTTACAGAGGTTCAGAGATTTCAAAAGGGAAAATGCTTTCCATGAGGCAGGAGGGAAAGGATATAGAGCAGAACTGTTGGTATCCAGAGGCACCAGATTTATTCCTTGAGGTGGGATGCACACTGCAGTTTGCTAGTATGGAGCAAGAAAGGCACTGTGGGTACTGAAGTTGCAAAAGAGTACAAAAGCACACTGTTTACCTCCAGTATGCTTACCTATAAAGAGGAAAAAACAATTCAAAATCAAAAAGAATGTGGAATTGAAACTTGAATAAGGCTTAGCCAAGCCATGTGTATTTGCTTGAACATTATCTGTTTTCTGTTTCTAAACCTATTGTCTGTCCTGTAGGCTGAGAATACAGATGCTATGTGAAATAAGTCTAATGAAAGGATGGAGGTTAAAAGTGACAAAAGCTTCCAGAGCTGCCTGAGAGGAAAATTTTCTTTTCCCAAGCATGCTGCAGTGTTGCAGTTTATCCTAAGAACTCAGACTTGACAATTTTATCACATATATTTTTAAAATAGTCTAATTATTCTTCTGCCATCCCTCTTCAGTGTGAAGAAAGACTTCATAGGCCATTTGAAAAGGCAATGATAAATTGGGGAGCTTCTCAATATAAGAATGATTTTATAATGCTGTCTTGCATCATAGAATCATTAAAAGAAATGGATTAACAGTAACTCAGTATAAACAAATGTACTCAGTACATTATACCAAGCAGTACATATATTTTGAAAAGCATTTTTTAAATGGCTTTTTGATATCACTATCACAACCGATCATACAGTAATTTTAACTTAGTCTGTCCTTTCCTGCTTCTATCTTCTAAAATCTACTGCTGCTTTTCCTGCCCCAGTATTGCAAAAATGTTCTGGTTTAAAAAGGAACAAACCTCTCAGTTTAAGTAATTAATATTCCTTAATTAAATTCACCAACCCATAGACAATGAATTCTTTATAAATCTGTGAGCTTGCCTAAAGCAACAAAGTCACACTTTTGTTAAAGCATTTTAGTGTGTATTTTGCACAATTTTTTAAAGTTTAACCTCTGTGGATCAATGTGCTTCCTTAAAAGACTTTAATAAATTAAAGTGCAGAGAGCTTTTTTTCACCAGGCAGAAAAAGCTGATGAGACAGGTTTAGTTTAATCTCAGGCAATAGAAGTCATTAACCATTCTCTCAGGGATTAAAATATAGCTTGCCCTTTTCTTCTCTCACTTATCATTAGCATCACTTTAATCTCCCAGCGTTTCACACTGCTATTTTAATCATTACTTACTGCCTTTTGACAAGTGCAGAACATGCTTTTTCTCATTGAGGCAATATCCTGGTTTTAGCTGACAAATGTAGGACATAATGTAAAAATATCAAAGTGACATCTCTTAAACACACCTTCATCATAAAAATCTCTAAAGTTACAATATTCCTTTGTCTAATGTTTCTATTGAAATTATCATTTGAAAGGTTTCTCTCTTCCACAGAGACAAAAGTTTGTTCTAAATAACACAACAAATAATTTCAGTCGGTGGATACAGAGAGGAAAAACATTTCAGGGTTTTTAAAAACATACACCTTAAAATTTTTGTATATCCCAGCTATATTATCATAAACTTGGTATTTTTTGTAGAGAGGAATAGTCTTCCCACATCACCAGGCAGAACTCAAATACATCATGCAAAATGCTGAACTGCATTATTTGATATTTTATTGTGCACTAGCCTTGGAAAAAATAAACCAAGTATCTTTCTCTGCCACTTAGGTATTTGTGACTTACGTTCAAGATGAGTTTCAGCGAGGGGAGGTGGTGTAATTAATGTCATATATAGCATTGTTTGAAGCAAAAGCATTATAAAAAGCTTTTTTTTTTTTTAATTGAATGTTTTACTTGAACCTCCTCAGAAATATTTTAAATACAATAATCCTTTCAGTTTGAAAAAATCCTATGAAGTTTATTCCCAGCCCTACAACTTTTAGTCAAATTTAACACTAAATATATTACCCAGGGTACAAAGTGTGGTCAAATGATCCATATTACAAACAAAATCCCACAGGATTCATACAGTTATTAAAGTTTCCTGTCATCCTTAGTTTAAGTAAATGAATAATTAAAAGATTTAAAGCTCTTTCTTTGAAATACTATTTTGGTTCAAAAAGAAAAACTAACAAAAATAAATTGGTAATGACAGAACTTAAGAAATTATTTTAGTTAGTACTAACACAGTTCCTAATGTTTGGTCCTAAGGTCTTTAATCTAGTCCATCTGTAATGATCTCATAGTACTTTCAACCATTATTTAACTGTTAGAAGAAAAAAACTATGTTGCACTATATGTTTCAACAATAAAATCCCTTCTTAAGCTTCACAAAGCAGAACAATTCATTATTTGATCTCTTTCCAGGTTCAAAGTCTGTCTTATTGCAATACTTCAAAGAAATATGTAATCAAAGACAAACAGCTGTGAAAACAATCTTTTATTACTTTATTATCATCTAGCATATATCTTTAGGGTAAACCAATGGAAATGCTATACAAATAAAACAAATATTTCTTTCAAATGTCTCCTTAGCTATAAATAGACATATAGTTATAATCATTTCAAGGTAGGGCCCAGTCCTAGAAGATGCAAGTACAACTCCCATCCTGGTATTTCACAAGAACATGCCTTTCACTAATTAGATCTCGACTCTGCAAAAAGCCAAGCATGCAAGCAATTTCATATTTATGAACTGATTTATATCTTTCAGTTGCAATGTTAATAGGAGTAGTTTTAGACTGTGAATTGTATTTATAGCTGTGCGGCCATACTTTAATTTCCCATACCATATATTACATTACTCAGAACAATATTCAGGTTGTCAAATCAAGCATTTAGAAACTGAGAAATCTGCGAAGATGGCTTTCATTTTAATCTGAATTTTTCCTCCTTTTATTTTTTACGTTATGTAGTAATTATTTATTTTGGTGAACAACGTGGTATTTTTTCTGAAGTTTTTATGTTGCTGCCCATGTTCTGGATAAACTGTATTAGGGAAATGGGCAGTAATTCAGTAATTTATATGCCTCATCCAGCTATTGGACTATACATTGTTCACAATTTAGCAGACTAAATATACAGAAATAATTGACTTGTGCTCTTTTTTTAGGACATTCATTAAAAACCACACAGATTCAAACTGAAGCATTCTTTTCCAATTATATACCTATATGTAATTTTTCACATATAACATAAATTAATCATTGGTAATCCAGCACAGAGAGAATCAGTGAGAAAGGTGACACCAGGATTCAGGAACTTTCACCTTCTCCACGTGCACATTCCTCTGCTGTGCTAACAAACATGCTGAGCAGCCACTACTTCCATTGATTTCAGTGGCTGTAAGGAGAGTAACAACTGCTGCAAGTAAGAGCCCACATATCTCAAGCTGAGCACCCTGAAAATGAATTATATGCAGTTAGTGGCCATCTGCCAAAAGCTTTAATTGAGTTGCTCGGCATCACACAGACAGCCTGTGACAGAAACAGGGACAAAACTGGGTTTGCCAGAGTGTCTTTCTCTTGAATCAATCACAAAAAGCATCCTCTCTCTTTTTGCAGCCCCTGATTTGTTCCAGTTCCTGCAGAAAATGAGCCAAAGTTCCTATAAACAACCGTCCTGTGCACCAAAATAAACACGGATGCTAAATAAAAAATAGCATATGATACACTAAATAAAAACTGTAGTCTAATAATAACAACTTAGTGCAAATGCTCCACGGGCAATTGAAGTTGGGTGTTCAGGAATTTTCAGGACTTGGTTTTGTAATCTTGAAAATATAAATATATATGTGTGTGTGTGTGTATATATATATACACACACATACACTCCAATCTTCCATCACAGTACATCAGATTTAATTGATCATTTAGCCTTCATCATTGCATAAAATATTCCATTACTGAACATTATCTTCAAATAAGCAGCAGAAGGTTGTAGGAGCTGAAATGAGTTATTGGGGCCGCAAGAATGGCTGTAGCTGATCCAGGGCATGAAGAGTCCTGTTCATCTTGTCCTCTATTTTCTTCCTCCGGAGATTTAACTCAAAGCTGGCAGAATTGGACCTCTGAATCCAGGCACTTACTTTGATTTGCTATGAGGATACTTTTATACTTTTCGTCATTTTCCTGACCATCTACCAGCCCTGTGAAATTAATTATTTTGTCTGGCAGGCAGAATTTTATTGAGGAACACAAACAAGGAGAAGAAAGTGTGTTTCAAAAGCATTTGTCTAAGCTAACCCACATCAACAAGAAAAAGCACTGCTTTGATTTCACATCTTCCTTTGCACAAAACTTTCAGTTCCTGCCACAATGCTCAAAATGCAGAAAGTTCTTTCAGACAAGATTTTCTTAAGAAGAGAGAATTAAGCCGTCTGTTATACATCAAATGCAGTGATAAAAATCACAATGATCTGACTGCAAACTAAACCACCTTGTTTTCAGACAAGTTTATGCTTAGGATCAGCACAGTAAATATCACTGAGTTCTCCACAAAGAGCTTACCTATGTTGCCAGGAACAAAACATTAAACTCTAAGCAGCCCCACACTATGAAATATTTTTGAAAGCGCTTCCCTGAAAAATTATGTCCAACTTTCAAGACTAAAGAGGAGGAAATGGAAGTTATTTTCTGATCTGCCAAACCAAATTTATGAGTATCTCACAGGATCCTGATTCCTCTCATGTTGAAACCAGTACCATCAGTACTTCTGAATCTAAAGCAATGTTATGACAAAAAATGTATCTTTCAATACGTACAGCCAATGTCTTCTTAATCACATAATGTGATGTCTCTACAATGAATTAATAGTTGGAAAAGAAATTTTTCTTTAGCTTCCTGAGGTTATCTGACAGTCCAGTCTGGAATCAAGTGGTTAGCTGCACCTTTATCAAGTAAGGTAGACATGCTGTCATTGTTTCTTGTGTTCTACAGCTACAGATTAACAGTTTTGTTTAATGCATATTTTCAGGTTTCCACATTTTCAGATAGGAAATAAAGTCAATTCTGTAATGTTTTTTATAACACAACTTATAGGTCAGAAAATCAGAAGGAGAAAATTCACTCATGTAATCTGAACTGTAGGTCAACTTCTGTATTCTTTTATGTATTTATATAAGTGGGGGTCATTTTCTGGAGACCAATTGTAAACTTTAAGAGGTCTAACAGATATAAAAATAATTCGGCTGCATCAATTCACTTTAAACAGGTCACACAAACATTTCATAAATGGTCTGGAAAGCAAATCACGTATTTGGCCAAAGGAGGGACTAAAATAATTACTCTAGGTCCTTTTAGCTATGGATTTTATGATTCATATTAAAATATGATCATTCAGCTAAGAAGGCTGTTCACATACCTATGACAAACGTTCTCCCCTCAAATACTTCTAATCCATGTATACAAAAACTGACTAGATGTTCTATTCACTCATAATCCTTGGGAAAAAATATCCTGCTGGACATAGACAATCAACTCCTATTCCAAATTGCCATGTGAATGTGCCATCTTTCCTTAGATAGATGCAAGGTACCAAATGAAGCAGAAAAAGGAAAGGGTTGCAAGAATTTCTTTCACAGAAAGAGGAAGATGTTGCTTTACACAGTTCAACCAACTAATCAAATCCTTGAGAGATCTGCCACTGAATTCAATTAGAACAGAACAGTGCCTTTGGTTACAAGAGTTTCTGTATACATAAATTTTATAAGCGGGTAGACTGACTCAGCAGAAACAAACAGATGATATCAGCAAAGGTAGTCTTCAAAGGTTAACGCTTAAAACAAGAATCAAAATAAGGTAGCATAAGAAAAAAAAGAGAAACAGACATTTGCCCTCAGTCTCAGATCCACCCACCTTTATGAGGAGCGGTGTCAAGTCACGTCTTTTTTCTCTTCCTACCAAATTACAGCTCTTCCAACAAGTAATTATGTAAAGGGAGAGCGAAACTGAGACTGGGTTAGTTGCTTGCTTATGAGTAAACAGGCAATAGTTACTGACTTAAGACATTACTATTATTTTAATTATTATTATAAGCACACTCGTATCAGCTATCTGACTCACCCAACTGTTTAGGGATTTTCTTGTAAAACTGCAATAGAATATTTTCAGTTTCCTTAGTATGAAGCTATGGATGAGGTTTCCAGATCTACAATGCTCAAAATACATGCTCAGCATTCCACCAAACGCTAATTTTAAAGCTATATTTAAGTGCTAAGCTGCTCTTGAAAGCTACCTTGTCTTCAATTTTAGGTGCTTCCTAAAATACTGTCTCTTTCTCTATGAATGCTTCAGTTAATCTGGGGCATAGTTGCTTTTACTCACAGTAAGGAGCCTGAAGATTCATATACATTTAACAAAAGAATAAAGCAACACAGTAGCTGTAAAATATCTCAGCATGTTATGGGAGTTCCCACTGGTATATAGGCAGCCTCCTATGCAGCATTCTCCATGCCAGCACTGCAAACCAGTGGCTGACCACCCTTTTAATCCCAGTACTCCTACTCCAATTAACAATTTCTAATCCATAATACTATAATAAAGCTTGATGCACTAAATGGAATAGGGGAAAAAAAACTGAATCCAAATGCAAATACAGCTAGTATATCCTTCTAGGATAGATTTGCTGAGAACACCTTTCCATGTGAAAATAAAATAAAAAGTATTTCAAGTATCTTTATGTCTTGTGCAGGGAATGGGCTCTGAACAAAGAAAAAGGTGGAACTCACCAGCATAGAGGAAAAGGATGAAATTTCTAGACTATGATCAGGTGTAATTGCCATCTGATGAGTAAAGGAGCATCTAAGCTACAGTGTTTGTTAATGTAACAGAAAAATTATACCTTTCAGATTGTTTTAATTTTCTTAAAAAAACGTTAAAATAAAAAAGTTCATGCAAATGTACATGACTAACCTGAGAAACAGGATTCCTTTTCTTCATTCCTATGTAAAGGTACATTTCTGGGACCTTATAAATCTTAATGTCTACGAAGGACATTAACACGAACAAAAACTTGATTTTACTTTTTATGTTACTGTTTCAAAATGAGTTAACTAGGAAAGAACATCAAGTTGTTTGTCTTCCAAAAGAAGATGTAAAAGAACCTTTTTTATTTCAACATCATTAAGAAACACTTCATATCATATAAAACTTTCTTTCAGTCAGACTGAACTTAGGACTTTGAAAAATATGCTGAGAAGACAAAAGTGTATGAATAGCTTACAATAGATTTAAAGCCTCAGTGAAAATGTTGAGTCTTCAAAACCTGTTTTTTAGACATTCGCTGAGATTTGGGATAAATGCCTGGAATACTGGTAATGGCTACAAGCATGATGTGGTGGGGGAAGGAGATTATTGAAGAACTAGATGAACTATATGAGACCAAGGAACTGAGAAGAGAAGGACCTAACTATGCAAATCTTCTACTGTGTGTATATTTAGTAATAGCTGGAATTACTATTAAAAAAAAAACCTAAACCTAATGTAACAGAAAGTTAAGTAACTGTTCTAGAAACATACAGAAAACCATGAAGAATACACTATTTCAGATCTGTTCCAATGTATTTTCAGTAAATGGACCAGGCAACTATCTTAAGCATCCTCTGAATTCTCCATGACAAAACATAAGTCATCACTATGTGTTAATATTTGCACTGAGACCTTTCTAACAACAGATATCTACATGAAGAAAAACAGGTTTATCTACATGCTAAGTGTAGATAGTGCAGTGTGATTATTCTATCCCTTCCCAAACCACTTCTGAAACTGGATTCTTCTTGGCCTCCTGTAGCTAGATGCCTTTAAAATGCCCCTCTGCATGTGAAAAGACTGCTGCCAAATCACAGGAAAAGCTTACTCTTTCCTAGAAAAAAAATAAGTAAACAGAAAGATCCAATGAGTTCTTTGAGACTAATCACACAAGTGAACTCCAGAGCTTGCTTAACCCTTTTTACTCATCTCTCAGAATCCTTTCAATAGCCTCAAGCACACACCCAAGAGATGTTTATCCAAAGCATCCTGGATGATCTCTACTGTCAAGATGTACAGTAAGTGAGATCCTTCTTTAAGATAAGTTGTGTTTAAGAATTAGAACATCTTGGAAAAACAAACAGACAAACCCATCAACTCATCAGAGAAAAGTACAGAGTGAAGTGTGTCATCTGTACAACATCAGAAACATCATTAGCAAGCAGGGATATTTTGGGCTACCCAAAATCCAAACTTGCTGTGCAAAATTTGACTAAGGTTTTGCTCAGAGGTCTTGATGATTTGATTTTAAGTGCAGAATAACTAGGATGAAAAATATAAGTAGTTATTTTAATCATTCCATAATTTAAGTTCTGCAGACTCTAATCCCAAGGGAAGGAGGACATGGGCATGGCAAGGCAAAAGCTACTTCCATATAAAATGGTTTTGCATCTGAACACTAATGGAAAAAAATAACCTCCTAGCAATGACATCATTGTTTCACCATTAGCAACCACAGATCAATGAAGAACATGACAAAATTTCAGGGGAGGGAAATAAGGTAAGGCTTTTCCCCTTGCCATGGGAAGAGGTTTTTTCCTTCCAAAATACGGAGGTTTTAAGTGGGACATGAATTCACAGATCAAAGTGCAAAAATCACAAGCTGTCATAGACACATGCAGGCATAAGACTAAAAATATACAAGCTTGCTTGAAATATTATCATGATTCCATCCATGCATGTTCACACAAGCACACAGCCCTTAGTTCTTCACGTTATATCCAGCTATTCTAGAGTGCCCTGTCCACTGCTCAGGGCAGCACAGCACACACTGTGTGAGGAAACATTCAGTGCAAATCAACGCTAACTGCAATTTAAAATCTGTTGCAGGGCTTCTCCTTACTTTATCAGAACTTCTGTCACAACCATACAAGGGTATTAAATATTTATTTGCAACATCTGAAATCTCAAAGATTTTCCCAGTATAAATTAAATAGAATTTAAAAGCGAATTGGGGACTTTTGCTTTGTTTCAACTCCAGTTAAAGGTTATAAAATATGCATTAGAATGGGCTGGCACAGATTAAGAGAACACAAAGCATTTATAATTTTATGTTTACCACTTTTCCCAAGAAGTCTAATTTATTTGCCCTAGGGAATTATACTTTCCATAATATTTAACATTCTAAATATGATGTGATTTCTATAAAGTAGGTCACACAAAACTTGTAGAGAGTCTCAGAGGGTGTGGAGGAAGGTTAAGCAAGTCTATTGTTTGTTCTGTTTACCACACATGGTAAACTGACAATACTTAAACACTTTTTTTTCTACTTTTTTTTTTTAACTTTTTTTTAATCTGAGTCTTTTCTTCTTTGACCAAGGAATTTTCTCTGTCACAGAGTAATAGAGCTTGAAAACTCCAGCATCAGCAGGGAAGGCAGGCACTCCTTAGCCAGCCACTGTGTGAGAGAGAAAATGCAATTAAGGCTCCCACCAGGGACAGAGAACTAAACAAAACCTGCGTCTTCACACAAGAGCCTTTTTCTTCAATGTGAAGTACAAGGCCTCAAATCTTGTTGGTGAGATGCTAGCATTTAGGACAACACACTTTCAGATTTTCTCACAGCGGATCAAAGTAAATAATGCAAGGGCAGCAAACAAAAGGGAAAACTCCACTGCGCTTACATTAAAAAGAGATTACAGGGGGCTTACAAGTGATTGAAGGAATAGATGACATTTTCAGAAACATATAACTAAGATCTTTAAGTACAGCTAGCACAGCGATCTGAGTAACTCACTGACATTCTAGCAGGAGAGACATGCAAGCAAGTTATGTGTTCAAATACACAATGCAAAAAATATAATTGCTATCTCACGCATTTAATGTGAATTCAACTATTCCTGATCTCGCTGAAGTCAGGGAAGTTTAACTACTGATCTCAAGAATAAAGAAGTATTCTGGCCTACTTTCAGTCCGCACCTTTAATTTTTCTTCATCCCTGTCCTCATTTAAATAAATGTTAATGGTATAGCTAATTAGGATTGCTTCAAGATGTGCATGGAAAAAACATACACTTTTCAGTGTATTCACCCCCTTCACAGGCCAGCACAAACCTCTGTTAATTCCAACTTCGGTTTCCTTTGAGAACACCAATCATTAATAAAAGTAGTAGCTGTTCTTTATATCAAGTCATCAATGTTAACAAATCTTCTGTATCTGAAGATGAACACATTTTGCCCATCCTCCCATCTTCGAGGCTTTCCTATCTGTCTTGACAGAGAACTCAGGAAAGCAATGACAAATGCATAGCACTGCTTGATGGTTTTTAAGAGGTTCCTTGTGACAAACGTCATCAACGTCTTATTCACTTTGCTGGGACACAGTTGTATTAAACCATGACTGAATGTGACCAGGAAAGAGAAAACTTGCATGTTGAGAAAAGAAAGGAAGACGAAGCTTCAGTGGAAGTACTGAAGTGAATCAAATGCACTTCAAGTAAGGTTAAAGAAAAAGCACTTCAAAGAAAGAAAAGGTTTTGTTCTGGTGAGGAATGTTAAAGATGTCTATCGCCCACAGCACACACATAGAAATTCTTTGGTTAGTTCTGACTCCATTGGAAACCTGAAGCTGTGGATGAACACGCTCACTGAGTGTTGTGTGCTTAATGTAATGTAGTTGTGTGTGTAATGTATTTTCAGAAACTCTTTTTTTACCTCACTATCTGCCTACACTGCCTTTAAACTCCATGGATTGGCACCTCTGGATGATGATTTATCTCTATCCAAGAAGCTTCCACCAGATGCCTAGGGCAGAATCCATGAGAATCCCAAGCATTTGGTCCAAGTCAATCATCTAAGCTCCCCCTGTGGTCAACAAAGAGAGAGAGGAGGAGAGGGAGCAGACAGAGACAGGCACCCCCAGAGAGCAATGCATCACAACTCTTACAACACCCTCTGAAAGTGCCTCTCCATTAGAGACAAAGTCCATGACCTCAAAAAATCCACATGACTACTTCAGACTAGCTGATAATGTCTAGATGGCAAAAGTTAGTGAGATGAATCCCACTATCAGACCATTCTGGCTGATAATGAGTAGAGTAACTTCCTCAAGAACAATTGTTGTGAGCACTATCCACATCTGCCTATTCGGCAGAAACTGAAAGACAGCATTGTTTAGGACAGGTTCTAGCCAGATGTTAAATCAGGTTCCATCTAGATGTTTTCCAATGTCACTGAAAAGCAATCCGTTAAATCAAATTATTCTTTCCTCTTCCAATTCTTATCCTCAAAATGCCCCATTTTTTTTCAGTTAAGAGTCCTGGTACAGCAAAACATGCCAAATTCCAATCTTTCCTGTTTCCTACCAGTCTCCTCTTTTTCTACTGTTTGTAATAATTTAACTTTTTATCAAGTAAAAAGTATATTGTGTTAAAAAAACAACTGGTAATACCCAAGGAGGAGGGCAAAAATGTCAGACAATATTGTGTTCTATATACCATATCTCTCTTGTTATCGAAGTAACAATAATAATGCTATCTTATAAGGTTGATAAAACAAATACTGCAGTTGTTACTTTGGAAAAAATAATTAAGTAAATGGGTGTCTTATCTGCAGAAAGACTTACAAGATCTGTAGGGCTTCCTGTGAAAGCCTTTTAAGACAGACAATACTTCAGGACTGACCTTTCAATATACAGTTAATCTGCTTTCTATTTACATGAGCATACACTCAACTGAAACAAAGCAGGTATGACCTAAACCATGGCAAATCAGCTAAGACCATGAAAGAAAACTGAATTACATAAAAACCAAATTAAACCTGTCTTCTATCCATACATACAAACTGCATATCTTTTACAACTTTCTCCCAGAGAAACAGCAGCAACATATCCTGAGTGAAAATGTTGTCCAGTAACCATTACAAAGGAAAATGCATGCGTATTCTTAGCATTCAGTAGTGTCCCCAGCATCTCCTCTGATGAGCTGGTGCTGCTACTGAGCACTATTTCAAAAAACACTCAAATATTGATTTTAAACATTTCACTTCAGTTGGGTAAAAGCCTACTAAGTAAAGTTAATTTTCAAGGAATTAGCTAGTGCTGGAAAACGCGAGTAAATCACACTAATTTTCATTTAATGGCACTAATGAAACAAGATAAATATTGCATACGACTTAATACAATTTTGTTTTGAAAATCAAACAGTTCAGAAAATAATCAGCAGGCATTCAATCAGGGAGTATTTTATCATGTGTAAATACAGCGAATTAAATTCAATTCGTACCACTTTATATATTCATTGACTTTTATGTCCTTTGTATATTTTTATTCTGTTTCAAGAAGTCTGGATCTAATTTAGAAAGAAACTGAAAAACAAACTATGAAAACTAGCAAATATAAAAAGCCTATTACTCAACCACGGAAGATACTGTCAGGCTTCATTATTTAGATGAGCATTATAAGTTATTCTATTGTGTGTTCTGTTTAAAATTAGAAATACATAAATTAAAATTCTCATTGAGATTAATTTCAGGAACTGAAATAGAATTTAAAATGTAGACTTACAGTTATGTCTAGAACTGCTGCATGTGGTGGTACTTGATACATACATTTGTATCACAGAGCAATTGAGATTTAGGATATGTTGCAAATGAGAGGAATAAAATATAGTAATAATGATAAGACTTGAATTAATTTTCAGTAGCTAGGAGAATGCATTGTAACACAGGAAAGTTTTTTGTTCATTATAAAAACAGACATTAGAATATACTATTAAATGACACTTTAACCCATTATTTGAGTTTTGCTTGACATACATGGGAGTATATGTGAGTATATGTGAGTGATCGCTTATGCAACAAGCCTGGGAAAAATGTAAATTGTATTTCCTCATAGTAAACTGCAACTGAATTAGACTACTGGGCAGACATAAACAATGCAATCAAATTCCCTGGCTTTTTATTGAGCTTCTATTTGACTTAGTATATATTTGAAAATAAAAAAAAAAAAGAAAAAAAATTGTGTTTCTCAGGGTCTGTGACATTGCAGGCCATGAGAGATTCAATGTCAGTGCCGACATACAAATTTATTAGTCTATAAAATTTGACATTCTCTATTTATTCACAGAAAGGACAAATAAGATATTTTTTCATACTTACCAGAAATATCTGGGAGTGTTTATATGCTGCTCCATCTGGAGGATGCAAATAGTCGAGGCTGCTTTACAATTCAGCAGGCAAAGGCCTGCTGAAGGATAACAAATGACTTCATGGTGAAACAGCTATTGAAATTCTTTCAGTACGTGATATTAAAAACAACTGAACAAACAGAGATAAGGGACAAATAGGATTTGAAACAGACCTGTTTTTTTTTTTTCACCAGTGCAAAAGAAAAACAAATGGAGCTCCTAGCTGAGTCTATACCTTTTACTAATTTCTAAAGGTAGTTTTATTTTGTACTTAAGACCTCCCATAGAATGATAGATACTGAATGATAGGTGTTGACCAAGTTCAGTGTCCTAGATATGAAAATGGTAACAGGACAGTTTCTCTTGAATCCTGAAGATGGGACAGGAAGGACTTATAATGGTTTTTTTCCAAAGGGAAAAAAAATTTACTTGCTCCCTATGTGTACAAGACATTCAATACAG
Organism: Prinia subflava; assembly: GCF_021018805.1. Taxonomy (NCBI): domain Eukaryota; kingdom Metazoa; phylum Chordata; class Aves; order Passeriformes; family Cisticolidae; genus Prinia; species Prinia subflava. The sequence continues at coordinate 56,274,503 of NC_086249.1, forward strand.
GAGATGTAGTAAACATTTATAAGCTATGAAAATTTAACTTTATTTTAAAAGCCAAAGTTGTCTCTGTCAGAAGTTTGCTTGACTGACCAATACAGCTAAACAGCTGATGAAGCATGAAGATGACCACATATTTCAAAGATGGAAAAGAAGGAAGCAAGAAAAAAATTTTTTAGAAATTATGTGATCTGATGATTTAGGATTTCCATTTTTCATGGCATCGTACTGTTATGCTCATTAAACAGCATGCTGCCGAAAACCCCAATGACATTCCCCTAAAAACATGCAATTGTAAATTATTTATATCAGAAAAGACTTCTAGAAGTCCTCTGGTCCAATTTCTACTTCCAGCAGTGCTAGCTTCCATTGGGTCAGCTTATAACAAACAGTAGCTGACACCAATACGCAACAGTGGAAAATTTACCCCAGCTGTTGGGCCACTGTTGTGTGAAATAAAGGTTGCCTATGAAACATAATCCCACGGAGCCCAGTAAACTCCCAAAGTCTCCAAAAACATTACCAACTCAGGGCACAGTCCATTGTGTACTGCGATGCAGGGGAGATATTCCTTGCAGAACCCTGATTATCATAATTTCATACCCTGAAGCATGGGACTGGATTGTTTGTATTTTAACAGGCATTAATATAAATATTATTGTAGTCACACAACTACTTGGCTCTTTAAAAAAATTTTCCATGGTGTTTGGCTTAGCCACCTCCTTCATCAGGGAATGTGTGGTTGAACGAAGAAGATGGACCCAATCACAGCAATTCCTCTGCAAGGAATTGTCATCTCAGTGATGCTGCATACACCCTCACTGTCCCAAAAAACTTTGCAGACCCTACATAAGTATATTCTGTTTGTATACTTCTGTACTTCTCAACTACTATAATCTTTCTTTTCTCTTTCAGGACAAAAGGGAAAAACTGACGATCGAACCAATCTCAAGACAAATATTCATTCCTAAGTTTAAGCCTACATCACAAAATCAAGTGCAGCTGCACTGGTTACAGTCACAACTTTCACCGCTTCTTACCAGGGTTTTAATAAAACCCTGCTCTACCTGGCGTATGTTGACAAAATGATCACTGATTGAGTTAGCATTTCTCAAGAATATATCAACATAACATGAGTATATTTACCCCAACTTTGCACCGAAATGGGAGCACGTACAAGATTAGAGACCAATCTTTATGCAACGCAAGAGTTCATGCTGACAAATGAACAGTACTTTGCAATATAAAACTCACATCATTTTGTCACCTCCATACCAATCCAGTTGCATTCACCTCCCACTGCAGAACAGAAACTTTGGAAATGAACCTGAACTAACAAAACTGTCTGGGCTACACAAGCCTAGGTTATCACTACACTTCTGCTCCTCCAGATACAGAAACAAACTCCACAGCACAAACAATACAACCGCGTTCCACTCACTGTGTTGCCCAGATCTTACTTTAATACACTTCAAGCAAAATGATGTACAGAAAATTTTGGTGTTCTGCTAGAACTGTGGTAAAATATAAGACCTACTATTTTAGTGTTTCTTTTCCTTAAAACTTGCTTTCCTATAGAAAAAAGGAGAAAGGGACAGATAACATAATTTGTAAAAGAAAAATCCTATAAGTAGCTTCTGGCTCCACACAAACACATGAAATATCAGAACTTATTATTTCAGAAAAGTACGGAGTCTAAGTCCATTAGCTTATTCTCCTCAGCTCAAAATGAAATATAAAAGGGAAAAAAATTAGACCTACATGATTTCTGTACTTTTTTTACTTGATAGGACGTAGAATACTGTTCAGATTTATATCCACTTCTGTAAAGTAGTATTTGGCATTTCAATCAGAAATCTATCAGATGTTCTAGTTTAGCAATCTTAAGGCTGCTACAATTCCCTCGAGAAAAGATATTTTACATTCCCCAGAGCGCAGGTATTCTAAGAAGTTACTTGCTCAATATGGGGACATTCACGAAATGTTACAATTTCAACCTAATTAGAAAGAAATCTTATTAATTAGATAATCATCTAAAAGGATATTAGATTTTTTAGATGGAGGGCAAAACAGAAGCACAGTAAGGCCCCATCTTTTCCTGCCATTTTAAGTAACTGCTCTTTCAAATATCAGTTTACTTCTCAGATCATTGAGAGTTTAATAAGTTAATCATACTGGAATAAGAAAGTTATCTGCTGAAACAACTCCAAATGGCAAAGCAATCCTCCTTCATTGTTTTATGTACTTGTACGTATGTATTTAATACTTATAGACAGGTAATTTTATGCATGCACGAATATCTCCATGCTTAAGTTCATGGAAATGTCATTTCTCAAGGAAATGTCTGTAATTTTTAAAAGTACTCCTTCGTTTCAGAATAAAACAAAGATTTAACATTCCACAGACCTTTCTTTTTCCAGCCAAGTGATACACTTTTATCAAAACTACTTACTGAGCCCTATTTTACTTTAGTGAACATAGGGCCTCTTCATTTATTCTAAATGTTGCTGTTCCAAATCTCTAAAGTATAAAGAGAAAAAGCACTGAACCCTTCCGTTTCACCATCTGCTTTCAGTAACTCTAATCAACAGACAGAATACATAAATCTACACATTCAAGCTTCAGCCCATAGAAATAATGTGTTTAAATGGTTTTATATAAGAATAGCAGCTACCTTCAACTGGCTGCAACACTCCTTGTTCTACTGCCCCGGTGCAACAGGGTGGTGTGTTTGTTATTTCTAATTGTATTCCCCATACAGACCAACTAATTAAAAAGTTCAAAAGCTAACTTATCTCTTTCAGAGAACTTGCACATTCCCTCTGACAAACCAGAATGTACACTTATCTTCCCGTTTATTTATCATCTGTAAGGTAGCATAAAGTTTATCTTACCTTTTCTAGTTAAGAAAGGTGTCTGAACTTCCTCAGCACTTAAAGGGTCAAAATTTATCATTTCAGTTCATCTAATAAGTAATGTTTTTGCCGAACAAAACCAATTCCCAATAAATTCTCACTGTATTTGTGTGCTCTGATTTGATTTAGAGGCCTGTGGGGAGACACCATTTGGTAGCACAGGAACACAGAGGGGTAGGTGGTGCTGAGGAGAAGTAGAGCTCATGTGCCAGAAGTGTTATTGTGTCAGGTTGATTTATTGAGTGAGCTTCACTTCACCGAATGTTCCGAGATATTTATTTCCCTAAAGGCTCTGCAAAGATATGAACAGACCTGCATCCACAGATGTCATCATTGCTCATTTTACCGAGTCATGAAATTTTCTCAACTGCAATTTGTCCATCTAAAATTGCTGCAACAGAACAATGTCAATAGTAGCTTCCTACTCATACTACCTCCCTCTACTACACACTCTTGCCACATCCATCTCCTAACTTTAGAGAATTTAAACATACAGAGTTCTGTCCCTCTAGATGTTATCAAGCACTTCCTTCTCTTAACCCACTAGGTAATGGAAATAAATTAAAAAGCACAAATAAAGGTAGTAATTAGATGCCAAAAGTAATGAATTAGTAGTGCATATGACTGAACAGATGAAAGAACACCAAGTGACAAGAGACATGTCCTACTTGACCAAGTTGGAGTAAGATCCCAAATTAAGAATAGCCAACTCCTATCCTTTTCCCTGAACTTTTTGTTTTGCTACTTTGTTTTTCAACAGTAAGTTCTGAGAGAAGTGAACAAACATCACTCACACTCTACTCATTATAGAAAAGAAGAAATAGATTATGTTTGGTCCTGATTTGATTTTAAAAGAGTGTGGAAAGGAAGAAATATTTCTATATACCTATATAGAAATACACTAAACTGTACATAAGTATACTGAATGTACATATGCTCCCATGTGTTCAAAAAAACCCTTTAACTTTCCTAGAAATAATAAGGAACTTAAGGCATTTTAAGAGCTGGAAGTAATATAAAAAGCAAACATCCCAGGCAATGAAAACAAAACAGTTTGTAAATCAATTATAATTTATGAAAACTAAGATATGAAGAAAAAAGAAAGATTTTGTATTTAACACAAGTATTAAAGTTCTACTTAAAACCTTAAAGTGGTTCTTCAGGGTTTCAGAAGGATAGCACCTTTTAACAATGTTTCAGGTGCTAGTTAGATTTAAATAATACAATCTATAAACAGGATATTACAAATAATATGAGCTCTGGTACAATCTTTATCCAAAATGCTGCTTCTCTGCTACAGGAGAAGGTCTATTTAAATACACATGTAAAAGTGAGCACTTGTGGCCTGAGTCAGAATACACTGTTTTATTTAAATATGTTAATATTTCTCATTATGCCATTAACAATAACCTTCATCCATTTGTGAAAAACATTTTGCCAAGCATGCACATAAAAAATTAGCAAGTGAAGCAAAATCACCTTAATTTGCTTTGGACCAGCAAATAACCAACTAATTTGCAGAAATCCCTGCCAAGCACTCATATTAAATGCTTCATGCTTATTTTATGACCTCTGCTGCTCCTCTCCTTCCCAGGCCCTGAATCATATGATCATTAACATATTGCAAGGTCTGAAACTTTATTTTTTACATTCTTTAATTAATGCCTGTTTATAGAAGGCCATAGGACTTCAGATCCAGTTAATGAAACTTCGCTCCCCCAGGCCCCTGGAGCCCAATAGAGAGCTTTCTCCTCTGTTGTTTTAGTAGCTTTTTTCCAACTGTTTGTTTATACACACTTAATTGATCTCTTTAGTCCCAGAAGCATTCCAGAGACACAACCTGTTCTGAGGCAAGCTAAAGTTTTTTTCCCCTTCTTTATAAAAGCCCTGATTGCCCAAGGTTATCAGTTTTAATTTGAAAGTTGAAGATTCAGCTTTATTTACACTGTCTAAAAGACAAAATTGATATGGGCCCTGAAGTGTTCATTTTTACATTCATACGCAGCAGAGTGGATTGCAAACACATACTGTATATAATTATTTTGATGTAGAACTAAGTAATTACTAAACACTGCTATGTCTTGTTTTATTGCATTTAAAGAACTCAGTCTTCATAACAAGTTGAAAATAAGAACAAATCAGCCTGCCAATGCATGAAATTTTCATGGCTCTTCAATTTACATTTTACATATTCCCTATGACAAGAATTTCGATTACGCTATTCTCTTTTTTCTGCTATAATTAAATTAAAAAAAGTAATTGGCTGGTGCTGCACACTGCTGCAATGTCTTAATCACATAGACAAACAGTTTTACAATAGCTTACACCATTTGCCACATGGGGCAATGACATTATTGTACCAGGCTATAAACCAGGAGACAGATATCACATACCAGCTATCAACTACTGTGCTGAATCTCCTGGTGCCTGCTTGTGAAAACAGAGGAGAGAGGTACATTTAGTATGTTGATTGGCAACTCTACGTCTGAAATCTTAATTAAGTACAAGTGACCAAGACTAACAACATTTTAAAAGCAAACGTTTCTGGTCAAAATGAGTGACATTAGAAACATCTACTTTGATTTCAAGATGTGAAAGTCCTTGAGCAGAGAAAATAACACAATATACCACCACTTAAAAAAAAGGAACTAAAAATACATTCAAGGTTGTTTTTAAATGTGAAAAATAACACAGCTAGCAGTCATCAAGTAACTTTAATTCAGTATAATCAATCTTTTTCAATAGGATAAGAAAAAAATACCAGCATAAAAGACACAGTTGCCCTTAATTATAATTTCCTAATCACCTAAACTGATTTAGACAATACTTCCTCTGCGTTCCTGTTAAGAAAAAAACTACCATGAGGAAATAAAAGGCTTCCAAAACTATTCTTCCATCAGGAATATTTTTAACAGAACCTGGTTTCTAACAAATGCTACCATATTCAGCTTGAAAAGAAATGCATTTAAGAACCTATCAAGTCATTTAACTTGAAACTTGTGAGACTTTTTAGATGGAATTTCAATTAAATTCAAAAGCTGTTAAACTGAGGATTTGTCTAGAACAGAAACTAGTACTGTAAGTTCCTATGCTTTATTATTTTACTTTTCTCAGTTTCTGGGATACACAGATGTTAAAGGCTCATCATAGTTATAGAGTCAACTGGGATCATAAAATGAGCATATCGGTGTCTAATGAACTCAACCAAATTGGCATGCTAGGAGAGCACCTAGCACACACTTAAATTCCTTGCAAGAGTCACTGTGATTGGCTTTTTACTTTCTACCCCACAAAGAGACCTTTTGTGGAAAGTTTCAGAGATCTGGGAATTGGGGTAGACAATGAGATGTGAAGGTTGAGGTTATTCACATGAGAAAGCTCAAAACCACATGAGCTCACCTCCCAGGAATACACATCAGACAACTTGCCAGCTAATCAATATTACAGATGTCTGTGATTCAAACTGAGCCGCCCATCACACAAAATTATTTAACATTTTATGATCACAAATAATTAGGAGTTGGGGCAGTCATTAGTAGCCTACAGCCCTACTTCCATATTCTTTTTTAGGGTAAAAAAGAATATGGAATTTTTTTCACCTATTACATATGGAAGCAACATTCTGGGTGTTGCTGCAGAAGTTTAAAACATTTTCATTGAAGAGTTCCTTATTAAAGTTAAACCTAGGTGTATATAAGTATTAGTGGATATGATATGTGCACATCCACATTATAGTTACATTTCTTTATCTAGATTTTCTTCCACTTCAAGGAAGTAAAAAGATTTTGTACTATTTCTCACTAAACTGTTAGAAGAGAACTTACTGTAGATATTAATTCTAAAACACAACCACTAAACTCTTAACACCAAATCTCAGCTATCTGATGCGTAGAGACAGGAGACCAAATCAGAGCAGCAAGTAGATTCTAATTGCATGGAGTGAGAGAGGTCTAACAATGTGTTACAAAAACCTGGTCCTTAGCACATAGTAGATTCCAACACCAATACTAACAGTTCTGTGGTTCCTTTCAAAAACTCATGCTGATAAATCAAATCCATCTTGTTTTAAGAACAATGAAGCCACCATAGGGGGGTATTTGGTTTTCCTACTTAAAATCCCACAGAATCTAATGAAGCTGACCCTAGAGAAGAAATGTGATGGGAGGACTCCAGGGAATTAGCCAAAAATCTTATAGCTGTTAGTGTAAACTCATTGAACTGGAAACCGTTGTGTATACACTTCCTACCTATAACTCTCTCATATCGTAACTGATTAAGGCAGAATAGGCATGATCCTGTTCCCACTGATGACAATGGCAAAACTCCAATTGACTGCTTCATTCCTGGATTTGGCAAAAGAAGAATTCATCAGCTACCAATTACTGTTCAGCACAAAAGACTTGGATGTATCCTAAGGTTTTTCTTACCTCAGCCAAAAGATATTTTCTCACTTTAACCTATTTGTATTTCTACTGCTAAGGAGAACACAATGGACCGAAGTCATGCAGAGGGTGAGGAAAGCCTAGAAAACTTACTGTGTAAAGAGACAATCTCTGTTAAGGTTTCTTAATAGCTCTTGTGCTCCAAGTCTCAAAGTCCATTTCTACTATTTTGTATTACCTTCAGTATTTCTTCAAAAGAGCAACAGCCTTTCTCTATATCATCTAACAATACAATCCCACTGCTTTGAAGTGCTACTGTAGCACAAAATAGTAATGGGGAAAAAAAAATTACATTTCACCACTACATCTCTAAACACTTTGTACCAGGAATAGCACAGTAAATTATCTCGAAGACTTCAGGTAAAAACAAGGTAAGGACACTGATTCCTTCAAGCACTTCACAGTATTTTACTAACTCAAATCATAAAAGACTGAAAAATATGGAAGTTATTTAAATGAAATTTAATTTTTCTCAACTTGACCCTTTAGAAATGCTCAAGGGAATCAAGGTCAGGCACTTGCATTTGGAGGGCCACCATTGCAACAAGGGTTTCGGGTAGGACACTGTTCTTTAAAAATCCTCACCAACATCTGATCAAAGGAACTGGCAACCCCAAGTAACTGTATCCAAATTGAGCAGCATCAGGCCACAAGTCTTTATCAAGACTGGCTCTGCTTACATCTGATCTTCCAAGACAGTGGAGGAAAGTATAACATCAGACTTCTACTGGTATAGAAAGATGCATATTAAGTTTTTACAAGATGTTGCATTTGCCATGACTGTCTTTTATATGCATATATATATATATATATATATTTCCTTGTTGGAACCTGTTTAAACACATGTGTAGCTTGGTTAGCATCCATAAATGTAAATAATTGATTTTAAAAATGAATTTACTTTTGTAGTATTCTGTTTAAAAAAATAAAATTGAAAATGGAGGTTAGCCTTAAAGTAAGCCCATTCTGCAATGCAAACAAAGCTACCTCCTCACTTTCTCTCAGACTTTGAAATTTCACCCATGACTACAAAATTTACTTCACAAAGCAAATACTTCAGTATCACTGTATCACTGTGATAAATGGAACAGCCACAAACTTAAAATATGGAAAAAACAGCTTGTAGGTGTGTGAAACACTCTTGTACTTCTGTACAAAGAAGCAATCCTTGCTGCAGATGTTCAGCGAAAAATAAAATTAGAACAACATTTACATAAAGTGTGTCAGTATGAAACCTGGATCCCTGGAAGCAGTGTTCAGCCTTTGCTGGAGCTGAAATAAATTGAGCATGGCTGACTCAAGTTCTAAGAGTTCTGGCTTACCAGCAGAGCAGCCACAGTTCAGCATACACTAAGCCACAGATTTATGAAAAAGAGCTCCCAGGCCGACAACCAGTTCTGTTACAAAAGCATCCCCAATGCTGGACTCACAGGAGTGTTTAGAACCCAAGCAAAATATTTAGTCATAATTCACATCTCATCCAAAAGGAACAGGTTCTCATTAGCCTCTTCAATCTAACTAGCCTTCAGTCAGGGAAAAGGCAGGAAGTTTTACAATGTCAGTATTTATTTTGTAGAAATTTATCTGTAAAACACAAAAATATTCATAATTCTAGGCAACAGAGTTCACAACCAAGTTTGTGGTGCCTTAATAATGACAGAAAATCAAAGTAGCTCCCAATACATCTTATTTTCTAGCCCAGCTTTTAACAATATTGCTATTTATGGATAGATACTCAATAAGAGAGCATTTACAGTGAGAAAAATTGTACTTCTCCACCCATCAATTTAGGGCTTGAAAATAGAATTCTTTGCCTTTTTTCAGCATGCCACCCTTTAGGGCAAAAAGTGGTAATGAACACCTACTAGTCACACAGAATTATAGTGCTCTTTATTTCACCCAGGGCTGAAAAAATTTCCAAAGGTTTGGAATCCTGAAACCTGTAAACAAAATCTGTGGAGCAGATAAAATTTTAAATGGCACAATGCAATTAAAGCTGAATTCAATTTGAGCGCACCCTGTCCATCTGTCAGAGGGAAACAAAAGCCGAGGAGCTCCATTATTGCTGAATCCCTGCTCTTGTTAATTTGCTTGCTGAGAGATTTCAATTTCTAGGAAGTGCACAAATTAGTGTTCAGTCAGGGCTAGATCCTCAGTAAGTATAAGCAGATGGTGGAAATCAGCCCTAATCAAGTAGCCAAAGCCCTTTTTTCTGTCTGATTAAAGCATTTTAATCCTTTCATATTGTCTGTGTTTTTTAGTAAATAACTACCATAATTTTCCCCCCTCCCCATTTGCTATAATTTTTATTCCAAAATAGAACAAAGTTGAGTTTCTAATAGATTTACTTATTTTTACAAGAGTGTACTTTTTAACCATACTAGTGTACTTTGGGCTAGGCAATGTGGCCAATTAGATTATCCCATTTATTCAGTTCACTGAACTTTTTTATTTATTTTTTTTTACTGAAAACAAAATAGTTAATACACAGCCAGCTAAAGCAACATCTACTGTTTAGCTAGTTTCTGATTATCCACTGGAAGACTCTTCCAAACAGTGAATTCATTATGATTATGATTAAGAAGTAAAAAAAAAAAAAAAAAAGAAAAAAAACACCACACCAAAACCAGAGAGTAATTGTGCCAAATGATGATACCATGTTTTGTGAAATTTTCTACCTCTGTGGTGGAAAAGAAGCTGATTTTTGTATTAGTACAAGCCACACAGATGTCCATTGCAGGAGGAAGGCATGTTTATACCACAAAAGAAGGCCCTAATAACTCATAGATGCCACAGGCATTTGTGAATAATGAGAGCTAAGATTAACACAGAAACATTACAAATATTTTTGTGAATAGAATACAATACATAATTAACTCTTCACATTTTAATGAAAAATTGCAGAATTTGTTATTTCAAAGGTTACTTATTGTTGAATTTGCAGATAATGGTAAATATGAGGGAACTGCCTAACTGAACATGTATTTACAGAACCAAGATAAGAATAACAAACAAAACAGCCATAAATTTAATTTGCATAAAATATACATGGTGAAACTTTGACTGCAATTTATACTGCTTTGTCCTTTGGAAAAATTTATAAACAGATTTTTTTCGAAAAGCTGGTATCTTTTAGACCAAAATCTGTTTAACATTATTATATATGTTACACTTTCATGTGTGTATTATATAAAACAGCTGAAAAATATAAACTTTGATAGCTGGATCTACACAGAAGTGTGTAAAACAATAACCTTAGGGACACATTCTTCAAAAACAGTACACAGGATTTAGCCACACATTTGCCATTAAAATTAATGGGAGTTATTTAGCTATAAATTCTGAAGAAAAGACTTTGAAAATGTACCCCTTAAAGTCAACACCATCAACATAATGCACAAGGATGGAGGAAAATTGAATTTTGAACAATGAAAAACTTGAATACAAACCATGTGTAGCATTTTCACTGAATGATATTTCGGTATCCTGTAAAGCAACTTTATTGCCTAACTGCCATATTAAAAAACCCACACCTAATATTTTCAGAAATGCGATAAATAAGAACAGATGATTACTTCCATTTATCAGAGGTTAAAGTCACAACAATAATGAAAAATAACTCCTCAGTAAGTATCTGAAGTGGAACTGAAATTTATCCAAAGAACATTTTTAAATCTCCTGAATGTGCTTCGAAAAATTTAGGGGTGTTAATACTGAGGGTTTTTTTCAATACGGAAATCCCACATACAAACATATCTACTGTATGCTGATTTCTGATTTAATACACTCACATTTTTCATGTTTTCCTCTGCTTTTCATATTAAAGAACCTTCATTTCTTCTAATAGCCTCAAGCAAGTCTCCTTCTAGTCTCCTAAGCAAACATTAACACTTACATTAGTGTAACACTTGTAAAGCAGCTTTTCTTTTACTAAAATGAAAGAAGGCACCAGTTCATCACTGAATTAATCCCATAGAGAGATTTGATCCATTTGTAGTCCCATTCTAACCCCGCTCTCACAAATGTCCACTTCCTTCTCCCGTGCTTCCCTCGAGAAGGAAGAACACCAAAGCATATTCTTTTTCAGCACTAAAAGAAAGCTGGAAAGTTGGGTTTGGTTAAAGATTATGACAAAGGTTGTGCCATCATTTCAAACAGAATTTTGTGAGATGAAGACCTAAGGACAGTGCCATTGTTCACAGAAAAAAAAAAAAAAGTTTCAAATGTGCTTCTATTTTCACCGAGATACAAAAAATAATTTACTCCCATGCCCTTTCACTCCTCAGTTTACTTGTGGAACTGAGAGGATATCTTGGTGACAAGTACTAAATATTACACCAAAAGTACAGATTCAATTCCTATGGGCCACTGAATACCTGTAACTGAGAAGAGAGGCCCCGTTCTGTGAGACCAGAGGCACCTCATCCTTTTTCAGGTTTCACACCATGCTTATTGCTTAAAAACAGTATTAATGGGAGAAATGGTGTGCCAAATAATCGTTCCAAGCATGTAAGCTCAGTTCAGGATTTTTACCAACTTCCTAAAAATAGCAAGTTCCTATCTGGAACACAACACAGAAAGCAGCATTGTTTGTGGCTGAGGCAGGACACATTTAAACATTAAGATAACAGTAACCTAGATGAATGAGAAGTGAACTCTAGACACGTTCACCTTGCTTTCCACACTCATGGAAAACCTTCTTGAATCTAGCCAGAATAAAATTTGAATATATTTAGAATCAACCGTACAATGTTGCCAAATACAAAGCTAAAACATTACATTTCACTAATTTATGAAACTGAAGGAATTTTTTTGCTTTACAAATAAAAGTCTTGGTTTTTCATGTTATACTTTGAGTACTTCAAGTCATCCACTCTTTGTTTTATATATCATTTCCTTCTTGATTTGCAATAATCACCTAAAATTTTGAATATAGTTTGATTTTTGTTACATGAAACCTGATCACACATATTGCAAACATATGCATCAACACATCTGTGTTCCATCCTTTGATTGCTGTAGTACAAGCATTACTTTAAGAATAAAAGAACTGATGCTTTAAAAATCATATACCGTTCAGACAAAAACAATCTGATACTATGTTTTAAGTACACTGTGCTGTTTTAAAGTAATACTTTCAAGGAAATCTGCAACATCTGATTTTTTTAAAATGTAAAGGGTTCTTGACAGAATGGAGATTCTTTTTCAGCCTTTTTTATTACTATTACTGCAGCTGTGACCTTATATATCCACTATACATCTAGTATATACCATATATATACTTGGTAGAACACTTGGAATGGGAACGTGAAGAAGTTGTCTGCAAACTGCAAAAAAGGTTCACATATAGTTTAAGAGTCACAGCATGCTTATCATGTTGATCAATATTATCTCATTTGCATATACTCCATATGGCAGCATTCATCTGTTGTCTTTTGCTTATACTTAGACCAAGGACTCCTTGGGGCAGGAACTGAGTGTCTGAACTGAGCAGTGCAGTGGTCCACAGTGAGGACTTCAAGAAACAACACTGATGTGAATTGGGACAGAAATACAGAAAATAAAAATACAAGCTTTTCACAGCTAGTAAATAATGTAATACTTCTTTAGAAAGTAAAGAATTCTAAAATTCATATTAAAAACAAAACTAATTTTTGATTACTGATAAAATTGTCACAGGTGAGACTAATACTCTTAAAAGAACTTCTGAAATCAAGAATGAGCAAGTTTCTTTTAGAGGCATTAATGCAGGTGTAAACTAAAGGACATTCAGTAGTCTGAGTTACTGTAAGCAGACAACAGGTATTTATGTAACTTTGCAGACTTACCAGCTTGAGGATGTACTTTATTTTTTGCACACCTGCAGTTAAGATAATTAATAACATTTTAAACTAAACAGTTAACAATGTACTTATTCCTTGTTTTTTCATGAGAAGACATCATGTACACATCATCTATAAAACTCTGCAGTATGAACTCTACCTCATCTAGCTCAAGATTCCTTGATCATATAACCACACCTCTTAAATGTCATTTATCCATCTACCTTATGAATATGAACACACCTCTAAGGTACTTTGCATATTTGGCTTTTAGACTTCAAATAAATAAATGTTATTGGTATAACTTTGCACAATGGAAAATTTATAAACTAAACTCATCAAGGTCTTTTTCGACATGGTTTTCAAGAAAACTGAATCTTTGGAGGAGATTGACAGGAAAACTCTTTGCAGCATCTTAGCATGTTCTCTGCAATACAGTAGGAAAATATCATTAGCTATTCAAAGTAAAACTTTCAACAAATGTGCCTAAGACATATTGACCTTCATATAGTCAGGAAATGCATCTTGCATGTTTATGTGCTTTTAAATATAATTTGTCTAAACTGTCTGAAGTAAATCAAAAAGCTATCACTCAATCCTCTCAGTAGAAAGGGTAAATTTTAATTGCAGAACTTAAAACCTCACAATTAAAAGCTGTGTTGCTACTTAAAGCTAGCACAAACACAAGAATGAGAGTTCATGCATACAAATCAGCTTTTCTACCACATACAGAAAGGTTCTGCAGAATAGTCTGATGAATAGTCCGCACCTTCTAAATTTAGGTACAAGGAAAAAGAAGTGAAACATTAGCCATGTTTTAACAAAATATAAATTCTTTTCTTCTCACTTTGATATGTGAATGACTGTGAATCCATATTTGATTAGTGAGAAAGCTAAAATGATGTTGATAATTCAAAGGTATGCATGCAAATAAAAAATGTGATGAGAAATAAATGCAACCACTCTGGAGAGAGTGGGGTTTAGGTTTGTTGTTTGGTTTTTTTTTTTTTTTCCTGGAGTGAGGTATTTGCAGAAAACCTTTCAGTAAGCAAACTCAGAATTTATTATTTTCTAATTTAAAGGAAAAGCCCAAGCTACAGTATCTCACACAGTCAACCCAACAGGTAGATGGAAGTAAATACTTACAAATACCAATTATGAAAAAAAGGGGGAAAAAAAGCCATTGAAAGAAAAAATACATACTTCTCAACTCTGTGCTCATGATTTTATGCCAGATTCTCAGATGTTTTACCTTAAATGCTCTTCTCTTAGTTAATGGGTCTGTATGCCAGATGAAATTCTAGCCTTTTGTCTGCAAAATCCATCTTCTAACCCATCCTAAAGGGACCAGTAGACAGTTTACACAGCTAAACTAGCACACAATTATCCTTATCTGCTATCCAGGGCTGGATATGCCAGGAGGATTTTGTCTGTGATAACTGGTCAATCATAAGCCACTTCATTTTGTCAGGAAGGAGAGAAGATAGAAGTGGCACACAGTTAATAAACACCCTGGCACAACAACCTTGCACTAATCTTCTTCAGGAAGAGGCTTAGGGCTTAAGGCTGGCATTCCCAATGGACTCTAAAACATACCTAGACTCCCTACGAAGCTGACAAAGATTTTCACCAATTTAGCATCAAAGCTACCATTTTCCTAAGCAGCAGAAACCTGACTGGAATCACACCAAATGACTATGAACAAACAGAAGTAGGCACTGATATTATCATGGCACCTAAAACCTTTGGATTTTGTATTGTCCACAGGTGGGTGAATAGATTAAGCAAATTTTCACCAATCATTTCACCATTTTAAGGATACCTTGGACCAAGACAGCAAGTACTGAAGTCATTAGCTCTAGGGACATCAGTATATCCCCAGTCCTGCTTAGTGCCAGCAAGGTTTCCAGTGTTTGATTGATGCACAAGACAAAGAACATGAACCTGACATCCTGTACCCACTGAAGGAAGCATTCCCCAAAGAGGATATTTCTCTTCTGGGTAGGTCTCCTGTGACTCAGAGGTAACATGAACCAGCTCTTGTAGAAAGTACAGTAATCCAGGAAATTGCACATCTCATCTTTCACACCTGCTAGCAGGATTTTCATACTACACATTTATCAGATACTTGACTTACTTGAAGAAGACGGACTAATTATATTTCTTGGCCAACGGGATGTATCTTAGATAAATCCAAGAAGAATTTTTTGCATAATTTGCCACATTTTTAAGGATTAACATAGAGGCAGGTCACAATGAGTTCATCAGATCATCTGCCTACTTCTTCTTCTTTTTTTTTTTTTTTTTTTTTTTTCTTTTTTTTTTTTTTGTCATTGGAAAATAATTCAAAAGGAAGGTAAAGATTTGTTTTGGTTTTTTCTTTTCAAGAAATAGTTTGAAAACAGTGGTGTTTGAAGTTCAGGAATTTGGATAATTTCTGGATTCCGCTTGTAAAAGTGGAAATCAAAAGAGAGGCAGCCGTTGGACAACTAAAGTAATTTCCCTTTAACATCTTCTTGTGTCCTTTTACTTAGCCAGTGCTGAGTATTTGCACTGGAAATTCCACCCTATCCTCATGCCTCACCTAGACCAACACTTGAATCAACACCTTGTGAGAGATGAGATTAAACCACAAAAGGGGGAAACAGGTAAATATGTAGGTCTTACTTCTTTAAGAAACCAGGATAAAAATACATATTACATACATGGGTGAAAGTGTTTAAATAAGAGATTAAAAAGTACCTACCTAAAATCACCTAGGAATAAATTTTATGAACAGTATCAATCTCCACCACAAATAATGTGAAAAATGAATGAGAAGTCCACATCTTCCCTATTTTAGTATCACTAAAGTATACATAAATACTTTATTTGTTTATTTTAAAAACTTTTCTTCCAAGTACTTTTTTAAAAATACCAATCCTCATTTTTCTTTTCACTAGAACAGGAAATTTCAAACACTTACTTTCAAATGTAATATAAAAATCCAAACATTTATTTAATTTATTTGATATAACTAACCATCACAAATGCTCAGTTTGTGAATTACATCATCATAGAATCATTGAACAGTCTGGGTTGGAAGGAACCTTAAAGACCATCTAGTTCCAATCCCCTCACCACAGGCAGGGAATTTCCACTAGACCAGGTTGCCCAGGGTCCCATTCAACGTGACCTTCAATACTTCAGGGATCCCCAGCCTCTCTGGGCAACCTGTTGACTCTGAATAGAAAGGAATGAAAAACGGGTAACATTTCTGACAAAGCAAAAGTAAATTAACCACAGAAAACGGTCCTTAGCATTCCTATATTAAAAAAAATAAGAATCCCTATACAAAAAAATTATTGCAGACCGACAGTTGGCACAAACTGCAGCAGGTCCACAGACTGCATTGACTTTATGTTAAATTACACCAGCTACAGAACTCTACCCGAGCCTTATACTCATGCTCTGGTAAACACTAACCTAAAAGACATTCTGAAATGCATCTTCTCATTTGGACAAGGCTTCTCAAGGAGGATCACCTCGTAGGTACAACTGCCACGCTGTTTGCAGTACAAGGCAGTCAGTGAGGAAATCACTTTGCTTGTGTTGTGAGAGCATTTCATAGAGGTTGAACTGGGAGCAAGTGGGAACAGCTTCCATGTAGGAACAGCAGCGCAGCAAATGAGAGTGGATACTCAAAACTGCTTCTTCAACCATTCGAAATAAAACCTGGACCACACTGTGGTAATCTGAATATAAGCAAAATAATGCTATTTTTTTCTATACAGGCAAAATGCTAGATTTTCTATTAAGCTAATTTAATTCACAATAAAAACTCAGTTATGTTTAAGTACTGAATTATTTTTGTAGTCATAGTATTCATTTAGAAGTTGGACTCCACAATCCTTGTGGGTCCCTTGCAACTATGTGCTAGAGCCAAACACCTTTTTCTTTATAACAAAATAGAATTCCTTAAATAATAGATAAATAATAGATAAATAAAACTGTATAAGGATACAATCTCTGCCAAGGCCTGCTGTCTTTACTGATATGTACCAGGAGCGCAATTTAAAACTATCTTAAGAAGTTGTGATTTACATAGTCAACTTTTTTCCAAAATGTCCAAGTTTTGTGCAAAAGAAAACAACACCTTTAAAGAATAAACAAAGAATACAACAGTCGTCATTGGAATAGGAATGTGGCACTGAGCTTTCTCTACCACTTTAGATTATGGGAAACTTAGTATGTCAAGCATAAAGGAACTAATAAAAAGCAGGCAAGTCCAACCATACACTTTATTTGTACCTCAGTTAAATTCTTTCAGAAAGATAATTTAAAGAATGGTTGCTCCAGTCTTCTCTGAATTCATTGTTCACATTGTAAGGAAAAATATCATTCTCCATTATTTGCATTTTTATGTATCTTTAAATTGTCAGAATTTTCATATACTGATCCTTACACAGGTTTAGGAACTTGCTTTTGCAAGGATCAAAAATGGAGATATTCAGCTGCTAGCTTTAGTACCACTGAGTGGCTTTACATAGGTACTCTCCTGTACTTAGAAGCAGCAGCAACTCAAAAAATAATGGCCAAAAACATGACAGTGGGAATTTTGCGTTTGCCTTTAACACCAGGATCTCACATTTTGCTCTTGACAAAAAGGTAACAACTGCTCTTAGTTCCTCCATGCAGAAAAGTTCAGTGTTCTCCACTCAGTATGTCCCTCAGCATCTTGCAATACCACCAACAGCAGCGGACGAAGGAATCTTTTCAGTGCACCAGAAACAGAAGTAAAGAGCCCATAAATGTATCTTTTCTGCTTCTCCTTTATTTATTCAAGCACTCCACAGATATTATTCATTACACTATCTCTCCATAATAATCAAAATATAAAGTCTACTCTGTGTTATTACTGATATATTTCCTGCCTCCTCAAGTGCTTGTAATCTTTCTTTTAAATGCCATATCTGGAATTTCACCACAGATCATGAAATGATGTATCTCGATTTTTGTTGAAATTAGTCTAAATAAAACAAAGTCTGAGAAGCTATAATCTACATTATCTCTGAAGACTACAGGTGAAAAAAAAAAACCTAAAACAAACAGAAGCAAGATATTTACTTGGAATCAAATTTATTGTGATTTTTTAGTCTGAAATTATAGGATGAACAATCATGTAACTTTTGCAGTGTATGAAAATTGTGTTACTGATGGAGAACCAAGAGGTAATACACATGCACACAACATGAGAAGTACTACTGGCTAGCACAGTTCCAGAAGCAAGTGCCAGGGACACACACTCAAACACGAGTCTGTGTACTGCCAGGGCGGTGGAGCTGAGCACAGCTTCGTATCTCCTTCTGATACTCTGTCAGCATCACTCTAAGCAGAGGCGGCAGCCTCCAAAAGAAATTTAATCCAGTCCACATCTTGTGCAGTGGGTGGATGATGAAGATTCAATGTCTGAAGACTGGTTAATAAAGAAATCAATAAATAACAAGTTCCTTAGTATTTCTCTCTTTATGAAGAGAGAAAAGAAATATGAATTTTGAAAGTGCAGCCAGTATAATTTAGATTAATCTAGAAAACAACATTCAGATGCTTGTGCAATTGCCCAAAAAACATCAAAACATCTAACTAATTTGAAACAGTATTCCTTAGATTACTTCTTTCATAAACCACTTTCATCACCCATTACAAAAAATGCACACAAATTCCTTTCTGGATATAAGTAGAGTTGCATAATATTTATTTCTGTTCATTAGCATGCTCAGCTTGTTGATATATTGCCTTCATATCATATGGAGGGGAAGAGGAAATTGGAACCAAAACCAAAAAGCAATTTAATTATTTTAATTAATTCCAGCTTTTGAAATTATGCAGAATGCTACTGAATATTTAAAAAGCTATACAAACCAAAATATATTTATTCTGCATTGTACAAAATGGAATGCAGCAGAAAGGTACTCTTTTAGGCTCTTTGAGAAGTTGTACTGGAAGATTTCACACTCTAGAAGGTAAGTGCACATTGTTTAAATGTAAATAGGTATTTTGGATGGTTAATATGCAATATTAACCATTAATTGTGAATGCAAGTTATAGATTACCAATAATATCAAAAGAAAAGCACATTTGTAAAACTGGTTGCTAATCTATAAAATGCATGCAATCAAGAAACACTTGCTATGGAATTACGGGTCCAGGGCTCACTATATGCCTCCACTCTGTTTTAACATATTGGACCAACTAACTAAACTAATTAGTTAAAAGTAGAAGTGCAACTTGAGTAACCCTCATAAAGAATGTAAACTAGACGGGTGGGGAGGTCTATAGGTGTCAATCAATAACAAAATGCAAACTGTCAAGCTTGCTTTGCTAACAAACTGTCACATCAACAATATGCAGTTAATGACTACAAATTAACTGTATACCAGATGCTTGACACTTTGTTATGACACTTAGCAAGCTAGTTGACATTTGGGGGATCAAAGCTTCTTTAATTACACTTTGTATAACATGTGCAACCTTTATGCTAATGTCCACATATTCCTTAGAGCACGACTGTTCAAGTGGCTGAGACTGGGCTTTTTTGGACTTCGAAACAATCCAGTAAATCTGTATTTTTAACTGAAACAAAACTGCTTTTACATCATTATTCAGTATTATACCCTGTTTAAAATAACTCTTTAACTTGATGTACTATACCATATTCACTCACTTATATACACCCTCTGTGTGAAATAATGCATTTTCAAACAGTATCTATAAAAGAGAGAAGCACTAGACACACTGCATTTAAAAACATCTCTGTATTCAAACTGATGTCTAGAATCAATGCTACACATTGATATGTCTTTCCTAACCAAATTAACTTTCTTATCACACCACTAAATATAGGACACAGTATTAATAACATTTTTATTTAGCCAGAACTTATAATATAGTTTGTCATGCTCACAGAAAAAGTATCAACTAAAAGCAGCCCTAGGTTTGCAAATCCGTTGTCTTACTCTGTTGTTGCAAAGGTGTGTTTTCAAACATTTTAACTTTCCTGTTTATTCCTTAAAACACAAGTCCCCAAATTTCACAGAAATTGTATACAAGTTGAGGAAGGAAAAAAATATCATAATCCTAAGTACTAAAGACCTCTCTTAGCAAGGGAAAATAGCCTTTATAGAAAAACATAATGTCAGAAGTAACATCTGCCTTCCTATTCTGGACAAATGGCCTTTTCCCATCCCAGACACGCGACTCAGATTTTAAAATACATTTTTCCTTGGATTGCATTAACATCCTTAAGACCACTCACCAATTCAGGTTTTACCTTACAGCACTTATTACACTGGATATCAGCTCAGTTGAATGTTAACTGCTAGGATCACCACAGTGCATCAGTGGAGATTAACTCTGTGGAGGGTTTCTCGATACCTCTGGGAAAAGCTTTCAAACTGTATGAAGCACCAAAGCTGGGTTTACATGTCTTAGCCACTTGCCAGTTACTTTATTCTACTTGTTCTATGTGAGCTGCTAAATTATTTTTCTGTAAATTCACAGCTCTGCGCAAATTTTGTCCTATGTGTACTAATAAGCCAAATCATTTGTATCCTTCTTTGAAGCATGCTAGCATCATTAATTGTATTGACCAGATCCATCTAACCTAACAGAGGTCTAAAGCATAAGCATCCCTATCTAAGCAAATCATTCCTTACCCTCAGCTGAAAGGAACAGGAAATTTTAAGGCACAATTCATCTGATCTATTTTAGACATTCACATCAGGGGCAGATAAGCAGCACTCTGGAAGTGTTTATTTCTTTTTTACATAGCCCAGCTGCAGATGAATCCCTTCCTCAGGGCTTCCGGTAGACTACCATAACTGTTCCATCCAGGCATCTACAGGGTCATGAAAAACACCTGTAGCTTGTCTACATGAGTGACTCACAAAGCTACTCCTTCATGCAATTAACTTGATCTTGATGGCAAACTTCATCACTTGAAGTTCAGCATATCAGAATTACTCAAACTCATCTAGCTAAGAGTTCCCATTAGCAGTTAGGAAAGACAACAGGAAAAGTGCCTTTTTTTTTTTTTTCCTTTTCCTAGATGCTTTCTAACCAAGTCAGGGACACAAAAAAGGATATCAGCACTGTAAATGAGAGCTTGACCATCCAGGTGGATAAACTGTGTAAAGAAGGATATTAATATGCAGGATATTGATTTTTTTTTTGTTTTCCAGGATTCACTTAGAACTGCAGAGAAACAAAAAAGCTGCAGAGATGATCACAGAGGAAAGTGAGAATCTGTTGTGTGAATTCCCCATGCAATGCTCAAAACTGACTGTTAGTAGTGATACACTTCCGAATACTATCTTAGCCCAGCTATCAAATCCAAAAGATCTGCTAATTCAGTCCACATCTTTACTCAGTTTTCCCCTTTATTATGGGTAGTGACAGTGGTGTAACTCTATTCTGTAGTCGCTTAAAGGGTAAGATTTGGGACAAATCTGATTTTCCAAGTTCTGTATATTTATCAGTTTTGGTTTTCAGATGCTTTGTACAAAAGCCACCTCATTTTGGATTGCAGAGCATGCAAGTAATGAAAAGCATTCCGTACTAAGAATCTCAAGTTTCACTTAAATTAATTTTGGCTAATTCTTTTACACTAAGTAAATAAAAAAGGAAAACCATCAAACTTTATGACAACATTCTCTATCTGTAAAACTTAACTTTAAAAATATTACTCAGATGAAAAGCAGATGTTTTAGACCCAGAATGATTATACAACTGATATAATATCAGTGGTTATCTATTACGAAAATACTGGAATTATCATTTCCATTATTTCCAATATGCCGCTGTGAGCTATGTTGTAATAATTCTGTAAGCTTCCTAATATAATTTTAAGTGCTACATGTTTGAAAAAAGTAAAAATTATATGAATATACCCACTTATGAAAAAAGCTTTCACTGATTAGAGCTCATTTCCCTAATATACAGATTTCTAAAGACAGCTCTATTTTAGTTATGTAAAGCATGTAAAAATTGGCATGTGCTCAATCACAGCTGAATCTGAAATTAGCCTGTCATTTTAGACACCATACTTTGAGGGTGGGAGAGGGGAAGCGCCTCTAGAAAAACTTTTCCTGGAGATGAAGTGGCTAATGGTCTGCTGGCACGACAACATTTTGTAGGAAGATGTTATCCCTTTACTATTATTTTCCAGACAGAAGAAAGAAGATGCTATTTCTTCAGAAAAGACCCCAAATGTCACTTTTCTCTTTGCAGAATGAACAAATTCCACCAATAAAGCCCTACTCTGGCTCTTATCTTGCAGCCCCTAAAGAAATACAAGAAAGCTTCTGATCCAAGCAAGAAGACATGCAACTGTAGGATTGCTTTAATTCACATATGCATACACACTTACGCATACATATAGTCTTTTATGTGGGAAAACAAATCGTTATTTCTTTGGGAATATTCAGCTCAGAAAAAGCTAAATATCTTCTCATTAACTGAAATCAGAAACATTAGAAAGAGCCAGCCTCATTACTGCCATGTTTAGCTTATTTTTACCCATTTCCTGAGGAGAACATAACTAGATTTTTTTTGTTGTTGTTCTGATTAAAATGGGCACTGACTTTTTCAAGCTGTAAAAACAAAACCGATCTTTAAAACCTGCTTAAATTCATCACCAGGGTTCACAAACTTTATGAGAAAAAAATATTATGGGTCACTGTATGAAAACTGAATTTGAAGAAAAGCTTTTCATCAGTTAGCAAAACCCCTTGATATCCAAACAGCATGCACATAATGATACTAAAAGCTCACAATGGAACTTCAGAGGGCTATCAAGCCATGAAAGATCTCATAAAAAGACAAGTGATTAACTTATTTAAACTGAGCAGGAATAGGAGTCAAAACCACCTCTCTCTTATTTCTTCTCATGCATACAGTATCTTGCTTTGGAATAAAACTCATCTCACTATTATAATTTATCAGAGAAGAAACAAAATATAGGTAATTTAGTTAGTTTATAGAAGAATATTCAGCTGCTCACAAAATAATTAATTCAATGAACAGCAACTTGCTAATGTGAATTCATGCTGAGAAACAAGAAAATTCTTTTTTCAAAAATGTCTTGAATGTATTGATAAGTAAACTAGTGAGCAATTTTACTGGTTTATATCTTTTGATACATTTACATAAAAACTATTTATAAACTTCTTGATTTAACAGCTGCAAATAGTTAACAGCATTTTTAAAATAAGTACTTAAATGAACACAACCTACCAAAGTAAAAAGTACTCACTAAAACTAAAAAGCCCTACAACTGCTTGGTAATGTGTCCTTAATCAAGACAAAAGTAGTTGGTGGGGTGTATTACAGTTAAGAGGATGTATCCACAGCAGATGAAAGTTTGGTCTCAATTTATGACCCCTAATAAAATCAATTAGATTAAGCACAAAAAGCTTGAGTAAGGATATGGTAGCTAAATACATGAACTTCAAAAGACATAAAAGTTGTTAAAGAAGAATTATTTAAAGGTTTTAGGTCACTTAGCTGTCTTATAAAGAGTTCAGAATAGTTAGGTAGAATAAATACTTGTTTCACAAAATGTAACCTGCTGAAGAAGTTAATACTGAACATTTTCCAGGTTTACAGGATAACGCAACCATTTCAAAATACACAACACAGACCTGCTTAGACTATGGTACCATGTCTGTGCTTAAGCCCTAGAGAAATGTTCTCATAAATCAAGGAGAAACCAATGAAACAGAAAAAAGGGAACTCATAGTCTCCTATCAAGCAATTTATGGACAATGGAAATATGGTCCACTATTCTGTACAGTCCTCAGTATTCCACAGCCACAGTATTCTGTATACAGCAGCTAGTATTTATTTTATTCCTCAGATTAAACATGAAAAACAGTCAGATACTCAAGTGCTGTACTTTTTTACTTGGATCCTGGGACATGACTACCATAATGCAAAAGTAAATCATTCAGGCTTTAGATGTCCTTGGCTGCCATAAGGGTTTAGAGTAATCTTCTCAATTTTTGTTTATCCTTCCATCTCCAGCAGCAGTTAGGGCTGGATTGTTAGATCTAGATTTGGGGAAATACTACAGGGGAGTAGTACAGGGGACACTCAAGTCTGGCAATTTCAGTGACAGTATATATCATTAATAAATAGATAATTTCTTATTTAAAATCTTCATTTTAAGTGATTGGGCAGATAAAGATGATTTGCAGAAATTTGCATCATTGCTCCCCTTCCCAGCAACCATGTAATTATTACAAACAGAACACATAAGGGCCTGTGAATTTATTGTACAATTTTAGGCTTTCTCACTCACTCTGTATCCTTTCATTTAGAATTACATGTCAAAAATGCAGAAATACTCACGTGGCACAGCCATCCTGTGTACTTCTTTCACAACCAGTGGTGCAACACAGAGACTTCTATAGGCTGCTTCCTCTGACTGCCCTAAACTTCTTTATAACAAAGTGTAAAACATCTTAAAAATCCAGTTCTTTGAGCATCACACAAAATATCACTGGTCACTGGTTCTGATGGAGAGTTCCACAATGTGGACCTAAACTGGGATGAACCAATTCCACCACTGCAGATCAAAGTATTTTAAATACCACTAGTACAGGTCCTATTGATGAGATGTTTAAGAAATTTTCTCCATCTCCAAATCACAGCTGATGTGTGAGGTAGGTATCACATAATCTAGGAAATAGCATGTGAGTGCAGGGGCCTATGAGAAAGTGCAGTTTTCTGGCACAGTGTTGGTGGATTGAAAAAAATAAAACTAATATTGCTTTGTCTGTAGTGCCTTTGGGAAATAGTTTCTAGAGGGGACTACCACCAGGACTAAAACTGTATTTTTTTTTTCAGAAAGAACTAGCTGGTTTATCCCAAAAGACTACACAAAAATAGTATAGTGGGGGCAATCAGGATCCAGCAAAAACTGAGCTATTTTAAAGCATAAGAATGCTCATAGAGATCAGCTCTACATAAGATACTATACACAGAATTAAGGAATAAATTTCTAGATAATCACTTAAGAGATAGCAAAGAAAATCTACCCAAGGGTAGAAATATTTTAAATGTTTTTTGGGTCTTCCTTGCTAATTAGACTCAAATTTGATGCCTTTTAGAAACATTTTGGTTGTATAACACTCTAAAATACATATTTTCATAATGAAAACATTCAGGAAATAGGAAAAAATCAAACTTATAGGTTTAATGCAAGTATGTAGTTTACAAATACACATACATACAAATGTGTCTGGTGTATACACATCAATATATAAATCTATTGCATACATTACAGCTACATAGTTAATTGATTTTTTCAGTATGCACTCTAAAATGCAGTATTTAAAGTATTGCAAGCAAAGTTTGCAATAGTGTTTTTCTACTACATTGTAAGTATGCCATTAGCTTGTCTTGCTCATGTTAGATATCTGTTTATGCCATGGAGTTCAAACAAACATGTGACTTCTTTAAATTCAAAGCAAGCAATTTGTAGGCTGCTCATCCATTATCTCCAAATGCGCTCTCTGTACAAGGTCTACTAAAGTAATGGTTCTTTCATCAAAGCCTAATGGTTTGTTTCAAATAATCAAAGTAGTGTTTATATCACTGTCCTCAGGTGCAACCATTTTGTTTCCAGGAGAACGGTATAGTACACGCTAATGTCACAAGTGATAAATCAAAGCAACTACATTTGTTTCTCTACCTTAACCAATCTACCCTATGTCTTCAACAACAGCAACAAAAAAATCACCCAGGCATTTGCACTCCGGAGTTTATTCCGAGAGTAGGAGTAATTTTGCAAGAGTAAAACACTGTATGTAAAATCACTCGCTCATTCCTTTCTCCTAAACATAACAAGTATAGCTTGACTTATGTGGGAACTGGCACTGTTGTTATCAGAAGCCAAGATGTTTCTCCCCACTACAAGATCTCATGGACCCTGTGATTATTTTTATGCAACATCCTGCTTTTGGTTAACTACAGTGTGTCTGACCAACTCAATTATCTAAAATACTCGATTTTTTATTTTTTAAACTTAGCTATCTAAAGGGGAAAAAAAACCCTGAAAATCCTTTAACTCGAAAAAAACAAAAAGTGAACTCACCTGCTACTTTGGAGGATCTTAGTTTATATAAAGCAGAAGTTAAGTTAGAGCTACAACCACATTTTCCATTCTTTATTCTTTCGCAGTGTTTTGTTGCATCATTGCTAAGTTCTGTGTATCTTAATATGATAAGACAGGAACTTCAGGTACCCTGTGCACCACACTGGATCTGGTGTAGTGATTATTGCAGTGATGTTCTCTTTACCAAAAATGTGCTGGGAAACTCAAGCAGGGAAAGCCTTCTGTCCAACGGGAAGCACAACCTGCACAGACATCAATCATGCTCTATTTTCAATTAAAGGAATGACACCGATAGCAGCAGTAGGAGATGCTGTCTGTCCTATTAGACACTGGATGAGAGCTGCCTATATAAACAGCTGAAGGGAGTGAGAATCATGGAATAACATGGGATCAATGATAGACAAGTGAGCTGGAGTGAACCAGAGGTTCGGTTTAGGAGTTTAAGTGCAAACCATCATCTTCATCAACATCCAATATACAAAGAAAACTAATACTCACATTTTGTTCAAAAAAGAAGACAGGAACCACTGCATGATTAGGTGAGGTTTCTGAATGAAGAAGGCACTTAATATAGTCCTGGGCCTTTGGAAAAGCACTACACTGAACAGGTTCAAAGAACATCATTAGAATAGTGAATTTATGTAAAACGAGCAAAAAAACCACCTTTCTATCCACTCAAGTCTGGAAATTTGAAAAGCAAGATTAATTGTGGGATGAACATCCCCCTGTACTCCAGGACTCCTCATGATATCAGCCTGCTTCCTAGATGACAGAATTTAGTAAATTACCCACATCTGCCAGAATGCATCTCAGGAGTTACTGTGGTGCATCCCAACACACAGAAGGAGGGAAATAAAAACCAGAAATTAACACAGCACTAATAAATTCACATTTGGATAATTTTTGTCTTATGGAACTTCCTACCAATTAACACTAACTCTGAAATACAAAAGCATAAGGAGAGAAAAAAATAAGAAAAAAAATTCAGTGATGTTATGCCATAACATCTTTTTTTCCAAAATGTCAGCAAAAAGAAAGTTCATTTGGAACATTTTTTTCCTGATTTTTGCCCCAGAAGTTGGCCTATCAGAGCCTGACTCCTCTATTTTTGTGTTAAAATATCTGGATAACTGCTAGAACAAGTGGAACTAAATGCCATGACAAAAAAAGTGGAGCTTGAAAAGACTGCAGAGGAAACAGTTTCTGAACCCTCTTTCTTTACACTCTTAAAGCACTGCATCTATTCTTTTCCCAGCCTTACCTGTAGATGCAGGAAATAAACAGAAATAAATTTGGTGTCAGTAGTATTTACATAAATAGAAGTCATATCAAGGAAAGCAATTGCCAAAAAAAGGCTGCCAGGGTTTTGGTTTAGAAAATATAGCCACCACGAAGAGCTTAGAGCAGTAGTGCTCAGTGTGAGGAGGGAGGTGTGGAAAGCATACGAGGGCCTGTCTGGCCTCTCTTTTGTATCTGTTTTCTCTCAGCTGCTTGTCCTCAGGGTAGAAGGACAGAAGTTGTCTACTCAGAAGCAGCATTCAGGCAGTAGGCACCAAAAGGAGTCACCAGCTCATAGCTGCAGCCTCTGGAAGCAAGCAGGTGTGAACCTGAACACAGGGAAGGAAGCATTGGAGCATCTGACTGGCTTCTTGCACTTGTTTTCCTCTTCAGCCATCCCAAGCCCTGCTACTCAGTTCCCTATCTCTCCACTTCTGAAGCCACTCACCTCACAAGGAAGCTTCAAATTCACAAGGGAAGATTCTGGTGCCAGAAGAGCTAGCCAAATAATAGGAAAAGAAATGGGGGGCTAAGGTGTAAAAAGTCTAAGTAAGACGGAAAATCACATTTCTCACTTTTCTTTGTGCACATCAAGGTTACTACCCAGCATGTTCAGATATATCAAATGTGGAACCGCAAGGAACAATACAAAGAAGAACAAAAATTTCCTCTGGTTAATTTTACCCAATATAGAATAAACTCTACAATGAATGTGTGAATAAGCTGATTAAATCTGACATTAAAAATACATTCCTATCAACTTGCTTTTGCACATGAGTCACCACAACAACTAACTTTTTGAAAAATAAAGGAAATCACCAGATATAAATTCTTCTCAGTTCATTAAGGGGGGTATTTTATTCAATGAAAAAAGCCTTGAAAACAAAGACTTACTTGGCTAGCCATCTAATACTAAATAGTGATTAATTTTCTACTACCACACTCCCTATTAGTATTACTCCCAAATGTTCAGTTTAATTTAAGTACTTTCTGATTCATGAACAAGGGAATAACATACAGCTATAAAAAGGTAATCCAATCCTAAAATGGCCTTAACCCCCATAATCTGCACTTCAATGGCAAGGGAAACTGTATAGTTTTGAAACTGTAATCAAGATTTTTTTTTTCAAACACACACACTGGAGCTGTCCTTTGCTCCCATCACTTATTAGATTACAATAAAACGACCATGTTCTCTTTATGGTGGGAACACAGCGACCCTGGGGTGATTTATAATCTTGTGAAACCCTGTCCACACTGCTGACCAGACTGTTTTATTTTTTTTTTTTTTTTGGAGGTCGCTATCTGTTTCTTCAACTGATGTCTTCCTGCTGTGACAACACTGCTGGACAGCTGTCAGCACGTAAGTATTTTTCAGACTACGTATTATCTCTGCACGCACTTCTTGTGGGTTGCTGTTTGTTGTGGGGTTTTTATTTTCATTTTGAAAGCATTTCTGTCTTTGGTGTTTAGACAGAAAAATGAACCATTCTAAGAATGGTTCTATGAATTTCTCTTTAGTCTGATGCCTAAACCAGAGAAGACAATAAACAGAAAAATACTGAAGTGGATCTCTTAATGACAGAAATAATACTGTTTCTTCTAAACTTAACATGCTACTATTGACTACATATCATGCTGCAGTCTTTTTATCACAAATGTTTTTGCACTTCAGGAACAAAATATCTGGAGTACTCCTTGATGAAAGTATTCCATATATGAATTACATGCAAGTTTTGGGAAACACCTATAAAATATCTTAAGTGGCAAAAACAAAGAGAGAAGCAGAAAGAATTAAATAGTATACAAATAGTGCAGTAGAAAATAAAAAGGGAACTTCCAGAAACTGAAATAAATGCATGAATTTCTTAACTATTAAACAAATGCACATTAAGAAAATATTTTTGAACTTTCCCCACCCTCACCATGCTTGCTCTGAGATACACTTATCCAGTTCAGTCTAATGGAAACCATCACTAATTTTACTACCTAGAAATATTTTTAGCAATGTAATTAAAAAAAAAACCTAACTTTTTGAACAACCCCTGCTTGTTCCTCACACATTTTAAACACTGCGTTTTTAAAATAAGCATCAATAAAAGTGTATCATTTTATGCTTCTCCTAAAATACGCTAATATGCATTTGATTTAGATGTTCAAAAATTAATCATTAAAGATAAGTTAATTAGAGCCAAACAGCGACATTGCTATGATCCCTAGGCAAAGACATGCTTGTACAACCTCAAGTGAAAGTTCATGATGATAACAGCTACCCTTTCCCCTCACTTGCCCATGCTATGCCAGGAATTCAGTAAATTGTCCTGGCTCCCACCCTGCACAGCACAGATTTCATGCTATCCTGCTTTGGATACTGAATAGAGAGTTACAGATGCTACCTCGCCCCTGATTTGACTGTCTGCATAACAAAAGCTTCAATTTGGTCAAAATTAGAACTTGGCTCATTAATAGCAAAATTTGCACTGATCTGGATATTGCAAGATTTGTCTTTCTAAGCAAATGCTCAGCTGCTCCACATAATATCTACAAGATCCTCCCTTTCCCTATGCAAGTTAGTGGCATTTCATAACAACTTTCAATGGAAGCAGAAGTCAGGTAACTATCACTTGAAACAATATTAGATAGCTACAAGTAAATACAACAGGTAATTGAATTATGCACAAAACTTCCACAACTTTCTTCATATGATAGACTCCAGATAAACATATAACAATTTTTTTTACTGAAATGTAACTGTTCAATATTCTAGTGAAGACAACAAAATAAAGCATTTCAATCAGTTGTGCTTGACAGTTTCTTCACCTGCCAAATATCTGGTTTAGGAAAATAAAATTACATGCAGTCTTCACAATATTGCACTTGATATTTAAAAATTAAATAGGCTTATGCTGGAGTTAACACCAGCTATTCTTTATTGTTTTATTCATCCCTGTAAGCTATTTCAGAAGGATAAAAAAAGTATTTCACTTCATGGAGATAAGGACAAATTGATAATTGTAGCAAATAAGTCAGGCTGTCCTTTGCTCTCAAGGAGGTAACCTACTGTTTCACTCCTCTAAGGACTTGCTTAATAAGATGAACAAATTCTCGGGGAAAAAAAATCAATTAAAATTGAGAATAATCCCCTAGGATAAAGTTAGTTTGGTAGTCCATGCATTTCTCAATCATTACTTCAGTTTGTTCTAAGTAACACATTCTTACTGCATGTTTCTAAGTAGTACTTCTTTTGGTAAAAGAGCACTTTCAGAAGTGAATTCTAAAAACCGATGCTGAATCAGCAAGGGCTGCTGGATAAAAGAGGGGTTAGGAAGTAAGATATCCAACAGATGCAGAGAACATCATTAGAAACAAAGTACATATTCCTAGGACTGCAAAATGAAAAGTCAATATGAGTTGCTAATATAGAAAGACCTTTTTATAATGGACTGTTCACTCATTACTTTTTCTCACCAGGTCCTTATAGAGCCTTTGCATTACAGTATATCCTGGGGGAGTGGAGAGGTTAGGCATTCATTCATTTGTTCTGTAAACTACAAAAAGCCTTCCCAAGCTGCAGTCATGAACCAACAAATCCCATATTCCAAGGACAATAATATAACAAAATGGGAAAGCCAGGAATAGTTTTTCTTAAGCACCCTTCATCCTATTTGTTGTTGATTTGATTTAATTTAATTTTTTTTTTAACCAAAAACCTCCTCTTGCTCATTAATATGCAGAACAGTAACAAAAATATATCTATTTTTATAAATCTATTGGATTAATCACTGTCTCAGATTACCCTGCAGGTATACTTTTGTATAGCAGCACTAGTCACTAAAGCCTGAATGTCAATCCCAACAGACTGGTCCAACAAAAATTAGTAAATTATAGCAAACTCATTCAATCTGGATTAATAAATAGACAGGTAAGTTCTGTATATATTATCCCTTACATCTCAGAACATGGCTGCATGCTGTTATGCAGATGCTGTGCTTCAGTCTACTTATGACCACCAATTTCAACAATGGAAGAATGACTATACCACTTTGAGAGCATATCAACTCAATATGGGCAAAGGGGCAAGGGGGCAATATAGATAAAATTGTATTTCAAGCCAGAAGAAAACAGAAGTGGCTATGTTTATTCAGGGAAGTAATTAAAAAAAAAAAGGCATTTACAGCACATTTCATTGGACAAAATCTGCACACAGACATGTAAAGTAAGATTCAGATGCCTGTACATTTATTTTTGTCTCCATGGGTTATTGGGATAACTTCTATGAAGAAACAGATCTCTGAAAGTCATTCGCTGTATCTGCCTTTACAGCTGTCCAACACTGAGCACTCCTAGGCACAGAAACACCTCCAGTGGCACTAGATGCTGATATTTAGGCAATCAGATTGAGGTGGGATTATTTGCCCCTAAATTGAGACATCTAATAGCAGTCTAAGTCTAAACTCATATCAAGACTCTTTCAATAATTAAAGGAGTAAAGTGTGGCAGATCTAGGACGCAATTCATCTTGACTATCTTACCATACACAGGAAATGAATGGCTTTTCTGGAA
Source organism: Prinia subflava (assembly GCF_021018805.1). Classification (NCBI taxonomy): domain Eukaryota; kingdom Metazoa; phylum Chordata; class Aves; order Passeriformes; family Cisticolidae; genus Prinia; species Prinia subflava. The sequence continues at coordinate 56,306,673 of NC_086249.1, forward strand.
ATGCCCATCCCTCTCCATTTGACTATAAAGGGAGTGTAGCTCAAAATAAAAAAAACTTTACATATCTGAGGCTAATGGACTGAAATTCACTCTCAATCATGTTGCTTTAAAAATATATTATGCTTCTTCTTACCTAGTGCATGCAAAGGAGGAGTGTCTAAAATTAGTCATCTAGAAAGTGATTGTCTAAGCTCCTATTATTGTTAAAGAAGATCTAGTCAAAGAAGGCTAGAAAGCTATTCAGCGGAGCAAACGTAGGTGTCTGCCTTCAAATAATGAGTCTTCCTTTGACTGCATCAAGTATTCCACCATTGACTAAAGCCTGAGTTGAATTCTTCCCTATGAGTTTGACTGACTGCCTGAACATAGGAGCCTCGTGCCACCTGTGTGCCCTGAAGTATCCAAGACACGCAGAGGAGCTGGCAGACTTGGCAAAGGACTTGGGAAAGACTTGTACTCCTCTCAACAGCAGCTGTAAAATAGATAAGATACCCTAGGGCCTTTCAAATGCATCTAGATGCCTGTGTTTATGCAATTGAATCATGTCCTACAATTCTGAACAGCAAGTTAATTTGGAGTGGCTAGAGCATTAAAATGATATGTTAGCTTACTTGAAAGTAACTTCTCCATGTACAAGTCCCTCACCTTGTTGGTGGGAAACGAGTGACTGGAAGATCTCCTCTTCAAATCTACCAAACCTTACTCCTTCAGACACTTAACCCTGGATTTCTATTGTATCCTGTAATAACCTTAGCAATATTTTTTTATTTATCTGTGCTCTTAAAGTAACATTTTGATTTGGACAAATAAAACCTAAATTTTCAAAATGAATGGAAGTGTATGTGTCATACAACAGCTAGAAGTGAAGAAAAAGAAACTCCATATGTTTTTACATAAAATCTGTTCTTTGCATACAGCTTCTCCATCATTATCACAAAAGTTTGAAATATTAGAAGCTGTTAAGATTTTCAGATACTCCACCTGACAGCCACCCCATATCGATAACCACAAATTTGTTATTCCTCTGAAGGTGAAGAATAAGAAAGCATGCCATAAAAACTTGTTCTGCACTCCTTCTGTGATATTTTAGACATTTAAGCTGTTGTTACATGTCATTATTCTGTCAATAACAGATCAACTATAAGAGATTTTCCATATATTTCCCCATCATTCCTTCCCTTTACCTCCAGTTCTTACTCATCTAAAGGTTCTTGTCCCTTGCTATAAATCACATTAGTTCAACTGTTTGGCTGGCTGTGTTTCAAAGTCAAATGCATGAAATGAAAGGGGGGAAAAACATCTAAAAGTCTGAAAAGTATCGGGTTGGCTGGGTTTGGATCTTGCTTTGTTGTTGTGGTATTTTCTTTTTAAATACAATTATTTCACTGCAGCAGTTTAGACAGCTAAAGAAGGAACTGAATCAATGCAATGCACCAGACAGTGTCATTGGTAGGAACAGGGAAGGGAACCACTTAAAACAGCTGCCAGGTGAACAGTAACATGGAGCCACCATCTTAATTCACATCTAAAAACTACACTTGAAAAAACTTAATTCCTGACGTGGAGAACACAGCTGACTGGACAAAGAAATGAAAATATGAAAATAGAACAACAATAGCCCATTTTTTTCCTAAAGAAATACAGTTTTAAAAGATCCATACTTTTGGATAGAGAAATAGCTACCAAAAATTAACAGGCCAAAGAGAGGAAAATTATATGCTAAGAGAGTACAGTGCTGAAGTTTTCCAAGCTGCAGAGACTGGTGGTCCTGTTGAACCCAAAAAAAAAGGTGGCCCACTTGGGATACTGACAGCCTCCTACTTCTGCCCAGAATATCAGGCATCACCAACCATCTCCCTGATGTCCAGGAGGCTGGTGGCCCCTATGCACAGACAGAGAGAACAGAATTCATACATCTGATGAAACACATGACTCAGAGGTCCTCTGAGCAGGGAAATCACTGAAGCATCAGTGTCATCTTCCACTTACGAATGCACAGTTTGGGTTGGCTTCCCAGCTGTTGTTCCAACCAGTGACAGAATAAGAGAATGAATTGTATGAACAATTATCTTTTACCAACAGCTTCATTCTACAGCTAATAACAGCTAGAGGAGTAAAAAATCATTCTATGAAATATTGGTCATGATCAGCATCTTCTCCTGATGTGATTCTCTATAAGGTAAATGCAAAGACTGGTGTAAACATTGTGTTAAATGAGAGTCAGAAAATTGAAGTACCCCTGGGGAGACCAACTTCAGATGTGCTTCATGCCTGACATTCTCAAAACTTGATTCTTCCTCTGATATTGCAGGACCTTTAATACATTTCACATGTCTTGAGGCAGTTTCTTTCATCTCATGATCCTGCTGCACCTCAATATGTTGTTTAGTTAGGTTGAAACTTTGCCATGAATCAAATGGAAAATAATTGGTCAGCATTGCTGTTGATTTTTCTTTTTTAAATCACAACCTATCTTCATTTCTTCTTAACACTACAAAATCCCAGTTCTGGTGAATAAATGCCAATTTTCTAGCCTAACTAGTTTTCTCAGAACTGGAATCTCATAAGCCTAGTCTAGCTGATTTTCAACTGCTAGTATTTTCCCATGGTGTTTCAATGTTCATTAGTAGCTACCTTGCCCTGATTTCTAAATCTGAATAGTAAAAAGTTGTTAAACGTTCATTAGACCTAAGAGATGATGTTCAGGATTGGTGCTCTACTAACTTTGTTCAGATCTCCTTTCACATAAAAAAAAAGCTCAAAACACACCATAGGAATAGAGCTATCTAAAAGTGTTCAAATCTAAGTATATGCTTCCGCAACAGCTTCAGTTCATCTACGCTGAGGCCACCAATTTGCTGTGTTGTCTTCCTCCTATTCCACGACAGGTACTGGCACCCCTTTCTCCACACAGGCACTAGAATTTGTAGCAAGGCTCTGAATAATTGCTCTGACCGAAAACTAGTCCTTCCAAAGAGGGGGGAAAAAAGTTTAATTTTCAGCTGATCTGAGCAGGGAAACAACCTGCTTACCATATTCCTGCTTAATTAGAACACTATTGTTCAGGGACAGTGGAGAGTTCTTAACCTTGTCTAGCAGAAATGTGTTGCAGCCTGTCTCGATCTACATAAAATGAAAATGTGGTTATATCAGAGCATTCATCTCACATTTAATTTAGCTAGCATAGGTGAGAATATTAGTGAAGACACTGCTGCACTGCCTTCATCAGGAGTTGGCAACTGCAATGCTTGGTACAGGCTTTTAAAGGGACAATACTCAAGCTGCTAGACCACACTGCCAAACCTCCACTGCTCCTGTTACAAATGCTGGCAAAGTTACTGGCTCCTGCTGCAGTCACACTTACCTTGTGCTGTGAAAACATAACCTATTAGTGGCTAATTTTTTCATGGGTGCTATCACTAATTCTTGCTCACCAAATGCACATTCTTCCAGTGATGCTCTAAGAATGAAATACAAAAGCCTAAGTTTCAAAAGGACCACAAATTTTAGTGTCTTTACAGACTAGGAAAGCAGATTTAACCTGCATGTGACTCACTTCTCTCATTTTATTTGGACAACTGGCTCTTAAAAAAATTACAAGACTCTGATTTTATAGTTTAAAAAATAAAAAAATCCTGGAAAAAAAAACCCAAAAACTTTTTCCTAATTTTTCTTTTTTTTTTTTTAATTGCATGTGAGACTGTAAAGCGAGCACCAACAGTTTCAAGTATCTTGCCTTCAACACAAAACTTTTACTTGTAGAAAAAGGATACAGCATAATCCATAACTCATTTTCTATGACCCTATTCAGATTGCTTTCATTCAAATAAATGTCCCATTTCAAATCTGAACCTGAACTACAGCTCTTCTGTAAAACACACTGAGAACCTCAACAGGGCATTCCTCCCAAGTGCACAACTGCCTCTAGTAACTATTAACTCGGGTAGGAAACGCAGCAAGTGAATCAGTAACAATTATGTTTTGTTGGGGATAAGACCTGTACTGTGTAAGCTGAAACAGCTTCCTGGGCTGAGAGCACCAGCTTCCTGCATGGTTTGCTGCTTTTCCTCACCAGATCTGCTATCAGGAAGCAACACGGTGGTGCAACTCAAGGTACTGATAAGCAAATATAAGCAAAGAGAGTTATTTATTCCACGATAGGTAAACAGTCCGACTTCATATTCCACAAACGACACAGAATCGTAGAATCATTAAGGCTGAAAAAGACCTTCAAGATCATCAAGTCCAACTTTTGAACATCACTTTATCAACGAAACCACAGAATCATAGGTGCCACATCCAGTTGTTTCTTGAGCACTTCCCAGGATGGTCACTCCACCACCGCCCAGCAGTCCATTCTGGTGCTTAACCATCCTTTCAGAGAGGAAATTCATCCTTATGTCCAACCTGAAGCCACCCTGGCACAGCTTGAGGCTATGTCTTCTTGTCCTCTCACTAGCTGCCTAGGAGAAGAGACGAGCTTCCACATCACTACGATCTCCCTTCAGGTTGTACTGAGATCTCCTCTGAGCTTCCTTTTCTCCAGGCTAAATAACCACAGCTCCCTCAGCCATTCCCACAGGACATGATCTCTAGACCCTTCCCCAGCTCTGTTGCCCTTCTATGGACACGCTCCAGCACCTCAGTGTCCTCATGGTAAAGGGCCCAGAACTGGACACAGGATTTGAGGTGTGGCCTCACCAGTGCTGAGCACAGGGGGTCAATCCCTGCCTGGTCCTGCTGGCCACACTACTGCTGATACAGGCCAAGGTGCCGCTGGCCCTCTTGGCCTCCTGAGCACACTGACGGTTCATGTTCAACTCCTATCAACCAGAACCCCCAGACCCTTTTCCACTGGGCAGCTTTCCAGATACTCTTCCCCCAGCCTGTAGCACTGCATGGGGTTGTGACCCAGCTGCAGCCTCAGCCCATCCATCCAGCCTGTCCAGATCCCCCTGCAGAGCCTTCCTGCCCTCCAGCAGATCCACCCCCCGCCTAGGCTGGTGTCATCTGTGAACTTACTCAATCCTCTCTTTCAAATCATCAATATTTAACAGGACTGGGCCCAATACTGAGCCCTGGAGAACACCACTGGTGACTGGATGACAACTGGATGTGCCAACGCTCATCACAACTTTCTGGACACGGCCGTCCAGCCAGTTCTTACCCCTGCAAAGGGTGCATCTGTCCATGCCATGGGCTGCCAGTTTTTCCAGAAGAATGTTGTGGGAGACAGTGTCAAAGGCCTTACTAGAGTCCAGGTAGACAATACCACCAGCCTTTCCCTCATCCACCACGAGTGGATCACCATGTCATAGAAGGAGATTGTGTTGGTCAAGCAGGACCTGCCTTTCCCAAATTCATGCTGGCTAGGTCTGATCACCTGGTTACCCTATACGTGACACATGACAGCACTCAAGATGATCTGTTTCATGACTCTCCCCAGCACTGAGGTCAGGCTGGCAGGTCTGAGCTCCCTGGATCCTCCTTACAACCTTCTTGCAGATGGGTGTCAGACTGGCTAAACTCCATGGAATGAAGGAGTTGATTTCCTGCTCACACAACACCTACACATACCCCAAGCTCTCCATTTGAGAACTGTTAATTTAATGGTTGTAGTTAGTTGGGTCAGACTCTACAAACCAATGAATAAACAGCTCATCTCCAAAGACAACAGTAATGGACCAAAATTTGGAGATACAGATCTTAATCTTTTACTGCTATAACCCTTCCCCCTGTTCCTACACCTCAGGAATGTCACAAGATCTTTCAATATCTTTAATAAAAGCCAACATCTCAGAAAAAATAACAAGTACCAGTAAGAATCTAAAATTACAGAACAGAAATTTAATAAAAAATTCTGATTCTATAATCCACTGTAAAAGTTAAAAATATTAACAAGTATAAACTTAATATCTTTTAAGATAACCATCATCACACACACAACTGAATGGCATAAACATGGTACAGAATCACAGGACGGGTCAGGTTGGAAAAGACCACAGTGGTTCATCTGGTCCAACCTCCCTACTTGAGCAGGATCATCCTAGAGCACATTGCACAGGACTGCATCCACACATTGCTTAGCCCAAGTCTGCTCTTTCCTGCAATTTTCTTACAGTCTGTATGAGGTTTTTCATTTGAGAATGCCATGCGTCAGTCAGATGCTTTCTTACCTTTTTTCCCATTAATTTCTGAAAATGTTCTATTATTGGACTATTCCTTCAGCTTGATTCAACAATCTCAGTTAATTGTTGGGTTACTCTAGCTGCAGTCAAGAGTCCTTAATCATGTATTTTATCTCACACTGTTTAACACTTAATAGACCTATTTGCTAGCAGACTAAAGTTTTTTTTTCCCTTTTGAACACTGGTCCTTCAGTGCTGTTTGATCCTGAAAAGTCATAAGATACTGTACCTTAGAGCATGAGTGTATTACAGTTAAAGGATCAGACCTGAAAAGTCTAGTATTGTCTGTACTTCATGTCCGTATCTCCAATCACTTCCTTTTTTACTCTGGAAACAGGAACTATTTAAAGTACTTAGAAGAGATTTTCACCAAAACTGTCATTCTTACAATTACTCATGTCACTGGACCCTGACTTTTCTGCAGAAAAGTCACATGGTACACCTAGTACACAAAATTTTAGGAGCACTGTACCTTAACAAATATCAAGTCTTAAATAACAATTTCATTCCAAGAAATAACTTGGAAAATATCATCTTCTTACTGAACAGACCTACTTTTGGAGAGTACTATGGCAAATGCTTCCTTGCATTACAGTTCAGGTTTTGCCACTCTTTACTGCTGTTAAGCCAGCAAAACTAACACAATTTTGCTCATTTGGAGGAGTCCCACCCCTGATTCTGCAGCAATAGTATTATTAACAAAGTTCTCTTTGCTCCACCAAAATTTTAATCTTCATTACATCTCTACAGTACCACTAAACATCATCATTGTTTACCAAAAAACCTAGGCTGTGCAAGCTAAAACAAGGGCAAAATAAATGTTACGATGAGCATCTGAAAGAAAAAAGGACTGCAAAGGGAAAAAAAAACCCCAACTGTGAAAGATTTAATGAGCTCAAGCTATTTAACTTATCAAAGAGAAGAAGTGAAGATCTGAAAGTACCTACCCAGGAAACAAAATTTCAATAATGTAAGCAGCTGATAAGCATGTAGTAAGCAAATATAGAAGTTTAAAAAAAAAAAGCACAGAAAGCAGAGACTGAGCAAACTTAGACTGATATGTGAAGAATCACAATTACTTTAAATCTGAGAAAAGTTTGATTAAGTTTCTGAAATATTTCATTAAGTAGAAATTACTATGCAACCTAAAGCAGAAATCTTAAAACTGTATTATAGAGACAAGCAATTTATTTACTCTCTCCAAATACTTATCTTCCTTCCGGCAATAAAGGTATAAGGTGCTTCAACCTGTCTTTCCTGACTGCTTGTTCATACACAAATGAGTCTCACTCCTTTTCATGAATGCAGAACATCCAGTACCCTATTTGTAATTTCTTCTTTAATTTCAGCGGTTTCTGAAGGAACTCCAAAGAAACATCTCTAGCTATAAAATTTCCTGAGCAAGAGACCTGAGCTAGCTTCAGAAAGTTAATGAAGGAGCCATGATATGTTGTTATCTATGATGAGATGGACACACTGAAACAAAATGACAAAAGTGAACTAATGGGTTTTGAAACACAGAGTCAGCTCATGGAATTATTTGGAAAGTGATAGATAATACAAAGGAGCACAAAACCATATGCACCTTTGTGCACCTCCAGCATTATACTAAGGTGACTTGCCTACACACCCTAAGAACTAGTCTAACTAAGCCAGCCTGGATAAAGAAAGAGTTACAGTGACTTTAGTCTGTTGCTGTATTGAGGAAAAAAAAGCATAAAGTAGAAGGAAGACATTTAAACTGAAAATTGTAGGAAAAAGTACATTAGATGCCTTAAAAATTACCAATTGAAAGTCTTTCATAGCTCATAAAGTTAGTAGTGAAGAAATATTTTTTAGCTTACAAAAATAATGATAATATTTTATTTTATATATGCAGTTATCTGACTTAAGATGCAGGAAAATATCTGGAGCTCCTTGTCAAATTTTTAAGGGGAATATTTTGATATGAATGATTAGGAGTATGCATAGGTAAATTCCCTTTTGAACTGCTTTCATACTTGAACTCAGGCATCTTTAAGAAGGGATGGAAGCAATTATTTCTGTTCTGATAATCTTGAGAAAAAATGGAAGTAGAAGGCAGAGTGAAGAGTATTTTAAGATTCACAGGAACACTCACTTATCCAAGGAAATTCATTGTAGCTGATCTAAACCGCATGCTCCATTTCAAATGGCATATAAGATATCAGAGAATGGCACTTGGTAAGACAAAAGCAGTTCAAAGTCTTAAAAAAAAAGCTAGCAGAGATACAACTGTAATAAAGCTCTTTGAAGCTAGTAAAAGCCTCAAATACAAGCTCATTTAGACATGAATCTATTCTTCTGGAAACCGATTTGCAAACATGAGACATTTCCAGAGCAGTAACTAAAATACAACATAATTATGTTCCAAATAAAAAGAAGCATTTGATTGTGAGTTATTTCATGAGCAGGTCTGTAGGCACAGATCTGCAGTGGCAAAAAAAAAAGATGTCTATTAAAACCAACTATCAAAATATTATCTAGCTTTTCTAAAAGCAATCATGAACCTGCAGAATTATTCACTAAAGAGTAGAGAAGGTTTAATATTTATCTTTTTACAAGACATATTTTCAACAATGGCTACAAGTACAGACAAAAACATTATTTAAATGGGAATATGAGATAACTACAGTTCTTACAGCTACAATACCTTAAAGAACTCATTCTTTCAAAACATGAACCATCATCTCAGAATAGTGATAGTAAAATAATAATCACAATAGTAACAGCAATGGTGAAAGATAGTAATAATTTTATTGACTTAAATCTCTCTCCCCCTCTACATCTACACACATAACAAATGTTTAAAGGGTTTCTTAGCAGTATAATTAAACAAACAAAAAAAACCCCAATCAACTAAATAACTTTTATAATTAAATATACATTTTGGATGCTCAACAACTGTGTTTTTATGTAGTTCAGTTTGGAGGTTAATGGCCAGATCTCCTTGTTTTCACCTGAAGTCCTGCTTGCAGTCACAGAAAATGCTAAATCAGTAAAGAAACTTAAGGCATTCAATGAGAAACACAACTTCAGAGAGAAAAGGGAGTCATGGCAGTAAAAAATATATACTGCTTCTACAAATATAAAATATGGCAACTATATATATTCACACTATTCAGTAAAATAATTCCCAATTTCAGTGACCAGTAATCCTGACAGGGGCCTTGTTCATTTTAAATACAGGGTGTATTGAAATTAACATAAATTCAGCTTGTCTTTGAAAGCTTCTGAGGAACAGTTGCTTGGGTAATATTCTAATATTGAGCTAATACTGAAAAAAAAAAGCTACAGAATGCAGACCTGAGCTGCTCAATCTCAGCCAGTCTATACACAGCAGCTAGAGAATTACACGCATGTTTATTTCAAAAATACTATCCCAAATCAGCCTTTGAACAACAGGTATTTGGTATACCTAAGTACGTAAACAAAATTAGGTAAGAAAAAGAAATATAAAATATTCTAAAATATGTCAGCTTTGTACTTGACTATTTTTCAAGTCCCTTACAAAATGGAAACAGTGGTTGAGCCATTTTTTTTCAGGTCTCTCTCCTCTCTACCTGAAAGAGTTACGAAAATGCAGATTCATTGAAAATGCAGGAAGGTGGGGATTCCACCTGTTAAATCTTTTACTCTTGAAATTCCAGATCACCATGTGTGGCAGATAATGCAAGTGCTTTAGTAAATTGATACTGGGATCTTCTAAGGAAATTACTTGTTTCAGGCTGAAAGGGTAGTACAGAATCTGTTAAGTCTGTGGGCATCTTGCTATTTCTTACACATTCACTGCACCATAAAGACCCAAGCAATCTATATTCTAGCTATCCCATGCAGCAGAATGTTTAAAGCATTATTAACATTGCAACAATAAATACGAACCACTGAAAGCTGCTGAATATTCAGTACTATGTGAAAAAGTGGCATTTGTTCCTGTTAAAAAATGGGCTGATGTTTTTAAAAGATAGAGCAACACTCAACACCTTTCATACTGGCATACCCAATTCTAGACTTCACAAAACAAAAGACTTATCACAAACATTCCCAAACCTCCTGACATCTTCAGAAATTCAGACAAAAGACATTCTTCTCAATTGTTCATCCTAGTAAATCTCAGACATTTTAGTGTAGACAAATGCCAAAGGGAAAAAAAATCAATCAAACAATTAAAACAACCTACTAAATTTCACTATATAACAAAGAAGGAACAGTGTGTGTTACATAATTTACAAAAACAGCACGACATTATCATAAATCCTGCCGACAAGGGAGGAGCTGTAGTTCTTTGGTACTGGGATCATTACACTAAACAGGCAGCAAAACAAATGGAAGAAATGCATTACTTTAAAATGCTCTAGTTTTTTCATCCAGAAGTTGTAAAGTTATTTCTATAGCATGAAAATCCATATAAGATGTATACAAGTTATAATGATACCGGAAAATGTCAGAATTCACAAGCCAAACAACGGGACACCCTACCATAATAAGGTATTCCAAACTTCCTGAAAAAGTAGCTGTCTTATGGTGACTTGGCATCAAGCCCATGTTGAAACCCTATGAATATAAATACTGCCTCCTTTGAATGCACAGCAGACCTTAATGAACATCACTTCCAACAACACAAAGTACCTTCACTCCACTGTGGACATTTGGTGGTATATAATATTACCATCTTGATACAGAAAGTTAAGCAGTTAAGCCCCTTACAGTTCAAAATACCCCATAAAGTCTACAAACCATTACTGACATCAAAAATGGACTAAAAGAATTAATATTTCAGAAATTCATTAAAAATTAAGAATACTCATTTTTACAAGTTCCTAAGTTTAGCAGAGTATGTTCTTCTGCCAAATTGTTTCACATTTAAGGAGAAGATTTTTATTCCCAGGAAAATATTCCAAGCTGTAGAACTGAACCACAATTTCTTGTCTTCTTAAAAAAAATGTATTGCATGTATCTTACAAATTCTTATAACAGGAACTAATTCTACCAGCAACAAGATATACTAGATATTCTATATACTAGTATTAAGAGTACTTCATCTAAAATATTTAATAGAAGAAACTTTTCATCATTTATTGAAATATTCTGCGGTAATGCCTGGAAAATGCTATTTAAACACCATGATACACCTTAATTCTGAAATTCATGAATTTCTGCCGTTTGACTGTGAAGGAACTGGAATGTTCTTAACCCAATTTCCAGCATCACAACTCTTAAATTCTTAACTCTGAGAAATCCAACTCTAGACCAAATGCTTCTGACAGAAGTTATTATTCACCATCCCAGTGAAGTGATAGTGAAAATGGAAACAACAGGATAGAAGCCAATCTTTCAACTCAACATTCTACATCTCTCCCTCCATGAAACCTTCTACTCACATCAATACAACTCCGAATCCTGCCTTCTTCTCTAAAAGCCTCTTTTGGTTATTGTGCCACTTCAGAAATAAGATTTGTCCATAAGGCAGCCCTCTCTCGCCCAATACTAGCTACTTCTATCCCCTATAACATCTGAAATCCTCCCCTAGATGTGAAAGCCCTCCCCGTAAATTCCACTCCCCATTCCGTTCACATTGCCTGTGGCTGCTGCAGGGTCTCCAGGGTGCACTGTTGGGAATCACAGCTCTGGCCTGTACCAGAAAACGCTTCACTGACGGTGCAGATTGCGGGAGCCAGCGCTTACAGAAGTAGCCAGTCATGACAGATTCTTAGGCATGGATACGAAAAACGGGAAGGGGGTGGGTCAAGGATACTAATCCCACTTTATCGAACACCACATGAAATCAGTGCTGTCTGTATTGTGGATAGAGCTAGTGGATGAACAAACAGTTGGTATGTCTGTTAAAGAAAAGGCATGTGGAAAGAGCACATGCACAAAAATAGTCTTCAGATAATTTCCAGCGCTCTGTCTGGAACACCAATAAAGCCATCAAGTATCTCTTTAGACTTTAAAGATACCAACTTCTACAGACTGTTGTCAAGTAAACTTTACAAAAGTTTCCAGATGATGAAAACACAGTGTAAGGATACAGAGAACTTTGGTTTTCCTATATAATTTTGTCCACCTACACAGCTTTCTGTTTTTGTTCTGAATGGCTCTTGTCATTGCCTCTTTCCACAAAAGAAGGGTACTTTGGGGGGCGGGGTGGGGGGAAGAAGCAGGGAGGAAACAAAGGTGGAAACAAATGCCTTTAGAATTCTTGAAGATCAGACTCAAAGTAACCAGCTGTAGCAAAACTCAGTTTGCTCTGCTTTAGCCAGACTGAAGGCAACCACAGAAAGAAAACAAGAGAGATTTCTTTTCTTCCCCTCTTCCCTCCCCTTTAGAAGCACTAACAACTTTTCTCTTCTAGCTTAGCCACTGTAGGAGGAAAGTGATAATCCCTTTGAAATTCAGCACTTAACACCTATACGGTAGGTGATAATTGCTGCATTCCAAGAGGATTAGCACAGTGGAACCTACTTTACAGTGAAGTCAGACCACTCTGAACAGAGTGAAGTTTTCCTAAAACCATGCCCACTCAGGGAAATCTTGAGTTTCCCGCTGTTTCTGGGTAGACAAGGATCCTATGGCTTCAGATGTATTTCCATCACATCTGCAAAAAGCCGCTCAAGAAACCAACTGGTGTTTAAAACAGCTAGACGAATAAAGTATTCCTAAAGAAGTGAAAATTACTATAATTTTATTGACATAGCTTTCGGAAAATGCTACACAGGCTAACTTTTCTTACAGACAGTAGAATATTTCCATCATCATTAACATTTGGCAGGAGTATTGTGAACCAGGTACTCACAGTAAAACAGCAGTCAGTAATTTAATACGGTATCAGAATCCAGGGGCCTTAGTTACACTGTCTGATCCTGCGTAGCTATAGGAGATGCATTCTATACTAATGCTGGGCCACTAACAGGGAAAAAAATAGTCCCCAAAAAAGCAAGAGGCATGACTGGTACAAGTCCACTCAAAAAAGAAAATAATTTAGGGTTTTCACTCCAGCAGCACAGACTTAGGCTCAGCTAACTTCCAGAGTTCTTCCACTGCGCAGCACCGCCCAGAGAGTAGAGGATGCTCTGTAACAAGCAGGCTTCTCTCCCTGAACAAGCCAAGACATGCAGGGCATGGAGGATCGTGCACGCCTGTCTCTCACCTTTCTCTGCCACCAAAACATGGCCAGAGGGAGCATCTAAAGGAGGAAATCGATGCTCTACCTCAGACACCCACCCCATTTGTTTTGCAATACACACCAGGACAGCTTGCCAAGTAAAGTAGATTTCCAGGAGAGAGAGGAAAGTGGCTTCCACTGCCTTCCTACATTTTTCTTTCAAAGACTTTACTACTCCCTTCATTACAGTTCACCCCATCTCCTGTGGCCTCCTTTTAAATGCAGCCTTTAAACTGCTGTGTAACCCACAGTTCATTTTCCAGACTAGGCTCAGGGCACTGCTGTTTGGATGCAGGAAAATCTCATGGCAGACAGGATGATGATACAAAAATCTGAAGATAGGTTTCCCCCACCTCCCCCACCCCCATCATTCATTTCTTTCCCCATAGCCCGCTCACTTGTAGCAATACAACTGCTGATGAAAGCACACTGTGATCTACTGTCACAAAACAGATGAGGATTAATAAAAATAATAATGAAGGGGAGAGAGGAAGTGGGGGGAGACAGCACTTTCAACCTAGACCTGATCCTGTGCCGAAAATGGTCACACACGGCTGTACAGGAGTGCAATCAGGGTGCCTGGAGGAAACAGAAGAAAAACAAAATTATCTAAACATGTCCTGCTATCAAAAAAGGCTGTAAATCACAGCCTTACCTCTACAGAAGGAATATAAACAACAGACTTTTTATCTGCTTAAGGAGCCATTTATCTGATTCTTTTACCTATCATATTTATGTGATACATTTATTAACACATCACCAACTAATACATGGATTTATTTTATACTTGCTTTTCATTAACTTTCAAGTTGCCGTTATTTCCTCTCTGTATGAATGCTCCAGATATTGATCTCTGCAAAAGAACAACTCCCTAGCCAAATGCCATTTATTTTAAAGGAGAAAAAATATCAGTAAAAGTTTGATATGTTAAACTTGCTTATGTATAAATCTGATTATTTTTAAACACTTATTAATTTTTCTAAATTTCTCTTGAATTTGTAAAGTATGCCTCAAGTTTCCTTGCTTCACTGCCACACATTTGTAACAAAGGGAGACTAGACTGAGAAAAGCTGCCAGCTGTAAATGTCAAGATTATTCCCACTTTATTACTGGTACTCTTTTCCACATAGCCCTCAGATCCTCTGATCATCATATATGGCAAGTGAGCACTTAGGAACAATGTCAAGGAAACTATTTCAACATCCAGACAACTTTTAAAACCAGACAACTCTTAAAGTGAAGATAACTCCCAACAGCCAAGTAGATTAAAAATGGTGACTGAAGACAGAATTTTCTCCTGGGCAAATTGCCAATTTTTTTTTAAAGGTAAACTCTAGCTTTTAATTATCATGAACATTCCTCCCTGTGAGCATTGCCACTGCCTGGATCATCTTAAAAAGGAATAAAAATGGCATCCCACAATTGTGCCGTGGAGCTTGGATTTCCAGCAAGCACAATAGAGAAATTGCAACCTGCTGCCTATAAGCAGAGCTGCAGAAGTTGACCTCTGGTATAACCAAAAGGAAAGAAATTTTTAAAGCAAACAGTGCCACAGTCAAGTGAATATAGAGTGAAATAGGGGCAAAGAAAGCACATTTAAGCCTGGTTATCATTTTTTCCTAATGGTAGTTTTTAGTAGTTCCTCATTCTTCTAAATTAAATTCTCTACTAAGAAAGCTAAATCAAGGATGATTAATATCTTCTGATTTAACTTCCCTTCCTCCCTCAGTTCAAAATGAAGTGAAAGTTATCCTCCGCCTGGCCTGTCATGGTGGGCAATGGTCCAAATCAAGAAAACTGGGTCAAGCATCTTTTAAAGCCAGTGTTATATGCTTTAGTTTGCATAGTTATCTTTTTGTTTCTAGTACAATACTGTTTCACACAAGATTTTGAATAATACCTTTTTCCTAAAAGTGGAAAATTAACACGATAAAAATGAAAACAATATATATCCACTTGTCTAAAGTAAAGTCCAAAAACATGATTATCTTCTTTTTTCCAATTTATATGTCTCCAGCAACATTTTATAATGATTAGAAGATACTCCAGGGCATATGTTGTGCTGGTGTACAGCGACTTCTCTGGTGGCTGGAATCATTCAGCCCGTGGACTCGTGAATCACCAAGCACCCACGGCTTAGCAAAGCCTGCTATGACACATGTCACGTCGCATCTCATCGCTTCAGTGCAGCGCTTGCGCTCCGCCCGGGTACCACCAGTGGCCACACACTTAACCACAGATGGGCCGAGCGCTGCCGACAGCACAGCCCCGAATTCACCCCTGCTCCCAGCCCCACCTGGCGAAAGCACAAGACATTTTTCTCTGGGTTAGGTTGTACCGGACTATTTGCAGGGGTGTCTGAATTCTGTTGCAGGGCGGCCGTGTGGATTTAGCAGTTCCCAGCAGTCTTTAGTAGGTGTTTAAAACCACCTCAAGTTAGCCGAGCAAGTCATCTGTGTGGGGAGAGTACCAAGGAGCTCCTACATCACACATTCCTGGGAGGTGCCTGCCCAATAGCAGTGGGTACAACCAGCGCTCTAATCACTGCTGAAATAATTGATAGCGCTGTCTATCCACACTATGACAGACAAAAGCTGAAATGTATTAAACATAGCAATCCATCATCCCGCAGATGGGTAGCAGGAGCCAACAGAGTTCAGAGGGAGCGACTCCTGCTGCTAACAATGGCTGAAGTACTGACAGTTCACTACTCCTTGCTCCTCACCAGGCTCTTCTCCCAGCTTCCCAAGAGCGATAAATGAACAAACAGCCCACTGAAGAAGAAGGATTTAAATGCTGTAGACTGCTGATAGCTATTATTCCAACTCAGAATGTCTACAAAAAAGCTTAATGATATATCAGTTCCCCTCTTAAAAAAAAAAAATTGATACATTAAGGAATTGTGAATTCAAATAAAATAAGAAACCCCCCAAAAAAACCCCACCAAACTTAAAATTGTTAGGTGTGTAAATCTCATCTGAATATATGAGAAGCTGACGAGCTAAATATCTAGCACTGGCAGCTGGCAGCTGGAGACAAGCTACAAACAACAGTGCTCCAAATTAAGAAGTAATTTATGTGGAATACATCATTATTTTAACATGAAGGATTCAAAGCTTTAAAAGAGGAACTGCTAGCAGACTTTTAAAGAAAAGTAAGTCCAGAGCAAAGTAAAACTATTTATGAAAGTTGATTTTTCTTTCCTGACTTATTTCTTGTAGGACACATGAGTCACACAATATAGCCAAAGGAAAAACTGCAACTGCTAACACCACATTAGTAAAGTATAAAAGGGAAAGACACTTTTCTTAGCATTTCAGCCTTGTCATTTCCAATTTTCTGCTCTTTGGACATGCTTGTATTCAAATTCTGGAACATCTATTCAGCATATCAATCCTAATTAGACAATCTGGGTCTGGAAAGGATGAGAGCTGGGTCATTTGCATAATTTAATCATAAATACTCAGTGATACATATTTCCAAATGCATTTGTACAATTATCTTTTCATCCTTGGGGCAATGGTATTAATATGATTAGGCAATATTTCTGGAAAAAACAGACAAGTATGCACTCTTTTTAACTGCAGCTTAGGGCGATATGAAAAATTAATTAATTTCTGAAGAAAATCAATTTCTGTACGTGACCACATTAGACATTGCTAAACCAAGACACAAAGTCCTTTCTCAATCAGAACATTTTATCATTCTTTTCCAAATTCTGATTGTTATATGAACATTTCAATAATAAAACTGTTAGATTATTCAAATTATCTTAATGCATAGGCATGGAAAAGTGACTATTTCTTCTTCATGTTACCCCGACAGACACGGTGTTTTAAAATATGTATTGTTTGACCAGTCAATAGGAAACCTTAGCATTTGGTCTGAACTCATCTTATGTGATCTTTTATTAATGCACATTATACCGATTGAATTCAAGGACAGCAGGAAATAATTCAGCTCTGAAAACCGCAGCTGAAAAAAAATAGAATGATGCTAACCAAAAGTATTTTAAAATTAATATAAGGTTTCTTCCTTGTTTGTTTTGCTACAGAGAATTAGATAACGTGTTTCTTCAACAGAAGCATACACATTACAAAAATGTTGTGACATATGTGGGATACAGCCAAGCACCCAGGTGGCTAATCTCATTTTTAGAAGAAAGATACTGCTTTGTATGTTAATTGGTGCAAAAAAAAAAATACATTTATGTTTTTATATGTACCATCTTTATTTCTTCTCAATCAACAGAAAAAGTAGAAATTACTGCATGCAAATGTTCAATATTCATTTAATTTGCATGAAGGTGCTTGAACAATTTTTTTATTCTAACAAGCTCATTTTTCATGCGTTTTGTCTTTCATCCTAATCTAGCATCTGTCATTCCTTTTTGAAGTTATTATCGGCCCAATTCCCTCTTGGACATGGTTGCTGGGTGACCGGTATCTTAGCACCCACTTTGACAGGAACAGATGTGAATCTGATCAAGAGATTTCCCATGAGTACCTGAAATCACAAACAACTTTCGGGAAAAACAAACAGCCTTGCTGTCACCGTCCCTCTCTAGCCCTCCTTCCCATCCCTTCCCCCATACCCTCCAAAAAAGAGTAGGAGAAAGTTGATGCAGAGTTAACCAGCATCATTAAAACGCATTATTATCTGGCAGGTGAGCTCCCCGAACACCCCTCTAGCTGCTTCTGCCTTCAAACGCCAACTCTCAGCTTTAAGTTTTAATAACCCCCCTTTGAATACTTGCAAAGACGACTGTTCGTTTCTAAGGTCACCATCTTCTAAACATTCTCACGTTGAACCTGTTTTCGTCACTTGAATGCTCTCATTTAAATCAATGGGATTACTCGTGTAAGCAAATTTCACATGCACACAAGCACCCACCGGTTGTCTTATAACACCTAACTCACATTTTGATTACAAATAATGTTCTTTGATCGCTCCCACACTTGGTTGCCGCTGTCTGTGAAACTCCAGCTTATGAAAACTCTGCTAGCTATGCTGAGTACCAATACTGATAATATTTAAAGACCTGCATAATTTTATTACTTTAAATTATCCAGCTGAGATGCTATAGGCAACAGGATTCCTTACACAAACCAAAGCTTCCTGCTTGCAGGATTAAGACTTCTATGCACAACCCAATTTCATAGTGATTATATTCACTGCTGCACATGGGATATGGAAAAATGGGAAGAAACAGGAATTACAGCTGAATACTTCTGAAATAAGCTTGGAACCATACAAAGCATAGGTAAGAATTTTCAGATTAAGTGTATTACTAAAAACCACAATTTTTTCATTCCCATTAAACATCTTTGCCATAAGAATCTCGCCCAACATCAAAATCTACGGTCAAGCTTATTTCTTCTTGCTTGCCTTCCCAGGCACTACTCTAAACATAGCCCTACTTAACGAAGAGAAAGGACACAGTTGTGATCCAAAGACTGAAAATTTGATCATACATATGTAAACTTGTAAGGCCGCATGTGACAGCAACACCGGATAAATTTGCTTTAACATGCTGTCAACCAGCCTTTCACTTCTGCCTCTTCACGATGCTACTCTCCAGCATGTTCCCAGCCCCGTAGCCTCAGGGCTCTTGTCCCTACTGCTACTGCTAGGGTTAGCAACTGCTCCCACTAAGCATCTTCTGTATCTGAAGTTTTCACAGTGCCACATAAAATACAGCTTTCATGAAGAACTGTAAATTCTCATCTTCTTTTTTTTTCCAAATCCAGACAGGTGTGTGAGGGAAAGAAAGTAACCAGAAGAGGAAAGAGAAAGGAAGAGTTTGAATTTTCAAAGATCTGAATTTGTTTCTTCATTCTGAGTTGTTGCTCTATGATCAAAAAGATAACAAAGAGATTTTTTTTCTCTCTTGTTTAGATACAAAGAGAATTTAAGACAAACATTTCAATCACAGTGAAGAATTTATTGCCACCTATAGGTGATCTTAAATTTAATTTAATTTCCCTTATTTACTACCAAAATAAGAAAGCAGACAAAACATTTTATTGATAGGTCAAAAGCCTTAGACTAGTCTGAGCTAAACTTACTCTGGATACAGTAAAATTCAAAGAAATCTTCTACCCAACTTAAGAACAGAACTACAAAGGAAAAGCCAAGCAAATAAGAAAACCGTTTAAGCCCCTAATCGTAACTGGACCTCCCTACCTTCCTTTAAAAGTCATGTGGGAACAAAACCGTTTGCTGTGCCTCAGAAAAAAATATCCCCCACTCTACCCACTTAGGATATCAGCACCACATAGCAGTCAAACCTGTTGATGGGACACAATGTACACATTTATAATAAATACATAATGGTGAATAGAAAACGCCATTTAGAAGACCTGCCTTTCACTTTGCCAGTCAAAACAAAAGCAAGCCTTTGGTAATGTCCTTACCATGATACCTCATGAAACAGTTTGATTATCCAGACTGGCAAAGTCATGAATGGCTCAACACAAACTGCACAGAAAAATTCTGGTATGAAAAACAAACAACCAGAGTAAAATAGCATCTTCTTACTTGTCTTGGTATCCATTATCCCTTATATCCATTTCTCACCTACAAATCCCTTTTGCCCAAGTCAAAAAAAAGGGACTACAAACTCAGAACTAGCTCCCTCTGCCACATCCACACTGACACACAGGGATCATCAGCAGAGCTGTTCAGTGGATCTGGAGTGTTAAGATGGCATTAACAACAAAAGCATCTAGACTAGACTAGTAGTATCCAAATATGTCTCTCATTCTCTAGAAACAGGTGGACTTACGCGGCACTCAATGCCAATTTCAGCACTGAAAATATATTTCAAGGATTGGAAAGACTGACTGAGAATAAGAAAATAAGGTGAAAGCAAAGCCTGGAAGGTTTGCAGAGCCTCTGTGGGATAGTAATTGCCGAGGCAAACTTAAGCTGAACAGAACACTCACTTAGTTTGTTAAATAAATCAAAATGCAAGCTAATTCTAATTTTAATGTAACCCTCTAAGTGTTTGAACTAAGGAACCCTTCCATGTCCTTAGGGCCCACTATTTCAACTTAGCCAGCATAGTCCAACCTGGCAATACACCAGCAGGAACACTTGGACAGCACAAATACCACACCACCTCACCAGAAAGAGGTAAGCACTCACCCTGAGGTATTTAGGCTTGTAGCTCAAACCAAAGTACTGACGGAGGAATGCCATGGGAGCACCTACTCGTTACTTTAATTGATTTCCAAGATGAGGCAAGATGAACCATGATTTCTCAAATTCCAAATTTTTAGTCCAGCTAAGGGAAGGAGAAAGGAAGAATGGAGTCTTGGGAGTCTTCTTGTGAACTGTCTCATTGAGTAACTCCTTTTAAACCTTGAGCCACAGTGTCCCACGTTCCAGGTGAGTAGAAGAGGATCTGCAGAGTTGCTCTCTTCTCTATAGACCATACAACATGTACTGACAACAGTCACTGCCTCCTCTATTTCACACGCAAGAAAACAAATCCTAAGTTACTAAACCAAGAGGAGAGTTCATGGCTTGAGGATTTAGTCCATACCAAACAAATTCTGTAATTTAAATTTTTTGCAGCTTAATTATATTGAGAAACCATTAGACATTTTAAAGAATTAGAATACTGAACCGTTAAATATTAGGCAATTGACACATACTTAATGCACAGAAAGTTTCTAAAAATGTCCTCAGAAAAAATGAGAAGAAAAACAGGTGTAGGAGAAAATTCAAATGTGACCCGTAAGGCCCCAGAATTTAGAAATGAATTGGGATCAGTTCATTCTTTTCCCATGGGGTAACTTGTATAAATGTAATTCTATGGTTTCATAAAACCAGGTCAAGTTTCTGTCCCCTGAGGTCCTTTGGCAATTTGAAGCATGGCAGCACTTTTTCCTGGCTACAAGTTCAAATCTGCATGCGTTCTGGATTTCTGAAAGGAAGTGATTAGCCAAGCTGAAAAGATAGACCCATCCTGTTCACAGCACACCTTCCCCACAGAAAACTACCTACAGGGGTGAAACACAATTTCACAGAACAGTATTTAGAACTAGTTGGCTCTGCATTTTTCACCTCTAAAAAAAATTCCTTTTCTCTCATCAGCTGGCACACCAAAGAGCAGACAAACTCAACAACGCCACATAACAATGCCAACAGTTTTAATTAAGGACATTAGGACATTATTCTTTCCTTAAATGCCAAAAAACTTCTACTCATGTAGTCATACTTCAGAATATTTCTGAACACATGCACTTCATGACATTTTATTACTTCTCATGATATCACTGTATTGTCATAATTTAAGTATTAAGACATGTAAAATACAACCCAATGAAACAAAGTCACAGAAGGGATCACCAGAAAAGATGAAACCTCTGCTTGGCAGACTTACATTTGCACAGGCTTAGCAGCAGAGGGCTAAAGGCAGTGGAGGCTCCGCTCCTTCAGGAACAACCTGAAATTACTCTGTTTAACACATCCCATTTACTGCGTCCTAGAGTCTGACTTTTATTGCAATGAGGCCAGAATGATAATGGGTTGAGTCTGACCACTGAGCAACAAATCCCTCTGAGTGGGATCTCTTGTCTTCTGGATCAACTAAATAGATTCAAAGAGCAGAGGAAGGATAACAAAGAAATTCAGGTTGTTTGAGCAAACTTCTTGGTGTATAAATCCGACATTACGAACTATGGCAGTGGGCTGCTTCTTCCCAAGGTAAAATCCACCTTTTCCGCCACCCTATTGAGGTGGTGCCAGAGAAATTCTGAACAACAAAATCTGTTGGAAGTTTATTAATTCTTAGCAATGTCCCACCTGTTGTACCTTGAGGTGGCCTCAAGCCAACCCAACAGCTGTGGCTATCCCCAAACATGTTGACTAAAAACCTCACTGATGCCCTCCCCGGGAAATGCTATGGCTCCTTTCTTACAGGATTTGCATGCACGCTCCTGAAACAGGTATAACCTGGTAAATTAGTATTTCTAATACATTTGTCTCATAGCTTCTTAAAACTGTATTTTATACACAGCTATATGTTAAAGTGTAAATTACTGTAGCAGGAGCATCTTTTTCTACTACTGTCATTTTTAATATCATATTTCAGCAGCGAATTCATTTCAACGGGAACCAATAGAACCACAAACCATCTATAATGCCCACTAAGGTAAGACAAAATATTTTATTATCATTTAATGTTTATTTTTTGACCTAGCCAGTTAAAAGCTCTGAGTATCAGCTTAAAAAAATATATAAAGAAACAAAACAAAAACCAAGAAATCCTGCTTTGTATCAGACCAACAGGCAACGTAACTTGCACCAGAATCGTGAAATTAGGCTTTACTGGTGGATATAGACACCGAGAAATAACAAATTCCTACATGTCACCTATGTTGTAGGAACTGTTCTAACAAGTTAAGAGAGAAACATATTTAAGAAAAAAGAAGAAAAAAAAAAAAAAAAGAGAACATATATGACTTTTCACTTGTATAAGTCCTTAGTCTATATTTAATACCACCTAAGGTATTTTCTTTCCCCCATGCAGTAAATTACTGTTAAGGAAACAGAAAATAGTTGAAAAATGGTTTCACTTCCTTCCCACCAAACTAAAACGTGAAAAGCGACAACCATGGCACATATCTTGGGAGCATGTATTCTCTTCAAAAAGGGACAGGCTGCATCTGTACTACACAAAAAGGAATACAAAAAAATCCCAGTAGAGGGTATGAAGCCACAGGTTATACCAAATTCCAATACTCATTCTTGCAAAGATGTTGCCTTGATTTTCTAAACTTAATTCATACAAAAGAATGCCCACAAAAAAACCTAAAATTGCATTAAATGCATGATGCATTAAAAAATCCATCATGAATCTATTTTATTCAACAAGTATTAATTTACAGGACACTAAATCTCAAGCATTTTTTCAATGCTTTCAAACTGTCCCTACAAATGCAAGAAAGTATACAGCAATCCAGCTTCCTATTTAAGATGTCAACTGATTCTTTTATAGCACTTACAAATATATTTTGCATATATTTTGTATATTAAAAGATACATTCTAGGCTATTGAAAGCAATAGGACTATCTGCATTCTTAAAGTTGCACATATGGTTTAAAACCAGAGCACCGTTACTTTCATGTAAATAACTAAGTCCTACAGGTGACCTTGTCCAACAAAGAAAGGTTTTTACAGCAGGCCAAGAGACTGGAAACAAATTATATGCTTCATAAAGACAGATAACATTGTCATCCATTAAAACATGATATAAAACCAATTAAAGTATTAAGTTTATATTTTTACCACATTTGGAAAAGAATAATTCAATAATAATAGCTTTAGTAATGGGGTTAAGGAATGCTCAAACTATCAATAAGCCCTGACTAGATTTATCACAAAACTATACAAACTGTGCAGTACTGTAACACATTGTTTGTACTTCTTTTAAAAATACAGTAACTAATACCAGAAAGCAATTTTTTTGTTGTCCCATATATTAAAAAAAAAATCATTAGTAAGTATGAGAACAACATGAAATCAAAGTTACAAAAGATGTTATTAAACAGTAATAAAATATATAATCTGTTTTCTTTATATTTTAATTTATATAACTGCTTTCTTTTTGGTTCCTTACAAACATTTAATATAAAATGAAACAGGAAAGCATTTCCCAGATGTAAATCTCAAAACCAGTTTCTATTGTACAACAATTTGTAAATACAAGCATATAATGTGAGACATGTCCCAAATAACAACCTCTGCTCCAGATGTGAAATACCTATTACCTGTTCTCAGTACAGCATCATTAACAAGTGCTCTAACATGAACATTCAGAGTTATGAACTTCAACCACATCGTAACATTACAAGTATATTTCAGCTGTCAAATATGCTAAAGCATGTGCAGCAGTCCCACGTACTCCCATTTTTCCCCTTCTCCCCATCCAACTCCAGGATGTAACTCTTGTTATTTTGTCAGTCAGGTAATCTGTATGCACACCTACTGTGCTCTCTCATTCAGTCATACAATCTAAGGAACAAAATGAATGTAAAAAAATATGTCTTAACAGCTAAGGTGCACTTTTTCAGTATATTTAGTATCACATAAAATCATAACGTGAATAAGAAAACTAGTCTGAAAGCTTTGCTTGTTTTGGATCAAAAGGAATTTAGGCATAATTTAGCCATTTGGCCAATTCACAGATTAATTCTATAAATTATAAGGATGAATAAAATTTTGTTACCAAAACATCTGCTTATTTTAATGGGAAAAAAAAATCCAGTTGGTGTGGCAAGGTGCACCGGCAAATTTTAATTGCACCTGCTCAATTGGCTAACACCAGCCTTCAATGGCCATAAAATCCCACTGTTTGATATATTAGGTAACAAAAAATATATTTCTTTTTCATACTAAAATAGCTTTCTTCTTCATGATGAAGATGCGAAATACATGGGATGCAAAGAAAATATCTAAAATAAATTAGTTTTGGAGTGAACAGGGTACCTTTAAACAAAATAATGAACAGAAAGTTACGTTAAGTGTTACCCACACAAGTATTCTCACGAGTGCACTGTAAAAACTTTGGAATATTTTATTGTACCAAAAGCATAATTTCATGAACACTAACCAAAAAAAGCTTATATTATTTCAGAAAGTTTCTGCCTCTAAGTAATAAAATGTTTTGATACACATGATTTAGATCTTTGCATTCAGTTCTGCAAATTGTATTGTGTATATTTATCCACCTGCCATAGCAGGATGTTCACCCTAAAAGCAATTATCACAAAACATTGTTAAAGCCAGGTGAACTAAAATCCATTTTCTGATCCATTTCCTCGGTTGCAACTCAAGCAAGCAGCCTCACGAGTTTTGGTGGACATATCCTGAACTACTGCTCAGAGTCTGCTTGGTCCAATATCCCATCTCTAAAAGAGACCTACAGAAATTCACGGAGGAGGAAGCAAGTTTTCAGTATTTTCAGAGTTATTCTTCTCCAGTGTAGTTTCCCAGCTAATCACTATGAGCAATTTAGAGTGCAAAATTCCAAACTGGGACATAACTGGATGCTCAAAATAACTGATTCTTCCTCTCATGAAGTTGAGTGACACTATTTTTCTACTTAATGCTATGGAAAATATACTATTACCCTTTTTCCTTTTCTTCCATAAAAAAAAAAAAAAAGAAAAAGTTTAAAACAGTTCACAGTTATTAACAGTAAATGCTAAAATTCCATATTTTGTAGATTATACTTGAATATTCTTCAATGCCTGTGAAATGAAACATCAGCACTTGTTAGGAGATGCCCCCGGCTGAGCACAGTATCAGATAAATAAGTAGAACATAGTGGGTTAAGGATAAAATTATTCCTCAAAGCAAACTGGATTTTATCATTTCAAGTCACAGACGTATCTTGATTCTAAATATAAAGATTCTTGGTTTATGTTTCAGGATTTTTGAAAATAATTTAAATGATAATGGGAAAAGAAAAATTCTTCCTTAATTCACACTGGAGAAATTATCTATATATGAATTAACTCTCTGGATCATAATAGCTTTTTGCAGACGACTCTTTAGCTGCATCGTTTAAATACATATTTAGGCAACTTAAAATTTACTGTCAATTCCTATTATGTCAGTCCACATTATGGCGCTGTTACAGCATGCACATTTAAAGATTATTGAAAAAATTGCTGTTCATGTGCAGTATATAATTTGCAAAAGGTTAATCACTATTTTAAAACAATGAATGGAATTAACTCGTAATGCAAAGCAGATGCCTCAAATGTTATTTTTAAAACAAAACATATTTAACTTATAAAAGAACAAACAGGATCGAAATCCAGTCCTGTTGCTTAAAACCAGACAGGCATCATGGTTGTTTTGGACCCTTCTTTCACTGGCTCATACAGTTTAGATAAAACTCCATAGTTTGTGAATACTCTCTGCTATCCTGCAGCCATTAATGAATTTTTACAGCTAAACTTGTAAAGCTCCTCCATGACTAGAAAACACTGGCAATGCTGAAAGCGATTTACTTGTACTAGACCAGCAGGGATGGCAGTAACAATTTAATACATCAATTAGGTAGTTCAAAAGGAAAATGTTAAAATTCAATCCAGTATATGAAAATTCTCTGCTTCGTACGCAATTCACTTTAGATGACCAGTCACAGAGATGGGCAAAAACAGCCATCTGGAGTGATCTAGGAACAGAGGAAAACAGAAGAAATACTGAATGGCAGTCAAACAAGATTAGCATTTCCAACAAATATTCGGAACCCACTCTGGATTACAGAATACCAAGTAGGACAAGTTGTAAATAAGGGTGCTTTGAGTGCATTTTGCTTTCCGGTGCTGACAGAGAAGAACAGCAGCCCCCAGCGCAGCCCCCAGGGACACACTGTGGGGCACTTGCTGCATGTGCCCGGGGCTCAGCAACCCCAGGCAGGGCCTGTGGCTCTAGAAAGAGTGTAGAAGCCTGAGACTGAACCAAACATTTGAACAGAGGTGGCAGTGATCTGATATGGAAATAATAGAACTATTCATATGCCTTTTCTTGTCAGTAAAGTTGATACAAACCTGACAATACAACAGTGCTTTTTTTACATAAACTACATCTGCCAAGAAAAGATTTCTTGATTAAAAAAAAAAATACACAAAACTTCACCAATATTCATAGCTATAAGATAAAGGAAGAGTTAATCAAATTGAATTCTTGAGGAAGATCATGTGAAGCAATCAGGGAAAAAGATGTCCCCCTGCCCATCACTAGCAGGCCCTCACCTCCCTGCACGGGAACAGCGTCGGCAGCACTTCCCGACAGGCAGCCAGCCCTCACAGCGCAGTGCTCCCTTCCAAAGTATCACATACCCTGCTACTGCCAGCCACTAAGTATCAGATTAAAGGGATAAATAGTTCTGGTCTGCTGCAGTAAGTAGGGTCCAAGGAGCTCAGCTTTTAAAGTACAATATTTACCATTAAATACATGATGTAAGATAGATATTAAAGTATTGTTATTATGAGCAACCGGAGTCTTTCATTTTGTTTAAGTCTAAGGAAACCACTTCCAAATCTTTTACTCCTTCTTTATAGTTACGACAATTTATCTTCTGGCCTTCCAGAAGTCATCTTTGCTTGTAAAGCCTTCCACATTTCTGCTGATTATATTTTAATAATCTGTGGCAAGAAGGAAGGTCATCAATATAAACCACAGGTACTATATATTTGACATTTCTTCCAGCTGCACTTGCTGACCTGTTCATTTAAAGTATCTATGATCTGTACTAACCTATCTGGGTGAGATACTCCTTTAATTATTACAAACAGGAAAAAAACAAAAAGCTATGCAAGCGTGCAGTATTCAGTAAACAAGGACATGCTAGGTCCACATAATTTGAGAGAAGCAGAAGCTAGAAAAGAGGGACTGAATAACTGCCATGTATGATAGGCTTTGAAGAGAATTGTTTCATGTTCAGCATCTTTCCCCTTTATACTCAAAAATCAATTAGGTTGTTTTCCAAAAATTGTAAATAGCTTCCAAAGGCTGCAAATAAGTCCCTGCTTTAAGTATGAATGTCAATGAACTCACTCAAAATCATGTTCAAATGTCAGAAAAGATTAACACATCCTGGTCACAGAAGGGAGGTCAGAAGAAAGCGCACGCTTTTAGCTTTACTCGGGTGGGCATGATCCAAAGCCAGCCTAAGTCTATGGGAAAACTCCAGAAAGGGACCCAGCATGGCAAAATTCCACAACAAGTGCTCAAAACACAAGAGAACAGAAACAATCCGGGATCAATAGCTTCCAGGTCATTAATCCTAGGCAGGTGACATCCAGTGCACAGTTCGCTACTCTCTTTCACCCACACATTCAAGAAACCTGACTCGATTGGCATCTAGTAGCTCTAAATATTTTCCATGTTTTGCCTTTATCCTTCCCCTACTTGTTTGGCATATGGCTTTCTAGCATCCCATTAATGTCAAACCGTTTAATCGGAATGTAAGCTAAATGCACAGTTTGCTATTTCCTGGATTTCTGTTTGGCAGCCAATGCTTTTTATGAGGAAAATAAAAGCAAAGGTCAGTATGACCAGAAAAGAAAAGTCATCTTCCACAACGGAAGCTTATTTTTCCAGTGAACTGATACACAAGCCTAATTTAGAAAAAGGTCCTTTAGTATCATGTTATTATTAGTAGTATCACAAATAAACACAGAAACCAATTCACTTTACAGACCTCGACATCAAGCATTCAATAGAAAATCCCTTGGTGTTTTATTGATTTTTGTTTTATTGATTTTTTTAAATAGCAATATCACAGTTAAAATGTATCATTTTGGTGAAAAACATCTAAAACTTTCCCATCTTAAAGTAAGTTATTACAAATTATTTCCACAGCAACTGGCAACTAACGATTCAATCCATTTAAAGAACAACAAAGTAATGGCTTTATTTGGAAGCCTTTTTGATTAAATAACATATTAACCTTGATGAAGCTTTCCAAAAAGGGATTAGCGTACTCGAGTGCATCAGCTGATTATGAGACAAATATAACAGTGATAAGATGCTGGTTCAAAATTTTTGAATCTGATGAGTATAACAATTTAGCCGCTAGGATGGAGTTGGCACTTCCAGTTTCCATCTCAACAGTAAAGTGTCCACTCGGGATACAAAAAGACATCACCCAGCAAAAGTATGCAGTAACTGGGAGTCAGGAAAGGTCTCCTAAATCACTAAACTGAGCAGACCAAAATACCCTGCATAATTACTGCAATGTCAGAAATAATTAAAAATTATTTGCTAAGAAAGAAAAAATAAATGTATTAAAGGAGAAATCCAGAAAGCAAATACAGATTTATACTCCCATTATGTCATCCATTTTGACCAAAACTCACTGACCCACCTCGCTTTATTCGTCTATACTGTAATAATACATTTTGCATACCTGTTGTATATCCTTTCCATTAATTTATTTGCTTAATGGATGTATAAGTAAGTCTACTACAATTACGCTTTTTAAGGGTCAAATCCTACTCACTTCTGAACCCAGTACTGTAATTTCTACTACACTGGATGATAACACAGCAGACCTCAGGAACAGCTGAAACACAGCCGATTCTGTGCTGTTGACATAATCAAGCCATGTTACAACCAGGCTGCCAAACCCTTTTATAACCCTGCCAAGTCCATGAATTGGTGTCTCCATATGCCCCCAGCCGCCCCCCCTTCCCAAAAAAAAAAAAAAAAGTTTCTGTATTTCTTAATTCTACACGTTCAAATTAAAATTCACACGGTTATGACTGTGGCAAAGAAAAACCTCCTTGAGTTTATTTTAAGGACCAAATCTTGGAACTCTTGCAGAGTTGTTACAAGTTACACACCACACAGACACACACACGGACACACACACAAAAACCCCAACCCAACAATTGTCTAAGCGCAGCTATTAATATTCATGTTGATTCCACATGAAACAACAGCAGAGTTACCCGAGCAGCTACAGTTATGTCAGCGCTTGGAAGT
Organism: Prinia subflava; assembly: GCF_021018805.1. Taxonomy (NCBI): domain Eukaryota; kingdom Metazoa; phylum Chordata; class Aves; order Passeriformes; family Cisticolidae; genus Prinia; species Prinia subflava. The sequence goes on from NC_086249.1 coordinate 56,336,560, forward strand.
TATTCCAGGCTGTTTTGTCCTGCTGCCCTGAATATTCAGGAACTTCAACAATCCATCCAGCAACTGCTACCGCAGAGTAAGTGCTCTGCTTCGCCTGGCTCTATGCTAATGACTGCCAGGCACCCTCTGCTGAATCGGGGGGGATGAAGGGAAGGAGGAGGGGATGTCACACCCCCCGCCAGTGGGGACGGGACTGGCAGAAGCACGGCATCGCGTGGGGTTAATTCCCCACGTGTTGGTTGTTGCTGCACCTTGAAATCTGACAATGGGAAAGTGAAACGAGCCCGGTCTGTTTGTTTGGATATATTGAAAGTAGCATCGGGACTTTGTCCACGACCTCCTCCGTGGGAAGTTCCCGCCGCCCCTCCAGCGCGGCAGAGCCCGAACCCCCCGCCCCCGCCCGAGGCAGGGGGAGAGCCCCCGGGAACTGGAGGCGCTTCCGACCGCTCTGATCTCGGGGTCACGGCAGTTATGCGATCCCTTCTCCTTACCGAGCAGATTCAGCCCTGTAACCTACAGATTGAGAGATAACAGTCTCATGCTTTTGCCCTCCGTTGCAAAGGCGGCTGTTATTGCATCAGGAATTTCCTCTTTTGCCAGCTCCTTCTATCCCCCCGACACTCCTCCCCGGCTGGGGCAACTTTGGGGCTCACCTCCCCCCCGCGGTCTCCCCAGCCCGCGGGGTGCGGGGATGCCCCCGCACCGTCCGCATGCGCAGCGCTGCGCCCGCTCTCGGCTCCGTCCCTGCCACCGCGCCCGCGTTGCTCTGCGCGGTAGCAGGATCCAGCCTTGCTAAATCCCTGCCGCGCTCCCGCTGCCCCCCGTCTCCTCCTCCTTGGCTGGCGGGGGCCTGGAGCTGCTCGCACCTGCTCCTCGGGGACCGACACCCCCACCCCCCTCACCGAGGATGCAGCCCAGCCCGGCCGCCTGGCACCTCTCCCCACTACCCCAAAGCAAAGCTGCCGCCACCTCCTCCTCCTCCTCGCCGTCTTCCCGCCCTCCCTCCACCTCCCCCGTTCACCATGTGGCAACTGCCTCAGAGCCCTACACAAAAAGTGCACGTGTCCCCTCGGATGTGTGACAGCAGCTGATGGCCAAGCGGCCTCCATCGCCCCGGAACGGGCCCGACGCCCGGGCAGCTCCGCGCCCCATCCCGGTTAACGCGACACCCCAGTGTCTATGTCGCCGTCCCCCCATCAGGACCGCTCCCCGCCCACTCCCGTGCACCCTTCGGGCGGCTTTTTCCCAGGGTTGCCCGCTTTAAAGATACATCCAAGGATAAACTTCAGCTGCGGGTTCGGTCAGAAAGCAAGCACTTTCCGGCCCCTTCCCACCCCCGCCGGCCCTCCGCTCCCGCGCTGCGCTGTCCGCGGCCACCCCTAGCCCCGGCACGCCTCGGTCCGGGGGGCAGGGAAGGGGACAATGACAGGGCGACACTTGCAGGGCGCAGCGGGAGGGGGGCACAAACTCCCCTCTCGCCCTCTGTCTCTCCGTCCCACCAAGAAGCAGCGCCGCCGGCTGCGGAGAAGGCCGGCTGGGTGCCGGGGCAGCGCGGGAGGGGCAGCGGGAAGCGGCGCAGCGCTCGCCCGGACCGCACCGCGCGGGGGTGGGACGGGGGCGGCGGCGGCAGCGGGGGGGCGGCGGGGCGCGCGTGTGCCTTGCGGCGCTTACCTGGCGTTGGTGCAGTCGTTGTAGAGGGTCTCGAAATCCTTCCTGGAGATGAGTTTGCAGCGGTTGACCCCGGGCTGGATGGCCCCCAGCCCCCTCAGGATGCGGACCTGCTCCACGTTGCAGACCACGGGCGTGATCTCGAGCCGCTTCAGCTTGGTGTAGACCGTGTGCAAGCCCCCCACCAAGTGCTTCAGGAAGAGGTCGAAAGCCTGGGGCAGGCAGATGAGCTCGCAGCCCTCCACGGTGAAGGAGGCCACTTTGGCCCCCCTCAGGTCCACCATCTTGCACTCGTTATTCTGGGGGGTGTTCTCCACCGGGGACGGGGTCGAGTACACGGGCTTGCCGGGCAGGCTGCCGGCCGCGCTGGCCGTGCTGGCATTGGGAGTGGAGGTGCCGCCGCTGCCGCCGCCGCTGCTGCCGCCGCCGCCGCCGGTGCCCAGGCTGGGGCTGCCGCCGCCGCTGCCGCCGCCGCTGCCGTTACCGCCGCCGCCGCTGGTGGTGGAGGTGACTGTGGCCGCCGCTGCCGCCGCCGCCGCTGCGATGGGCTCCGGCCGGAATAGGTTTGTCCCCGAAGCGGCCGGCGGGGGAGCGATGGACGGAGACGGAGAGGAGGTGGCCGACGACGAGGTGGCCGACGACGAGGTGGCCGACGACGAGGTGGTGGTGGTGGTGGTGCAGGCGGCAGAAGTTGAGACCGGAGGCTGAGGGGGGACCAGCTGGGTCGGAGGGATCAAAGCAGCCGGTACGGCCATGGTCACATATACGGCGGAGGGGGCAGGGGGAGGGGGGAAAGTTCCCACACACACACGCAGGGGAAAGGGGAAAAATTAAAAAAATATTTTTAAAAAAAATGAGGAAAGAAAAGAAGGGAGGAGGGGGGGAGAAGAAGGGGGGGATAACCCCAGATCAGGTGCTGCGGCGAGCGAGAGAGCAGGGGGCAGAGTGAGAGAGAGAACGCACAAAGTGTCCCGCAAGTGGGGACGGAGGAGGAGGAGGAGGAGGAGAAGTCCGCTCCGGGCGGCGGGGCTGGGGCCGAGGGGAGGGGGAGGGCAGTTTCTTTTTGTGGTCCTTGCTCTAGCACCACGTTAAAGACGAAGGTGAAAAGGAGGAGGTTTGAAGGACTTCGGTTCTCTCTGGCAAGTACATTGATCAAAGATTGAGAGGGGAATGACAGAGAGAAAATGAGCGGGGAAGTGCTGGCTGCTGCCGCCGCCGCCGCTCGCTCGCTGGACGAGTTGTTGTTGTCACACGGTGCGGAGGGGAGGAGCTCCGGCAACTTGAAATACCCTTTGAAGCAGCAAAAGGCTCACTCACTAGTATTAACCCAAATTATCCAACCAGGAACCCGGAGCAGGAAAACAGCGAGAGAGGGAGAGAAGTCCCTCTCCCCCCTCCTTCAGGAACCGTTAGATTACATGTTTCATATTTCACCCCACCAGAGATGAGATGTAATTTTCCCAGCCCTTTTCAACAGTCGCTTGTCAACACAGTTTGTGGAGAAACACGAGCGTCTCCAGCGTTCCCCCAAAGCCGGGCGGGAGCGGGGGAGCCGGGGCGTGGGGCGGGCGCTGGGCACCGCACACCTTGCCGGGGCAGACAAAAGCAGAAACCTCCGGACGGGGCTGTAGCTCTTACTGCTGTTGTTGCTCTCCCGGGACCACAAACGCTCCTCCCGGCGGGGTGGGAGCTGCTGCCGCGGGTCCCCTTTGTTGCGCGGCGGGCGGCGGCGGCTGCGCGGGCAGCCGCACGCGGCAGCATCCGCGGAGGGCTTTCCTGCGGCGGCCGCGGATCGGCGGGGACGAGGCCGGGGTCAGGCCGCCGGGACGCCGCGCCGAGCGGGCTGCGGCGGCACAGAAGTAACTTGAGAGAGGGGCAGGCGGGCGGCCCGCGCGGGTCCCGCCGCGCAACAGGTGTCGGCGGCGCGCAGCAGGCGCGCACCCCGGCCCGGCCCGGCCCCTCGGCCGCGGAGAGCGCGCAAAGTCAGCCGGCGCGCTCGGCCGCGCATGCGCGGTGGGGCGGCGGCAGGCGCGGTACCTGCCGGCCCCGAGCCGGGATGCGGCTGGAGCGCCTTTGGCGTGCCGGGCTCCGTCGGGAGAGCCGCGGCTTGTTCTGCGTGTCTTGAGGGCACTTCGCACTTTGAAAGGGGTAAAGAAATGGCCACTGGTACAGATGGGGGGGGTCTGCAAAATCAAGGGTCGGTGCGTGCGTAGTTCTTGCTGTTTAAAAAATACACGCTGTGTGTACTTAATTGCGATGCATGTATGTGCCCATAGCCTTTTTTTTTTTCCTTATGATACTATTACATGAGACATGACTCACGGGATGACACATCTGTAGAGTGGATAATCTCAACTGTAGTAATTTGGTGCAGGGGAATTTCCACAGTATCAGACATAAACTGTTCTCATATGATCTGCTTGCTTATTGTACTTTAATTTACGGGAATTTGTGTTCTAGTGACACTTAAGACACCTTTTGCTAGTGAAATTTAAGCTATCCTTCACTAAAATCTTTAAAATTGCAAATAAAACCATGAAAACACAAAGTAATGGTTTGCTTTAAAGTCTTGTGTACCTATAATTGCTCAGAACACTTATTTGAGTCGTTTTTAAGTGTTTTTTTTGAGAATGTTTATCTCGAGGAGCTTATGCAACTTGAGTTCCAGTGGTGGGATCCCAGTGGTGGGATCTTGTGTTGCATAACACTTCTAATTTCAAACTGTAAATACACTGCCTTTTTCTTTTTTTCACTTGTAGAAAGCCAACTCTGTCCATATTTTCTTCCCTCACCTGTTCTTTTTGCATGTCACCTGCTCTCACACCTTGTGAAGCCAGAACAGCTCCATTAGAAGATCAGGACAGAGCCAGACACGCGTGATATGGCCACTTGGCGATCTGGGTGAACTCTGAATTAGGAATTACAACTTCATTTGTTCTCTAGTTTTCCTACAACATGATGCACACCAGCTCTTCTGCTTTGCTATTTGCTATGTGCTCCCACAGATACATAATTCTCATGGTCCAAAGGAAGATGTAGTTTGAAAGGGTTTACTGCCAGGGGTTTGGGTTAACTCTGATGATATCAATGCAATACTGGGATTAGAAATCTAGAAAGAAAGACTTTTGAAAAGGTTCGAGATTCCTCAAAGCTTCTGGCACGGTAAGTGTTTCTAATTATTATGGGGAGTGTCACAATTTAATTTAACCTGCACCTATACTGACACACTCACATAAACCAACAAATCCTGAGGTCATTCTCTGTAAAATTCTCTAGATTGCATTTCTCTTACTTGCTGACTCTTTCATGTAATAATATTGTTGGGTGTTTTCTTTTTCTCTCTTTGAGTTGATATCAGCAAAACTCAAATTACTGTAACTGATATTTGAAAATTCTCCCTGTGTCAAGTGAAGACTTATGGTGCTGAAATCAATAAGACTGTTTAAAATTCAAAGACCTGCAAATCGTTCTGTTTGTCCTTTGATAGGGCCTGGGCTGATTAAAATGCGACCAAGAAAGCTTAATTGCTGCACTAATTAAGAAGTCTTTAATTTCTTTTCTGGAATATTGTTTGAAGCAGGGTTTCTGTTCTGCTCATGTAGCTGTTCAGGGCAGGTATTCTCTCTCTTTCTCTCTCCTTTTTTCTTTTGACCATTTCATTAAAATGTATGTTAAAACAGTAAGATGTATTGACAGTGATTGTAATTTATTGCTCTAAAAAAAGACTGATATGGAGTTCACTATTTTATTAAATTACAATTTTGAGGGCAGCTGTAAAGGGTAAAATGCAATTACAAAATGCATTGTAGCTGTTGCATTTTAAGGAATTTGAATACTTGATTGACAGGAGATGGGATAGTACACCAGCACCCTCCCCCATCTTCAGTTATTATTGATAATTAAATATTAAAATTCATTCAGTAAAACACCCCAGAAAAGTATTTATCTCTGAATGTGTGTGAAGGAATGGTCCGGGGGAGGGGATGCATACAGCAGATAGGCACCTGGTAAGGATGAACACTGTGTTATCATGTTAAGTTCATCCACAATCTTTTTTCTCCTGCATTTCTTTGGAATTTATTTTCCTGAGAAATGCTTTTCTGTCTTATATGTTATCTTACCCTTGTTTAGTGACCTATTTTGTTCACTGTTTCTGAGGAGGAGAAACTAGAGGATTTCACAAAGCTTTCTGTGTGATCAATAGACTAATGTTTTAGGTTTAATCATGCTGCATTATAATTCTGGCAAAAAACTGCCGAGCAGAGATTCTAAGAAAGGAGCAAGTACTGGCAAAGAGAAGGTAAGTTCTGCTTTGCTTTAATCTCAGGTCTCAAGCAGCAATCCCCCTTTGAAGAGCTATCTGCTATTTAGAGGGAAGACTGAGAAAGAGGGAGGGACCTCATACAGAATCCCCCCTGCATCGCTCAGGAAAATAGACTCATAGAAATCTAAGTGTGTGAAAAGGGATCCCTTTTTGCTTCTCTTCTACCAAGACATTTACTAAACATTGACAAACACCATGAATACAATTGAGATTGATGTGAAGTGTTGTATCAGTAGTAAGAAACTGGATACTGCAGTGCTGTTTTTCTAATTGTTGTGTTATAGTCAAAGTAGCACAAAACCTTGTCCAATACAAATACAAACTGGATTCCTTTCAGTGACAGGACAAGTAGATAACATGCTTAATAGATACAAAGGGAGATTTGCCATTCCAAGCACGATGTCACGCTAATTGTGTTTACTCTAATTGAAAGCAAGGTTTTGGGGAACCTGAAATTACTCATAGGATATTTTTAATAGCTGAATAATAATAAAGTGCAGCAAACGTTGATCACAAACCTTTTGATCTTTCAAAAATCTATTGGAAAATTAAATGAAAAGTGGAGTTTGGTACAAACAATGCCCCAGGGCAAAAAAACAACTAACACTAGATTTTCCAGTCCAGCCATAACACAAATCAATTTGAGCACACTTCTATGGCCAGACTGCCAGATTGTTATGACTGCTAATTCACTCAATCAAACAGTACATTAGTACACCGGGCACAAACAGCTTTAACAATAGCATGCATTTCTGAGCAGTCCACCATATATCGTAAAAAATCCAAAATGCATGGCAAGATTACTTTCACATTCTGTTTACTATAAATCGTATTTACGTATGGTGCCTGCCTAACAAAAGAAGGAAAAAAAAAATGAAAGGATGAAAGTGAAGAAACTTCAGGAACCTTTAAAAATAACTTTTAAAGTTCTTAAAAACGAGAATCTGGGAGCACTTGCTCCTAGTTGCGCTGGTGTTTAATGTGAAACTCTCAGCCGGAGAGTGTCTGGGCATCCTCAGCACAGAGCTGGATGAGGAATTGCTGCGGGCTTGGCAGCTCGCACACGCCCTGGCTAACCCCAGCTCCGGCACTTCAGCGCTAGAGCGTCTTTTGCCGGCTTTACTCCTGTGAGTCAGCTCACTGGCTCCGAGGGTATCCATCGCCTGAGTAGAGGGGCAGGATTTAGCCCCAGGGAATATCCCTCAATCCTTCCCCTTCATCCCCACGAGCAATGGGGGGGATTATCCCCGGGGATGCTAACTGGTGCTCCGGCCAAGGACGCGCTGTACTGAGAGATGCGATAACCGACGGCTCGGGAGCCTCATCCCTTCCCTGCCTCCTCGCCTGCATCCGACACACACGCGCGCACGCCCCACACACACACCCACGCACAAGTGCATATATGGAAATCGCAAAAACCAAACGCCAATTAAGCAACTTGCTTATTTACGTGTTTTTTTTTTTCTTAAGTCGCTATTCTGACTTCGGAAAAGGCGTCTCGAAGTCAGTAACTAAAACAGCCTTTCTGTCGAGCTGAGCCTCTCTGTCACGTTGCTGCTACCAGAGCCACATGGTGAAACGGGTCGGGTCATGTTCCCCTCCCGGGCTGGCTCGGGATGGATGGATGGATGGATGGATGGAGCAGTGGCTGGGCACTGCTTGCTGACATTCACCTGACAACTGACAGCCGAGCAGGAGAGCTGCAGCGGAGGGAGGAAATGATAACCAACTTCCCTGCTTGGTGCAAAAGAGAGCTGGGATAGACGGGGTGGGCTTCTGTGATTTTTGAGTTATACTTGGGCTCTCATTAAAGGTCCTCAGTCCAACGTGCTAATTCACCTGCCAACAGGTAGGAAGAGTCGCTCGGAGCAATAATTATCAAGTACAAAGCCCTTGCCATTAAATTGTGTTAAAGCCGTGATCTAATCTGGGCTGCCCTTTGCCGTGCCTCCCCCCTTTACAGAATTAGTTCGCTCAGCCGCTCCATCCCTCGCTCCCAGCCCAGGCTAATCGGAGCACTGGCACCGGGGAGCCGGCACCGGGGAGCCGGCCCCGGGTTCAGCGCTCCCGGCTCTCCGATGCGGTCTCTGCGGGGTACAGGGGCACGGCTGCTCCTGCTCCGCGCCCCGGAGCTGGCGGGGCGCGGCCGAATCCTCCTCCTCCGTCCATCCCTCGGCCCCGCCGCGCCCCGGTGCCGCCGCCCGCGGCCGTGGGGGGGAAGGCGGGCGGCGATCGGGGCCCCGCGCCCGGCCGGGCGGAGGGCGGCGGCGGGGCTGCAGCTCCAGCACTAATTGCTTCCCCTAACGATATTAATAACAACGACAAAAAATGCACATTGCCGCCTTCTTTTTGTATAGGAACTGACAGCCTGCGAGACGCAGCTTCTTCTTCCTCATGTCACTTAAGTGAATGGAAAACGTTGGGGGAGGGGGTGTTACCTTTATTATTCCAATATTTCAGAAAATCAGACAAACATTATTAATTGGGTTTTTTTGGGACTGGGGTTACGAAGGATTTTTAAAGGTCCGAGCCCTTGCTTGAAAAGTTTCAGCACAGAGCGGAATTTTATAGAGAGTTATAAACTCTGGGTAAGAGGAGGATGTTATAAATGGAAGTGCTGACACAACCTTAACTATAGCGTGTAAACGGCTATGCTATAATATCCATTAAGCAGAAAGAAAAATAAGATGGCTGATCAATAATTTATACAAAGAGTACCAACTGCAGACATAATAACTGTAATGTTTGCAAAGCAATCTCTCGCTCACCAGGCTTAACAGTAAACTAGTGGGGCTGTTAATTTCCAACTCCTACAGGTAAGAGTACAAACAAATTACTTAAACTTGTATTTTGCTCGATATTTTGCATGCCTCGGTAGGATAAAATACAATTTAATTACGATGCAACTTGGGCTGATTGAGGAGCGTCCCCCTCCCTCCTCCCTTCCTCCTGCCCGCCCGCCTGCTCTTCCCGAGGGGACCTTCCTGAGCAAAGCTCCGCCCGAGACACAGGAACAGGTCGCTTGGACGGGCGTCGTAAACGGGTCGACTTTTGGGTCACCGTAGTTCTTCGGAGAGTTATTCATACACGGAAACAAAATGAAGCCATTTAACTTCAAAAGAAAGTTGCAAGGTTTTCCAGTGCCACGAGCTGAAACACAATACCCCCACCGGCCCGATAAGCATCAGCTGTCAAAGGACAATGCACTGGCTTTCCATGCATCAGGCTACCGGGAAAAAAAATCTGCTTTAGGGAAAACCAGTGCTTCTTCCACTATCATAAACGAGAGCAGGCAAGCAACTGATCTCTTCATTGGCTTGGGAGCCTTAGCTCCCATTTCTGTCTACTGTATTTAGGTAGGAAAGCAGAGGAACAAAGTCTGAAAGTTCCTAAGTAGACTCCTGTAATGTGCCCAGGTTGGGTTTTTTTTTCCCATGCCTTTTGCAATAGTGCCAAAGAGATCACTTCTTTGTGGAATAACAAGAGATAAATGTGTCAGTGGAGGACGTTTTTTGACAATTCTCCCCCATGCCAGCCTGGACAAAACCCCGAAGTTATGTTGCCAGCCGCACAAAAAGAAGCTCATATTTAACGTGGCGTGCACAGCTCTGGGAAAGCTTTCAGCCGTGCTTCTTTGGGACGTCACGGGTGTTTTGTGCAGTAAAAACAGAGAAGCAAAGCGGGAGACACCTTACTTCTGAGCCCCGAGCTGTGATGCAGGGAGGCTGCTCTGCGGGGCAGTGCTTCACACACACGCACACACACACAAGCACACACACGCACACACACACACCAAAAAAAAAAAAAAAAAAAAAGCATCTGTAATTGCTTGCATGCCTCGTGCTTGCTTACGACTGACCTCTCCCAGTTCAGCTTCAATAAAGTAAAGTAACATAGATGACAGCAGTCTGTAGAGTTTATGTGGAAGCCGGAGCTGCCCGCCCGTGCCCTGCGGGATGCAGTGTGGAGCAGCGCTGCTCGCAGCAGAAGGCGCAGCGCCCGCTGGTGCCCGGGGCGGGGGCAGCGCTCCCTGCGCGCCCCTCCGCGCCCCGCGGAGAAACGCCCTTTCGGGGGAAGGAAATGCGCCGCACTGGGGAATGTGGTACGGACAAAAGAGGGTTTAAGCCCATCTGTGGCTAAGGGAGGGTTTGTTTCTTCATTGTCCAAGTGTAAGCTTAGAAGAAGCAGAAATGGAAAAGTTGTCTTTCCCCTGCTGCTCCCCATCTGTCTGAGGAGGTGTGTGAATGGGGCTATTGTTTCATAGGCAGCATCTTCACACTCGGAAGGGAATCGGAAGGCCTGCCTGACTCTAAAGCCTTGATGGGAAACATGAACAACACGAGACACATTTCTGAGATTTGGATACCACCACCACCCCCCCAACACTCAAAAACTACAGCAGATTTGTGCGATCTTTTCATTAGGCCCTGTTCTTTTCTCGGGTGTTTTGGGGGATTTGTTTATTTGTTTATGTGCATGAGAGATTGTTACTGGGCATCATTTAGATTTTCTTGGAGATTGTCTGATCTCCTTGATGTGGAGATGAAGATGACCTTAGCAAGGAAGGCAACAAACAACCCTTTGGATGGAAGATACCAAGTGGATAAGCTCAAAATAGACCTTCACAATGGCAGTGAATGTCCCTTGTATTTACTTATTGTTTGCTGTGGATTGGGCTACTGGTTAATGTTCTCAGTCAGATCCAAACACATAAAATTATGTCCAGCATAATATAATTTCCTATGCAGGGTTCACAAAGCTGTAAGGGGCAGCTTTGGATTATATCACACACACTGGAGCACAAGTAGATGATGATGAACTAGACTTGTCTTCTTCTAAATCCGTCTTTAAAAGCTTTCAGTAAACCACTGGTTCACATTGTATAAATGTCTTAGGTTACTAAGACCTTGTTCAGCAGAGAAGAAAACCTCCAAATATGTTCTCAAGCACCTTGGGCTCAAGGACTAAAATCATCTGGTAGATAATGAACGGCAGTCCAAGATTAACATTTATCCGTTCTCTACCTCTATTTGACAGTCACACCTTTCCCTTATTTGTGCTGGGCATTCTTCATCAACAAAAAGAACCAAAATGTACACTTAAATAATTCCCTATGCAAATTTTTTTTTACACAAACCCATTAATATGGAAGGCACTGAATACCAAACTAGTTGAAAATTATGTGGCAATTCTTGATTTTCTCTATTTTCTCATTAAAAAAAAGTCCATGTATTTTAAAACAATATAACACTTGGTATGGAGATAAAACATTTTTGAAAGTTCCTGTGTCTTTATGGTAAGTTAAAGGGGACAGTAGGGCCAAAGTAAATTCCCTTATAATATACAAAAATTGATGGTGGATAATGGCAAAAGACTTTTATTAAGACTGTTTGAATTCACTGTTGTCTGTTCCTCTCCAGTGCTCAGTGATTCACTGCAACTGCAATTTATTAATATGAATACTTGGTTTTAAGCTTATGTATTTAAGTCCTTATACAAAGTAAGTTCTTGAAATATTTATCAAAAAAAATACTTACAAACTTAGCAGTTCCTGAATACATTCATAGCTTTAAGTGCAGCTGCAGTTCTATAGACAGAGACTTAACACTGGAAAACAAGAAACTGAGTCACAAGAGTGGAAAAAAGAAAACCATGTTTTATCCTTATACTTTAAAAAGAAAAGGAGTTTTTTACAGAAAAGCAGTGAATACATTTGAGTGACAAACAAATTTAAGAAAAACATAAACATCTAAAAGGATTGAATGACAATAATTAAATTTTATCCACACAAAATACTTTTTAGTCAAAATTATATACTAGCAAGTTTATTTTATTAAAATTTGTTCTTCTAAACATGTGACTATAAACTTAAGATGTAAATTTCAAAACAAGAAAATGAGCTACCACCATCTAAATTGCTTTAATCTAGCTGGTTAGAAGGAGTTTTAATTGTTGTGCTTTTGCTTAATTACACCCTTCTATCTGACGATCAGTCTCAGGCAGTTGGGGATTATTCTGTTTTCACACGTGAAGAGGAACAGGGCAACTTAGGTCCACAACAGAACTCAGGTTCCACACTGCTCCTGCGAGTTGTCTCATGACTTAATAGGTGCCAAAATCCCTTAGTACCTGAGCTCACGTTGACACAATTCACCAAGTGTGTAGGTTTCTATTGTCGGCCATACTGATGGAGGCACAAATCTCAGAGCTGCTGGGGTTTTTCTGAAGAGACAATCCATGCCTAAACACAAGCAGTCTTGCTGTGGGTTCACTACATTTGCAGGAGTGGACCTCCAAGGAAGGTTAAGCTGAAATGAGGCTGTGTGCTTCTGCGTCCATATTTTAATTCTGTGGTACAGCTAATAACCAGTTGGGCAGGTCATTTCCAGGGTGGGAAACCAGTTTTCACACATCCAGCTTCTTTTGTTCCCACAGGACAAGAGAACTAAGCTAGGTTTCCTACATGGCAGCAATGAATGTGAGCAATCAAATATGAGGTCTGCAATTATTATGGTTTCACTGGTTCTTCCTTGGAAAATCTAGGCCAATTGACAAATACTCTACTACCAGGGGGAAGACCTCCAAGCAGACTCTCTTACTTCTCATGTCATCTTGCTGAGAAATTTTTTAAGGGCTGAATTCAACCACACCTGCTGTGGGGCTGTACAGTGTCTTCACTGTCAATATCATGGAATACCCCTTGCTGAAAATGAAGACCTTTCGTTCTCTGCTGGTAAAGTTGTCCTCTTTTGAAAGTGGGACCCTTAAGTAGTTTAGATACTTCTAAAATGTTCTTCTGTGGCTTTTATTTTCTGCTGTAATCTGTACGATCTACAACCATATTCAAAACAAACATTTTCTTAACAGCTCGAAGTTTTATTTTTTCCTATCAAGCTGAAACAATTACAAGGAAAATAATGCATATAGAAGTATCTGCAATTGAGAAAGTGTTTTCTTGAGTGTTTTGTTTCCTACTGACATAAACTTAGAATTCAGCATACAGTTTACAAGTAAGAGCTGATAGCTGAATACTTTTAAATACAGTGATAGATAATGGCTGCAGTAAACATGGTTTTGGAAGCTAGGTTTATGCTAGCAAATTAAACTTGCCTGGGAATGTTCCTATGCAATAAAGCCAACTAGCACACGTGCCTATTTGTAAACGTCTCCTGTTCAAAACAGGGTAGTAATAGCCGCCTTCCAGCTGGGAAGGGTCTCGGATGTACAGCTTCCCTGTCCTTCAAACTGCACCCAGGAATTGGGGTTTAGGATGCTAAAGTGAGGGCAATTCAAACAGTTTTACAGTGTAGACACACTGTAAAACTGTTTGAATTGCCCTCACTTTAGCATCCTAAACTCATGGAACATTCCTGGCACTAGTGCAACTGTAGCTTGAACTGTTTTGTATTACAGTAACTATCTTAAAACCTATATTCACACGGGACATTTTTATAGGTGCAAGCTCTTGATCTTGCAATCTTTACGTGGGCAACATTCCTATTGAATTCTAGAAAAAAAATCTTTAAAAAAAGTTTCCTTCATTAGTGAGGAATCCAGCTTTGGCTTATAATTAGAGAAGAAAAAGGAAGTAAAATTGTAACACAGGAGGAGCTTGCGAAAATGCTGCCTAAAACAGTTTTCCAATGGCATTAAAGTATTACGCACGAATACAGGTCCTGCTTAATTAATTTAGCAGCCTAGACTAGAGATTCAGGTTTTTGTGTTCTCATGCTTTTGTGCTGGGTATTTGAAGCTGAAAATGTAAACATGAATGCATTTTCTATAAGAGCTTCTAGAAAAATGTTAGGGAAGGCAGGGCACATTCCTTGCTGGGTTTTGTGTTAGATTCTTTACACTCAACGTCAGCTCCAGAAACCAGCCTGGGAAGTTAGAGTCTTCTTGCAACAGGTTGCCTCCTGTCAAATTTATAAGGCTATTTATAACTTTTATTGATAGAAATATCATAAAAAAGCATTATGCAAAGGGACCAATACATTTATTTGTGTGTTTCCCCCTCAGTTAATATGAATTAACACAGTATTGGCCTGTTCGGGAGTCACATAAATGCAATGTCTTATACTTCTCTTTGCAGCTGTAGCTTGTTTTGAATAGACATATAGAAAATAACAGAGGAAAGATTATTCTTTAGAATTTTCACTTTGCCATTTACAAATCAATGATGTTTGCATCTGTCTTAACACATTTGTGAAGTGGCCTGTAAAGGAAGATGGTGTTACAGACTGAGCTGGAAAACAGTCTCGAGAAGAAAAGTACTACTAGTTTTATTCCGAACCAGCAGTTACTATGAATGATATACTTGACACTTCATAAATAATAGCACACTAAAAAAATCAGGAAGAAGATTACTTTTTGATTCAGTCTTGCAGTCAACTGATATTATTCACAAATAAAAATTTCAGGGTCAGTTTTGATAATCTAAACCTACAAAGGAGAATAAAATCTTACTTTCTTCCCCTTGAAGAGCTTTCAGATAGCAATTACTATTTGGAAATCTGTTAGAAAAATTTACTTGGGAAAGGGTTGACTTTCTCTCTACAGCTTGTTTTCCCAGAGATGATGTTTTTAGTACTCATCTCAGAAACATTTTTTTAATAATAAATCCCTTAATTAGTGATGGAAAGAAAAAGCCCCTAAACTTATGCTCTTTAATTTGTCTCAGCACGTATTGACCTCTCATGTAAATTCTAACAATCTTCAGTTCATTGCCTTGCTTCTTGGGGGAGACTATAATAATGCAGAAAGAAACTTTATTTCTTGCTGCTGAGTAGCAGTACAAAACTTGGTTAATTAAAAAGCCTAGGCAAGAAAGGTCCTTGTGTTTGTGAAAAGTCTGAGCTCTCTTTCAGGCTCAGTTATTTCTCTGATAACCAGCGATTATCTTTTTTGCAGAAACAGTTCCAATAAGACAAAGGTGCCCTCTGTAGGGGACAGGCTGTAAATGATGATGGGGAGCTGGAGTTTAGTATTTGCAGAATGTGACAGAAGAGAGTAACTTACTAGCAGTCTGGGTCTCTGAGAGGCACTACAGATTAAATATTATGTACAAATGAAACAGTGCAAAAAAAAACCCAAACCCCTCCCACTTCAAAATAAAGCAGAAAACAATATTCTCAGCTGCAGATAACTAACAGTTTTGCAATAAGCTGCCCTGAAGCTAAATGTGTAGCACAGTGAAAAGTGCACTCCAAGAATCTCCTGAATAAAAGGAAATATGAATTTCCATCGGAAGAACTTTACAGAAATAATAGAATTCCAAAAGCAACATGCTTGAAAGGTCTCTGTAGCATGTACTAAAAAGTTTACCACAAAGCAGATTCATTAACCATCCCAGGCGACTCACATATTGCTTGCTAAGGAATTGCCTTTGTTAGCATGCCCACAGACACACATTAACTGGTGTGCAGAATCTCTAGTGGCTATTTGAAATTATTTTGGGAATTCTTCCCTCAATTTATAATGGCAGCTAATGCCTGCCCAGAGAGAGGCAGGGAATTCAACACTAGATGTAGTTCATTGCTCGTTATTAATTTTTTTTAGGCCTCATTTTTATAATCCATGAAGATGACCTGCAGTTTTTGTTAACCTGATTTTCTCTCTCCTTTTCTTTTTACATTATTTTTAATTTATATATACCCATACTGCTGGAGTAACAGTCCCATTGTATACAGTGCCCTGCACTACTATGTAATGAACTGCAGCAAGGAGTGGACAAACCCCTCAGAAATATGATTTATCCTTCATCTTGCTTTACTGGAGAGTCAAAGAAGCCGAATGTAGTGCTAGTTAAAGTGCATTATATGTTGGTTACTACAAAGTACTTGACTAAACCATAGTTTAGAAAGCAAAGATCAGTGTTGTAATTGTGCAGTCTATCTTACTATAGACTCTAAATAAGAGTCTTAGCCTGCTTCTAAACATGACTGTAAAAAAAAGGGTGGGCTTTGGTCACTGGAAGAGAAGTTAAAGATAATAAATTTTAAAGGCTATGGATTGGCAAATGTTTTTGAGGTTTTTTTCCTTATCTAGATCATCAGTTAGGCTCCATTTTTGTAGTTCACAACATCACAAAGCCTGACTGTCTTTCAGAAGCAGGATTGAAGGAAAGGGAGAATGTAAACCTATGACATTGCCTTTCCTAAACACAGGTTCTGGTCAAAGAGAGCTTGTTCCTTTCCTTACCCACTGTAGGAAATGCTTGTATGAGAGATGTATCCCATATTTGAACCATGTAAACAGCAGATTAATGTTGTCTTTTGTTTTAACTATTATCTAAATCAGTAAGCTCTTTCCTTCAATCTGTCACATAGTGTTGAACCTCCCAGTCTCATTTAAGAGAAGTAATTTCACTATGCTACTTTTTGATCTTCAGGGCATGTCTCCAAGTCTATTTACATAAATAAATGTACAGGGAATGACTGAGATTATGGAGCTTTGTGAGCTTTTGATATGCCCTCTTCACATCCTGTTGCTTACCCTGTGAATCAGATCTGACACTTAGCAGGGTATTCACTTTACCTTCTCTCACAGCCAAAATTAATGCAACCTAGAGGACAAAAGTGGGGATCCTAACTCAATGGGGAATGCTTGTGGATGCTGCCATTCTGTGTGAATGTCCTTCACAGGTCAAATGACATTCTTTTCCCCTGACATAAAGAACATTTATGCTGTAAAATCCCTGGAGTAAACACTGTCTTACTCTGCTTAATTGTTGCATCTTTAATGGAAGTCCATGGTCATATTTGAATACCTGTTCTGAAGGCTGAAAGTTACCTCAGGGTAGGTCTCTAAAAACTCTTTCTTGGCACTATCCAATCCTTTAACTAAACACAGGACAAATATCCAAGGGCATATTTTCCTTTTACTAGACATCTTGCCTGTGTCTAAACATGCAAGCTGGAACCTTCTAGCTTATTTTATTGAACCTTCCTGGTCCTTTTATAAGACTGTATTTGCAGTTGCAAAGACATTATTGTATCTTTTGCAATAGATATGAAAAGCAATACTTTCCAAGCATTATGTTCTTTGGAGGTTTTTCCCCCCATAAGTCTTCTTCTTTTAGATTTTTCTTTACTACTAGAAGCTGCCAGTTATTCTATGGCAGCTGCTTCCAGACAGTGTTCACACAACTTATCTTTAGATGGTTTATGTATCAGAGATAGGAGCCTGATCTCCTTATACAGTCAGTGAAGAGACGTACAAATATTCAGTGCAGAGATTTGGAACACCTAAACTACAACTTCTAAGTTGATATTGTGAAAAGCATCCTAGGTGATCTCAGACAGGCCTCTATCACAAGTCGACTGTAGATATGTCAAGTTCTTCTTTCACTTAAGGTATCCAGTTTATTTGGATATTGAATCTTCTATTCTTAGTTTCATCAGTCATCCTTTGTGTCTGCTTTTGCTCTTTATTGTGCCATATATTACTTGTTGTGATCAAGGTAACATTTTAAATGCTTCCTCACTGACCAATTTCTTTTCTATTTTTAAATAGTCATAATCAGCTTTGACTTGGAAAAACTATGGTAAGTCTAAACACACAATTTCTGATTTTCTGATATCATTTTCATCTTTTTTTTTTTCCCTTTCCTTTCTTTTTTTTTCTTTCCATCAGCCAAATTCAGTTTATTACCTATTCCTGTAATTGGTTTGACCCTTTTTTTCCAGTTTAAGTTCATACAAACTGTAAAAGTAGAATGGCATTGTGTAAAGTCTGAAATATCTGGGGTTTTTAATCATTCATTTGTATAGTTTTATTAATTTTACTCAAATGTCCACAACTTGGATGCCTCTACCCCCAGTACTTTGCCTGAATGGCTGAGAACTGTCTTTGGGCTCTGTTGTCTAGCATTATATTTCTTGGCCCCAATCCTGAAAAATTTATACACTACAGTAATTCTATGCTTGAGAGCAGGCCCACTGACTGTTGATGCATAACACTGTTCTGGAATGCATGCATTTTCAGGGCTCAGATAATTGGTTTGATTTTACTGGCCAATCATTGCAAACTATTTGTAATGGATTTTTTACCCAGTTCTAGAATTTTTATTTTATTCTCTCTGTAAGCTGCCACAAGTTTTGTGCAGCCACATGGACTTGGACATTGATTAGGTGGTCTTAATTATTAAATCTACTCTTTGTTTCCTCTTCATGATGATGATGCCCACAAACGTATTAGAGTCCACATGAGCTGAATATATTACAATTTTTCATGTATACATACAGTTGGGTTTTTAATTTTTTTTCTTTTTTTTTTTTTTTTCTGCAGATGAGTAAATAAACAGTAGTTGATTGTCATAGCCTGCTCCCATCCCATAACCCCTTCCCATGATAAAAAATAACCTATCAGGTCAAACCTTGGAGACTTTTATTGCAACATCCATAACTAACCATATAAATGTGTCTGTGATATATTTATTTATTTAAAGGAATTTCAACCTTTTGTTAATTTACTACATGCTTCTAATGCCTTCTGATTGCATCACTACTGGAATGCCTTCTTTCTTGACTAGCTACAGAAGATTAAGAGTATGTAGGCCAACGAGCCTTACAAAGCAATTACTATACAATTATTTCTGTGCCTCTATGTCCATCCTTTTATTACTAAAGTCCCTACTAGCAGCCAAACCTCTTTCCTGACCCTCTTTATAATTTAAACAAAACACATCAAGGTGCACCAGGGCCTGAATGCACCAGCTGCCATGTTTATCCAAACTTCTCCTGAGTAAACCAAGCAATGTCACTTTTTGCCAGCTAAGAAATTGGCCAAATAGGTATGAAAGCCAGGTTACTACTATCTGTCTGATGTTCAATATTGTTTTCAACTTATTTTCCTTTTGCATTTGTTAAATACCATGCATCCACTTCATATCTATCATAAAGTGGGCCTTCTTAAACTGTAATCATCTTTAAACCTGAATACTCTTTTGGGCCTCTGTTTTTACTCTTTGAAGGATGTCCTGTCAATCTTATCCTTATGTAGACATCAGTAATATATATTATTCCCTTTGGAATCTTTCCCCAGTGTTTCCATGTCCTCCCAAAGGTTCAACAATTTGAGAGTAAGCAGTATACTTATCCAGACAGAATGGGAACAAAACTGTAGGTGGTGAAGCCTACTTGGTGTAAGCTTTCTTGAGCAGTTTGAGCTACCTCTGAGATTTCTATCCAAATAGATTTTCTTTGATTTTTAAGACTGGTACACATTACAACAAGCCGCTGATTTCACAGATATATATGCACTGCCCCTTGTGGAACCTAAAAAAAAAAAGTTGGTGTTTTTTTTTTTCCTCAAATTTACCTTCAGCTTCAGTTGCAGTGTCACAGAGTAACTAAACTTTGGTGCACATGGTACATTTGTCCATAAACTTGTTTTTAAGTATGTGAGTAGCTTTAAAAATTTCCATGCTGAATAGAAGCCTTCAAGCAATATAATGCTAGAACTGTTTCAGAGTCACAAGTATATTGTTTCAGAGAATTCTTAGCAGTCTATTTTGAGCTGCAGCCACCAACCTTTTGTAGTTGTATTGAGCACACACAGAAATCATTGAAGTTAAAGTGGTGAATATTTGGTAATAAAAAATAGTGATTCAATTTCAGCCTCATAGATGTGGTCTTGGAATATTGATTTATTAGATACAAAAAATGGATCTGAACATTCGATAGTTACTGAACTTTTATTTTGTAATGCTATTACATATTTGTGTTACAGCATTTAAATACTTCTGTCAGGGTTTGAGTTGAAGTTATAAGAATTAAATGGAACTATATTTTTTGTAACTCTGCTGAGACTAAGAAAAGTCTTCTCCTTGTGATGAATTGGTAGAGCTTGCTGACTGGATCAGGGCTTTCATACTTCTGGTCCTTCCACTCATATTTCTAGAGTCAGAGTAGTCCAGTATTGCATTTAACCAGAATTACCTCATTCACTGGGATTTTCTCTTTCTCGGATATTCATGCATACCAGCATTTAACCTTTTGTCATAAGAGTTAAAAGAAGATTTTTTTGGTTTAGCTGTTTTATTTTATGGGGGGTTTTTTTTGTTTGTTTGTTTTTTTGGCTCAAGCTCTTTTTTACAAGGTTTTGGTGGGTGGTTGGAAATTTTTTTGTGGATAGTATTGACCTTTTTTGGAAGTACTGTTGACTCATCCTGAGGACAAAGAGTACAGTTTAAGGGAAAAGTAGTTGACCTAATCTTCTATTTATCAAACAGAATTTGTCTGCTTTTGTAAGTTGTGTATACTTACTGATGTGTTGTATCACACTGGAAATTATTTTTGCTATGAAGAGCAGCACAGGTTGTCTGTAGTTTTTAAGTCAATGAGGTCACTGTTTCACAATATCCTACCCAGTTTCCTTATTTCTATTATTTAGAAAGACTTTTCCTTTCTGCCTTCACAGATGTAATTAAGCACATTTATCAGTTACATCAGGGAAGAGAGTCAAATACTTCTAGTTTTTCTGCTGTGATTTTACATCCTGCCTCTCTGTTGTTTGTCAGCTTCTTGTTTGTAACTTGTCCTGAAATCCTGATGGGGTGGGATTAGTTTTTGGTTTTCAGATATTATATATAAGACTGTGCTTGAGATAAGGAGATGTTATTAATTATTGCCTTTAAAGAAACCCCCCATCTCTTCTGTTTCAGCAATGAGAATTTTCCTCCTTTTCATTTGTTGTCTCATTTTAGACATTGCTTGGTTGAAAATACTGAATAGTTTCACAATTAATTGTACCATGCCACGTATTTCTTAGCTCTTCAATTGTTGTTTACTCATTTAGGCACCACATTTCCATCTTTGCTGTGAGTATACTAAAACCCAGTTGATACAGTTAAACTAAATCACACTGAGTCTGTGCCCTTCCCTTTTTTCTTTCATTTGAGTTTCTCTTGTATGATACACTAGTGTCAGTCTATTCTTAGGGCGGCGTTGGAATTCCTTGTACTACCCTTTTGTTTTCAGTTTTGCACTGTTGATCTTTGTCACTTCCTAATCAGAGAGTATATTTCTTTGTTTTATTTTTAGTTTGGCAGAGCACTGGTTGTGGTCACCACTGACCCCTGCTGCCTGGCATGCTGGTGCATCGTAGCCACACGTGATCTGTCTTCAGAGGATGCAGTATGGTCAAATTTTTCTTTTTGTCTCTGAAAAATTTTTCTCTTTTTTTCCCATGCAAATTTGAAGAACCATATGTCAGACAGCAAGTCATCATTTTGGCTGATGGTTCCTCATCTCAGTTTTCCCCTCGCACTGCCTTTTCCATGTTTCTTGCTTTGTAACTCAATACTGAAGTCATTCATCCCAAATAAACGAGCTGTATTCTGGTATTCTGTCAGTAACAGCTTGGGAGCAGCTGCAAAGTCATCTTTGTCTTCAGTGTGCTCTTCCTTTGCTGGAACATTACACTATTCAATTGAAGTTTGTTTAGCATTATGGTTTGGAATCTGATGTATGTGGCACACTGCTCTAAATGTTTTCCAATGCTTAGTGGTGTTTTTTTTTCCCTGTCTGTTGTAATAAATACTACTCTTCTTGCTTACTTATCATCCCTGCTCTGTTCACCGGTGAAATGTTTATTCTTTTGTTCCAGTTACTCTGTGGGTCTACTGTAAGATGTACTTCCTGTAGTTACTCTTGGTGGCCAGACTACTGGAATACAGTGGTTTATGTCTAGTCTGCTTAACTTCAGTCCCATCTAGAAGAGATTAGCCACATCCTCACTAAACAGCACTTGATCATGGGTCTCCTCATGGGTCTCCGCTGAGCTTCATGTACTTTCTCCTGCAGACCTAAGACAAAATTTTTACTTTTTAGGGAGGTATTTCAGTTAAAAAAGGCATTAAGTAATGTGAGAACTGTGCTGCAATTCATGCATTATCTAAGGTTGCGTTAGGTGCCCTAAAGCACAGCATGGAAGTATGTGGCAGTATTTGAGAGTGCAAAGCTCTTTAGGAGAGTGACAGAAGACATCAAAACCAATGCAGAGTAATCTTGAGTATCTCTTAGAATAATACTACCAAGGACTACACTAATATTTCTGTTCTGGAGGGAAATAGTCAATTAGCCTTGGCTAACAAGCAAACACTCACCCAGCAGCCTGATTATTCTCACAATTCACTGGTATGGAGGTGGGGAAAAACAGCAAGAACAGGAATGACAAAATTCAGGGTCAAGATAAAGGAAGGGACAGCATTTAACAATTATAGTCATGGAGAAAACAGACTGATCTGGGGAAATTATTTTATTGCCAATTAGAATTAAAAAGGGTAACCATTAATTTTGACAGTGGGAAACAAGAGGATAAACATTAACACAATACCTTTCCCACCCCCTTTCCCAACCTCAACTTCACTTCCCAAGAAACAAGGGGGGTTGATCAGTACATAAGAGTTGCTCTCTGCTGGTCCTGCCTCCTCACAAGTTCCCCTATGCTGGCAAGGGCTCCTCAGAGTCTGTGATTCCTTCACGAACAGTCATCTGAACAGAACACTCTGGTGTCTTCCACAGGCTGCAGTGGGAATATCTACTCCAGCACCTCCTTTTCTGACTTTGGTGTTCTCCCTGATGTTTCTCACTCTTTTTGTTCCTCTCTCTCTGTCTAATGTGTTCTGCACTTTCTAAGATATTATTTCATGATATGTTACCAAATTGGCTGATGGGCTCAGCTTTGGCAAATTTGACACAGGGATCATGGGAGATTCCCACTCCTCTAGAGCCAGATTATCCAAAAAGGATGCTCCACAAGATCTAAAGTGTCATAATATAAATGTCATTAGACAATGGAATTAAGCCCATGTAACTAGAGGGAGACCTTTGAAGAAAGCCAGAAACAAAATTTGCACATTTTGCCTACCTAATCTTAAAATTATTAAGCATAATTCATTGAGTAGCAGATGACTGCTGAGAAAGTAAAATCTCTGCATGTTTTACATTTTTTCTGGAAGTGCAGACAATCACATTTCTTATATACAGCCACTTTAATCACCCAGAAAGAAATATGTAGTCATATTGGGACATTACTTGAGCATATACTTGCCAAAACTATTGCTAAATATTCCAGAAATTGTCTATATACTACGACCTTTTCTCATTTCTTTTTATGGCATAACAGATGTTCGGTGATATCTGGCCTCCAAGACAAACTATGGCTCTCAGTCTCCAGTTTCCATTATCTTGTTCCCAACAGAACCATGGGAACATAGAGAATATCCTCTTCAGAAAACCTTGGGAAGACAGTTTTCTTGTGTCTGCTCAATGCCCCAGTTTTGAACTTCTAATTTCAGCAAGCTCAGTGTCCACATTTTCTAGAATCAAAACAGAAAGCATAATCCAGTCTCCAGGTGAAGACATCAATAAGTGAAGTGATATATACAATCTAAGACATCTGCATGGCACATAAAGCATTTGACTATGTCACTCCAAAGAGTGAGAAGAATAGGGAGATATCCTGCTGGAGCTGAACTAACCCCTTATACCCATCTTTCCACAGCCAAATCCTGCTCTCCATCTCTGCTGACTATAAAGGGAGTTTAGCTGCCTGGTACATAATATTATTGTTCCGTTCACAGATCTGTGATCTACTAATGTGTTTAGGATACTTCCTTGCACACGACACAGAATCTATGAGAAACTCATAGATAACTCTCCCTGTGCAGAATAATAAGATGGTTTGGGTTGGAAGGGACTTTAAAAATCATTTAGCTCCAATCCCCCTGCCATGGACAGGGACACCTTCCACTAGACCAGGTTGCTCAGAGCCCCACCTAGCCTGGCCTTAGAAAGGCCAGGAGAGCTAAATCACAACATTTAACATTATACTATCCATTTGCATTCAAACTACTGCTGTTCTCTCCCCTTGTCTGTATAGTTACCTACAGAGAGATGCTTGGTTTTAAGTGTCTTCCTTTCAGACTACATCTTACCACTGAAGAAAGGAAGAGATGAAAACCTTTCAAAATGGCTTTCAAGTGTTATTTCCACACCATTTCCAAAGTTCCAAGGCAGCAGGTCAGCCACCAGTCCCAGATGTCTCTGTTGATTCATCAATGGCAGTAACAACAGCAATTGCTACTCAGAACTATGAATAGGTTTTTGCTGAAGAAATTCTATAGCTTCCTCACATTACCATGGGAGTTAACATGAAAAATTTACAATGTTTAGCTCAAACCTGCTATGGCTTTTTACCTTTATTATTATAATTTTTATGTAGTAACAAGCACACTATAGTGTATGAAGAGTTTAAATGTTTTCTCATAGAGCAAATTTTAGAGTATAATTGATTCTAAAGAAACAAACAATCTGGAAGTATATATAATGCAGCTTTTAAGCACTTGATTGTATAAAAAAATCCATTTCACATTATATGACCTCATTTTGAAACCCAATAGCTAAAGAAAGTATGTTATGAATTTCCAATACAAGAGAAATTGTAGTTTACGATCCATAGTGTGTGAGATGTGTACTTGCATTTTAACTATGGTGTTATATATTTGTATAATTTTAAATACAAAGGCCTTACGATTGCTTTGGTTTTGTATTTTAGTGACTAGAATTGCATAACCTTTACAGCTATAAATTAGATAGTCTCCTGCCTCTGATGCAAGTTAATATGTAACTAGTTTGTGTTGGGCTTAAGCACAGGAGAAATTTTACAATTTTTACTTTGCTTTTACACTATGAAGAAAAAATTTGCAGAAATTTATGCTTTTTTACATTTTATTTAGGCAAACATGAAGAATGAAAATGTTCTAGAAAGAAACTTGCATTCATCCACTTATGTACATTGATTCTCTAAACTTTGAGTTGTTATAGGCTTCCTTAGAAAGTCTTGTTCACCACCCAGTTCTCCACTTTCCCTCTGCCTCTATTTTCTTTTAGCTTCTTGTTTTTGTCTTGTCAAAATCACATTGCTTGTCCTATGTCCCTTTTGTTGGAGATGGGAGCTTCTACATTACACCTGCATATACAACTGTTCCATCCTAGTCTTCAGTTTCTTTCCCTTCCACTAGATCAGTGAGACTTTTCTATGCTGTCAGCTGGCAAAGTATTTCATGCAGGTTCAGCAAGTGTCACATGTCCTAAATGAACACCCTTAAGCAGTTTCCGTCTTCTTGGACCTGGATTCAGCTAGCCCAGGAACAACTGCAAATCTTTATATCTCAGTCCAGTCTTAGTAAAGCAAAAGCAGAAGGCAGCAAAATAAAGACATTCACCCAGGAAAAATTGTCAAGCATGCCGACAATTTTTGACAAAAAAAAAGTACAATGGCTAGATTTACAGTGTTTTTCTCACGTGGCTTTGAGATAGGCTGTTTCGGTACAAGTGTACTCTGTTTTACATAAACAACTTTTGGGGCAAGATTAGGGGCAAAAGGTTGGATCCATATCAGTCATGGGTGCAGAAAAGCCACCCAGCAGTGTAAAGAGAATGTGATATACTCAGCTAATCTAATGTCTTTCCATTTGGGGATTTGTGACTGATGTTAGGGGACCAGTACAGCAAGAGAGATGCCCAGGATTGCAGAGCACAAGGTCAGGTGGGATCTGGAGGCAACTGCAGCTTTGAACGGAGCACACACCACCTTAGGGATACTCTGAGCCTGCCATGGGGATGTGTGGGGCCAGGTCACAGCACACACTGGTTTCAGTCTTCTCCCTCCCAGGGTCAAATAAAGATAAAACTAAGAAATCTAGTGAGAAAAAGGGTGGGGAGAGAAAGCTAATAGGGCTAGAGGATATGAAACTAATTGGAAGAGGGAGTTATTTGTTCCATTTGAACTACCTTGATCAAAGAAGGATTCATGTGAGTTTTGGGTGAGGTTTATAGCAGGGTTGAGTTTTTTTTCTTTTCTTTTTTCTTTTGCAAAACCTCCTTTGCTTATCTGAAGTATTAACTTTCCATTTCCGCTGCTGAAGCAGATGTTTTGCTTGTCGCAGACATTAAGGCACTCTTAATGTGCAGTTACTGAATTCTTT
Organism: Prinia subflava; assembly: GCF_021018805.1. Taxonomy (NCBI): domain Eukaryota; kingdom Metazoa; phylum Chordata; class Aves; order Passeriformes; family Cisticolidae; genus Prinia; species Prinia subflava. The sequence continues at coordinate 56,362,545 of NC_086249.1, forward strand.
CCTAAAAGAGCATTTTAAATTTGACAATGTTTCTTACATTTTTAAAGCAGTGACCTCATTTTGAAAAGATTTTTTTCCAATACATATGTCACCACTGGAAAATATTAATCTGCAAAACTTAGTATAAAATGTCTCCATTTATTAAACATCTACTGTACCGATTTCAGCTGTCACAAATTCCAACCATGCATTCCTGTGAGTCCTGGCATTCTGAAAAGGGTTTGTTTCAAGCAGGAAATATATTTTCATTGTGATTTCACTGAAATAAATATTTAAACAAATTCTAACAGTTAAAAATGTCTTTGCAAATCTTGCCCTTAATGACTAGAAAGCATTACTATGCCAACAGAAAGATTAACTCAGTAAAGACTCATTCTCCTTATGTCCAGACCTATCACCTGCTGGATACTATACTGTCTACTTTTAACATTAGCGCTTCTTAAAGAAACTGTTATCTAAAAATAGTAAAATGAAAGATGAATATTGAAACACAGTTAGAAAGCTGAATCCCTCATTATTCTCCCATTCATCTTCATTTAATTTGTAAATGCATACATTTGATTCATCTTTATATTTTTGCTTTCACAAGTTTAATCTGCCACTATACTTTGATCTTTTAAATAATCTTTTTGTGGCAGTTTAGGAAAAGTTATAAGGAAAAAAACCCTGTGTTTTCCAAAGGGACAACCAATACAATACATTTTTAAAAAATGTTCGTAAATTAATCAGAGACATTCTTAATGATGATATCTATTACAAAACACAAGGGAGATTGGAAAGTCAAAACAGAGGAGAACTGGGTGTTATGGCATGGCAATCACTGTATATAGACAGTATATTTTTAAGATAAGCATATCAAGGAGTTGTTTGCATTCTTCAGTTGCTGATGCCATCTTCTAGTCTGCCTGCTGAAGGGGTTTTTTGTTTGTTTGTTATATCCTCTTTTCTTCCCACCACACAAGCTGGAGTTCGTTTGAATCTTTCTTTCTGTGAGATGCTTCAAAATGTTATGCTCCTCTAATTTACACAGTAATGAGGTTGCCCTGTCTCTGACCTTGGAGAACTAGCTTGGACTTCCTATATATTTTTGGAGGAGATCTCTACCTCTGATTAGAGCTAATGGGTGCTGAAAAGCTGTGTTTAAGAGTTGTTTTAAGTCAGCTCCTTGGGAAATGTGGCCTTCAGTTCCCAGGGACTGCAGCTGTTTTGTGGAAAAGGTAACCAGTGAAAGAAGAAAGGGGTGTTTGGGATGTGTGTGTGTTTATGAACACTCGATAGCTAATAGAGTCAAGTTTTTGCATTAAACAATGATTTGACTTCTTGTCTTGTCTAATGAATACAGCACACATTCCCCATAATTATAGTACTTACTTTTTCCTGTCCAAACATTTTGAAACAGCTGAAGACTCAAGCAATATTCAGTCTGGAAACTCTGTACCAGAGGGTGAGTGTATGGCTTTAGTCAAAGCAGCTAATCCTTCCATGCAGTCCTCCAATTATTTTTCTTCACAAATAAGTATCGCTACTTTTATTTTTATCCAGAATGAATTCTATTCAATGAGCACTCATCAAATTCCAATCTTAATTAGACTCTAACAAAGCCAAACAAACAAATCACTGTGCTTGGATAAAGGCATGTGGGCTGGAGTGTGTGAAAAGAAGAGGTTATACATTTAAATTGTTCTACTTTCTTAACCACTATAGGTGCTACAAAGCAACAGATGTAATTTATTATGGCCTTTGATGGTCAGACAGACTGGGCTGAATTATGACCACAACATTACATGCAATTCTGTACCACTGCTATCTTTGTGGGTATCTAAAGCTGTTTTCTCATTTTGCTTCTTTCCCCCCTCTTTTTATTTGTAGATAGAGTTATATTTTGTCTCAGCTATCAGATGACAGCCACTGTGTAAAAATACTTGAGCTTCCTTACATGGTTTGTATCATCACCAGAAAGCCTTGATAAAAATGCAGCCTTATTATCTGTGTAGTTTATTCTCTCCATATATTTCAGAATGTATGTCCTAATTTGATATCCCAATATATATAATCAGTCAGCACTTTCATGTTTTTTGACAGAAACACAGGCAGCTTACCAGGCAATTAGTCTGAAGAATGATTCCAAAACCTAATCTTACTTCTATCCTTACCCCTTACATGCTTTGCTGATATGGGATGTTTGTAATTTATTTCTCTGTGAACACTTTTTTCTTCCTTTTTTCTTTTAATTTTTGAAGAAAAGGGTCATCCCCTTATATACCTGCTCCTTGGCTATTGCCTTTAAATAAACTCAGTTCTGGAAATAAGAAGCTGCTTGGATTTGGGGTGGTTCTTTGTGTAGATGGGGTTTTTCTTGTTTGTTTTGATTTTGGGTTTGTTGTTTTGTTTGAGACAATCTATACTTAGTACTAAGAACCTTATTAATTATTAGCTATATAAGGGAAGGGTTTAGAAATGCTAATGTGTTAAACTTCTCTATAGTTCTAAGACACACATAAAAAATACTCCTTATTGCAGCTTTACTATCCTTATGATACCTGTCCACAGAACAGCGGAATAGGATAGCACCATCAAGACAGGTGTTCTCATAATTATTTCTGTACACATGTGAAAGCTTTAACTTCAAGGTATACACTTCATTTTTCACAATTCCTTCCTCCTTGTTAACTTTTAAAAACTTTTGAAACTGTTTTAACACAATCTTTTAATTTTCCTTCTCACCCTCCAACATAAATATTTTTTAATATTTCAACTATTTGGCATGCAATGATATGCATACAACAACTGAAAAAAGGGCTTCTTGAAACATGGTCCAGATTTGTGAAGAGCTTCATGGTTCACTGAACATTTTATTTAATATGGAGATTGTATTCAGAGTTGTTTGATTTGCAGAAATAACAAGCCCAAATGCTTCAGTTTCTAATGGTAATTAGTTTTCAGCCTAGACAGTCTGTTTAGTTATATATTTACTACCTTGTAAAGAACCATCACAACAAACCCTAAAGCATTATTTTAAAATTAATAAGCTAAAGAAAGAGGAAATTCTTCACTTTTGCATAGCAACACTCTGTATTCTACTTTTTGATTGCAAAATCCACCTTTTCAATTATAGGTGTACTAAATTATGATGCTTGAAAAACTATAAAAGGCAATTATCAATGTTTCTTAATACCATAAATGACTAATGCAAATATGTTTTGCTGTAAGGGAAACAAAGACCAGTATTGTGACCAGATTTCCTTAGCTTCCTGAGTCAGAATAGAATAAACTTTGATTCACTTACTTTTGGTGTTATTTGCTATTAATATTAGTTTCTATGGTGGTTAAAGTAATGTGCCACAGATTCCATTGCAGCTTACATATTAGAAAATAAAGGCACACTATTTATCCATGTCTTAAAGTTCACTTGGCTTTTGTGACATCAGGTAAGGAGACAGAGAGGAGGTTAGAGCACAATACCTTGCAGTGGTTCCTATATTCCTGCCTTATACAAGAAAACATCTGAAAGAGTCACTTCTTCACCCAGGTAAATATTCTGATCTATCCTTTTCTGCTTTTCAAATTTAATGGAAGAAAAGTTTCCTTTGCCAGATAGTGTGTTGGGGTTTTTTTTGACTGGTCTCTTCTTCAATGTCTTCAATGTGTGAGCTCTCGGTGGCTGTGGGGGCTAAGAATGCCTCCATTATACTCACTCAGCGTGCTTTACCATTGATTTCTGCCTCTGAACATGGATAGAGGACACGCTTGAGCTGGCAGAAGGAATCACATCATGGCATGGACACCTCAGAAGAAGTACGCATTATGGAAATCTTCCTAACAAAGAGAGTTCCTCAGCAATCATTAGCATTAGAGGTTCTCTCAACTCTCTTTCACAAACGGCAAGGGAAAGCAAAGAAGGGAACATTTTCAAATCTTGGAAAGACTGACCCTCTCCCTTTGTGCTGCTGTGTCAAAAGAGCTTTATACGCCCTTTCATTCCAAATCAGTATAACTGCTTTTGTTCAAAACCAGGTCCAGGCTTCTTAGCAGTGGAAGCAAAATAAGATGTGTACTGTTTCGAGGCCAAGGAACTAAGTCACTTTGTTGTTCCTCATCACTGCCAATAGTTACATTAATTTTTTGGGGATTCAAGAAGACTTTCTAAAGTAGAAAATACATGAGATGAAGTGGAATGGGTTGGTGGGACGTGAGGCTGCCAGTCAAGGCACAGCCTCACCAAGAACAGGAAGCTCTGCCTTCACTCTCAGTGCCACGGGAAGCTGTTCTGGTAGGCAGTGAAATGGTGGCCTTCTCAGGCTTTTTGACATGGGCAGCAGTCCTACGAACCACTTGATTTCTCTGTTAGACACCAGTAAGGCTCATGCCACTTCCATCTTCCCTTCCCTCCTCTTCCTTTCTCTTTCTTCTGCTCTGATCCTTTTCTTTTTTAATAGGGTTCATTTTCTTCCAGTTCAACAATCTGAACCAGATCAGTAGCGTCAAAGAAATTCTTTAAAAAAAAGAAAAAAAAAAAAAAAAAAAAAAAAAAAAAAGGCAAAAAAAAGAGCGCAAAAGCAGGCAAAGTGCATGTCTCCTTGCTACCCTCACCTTCAGTAGAATCTAGCAATCAAATCAGCTTAGTTGTATCACAAAACTACACACTAAAAAAGGTCCTTTTAATTCTTCCCCAAAGCCTTTAGCTGGGAAGGCCGCTTCAGAACAACAACAAAGACAACATTGAAAAGGTAGTGAATTTGAAACCTCAGGAAATGACATGCAACTAGTCATATTACACCTCCGTAATTATTTTCTAAGGGCAGTCTTAGTTTGAAATCATTCCTACCCAATTCTGAAAGGTACTGCTTCCTATTAACAAAAACTGCTCTGAACCAAACAGCCAGAGAAATGACAGAACCAATCTGAATATTTTCTGAGAAGGAACATATTTTTTCCCCGTGGTATTTGGTGAGGACATTTCCTTGATAGAATTTACTAGGATGACAGAAGTGGTCATTCATTTCTCCAAGTCTCTTCCAGTAAAAAATATTTATTCGCTGTAGATGTGAATGTTTATTGTGTCAGAGAAACAGGAAATACAGGCTTCATATCTGAAGACTGCATATTTTAACTTAAGTGTGCTTTCTGAAAGTCTGTGATTTCTGCAAAACAAAGGAAAATCTCTACAAAACACTGGGAAAGTCCAATGCTTCAGTTACAGGAGAATTATATTAAATGCTAAAGAATTTAATATATAATTACATCCTTTTGTAACATACGTGTTGTTTATTTAATGTCTTAAACAGCAATGTCCATGAAAATATAGAAGCAAAAAGTAATTCGTTTTTAAGAAGACTAAAATTTTGATGGTCTTTATGATATATTCATGAACATGAGCATATGATGACTTACTTTCAATACAAGGAGAAAGATGTGGTTTTGTTGAAGCGTTGATAAGAACATTGTAGTACATTAATGCATATGTAAAATACAAATTGGTCATAAGCAAGATAGCAAGTATGTTTAAGCATATAGCTTTCTTTTTAGACTTCCTTGAAGTTAGGCTTGGGTTTTAATATACTTGGGAAGTTAAAATGTACTGGATGATGTTGTAATAAGAACAGTCGTATAATAAAGTATGTTAGGTATCATTTGAGACACATAGTTTACATGTTTTCTTTACAAGAACATTATTTACCAAACTATCCAAAACAGATAGTGCAAGAATTAGAAGAGTCTAAGAGTTAAGTTAGAAAAGTAATTCTTTCCCAGAGGAAAAAATGTCTGTTTTCTGTAATTCAGCTTCAATAGCTCAGCCAACTGGATAATGAGTCAGATAAAAAAACTGTAGAGGTTTTCTTGTTGGACTCATATGCAGTTAGTATTAAAACATTACAGTAATAACTTGTTGCTTTTACCGTGTTGGCACACAATATTTTTTTGTAATAGTTTTAATAAGTTCCATATGACCAGTTGGAAAGATGAGCTTAAATAACACATTCTTGATTTATCTTCTGCTAACAGTCAACACTTCGGTTAAAACTTTAAAACTGATTGGAAAAATGATGCAGAAGTTTATATCTTTGATGTAAAATGTTACAAATCAGAAAAAAAATTTAAAGACAGTTTCTTATTTGCTGTTTTATTCTATTGCACATTTCTTTTTAAAAATAAAACCTTTGTTGTGCCAATTTATACCATCTGAGCAGAGCAGCGGCTACAAGTTTTAGCCCCTTATATTGTCTGAAATTATAACTGCCCTTTCTGCAATTGAAAAAAGGTTAGAGAATCAAATAAGGTATATGACTGCTCTGCAGAAGTTTTCAGAACAGAAATGCTTATTAAAGAAAGTAAGCATCTATTTGGAATTTGTTGTAGCTAATAAGACAATATGAAAGACACCTTTTTCAAAATACAGGTTAAGATTCGGAATTCTTAAGGTACTTGCATCCAAAGTCATTATGTCTTTTTAGTTTTTACGTAAATTTTAGCAACCACAAATTTCAGAACATCACTATATAGCTAAAATGAACAAATTTTGCAGAATTGTATTTGCATGTAGAACTGAATTACTTGCAAGTAAATTGGAAATGGGAACTCTCACAAATTCCTTCCTATATTGAAAGACGCTAAAGAAAGCAAATGTTTTCTAAAATCTTGTTTCCTTTTTCCTACTACTACTAGGAAAACAGTAGTAAAAACTTGTGGGAAAACCAGGGGGAAAATAGCAGTAAAAACTTGTGGGAAAAGTGTCATTCTTTCTTTTCTATTTGCCTATTTATGCTACAATTTGGTGCTACAGTAATTTATTAAGGCTACAGTAACTTTTCAGGAATGTCAAGAAAAAGTTATCTGGAAATTAGAAAAAGATGGACTTACTTCAATTTGCAGAATAATTTATAGCTGAAAGACAAAATATACTCTTCAAAATCTAAGACCCTAATAATTTACTGCTAGTAAAAAAGTAGAATACAGTATACCCAGTCTTGCCAGGAAGACAGTTTTTACCATAATTCTTCCTGGAACAACAGGAATTAGGGAACAGACAAGCTAAACAGGGCTGCCACCTCCCAATCAAAACCTGTCAAGCCAAAATACTATTACTTTTGGGATGTCAGTGTCTTACGAAATCACTTAGCATTAATTGACAACTTCTCCTGCAGTGTAAGAGACTTAATTGCAAAGTTAGTACAACTCCAGAGTTTGAAGTAGCAGAGCCCAAGTGTCAAAGCTGGCAGTTTTAAAAATTAGTTAGCCTAGCAGAAGACAAAATGCAGAGGGTGAAAAGTTCTTCCTGTCAGGGAAAACTATACACAGGCTTGATGGAATGCCTGTCCTGGTCTCTGCTGTCACCAACAAACATGGCCCATATTTTGCTACTTCTGTGTTGGAAAATATCTCGAGGAAATTGCAGAGGAGGAGTCCATGGTTATAGCTGACAATGTCCAAAGACCATCTGAATCCTGCACTAATTCTCATATGTTAAAATTGCTCTCATTTCAACGAATGGGACAAAGTTTGCTGCCAGGGCAGAGAGCAGACAACCTGATGGGCTGTGTGATCAGCTTCTTGGCAGAGAGATTGCCAGAATCTCAGCCTGGTTGGGACATTGCTTTTCTCTCCATAGTGTGAAGCTGCAACTACTCTGGTATGACTTTGATGATGATATATCATTGCTTATGAGAATTAAATGTATCCCAATAGAAGATCAGGGGCGTTTGAAAGAAACTTCATCAATTATTGCTAGGTTACTGGTTTTTCTGATTCACCAAGCTGACACCTTTTCATTCTGTTTTTTCCTCAGCATTTATGTTCAAAAATGTTGCTTGACTTCAAATTCTGGAGCTATTCAAATCTCTTAATCACTTCACAGGAGGTCAAATGAAAGCTGACAGCTTAAGAAACTTTAAACAGTCATACTTAAAAGTTAATAATAATTTTTCTTAAATTTCATGTAATTTATTTGTTTGAGATTTCAGAGAAAAACTGTCTTATGGAACATTTAAATGGGCTTCAGCATGATTTGGTAGAACTAAAGATGAAAATAGAATTATGACTTATTTTTTCTACATGAAAATAGAAGTATTTTATTACTAATAATTTATTAAGAAAAGACTAGACAGTAACTAGACACATGCCTGGGAATTTAAATTATAAGGGATATAAACAAATAGATTTCCAAGAGCTATTTATAAACCAGAATTTATTAGCAGTTCAGACAGAATTGTACTTAAGTGTAAAGCAGTCCCAGCAGAGAAATGTGGGATTGTTTTGTGGGGAACCTTTTCTGTTAGACATGACTATGAAAAGCAACTTGTTCTTGACGCTGCCACCTTCAATAGTAGTATGTTATGTATGGTCTTTATACAAAGTTAGTAAAGTCCAACAGATAATGAGATTAACAGAAAAATGTATAACAGATGTTTTGTATTATGTCTAATGTGATGTGTAAGCAACTTCAATAAGGCTTTTTAAAACCATAGTCTCCTAAAAAGGACCATTGAAAGTATGGGACCCTTAGCTAGCAAATTAAAGCCAGCACATGTAATGATAGGCTTGTTTTCTATAATTACTTTTCACAGACCTTTTAGAAACAGTTTGTGGAGAAACCCCAGGGTTCTATGCACCACAGATTGCAAACCACTGAATTAAACATCCAGGACTGGTGAAGGAGTTAGCCAGTGGGCTAAACAGGAACAAAAGAGTAATAGTTTCTAAACACACAGAGCACCCAGAGCTAGGGATTTATATAGCTCACAGTTGGTTAGGCCAGTGATGTGAAAAAAGAGCACTGGGTTTATTTAGGATGGTTATAGCCACTTGTATTTTTACCAAAGTTTACAGTAGAGATGCATGTAATAAAGAAAAAAGATTACTGAATTATACCCTAGAAGATAAATCTGTAATAAAAGAAAAGGACACAAAAGAAGTGTTTAGCTGAAGCTAATGTGATATTGCCATTACCCAGCGAAAAAAAAGAGGTCACTGGCACCCAAAATGAAAAGAAAATGTGATGGAATTTGTGTCTGAAGGTAAGATTTGAGAGCCTGAGCTCTGCAGGCTTCTTTCTGAGGATCCACATCTGTAAAGGCTGAGGAATGTTTAAGGAACCCTAGATAATATGAACTAAGTAATTAGAAAGCTCTAAGTAATCAGAACAGGATGTGTTTTCCGTATTTGGATTGTAGCCATTTAATGTAAGCAAAGGCCTGACCTAAATCCTACTAAGTATTTCCTTCCTTAGTTTCAGCTTTACTGTTCTGTGAGACAAGATGCATGAGAGTGAGAAATCAGAGCCAGTGGAGGCAGCAAACAAAGCAACACTGTGCTGTGCTGAGGGACTCCAGATTCTAACAGGTTTTCTGCCAAATTTCTAGACGTATTTTGGTGTCAGTAGCTCTGGTGCTGAATTTTATGGAGGACCTGCCAATAGTGTTTCCATGTAGTCTGGTGAAGACAAGGGAGAGACCGTCTAGTGTCACTCATATTCCAAACCATCACTAGTATTAAACAATCTAAGTCTGCTGCTGGCAAGTTCTACATGCCAACAAAGACCTTGACAACTGTCTAATTCTATATGTGCATAGTAACCTGAGAGGTTTCATCCCTCTCCCCTGTTTCAACCAAACAGATCTCTTTTGTCCTTGGTCACTGCCCTAGCCTAAAGGGAGTGTCACTCTCTTCCTCCCTACGAGGTGTATGCAAGGAAAAGTGACCTCACATGAACAGTCCCAGAATAGTCTCTTCTATGCCTTGAGTAAAGCACAGAGCAAATCTTTGAAACTTAAAATTTACTCTCTCTTTACATTTACAATATCTGCTCTGCTTTTTGTCTTCCCAGAATGTTAAACATTTTGTTTTTCCTATGTCTGTCTCTGCCCAGTCTTGAGAGTGATTATTCTACTGACCAACAAAGATTTTTAGAAGATAAGCAACAAACTTACAGTTTCCGAGGAAGTGGAAAAGTCAAGATTTTCTGTTTAAAAATTGTGATTCAGGAATACCTGTTCATACTTATACAGGTGATAATATTTTAAATTAAGATTTTCATAGCAGTAATAAGACAAGAAACCCTGTGAAAATGAGGTGATTCATTGTATGTTGTATAAAAGACAGTAGTACAATAATAATAGGACAATGAGAAACATGAAGAGATTTAGCAGTTAAATCTTGAGGGAATATTTAATAACTAGAAGTCTGATAAAGCACTATTTACCATAATTACATATATAGTTAAACTTTATGTACATGTTTCAGTTACAATATCTCAAGCTAGTGAAAGAGAATCTGCTGCCAGACCATAACAGATTGTTCCCACAGGACATCTGTTTCATGTGTTTAATTTCTTTTAAAAAGTAGGCAATTCTTTGTGGCTATAAAAGTATGAAAGCATAAAGTTTTATTTGATATTATGTCAAAATTAAATAGTTGTGCAACATTTTTTCTTTTATCCCAAAGAATATTTAATTCTGACACAGTTCTGATGCATCAGTAAATTATTACACAGTCTTCTAAAACTATTGTGGCATTCAGAGCACGGAAAACACTAAAATGCTCCTGGGCTAGACATAAAGCACTTCTTCGGGATTAAACATCTGATTGAAATGAGGCAAATGCACTTACACACACACACACACACACACACACACAAAAGATATCTAGAAAACCCAGCATTCACAGGTGTCTTTTTAGGCATCTTTAATTCCAGGCAGACTCAAGGCCTTTGGCGGTGAATGGTTAAAATATGGAACAGGGCAGCTCCAGTGGCAGCTCCAGCTCATACAAAGACTGGCATGGGATTTAGCCACTTTTAAGCTGCAGGTGTCTTCTCTCCATGGTGGACACTAAAGCTATGTCTCCTTGAAGTGAAGGTGGTATAGTACACCTGAGCTAGTTATCAGCACTTTGTGGAAAGGGAATACAAATAAATACAAGGACTTGTTCAGGGATTCATTTATCTCATTCCAACATAAACATAAAAAAATAGTTATGATTAGTTTCTTCCTGAAAATATCTGTTTTCCTCATTGGCTTTAAATGGAGCGTAGACATCTTGCTTGGGTGCGATATTTGCTTTATTCATATATAAAGTTAAATGGTGCTCATTCTCCTTGATTTGTAAGCCCTGACTCAAACCTGGTTGCCCCAAACCAAACACTGGGCCCAACTACCCAAGCCATAAGTGATCAAAGGAGAACTGGGAAACAACAGGACAATTATATTCTTATCAATCAGTACAGATGAAAATGCTGCTGCTCTCCATTCTTTGTCTGATAAGCTGAAGTACCTGTAAGGCAGGCAAATATCCGGGATCCAGTGCCCACACCACAGAGGAAGGTTAAACACCTACTTCTCACTCTCAAGAGCAATATCTTGCTCATGAGGGTCCAATTTAGCCTGGAGAAGGCTTCCACAGCCTCTCCTGAGAAGTTAGCTCACAGAAGGCAAAAGTACAAGAACTTTGATGCCATAAAAGAGCAAACAAGGAGCAGGCTGATTCATAAGCCAGTGGTGAATACAGTCCACTCAACCAAGAAGTAAAAACTGGTGCCTGGTGGGGGAATAAAACAGTAAAAGATTTAGGAAGCAGAGGCTTGTCACCAAGATTTCTGTCTATAGTTCTGGAAGCCTGATTTCTGTGTTGGTGGTCAATCTTCCTTTTGCTTCTTGACTATGTCTGCATTTTTTAGTTTTTTCTTAGAGCTAACATTATTGAAAGCTTCTGCTCCATGGTGGATGAAGGGAAGCAATATCATTCCCATTCTAACAAAAGTGAGAGAGACATGTATCATCATGGCTGATGGCATGTAGAGCAAGAGTACAGACCTAGAAAGAGAAAGGTAGGACATCAATAAAAGATCCCTTAATGGAAAGGCAGATAATATTTTTTTTGGTTGGATGGTTTATTAATTTTCTATTTCTTTAAAAGAGAAAACACAGAGAATTGCAAGCAGATAAGTGCAGTCAAGTCACTGAATTCAGAAGAGAGAAGAATTATAACAATCAAAAAGTTATATATTTCAAGCCATTGACATTCCTGTTGAGTGCTACAGGCATAAGAAAACACCATCATTACTATTTCCCACCACAGATGCAGGATTGGCTAGTGAGACAGCAGTGATTTACAGTGCTGTCAAGGACAACTTCAGCTCCTAATCAAGAAAATGTTCAAATTTTTTTTCTGTACTCAGGCCTATATTTCATTTTTCATAATCCTTTTCCACTTCTATATGGAACACTCAACCAAATTCTCACCTGAGCCCTTCAGAAGCTGCAACTAAGCTGGATAAACTGCCCACCCTTAGTGACCGGGGTACTACAACCTACTATGACAGCATTTACAAAAATGGGAGCAGGACTCCATGTGCACAATATGGGCATCATCCTATCCCTGAATCTTTCATTCATCTGTGCTTCTGTGCACCAGACTAAACCCAAAGGTTTCCAGAATCAACAGATTTTCTTCACAGATGTTGAAAATGTAATCCTCAGTGACTCAGTCAATAAAAAAAAAACAAACAAAAAACCCACTCATCAAACCATAGAGCTTAAAACCTTGATTTAATAATCTTAGTGTTAACTATTTCATTAATTCTATTAATTTTGTTTAATTTTAGTAATCTGGTGTTTGAATTAACTGCATTACTAGAAAATAGTTTTGTCCTCATTTTTAGGGCTAAGACACAAAAAAATCAACAACTTCTCTTGCTCTTTCATTCTCTTTGTGAATTATTCCCAGTGGTAAACATGAGTTGTGCTCTCAAACCTCAACACAGTATTCTAGCAAAAGTGTATTCTTTCTGGACCTAAACGTCACCTTGCCTGTTTGTGCTTCAAAGACCTGAAACAGTTCTCTTTGCTGTGTTATCATGTGGGGTTTGATGATATTATGACACCTCTCATTGTTCCCTGAGCTGCTGATTTCCAGAATATAGTTTTCTACTGTTTATATATGACCTAGATGCATAATTTTGCATTTAACTTGAATGGGTTCAGCTTGCCAAGCAATCCAAATTTTTCTTTATACCTTCCTGGTCTTCATCATTATGTACCACTCTGCCAATCTCTGTGTCAGCAACGTAAGATATCAACAATGTTTTGATATTTGCTAAGGCACATGGAAATGTTGAATAGCATCTTTTAATTCCTAGTTTCTATGACCCATATTTGAAACCATTGAACTCTTATTGAAAAACCCCTACATCTCAGAGTAGAGTGTTAGCCAGATGTTAATGTATTGAGTGTCTGCTTATTAATCTTGCAATGTATGTGAATTTAGGATACTTTGACCAAGCATTATTGACACATGGGCAACCATAGAGCTACTTGAGGTCAAAGGTGATAAATATTTCCATACGGAGAAACTCAGGGATGTGATTACAGATTCTTCTCCTTATAATTCATGAAACAATAGAAGTTGTCACCTCATAATTACACTGAGTATAAATTCAGGGAGATGTACCTGATTTGTATGTGATACTGCATTCATAAGAGAGAAAGAGAAGTGGTACCAAGTAGAATGAAAACTGGGGAAAACCATGTAGTCACGACAGAAATGAAACAGAGAGCTTTTTGAGTGATATTCTGTGTGGAAAGCTGGCATAGAACTGTGAGAAAGGAAATGCTCTCCTGTTGTTTAATTGTACTGTGTTTGGAGTAATGGAACCTCTGTGTACATTCTTTGTAAATTAGAATGATTGCAGTAAGAAAAATATTTAGCTCCTGTGGCATCAGGGAGGCCTGGGTTTCTTAGATGAGGACTGAGACCACATAGTCTTTTTATTGCTTGGAAGAAGGATATGCAAGTGTCAAAACTCATCCCAGCCTGGAATTTCAGCAAAATTCACAGAAAGTTTAAAGTCAGTGATAGACATCAGCTCTTCAGAGAATGGGGTTTTTTCAAAGGCTTGTGACTCCTGAAATCTTTTGCAATAAAGGGACCGTGATTAAGAAATTCTTTGTGCCTAAGCTTGTGGTTTTGCATTTCTAGCTGTCATCTCCACAGGTGAGAAACTGGAAGTACAGCTTTTGTAGGTTTTTTTGTCACTATTTTCAACAATTTTATTATCTCTGTGTAGAAATAAACCAATATTTTTTGTTATAATAATGTTCCCTTCTTAGTTTTCCTATATAAATATCCACATTTCATGACTGCTATTTTGTATTATTTATAGTCTATTACCCACTTTTAGCCCCCTTCTGGCTCAAATTAGCCCAAGTTATTCTGTCCTTGATGTAGAAAAAAATATTTTAATATTCTAATAAATTATAGTCTTAAATAATTTAAAAATACTAAATAATACTTGGTTGTAATTAGTTAATTTCTGCTTCCATGGTGTTTTACAAATAAGCTGTGCTCATCCTCAACTTTGTGAAAATATTTCTTTCAAAAATCAAAGCGTGCATATTGTCCTTTTCCTTCCTTACCTGAATGTATGTAAAAAAAGCTCATCTGCAATGAGCAGCAATAAACAAGCTTAAGTCAAAAACAAGAAATTCTCAAGCCATTCCAATAATCAGGAAGTTTTTACTCATCATTCTAATATCCAAATTGAAATTATCTTTTTCCTGGTTATAATGTGTTTTCTGTCATAGTTCTTTAGAAATTATGTATTTAGCTCTCAAAGGTACTGGGGACTATCCCCAATCTGTTGCCAAAAGCCACCATCCATAAAATTTTGTGCCAAAAGCCACAAAATCATAAAGCACAATTTTAAAACAGCTAGATTTTTTTCCTGTCATTCCCCTGAAAGATTTTCAGGAGTCCTTTCCACTAATTACAAGCCTACTGTTTGTATGCACCATGGTTAACTCATCCTTCTAAAACAGAACTGAAACTGAGGTATATGTCTAAAGTGATAATAATACTTTCCTATATCTACCAAAAATGCAGCCATAGGTACATTTTAATGTTTGTTCCCAGGTTTGAAGTTGTAGCTCCTTGTTTCCTTAGTTATCCTGTACAAGATCCATTCTGTGAATTCTTCTATCATATTATTAGTAATTCTGAACTCTGGAATTCATTGATTTTCACAGAGTCTCATGGTAGTTGAGGTCATAATGCATCTCTTGAGATCATCTAATCCAATCAGCCTGGTGAAAGCAGTAGATTTCCCAGGGTCATGCCCACTTGGGTTTTAAACCTCTGTGGGGATGGAGATTCCACAAGATTTCTGAGTAACTTGTTGCAGTCCTTGAATCTCGTTTATTCAGGTTTCCAAACTGAAATTCTCCACACATCTTATTTTTCCCCAGTTCCCATTCTTTTCCCTACAGAAAAGCGTAGGAGACAGATACTTGTGTACCTCTCAGTCACAGACTTCAGAGAACAGAGACTTGTCTCTTGTGTTCAATGTCTTGATTCTGGGGTACCAACAGCTCCTTCACAGCATCTCCCCCTTATCTACTCTGTCCCTCTTAAACAGGTTTTAACAGGTAGTTTCAGTATTCCAGTTATATGAATTACCTCATCAGATTTCATTTGTTTCACTTATGCAAAATTTCTTCCATTCAATGCAAATCTCCAGTTCTTCTTGCTCATTGCATTAAATCCATACGCAAAAAGCTGAAAAAATGTAATTTCTTGATGCTTGTGGTCATTATTTCAGTTTATTCATGGCATGCTGATTTGAGCTACACTGATGCCTCTCTAGTTTGATGCCTCATCATTAGTTTGATGATTTTTCTGTCACCCAAGCAGGAGACGAGGCATTCACTCTCCTCTCTTTGAGGAGCTGCGTGTCATCTGAAATTCATTGTCCTTCCTGTGGCCTTGATGAGTTTGAGATTTTAAAAAATGTCCTTCAGTTCCTCACTAGCTACCCATCCTCCAGCGTCTTTTTTTTTCCTTCCATGATACCACAAGATTGACTGCCAAGACCAGTTTCCCCTTTATCTCTGTTTGGACCCTGCTGTAGTTTGCATATTCTATCTGTGGGATAATTGACTCCAGTGCATATCATGACCAGTAGAGACTTGCCAGACAACCTCATAATCCAGCCCAATCTTGCAGTTACAATGGATCTTGTGACCACACTGTGTACATATGTAAACAGTGCAGATATTTACAGAAAACCAGTGAGAGACAGATAAAATATTTCCTCTTCCATAGAATTTTACAGTGCAAAGCTATCAAATGCATCTTTTAGAGCACCTGTTTTATAAATGATAATATACAATAAACAAAAGCTCAGTTATACACAGTCTAATAGAAAAACTTAGGTGATTCATTTCCAGGGCTAGAATAGAGCAAAATTCTTTTAACCTGAAGTCTGCCCTGGGAAAATACAAAAATGACAAATAGGATCTTTTTACATTGATACAGCTGGAGTTTTTCTATTTGGGTTTTAAATTTTGCTGTTCAATTTTGTTTACTATGTTTTATGGTGTATTTGCTAACCTCCTCTATTTTATCTCAAAGTTTCCTACAATCTTACTGTGAGAGAGCTCAATTGATTCCACAAGTTGCTTAAAGTCTGCTCAGAGCAGATGTTAAATGAAATGTTGCTAGTATCTTTTGTAGGTTTAAAAATTTGGGATTGTGCTGGAAAAAGATCCAGTGGAAACCTAATGACATGCAGAAGTCAACGCATATGGTCAGTTTTTGGAAAGGACAAAATTAAAGAATAAAATAAGGAAAATTCTTTCGATAGAGAGGAGTAATGAAAAAATAAACCCAAGCAAAACCAGCCAGACTTGTGTTAGGATAGATCTAGTGTAAGAAATAATATTTAAATTAATAAATATATAAAATTATTGAGCATTTTAGAAGGCATATCCTAATTTAATGCTACAGTTAATAAGAAATTTCTTCAGTTGATGGCAAAAGATAGAAAACCCACCAAAACCAACCAACCAAACGGAAACATTTTAAACTGCTAAGTACTATGCCAGGAGAAATCGAATGGTCCTTTTCATTATTTTTGAAGTCTGTAAAAAGTTCTGGAAATTTAGAATTCTAGAAATCTAGAAATCCCTGCATCCAATGAGGGACCTAACACAATATGAAGGGAGCAGCTAGTATGTGAAAGATTTCTATAAGATTAGGACCCCTAAATTATAATATCCTGCTGTAATTTCAGCCAGTCTAATCCTCCTCTATAATAGCTAGAATATTTTAGCTTTATAGTCCACTCAAACCTGTTTGCCTGACCTAAGCATTAAAGCAAATCTTGCAACACATATATCAGGATTTGATACAAATAAGTGTTCCTACAGCAAGTTAGGTAAAAGCTTATATGATTTTTTGAATATTTGTTCAAGCAAAGTGTTGTAGCTGAACAGATTCTGCTTAAGACCAGAACAACTCTTACCCCTAATGAGAGGGGTTTCTTTATTCTAATGTTCCTCTCATATGTCAATGGAGGCTTAAAACACATTGCTTCAGCTCCTAACTCCTGTTTGGACTTCAAATTTTCCATCAATTTCCAAGGAATAAGACTAAAATCTCATCTCTAGGAGTTTTAATCTTTGTTGAAAGAAGACATTTCCAGATAAATAAGGAAAGTAGAAATTTAATGCAAAATACATAAGCATTCTTTGAGACAGATTCCAGGACTCCTTTTGATCTGATATGAGCTTCTAACCAGTATAGTAGGTACTTGGTATGTGCTGGGCAGGTAAGAAGAATAAAAGGTCTCTTGGAACACAAGTCTGCAACTCAGACTGTAATTTACAACAAAAAAATGGCCTGTTGTTTCTCTTAGGGTTTTGTTCTGTGTTTGAGGGACAAGAATATCTCCTGGAAACTACAGTAATGTCTTTGATATATCAGAAAGATAATTTAGAAATTAAGTAGAAGTGCATGATATCTCCTGTGTTGTTGAATACTTCTGTCCATATGAAGAACCCACCAGTCAGTAATATAAGAGGAGATGAGACAGTAAAGTACTGACCATGCTCTGTCTTCCTGTGTAGTTACACAGTGTTTTCAGACCACTTTGGCATAGTACTACTTTTAAAGCATAAATTGCAACAGTTCCCTTTGGGTCTGCAGATATGCTTTTACTGGAGAAGAATGTTTTCATAAGAAGTTACCATGCTGTAGCAAAATGGAAAAATTCATTGGAGTTCCATCTCTTCTTCAAAAGACAGGAATGTTGGGATTCACGTGATTTTATTTCAGTGCTAACGGTCACCCCAGGGTCCTTTGTACTCACGGTAAAAATGTCCCCACATTTAGGGCAGGATTCATCTGACCTACTTTGAACAGATACATTTAATCACGGTAATCCTGCTGTCAACCACCCAAAAGAAAAGAGTTCATGAAAGCATGAAAGTGCTCATGCCAGTGCCTTGGCAATAGCAAAATGCCATCCTAATAATCATCAAAAGCAATCCTCATTACAACCGGGAGGGAAGTAGCAATCAGTGCTGACAAAACTGAGGTACTTAGATATATTTTCCATTTATAACATAATTCTCAAAATGAAAAAATTACACATTTTGATGCTTGTATGTCCATGTGGTACAATAACTTCAGAGAAAACAGAGAAATGCTCTTGAGGTATCCTCATTCATTCAAGACTACAGTTCAGAAGTCATTATTAATCAAAAAATACATAGAAAATGCATTTTTATTTTAGGATAAAACCCATTGTATGATAGTTGATAGCAGAACACTAATTCCAAAACATGTCTTCTCATCTGCCTATGATCAGACTCTTCTGTCATTTACCTGAGAGATGTAGAGTGGGAAATTAAACTCTGGTTAACTCCATGCTCCCTCTGGATTAGGTAAAGTGTTTTGCTATGCCATGCATCAAATATTTGAGTCCTTCAGTGGAGACTACAGATACTTAATACAATACACACTCATTTTCAAAGCTTTCTCATTGCCATTCCCACATTTGTTCCCATTTTGTGACATTACTGCAACTAGGGGAAGATTGTAGCCAACCCAAGATGGAAAAACTTTGCAAAATATCAGTGGTCTCTGTGTGTCTACATCAAAGTAAGTCTATGTTTATTATTTTTGTTTTAAGACATTACCCAAATGCTGTAAATCCAGACTAAATTATTACAACGCTAGACAATACACAAACATTCCCTGCCCCAAGGAACTTACACACAGGAACACAAACAGAGGAAAAATACTGATAAGGATTAGATAAGGATTAATTCTTTCTTTTTGACCATTCAACTATGTGGTTGAAGAACTCATAAACTATGAGTTTTAAATTAAATTTATGTTCAAGTCACTTACAGTGTTGTTTTTTCTTCTTCTCCATTACTGATTTGTTGTAAATGCTACGATGGCATTCCCAGAATTGCCAGGGAATTATCTTTGAAGCAATATTTTATGACCTCCTTCTTCAGTCCTCAAAAACATACACAAAAGAGATGTAATCAAACTCATAAAAATAAAAATAAATAAAAATTGTTCATTCATTTTAATGACCTTTGAGATCTTCAAAATGAGGTTCAGGTGCTTGCATACAAGTGGATCTGCTTACAGCAAATGCCACGGAAAGCTTTTCAGGTGTATGTTGTGGATTTTGGTCAGTTTTCAAGTGCTTCTTACAAAAGTAGGCTTGTGCTTAAGTGAAGACAAATTACTTGGTGTTAGAAAGACAAGACTTATGCAATTGAGAGTTGTAGAAAAGATTTTTGTTCTTTAAGAAGGGCACCCAATTTTAACCAAATCATTTGATTTCTGAAAGGAGGTGCAATAAAAAAGTATTTTTAAAGGAAAAAAATTCTAGAAAAAAAACCAAAATGAAAACAATGAAAGCTTTCCTGGGTACAGAAACAAGAAGGTGGAGTCTCTTCTGTCCCACTCACATCAGTGTTGGGGAGGAGTGCTTTCAGCAGGAGCAAAAGCTGGGGCTGGGAAAGGGAAGTTCACCTCTTTTTTTCACTTGGTCTCCAGGGAGAAGGCCTCAGGTCAGCCCGGCAGATCTAGTCCCTTACCGCCACTGGCAGTTCCTTTTTCCACTTTCCAAGCCACGTCTCGTGTGGTTTGGAAGACAGTGGCAGTGAGCCCGAGATGTCACTACAAGGGGAAAAAGGGGACTGAGAGTGATGACAGTGCAGGGCTGGGCCGCAGGGAGCTGAGCCTGACAGAGCTGAGGGAGCCGTGCCAGAGGCGGCTGTGCAGGGTCAGACCAGGGAAGTGCAGAGGTTTGAGGCACTGGAGTGGTGCAACAGGGATAATACAGCTCTCAAAGGATTTTGCTTGCCCTAGTTCCTTTTGGATTCTTTGGACTGGGAACGGAGAGGACATCAAGCCACAGAAACACTTGTTCGCTGTGTTGGGAAGCATGTTTGTTTGTTCAGTGGTGAACATGCTTTTGTGCATAAATGACTCTCTCTTTTGCACGGTTTTTGTTGTTAATATTTTTGTGATTATTGAAACTTTCAGTGAATTGCTGTTTCAACTTTTAATCTTTTCTAGTGTTCTTTCATTACTGTAACGGATGGGGGAAAAAGGGAGCAGCCTGAGTGGGTTTAATTTTTTAGCTGGGTTTTAAAATGAAAAGCTGTGGTAAATAGAATGACCTTTTTGAGTCAATGGCTATTTCCTCTGTTTCCTTTGTTTTCTTGATCCTTTTTACCTTTTTACAGTAGTATTTGGGCAGAGTAGATTGGCTGCATTTCTCTTGGAACAAAAAGAAAATTCCTCAAAACCACAAAGCATAACAGAACTTTATAAGACTTTGTTAATTCACAGAAATACTTTTCTGTGGTGTATTTCTCTACTCTCACTTTCCTGGAAGTTATATAGGGGGATGTAGGCCTAATGCAGTCAATGAAGCTGAAAAACATGTATCAGACCTTATGAACTTTATGCAAAACCCCTTTTTCTCTTCTCAGTCATATGTGAGAAGGAATTGTCCTTCTGTCTATATTAAAAATATGACACACCCTGAGACCCGTACTTTATATGTCTGTTCACCCAAGCATCCTGTAATTCAGAAGTGGCAAGACCACCTTTGCTCTGAGGCAAACCACCACAACATTTTACACGATGTCAGACCTCCTGGGAAGGATCTGCTCAACATTAATGATGCAATGTTGCTGCAATGGCTAATGAATGGAAGACAGTGAAGATCTCTGCACTGTGGTCAGCACCACCAGCCTCATTCACAGAACAGAAACAGAACTGGGTACATGCTGGCAGGTGAATAAGCTTCATCCTTCTCCTCAGTGATGTATTAGAGCTCAAATGCAGACTTCACTGAAGAATTTTTGACAAAAACATTGCACTGATCCCATGCCTGACTCTACATTTGGACTCTAAAATGTATGGCCACCTTCCTAAATGAAGTAACTACAGGATGAAACTTGAATAATGTCAGTCTGCTCTGTACCTTCATCGTTTAGCTGTTGGCTCCCTCTCTGGCTCTATTCTGGCCTGCTCCAACAAGTTCCCCTCAAAATAATACCCAAGCAGAGATCAAGGAATATGTAATCCTAGGGATATCTCTCAAAAAGAAGTCCAGGATAAATCTATCTCATATGGGGCTCTCTCCAGCCACAGGTGTTCTTCAGCATTAGCCCAGGGGAACTTTGCACCCTCAGCAATGCCCTCATACCCCATCCAACAGAATACAACACAGTTTCTTCAGTTTCCCACTCTGGGAACATGAGCCACTTCACTGAGCTTCAGCAAAGCCCTTGTGCTGTTTTAAACAGTTTGGGCTGTCAAGTCATACAAAACACAAGGATTAGTGCAAGAACAATAGAAACACCACACCAAGCAGGGAGGAACTCCAGAGCAGAGTGCTCCATGGTGTGGACACAGCACATTTGCTCATCCTAAGTACTATAGTTACAAGAGTCTTTAGTCTGTTTGTCTGCTGTTCCCTTGTCTTGTTTTATTTAGCAGTATTGATCTAACCAGACTGTCCTGTGAACTGGACGCTTCAGTTTTAAACATCATTGATAAAGGATATCCTGAGCTACTGAAAAAATGTAGGAAAAATGCCCAAGCTCATATGACTAGTTCTATGCAGGAAGTAGAAGAAGGCAGAATCACTGGAGCTGGAATTCAACAAGAGTGGCACTGCTATTGGCAATATTCACAGAACAAGAGATGGCATGCACCATAACTGCTCCTTCTTCCATTGTGGATTCTGTGTTTGTGCTTTCCTTTCCTTCTCAGTTGAAAGAAAAGACGACAAACTACTCAGTAGCATAGCATAACTATTCCTGTCTAATAAAGGCACTGCAGAGTGTCTTCATGCTTTTTTTGAGTAATGTGTATACCAGTTCTGAGAATTATAAAATTACCATTTCAACAGAATTCAACGCTGCTGCCATGAAAAGTTTGTAAGCGTGACAGTTCACACTGAAATTAATGCAAATGGCTTTTGTGTTTGTTTTGGAGATCTCCTATCTTAATTCATATATCAAAGTTTGATAGTTGGTGCATCCATCAGAAATTCCTCAGTGCTTTTAAAAACTTCAGAGAAGTAGTCTAACTACATTACTGACTTAAATTTTAAGTCATTAAGGTGGGAACATGTAAGGAAAAGCACATTTTGAACTATAAAGATTGAAAAGAATGTTTTAATAAATGTAAGTAAATAAAGAAATAAGAATATTTTATTTAAAATAAAAAAATAATAGAAAAAATAACTTAGTAAGTAGGGGCTTACTATTAAAAATCTTTTAGCTCTTGTTGGCAGAAGATAATAATATTGAAATTGTGATTAGAAGGAGACAAATTTCACTGTAAGGTTTTCTTGGTGGACTTATGCCAGGAACTGGCCAATTGAAAATGCTTTATCAGCAGCAGCATTCAGTATTCCAGAACCACTTGAAAAAAAACCAGCTCTCAGTATGGAAGATAATAATTCTGACACCATAGGTGCTGGATTGTAAATTTGTATTTTGTCTGAACAAAGAATTAGTGCCAACCCTCCTTATCCAAGAGAGACCATCTTGATCCTATAGGTAATACCTGTGTCATAATGGCACTCATAGACATACCTAAGCAAGATTTTAATTGACTGGCTGGTGTATAATTAGTGTTTTGTCATACAGAGCTCAACACTGGCTGTAAAATAGACCAGGAGCCTGCATAAGTATGTGGATTTCTAGCCTGTAACCAGATACTGCAGTGAAGTACTTGTCTGAGAGCTGCAAGACAAACAAGGGTGGAACCAAAAATTCTGTTTTACAGGAAGACTGTTTAGAAGGCACATAACCTTCTGAAGATGCAATTGCATAATGCAATGAGGGAAGCCTGGATTCTCATAGTACATAAATGTCATTCTGTAAAATTTCTTAGAATTTTAGTGTATATCTGTCTCTATCATGTTTTTCTAGAAAATCAATGTACAGACTTTAAAGATATGTCTCTACTGGTAAATAAAGCAGTGAGTGCCTAGAAATGTTCCTATATCAGTTAAAGCAGATAAGATTGTGGCTAATAGAGCAAGCACCCTACAAATAGATTTTTATTTTGACTGTAAGGGACCATTTCCGATGGACTGTTTGCAAACATCAAGACTCCTTGGGAGAAAACCCCTTCCCCCATCTTCTTAGCATAAATCTGGCTGTTCCCTGCTAGAAGGCCTGGAACTTAATGAGGTGATCATAACCTAGACTGGAATTGAGTAAAAGGTCACCTAGGAAGTTTGTGGCAGAGCCAGTGATTCTGCCATAACTTAGACTGTCTACCTCAAAAATATAACTTACACAATAAAATCAAAACTTACTTCCAAAAGTACAGTAATTTTTAATACTATTTTCCAGCCATTAGAATAAAAGGGAAAATGTAGACAGTACAGGCAGAAGACATACAAAGAAAGGCCTTGTGATTAACAGAGAAACATTGCTTAAAGAAGTTTCAAAATACCATTTCTACAGGGGTACTTATCACAGACAAGGAGAGTAGAATGAAAATAGAAAGTGTTGGAATCCATTTATTTAAGTGCCTGCAGTTATCATTTCAAGGCAAATGAAGCAATAATAAATACAGAGCATTCGAAAGAAAGATAATCTGTATCCACCGCATTTTAATAAACAGTAATCACAAAAATCAGTGTGGCCACATTGGATCTGCTTTTCTATTAGTTTTCCTATTACTGTTCTCCCTTTCTCTTCTCTCACCTCTCTTTTCTGTCTAATACTTAATGGAGCGATCTGCAGTCCCTATTGTTTTACTCTCTGAACTTTTGTCTTTATTTTTCTTTCATAAGCTGGGTTTTAAACTTAAAAATTAATTTCCTCGCTTGTATTATCAGTACCACCAGTCCTAACACCTAGCAGACAGTATATCTCTTAATTTGTTTTCTTTTTGCAATCAATAGGTCAGAACTGCTTCTTACTAATTTTAATCAGTATTAAGGTGACTGAGAAGGATGATGCTTCCCACCATGAAGTCTGGGAAGGAGAAAGTGGATCAGTAAAAAAAGTCAGATAAGTTTATTTTAAAAGTATTATCTGTCACCAGCCAATTTTAAAACACTGCTAGGTATGTACAAGATCAAATTCTACAGATATTTAGCAAAAAAATGATTATTTTTCCAGGCAATAAAAATAGTCAGCAAAATCAACATTTTCAGGAAAGTACAAATATTTTCTTCTCACACAAACATGATTTTGTACCAGAGAACCACTGACATTTAAACATAATAAAAATATTTAGAGAAATTATGAAAAAAATTACTCTAATTTAATGCATGTTTTTTATACCAGTGTAGAAAAGAAGAAAAAAAAATTGGCCACTGCGTAGGAAATAACACTAGAATAAAATTACAGTTATTTTCAGTCAAATAGGCTTCTGATTTAAAGAGCTAGATGTCTCCAGAAGAAATCTGTTGAATCCTAAACTAGACACCTAAGTGAGAAGGATTGAATCATCTTCTGGACATGTCCATCTCTCCTTGTTTCTTACAGAGGATGCAGTTCTTGATATTTACCTCTTATACAAATAGAGCCATGTCGGTGAATCCCATTCTACAGAACAGAAGTAGGATGTTAGAACAACAAAGAAAGTGAAGGATGCCAATTTACCCTCTCAGTCACTGCTCCACAAGAGGGTTTTCCTGGAAATTGCACAAGGTACCTTCCCTTGTATCAGGTAAGTACAAGTGTCCCAAGGCCAATGCAAATCTTATATTCCTTAAGAAAATACATCTGGGTCAACTCAGAGTACTTTTTGCCTTGAATCTACCCTGGTAGCTTAACATATCCATTTTCGCATTATTTATTATGATGTTATCAGAGGATGAGGTAAAAATGAGAACTATATGTTCTGGACACTGTACAAAATAGCAAATTGATCTTCTCCAAAGGACTTCCAGTCTTAGTAATAGATAGACAAAATAATAAAAAGGGTTATGACCCAAAAATAACTTCAATAACCCAAAAATAGCAAGAATCCCGTTAATTCCTAATCTTACTTCATGGACTTTTTTCAAGGAGATTGCTTTAGCTGTGTCATGGGTTAGCACTGGCCAGATGTTAATGCACTCATGAATATATGTTTTTTCTTTAACAACTGTTGCCTTGGTTTTTCTGAGATTTTTTAAAGCTTTCTACTTGCTTATAAGATGGAATCAGTTCTTTAGCTACTGTTGCGATATTAAGGGTCAGTTTTTCACTTTCTCACGCTTTGGAACATAAACAACCTTTCTTGTTTTTGTTCACTGTCCTTTGCTTACATATTTCCAGCCTGAAAACAATGTTGGTTGACAGCTGGTCTGGCCAGTGGGGTGAAGGGGTAGTAACCCCAGGAGCCAATGTGCTTCCAGACCCACAAAAATTATAAAAGGAAAGAAATAAACAGGCTGGCCCCCTTTTTTCGGTGGGGAGCAGCTTTCACTGAAGACCTCTGCCTCCGTGTCGTTGATTATTGCGTTCCAGGCAACAAACAACTATTGTGGGATGTGATTAGAAAGAGAGCAGAGCAGGCTTAAATCTTGAAAACAAAAAAACTTAAAACTTTATTACATTACATAAGAACAGAGACAGAAAACTCTTAAACACACACAGAGACAGAAATAAAAACTTCTCAGAACATTTCTTCTCTTCTCCTAGTTTCTACTCCCCACACATTACTCTCCACAGACCAAACCTTTGGGTTTTAAATCAAACAATCACTACTCAAAAAAAAACCAAACTAATCTTCAGTTCAGCAAGGGAGAGAGGAGTCTCTCTCGCACCACAGACTGTTCCTCAGAAAACAGGGGTCCACCCCTTATGTGTTTCCATGTCACCCCTGGCACCGCCCGGAGAAGTCTGCCAGGGTGACACTCTCTTTTTTCCTATGTCCAGAGCTCTCACCGCTGTCCATATTCTGAAGCTGCATACAGGGCTCTTTTAAGGATGCTTGCATGCCGAGCTCTCCCCCTTTTTACCCAGGGGCCAGGGTTCCAGGAGCAGGTCTGCCCTGAGGGCAGAGGGCGCCACCCCACCCTCCCCCTCTCTTCTCTGCTCGCTCCACTCTTCAAGTGCCAGTCACTGTAGCAAAAGCAAGGGCAGCTGTATCCACCCAAAATGCAGTTTATGTTCTAAAGAGACTTAAGTTCAGTCCATGGCTAACATTATGCAAGAAAAGTCCAGCTCAGAAAGCTACTCCTCTCATTCTTTGCCCATCGGGTTCTTTCCAATCGCGCTTTATCATCTCAGTCCCAGGCTGCTTCCCTCTCTCTTCCGAAACCACCAGTCATGAGAATCAATGTCTAAGAAAAGTTTCTTTCTGCCAAGCAAGGGTTAACAGTTTCTATCTCCCAGCAGGGTGCAGGCTCAGGCACTCCCAGGCTGGGCAACCCCCACCTGGCTGGGCACCTTGTCCCGGAGTTTAGAGGGGGAGGGGGGTGAGCACACACAGAAGGCACTTCCACAGTTTTCCACCCCTCCATCCTGGACAGGGCAGCTCAGTTCCAGTCCTGTCCACTCTCTTCTCCCCCTGGGCTCCGGCTTACCTGAGCCCGACCACGTGTTTCCCCTCCCCCACCCAGCCTCGTGGCTGGGCAGGGGAAGGAGGCCGGAGACGTCTCTCTGCTTAAACCAGAATCTAAAAAGAGGCCGAGCCCCCCACACTCCTGCTTTTAACTCTTTGTGTCCTCAGAGGCGTGTCCAAACCTCTGAGTGACCAATCCAGGTGCCAGCAGAAAAGCTGATCACTGATTGGCCTGCTCACATCCCCTGGAAAATTTCACCTCCCCCCGCAACCACGACAAGCTGAAAGAGCCTAAAATACAAGCAAACCAGAATGGGAAAAAAGAGTTTGGTGGAAGCTATTGTGGATGCTGTTTCAATGAAAAGACTAAGAATGGATGGATAGAAATGCTAACTTGGTTTAGAAAAGCAACTACACATCATGACATTGTGAGCCATTGTGTCATCTATTTGTCTGATTTTTTTTTCTTATTATTTCTTGTGAGTTATGTGAAAGTATTGAAAAATATTGACAACAGAGATTTGAGTGCTCCCAGAATATTTGAGTGAGATGGTTTCCTGATAAACACCTCCTTTTAAAAGGAGATCTAGAGGAGGATGACATAAATAAGCCCCACTGTTCATAACCATCAGTGCAAAAGTTTGAGTTTCATGTGTCTTTGTAGCTGCATCAACTTCAACTTCTATGTGTAAGTTTGTTCTCCACGTTGATATTTAAACAAATGACCTGAATCACAGCTGTGATAGCAGATTTCTACATATAAATTAACGCTGTTAATGTCAAGTAGTCAAGGTTCAATGCTGACCATCATTTTATATTATGTCATGTGAAGACTGCAAATATCATGTCCCTATGTTGCCTGTTTTTACTGACAACCAAGCATCCTAAACACTGTAGCATTTTGTCAGTTCAGCAGATCCAAAGCCATCCATCACTGCTGCTATTTCTGTCATATGCATTTAACTTCAGCATCAGCCAGCAGTCTGCAGTCTTGGTTACTGATCAGTATCATCACAACTGTCAGATGGGGAGTGAATTCTTTTGCTCTCCAAAAGTAGGTTCATGTAATGTTTGATATAGATACTTTGCCTAACAAGTTTTCTGAGCCATGTTTGATATTTGAGTATGGGAATGTTTCCATCATGATCTTTCATAATTTATTTACATTTGAAACATCTTTGTGAACATTTTAGGCATCAATATTGGTTGTTCCAAGGATGCATGTTTTCTTCTTCCCAACAGTCACAGTCCAAAATCCATGAGCTTCCAGATGTCAAGGGAAGGGGTTCAAGAAATCCTACAGTCTTAAGCACAGCTGATTTCAAAGACATGTAATAAAACTAAGGAAATTTCATTGAAGTATTGCTTTGACAGTTTATTTTGATTTCAAAGGTAAGATTTTTTTTTTCCATTTTTTTTCTGTGAAGATGAATGAAGGATTAAGGAAAGTACCCAAACAAAGCATAAATTTCATTGATCTCAGATTGTGATCTAGTAATATTCTGGAATAAAGTAGAAACACTCTGATTAACAAGCAGTTTGAACTAATGCTTATCTTTTATCTTTTTACAAAAGCATCCTCTTCAAACTTGTTTGAAAACAATCAAATGAAATTTTTAAAAGGAGGACTCTCTCAGATCACAGATCAACTGGATTTATTTAATGAGGAAGCTTTAAATTAAGGCAAAAAACTTTCAGGGAGTAAGGTGGTGCTCCTGCAGCAGTATGATGACACAAAACCCAACCATTGTAATCTTCATATATTAAAAAAGAGAAATCTTTTTTATCTAATATCCATCTAATATCTTGTGATTAAATAAGCATAATGATTTAAGAGAGTCTTCTTTTCATCTACTACAGAATTTTTTAAATAGTTGAACTCTTGCAACCAAAAATTTATTGAAATAATCCAATCATTTACAACCTAGCATAGTTGTCCATGACATCAACAATAATTCTGAATGGAATTATTATTAAGTTGCAAATTAAACATTGATATGTCCCATACCTGAGGAACCTGTGTATGTGTATGTATGTGTATGCACAGGCACAAACTGAATACTGAATGAGCATATATCTTTGAAATTCAGAACAGAAAAGAAGAAAGCATCCATTATGAGTACTGAAGATTTAGTTTCATAACTAAGGCTAGGTCAAACAAGTAATGAAGATGACTGTTCACTAGACAGATATATTTATTTACTGTATATACGCATCTTAGAAATGGTTGGTATTTTTCTTTTTAATACAATAAGATTATAAATATAAATTAAATATATTTAATATAATAATAGAATTTCAATTTTTCTTATATTCTTCATTACAACCTTGGAGAAGTCACAAACTATCAATTTTCCTAGTAGACAGCCATTACTTCTTAGTAGAGCAATTGGACTGTGATATTTGCCATTTAAAAAAAAATCATTAATACAAGCTGAAAATGAAAGAAACTAGGGAAATAAAAGGAAATAACTTCAGATCCCTGCATTTCTCTCCCTGGATTCATTTTTTAATATGATAAAATATAAAATTATTTTCAAAGAAAAATAATAGGAAAAAAGTCCCTGAATCCTTTTTTCATAGTTACTTCTAATGCTATAATAATTAACCCTAAAATAATAGTGCATTAGTTAATCACCATATTGCAATGGAATTTCCATGGATACACATATAATGTGGATATTAATAGTAGGTTAGTTCATCATAATTCATTTTTCAACAATTAACATGAAGTGAATGAAAGAATGACCGATTAGTCATTTATTAGTGAAGGAAGATGTGCAATCATGTCCTTTCTGTGCTAAACACTTTTTGGTAAAAGATTGTGTTTTTTATCTATAGTAACAGAAAAGATTATAGGAAAAGGTTAATGCTGTGAATACTTTTTCAAATCGCAATCAGATGTATTGGTACATGTGAGAATACCCTAAGAGTTGTCACTTGTTTTAATTAGAAAGCACAACTATTCATATGAAATAAGATGGAACTCAATAAAGGGTGAAAAACATACTTTTATAGATTAAACTGAATGATTTAATTTGCCTTAAAAAACTCCAAGCAAAATGGTTGGACTGAAAACATGACAAACAGCTCATAGAGAGCAGTACATACGTGATGGTTCTGAAATTATTCCCCCCAAACCTGAATTGTTTTGAGGCAGTTAGAAAATGGAAGTTATCTACGTAATTGTTTGAATTGTCTAATATCTGCAAGGCCATAGAAGGCCATAGGTGGCTAGGGTAGGCTTTAGTTAGAATGCAAGTTTTTGCAATGCATATTCTGATACTGAAATCCACAATTATCCACTGCTTAGCCTGGAGGCTCCACCCAGAGCTCAGAGCAGCTGACTGGGGAAAATTTACAGCTATACATGAAGGATACATCCGAGCTTCACACCAGTCTATTAATGCTGGTCTATCTATTGGAAGGAGTTGAATGCTAATATAATTGACCTCTGTGAATTACCTTAGTTGGGGGAACACTTCAGTAGAGAGGAAGCATTTCTACATCACTGCCTTGAGTGCTTTCGTGCTCTGGGAGTACCTAGCCTACTTGTCAGTATAGTTTGAGCAAAAATGACTCCAGTGCTCTTCTTTTCACCTCTCCCAATGTCAATGTGTCTCACAGAGAACAGAGCTCTTACATTTAAATAGCTCTTTTAATTTTTTCTTCATTTCATAGGCATACGGATAAAATAATTATATAAATCTGAATTTGTTTCTTTACTTATAATCATCGATAATGAAAAAAAAAGATCTTTTGGGAACCATTTTAACCAGAGAAATTTCAAGTTCATGAAGAAGGTCCTGACAATCATATGTCCTGACAATAAGAAACATTTGGAGAGCAGCTTTTATAAACGTTTCAGCTTTGTGTGCATTCTGATACTAATAAGGAAGACAGTGTTTCTGTGCAGGAGACTATAATATGCATTTTATGACCATATTTGTCTCCTTCAGCTTTTACAGGGGACAATCTTTTGATTATTTATGAGTGGATAATTAATATTTACATTAATATATTTTAGTCTTATATAAATAAATCAAGTGTAACAGTTCAATTTCTAACAGTGACACAAGTCCCCAGTGAACAGAAGAATATGTTGACATTGACCTCAATGTTCAAATTGCCACGATACAGTCACAAAAAGTTTAAAAAAAATTTTAAAAATCAACAAATCTATCTTTTTTTTTTTGCTTGCTTGCTTCTTGTTGCTCTAGGATATGTCCCATCTGGTCCATATTTAGATGAATGATTATGTATGTCACTCAGTACCAGAAAAAACCCCTAGTAATTTAATTTGGTGTTTACTTTCCAAAGATGAATCCCTGTTCTCAGCAATGGCTAGGGAATAGCGCCATGGTAGAAGAAATATACGTGTTAGTTTATCTTCTGAAGTGTCTAATATGCTCTGTTTCATCCAAGCAAAATCTAGAAAAATAGCAATCATGCAATGAGAACAAGAAAACTGAGAAACAACATAGAAGGAAAAGGAGTCTGATGTGACTGTATATCTGTATATCTGAATAGTATTTAGTTTGCTTCAACAGCATTAATCCATTTTTGACAGGCGAAGTATCATGCTAGCTATAAAAGTGCAATTGCTATTAATAATACCTTATATTCTTAGAGAAACTGCCATCCCAAGGACTCACACGAGCTTCATTATTGCCAATTTATAAAACGACAAACTAAACTTTACTTTGAACCCAAATTTTCAAAAGAATTTCCTGTTTACCTGGTGATGATTTTTATTACTCCAGCAGCATAAACCAGTGTATACTTTATCTGGAAATCAGTCCAGAAAAAGGCTGAAGAAGCAGAATAGTCCTGTTTGTATTCTATATGAAATTTCAGCCCTCTCATTTCCAGCTCAAGTTTCTGTGGGACATTTAGGGACATGTGGGACATGGTGCATGCATTTCAGGAGCCAAGCCAGCTGCTCCTTTGTCACTGGGAGAGTCTGGAAGGTTTTAAGGCTAACCAGAGCGATTGGAGAATGGTGAGCAAAGGGTAGGGTCAATTATTAACCCTAATTATCTTCAAATGTCTTGGTGGAGGTGTCAAGTACTGTCCCCCTCCACTGATAAGAACAGAAGCATAGGACAGTCTGTGTATGGTCCTGAGCTCTTTCGCACACTGGTCTTATCTGACCATATCTAGGACAGGGTTTATTCAGACAGCTCGGAAGTGGTTTTGCAGCTCTTTAGGCATATCATATGGTTTTCCTGGTTGCAAACACTGAGGTAATAATTTAAACCGCGTCTTTAGTGCCTCTGTGGTGTGTCCAGCTTTATGTGTCCTTTTCTAAATTGCTTTGTCAAATTTCCCAGGGAAATCGTCAGTTAGCTCTCGGAGGTGATAAAATATGAGTCGACAAAGTCATCGTTGTTTGTGAGAAAAAGATACTCCAGACAGACAGCAGCCTTACACAGACTATTGTTACTTTAGCCAAACTTCTGGAGTGCTTTGTGAATGAAAAGAGCAGTGAGGCAACTCTGTCTTGAATTTTCTATTCTTTATCAATTCCCTTCTTTTTGGATGTAGAGATGCCCAGTCAGATTTATCCTAGCAAATTTGAAGATTTCTGTCTGTTGATACCAAAATTCTGTGGAAAATCTAAATGTATTTTCACTGTAATCAGAGCAAAACTGAGAATTTAGGATTTTCAAAGGCAAGAAAAATGGCTATATTAGGAATACTTAACCAAAATCTAAGATAAACTTTTCATGTGAGTGGGATGTCCTAGTTCTATCTGTATTACTATAGCAACCAGCTAATTATTCCACTCCTCCTCCACTGCCCTTGTGTGCACGGAACTTTTTTTTTCCTTTTAGGATCTATTCACCATCCAAGATATATGGAGAGGTGATGGTGCCAACTTCTTGTTCTGAACTATTTTTGCAAACTGAAATTTCCCTTAAATCTTCATCATAAAGCAAATGAAAGGGTTTGCAGATAAAAGAGGCAAATCAGTTTGCTTTTTGGAGCACGCGCTTAGAATGCTTTCTAAGACACAGCCTGAACTGGTAATGGTAATGACAGTAATGTACCTCCTGATTTTGCACAGAGCTTCACTTTTGCATCACAGTTTCAAAATCCTCAGGATTTTGAGTGCCAGCATAATCAGAAAAAGCAATAGTAATTTCAAATTTAATTCTTTTTTAAGTTCAAGGGTTTGTTCTTTTACTTCCTCACTTTTTTGGAGTGGGGTTAAAAACCACAGTGAAAAAACGAACAAAAACCCCATCAAAACCCCTCAAATCCACAGCTCTTACCGCCTGCTGTGGATTTAGTGGAGGAAGGAGATGGTGTTAGTGGGATGGTAGACTGACTCTTCCCTGGCAGCTCGCTGCCTCTGTGGTTATCTGCAGAGCAGCTCTGCCGGGCACGGTGCACCAGGCGACCTGCTGGGGCACCAGAACCCACAGGGCACCGCTCTTGGCCTGGCTGCACTGCACCCTCCAAAACTGTCCTGAGAAAAGAGTGCAGATGTTCTTAATGAGATCTGTTTGGCATCCTGTGTATACACAAGGAAGCAGAAAACTATGCGGCTTCCTGCTGTCAATCGACAAGCAGCCTCGATAAAGCTGCCGCAGAGAGACCGGCTTACTCAGGCCTGCTCAGTGTCACAGAAGTGAAAGCCATTTTGCCTCTGACTCACTGTCAGCTCCCTTTAGAAGTCTTTTGGGACAAGAATGCTTCTTTTAATTTATTTTCATTAGCAGTTAAATTTGCGGAACATGATCAGATTTCCTCTTTTAGCAACTGCTTGGTGGACAGTTTCAATTTGTTTTTCTTAAATATGACTCACTGCGAAATGTGATGAAGGGAGTTAAGAATTATATCTACCTAGAATAAATTAGAATTTAGCTGAAGATGTAATAGTATTTATGACGAATTTCAAAATTATACACAAGAAAGAAGGGATTGCTGCTGGGGTTCTTTAGTTGGAAGCCCACATAGTTGACTGAGAGGTAGATGTGGAAAAAGAAAAGGAGCCTTGACTGAGAAATTGCCCTTTCTTTCCCCTTCCAGGTTCCCACTGGGGAAAGAGGAGAGGGAAAGGGAATACATACCCTATGTCTTATTTACATATAAGACTGGTGTTTGTTGGACAACATCCTTCCTCCTGGGATATCAATGTGAAGTGAGAAACAA
Source organism: Prinia subflava (assembly GCF_021018805.1). NCBI lineage: Eukaryota > Metazoa > Chordata > Aves > Passeriformes > Cisticolidae > Prinia > Prinia subflava. Next base: position 56,396,541 of record NC_086249.1, read on the forward strand.
ATGTTCAATTGATTGTTTAACAGCCTTGTCTCTACTCAGATGCCACAAAGCAAAACGTGAAGAGAGAGCATAAATAGTGGCAGAAAAGACTAAGTCATCTTCTGGTTGTTGAAAATGTCTAATATATATGTCCACCTTTTTTTTTTTTAGGTTAAAATATTCAATCTTTTTCTCTCTATTGGATGCCACAAAGTAATAAGGATCTCTCATTTACCAAGCTGACCTATCTATTCCATGTGAGGCTCTAATTATAAGTCAGGGAGAGAGAAGAAAATGCTCTCGGTAGAAATTTGCTTGAGATTTTTTAATTTTACTTTACAGATCTCTCTTATAATGCATTCCTGTGGTTTTGTTGGGTGAGATGATACTTAGTTTAAGAGTCTCATGCTAAGTTAGTGACATTTCCTTGAAGCTGACTGCCTCCCTGCACAGATAATGAAACATTTAATCAGCTTCCCCACAGGAAACTGATCTTAACTTTTAACCTTTTTTTTTCCCTGCTTGGACAAAGCAAAAAAGAAAATATCTTTAAAGTGTTTATTCAATCTAAACATTAGCTTGCATTTCTGAAAAGTTTCACAGCTTTTAGCTTCACAGAATTCAGATTTGAAAGGGCAAAGGGTTTGAAACATTCAGGGAAGGACAAGACAATAAATGCTTCATGCTGCAATTGCACATGGGTAAAAACTGATTTCAGTGCTGTTGTCAATTATTTCCATGCTATCTGTAGATAGTTACAAGTATTGCTTTCACCTAATTCTTACATGAAAAAATTTGTAATTTACTAGCTTGTATTGCTGTATCATTTGCAACCTCCTAAGTGAATGGGTCTCCATAAACAAATGGAACAGTTTGATTGGTGGAAAGCTAGGGTTACATACATGTAACATAACAATTATATTTGGTACATGGCGACATATATATTTTATCAGCAAGAATTTTCCAATAAAGGGAATTTGCATTGGCCAAAGAGAAGTCACTAGTTCAGTGGGTATTGGTCAGTTCATCATAGCTGTTTTTTATGACCTTAAAGTTTATTGATCCAAGGATTTATGCAGTCATAGATGATCCAGAAAACTCAACAAATTACTCTTACTCAGATGAGACATATTCATTCCTAGATTGTAACAAGTGAATTGGAATGACTTAAATTAAAAATCCTTTAGGTCAGTTTACTTTATCTCTGCCCTGAACTGAATTTATGCCACAAAGGTAAAGGAAAGTAACTATGAGCAGACTTAAATGTTGTCTTGATAGATTTCTTCCCCTCACCCTCCCTTGATGCATTGTATTTGTTTTTCTTGAGCTGTACTATTATTCACTGTTGAATTGACAGAGAGCTGCTGCTGGACTTGTAATTCTGGATGTTGGATGTTGATGCATTCAGAGACAGAGTGAAAACAAACATAACAGACACACAGTTGAAGAGCATTAGACTTATGTGTTCTGTTTCCATCTTGGTTCTAACAATTATGAGTCTATTATGTCATTCTTCTTATTCATCTGGCTTTTGCCACTGTAGTGGAGCTGCTACATTCTTATTAGTTTTCATCCACTAAGTCTTCTGACCTACTGGTCTAAGTAACATTTTTCTGAACTTTATGTGGGAAATACCTCCTATTGAAATCCATAACTTGTTTTTACCAGTCTGTTTTTATTTATCTTTCAAATTAATAGACAGAATTAATTACTTCACACACCTTCTAGACCTGCTATTCTCTCACATATGAATTAGTTTCAATTTTGCATGTAAAATAGAAAGAAATCTTGCTGATCCAGTTGGTACTTGGTGAATAAATTTGCTAGCTATCACATCAAAAAATGGCTCATATCTGGTGGTATTTTCCAGTTTGGATATGGTAAATGTATTTTTCTTGCAATATAGCTATTGGTAACATTTATACCTCCAGCAGTATTACAAAGATCATACAGTTAAATCTGTTTCTGCAAGTCTACAGCAAAACCCCAACAAATAACTGGTAGAATATCTTTTCAATTTTTGCTTAAGTAAACTTTGAATAAATAAAATTGAATTATATTGAAACACTAGTTAAAATATTTATAATTCATCTTGGAAACTATGGCACTTAATCTGTTCATTTCAGAACTAATCCATACATGCAAGACGTATTTTATATATTTCAGAGTTGTGAGCCATGGGAAAGAGAAAACTGTCCTAAGCTAAGGTTTCAAAATATTCCATAGCCTGGGTAATATTTTAAGACAGTCGCTGCTGCTTTTCCTGTTAATAAAAGTATAGCTTCTTTGTGAAAAATGTACCATATGATCCAATATAAATAGAAAATCACCTGAAAGATCCCCAGTGCAGTCTCATCAAATGTGATGGGAACATACTTAGTGAGTCGTCAGCACTTTCAAATGACATTTAAGTTTTCATGTGACAAACTTAGAAAACTACTGAGTCCTCGGAACAGAGTTTGATAACCATTGGCTTGTCCTTTTGCTTGCAGCTCTAAACAAAATACTCAGTGTTAGTATGGATTTCACAAAATTTTATTGTTGTTTCCATTTTGTTTAATAAGATTTTTAATAACATGCACCTCTTTTTCCAAATAAATTCATACCAATTAACACAAATGCCAATACTGTTTTAGGAATTGTCTTGTTTCTTAGGAGTTTGAATTTATCACAGCAATTTAGATTAATTTAATCTGGTTGTTTACACACAAACTACAATCCTCCAAAAGGTCCTACATTCTTTTTGCTTTCTCTTTCCATCTGCAGAAAATAAACCTTATGCTTAACAATTGAGTTTATTTTTTATTGCTGTGCCCAAGGCAAAATCTCAGATTGGGGGTTGCAGTCTCAGAAGACAGACAGATTTAATATATTTGTCACTACCTTGACAGGGGGAAAAATTGCTTAAATTCAGGTGTGAGGGATGAGCCTTTGTGTAACAGATGTAATCCTCACAATGAAATGTTTTTCAGGCACTCAGTCGTCCATGTTCTGATTAAAAGACATGAGCCTTTGTTCTAATTGGCCTAACTGTAGTCACTACTTTTATTGAGATACTTCCATTTTCCTTACATTACCCAGCCCAAACTTCTGTGGGTATTGTACCCTATTTACTGACTATTTCTAAATAATTACAGTATTTTTCTCAAACATAAAAATGTACTTTAAGAGACTGAAAATGGAAAGGATAACATTCTTAACCACAGTAAATAGCAGTAATAAAATTACAGCTGTAGGCTGATAAAAATGGAGCCTTTTTGAAGATCAAGCGTAGTGTCATGTTTGCGAGTATCAGGTGAGGTGTCCAGGGCTTCAGTTTAGAAATACATTTGTAATTGTCTTTTGTCTTTACTTTCTAATTCATATTTAGGGGCTTTAAAGATCTGTTGTAACAGGACTCTTGTTACATTTAATAAGTGCCATGTTGATTGGCGTACTCTAAGTAGGCTTTTCAGTTTGCCTGTGGGGAAATTTAATATAAAAACATTCAACATTCTTTTATTAGTGTTTTTACTATTCCCAGTCCCATCAGACCTTTGGTGCAAGCAGTGTATTATTGAAAAGCTTATCTGTAAGAAGTGAGCCAAGGGGAAATTCAGCCTTTATTAATATTGACATCATGTTCCTGCACAATGGTTGTCTAAAGAAACTTTTCAATTGGATTTCAACTGCTTTGATGCTGTATAAATGGAAACAACTGAATGCATGATTTAACAGAGAACAGTGAAAAACGTTGCAGCCTCTATGCTCTAACATAAAGCATGTGTTCAAAGATACTACGTGGCTGTATTCTGCAATGTTTTCAGTCAACTTTTAGTTAGGAAACCAGAAAAAAGGACTCCTTTGCTTCAAGACAGACTCCATCTAAAATGAACTTACTTTTTTGCATTTTTAGCAATTAAGTCTTGTGATTTTAGGTCTTGGACCTCGGTCAAAAGATTCTAGTCCTGCTGCTCTTAAAAAACACTGTGCAAATTCGGCCTAATTGTTTAATGGACCAGATGTCCTGGCAAGGCAAAAATTGCATAGGATTTGGAGTTGGCAAGCCTCATTTTCTAGACCGGCCTCTAGCTCCAATCAAAAATCCCTGAAAATTAAAAATTTCCTGATAACATATCTTTAAGACATCTAGCTATATATACCCTCTGCAATATTTTCATAAAGCAAAGATACATATACCATTACAAATTACAGGTGGAATACATACTGCATGCACCTGGTTTTAGCAGTGTTTTAATTTGAAAAGAGCAGTGGAGAGGTAGAAGTTTTGATAGCATCTAAGCAGGATAAGGGAGATTTAATCCAGTTATTTTCTCATGTTGAGGAAGAAAGGATGGAAGAGTTAAAGCTGAATCCTTACCCTGGCAAAATGCATGGGCACTGTGACCTACAACCCTCCTGCTGAAGGTGAGTCACTGTTCAATAATGAATTTAAGGTTTCTGGGCCAGAGATAGAGGATGTAATAAAGTCTGACTCTATAGACAGCTCACTAAAGCACTCATTCAGAAATGCTTGGCCTCCCCAAATCTGTAGCTATGTCTCTATTTCAATTCATTATTATCTAATAAAGTGTCCTTAGTGAATGTCCTTTTTCATTTCAGACTTGGGCCATTTTAGGTTCTTGTCCTGGCTTCTGCTGCAATAGAGTTAATTTTCTTCATAGTAGAGGGTACAGTGCTCTACTTTGGATTTGGTATGAGAATAACTATGATGAGAAACTAATGGTTTAGTGGTTGCTAAGTCATGTTTGTACAAAGACAAGATCTTTTCTCTCATCTCAGCCCACCAGAAAGGAGGCTGGGGCTACACAAGAAGTTGACAGGGGGTACAATCAGGACAGCTGACCCCAACAGACCTAAGGGATACCCCACACCATATGGAGTCACGCTCAGCATACAAAAATGGGGAAAGCAGGAGGAAATGGGGAAGATTTGGAGTGATGGTGTTTGTCTTCCCATGTCACCATTAGGTCTTATAGAGCCCTGCTTTCCTGGAGAAGGCTGAATACACCTGCCTGCCCATGGGAAGTGGTGCATTAACTCCTTGCTCTGCTTTGCTTGCATGCAGAGCTTTTGCTTTCTCTATTAAACTGTTTATCTCATCCCATGTGTTGTCACATTATTTCTCTTTCAGTTCTCTCCACTGTGCTGCCAGAGGAGAGTGAGAGAGTGGCTGTGTGGGGCTGAGTTGCTGGCCAGGATTAGACCATGGCATCTGAAGTGTTTCTCTTTTTATCTCTTTTTTTTCTGTTATTAAGAACAATGGTGCTTGAAAAATCTGTCTTCCAAATAAGACTTTTTCATTGTGCCCTAAAAGGACATTTTGTGTTTTACACTGGTACCTCTTGGCAACCATGTACATTGTAGCAGGGTAATCATAAATGCCTTATCGCAAATGTTTTAAGTTCTCCCTGTGTAAAATGTGTAGTCACTAAGGACTTCAGCCATGCATCATAGGTGAAGATCAGGTAGATGGTGGTGTTAAGTGTTGCAGACTTGCAAGTAGGTTTTGATGGTGGGACCACACTATAAAATGTTTCCATTACAACAAAAACAGGCCCATGAGGAAGGGCTCTTATTAGGTACTGAATATATTAAAGATTATTCTGTATGATTCACAGAGCTGAGTTTGGATGCTATTTCCTTCCCTCCTACTTATTTCTGCTGCTTTTTCATCACAGTAGCTTTTTCACTGGTCTCATAAGATGGCCTCTGAGATGTGGTTGTCTCAGAACAGTCACGGGCTTTGTGAAGAAATGAAGTACTTCATGTTCTGAATTTCAAAATATTTAAGAGATTGTGTCATTGGGCCTAGGGGAAGCAGAGACGACTCAACATGATAAGCAATCTTTTCCTGACTTTAAAGTTTTTTTTTGTTTAGTAGACTCACAAGTCTCTGAGTCAGTGTAATTTAAGCTAATGAAGAGTCCAAGAGGATAGCAACAAAATGAACAGGGCATCAGGGAATAGCAGTAAAAATTATTAAGTCAGTTTAGTCTCATGAAGACACAAAGCCATGATGACAACTGTGATCTATGCAACCTGTACAATATACCAGATACAGGACATGTGATGGGACAAGTTCAAAGGAAAAAAAATATGAAGGACGTAGATGCAGTTCTGATGTTAGTTTTACTTCCCAGAAGTATTACAGTTCTCTAGAAGTATTACATAAATTTATACCAGTTGAGATATTAGCTGAGGTATTTGAAGGAGCTCCTAGCCTACAAGACAGAAAAAAAGAGAGAGATTTAAAATTCAAAAGAAAGAGGGACCTTTTTTGTCTATTTTTAGGCTTAATTTTATTTTAACTTAGGTAATAAGAATGAAAGACAAACAGTCATTTCAATCCAGAACATCTTATGAAAGATTGAGAAAATCTGATTACTGCCCCAGCTTGGAGGTCTGTGATGGGTTTTTTTGCTGTACTTGAGCAACAGTATCTTAGGGCCTATGCAATTAAACTTTTCATAGTCTTGGTTTCTTGATCTGAAAAAATTAGATGCCACTTGTGAGAGGAGGTGTAGGCGTTCATATCTTATTGGATCTTATTTCAGACTTCCTAAGGTAACCATCTAAAATAATTTGAATGAATCATGGGATTTTTTGCAACTCTCCCTCTCCATTGTTTATACAGGGAGCCTAGGAAACTGGCTTAGGCTACATGACGACATTTAGACAGTGGAAGAGATATGTCAGCATAGATGCTTAGTTTTAGATGGCCAAAGATATACGAGAGGAATATCTGCTTATATGTTCATTTAGTCAGCAAGATGCTGAGAGGAATAATCTCTTTAGCTGGAAAATAAAGACATGTTACTTTCAAATGCAGAAGCTTATTGACACAAGATTCTAAGCAGAGGAAGACATTGTAAACAGTAACTATGGAGACATGCAGTTGATATAACACTGCAGCATCTAGCAGTTATAGAAATACATTTGTTTGTTGGACAGCAATAAATACAAATGGAACTGGGGAGAGAAAAAATTATGCAAATGACCTCCAAAAGTAGCAACTGTACCTAATGTCAAACTTGGCAGGTGCCATTATCAGACAGATTGTTCCTAAACGCAAAGAACACTTTAAATTAGGTACTATTTTGTTTAGTCTCCTAAATCATTCCTTCCCTTTTCAGAGGTAATTTAATTTAAAAGCTCAACATACAGATTAAGACAAATCTTAAGACAACAGAGTATCTTGTATTTACTTTAAGTGTTGTCTCAGAGTCTCCAATTCTTTCCCCGAGGGCAGAGTCCCAACAGCTCAGCTACCTGGTCTTACTGACTCTCCTACTATCCCAGTGCACTGTTTTTGACACTAACACACTGCAACAGGAGTGATAAAGGGACCCTGGTCTGAAAGACGAAGCTTGAATCCCTTTCACAGGAGCCAGCTCAGCTTGTCACAGTTGTGCCGAACTTGAGTTAAAGGGAGCAATGAAGCAGAGTCTGCTGCTAAATACAAGTCAGCCTGGGAATGACCCAAGGACCAGGTTGAAGGGACCTGCTGTGGTAAAGTTGCTGAAGGCTGGCTCCACCCTAGACACACTTTTTTTGAAAAGGACAAGATGAAGCCCTCTGAAAAACTGCCAGGGAATAAACTAGCAATTAAGCAATGTGAATAAACAGGGACCAGTGCTTCAGCACTCTTTGCAGTCTTCTTTTTATTTTATCAGTGTAGACATATCAAATAAGATCTTGCCAACCTTAGTAAACTAGTAGCACTGCATCACTCTCCCTTCTACCTCTAATTCTGAGGTGCTGAAACATCCATTCTGGCTAGCACAGGGCCAACTTAAATTACAGGAGTTTGTTTCATTTCTCTACCATATGAGGGACATTTGACTCTTTTTGGCTCTGAGCTGGCTTTGGCAGCAGCATAATCATATTTGCATTTGCCCCTGAGCTAATAAATCCAGCCAGATCCATGCTGTCTCCGAGCAGAGTCAGCCAGGGTTGTGGCATTTCGCAGCATGGCTAGTCCATAAAGCAGATACCTGAAAAATGGCTGTGACTGTAAGAAAAAATGTTTGTGCCTTCTGGCCTTATATTGCATTATTACTTTACAGGCTGCAATTTTTGCTTGAAAAGAACAAAACAAAAGAGCCCCACCCTGAGAACACTTGGTTTCTGAGAATAAACATAATTACTGCTGTGTATTATAGACAACAGTAAATTAAAAATAGAACATTAGTATCTCACAGGAGAATTCTGGCTTTTGCAGTAGGAACGACGACTATATACACTCCAGGTATTTAAAAACGTAGTTCATACAGTGTGAAAGAAAAAAATTTCTACACTTAATAGAGTAGACTGCATACTACGTTAAGGAGCTGTATGATTTCACTCTTGAGTTTTTGATAATCTCCAGATAAACTTATTTTATAAAGTGGCAGAGTGTATTGCCATGAGGGATCTCTAAAAACTTCACAATACAATTATTATATAAATAGTAGCTATGAGAAATCAGTCAAGTTTCTAGAGCGACACATGAGATTCAGCAGGCTTATGGTCCACAGATTTTAAAGTAAGGCAATTTGAATTCTGGTCTTTGTGCTAGCTTTGCAAAAGGATGACAGGGATTTTTACTTGTCTTGAGACTTTCCCCAGCTTTACCTTTTGTCCACTCACAAAAATTTTTTTCAGGTAAAGTCTACCTTTAGCAGATCTGAATTGATAGCAGAGTGTTGGCATATGCAGGAACAAGCAAGAAAAGGAGCAAGGGCAGCTGAAGGGCAGCAACAAGTGGACAGCAGCAGCTGGCAGCAGCTAGCTGATAAGGATGAAAAAGGCAAAGTGCCTGAAATTGCCTCCAAAGCTCGGTGCAAACCTTGACAGTGCCCAAGTAAACCTTCTTCCAGTGGCTGGCTCTGGTGCAAAGTTGAGGTGAGTAGGTGTCAGTGTGCTCTGTGCAGAGGGGGCAGACACACCTCAGCAGAAAGGCTCTAATCCTGCCTCACTGTGTTTTCTGTTGTGTGGTGCTTCTTTCAGTAAGGCACCTCAGACCTGCTCGTCTGTCTATGGCTTTAAAAATGACAGCAGGTCCCTGAAATGCCTTGTTTTCCACTGATTGTCTTATCTGACTTCAGGGAAAAAGATCAAGATCTGCTGGAGACCAAAAATTACAGAATTCCTTAAGAATAAAATACATGCAATTATGTGAATCCTGCCACAAGATGTGAGATGGGAAAAAAGGGAAAAAATGAAAAAAGCACAAAAGAAGAAAACTACAAATAAAGATGAGTAGAGTATTGTTACTTATTTAGCAAAGCATTGGTTTTGCCATGTTTCCCCTTCTGTGAAGTAAGAATAGCTAGTTTAATTAACATGGATAAAGAAATGAAAAGAGAGATCTAAAATTTTTGCAGGTATATATTCAAATTGTAGGTCCCTGTATTGCGAAAAGAAAAATGGAAACTTCTTTTCAGAAGGAGATTTTTTCCAGCCTTGAAAGACTTCCACAAAGCAAAATCGAAATCACACATTGAAAACACATACACACTCATAAAAACATTGAAATAAGCGTTTCTTATGATTAATAAATACCAAATCTTACAAAGTACAGAGTGCACAGTGTCTCTTACAATAGGAAATATGGTATCATAAAAAGATAAATTTTAATGACAGTCTCAAAACTTTACAATTTTACAGTGCTACTTTCTCCAGGAATTTAAACCATCATGTTTTCTCAACACTAAACTCCAACAAAATCCCCTTCATTTAAAGTTAGGTCTTGCGAATGACAAACATACAAGATTGATAAGGCATGCACAGAAAGCTACTAATGAGGGTGTGAAAGTTTCCAGCAAATTATCCTCAAGTTATTTTATTATACATGGAAACATTCTGCTAACATGTAATGATATCTTGGAAGAGCATTTTTTAGATTCTTGAAAATAAAACAGCAGCTGAACAACTAGAAAGCCTAAAAAGTATTACAGTTCATCATAAAGCAGACTTCGATAAAATAGGTTAGCTTATAAATCAGAGTTATAGAATTGACTGCAGGATAACTAAAACAGCGGAAGCAGGACTATTTGCAAAGGAACTACAACTCCAAACAATGCATCTAACCAATAGAACACAAACACATTAAAAGAAAGGAAATTAGTGAAGTCATTACACAAACCCAGCTGGGAACCCAGCTGTTTAAAGATGAAGCAAGCGCTCTAATTCTTGATCTTTGGGAGTGTCTAATTAGAAAACAAAGTAAAAAGTTTTTCTCCTAGACAGTATTAAAAATAAAAAAAAAGTTTCCTTTCAGAATTAGGCTTGTCTGCTGTGACAGTGCAGGACAGAAGGCTGAATAACCAAGGAAAAGGTAAGCATTACTACTGCAGAGTTATGGAATCAATCATGCGTAAATAAGGGCTTCAATCTACCCAAGCATAATTCCATGACATACTTATGAACAGCTTTTGTTTTGCAACTTACCTGTGCTTTTAGTCCAGTGTTTAAAACATTAGATAATTTGGAAGCCTACAGTGTTAATCACCCTGCTTGAACAAACCAATCAGAGAAGTACTGCACTGTTGAGGACATACTGGCAAACTTCAGACTGCAGGCCATGCACCTCCAGGGCCACCTTACCTGCAGGAGATGGAGTAAAGCACATTTCTTTTATTATGGAATTGCAATCCCAACTTTGCACTTTTTCATTTTCATGGCTCTACTGCTTTGATATTGATAACTTAAACACACAAAGTAGTAAAAAGGTTATTGCAAGCATAGGGATCAGATTGGCAGAAATAGGCAGGAGAGGATAAAGAAGACTGAATTTGAAATAGTAGAGATAAGGATACACTAACTGTGGGATAAGTGTAACATTACTTCTGACCCTGTGCATCTAGCAGCTTTAAGATTTCCAAGACGATAAATGTGAAGATAAAGTGATTTTCTGAAAGAGATGGCCTATGTAATCACTCCCCTGTTTTGGGACAATTGTCATAAGACTCAGTAAGAAAGCTGAAAGAATTTGAGACCCTTTCCCCAGCTGATTTGAAAACACACCTCAGATTGTCCTCACAATTCTCTGAAACAGAATTTGCTTTAACTTTCTTCTTTCCAAAATGTTGCATCACTCCTTATGCTCCTTACAACTTCAAAATCTCTTCACTGTAGTTATTACTCTTACCTACTGTTGTTATTACCTTATCTACTATAAAGACATAATTTATGTCAATATAATGGTCGTGTTTAAGCTGCAGTAGTAAAACAATTTCCCCAGTATGATCTGGTTCCAGGATACCGTGCACTGAAATGATAATACTATCAACAAGAATCCAGTAGCAGACAAGATGAGGTTTAAATTTTCTGAGGATGTAGTTTAAGGAAAGGATCTTAAGACATTAAGAATGGTATAAAAAATTACATGCAGCATGACTGCGCAGTGAAATTGTTTTAATGTGCACTGACTTTTTAAAAATGCTATGTATATGCTGAATGTTAAGCCAATACTTGAAGATATTGGTATTAATTTTTCAGAGTACCTCTTTTTACATAATATTAATAAAATTTTAAATTGCTATAGTAAAAGAAGCATGCGGGTTCACTTTTACCAAAATGTATTATCCATCACCTACCAGTTATTCTGCAGGCTAAATTAATTGAAGCTATTTTATGAAAAATACCTTACCAGTATGTAGTATTTTCATTCCTCCATTGGTTCAGCCATTCATTAAATTAAAATCTATCTTCCTTCTGAGTTTTCAGGCTACCCTCTCACTTGGATTGCATCCACATGACAAAGATTAAAGTTTGGAGAAACTCTTCTAGAATCCAAAGATGTGAGAGCCTGCTACTTTCCTTTCCCATTGTATCTGTAATGCTGAAGCTGTTAAGCTTGCTTTTTCAGTTCCCCTCACTGATGCCTGGTCATCTTCCCTGTCAGGAGACATGATATACAAATAACCTTCCTAGCAGTTAGGCAGATGCCTGTGATTGTGTAGTGGACATTTTCCAAATTTCAATATAGATAATTATGAGCAAGAAAAAAAGTTTGGAAGAACTCAGGCAAAATCTCTCCTGAAATGCCCCATTACAGAACAGTCTGCCTGAAGGTCCTCCAGAAGCAGTTCAGTCAAGAAAGGTCTCACTCTGAGTCTTACCTTTCAAATCTCTCCTGAGCAATCCTGTTAAATGCACCAATTCAGAAATATTGAGATTACGATGTAGAGGATTGCTACTGAGGGATTTTAAAAAGTGTTGGTCATTAACTAACATTAATTAGCATCACTTACAATAAGCAGTGAGCTTGGTGGGCAGCTGATAGGACACCTATCTTGACCCTATTCTAGCTAAGAGATATGTTTCTGTTTTGAATCCTTCACTGTCCTCTTCTTTGAGAGAACACTATGCTCAATAGAAAAAACAATTTGGAATTTAAAACCACTTATAAATATTTAGTATGTACACAGACAGTGAGTGCTCAACTTGATGTTTTATTTGGATGAGGATCAGCTCTTCTTGTAAACTTTCAATCAACTTTTTAAGAAAACTGATTCTGCCAGGTAGAAAATAAAATATGTAATCTCAAAATATTTTGTAAACTTAAATGGGTTGTGTCTTGGGTTGAAAAATGTAACCAAAAATGTGTATTCTATTTTCATCTCTTGAAACCGGTTGGGAGATGTTCTTAATCTCTTGTAACTCTAGGGGTGGAAAGAGGGCAGATGCCTTCTGTTAATGGGACACCTGATAATGCCAGATAAGGCAGTGCCTCCTTATCTCTTCCTCCACCCATCCTCCTCAGAGGGACATCACCTGTGAATGGGCCATTTAAGGCCTCTCACATGACTGATAACATCACCTCATTCCATTGTGAGATGCTCCACCCAGTGGGAGGAGCCAAAGCCTTTCCACCAGGATAAAACCAGCAATCCCAAACACCAAGGGAGCCTGTTTCCACTGGATTCCCAGAGGATGACTGGGCCCTTTCTTGAGGATCATCTCTACTCCAATGAAGCCACATCTGTCACTCCAGGAGGACTTATTTGGGCTGCTTCCAACACCCTGACCAGCAGGATGTCAGGTTTGTATTCTGACTCAGTCAGTGGTCCTTTGTACTACTGCTTTTATTTTATTTTGTTTTTAGCTTTTTTTTGTTGTTTTTTCTTTGCTCTCTATTAAATTGTATTTCTGACTTGGAGTCTCACTGGTTTTGCTTTCAAACCAGTACAGGTTGTTAAAAAATTAAATTTCTTAGCAATTGTGTAGCTCAAGGGACATGAGTGCAGTTGGAATTTGGGCAGGGTGCATGGGGTTTCTGTACAATTGTGCACAAGCAAGCAATCTTGTGACTGAATATGATTCCTAGATTATACCTTCAACTTACTATTCCATATTTTCTTCCCACCTTTACAATTTTTGTTTTTACATTCCTCAGTTTTTCTGGGTTTTTTGCTTCTACCAGTTTTAACTTGCCTTGCATTTGTTTGTCATGACATATTAAGAATGAAATCTCTCCAGGGCAGGGAACTTGTCTTATTTATTTTTATAGAATTCAGGACAAATATATGTAAAATATCATGTATTATGTAAATGATTTTAATTTAAATATAATAATAGTTTCCTATCAAGTCTCATTTTGAGGCCTATGCTCTATTTTTCTCTAGTATGTTCTTATGTTGTTATGTTTGTGCATGCATATTTAAATACTTACCTTTCCTTATTCGGTGCCTAAATTAATTCACTTTACTTAAGCAGCCGGGTTTTTCTATGAGAAGTCCCAATTTCAGGGAGCAAATTCATTGATCCGCTGGAGGTGATTTGAATGTTACCATTTACTTCACTAGAGACAAGATTTCAACTAAACCTCAGCTGGCAGTGATCCCTGTGCCATGAACTGCTGTTAAACTGACTGTAAGGTAAACTTTGATTCCAGCTGCCTTTGAATGGGGGCGAATCTACAAATTATTTCCCCTTTCATTCATTTCACTGTGTAAAACACTTTCTGAGTGATACTCAGTATCACTTTCTTTGACTTTTAATTTCCTTTGTGGTATTCTCCTTTGACTTCAGTTGTGCTCACTCTTTAGCAAGAAGGTTGGTTTTGTCTGACATTCACCCTTCAGCAAATGAACATCTGCTCATGCTCTGAGCTCCATTTTTCTTATGCCTTCTTCACCCTCTGTTTTCTTTAGGTTGTGTTCCCCCTCCCACCCCTTTTAGCGACCTTAGCCTTTCCTAAAATTTTTCTTTTTTTCATCCTAGCTCTTGCATGTCTACTGCCCTAGCCCCACATTATCTAATAACAGCATTCACTTTCTTTACATTTGCTAGTGAAAAGCAAAATCTCTTCTCTCAAAGAAGCTAAATATTATTGTTATTATCCTTACTTTCCAAACAGGAAAGCAAAACAGAAAGGCAGTGAATAGACAAAACAAGAGAAGGAATCAGTGTTTAGATCTGGGATTAGCACACAGAAGGAAATCTGCAGTTTGTCCCATGGTTGAGATTTTCTCACAGTATTGGGATATTCTTCTTGTGACTGTGGGATTATATTGCCTGCTAAACTGAAGCAGGCAACAGCCACACTGTCATTTTGCAGCATTTTCATCTTCTTCCACTGTTTGCAGCTCACAGAAGAGCCTCTATGAAATCAGGGATTAAGTATAAATTACACTGAATAGACTGAGATTAGTTTTGGGAGTCACAGCATCCAGAAACTCAAGAGGGCCCAAGCTTTGCAGACATATGAGTGTATCTTTGACATACAGACCTAACACTAAATGTGCTCTGGAAGTCTCTGCACAGACTATATTGTATCTTTCTTAGAGAGAAATAAAACAACTCAAACCCCAAGCAAAAATAAATAACAAAAATTAAGCCATTCTCCTAAGTAATTTCTTAACGTGTGATTGCTTATAGAAATATTTTCACCCTGTTTTGTTAAGTCGAGTGCTAAAGTATTTCTGCTGGTAATGGATTTAATTTATATTAGCATAAGTATAGAATGCTTCAGAAAGAAAAAGAAAGGTGAATTTAAAGAAAACTGAAGAATAACCAGTGAATATGTTTGTTTCTTTTAAATATTATACACAGCTGTTGTAAAGTTGGCAAAGATGCATGCCAGAGAGCTACATATCTGATACTACAAACTGTTTGTTTCACACTTTATTCAGTAACAGCTGGTAAAATGGTATTTAAGAAGAGTTTTGATTTAATCTAATGAGAAACCATGTTGCAATATACTGTACTGCCTGCGGAAAATAATAGGACAAACATTGATTTTTATGTTGCTATAATAGTTTCATTTTCAATAAATAGGAATTTATATGCATAGTTATTTTCTATCATTCCTCTCTCCTTATACAGGCTACAAAACCAAACCAAACAGTCTTGAAATGAAGTTTAGCCACTCAAGAACTGCCAGAACAGGAAAAGACCTCCCTTAAGTTTTGTTTTATATTCCACTGACATAAGACCATGCTGGTGTCAAAGGGAACCAGACAGTGGGACCTAGAGAGAGGTAGAAAGAAATTAGGGCACAATACCCACATGAAAGGAGCATAAACAGAAAAGAGTGTGGAAAGTAGCATCAACTCAACTCCAGTTTTGTATATACACCAAGTATTTGAATTATTAAATATCTTATTTATGTCTTTTCAAGAATGATATAGTTCCTAAATACACTAAGATAAGACAGCAGACAAAATGTGGCGTCCACAAGAGCTCTGACTCAAAGCAGCTCTTTTCTTCCATTAATAGGAATACTATTAGAATTTTGCTTGTTTTACATCAGTGTAAATCAAGGTTAGAATCAGGTTTAAGGGTATATGTTTACTGTGAAATGAAGCAAGCAATGACCTTGTCACCCAATAATTCACACTTACTATTACTTACCATTTTGCACTACAGCTCTTTCTATCAAAGGCAGGGCACATATCTGAAAATAATCACTCAGTGGACCTTACCTCAATGCCAAACCACATAAGATATTGTCTTCTCCTTCAACAGCCTCCTACTTTGTCCCAAGAGACTTTTCATTCCTGAGCACCCTTACTATCTTCAGCCACACAACTCTACTCAGCTTTGTTATACATCTTTAATCTTGTACATGGAAACACAAGTCCTCACATCAATTCAGACTTTTAGAACTGAAAATACACACAAAAATTAAAGTGTAGTATAAGAGCCACAAGGAGATCTTCTAGGAAAGAAATGTGGCCAGCCAACTGGGGACCATGAGAGAAACTGGCCCAAACCAATGTGGTGATGAATCAGTATGTTCCTCTTGGGCTGGTTGTCAAGGGTCACTCTGTACATCCTTGCCATATAGACATGGGTGCCACCACGAAGTCAAAGTTCTCCTTTGACTTCTAAATAGAAGTGCAATTGCCAATGAAGCAATCAACTGTGTGAGAAGACAAGGGTCTTACATGATTCTTCTGAGAGTGATTTAAATCTGTCCATATTCTAGAATTTCTTGGAAGTTATTTTGCAGAGGCTGGCTTAGTAATGCACACCATCAGCTATTTCTAAACAGTTTTATATATTTCCAAGCAGGCTTTTTCTTCCCATATTAAGAAAGAGCCCTGTCAAGTAGTCATCCTTTGGATGATTACAACTTCAATTTAAGTTTATTGGGACTTTTGAGTATGACTCTGATACAGGATGAAAAGCACTCATGACATCTGATACCTATTAATTTGGGAATTCACAATTTAATACCTTCAGTGTTTTGAGCGTCTTACTTATTTGCAAATACATTTCAAAGTGTGTTTACTTGTGCTTATAATGACATTATGCTGAGAATATTTCCCCCTCAAAGGAATTTATCATATTTTGTTTGCTATTACTAACATGTTTTTTGAGCTGTTAGTCTGAAACAAATATTTAGACAAGTGAAGGAAGTAGTATTATTATTTTTCCCACTGCACATTAGTAAAATGTAAAGTACTGTGCACCTAGATTGTTATCTGCTTCTGATGAAGCTTGTGATTATATTTTCTGGGTTTAGTTTGAAAGCTAAGACATCTGTTTATCTGGTGCATACAGAATAACTCTCATGTCTCTTCATCTCTTAAATTTTCAAAGGCTTTCATTCTGTTTTAAATCCTTTGAAGAAGCAGTAATCAAAGACAAAAATTATCAGAGGTACATTTCTGTTTTCCAAACAATGAAAATAACAACGCTCATCACACTCCGATTTCAGGCACTTGCAATGAAACTTCAAACCTGGAGATTTGCCACAGAAATCAAAAGTAATATGGGTAGCAGCAAACTCCAAAGTGCTGGCTGGATTACAGTTAATATGGGTATACCCCCCCTAGACTTCAATTCATCATATAAATTTAAACCAGGCATTTAAATAATAAAGACCAATAAGGCAATGCAAAGACATCAAAAAGCATATCCCATCACAGCATGACAATGCATCAAAGTTTTTTCTTCTCTTTTTGTTTTTTTTATTCAGATAAAGAAACCAGGGAGAATAACGGTGAAATGTCTTTGTAGCACAAAAGCATTCTGGAAACAGAAAATTGAACAAACAATATTTTGCTATTCAAAACTGATTTTCAATTTCAAAACTTAGATTGAAGCAATATTTTGCAAGTAAGAATCAATATACTCCTGTAAAGAAATTGGCATTGCATTAAGTAAGAGTTTTTTCCTTGTCAAATCTATTCAAATTACAGTTTTATTTGGAACTTGAGGGGAAAAATAACAGAGGTCTTTCTTAAAAATGTGGAAAGTTTTCTATGTATTTTTCATTCATTTATTACTTCTACATGCAGCTTCACTATGATCATGCCATTTGGAATAATCTTTGGGCAGAAGAACTAGCAGATTTAGTCAAGTCAAAAATAGCAGGAATATGGGAATTGTTTTTTTTCAAAAACTCTAATCAATTTACCAATCTACCAATGAATACCATTGGTAAAAGGCCACACAAACTTGAAGTCAAACATGATCTTTAAAGATTTGCCTATTATCTTTTGCTTTATTAGATATTAGCATGATGAGGATGACAGTCAAGAACAAATTCTGTAGTCAGTGATAGGATTCCTGCTGCCCAGATTTAGATCCCTGTGCTGTAATTTCCTACTTTATTAATCATCCTTTACAGTCAATGCAGAGAAACACATTTTGCTAGTCTGCCGCTCACCTGATCTGTTGTAGACTTCTGCTTCAAAATGAAGTGAATTCCAGCCCAGAAGCATCTAATAACAGGAACTTGAATGACCGGTTCACTGGTAGCTCACATCTATCTATCTATCTATCTATCTATCTATCTATCTATCTATCTATCTATCTATCTATCTATCTGTTCAAAAGGATTTCATGCTAGGTACGTGCATTTCCTTCAGTGTGTGACAAGTCCTTGGTGGTCCCATATACAAACTGTAGAGAAGGAAGGAAGGAATTAACTTTTCTGAACTGGGCACAATTTTCACCTTAAAGACACAGTCCTCATTTGACTCATCAGTATTCCTACAGCTGCTCAGCCACTGATATTAGGCTGAAGACATATTGGAAGAAAATAATAAATACAGCATCATTCAGGTCCTCAGCCTTTACTCTGGAGTGCACAGCAGACATCACACAGGCCAGAATCCTACAGATTTAAAAGATTTAGCCCTGCACTCTGTGCTCTGCTCAGTGACATGTAATGAGACTGTGATGGGTTACTGTGCCAAGACTATGCAGCCTTGTCCTGCCTCTCACCACTTTGGATACCAGTTGGACAAATAGCATGCAAATTTTGCCTTCACAGTTGCATTGAACAGCAGGAGATAACTGAAGGTATTTTTTGCTGTGCTGGAAAGCAGAGAGGAGCTTTCAAGGATGCCAAGGTTTTTTGACGTGGGACCTTCACTTGGTTTGTTACTGATATGTAGCACATAAATAATATGGAGATGAAAAAAACCTATTATCTATTGCTCAAAAGTAGGTAGGAAACTATATACCTGTATATTTATTTTGAAAGAGTTCGTTTCTCCATCCCTACATTCTCTTTTTAAACAAGTGTAGTTTGATTAGATCAATAATGATCAAAATAGGCTTTAAGAGAAGCAACTTCCAGTTCATTTAATAACTATGACAGCTGACTCCTGTGCCCCCCAAAAAACACACACAAATATTAAAAAATAATTTAAAAATAAAAAATAAATATTTAAAAATGGGATTTTTCTAATTTTAATAATTTGTATTAAAAAGCCCATTTTGCTATCAATTAATCTTTGAGACTGCAATGTAATTTACATCAGTTTGACTAGTCTTAAAATTACTGCAGCAAGTGCTAAAAGTGGAAGCTTTCCTCCATGTTATCCTAGGACTACATATTTGCTGTCTGTGAAGAGCAGTGCTGGCTCAAGGCTGCACTCGCAGCCCTGTGGGCAGCTCAGACTGTGCCTTACAATGGCTTTGAGATGACTTAAACCTAAACTACTACTGAAAATCCTCATTTCCCCAATTCTTCCTCTGCCCACAGATTCCACTCCCATACCTCCCATTAGCATTTATGCAAAAGGAATTGATCCAACCCAAAAGTTTTAGTACTTGGGAAGCTGGATGTTGGACCAATTCCCAGATCTCTCTAACAAGGTAGCCATCAGATCTCACGTGCTAGCACAAGGGAAAAGGTGGGAACAGAGAGGCAGAGAGAAGAGGTTGGAGGGAGCATCTTCTTTAGCAGCACTTTGTACTTAAGTTAAATTAAAGTGTTCATGAAAAAGTGTTCACAGCCTAATTTAATTCACATTTCCAAGTTTCTCAGTGTTTCCAAGATAGATGAGCGACTGTCACACTCTCTGACTCTCAGTTCTACCTCCCTCCCCTCCATCTGGGAACAACCTCAAGATGCTATCATCACAGCAGCAAAAGAGCCCTCAAAAGCATATTTGCCTGTCAGCTGGGTAGTTGACTTCAATTAGAAGTGTGAGGAATTTTGTCTTATATGTCGCAGGTAGATTTTCCCAGCCAGATGGGGTTGGTTAACAAATCTATTCAAGTCCTTTACATTTACCTCCATGATTTGATTTTTTGGGGAAGGGAAATAACAGTAGGGTCAGCTATACATATCTTATGACCTTGATCTAAATGGAAAACATAGAATTAAAGTAAAAACCTAAACAATTAATTTGAGGAAATTTAAGATTTTCAAGCTGCAGTTACAAAAAATGATAAATAGAAAAGATGAGAGAAATCAAATGTAAAGAAGGAAAGAAAGTAAAGAAAAACTAAATATATAGTAATTTCAATATACTAGCATAGTGAAAAAGATGTCATGAGACATTGAAAATATATTGGCCTTCTGTCTCAAATGGACAAAATATTCTTTTAAATCTCATGAATAATTGTGTCTTAATAAAACACATTTCAGGGTGAATTTCAAAAATATTAAGAGAGCAACTTTTGTATGCATTTGAGTATTGAAAGCCTATCTGTTATAAACCAATATGCTAGTAAGTATATCAGAGTTACAGAGAAAAAGACCCAACAAATTAATGTCTTGGTTGAATATAAGTCTAAGATGGTACATGGCTTAATGATTTTCTTTTTTCCAGAGAAAATTATTATCTTGCCTCTTGGCTTTCAGCAGGTCTTTTTCCCTCTTCTGCCCTGGATATTTGCTCCCCTCCCCAGCTGGAAGAATATCCCACCGCTCAGTTACAATGTACATGTACAAATCATTGACCCAAATACCAAGTCAGGTGCACCTGGCCACTCTTTAAGGAACAGAATGCCTGGGACTGTAAGATAAGGTAAGACAGGTATTTTTTAAAAATATTTTTAAAAAGTAGAAGGGGTTGTGTTCAGAAGACAGAGTTAACACGCATTATCTAGTACAGATTTAGAACTCTACACTTGAGAGAACTTTGAAGTGTAATCCATAATGCCTCAGCCTCGCTTACCATTTCTAAATGAGCTTTCTCAGGAAGGGAGAGCCTGATTTGTTTAACCATCCCCCAGTGTCAATCATTCAGTGTTAATAAAACATCCTATTGCAGACAGTGTCAGCAGGCTTTCCTGAAATGGTACTGAGCAATACTGAACTGCATGTGGAGGTGAGAAAAAGGCATTTTCAGCATGAGCTTGTATATGGGGTTAAATCCTATTCTGAAGCAGGCAGACGAAAATGAAGAAGGAATTCAACTGCCTAATGTGTCTGGTGTAGTTTTAAATGCCTTAGGCTATGTCTGCATCAGGAGCTCATGAAATCCAAGAGAACTCTTGCAGTGCTCAAAACTCCATGTCCACACCACTCTCATGTCACATTTTTTCACTTAGGACTATTTGTAGTCTGGTGTGTAAGGGTCTGCTTGGTGTGCTCCTGTGGAAAGCATTCTGCAGTTTAGTTTAGACTCCCCCAAACCTGGTTCATGGGCTTTGGAACCACTTTGCAACAGGAATCACAGCTTAGAAAAGGGAACCTGTAGAAGATTGTTTCAGAAATGCACTCCTGATGCAAATATGTGCAAGGTATTTGAGACATTTAGGCAATTAGATAGACCAGAGATTGTGGAAGACCTGTGCCTTCTTGGAGGAATATTTAGAAGGTAGGCAAAACACTCTACTATGTCTAAAATAGCAGTAATACCTCTGCCACTCCCTAAAGGGAAAGGGAATTGGATGAATATGTCTGATGGCACAATGAAAGCAAATCTGAGCCCTATGCATATTCTGACCAAGGCAAACAATTCTCTTAATATTCCCATCTGTGAATGTAGACCTCTGTGATAGTAAATGAGGTATTTATATATATTTGCACAGAATCCTTTCCTTTTATCTTCTCTGTTTGTATAGTCCTATGAACCTCTGAGAATTATCTGTATTTATCTGCCCGAATCCTCCCATTTGGTTTTGTATCTCTTCAGTTCTATCTTTTCTTTATTTCCAGAAGTCCACATGGCAGCTTTCCAATTGTATTTATCCACTCCAACTAATTGAGTCACATAAATGTAAGTAATTTGAAACATTATTGTGAGAGATTTCTGTTTGCCTCTTTAATTAAGCAGTTGTTCACAGGTGCATACAGTTACAAAAAAATTAATTGATAGCTTTATATTGCAGATCTTGAGTCTGCTGCTGTTTGGTGTTTGCAAACAGTGCCATTACACACGTCTTACATTGTTCATAGGGAACATTTCTCATTTTCCTTCAGAAAAGGTTAGGACAGATTGACCTATATATTGGAAAATCTATGCAAGCAGTAAAAGTAATTTTCCTAAGAAGGAAACTAAGCAAATGTTTATTTGTGGAATAGTTTATTACCGATGGGAAGAGCTGCAACCCTGCCCTATTTTTCTGCATCCTTAGAAAGTTTCTTAAATGCCAAAAATCATTGCTAGGGGAAGCTAATCACTTCTTGTGGAAATTGTGGGAACCTTAGTTATTGTTGCCATGGACTTCATTACCTTAGCTATACAGGATTATTAATAAAATTTCTTTTAATTGTTTCAATTTTTTTGGTTAATATAAACATTAAAAACAGCACATGTAAAAGAATTTTAGCAACAACATGGGAAAACTTTAGAAGAGTAAGTATGTAAGTCTCATCCTGTATAACTCTTATACCTAACTTCAGGCTACCATTTGTCTAAATGGAAAAAGACAGGCCTAAGTACTAGGGCAATTAATAGAATAATAGGATCGTGGAATATCTCAGGTTGAAAGGGACCAAAAAGGATCACTGAGTCCAGCTCCCTGCTCCTCGCAGGAGCATAACTGCATGTAACTGTATAGAACCACAAAAGATTTCAGTTTGATTTTAAATATTCTTAATTTTTTTGTCTATGACAATAGATTGGAACAATCAATGCAGTGCTAAGAAGCTGTGCACAGCAAGCAGACATGAAAACTGTTTCCTAATGCATCTGCTGAATCTCCTATAATCCAGGGCTATGGATTTCAGGTTTTGGCACTGGATTGCAGCAAATCTTTTCTTAATTAATTTTTGTTGCTAAGTAAGGTGATCCACCATTATCGTGATGATTCAAAAGCATGATTTTCTTTGGGCTGACTTTGGACCTGCCAGCAGATGGACTTACACCTAAAATACGACTAACTTCTCGCCTACTCATTTTCTGTTCAAATCCTGCTTTTTAGTTTGACAAAAGACTGGAAGTTGAAATCCCTTTTGCCGTCTCTGTAATTGTCTGCTCCAATGGTTTCCAAATGTGGAAAGCATAATGACCTTGCTTTCTTCTTAATGCTTTCTTTAACCTTACTTCTTCTGCTGCCACTTATTTTTTTACCAACTAATTCTTCAGCTTGACCAGCAGAAGAAATTCTAAGAACATCCTTCTTTTGCTTCTGCAAATACAACAGTTCAGCTTATCTAAAGTTAGAATTGCCATGTGGAAGTGACTACTTGTTTCTCTTTGTCTATGTGTTTGGTATCAAGTTACATAGAATGAATTTAGGCTACAGGATTGCTTTTATAACATATGGTATTCCTGAAATATCTTTATTTTCTATTTTCTATCAAGGTCTTAATTTAAGACCAAAATACACTTTCTAGTTGCTAGGCAAATACTCTTGTTTAGGGTGAATAAATATATAGATAAGAGTCTGTCCCCCTGTTTAAACTCATCTTGGCAGGATTCTTATTCTTTGCAACAAAAATAAGATGAAATAATAACAGAGTAATGAATGAACCGATAATAATTTACCATTAACCGAGATGGGAGCAATAAAGAGAGTATGTTTTCTTCTACATTTAGAGAAACCCAAACTACTACCATATGCTTTTCCTATAGGCTATTCCAGTGACAGAAATAATATAAGCTCTTCCCTAAAGTTGTTTAGGATAAAATAATTTCATACAGACCAAACTCTACTTAGTAGAGTCAAATGCAAACTTATTCCATCTAGAAACAGAGCAGAAGGGTTCCACTTGAAAACAAATTGTGTCCCGTGACTGAAAAAGTATTAGAGGTTAGAGTGGGGAGATCTTTATGGGTTTCTTCCAGCTTGAGTTATTCTACGGTTCTGTGATTTGCTGCCTTCCATTGTGATAATTTGAGAGCTAATCTGGAGAGTTCTCATATAATTTTCATGACATTGTTGGAACAGCTGATGCGTTGTTGTGCCTGGGCCAGAAGACAGTAATTGGCAGCCTTATTTTACTCCATATAAAAAACAGGATCATGTGCATGATGAGCAGCTGTGCTTCAGGAACGGGAGGCAGAAGTTCCCAGCTGAGGGATAGAGGATGTCATGAGGTTCATCTGAGCATGAAATCCCCAAACATTTCAGAAGTAGCGTGCTGAGAAGCAAGTGTGAATCTTTCAGCTACATTGAAAAAGTGTAATAGAGGGATAGTGTACCCAGTTTTTCTCTCAGACTTGACAGTTGCATGAGAAATTGAGAGAACTTCAGAAAGGAACTACAAAAGAGATTAAGTTGAAGAGTGGTAAACTTAAAGGGCTCAAGTTGTTTCATTTCCCTAGACAAGAAATACTCAATATGGCTATAATGATCATGTATCTCCTTTGGAGAGAAGGCTTTTGCAAGTAGAAAAGATCTTAATACAGCAGGAAAGAAAAGAGAAGAGAAACAGAAAAAAGATCCAATAGCAGAAACCTGAAGGTAGACAAATTCCATTGCGAAGCATAGTGTCCTTTTCTAAGGGAGAACTTCACAAGGATACTTTGTATTCATTTCCATTATCACTTCTGTTCTCTGTATTAGTTTTGGGTATCCTTACTAAAATCTATTCTGTAGGTCATTTAGAAATTATGAAGTTTCTCCCTCAATAGTTGACTGAAAATCTTTGTTTGGAGTAATCTAGACACTAAACAGTTATTACAGTTGAGATGTGAGTGTATTAGTAGTGAGCACGTAGGTAATGGACTGAATAGCATATAAACCAGGAGATGGCATGATTTTCCTTCCCCTCACAAACTCAAATACAGTTCAAATACTGCTGTAAAGCTGTCCATATCACTCTTTGTTCTCCGTAAGATGAATCTGAGCACTGTTGCTCACCATTTAGTTGGGACATCATTTAGAGCTTACCAAGGTTGTCAAGATTGGACCCCCTGGTACTTATGCAAAATTGTGTTTGAGAAATACTGTTCAGTGTGGTCTAAACTGTTAGGTAGAGGAATGCCATGCAGAAGTTAGTGCTGTTGGTGCTCTGTCTTCAACTTTTACATAGCATTCATTACTGCATTATGTATGGCCTTCTAGCAGAGCTGGACAATAAAACAGAGGGCGTAATCTTTATTCAAGAGAAAATCTGCCCTGATTTGTTACCATAATTGTCTACTGAAATAGAATATTATGAATGTTTTCTCATCTGTCATTATGCCAAGATTTGTTCTTTCAGTGGGCAAAGACAATTTCCTTGATGCAAATACAGCAGCACCTTCTTTAGCTTTCTTCAGACTCTTTAGGAAGTTTACCAGACTCTTTAGGAAGTTTACCAGACTCTTTAGAAAGTTTGCCTAAGTCTATTACAAATCATGGAATTGCAGAACCATTTATGTTGGAAAAGTTGAGATCATCAAGTCTAACTTTTAACTGACCACCACATTACAAAGTGCCATGTTCAGTTGTTTCTTGAACACTCCAGGGGTGGTGACTCCACCATCTCCCTGTGCAGTCTATTACAATGTTTAATAACCCTTTCTGTGAAGAAAGTCTTCCTGATTTCCAGCCTGAACCTCCACTGATGCAGCTACAGGCAATTTCCTCTTGTTCTGTAGCTGCTTGCCTGGGAGTAGACACCAACCCCTGATATCCTTTCAGGCAGTTGTAGAGAGTGGTAAAGTCACTCCTGAACCTCCTTTTTTTCAGGCTAAACAACCCCAGCTCATTCAACCATTACACACAGAACTTGTGCTCCACACTCTTCACCAGTTTTGTCGACCTTCTCTGGACACACTGTAGCCTCTCAATGTCCTTGCAGTGAAGGGGCCAGAAGTGACACAGCACTACAGGTGTGGCCTCAGCAGTGCCAAGTACATGGGGACAATCACTGCCTGGCCCTGCTGGCCACACTCTTGCTGGTACAGGCCTGGATGCCACTGGTCTTCTTGGCCACCTGGGCACAGACTGGTTCATCTTGAGCCACTGTCCACCAAGACCCCCAGGTCCTTTTCTACCGGGTAGCTCTTCAGACACTCTGCTCCCAGCCTGTAGCACTGCATGTGGTTCTTGTGACCTCAAATAGTTGGCCTGGGCCCATTGATCCAGCCTGTCCAGATTCCTCTGCAGAGCCTTCCTCAAAGATTTACAAAGCATCATGTGAGAAATGATCATCCTGGACTGATTTACAGAGCTACTTTTGTTGATGAGGAGGAACTAGTTCTGAAAAAAGTATTGTGAAAATGCATGGTAGAGTTCTCTGTTTGCTCTGTCGCGAGTTTGCATTCGTTTTACTCAGACTGGGTATACAAATGTTTTTCATTTTAACTGCCAGCAGTGAAAACCTTGTACTGGGATCTGAAATCACTGTCAACAGTAAAGTTTTCTCAGGCCAAATTGTTACAATTGAGTAGACACCTTGTCTCCAGCAGGTTTGTGAAAGTACAAATAAGGGAGGTATTTGGCATTTGAGAGGGAAACTTGGAGATAGAATAGCTTTGCTGATGACATATGAGATTGACTAGCATCCAGCTTACTCCCCCAGAGCTGTTGGGTCTGGTAATAAGAAAAAGAAAAGAGTTACAAATCAAAGTCAAAGCACACAACTGTTTGTGAAGCAGACATCTATGACTCACAGGCAACCTATCAGTTGAGCATGAAGCTGCCTTTACTTTGAGTCACCTTAAGCATGTGTCCATTTGACATGGTCTAGCATTTACAACCCAACAGAATATAAAAAATAAGTATATACAGCCAGGTACAACAAATTATTTGAAAATTTACAGGGCTGCTGAGTCACAATTAGGAGCTTGCTTGCACACAAATGACTTTCCCAGCCTGCTTAGGCACCTGTGCAGCTTTTGGGTCAGAATTCACAGAGGCAATTAGCATGGCTCTTCAATGGATGAAAAAGATGACAATCATCGTGAATTCCAGTTCAGATGCCAATCTCCTTTGGGTGCTGAAATTGGCCTGATAAACTTTGCCCTTTGTCTCTTCAGTCCCTGCCTTTTTGTCTTTCCCATTCCCTAATTCTCCATATCTCAGATTGGATGTTAGTCTGTTAGCAACTGTTTATCATTTATGACATCCCAAGTTAATACCATTCCAGCTGAGTTTGTGTTCTGAGATTAAAAAAACTGCAGCATCTCATGAGCTGCAACTTTGGGAAATAAATGATGAATTTCAGATTTTAGCAAAAACAACTGAGTAACAGGAATTTGCTTCCAAATGGACTTGGGGAAAAAAACCTGATTGAATTAGTGTCGTGTTTGAAGTCCAATGTTATATGCAATATTGGCCATGCAAAATGGTCTCATCACTTGTCGAATGAGGTACAGCAAGACAGAAATTATGGTCAGCTTCCCCAGGGAGGTACAGATTCAAGTGCAGGGGTGAAAAGATTTATTTTTAATCAAGTGGATAATCCTCTTCACTGTGCTATGGGAATTACCCCAGGTATAAACATTAACCACTGTAACTATTAAGTATGAGGGGATATTAGATTAATTATTCTGTAGATGTGAAATAAACTGCTGCAGCTTTTGCAGCATGTGAAAAGGACAACGAGTCGAGAGTCTAAATTGGGTATTTAGCTCAATACACAGAAAGATACTTTGATTTAGTGATCACGTGATTTAGTGATAACAGTTACAAATTCAAGGTCTAGGGTATTGAATCATGTTGAATAATACTCACTTGTTCCATTTAACAATATTTAATGCAGTGATTGGAAATTCCACAGTGAGCAAAGGGAGCTGGGCTGACATCTCACAGTATTTCTTATTAAGATTTGTCTATCTAACTCCTGTGGAATAGTTTAAGAGTATAAATACCATTGTTTTCAGTGATAACTACATAAAATTGCTGTCCAAAATTTTTATTTTGATAAAGTTTTTTTGTTTGTTGGTTTGGGGTTTTTTTGGTTTTGTTTTTGTACTTGTTTGGGGAAAAATAATATAATGAAAAATGATCATGTATGAAGATGGCCATAAATATCTGATTATGAAGTCAACTTTTACCAGAGGAAATAAATTTCTTTTTTTCTTCCTTTACAAAAAATAGTAACAATAACAAGTTCTAATATATTAATTTAATTTGACTTAGAATACCAGCCCTTCACAAAGACAGTAGTTTTAAGAAGATGCAAATCCTTCAGTACATGCTGCAGTGATATCTCTGTGTTACAAGTTCACAAGAGAAAATTATACATAATACTTCATTACATTCAGTTGCAATACTCTGGAACAAAATTCTGGTTTTGTACCATAGCTGTATCAACTGGTTTCCACAGGATTTCCACAAAACATAAGAAATCAGGACAACACATTTCTTACACAGGTTAAGCATTTTTCAGAATGTATAAATATTATCTTTTGTCTCTACTTAGATTAAGATTAATATTGTTGAAATATCTACATCTGCTTTTCTTCTCACAGTGATGTTTACCACCTAATAAAAATGCTGAAGTTACCAAGGAAAGATGTTTAATTTGTTCTTGCTGCTCAGTTGCATGTTGCATCCTATTTTGTAGTAAATGGCACAATGTCCCAAGTGGGCTGCCATACTGTCAGATACATTATTTATACATAACATTACTGGTTAATCAATGAACAAAAATGCAGGATTCTTTTTTCCCCTTTTCCTGTGACATCTTTAAAGCTACAGTAGAGAAGAATAATTTTGCAATGTATTATACTGTTACTCACTTTTAAATATAGCTTCAGGAGTTTCCTGGCACAGTTTGCACCATGCATCTGATTAAATTGAATGTGATTGTTAGACAAATGCAGTAACAATTTCGGCAGTGCAGAACAGTAATTTAGTTAACCATGTAGGTTATCCTTTCCAGTTAAAAGTGAGCAAAATGTATTCCAGCAAATGTTTTTAACAGATCTTTTTAAAATCCATAATGAAAACTGAACAGCCAGCCGATCATGATTTTTCATATGCATTTACAAGACAGACAGAATTTAGAAAGTCACTTGAAAACTCAGCAATTTTAGAAATTCACCCTGCATTAAATGGAAAACAGAATTTGTAAGTGAACGAAGGACTGAAATATGAAAACATATGTGTGCAAAGGAGAAATGCAGCTGTACTGTGTCACAGTACTACAGGGGATTTTTGTTTTCTTCAGCTTATTCTGTCGTATTTTGTTCATAGACATTTCAGATCAATACAAAATATTCAGCTCTGTTCCAGTGATTGAATATGAATACATTATGTGCATACAAAAATAGTGATAATCTATGTTGATACAATAGTTCATTTTGCATTAGTGT
Organism: Prinia subflava; assembly: GCF_021018805.1. NCBI lineage: Eukaryota > Metazoa > Chordata > Aves > Passeriformes > Cisticolidae > Prinia > Prinia subflava. The sequence goes on from NC_086249.1 coordinate 56,425,844, forward strand.
CCTAGATGGGACAATGTTAAGAAGCAATTTAAATGAAATTCATTTAAATGTCAGCTCTCATGCTTGTGATTTTTCTATAATTGGTTATTTAATTAAAATAATTCTCATAGTCATTAATTTAGACTAAAACTTGCTGTGCACTGACATGTTTTAATTACATGGTATTAACAAAATTGATATGCTTTAAAAAAGCATGGTTAAATTTTAAACAAGAATAAATTAGAAATCTCATAGATCATCCTACTTAGAGTATTAGTAGAGAAAAAGTCAGTCATTTAAAATGTTTATTATAAACAAAGTCCCAACATTATTGTGCATGCATCATGTTTGGTTCCTGCTTCAGTGTGAGGAGACTTTTATGTTAACACAGCACCTCCATCTTCGAATTCCTTTAACCAACACACAATAAATAAGGTAATGAACCAAATTAAATATTAATAGAAATCCACATAAACCACAGAAGACAGACATAGAACTGACGTTTGAATTATACTATACCTTTGATATCATTAGGACAACATATTAATGAAGTTTTAAAGGGTTGAATCTTTATCTACTGTTCATGAAGACAAAAAGGATTATATGAGCTTCCTTATAAAATGCAGATAAGGAATGAAAAAAAATCAAGCGTTCTAGTGAAACTACCTGAACAGTATAGAAGAACTAAAGTCTTAGACACTGATCGTGCAAGGTAATCCATAGGCAAGGAAGCCACATGCCTTTATGAAATATCCTGATGTCAAAGGAACTACTTTCATAAATAAAGTAGGTACTTTGTTTTCAGGACTGGACTATACTGAAGAGTGAGAATCAGAATTTTATTTCATTGTCTATTAATTAGGGTAGATGTATATTACTTTGACCTTTTTAATATTCTATGATTTAATTGGATGATCAGTCTACCTCAGCCTATGATTGCCAATCATTCTGCATAATATACTTCTACTCTTTTTTACCTTGACATGTACAGGATCAGATTCTTATTAACATTAAATAATGATTTTGTTGTGAACTGCAGGGGATGAAAAGGATATATACAAAAATGTAGAACTTTATTAATTCCATAACATTATGCATTAACAGTTGTTTTTTTGGCAGCCAACAGATAAAGGATTTATACCTCTTCTAAAACTTTCCCTTTTGATCCTCAAACTCCACACTGCACATCCCAGAGCCTAAAATGCTGCTCAAGACTGAGGCCTTATCCAGTTTCACACTGCTCACCAATCTGACTTGCAAAACACATGACAGTAACAAAATGCTGCCAAAAAGCAGCTCTTGCATGTGGAGAGTGCTCCATGTTCTCCTACAGTCTGAGGACTGGATCCATCTAAGCTTGGATATTCTAGAGGTGAGCTAACGATTGTAGGCTCTTTATAGCCAGTGGAGAGCAATAGAGCAGAACAACCTATTCCAAAGGAGACTCTGTGTTTGGTTAGATGACCTGTGCTCTAGAGGTGGCAATAGCTCTCTATTTATTATTAAGAAAATCTAGGACAAGGTCATAGATTTAAGGTTCAGCTAGCTGAATTTCACCCTTTCTGACTGTATAGCTTCATGTGCTTTATCTCTAATATTTTTTTTGTTTGGTTCTGATTTATTCATAATGACTTATTTTTCTATATATTTTATGAATATCCATGCTCTGCAGAATCATAAATTCTATGTGTCTCTCAGTCTTCAGAGTTCTTATCCTCCATATGTGTGTGAAGAAGGGAAGATCTGTTATTTCTGCAAGATAATGGGAAAACTCCTAGTTTACCAGGAGAGCACAGGAAGTCGGTAGCAGAACCAGGAACAAATCCACCATCTAAGCTCCAGGCACCAGCAGAGAGACCCATACTTCATACTTTCCAGAGTGTGACTTCATTTCTGTTTTGTTGCTGCACTGATATGATTTCTCATGCAAGTAGTAGCACAGTCATCTTATCTTGTGAGCTGATGGGGATTCTGACTTCTTAATTGGATCATCCCGTGCCACAGCCCTTGCAATGAGGCTGGCCATAGGATAGCACTCTTATAGCAGATTAAAGTGTGATTGTAGCATGCTCTAACTAAATGTGACCAACACAATTACACCATCAGCAAAAAACGGGAGAGTAATTTATGGTATGCCAGCAATCTGAATATTGGTGTATATCATAATGATCCTTAGTCAGTTGTATTCCAACTTCCAGCATGTAAAAACCACCTTGACTTTTCTGCTTTTCTCTGCATGAAGCAGATCAGCTACAAAGTTATATAGTATCTCTGATAATCGTATTTTCTTTTCTCACTGTCAACATGCTTCCTGAACTATAAGTAACCCATATTTACATTGCAGAAAATCAGTTGTTTAATTCAGGAATGATCAGGTATCACTTCTCTTCATCAATGAGGTTCATGGGATATAGGATCCAGTTGTGTACTTATTAACTCATTTTCACAGTAAATGAAACTTGTGAAAGAAAAGTTTGCTGATGCTAGAGCATTACCTCATGTACCTTCAGACTTTTTTCCAGGACTTGTTCAATGTGAAAATATCTTCAAGTGTATGTGAATATAATTCATTGATAACCTCCCAGGAAGGTTTCCATCAGAGGTATCTTGAAGACTGAGAGCAGTGCATTTTCATTTTAAAATCTATATGCAACTTTAGCAATGAAGTTTGAAATTCAAGCTGAATAAGATCGACTCTGTCAACTTCTAGATTACTTCATTGCTTAATATGTTGCTTTAATTGGGAATATTCTCTGACTGATATTTAAAAGAAAAGAAAAAAAAAGGGGCAAAAAAGGAAAGGTAGCAGTAACCTGCAGCTTTGTTGTAAGGAATGTTAAAAACAAAAATCTTTCTCCTGAGATAGCAAATAGTTTCTGCCTTTACAATCGAAGGACAGAATAAAATCTGCAGTGCTTACAAGACAGTGTAACTTGTAGAATCATAGCTGCGCATCAGACCTACACTTGGGCTTTATAATTTGTTCCCAACTACGACCAAAAAAAGAGAGAAAGAGAGAAAAGATAGAGCAATTAATAACACCCCCTCACCCCCACTGATAATTAGCTTAATGCTGAAAAAAGCTTTGGGGCTTTTTACTTTTTTAAAATATTTCTTTCTCTTTGTATTTTATCGTATCCTCTGTATTGATATGCAAGTCCTAAATCACATGCATCATTTTCAAGACTGTAGCCTATGGAGATGCTAAACACACTGGTGTATTTTAGGAAATGCATAAATGTAAAGATAAGATAATGTGATATCACACATTCTATAATTCCATCGCAATTTGTTGATGTGTTGCCAACAAATCTGTTTCAATTTCAGGTTCAGAACCGATGTTTTCTCTTGGAAGTTGGTCACTGCTATACAAACGTGTTAGCCCCACTTCAAGCTTAATGCTGAAAAGAATTCAGAAATAACCCTGGGAACATTTAGTATTTCCTTGAAAAAGCTGTGGATTGTCATTAACTGACAAACAGTCCGCTGCCAAGTTCTTGCAAGAATAGTATTTGTTGTCTGATGCCAAACAGCCTCTTTAAATGCTAATGAACAAAGTATGGCATGCATTCTGTTCTTGATGGATTATGCCTATACCTTCTGTGGTCAACAGAAGGGGAATTCCCGGCCCATATGATTTCCATTCTGGCACGCAACTCTTTTCTCTGCTTACAAGGCAGTAAGCACTCAAATAGATTAGTCAATCTTATTTTTAAATTAAGTATAGCCTCCGCACCCTAATTCGCACGTATGAAATCTGCAGGAACTATGCCAGGCTGCCTACGCACTGTATGAGTTTTGTTTTCTTTAGAGGATTAAGCTTCTGACTTAGTATCAGTGATGCTCACTGTATACTGATATGCCTTTTAAATTCGAACATGAATGTTTCATAAACAGCTGATTTACATGTTTGTCTTTACCTCTTTGGAGACAGATTTGAGGAATTAGATTTTTAAATTGTCTTCTTTAGTGGTTCTCATAATTCCCTGCAACAGAACGAGCTGGCTTGATACAGAAATGCATTAAAGAACAGTACCTTACTACCACGTGTACATGAAGTTTTACAGCCAGTAGGAGGTCCAGATTTTTGTATATCAATATCTTTGATTACACCTTGAAGCCCAGCTTTCCAAGAAGACTAAATTATGCAGGAAATAGCAAGCTCATTGTGCACTGAATAATTTTTGTGCGATATAATATTTTAATTTGTTTTAATTATCATTCACTAACTGCTGTTAGTCAGATGATCCTCTCTAACTAGTTTATAATCAGCTGAAAAGGAAGAAAATGCTCTTGTAGGGCAACAGCAACCTACAAGCAATGGGCACAATACAATTAATCTTTGGTTAAAATGCACAACTGCAAGATATAAAATATGTTATTAATAGAAATAAAGGGTTATAAAAGTGGATAGGAAAAAATTGCAATAGTAAATTTTTGAATCACCATGAAGTAATTTTTCCTTTTAGATGAGTCACAACTCATTTCTCTGAAATTGACATTCGAATCCAGGTGATTCGAATATCTAACTAACTTAACTGTTATCAGAACTAACTTAACTGTTTATGGTTTTCCTGCAACTTTACAGATAGCTTTGCTAGATAATATGAAATAAAAATTTAATTAGGTCACTCTGGAAGTGGAGCTTTCAATAAAATATGAGTTTGCAGGAGAGAAAAAAGCTTCTACTTACTCATACAGAGGAGGAATATTTATTTTTCTCTATTATATGAATCCATCAAGGCCAAGTCAGATGAGGCTTTGAGCAACCTGGTCTAGTGGAAGTTGTCCCTGCCAATGGCAGAGAATAGAAATGAGATGATCTTTAAGCTGCCTTCCAACCCAAACCATTCTGATTCCATGAGCTCTGGAAATTGTGCTTCTGTGTGGAGAAAACATATTTCTGAGTTAACGAGAAGGAGAAAAAAAGTCCTCAACACCTTTTGATTGAAATTCCTATAGAGAAAAGGAGAGGGGAAAAAAAAAAAAAAAGAAAAAAAAAAAAAAGAAAAGTAGCAAAAGTAACCTGTGTCCTGTGTCTCTAATTTACTGGAAGAGCTGGAAAATCAAGATATCCTGTCATCTTATATTCAGAATCATTTATTAAATGGATAATCATACCTATAGGTATTAATTTTACAAGAAAACAATTTTTTATAGCCTCACTCTCTTTTGAAATGAGCAATTTCTTCTGGTCTTCCAGCTATTTATAGTAAGACCTTTATAAGCTCAAACTAATTAATAAACGAGATCAATTTCAAGAATTTTTTTTCCTTGTTCAAAACCACATAATCATTCATTTCAGTAACATTTTAAAGGCCATGTCTAAAATAGATTTGCACCCATGTCCCCAATGTGAATTTTTCACTCTTTGGCAGCATGCAATAGGTAGTGTATAATGACCTTTTCTCTGTTTGGAACAGGGATTAGAATAATATATTTGACCCTTTTTACTCACCTGGGAGTGATGCTAGTCTCCATGTTCAATGAAGTAAAATATGTCTCTGGTGTCCCAAGGTTAAGGCCATGACTTTAAACTATTTAACACAAGCTATCAGGCTGATTCACCTCAGTCAGACTCTACAGAGTGGTTGGTTTTCGTTTTACTTTTTTCTCTTTTCTATTAGGCTGCATTATATATACTTCATCACAACTATTTCTTATCCACAATGCAATTAAGGGAAATATTTTGCATTACAAACAAAGCAAGTTAACCTGGTCACATTGTGCATTATAAGAAAATTTATGGCTGCATAAATGGCAGTGTAAACTTACAGAAAGACTGGTAATTATAGTGCCATTGATGGTCTTTGTTGCTTTAATTCTGAAGCAGCCAGAATGATTAAACTGAATCTTAATCGACTTCTCCATTAAAAATGCTGGCAGAGAAGCTCCCTTAACCTTTCTCATTGATTGAACACAACAATCACCATTCAATTATAATGCAAAAGGACATTTGTTATAATGTACGAAAGATGCATGAGCCATTTCCTTTTACTCAAGACAATCAATGAGATGACTCCTACCTCAAAGAGGGTAAGGTGAAGCTACTGTACCTGGAAGAGCGTTAAAGTCAAAGCAGAACTCAGATAACTGCAAACACTACAGTTTTCAGGGAATGGCAGATTACCTAAGTGAAAATAAAGCAAGCAGTTCTTCACTCTATGAAAAATAAATATCCTCTATAAAAGAGATAAGAATACAGAATTGTAAATAAATTCCTATTTTATAAAACTAACTGAAACTGTCACCTGAAGAGAACTAGAAGTCACACAGGGCTGTTTAGATGTAATGATTTTTTTAATATCTTGACTTCTTGTTTAGAAGGAATATTTTGTGTATTTAAGTGGTTAGAACTGAGAATGAATAGAGTACAGGAATCACAGAACCACAATTGGTTGGAAAGGACCACAGTGGGTCATCTTGTCCAACCTTCCTGCTCAAGCAGAGTCATCCTAGACAACGTTGTCCAGGGTTGCATCCAGATGGTTCTTGGATATTTCCAGTCAGGGAGACTCCACAACCTCTCTGGACAATCTGTCCTAGTGCATGGTCAATTGCATAGGAAAGTTCTAACTCATATTTAGGGGGAACTCCCTGTGTATCAGTTTCTTCCTGTTGCCTTTTGTCCCATTCCTCATCACCACTGAGAAGAGTCTAGCTCCATCCTCTTGACACTCTCCCTTCAGATAGTTATTAATATCAATGAGATTTCCCCTCTCAGTTGTCTCTAACAGGCCCAGCTCCCTCAGTCTTTCCCTATAAGAGTTTTTTAATCATCTTTGTTGCCCTCTGCTGGACCTGCTCCAGGAGCTCCCCATCTCTCTTGTCCTGAGGAGCCCAGAACTGGACACAGCACTCTGTACGTGGCCTCACCAGGGCTGAGCAGAGGGGTAGGATCACCTTCCTCCACCTGCTGGCAATGCTCTTCCTAAGGCACCCCAGGATACCTTTGGCCTCCTTGGCCCCCAGGTCACTCTGCTGCCTCATGGACAGCTTGTTATCCACCAGGACTGCCAGCTCCTTCTCTGCAGAGCTGCTTTCCAGCAGGTCAGCCCCCAGCCTGTGCTGCTGCATGGGGTTATTCTTCCACATGTGCAGGATGCTTGTCGTAGTTGAGGGGGGAGGTGAATTTTTCCAGGGGGATGGGAGCAGGCCAATCAGTGATCAGGTTTTGTGCTGGCACTTGGATTGGTCACTCGGAGGTTTAGACACACCTCTGAAGACACAAAGAGTTAAAAGCAGGACTCCAAGGGGGTTCAGTCTCTTTTAGGTTTCAGTTTCAGCAGAGAAACACCTCCTCTCCCCTGCTCAGCTTTGGGCTGAGCCCCACTGAGGGCTGAGTGGGGGAAGGGAGCCACGTGGCTGGGCTCACGAAAACCACGTGGAACTGAAGTAAGCTGGGGCCCCGGGGAGAGAAGAGAGTGGACAGGACTAGAACTGAACTGCCCCGTCCAGGATGGAGGGGTGGAAAACTGTGGAAGTGCCTTCTGTGTGTGCTCACCCTCCCTATCCCCCCTCCCCTCCGGCAGAAGGTGCCCAGCCACGTGGGAGTTGCCAAGCCTGGGAGTGCCTGAGCCTGCAGCCCTGCCGAGAGCTAGAAACTCCTGACCCTTTCTTGGCAGAAAGAAACTTTTCTTAGACATTGATTATCATGGCTAGTAGTTTCAGAAGACAGAAACAGCCTGAGACCGAGATGATACAGCACGATTAGAAAGAACCCGATGGGCAGGGAATTGAAGAAGAGTAGCTTCTGAGCTAGACTTTTCTTGCATAATGTTAGCCATAGACTGAACTCAAGCCTCCTTTGAACATAAACTGCATTTAAATAGATACAGCTGCCTTCACTTTTGCTACAGTGACTGGCACTTGAAGAGTGGAGCGAGCAGAGGAGAGAGGGGGAGGGTTTGGTGGCGCCCTCTGCCCTCAGGGGAGACCTGCTCTCAGAACCTCGGCCCCTGGGTAAAAAGGGGGAGAGCTCGGCATGCAGCATCCTTAAAAAGCCCTGTATGCAGCTTCAGTCCATAGACAGTAGTGAGAGCACTAGACATGGAAAAGAGAGTGTCACCCTGGCACACTTCTCCAGGCAGTGCCACGGGTGACATGGAAACACATAAAGGGTGGACCTGTGTTTTCTGAAAAGCAGTCTGTAGTGTGAGAGAGACTCCTCTCTCCCTTACTAAATTAAAGATTAGGTTTTTTCGAGTAGTGATTGTTTGATTTAAAACCCAAAGGTTTAGTCTATAGAGAGTAATGTGTAAGGGGTGGAAACTGAGGGAAGAGAAGAAATGTTCTGAGTAGTTTTTATTTCTGTCTCTGTGTGTGTTTAAGAGTTTTCTGTCTCTGTTCTTATGTAATGTAATAAAGTTTTGGTTTTTTTCTGTTTTCAAGGTTTAAGCCTGCTCTGCTCTGTTCCTGATCACATCCCACAGTAGTTGTTAGAGAAAAAACTTATATTCATAGGTACGTTAACATCTGGCCAGTGTTAACCCATGACAGTGCTGCATTTGCCTTTGTTGAATTTCAGACAGTTCCTCTCTACCCAGCTCTCCAGCCTGTCAATATCCGTCTGAAGTGCTGCACAGCTCTGTGGGCTACTCCTCCCAGCTTTGTGTCACCAGTGAACTTGCTGAGGGGGCATCTGTCCCTTCCTCCAAGGCACTGATGGGTAAGTCAAACAATACTGGGCCAATGATTGAACTTTGGGGGACATCACTAGTGACAGGCCTCCAATTAGACTCTGTGTCACTGATTACCATTTGGACCATTTGGGATCCTCTGTAATATCACGTGCTGAATATGAACACTGCAATTACTAACAAACAGCACTGTTTCTGCACTTGGAAACTAAGTGACAATATTTCAGAAAGCTTGTGGTTTTTACTGGAACAATTGCCTTAATTATATCTTTTTTACCTCAAGTAAACTGGAATGAAAAGGACATTAGATAGCTAACATCTCACACACATTTGGGATGATTGCTCTTAAAGAGGTTTTATAAGCTTTCCAGTGAGATCAATTTTTAAAATCTGGCATATCCTATTCTGCAAATAGGATACACTTCAGTTTAAAAAAAGTACAATTTTGGAATTGGTGTGGAAGTTCTTATGCCACTTTTGATACCACTGAGAGACTGGAAACCCATGGTGGATAGAAAGAGGAGCAGCCAGACCCCTCTACTGCTAATGCCACTCGCAGAGGTGGAGCTGCCTCTGCTTCAGCTTGCACCGAGTCAGATCAGCCCTTGAGCTGCTGGAACTCATCAGAACGAACTCTACTTTCAAAGCAAAATGTGCAGGAGCTGGAGACACAATATTATGTTTTCATCTGCAGTCCCTAAATTGTTGGGGTTGTGTCCATCACTAGATTTTGAGTGGAGAAATCTATTCAAATATTTCCTTTAGTCTCTTGATAATTTTGCAGCATGTCCTTGCCTTCTCCAACAAGTCTTTGTGTTCAGAGTGTATGATGGACAGGGTGAATACTATTTCCAAGTTATCCATCCACTGTTCATTGTTTTAAATTTTGCTGTTCTTTCTCTATTAAAACATTGAGATACAGTTCAACATCCATTTTCTGAGAGATGTTGGTGCTGCCATCCGATTTTAAAAGCCCCACAATACAGTACTCATTCTCTGGATCCTTACATGCATTTCCCAGTAGAAATCGCCATATGTTGTTATCTGCCTGGGAAATTATTTCTTCTCCTGCTTAGCCTTTTTCTCATTACTCCAGCTTCTTATTTAATGTAAAACACATTCTTTTGACAGTCTGTTAAGTCAATTGATAAGTATCTGTAATGTTCACCAGAATCAAGAATAGCCATAAGGTTTGGAGGGCTGAGAAAACTATCTTGTATAGTTTAAATTGTATAGTTTAAAACCCTGAAGAGTCACTCTTCTACCCTAAAATCACTAATAAACAGACCAAAATAACAACAGGAAATTAAGGCAGAGGAAATCTACTGTAATGGTTATGTACTATTGGATTACCCAGGGAATGTTGGTTTTCCTGTATCTTTTTAACCTTGCAGGACAGATCCTGTATCCTACTGTCTCTTATAGATTGATAAGCAGTTTTCTGACATCATATCAATTAATTCTTAATAACAACCAGGAGATAACTACTTTCTTCTTAAATATAATAGTTCTGCTTATAAGAAATGCTCTTCTCCAAATCTTCTTTGGAAAACCAATTTGTGATGACCACAGTTACGGCATAAATTTGCTGTATAAGATACAAATGTGTTCTTCATAATTGACATGGCAAGAAACATTAATTTTGAAATTTTCTAAATTTCTGTCAGTTTCTATAAACTTTTGTTGTGAAGAATATAATTTTCTCAGTGTTGTTGACTATGTTTGTAAATTCAAAATAGAAATAAAATCAATTCTATTTTTCTGAATGGTTGAAAGTTGAGTATTTACTCCCAACATAAAATACTGTAAAATAAAATGCACTGTGATTACATAGTAATTTACAATACAAGATATGTTAAAACTCTGGACATGTGTAAAATCCATGAATAGTATGGCAAGCAAAGCCCAAAATTTTGATCATTATTTACCACTCTTAAAGTGGTTTTATCAATCTCCTCCTCCCCAAGCTTTACATACTCTTGCACAGGAAGTGAGAAAGTGAGAAATGTGAGATGAGGTCTCCCCTTCTCCACTGTGGAATATTTATTCCCTTTAGAAGAGTGAGCAGTAGGTTCAAATACCGTTTTTCAAACTGAGGAACTCTCTGTCCTTTAAGACTGAAGAAATTGCTTCTTCCAAGGGTAACAACTATGATATCTTTTCTAGTCTCAGCCTGTCTGTTCCTTTTTTCCCACCTGCTTCCTTTCCTTCCTTTAATTTGATCATAGTCAAATAGGGAATTGATTCACCATTTCTCACATTTGGTAATCCAAAGCAAAGTTAAGGGAACAAAAGGACTGACACAATGAAGTACAAACACACTCAAACATATCAACCCCTAGCAGAATAGCCCTCTGTTTTGACAAAGCACGTCAGCTTTAGAGCAATCCAGCTGACAGCTGCTTGTTTCTGTACCTGCTACTTTATCCACTCATTTATACAGAACCAGCTGTTTGAGTGCCATCCTTTCTTGGGAAAGAAATCTCCAGCTTTAGGGTAGAAATAGAGCTCTTTCTTACTTTTCAGATATTGATTACTGATTTTATTTGCAAGACAGTAACCAGCAAGCTTGTTGCTAGCCAACAGGGAGGTGAGCTCCCTGGCTACCATGTGTCCAACCTGTCCTGCTTGTTCACAAGGAGCCCTGGGCTGCCAGCACTACCTCTGCCCCTCCAGCAGCCCAGTGGGGATGAGGACCACGAACAGGGAGCCCGCATTTGTGGACATCAGTACAGGCAGGGTTTGGAAATAAAACTACTCTACAAGACTGCATTTCCATCTAAAGGCAATGTTTTTGCTTCCCCTGTGTTATAGGTTGACACAGTTTGGTTTTCAGTTAAAGTGGAACCAGCTCCCTGTCAGGACCTTGGAATTGTTTTGAGACAGGCACCTATCAGTGTTCATTTTCAAATACTGCCATTGTTAGACCACTGAGGGAGCTAGATGTGACTTTGAGGAATACCCATGTATAATTCTGAGTGGGTCCAAGCCAGCCCTTTCCTTGTGGCCGCAGAACAGGTAACATCAGCGGGGCTGTTCTGTTAGAGCGGCCCGGCCCGGCCCGGCCCTGCCGCTCCTCCCTTGGGGCAGCCGGCTCAGCCTGGCCGTGCCCCGGCCCTGCCGCTGCCGCTGTCAGGGGGGAGCGGCCGGAGGCCTGGCCGGGCTCCATGGGCCCCTGCCAGGGGAGGGGACATTGCCTGCCCCCCACAGCCAGCTGAGCTGGGAGGGAGCCGGGCCCCTGATAACACCTCTGGGCCTGGCTGGGCCGAGCCCACCCCGATTGCCACCGAGGGTGGGCAGGGCTCCCTCTCTCTCTGGTGACTCCTGGGCAGAGAGGGAAAAACGGGGGGGAGGTCCGGCCAGTCTGAGGAGCAGCAGCTGGCCAGAGAAGCTGCTGACCAGCAGAGATCACATTGACCATCGCAGGCCTGGGCAGATTTAACCCTTTCTTGGCAACCTGAAGCTGCTGAGGCTTCTCTTCCTTGACAGAGAGAAGAGATAGGCGGAGTGAACATAGAGAAGACCCAGAATGAAGTCAGATGGAGAGAGAGAGTGAAGGACTAATTGGAAGAAGGATGGAGGAGTTGCCTACTGGCTGGACTTCTTAAAGTGCCATGGAAATGAACTCTGTATGTAGATTATCTTTTCAAATTATGAGAAAGATATGCTTTTGGAGAGATGTTTGTTATTTGTGGATTTTTGAGCAAAGGTGTTTGTGATAGACTTAGTAACATTGCATTAGAATCTGTGATTCTTGTAGTCTCATGAGATGCTTGAACAGAGAGAGATGAGCAGCTCTTTGTGCCAGTGAAGAAGTGAAGAAACATATCTGTTCCCTGTGATGAAGAATCCTTTGCCTCTGGAGTTGTAAATCTTTAAAAGGTGACACCCCAATATGCCTGAGCTCACATGACCCATGGGCAGCTTGGGAAACTGCTAACGGGAGGAAGGGTCGGAGGGGTCACGGGAGCAGGTTTTCCCCAGGTGGATGTTTCTGTGACAGTTAAAACTCACAAGAGAACTGTTTTAATTCTGAACGAGATCCATAATTCTGAGCAACGCCTTCTCTTAAAGAAGTAATAAAAGACTGTTTTTCAAAGAGTGGAACTCACTGAAAATCACAAGTTGTCTCTCTATGTTGCTTGTAGGAAGGTGAACAGTTTGTGGAGAGAAAAGTTTTGAAAATTTCTTTTTTTTTTCTTTTTTTCTTCTTTTAGTGTAAGTTAATAAAACTGTCTTTGTAACCTTTTAAGCTGGGCCTACTTTGCCTTTTTTCTTCCCAAATTCTATCTCACAGAAAGAAAAGAGCGTAGGCACAAAAACCATCACAAATTTGGTGTTAGCCAAGAAAGGTCAAAATTGGTAAATGTGAAACTGCTACACCCTGACATAGGCAAGCGTCTACTTGTATTAAAAGGCAGCCCTGTTCTGATGGACTTAAACCTCACAAAGAAATATAACTCTTGGGAAAAAGTAAATATACTTGAGGGATTAGACAACAAATCAGAGACATACAGCACAAATTTTATGTCAGTCACAACGATCACATTCTTTCATAAACCCTGTGGAATTTTACTTGCCTTCTGTTGCCCAGAATGAGAATCTGTTAGTTTGATTGGTCCTGCCCAGCATTACTGGCAACTGCATGTACAGTTTTATTAAATTTTATTTGGAGTCAGATCCGTTGCAGAGAACTCATCTGGTGTGTCCCATGCCAGCATAATTTCTTGACAGTGCAAAGGGAAAAGAAAAAGTGAAACATTTGTTTTCATAGACTGGATATCAAAAGTAATCTAAAATGCACAATGTGAAAGAGATCTCATTAAAATTATTTCCAGATTTAAGGTGAGATGCTTTGTAAATATAATTTGTTCTATACTGTAAAAGCTTACTAAGAACTAAGTTATTCTTGGTAAATGTCATATTCTATATCCAGTAGCTTCACCTCATCCTCAGTGTTATACATTTTTTTTTTTGTAAGTAGATTTCTCTTGTCCATTATAAGAGAAAGCAAACACACTGAAAAGTGCTGTCACAGAGAACTAGGATTAAAGGAGTGGTGACTAAATTCAACTGTTCGAACACTTTGGCATGTTCTCACTGACAGACAAATTGTAGGATATTCATGTGAATACATTGAGACCAAAAATACTGAGCTGGAAGTCCTGTTAGAATGGAGTTTTTCAAGCTGCTTGGAGTATCTGTATTCTATTTAGACCAAAAATTAATGAGATAGAACTGCTTATGGTATGTTGATACTCCTGTGTTCTTTCCTCGTGGGCTGTAAATATTCATGTGGAAAAGAAAAAAAACAGCTAAGTTGGTATGAAATTCACATATGTTTCAATTGCTGAATATAAATTTTAGAAAATTTTATTGATCCCACGTCCTTTCTCTCCTAATTTGGGATATGGCAAGAAAGCAAAAATAAAACATAACTCTTAATATAACGATTGTGTATTTAATGTCCATAACACACCATTAAAGTGCACTTGGGATCTTCGAGTTTGTTGTATTTAGTACTAGAATATGACTACTAGTAAACTGCTGAAAATGCCTCAATGACAGCTGAAGATGTGACCAGGAGGGAAATTATATGACATAATTTTTTTAAGGTGAAGAAATGAAGTTGAAACAGAAAGCTGTTTCAGTTTTACTTTAAGCAAAGACATAAACAAATAGTATTTATTGGAATTGCTGCCAGTCCATAAATATTATGTTCTTACCTTCCTGTCATAAGAAACAAGAAAGAAGAATATAATTTCCGAATTTTCATCTTACTTATTCGGGCATAGTTTTATCTCTACTGAGCTCCTTGGTTGCCATTAGCACCTAGAAGCAAATTAGTTATTAGCTAGTGAAAACAAAAGAAGCTCAAGTATACAAATGTATAGCATAATTTAAGGAAACATTGCAATTAAATGAATTATGGTAAAACTAAAACAAATTCACATTGCCTGCACTGAGACTGTATTTTCACTCAACCCCATAAGTGACTGAAATATAATGTAGAAATATCTGAATTAATTTTAAACAAGATTATTTGATAATGATAACAGCCCAGGATTTAATGAAGACTGAAAAGGAGAGTAGATTAAACTTGAAGACTGGTTTATTGTGGTTAGCTGCCATTGGTACTCAGGGTAGCTGGTATGAGGCAGCTGGAACACTGCTACTCTGTGCTAGTCCCACCTCTGTTACTTGATGTCTGCTTGTCTGCTGCTACGCCATTTGGTCTGTTTATGTGAGAACAACATGTGGGGAATAAGGCCTCCAAAGAAGAATAGAAAGGAGTGATCCACAGTGACTCAAAAAAAAAAAAAAAAGATGATCTCCTCAGGTATGACCATACTGATTTTAAAACAAAATGTGATGTCAAAAAACATTGTTAAGGAGTATCACACTGATAGTTTGAAGAAAACAATGTCACGTATAAAAAATGCCTCTGTGGGAAGACCATGTAGAGAAGAAAGGTGCAATTTTTATTTGCAGTTAGGTAGAAAGAATTCGAGTGAGTCTCAAAATCATCTAGAGCTCTCCTCAGGTTCTAGGAAATAAAAATCTTCCAAATGGAAATGTAAAGCAGAAGGGAAAAAAGGAGGGGGAAAAAAGGAAATTCCGAAGGATGCAATATTTCAGAGGAACAATTCCTTTTCAGGATAATGTTGGAGAACTGTTTGAGATAAAGTAGTTAGCCTTCAGTAGAGCATCCCTTCTGTATAGAGCTGACATTGCAATCTGGCTATACTGCTGCAATGCACTGTAATCTAACAGTGAGAGTTCATTATTTGTTTATTGACTAGAGACAGACAAAGAAAGTGTATCTATATTCTTAGAACTCCTTAACTATCACTTTGAAACACTGAAATGATTTTATCATGCTTACAGGCAGAAAATGTTTCATCATTTGAGATAAAGTAGGATGGCAATTGGTTGAGATAGAGTGCAATAAAATAAAATGTATTAGATCCATGTACAAGCTCCTTTATTATAGCATGTATTAAATCATTATTGAAGAGCTGTTCAAGAAAAGTGCATAAGAAACACCTGCACTGCACTTATTAAAACATGCTTTTGCCTGTAACTCACAAAATTATATGATACAACCAACCTGAGACTTTGTGGTTAACTTTGTTGACTTCTAAGTCTCGCTGCAGCCTCCAAATTTCTTTTATAGGAGTTTCTTTTTCTTTAATAAGATGGTTGTTTTCACTAACCACTAATCATTTTTCATAAGCACAGCAGCATGTGTGTGACATTCTGTGGAGAAAATGTCGTGGTGGTAATTGAGAAATATTACACCAGACAATAGTCACATAAGATCAGTTGAAGTTATTTGGCAAATTAAAACAAAATTAGGGTACAGTATCATTCTTACACCTCATTGCTAGGGGGAAAGAATAAAAAAAAAGTTTGTAAATAAATTTCCAAATATTTGATAATAGTATGCCTTAATTGATTCATGCATGAGGCCTCTAATTCAGGTGCTGGATTCATCACACCTCCAAAATTTAACTTATAGTGCAAAGTTAATTCAAACT
Organism: Prinia subflava; assembly: GCF_021018805.1. Classification (NCBI taxonomy): domain Eukaryota; kingdom Metazoa; phylum Chordata; class Aves; order Passeriformes; family Cisticolidae; genus Prinia; species Prinia subflava. Next base: position 56,442,003 of record NC_086249.1, read on the forward strand.
TCTGGAAACTGCTTATGAGCTATGTTCATATTATGTTGAAGTTTTTATGGGAACGGTGTTGTCATTGTTATCAAGAAGCAGTTCTTTTGCAACAATTTCATGTACCAGAAGAGAGATTAGATATTTCTCTGTGGTGGTGGTGCTACAGGAACACTCTCAATTTATGAGTGATGTAAACATTTGTTCAAAATTTTAAAAAGTGTCTATTCTAACTTACACTGCAATACAAAGCTACTCCTACATTAAATTTCTGACTAAATTTATCTCAACATGATATAGAATCCATTGAGGTCACACAGAAAGGAGGTTTATGGAAGTGGATAAACATTAATAATTGCATGTGGCTTTATTAGGTAGTCATCAGGGTCAGGTTGATAATGTTGGACACTGGATAGAAAAGTTGCATTTCTGTCATGTCAGGTAGTACTTTGAAAGTGCCAAACAAGAAAATTTTCAAGTTTTGACTCAGTATAAGCCAATTCCTCAAATAAGCCACTCAAGCAGTGTTGTAATTCAGATAGTCAGTTTTGCTCTTGTATGCTCATACTGAAGGATACTATATTCCCATTTTCTCCTAAAGGTCTCGAGTCCTCATATCCTACAGCCTCATACCTACTCTGTTGCTGAAAGTCTCTGATTTCTGCTTGTCCTAATTTCTGATTTTATGGGCAAAATATGAGTGCTTGATTTATCACAAGCTAAGGTTTAGCTTATGATAAATCAAGCACTCATATTTTGTCTTGATTTGTATTTTGGTTCTTCTAAGAAGGATGTGTTTCTGAAACCTTAGATTACAGGAGGGAAAACAACATATTTTTCTCCTTGATCTGCCCTATAGATAAGTAAGGTTTCTTAGAGTAAGTAGTTTGCCAACCTGCAAAAAGAAAAAAAAAAAAAAAAAAAGAAAAGAAAAAAAAAAAAAAAAAAAAAAAAGAAAAAAAGAGAGACTTTTGATACTGCATAGTTAATACTTAAGCAGTAAAATGCTGAAGATCAAACTGCTTGCTCCATAACCACTGTCCGTGTATACACTGCACTGTAGTGCAGTCTGCAGCTGTGCAACAACTGAACTTTATAAAGATCCTTATTCTGTTATTTGCTTAATTTCTTCCTTCTTCTATTTTAATTTTAATTTCAAACAAATTTCAGCTTATTTTTCTATCATTAAGATTTGGCCCTTGGAAGAGTTCTCCTGTCCTTCTCTCTGAATTCTGTCAGTAGTGTTACTCCATCTTCCTAGCCTGAGATCTCACTTAGCTGTCTGTGTTTTTCTAGAAACATTTCTAGAAACTTCCTCTAGAAGCATGAGGAATTTAACCGAAGGCTACAAAATTTACAAAATTACAAAAACTGTAATTTGAATCTGTAGACTTTGTATAGGCTATTTCAACTTGAAAACGTACATTTTAAAGATATCATTATTTTATACAGAGAGCATGTCAAATTTCAGCACTGTGCCATCAATCCATCAAAAAATCATCTAATACTAAAGTTTAGTTTCTTATGTGTTTTGTTAAAAGTATCTTTTATATTTATCCTTATTTTGACTAGTTACAAGCTCTTGTTTCTTGGGCTTCAGTTTTGCTAATTTACTCAGTGTTTTTCCTAGACATATTCTCATTACTGCAACCATCTGGAAAAATTTCCTTTTCTGTAAATATACATAACCTCTGTGATGAAATTTATATTAACCAAGGACTTTATCTGTATTATTAAAATAAATGTCTGCTTTACACAAGAAAGTCCAAAATACCAACAAGTGACCTTGGCAGGAGAATCCCACAATAAACAGTTTGGTAAATGGTTGAAAAATTAATCACTGGGAATAAGTAGAGGATTTTATGCCATGTTATTTCTAGAATGAATAGCATATGCAGAGCATGAGGTGTGACTTATAGAACTAGATAAATTCCTTTTGAATTGATGAGAGATTACACTAGGATATATCAGGAAGAGATTAAATTAGGAGATATAACATTGAACCAAGTTATTTGATATTATGCATTAATGATTAATCATTGCTTAAATAGATCTCTTCTGTCATTGGATATGTTCCTCTCAATTATACCAAGACCAGACGAGAGTGCATCACACAAAAAATTTTTGGAGAAGATTTGTGGAACAATGATTAACAAGAAAGTAAGGAGAAGAACTGACATTGATTCAGATAGTCACATAAATGTGTAAGATATTCTGGAGAAAAAAGAGAAAAGAGAAAAGAGAAAAAGAGAAAAGAGAAAAGAGAAAAGAGAAAAGAGAAAAGAGAAAAGAGAAAAGAGAAAAGAGAAAAGAGAAAAGAGAAAAGAGAAAAGAGAAAAGAGAAAAGAGAAAAGAGAAAAGAGAAAAGAGAAAAGAGAAAAAAAAAGGGAAGTTTAAATTGGGTAGATTTTTTTTTTAACTTAAGTACTTAATACTTAACAGTTAACACTTCCTAAATTTAATAAATCCTAAACCAGAAAAATTTGCCAGATCATAGAAAACATCAAGATATGTTCAGATATGCACAGACTTGGTGAATACGAGTTTAAGGAGTCTTTTATAGAACTCCAGCAGGCTAAGTGAGGCAGTGTTACCTTTGCAACCTTTGATGATATTTCACACAAAGCAGCATTAAAACTACTTTGCAGGGACCAGGAGATCAGCAGTGCTTCTGTAGTACTCTGAAGCAGACACCTAAACATTTGGAACAACATAAATCTACTGCTTATCAATTCCAACAGAGGCAATGACACTTAAAATATAATTCTAGAATAGCCATGAATCTAAAGACAGGGACCCCACAAATGCCAGTTTATAGTGACATCTCTCCTAATCCATCCCTAACAATTATGCAAATTTACAATTTGCCGATCCCCTTGATCATTTTTTTTTAATCTGCAGGGAGAAAAATAAACAGCTGAGAGCAAATGAAGACGAGAGGATTCCAGCCCTGGAGAATGTGACAAGTTGAATCAACAACACTTGATAGCACCCTCAGCAGATAATTATTTCACTCTAATTTTTTTCCATATTCTTCTTTTGCTTCCACAAGGAGACTCTAAGATAGGAGCTAGGCTACTGAGGTATAAGCTACTATTAGGTTTCTAAATCAGTGTAAATAGATCTCTGTGAAACTTCATCACGGGTAAAAAGTTGTCAAGTCCATTGATAACTGTATTTAGAGCCTTACCAGGAAAGAAAACACACAACTGAGGGCTGCTGAAATTGTAAATGCCAGGTTAGTGATAAATTCAGTAACACTTTAAATTTCTCTCTGAATTTTTATTGATAATTATTAAAATAACAAAAATGAAAACAGAAGCCAGGTTCCCTGAATATTTTCCTTTTCTATGTAGTACCAGATCCCAAGTATTCTCCAGACAGATCAGCTGAATTTTACCACATTGTGTCACTAAAATAACATCAAACCCTTCTTAGACATATAAATGTCTGTCTGTGTGCTGGCATCTACCATAATCAAGCTCACATTGCTCTTCTTCATAAAAAACCAGAAAATAATCTCTGAACTATATGGAAAAACTCATTTGTTTCACCTTCCTTTAAAACTTTGTAGTAGTTCATCACTTTTCTGGTGATCTTTATTCATTAGTTAAAGAAATTGAAGGTGCTGTTAGCTGACATCACACCATGAGTTCAATAACTGAAAGAGAAAATATTTGCTCTGCAAGTAAAACATTGGAAAGAACTCACTAAGTTCGATGTTATTAACATGAAAGACAAGACACTTAAAGGTGGCTTCTCCTTCCTATTTCAGCTACCCAGTGCTTAGCCTTCCCTCTGATGCACTCTACACAGTGTTTTAAAAACTAACTTCTTATTTCTATAAAGTTTGTTGGAGAAAGATGATTTTCACACTTTCATCTCTGAACATCTCATCCTACAGTGTGAATAAGGGGAAATAATCTGGTTTTCATCATGTTCTGTGTTAACAGAGAAGACTTAGTTATAGCCTAGGTTATAGCTGAGGTAAATCTTAACCTGAATCCTTAACCTCTGAGCATTTCCAAATGCAAGGAAAACGTCTCAGGTTGCTCTAACACTATTGTTTTTAGTGTGAGAAAAAATTTGAAGGTTTAGGTATCTAACCTGATCCACTGATTTGTTGTAAGGCCCTGGGCTATAATCCAAGCTCTTAGCTGAAATGAAGGTTGTTTTTAATAATATTAGATACCGTAATTATAAAAAATTCAGTGAAGATAAAATTTTGCTCCTTTTTTTTCCAATACAAACATACAATGCTTTTTACATGTTTAAGCTGATGAATAACCAGCAATAACAGCGTCTTCTTCCCGAAGATAGCTGTTACTCTGTGCATCCACATATATTTGTGGCAGAGATTTTCTTTCTTTATTCCAAAACACATAGTGATTAGAAGGTATTTTTAATTAAAATAATGGCTGCTGTGGTTATGTATTGAGCAATATTTTGGGATAAATATGTTCACTGTTAGAAGTGTAATTCTACTTTTCATCTTCACGCTAAGTAATATTTATATACTTCATCTTTAAATTGTGTAAAGTTGGGTTTGATCCCAGCTGCTGGAAGGTGTTATTTTTAAAACAAGGCTAAGCAAGCACAGAAGTTTACATGAAGATAGAGATTTGATTAACACTCAGACAAAGAAAGTTCAGCCAGGTTGGCTTGTGCAGTCATTCCAGTCTGACTCCAGTGACTTTCCACTGTGTTGACCTTTTAAAGAGGGACTCTATTTTGTTACAACCTATAGTGCTTTTGAAAGGAAGAAATACTTAGGGTGACAGGATAGAGTGCAGGTCACAGTGGTTAATAACATGCATTCAGCAATCTCTTATAGACATCTGCATTAGAGCCAATTCATTAACGGTCACAACAGAGTTTATTAGAGATAAAGAAAAGCATTGACAATCACACCCCTGTGAGGTTGTCGGTCGTGCAACACCAGTCTCTAGAAATTTTCAGAATATTCAATTTAGTGTCTTCCTTCTTGAAAGACAGTATGCTAAAGCAGAGATACAGGAATTCATATAAATCTCCACTGGGTCAAAGACCATGAGTCATATTTATAGCATTTTGGCATATTTTGGCATTTTCATAATAGTCTGAAATCTCTGTTTCAACAGAAAAAACAGGCTTTATGCAGAATATCGCAGATTCCACTATTAATATATCAACATATAGAAAAATTATGTGAACACAAACAACTGGGTAAACAAAATATAGATAACTCAGTGGATACTGAAAAAAAATCTCAACAATGTTCTTTTCAAAAATAATGAAGACAGTCCCAAAATATATAATGTGAGAAAAGTCCAACATTTAAAACCAAGAACCTTAAGCTGATTGTCAATGGTGCAGAAAGCCACCTGTGCCAGCTTCTCTTTTGTTTGAGATTAATCACTACAAATGTCAGAGTCTAATCCTACCAGATACTGCAGTGAAGCATCAGACAGCACATACTACCTTAGTATGATTCAAAAGGACTTCTTTACCCAGAAATAACCAATCTAATGCAAAACAATAACTGGGTGGGGTTTTTTTCAGAGCCCAAGTGAAAACTACAGAGAATTATGCCATTTTATTCTTTGATAAGTTCAAACAGACAGAATAAAAGACAAATTTCAATAATGATTACTGCAAGAGTCTCACCCAGAGGTAAAACGACATAGAAGAGATGAATCCATGATTTTCTTTTCATCTGTCAGCTGCTGCCTTTTCTTCCCACCTGGCCTTTCAAAAGTCTGTGGCAAACAATGCTTTCCTAACTCATTGCGTTGACCTTGCCATTGATTTGTTGGCCTGTTGAATTCTATTCAGTTAGATGTATTTCATGAGGCCCAGAAGCCCTAAGAACATATCAGAACTGCACTGTCAGTGCTAAAAAAACATAAACCGGCGACTTGAGTGGGTTTTATCTTACTAATTTAGCCATTTAAGATCTAAACATGTTATGTCTGCCTTGGTCACCTGTCATGATCAAAAGAGAGAAACTATGCTGAAACAGGATCTCATATTTTAGAGGTTACTTCAAAATAAGCTATTGACTAAATTTCCTAATTTCTCACCATTTAGTGGAAACAAGAATACACCCCTTTATTACTGATGTTTATACTTAGTTCTTTTTATAATTTCTTCTCTCAAAGAGCTCATAACATATACACCACCTCCAAAAAGCTAAGCAGAACACCACTAAGGGAAAAAATGTAGGAATGAAACTCTAGAATGAAAATCTCTTCAGTTGCACATTGCCCACTTTTGAAAACTTTTCTTTTATTCTGCTAGGAGTATTTCCTGAAGAGATGGCAGATTGTTCAATGAGTTATGTAATACCATTTCTTTCCAATGACTAACCAGGTAGGTGGGGTGGTGGTTCGAAAGTTTTTTTTTCTGGAATTTGGGATCATAACAGATTACTGTCCATATGTCTTTGTGAATAGTCGTTATTGCATAATTTACTAAATAAATGTACAGTAGGTGCTGTCTATGCAATTTTGGTTCTTACTTCTTTCTGATTCCACAGGCTTGTGACTTTGGAAGTCTTTTTATATGTTCTTCCACTTTTCCCCTGAGCAGAAATTCCATATTTTATTATTTAATATTTGACATTTACAGCATACTAGTTCCATCACTGGCCTAAATCTTCCTTAGCTTCTGACTGAAAGGGACCATTTCTGGTCTCAGTCATGCCAGTTTTAGTAAAATGTTGATATTGCCCTTCCCCCACACATTGATTTTAATGTGTTAACACTACTAATATCTAAGATTCTTCTCTCTTGTTAGATTCTTATCTGCTGGTGCTTGCATCTCCATAAACCTTTGCTTCTCTCCCTTTACTGTCTATGTTTCTTTTGTTTTGCTGCTTCCTAGCAAATCCAGTTATATTTCTCCTGTCAGCTTTCTTCATCTCTGTGTAAATTTCTTGTAACTCTTTCATTATCAAGAGGCACAAGCTCTAGGGTTGGCTTAAAAGTTTGTTCAAGAATGTTGCATGATCCAGTAGACTGTATGAAATAGGCTTTCTAGTTTTAAGTTACCTCTTTAAACCTTTTTTTTTCATTCTTTATGGCTTGACTATGTTGTTTTTGCATAAAATCACAGAACTCGTGTGAGTAGGTCAGATGGGGCCTGCTGAGTTGTTCTATACATTTGTGACACTTCTTTTCTGTATCAACCTTTACTTGCATATTTAGAGCCATGTCTTGCATCCTGTTGATTGATCCTGGTTGATGGGGGTGCAAATAGAAAAAACTTCTTCAGCTCTCACTGCCATGATTTACTGTGGGTGCATAGATCTTTGCATATCTAGAGAGCAAATAAAATTTCACACCCTCACAGATCCTTTCACTGAAATTCTTGTTCTTCCTGTCTTCTTCTGAGTTTTTAATAAGCTACAATTTCTCCATTAAATCAGAGGAAAATCTTAATTGATCATTGAGAGAAAATCATGAATATCAATAAAATATCCATGGTAAGCTCTAGATCATTTTTTCTGTGGTTCAGCAACAAAAAGTTGTTTCAGCCCAGAACAGTACAGCACAACATAGCACTAGCAGCTACAATCTGTCTACTGCTTTTTTTGACTTGGTACAGGCAGGAAACAAGTTTAGATCAATACCCACCATTTGGCATCAATATCCCAATTTCTATCAAGGGATCAGCAGTAAGAATCTCACTGTGCAGCGCATTCAAAATATTCACTCGAAAAGCACTATTGACAAAAGAGTGGGACATAATAAGAAATCAAATGAAGCTGAATAAATACTTGCATTGAATGTTTGATGGCAAGAATGCATTATCTGAAAACAATAAACAAAAGAAACAAAAATATATTTGGGCAACCACCTCAGCAAGCTTTATGGTTGCATCACTAATTTGCGTGCCTTGGGTGCTGCAGTGCTAAAAATGAAGAAAGGCTCTAGGTCTCACAACTCTGGAAATGGGAGGGGGCTGGATACCCAACTTGTGTCATTGTTGGATTATCTAATTTTTGCATGTACATTTTGTCTGTTTCAAGGGACAACAAACTCCCTTGAACACAAGCATGCCTTGTGACTGGTATTTTCTAAATTTTGTTGTTCTAGTGCAAGCTCTTTAAAAAAAAAAAAAAAAAAAAAGGTCAAGGACTTCTGGGCTCCAAGAGGAAGAGATTGGATGAGCTAAGAGCAGAGTATGAAAACTGTTTGAGTTTCACAATTATCCAATAGCATATGCTGAGGATGCTGGCTGAGTAGGCAGATTAACTGGATTTTAAAATAATTTCCTGAGGTGCGTGTGCTGAGATAAATACTTTTCCTTACTGTAGAAATGCAAATTGAAATGAAGAAATAAATCCTACAAAGGCTTCAGCAGTGGCAAATTGCAGTCATTAGCTCAACGTCATTCCTTTGTGCTTCCTTGTTCTAAGCTTTCTTATGATCATCATTATTTAAATTTCATGTTGTGCATTGCTAAGGGGCATCACTTGCAACACTTATAACTATAAATATCTGCAGTTGTATGTTTTAAGATACCTTTTAACCTTTTTTTTTTCTCTATATTATAGGGAAAAACTACAGGTGCGTAAGACTTTATACGCATAGGAAAAAAGCTGTTCTAATAGGGAGGGGAGTACCACCATTCTGAGGTTATCATGTATCTATTTTAATGAGCACTTCTAATGTTAGGAGCTCTTTACCTGGATTTCTTCTGTATGTGGGAGTGTTCTCTGTTTAAAAATCAAAGCAAAGACTTCAATAGTGTACAGTCAGATGGTAAAGAGCTGAAGTCTGCATATTACAGGCCTGATTCATTTGTGCTGTTCCAACCCGTGCTCCAGGGTCTCAACAAGAGAACTAACCACAACTGACCTTGTGAGAGTAAAAGCTTTTAAACTGCAATGCTTTGGCAGGCAGGTGTGAATCTATGGGGTAGCTATACAAACAATTAGTCAGCTTCCCAGTTTGGTGGTTGTATTATGATCACTTAGTAAGATTGCTTGGGCCCGTGGTGTCTCCTTTTAAGCCTGGATCTTTGGGACAAAACCAAAAATATATTTTTTTCATGGTAGTGTGTCTGCATTTATGTATTCCTTTAGTCTATCCATGGTATAGACACGCACCCCAGTTCTCTAATAATTTTCTTTCTCAGTAAAATGAACTGCTGTGAGCAACAGAGTCCTTTCCCTAGCCTGTGCTCGACCAGCACAATGGATTTTGAAATACTGATTTAAAATGTAATGTTTGTAGAAAAATGCCTTTAAGTAGATGGAGGAAGACACTAGAGACCATAACAGGATGAACTTCTAAATTAAATAAAGCTTCTGGGTTTAGACAATGTAAGTCAGCAGCTTGTTGCAAGAACAGTCCCCAAGTCAGCAATTTTGTGCTTGTCTGCATTTCTTATTCGCCACCTGTTTCTTCCAAGACATTTCTAAACTTTTTACTAATTATGTAATTCTTCTAATCTTAAACACTTTTTTTGATTCCCAAAGTTTATTGTATTCTAAACTCCTTGTATTGTCAGCATATACACTGATTATGAGATTCATCTCATTCATGCTAGGCATTTACAGTTTAATTGCTTGAGTCTAAACTGATCAGTTTACAGTCCACGGAGAATAATGGAAGCCAGAATTTGTAACTTAGGCCAGTGCTACATGCAGACCTAACAACATCCATGTCTGCTCCTGAGGATTCTGTTAGTGACTGTATTTATTCAGTCATTCACCTTCAGGAGGTTCACTTTCACATTGCTCATGGGTAGACTCACTTGAAGCAGCTGGTTTCTATCCAGAATGCACTTTGTAGAGGTGACCCCTATCCCTGTCTATTACCCCCACAAAACTAGAACATTATTGTTGTATTTTTGTTTCATCTGTTTCAAAGAGTTTGAAATTATGTGAAACTTGTGTTGCAGGTTACTATGATGATGTGTTTATAACACAAAACTGAGGGTACATTTCATACCCTGAGGCCTGACTGGAAGATGTAAAGCAGTGCTTGAGAAAGAGTTTTGGAGCTGTATATGGCAGAGGAAGGCATGGCTGGCTCAATTTTGTCTATTCTGTCTTTTGGGAATGACTTCTGGCACAAACCATCAACAAAACTAAGCTTGTTTTATTTTGGGGGAACAAAGAAACCAAATCAAACAGCCTAGGAGGGAAGCAATAAATAGACTAGGGAACTGAGACTCAAGAATGAACTAAGCTAAGTTATTTGATTGTGAACATTTTTTTAAGAAAAGAATTTTTAAATGTCTAAGGTAGAGTTAGGTGAATCCCATTCTTGATTTCTTAACTACTTTCACAGAATGAACAGATAAACTTCCTTTTGTCTAGAAAAATCTTAACCTGTAGGAGCACCTTCAATGTTGTACTTTTATGCTGTTAATTTTGGAATGTGATCCTTCCTTTAGCAATGTGATGCACGTTTGTACCTTGTGAAAACAATGCAAAGATTCTCATGGGACAAATAAGTTGAGGTAGCATTCTGGGATTGTGAGGACCAAACTGGTTACTTATGTCCAAAAAATTTACTGCCTAAAATTATTCTTTATTTTTCATTCCATTCTCATTTAAGCCCAATAGAAAACTTCAGACTTCCTAGGTAACATTAAAAGACTTATTACTTGAACTATTTAACACTTTAAATCATGATATTATCATGATATTAATCTCTGGTTTTTTGACCCAGAGATTAGATACAATGCCCCTAAACATTAGAAAATGGTAACACCTGATTTTCCAGGAGCCACACCAGCATTGTTAAGAATATATTTTTCTTTTTTTACTTTTGCATCCAGTCTTTCCTGCATGTGCAGGCACATACAAAGATATATCACTATACATAAAGATAAAATTCAGACAATATCTTAACATTCTGAGCTGCTATTCTGTTTCACCACTATCTGAATAGTCATTATTTATTTTCTGGTGCCCTACTTCTGACAAATTTCTGGTTGATTGGTATCTTTAGGGTATAGATTTATAGTTTTCACTCTCTTTATGAAAATAATTTTCTTGTATTGAATGAGATTGTGATTGCTTTATTTTTCTAAATATTCCCTCTCATAAGGAGTAACTCAAATGACTTGGCCCATAAATACTAACCATATATTCACTGCTATTTCTATATACATGTTTTTCTTAGTTTTCAAGATCCTTGAGATAAAATTCTGCAATTTTACTCAGAACTTAGCAATCGAAATGATCCTAGTTAGTACTCTTAGCCACAAATGCACCAATTATAATAGTAGAAGCTGAAAAATAGATGGTGTAATCATTATTTTGAAGCAAAAAAGCCCCTGCATCAAGACCTGAGATTGACCCAGTTTGACTTCATCATAGCTGACCCTGTTTTGAGTAGAAGGTTGGACTAAATGACCTCCTGAATTCCCCTGACACATGAATTATCCTATGATATTATGGACTTCAACTGCTACCTTTTGTTGTTACTTTTTCTCTCCTGGAAACAAAATATCAGAAAAATATAATTTCTGCTGTAATTTTTTTTATGCATAGATGTGTGTTTGACACACACACACATATATAATATATATAATATGTATATATATATATATAAACACAAATGTACAAATACTGGCCTCTTGCTATTCTTATAGGTTTCTAAAATGAAACCATATCCTTTTCAAATTTATTTGGTGCTTCTAGTCTCATGGAAATAAATTTATTTTGTTTTAGTAAGGGAAACCAAAATGAAACTCACTGAAAATATTACTTTAAGAAGCCAGTCAATGCATTCATGGGAAAATAGTATCCATCCTTCAGAAGAATATTTTTAACCTATGATTGTTTTTGACACTTTTAAGAGAGATTCAGTTCTTTTAGGTCATATATTTTTTGGTGGTAACTGTCGCAGTGTGTGACTCTCTCCAGTACAGGGCACACAGCGGCCAGGGGTGCGACACCTTCCCCCCGGGGAGCTCTCACCTCCCCACCCAGGGACTCCGATGTTCTCGGCAGTGTCTATTTCGGACACAGAGATGGAGTGGAGGCGAGACGGGTCTTGGGGTGAACTAAGGAGATTTATTACAGGTATAACTGAAGCATAACAACTAAAAGCTGGACCCCAAAGACAGGGAGCACATGTCCCGCCGTGGGTTTTATACACAGGCAATACAAAGCAAACAACCAATGAGCGTACACTCAGGGAGGAGTCTAGGGCAGGGAATACAGAACTAGATCCAATGGGAATAGCAGAAGCAGTGTAATGATATGAAACAGCAAATGATATATCAAGTTAGGGAAGATTGGCAAGGAAGGTTCTAGAAACAGAGGCAGGGACACAGAGAAACGACACATAACGGCATGTATAATTTAAATCATAACACACAAATGAAATGTAAAGCTAGCTTGAAAACTTAAAGCGGAAAATCCACACCACAACAGGTAACAAAGGCTGCAAGGTGTACTTTCAGTTTAGAGTTACATTCTTGCTCTGGCATTAGTGAAAACATTCAAACTCCTTCTTCTTTTCCATTCCTTTCTTTCCTGTGTCAAAACTAGATCATATTTTGTGTACATTTTACTGTAGGATTGAAGAGAACAATTTTATGTTTGAAATATAAAATCAATCTTGATGTTAAAATTGAGCTATACAGGCTTTTTTAATATTTGAGAGCAATCATATTCTCTGAGGAATCTGTGTACAAACGCAGATCCGAAAGAAAATGGTGGTGTTTTTACAGTATGTGAACACAACCATCTGATTTATAGTTCAATCTGTTAATGCACTCTGTTATTAGGCCACCTGGCAGTTTTATGCATTGTGAATTTAAAGAGGAGCTCAATGTAACATAAGCTTTACAAGCTGGGGAAATATTATTGAAATGAAACATGAATGAGAACCATTTAAACAATAAAATAATGTGTGTAGACTATATATTTTTTCATTTTAGTAAATGCACAGCCTAGGTTTTATTTGCTGAAGTTAGATGAGGTTCTGCGAGACTCCAACGATGAAAGTTTGAATGAGCTTATTCTGATAATACTGACAATCTTATAGCTCTTGATGCTCACAGCAGTAAAATCAAACACACATCTTTCTATTGCACCAGCAAAATGCAATTTGGAGAACTATTTTCACAGTTTTCTTAAGGTAACATTTAATTATTGTATGGTTGCAGTTCATTCATCAAGAGAAAAAAAAATATATATATATATGTCTACCAAAAGAATTCATAGACACAGTTTTACCAGTCCACAATGTAAATGATCATGAGAAGAGGCCTTAAAGAAAACAAGGACTGTCTTAATAAGATGGAGTTAGTTTTAGCTATGTGTCTGTGTATGTGTATATATATATATATATCTGTGTGTGTGTGTATATAAGTCATTTACACACGCCTAAAAATATGAATTCTATCTCTCTTTTTGCTTTGGTTTTATGTCTTTAAAAATCTTGTTTTCAAGTTCTTGTTCAAATCTAGAAACTTCATTTTTCTGTTTAAAATGAAATCTGAGCACATTTATATGACCTCAGGGCCAACATTTTCAGTGCAGGAGTTGGCAGAACAGCAAATACAAGCATTATTCTATGTTATAACCCCACCTCACCTGGCACAGAACCCTGGAGGCACCTAAATTTTCCTAGGTGCTTATGGGCACTTCTTCATTCTGAGCCATGTTTCAATTAAATGTTTGCTAATTTGCCCAGTACCCACAGGAGACCATTTTCACTGGAGTTAAAAATCAAAATGAAACCTTATCTGTCATTTGTTGCTTTCTTTACAATGTTAAAATAAAGAGATATTTTGCATGCTGTGGAAACACACAGTGAATAAAATGGGCAGATTGCCTTTTTATCTTGCCTGGGTAGTTACTTAAGGCACTTCAGAACTCCTGCTTTTTTATTTGCCCTCAACTATAGGGACAGGATTGGAATGATTTGGGAATTTGTCTTCTCAGAACTTTACTGGTCGAGAGCTGGGAAGGCTGGTTTAAGCTCTAAAAAAAGCACAACAAAAGAGAAATTCAAGGGAAGGTTTACAAACTTGAGTCACAGTTCTTTCCCCATGGCAGTGCAGATAAGCACCTTCCTTTTATTCAATACAAGAAGTGAAGTGAAGCACTTTATATAGGAAATCCTGTGAGTGTGTTTATTAATATAAATTTATTAGCACCTCCATGCTTCAAAAGGCACAGAGTAAAGAGGTGTGATTCAACAAGGAAATAGTGCGCTTTTAAAAGACCTGTGTGTATCTTGCTGCAACCTTGGCCATGGTATTTAAAGCATATATCAGTCTTTGTAACCAGCCCTGAAACACCGAACCTCAAAGTCTTGCCTAGATAAGAGTTTATTCACATCTGGAAGATCCAATTTCCTTACTTGAAATCATAGAGGAAGGCTTGAACCCAAGTTGTTCACATCTCATGAATACTGCAATCACAGAACTGCAGAATAGTTGAGGTTGGAAGGTTGCTCTGAAGGTCACTTTGTCCAAACCCTCTGCTCAAGCAGGGACACCCAGAGCCAGCTGCCCAGAGCTATGTCCAGGGAGCTTTTGATTATCTCTAAAGACAGAGACTCCACAACCTCTGGGCAGCCTGTGCCAAGGCTCAGTCACCATGAAAGTAAAAAACACTTCCCAGTGTTCAGATGAAACTTCCTGTGTTTCAGTTTGTGTTCATTGTCTCTTGTGGAGAGGTGCCACTGTACACCACTGTAAAGAGGCTGGATCCTTCCTCTTGATACTTCTTCCAGGTATTTATACACGTTTGTAAGATCCCCACTGAGCCATCTCTACTTCAGGCTAAACAGTCTTAGCTCTCAGACTTTCCTTGTAGATGAGATGCTCCATCTAAGTGCACCTTCACTAGACTGTCTCCATGTTTCTCTTGTACTGAGGAGCTCAGAAATGGACACAGCATTCCAGGTGTGGCCTCACTAGTGCTGAAGGAAAGGATCACCTCACTCAGCTTTCTGGGAATTCTTAACCTAATACAGCCCAAGGTGTCATTCGCCTTCTTTGCACCACGGGCATACTCGTAGTTCATGTGAACTTGGTGCCCAGTAGGACCCTCTGGTCCTTTTCTGATGAGCTGCTTTCCAGATGGATGGCTCCCAGCACACACTGATGCATAGGGTTATTTCTCCCCAGATGCAAGGCTTTGCACTTCTCCTTGCTGAACCTTTGTAAGGTTCCTGTCCTGCCCATTCCACCACTCTGCTGAGGTCCCTCTGGATGGCAGCATGGCCCTCATGTGTAAAAGCTGCTCATCTCAGTTCTGTGTCATCTGAAAGCTTGCTGAAGGTACACTCTGATGCATCATCCAGACCACTGATGATGTTGAACAAGACTGGAACCAATTTTGATTATTGGCATACACTGCTAGTTACTGGCCTCCAACCAGACTTGTGCCTCTGATCACCACCCTCCAGGCTTGGTTCACTCATTTTTCCAGTCACCTCACTGCTGATGCAACCCATACATCAACACTTTGTCTGTGAAGCTTTAGGGGGAGACTGTCAAAGGCCTTACTGAAGTCCAGGTATCAATCATAAGGCACTAGGCAAAGATGCTACTACTAATTGTCTAAAATTGTCATCGGATGAGGAGAAGCAGGCAGGTGTGCAATGCTTCTACAAAAAGAATAAATTTTTGCAGTACCTGTAACACCTTCATTGACTGTAGATGGAGTATGGGATTACTCATTGTGATGCAGAGAGCAAACAATGGGCATAAGTTTCACTTTTGTGAGTCCTTGAGTGAGATGGAAATATTACTTTATGCCAGGGAACTAAGGTGAGAGGCTGTGTTACTCCTCTCACATTTCATTATATCTAGTGCAAGGAAGCATATTTGCTAACTGGGCCTGGAAACGGTTCTAAACTTCTTGTAGATCATCACTGGATGATTTTTAGATGGTGTAAATTTGCATTTATTTGTGTAAATGTAGGTGTCATTATTTAAAGGATTTTTTCTTGTAGGCAATGAAGAGCTACTGAAAGAGATCTCAAAATGGCTCAATTCTGTACCAAAACAGAAATAAATAGTACCATTTGAAAGGATTTGACCTCTCCATCCAGTGTCTGACACTCCAAGAAAGTGTGTTTGCCACAGGTTCTTTGCCTTGTATAACAGCACATGAGACTGTCTCAAATAGTCTGAGGCATCTTAACTAGTACTAGACACTAATGTTTTGTTAACTTTTGCTTTTGGCCTCTTTAAGAATTGTATCAATTCCTTTGGCAGACATTTAGCTCACACATAATCATATATTTTGCACACCTAAATATAGGTGTTACAGGTAGGAGCTAAATTCAGTTTCATTGAAAGAGTTCTATGTAAGTAATGTTTGTGAAACGTATATTTTGAGGAGAAATACACCACATATATACTTTGAGAAGTTTCTCACCACTGCTCATAAACTCTCTAGTGCTCTTTGAAAAGCACTACTACAACATAAAGTTGCAAATAGCCAATGTTTAAACCCCAGGGTTTTAATCAGTAAATTTTGAAAGTACTTGAATGCCATCTGAATCCTAAGTGTCAGAGCATGGTTTAAAAATAAAGTTGTTTCTATTCTGCTTAATTTTTGTTAATCATGATCACAACAAGAAAGCTACATTCTTATTTCTTTAAAATGAACAACATTAAAAAATCTTTTAACAGTGTTGGGAAATGTTACTAATTTGAGGCTTTTTAATAAGTCTCCAGGCTTAGTCTAATGTGTAGTGACTTTCACCCTACAAGTCAGAGCAGCAGGAGACTAATTTGTTTGTGTTATTTCTGAGAATATTTTTGCACAGATGGAAGGCTTGGCAGATTAATTTCTATTTTATTTCTACTTCTAGTCTGCTTCAGTTTTGTTAATCATGATGATCACAACAAGAAATTAATATTCTTATTTAAAATAAAAAATATTGAAAAATCTTTTATCTTAACAAATATAATTAATTTGGGGCTTTTTATAAGTCTCCAGACTTAGTATAAGGTGTAGAAACTTTCATGCCAGGAATGACCCTACAAGATCAAGTTTGAAATACATATGAAAACATGAGGAAGCAGACAATGAACTGCCAGAGTAATACTGAAAGAAGGAATGCAAAGGTACAGCATCTCCTCTGTGAAAACAGAGCAATACAGACACTGCAGTTGTCAGCTAGTCGTCTTTCACAAGCAGAAAATTCACTCCACTAGGCTTTTTAAAATTCTTCTTTCCTTGTAACAAAGCTGAGCTCAGAAGTTTGAAATCAATGCCTTGTAAAAAGAAACCAAGTGGGTGGCATTTTCCAACCATGACACATGTCATTACCATTGACCTCACCACTCTTCTTAAATAGCCAGAGAAGGGCAACAAAATTGTCAATTAGATTTGTAGTGAGCAGGAGTCAGCTTTACTTAACTTGTGCTTGCCTGCATAATCATGCATATCTCTCCTCTATATCAGGAGTTGTTCAAGCCTATAATAACTAGAGTTCAACAAGTCTGAACCACCTTCCTTTGCTGATGATATGGAAGTCGTTGATTTGCTACAGATTATTCAGGATTTTTTGTAGCCTTGAAGGATTGTCATATTTTAAATTCCACTTCTAAGAGTTTCTGCTGGAACTACCAAATAGAAAATGGTGGAAGGAAGTGCAATATTGCGCAAAACATGATCGCGTTTGTACTTTTTTAAAGACTCTAACAGGTTTATTTGTTACTCTGCACATCATAAAGCAAGCACACAATTTGGCATGATGTCTCATCATAGGACAGGCAGTGCTGAAGGTGAGAGCTAAGCACTATTTTCAGAGTCATATGCAGACGATGGGTGAAACGTGGCAGAATTATGACTTCCTTAGCCACAAAATCCTACTGCCATAAAAGCAAAATATTTACTCAAATGTTTTTAAAAAGTTTAGGCAGGTTAGATTTAAAGCTGATGAATATGCTTGTCAACATTAATACCTGTGCAATGTTTCTTCAGCTGGCAGGGTCCACTGTAGAAAGAGTAGTTTTTAAAAATTAATAATTGCTGTAATGGCACTGTACTCCCCTGTTTTTTAAAAGCAGCCAAAGCTGTGCTGCTCTAACAAATTCCCACTGACTCACATTTGAGTCTGTGGCTTCACATTCCAAGTTACACTCTGGATACACCAAGGCTAGAAAGCTTTTTTTTGCTGAAAACAGGTGCACAGTAGACCTGTTACGGAGTAACTGTTATGCTGATTAGGCATTTGTAGAATTATAATAATCTCAGCTACCTTTTCCACGTGCACATACTCTGTAGGGGATGGGGCTTTCATGCAGATCAAATATACTGTTCATTAACAATTCTATGCAGCCACTAGATTAGGTACCCATGAGGGACACATAATTTTCCACTTTACTTCAGTGATGTAAAGATTCCATGGGTTAGAGATGTGACTAGTCTTTAGCAGGATTTGGACCCCTTTCCCATGTACTTGTTTTTCCTTTAACATCCATCCTGGAGGTTTTCTACCTTATCCATTTTTCATGTGGTTGATAGTCCTGTTATACACTAGTCTTCGTCTTCATTGAATAGTTCCATGTAAAACATGTTGCTTCCTGCTTTATTCTGTGGAACGCCTAATACATGTGAGGACCTTGCCAGGAGCATCCACTAAGACACCTCAGAGATCTCTCTTCCTGCCCTCCATAGTATGTACACAGTGGATGCGCTGTATCTGCTGTGTGCTGTTAACTTAGGTGCCTCATTTGTTTGTTTCCTCATCTTTTGACACTAAAAGGTTCAGAAGACATCGATCTACATTCGAAACCGAATCCTGGACCCTTCTTCCACAAAAACAAAACAAAACAAAACAAAAAACAAAAACAAAAACAAAAACAAAAAACAAACAAACAAACAAACAAACAAAAAACCCAAAAAAAACCCAAAAAAACCCCACCCAACCTAATTCAGATGTTTCATACACAGAAAAAAAATGAGACAATCTTCTCCTATCCTCTAACACTACTGTTTTCAGTTTACACATTTTTACTGTATGTCCTTCTACTTTGCCATGCCTGCCCTGGATTTTTTAATGCTACAAGGCCTGATTTGTTGCAGAGACCAACATTTTTCAAGTGTTATTCCACTCAATTCATCACATTTACTTAAAATACATATAGGAAAACATAAACCATAACAAAATTAGTCTTAGTTATTTAAAAGTGTAGAGCTGTAAACTACTACATCACTGGAAGAAATCTCAATTAAGCTGAATTGCCATCCACATTAAGCAGTAGTCATTGCCATTAAGTATCATTGGACTTAAATTGTTCCCCGAGAGACGCCCTGATTAAGCGGACTTCCTAGCCTAAGTGTATCTCAATTAAATAGAATGTGCTGCATCAGCATTCCATTTTATGAATGCTCTGAGAAGACATTTGATTAGGATTTTGAAATGGTTTCTCTGATTGCTATCATTATTGAAAATTTAGATGGGAATGTGAAAAGAACTTAGGGGAATCAGTATTTATGGCAGTTAGGCACCTAGCTCTTGGGCCTTTTAACAATGACCAGTTAAAGGTGTTTGGGTGGTTTGTACATACTAGTTTGGTTCAGTGTTGACGTGGTTAGTTGTATTTAAAGGGATTAAACAGTAAATCTAGGGGAAGCACGTGCCTGGTCTTGAAGGCTTAAAAACTTTTATTTCCCTTTCTAAATTTTTTTGGCTGCAAGAAGCTGTTTTTCAGCATGCATAAGTTTAAGATTTTAATGCTTATTTAGCACTTGTCACACCTTCTTATGTCTTTATATCTGATCTCTCTCATATTTAAATATCAGATGGAAACATTCTGTATTTTAAGCCTGATGTGAAATAAAGTCATAATCCAGAAAGTTTCATTTGCATCCAATCAACCCATATTTCCAGAATACATTTCTCTTCTGAATTTTTTATTATGTTTCTTTAAAAAAGCTAGGTTCTTATTGAAATAATTATCACCTGCCTGAGCCAAATAAATATGGATCCAGTGTAACACAAAGAGCAAATGAGGAAAACAGAATTATTCTTTCAGGAAAGAAAAATGATATGGATATTCCAGTGGTATAAATGACTCATTCTGTAACTTCTATTTCATGAGATTTTATTCTGAAATAGTTATTTTATGACAATAGAAGTCAAAAGAAACCCAATTTTGAATAATATAGTTAATATGAGAAAGAAATGAGGAACAACTGAAAGTCGTAAATGTCTCTAGGTACATCATTTAGCTGAAAAAGATCACGCAGCTTAACAGTGTTCGCTCGTGAGTTAGTGTAAGCCTAACAAACCTTTGAAAGCAACTGACAGTTTATTCCAATGAGATAATCAGAATAAAAAGATAAATAAATTGCAGAGGTTTTATTCTTCCCCTCTGTATCTTGCCATGTGCAATCATGTCTCAGCTGCACAGATGAAGTCTCTGTCACCTTAAAAAATGGAAGTCCACTTATCCACAATGCAAGAAGCTATTTATCTGCTTAATTCCCATTAGCATTAATGGGAGTTACATGCCTAATGCTGCTCAACATTGGTGAGAAATACACCTTAAATTTTCAGCTGCTTGAAATAGCAACCTCTGCAACCACACATGAGAGATTATATATAAAGAAACAATAGAAACAAAGCAGGCTTCTAAGAACTACCAACAGCACATAGATAGAAGCAGACAATTTTCCCTTCAACAAGCTTTTCTGCTTAAATCATTTTAGTAAATAAATATTTAACAAGTGACAGAACTTAATTGATGTTTATATTTACACGGCAGTTAATTTATATTCTGCTAAAGCTGAATCCTCCATCCACAATAATGCTTTATATCCCTCCGTGGTGGCAGACACCCAAATAGCACAGTTGTGTTTTTGAAGCAAAACATAACAACAACAAAAAAATACACTACTCAAATACTATATAAGTCATTACATTTTTTTCCTCTTCAGCTGTCAGATGCATTACATTATATTATCAGATTGATAGATCTAGTGTTATTTCAACATTTACCATTTTACAACAACAAATAGAAAACATATAAGGAAGCTTTAGTAACAAATCTTTCTTAATATGTATGTGAAGTAGACAGTTAGTCCAAGAAAAAAATATAACTGATGACAGATTTTATTTCAATCTGCTGGTGCTTATTAAGATGTCTACAAAGAAAAAAGCTGCATATGAATACATCTCTTTGTGCAAACAAAGGAAACTTTTAATTGCTTTAATCAGCATTTGCTTTGTCTTTGCAGTGACATAGAAAAACAAGTCAGGTACAATCAGTAAATGTTTTCTAAAGGAAATTTGTAAGCAGAGACTTCAGATGATTTTTATTATTTGTGTTTAGAACATGGTTAAGTCTGTGTTACAGGTGTAACATCTTAAATTTGCTATATAAAACAGATTTGTACAAGATTTTATTTTATATCATTTTAGCACGTGGAAAAGAAGCCGACATAAATCTGATCAAAACTCTCTCCCACAAAACCCTAAAGCAAGAGCTGTAGAAGCTATATCAGATTTTAGAAATCAGAGCACAGCCCAAGGAAACAAGCTGCATGTTGACAAAGATGTGCAGCTCAAAAGATAATAATTTGACAAAATCCATGTCAGACAACAGGGTTTAGAGAAAGTGATCCATTACTTCTTTCAGCTCATAAGCTCTTGATTTTATATCCTGATGGGCCTGCAGCTCAGTCCTTCTCGACAGAAAGAAAGACCAAAAAATTCTCTTACTTCTATTAAAAAAGAAAAGGAATAAAAGGAATCACAACACCCAAATCTCTCTTGAACAGAAAATGAGTTAGTGCTCGCATGCAGAAAATACTCAGCACTTTCTAGATCAGGTCCCACAAGAGAAGTAGTTTTTCAAATTTCTAAACTGGTTAGATAAAGTCGCAGCTCTGCCGAAGGGATGGACCATTCACCTGTCCATGGGAATCTCAGAATCACAGAATGGGTCACCTGGTTCAACCTCCCTGCTCAAGCAGGGCCATTCTAGAGCATGTGGCAAGTCCAGATGGGTCTTGAATTATCTTCCATCAGGGAGACTCCAAGACCACTCAGGGCAACCTGACCTAAGACTCAGTCCTGTAAAGAAGTTCTTCCTTATATTCACGTGAAACATCTTGTGCACCACGGTCTGGTGTCTTCTTGTCCTGTTGCTTAGCACCAGCAAGACGAGCCTGCTTCCATCCTCTGGACATCCTCTCTTCAGATACTTGTGTACATTGGTGAGATCCCTTCTTCCTTGTCTCTTCCTGAGGCTGACCTGGCCCAGCTTGCTCAGCCTTTCCTCATAAGAGAGACGCTCCGGTCCCCTCATCATCTTTGTTGCCCTATGCTGGGATGACATGCAGGATGAGCTGTTCCATCAGCTTCCCAGGGACTGAGGTTAGGCTGACTTTCTGTATTTTCCTGGGTTCTCCTTCTTGCCCTTCTTGAAGACGAGGGTGACATTTCCTTTCTTCTAGTCCTCAGGCACTTCTCCTGATTACCATAACCTTTTAAAGATTACCATGAGTGACTTTGCTATGGTATCCACCAGCTCTGTCAGCACCCACAGATGCATCCTGTCAGGGATTATGGACTTGTGGATGTCCAGCTTGCCTGGGTGTTCTTTAATCCAAACCTTCTTGACCATGGGAAAGTCTTTCAACATTGCTTTACCCTGGTCTCCAGGATCAGTCATTCCTGAGGACTGGTCTAGGCAGTGAAGATGTGAAGAAGTTTTTAAGTAACTCTGCCTTCTCTGCCCCCTGTTACCAATGTCCTTCCTCTATTTAGTAATGGCCCACATTATCCTTAGTTTTCTAAGCATGGTTTCACTCAGTGTCTCTGCAATATTTTGCTCTTGTAAATACAAAACTGTTGTCCATCACAGAAGAAGGGTGATGGAGAGAGATGATTCTTGCCTTTGGGACAATTTTCTGCGCCTAAAATAGGACTGTTCAATGTTAAGACCCTTATGAGTGGTTCTTAACTGTGATGCTGTGGAACATTCTCAGATGTTTCAAGCATTATCAGTATCTGAAAGCCTCTGTCCTGTTATGCCTCCTACTGCATACAGGTTGCATCTACAGAGATACATGTTCTAAATAAATGGTGATTTTAAGTGCCTCTGAGCACTGAATTCCTTCAACCTCAGTATGTTCACTGATTGCTGCACTGTCATTGTTTACAGTTTGTCAGATCAGTAGCAGGCTAAGTGAACATTTAGTTTCTGTGTAACTAGTATGACTGTCTTCCATTAATGTAAATACATACACCAAGATGCTTTTTTTTTGGAATGTCTTCAAGATACCATAGGAGAAGAGGCCTCACCAGCTGTTACTCTGAGCATATCATGGAGCTCTGTGTCATGGCATCCCTCAGACTGCCAAGTGAAAAAATGACATTTAGAAGAAACAAACATTAATTTAACTCTTCCAGGTCTCTCTTTCTCTGGTTGCAAAAATTTTCTCAACCTTAGCTGAAAAAAACCCCTAATCTTGTTTCTAAGCTGCAGCAAGGACCTGCTCATATCTTCTCTGAGGATGGATCTTTGCCTGCCATGTGACATTCCTCAATATACAGCCAAAGTACCCTGCCTGTGTTTGCTCTTTCTGTGGTCCAACCTCGGCATTTAGCTGAAGTCTGTGATCTTCTGAGGCTTGCAGTATATTCAACAAACATGAAGAGATATATGTTGCTTCAGAAGAGACCTTGAAAAAAGAGATTAATGTAGGTGCTCTGAATTACCCTCTCATGAGGACTGTGGATTCCATCTCTCTCCCTGATCCAAACAGAATTTAGGAAGTTTAGCCTGAGCCTGTGTCTTTCACATTTAAAATTGGGAGAAGTGTGTTGAGGCCTCAGTAAGCAGCTGCTCGCCCCAAAAAGCGATTATAATACAGGCTATCAGTAGATAAAGCTAATCAAGAAAAATAATTTTTGTGGAAGATCAATGTCAAAGTCACACTGACTTCAACAGGGCCCGTATTTCATCCTATGTGATTTTAAACTAGCCACAAGATAGGCAGTACTGTGCTACTGACATTGCAGCTATAATTTTATCCCTAATTCAGACAGTAAACATTTCACTTGCTAGCTATGAGATGGACAGACTCATACAGAATAACCCTTCAAGGATAAACATCCTTTTTAAATCACTGAAGAATTTGTGGGGGACCTTAATCACTAGCACAGACTGGCAGGTCATTTTTCTGACACTCACACACAATTTTGAGAATCAGCCAGAACTGACAGGTGCAAAGTTTCCGCACTCCTGTTATACACAATAATTCAGTAGTAAATGGTTATATGTGTCCTAGATATAAACATAGATATGGATTGATATAGATATATCCAGACATGTTTTGGCAGTAACTGGTGCCGTATAACAGAGGAATACAGTACACAATTGTGCTCAAATAAAGCAGGAGAGAAAAATATAAGGTATTTAGATTTTGAAAAGTTTAATATGTTTACTCTTTGAATTTTCCTGTAATACTGCATAGTTTACAACCATTGGAAGATCTAAAAATGAAGAAAAAATTTTAAAAGAGTAGTGAAGATTCCTTTGTTTGTGTGAAAAAGACATTCCTCAGAAAGCTTAATCTTGAAAACCTTTGCAAATAAGATACATTTATGAAATTAAGTCAGAAAGCATATAATTATATATTGGGTCACAGTCTAAATCCGCAATGGGTAATACAGAGGCCATCCAGGAAAGAGCAGTTTGAAGCAAAGATCTTCCAGTGAAATTCTCTTGTCCTCCAACCTTCACCTCCTCCTTAAACTTACTCCAGTCCCCTGCAGTTCTTGAGAGATCATGAATGACACTCATCTCTTCACCCTCTATTAAATAAAGTACTGAAATTGTGTATTATCATTTTATTGACATTTTAACTTTTACATATCATAATTGCACGATCAACATTTTGCATGATTAATGAGAGAAATCAAAAACATTGGTGAATGTTTGATTTTTTTTTTTTTTTAGTACAAGCTACTGACCAAATTCCCTACACATACCTGAACGTACTTGTTAAATAACGGAATTAATAATCAGCAAAACAATTCAACTGAAAAAATCCCCTACTTATGCCAGTGTTTCTCACAAACACTGAATTGTTGTATGCATCCAAAACAAAGTCCGGCAAAAATCCTTGTAAAAGCCTAAAAAATGGATCAAGCATTATGGAAGATGCTGCTCTACTCAATGAAGAGCTCTTGGACACAAGTTCCTTGCTGAAAATATCATGGTATCAAACCCAGATCCTCGCTGCCTTTGGGCACCTCTCTTGGTACAACAACTAACACATTTTTGCTCTAGTATTCTATCTCAGTTTCCCAGCCATTAAAATGGGTGAAATGAAAATGCTTTTTGTTGATATTCAGAGTACTTTTAAAGAAAAATCAAGCCCATTCATTTAAAATATTGTGTAGTGGTTACTGTTTCATACAGAATGGGTTGTATGAGACCTTGATGCCAGAATTTCAAGTCTCTGTTTCCAGATACAGCACTGAAAGCATGTTTAAGTTTTTATAAGACATGATTTTTGTTGCACCAATGCCCTGTAGGATGTGCAATATGAATATTAAATAAAGAAAATTACTACATTTTTATGGCAAAACAGAGAAATTAATAGAAAAAAACTTCTGTGTTTGTCATAAGCATGCCATTAGCTCTACTTCATTTAACAGAAATACATATTAGTTTCAACTGTGTTAAAAACACTTATCTAATCAGAGGGTTTTAATATTTTCTGTTCTAATCTAATAATTAATGTAATCATTATCCCAGCAACCATTGCATATCCTCTGATAGAGTAAATCTTACGAAAGGTGGACAGGTTATACTAAATCTAGTTTGTCACTTCCCTAAATATATGATTCTTTTTTAAAACAGAGTATCAAAGACACTTGCATATTTATATATTAAGTGCAGAAATGCAGTTGTTCAACTGAGGTTAAAAGTCTAAAATTCCATAAAATAAGATTAAATATTTTCATTAGATAAGGTTTTTTGTCAATAAACATTGGTAACAAAGGGGAAACCAGTTCTTTCTCTAGTTCTATATTTTAAGATTAAATTGAAAGATTAAAATAGGAACAATAAGCATGCTATCATCCTATTATTATGAATTGTATCTGAGTTATGCTGAACTATAAGAAATAAATGACAGGAAAAATAATCTACTTAGTTGGAATAAGTGTCATACAATACTTTGCATAAAACTAAAAAACATTCAGGATAGAAATCCCCAAATTATTATTATTATGCTAAATATTTAACAATATCACTTGAAAAATGCAGCTATTCACTAAATAAACCAAAATATACAAAGAAAAACAAAGGAGGATAACATTTCATACAACTCTTAATTTTGTTTATTTAATCTTGTCTCAGGCGTCTATAATATTCAAATGTTACACAATTACCACAACACAAAGCACTGAAACAAAATTCAAAAAGCTGATATCTAGCCAAGACAGCATCAATCAAACCTCCCTATGAAAAGAAATCAATTGTTCAGAGGTACAAAGAATAGGAAAAAAGAGAATAGCAGGAATGAATTACACAGTGGTGAGGGCAAAGATTGGTCAAGAATAAGCCATCCCAAATCACAGTGACTTTACAATATTGTACATGTTCACAGTACTTCAGACACAAACCCCTCTGCAATTCTGTAGCAGCAGATTTCAAGCATAAATACTGCCATGTCTGCAAGAACAGTGACAGGATGGGACAGGATCCCCAAATAAAGTTAAGTATAGATAAACTCCCCCACATACTGTAAATGCTAGCACATTCTGTTTAGCATATTTACGTTTTAAGAATGAGACTATAAGCATGGAATGAGGTCAGAAAAGGATTTTCTTTTTTTAAAGCATGACACATATAATACATAACCCCGATAATCTTCTCACAGACATTTGAGAATTGACCATAAAGCAAATAAGCCTTGCAGCACAGCAGAAGTGAATAGCTCATTGCTCTCCAGAAGAACAAATGAGAGGCAGGTTCTCCATGAGCTGCAGCTTCCAGGTCAAGGAGCTCTGTTCAGGGTCAAACTGTGACAAGGTTAAGTTTGGTAAAGGACAGAGACAGATATCATAGTTCTTAACTTCAGCAATGTGCCTACAACAGAAATTGTAACATCATATTAGAGATACTTTCCTCTCTCAAAGAGGGATACCCAGAACAGCTAAAATTGATTGAGTAACACCAGTTACACAGGTTAGCTAAAGTCTAATGTCTTCTTTAAGTTGACATGCATCCCTGGGACTTAGGAATGGCACTTTGCCACCTAAGAATCCACACCACAAAAATTTTTTTTGAAGGAAAGCCTCTCCATACTCCTTTTTTCCCCCAAAGAATTTAATAATGTTTTTACTTCCAATTAAAATAAAAAGGTCTCACTATGTAGCCACAGACATAATAGTCTTCTCAAACCTACTTCTCACAGTGAAGCACTGCAGGCAGTTTGGGTGCATCTATACCAGTAAATAAAAAAAGGACCAGGTACCAGTCTCTGGCTTGTTGCCACAAGGCCATCTGACTGACAGATTTTATACTGCTCAGGACCAGTCTCCTATAGAGAGATTTACCCTGCAGTCAGCATAAGAAGGATATCAACTAAGAATTAAGCAGTATGGACAGCAAGGATTCAGTGCTGAAGTCTGCTCTGCTGTTATCTTTTATTTAGAAAATCCTCCCCCTCTACTCTGGGGAAGGAGCATTGTTTTCTCTCCCAGAGAAATTATGCAAGAAAAAAGCAATATTTGTAAAAAAGGATAACAGAATGTATTACACTGGTTGACAGAAATTGGGAAAAAATATGCTTTTGGGACACAAACTTTTTTACATTTCTGTCATAGAGGCTTCAGTCTTGAAAGCTAAATGCATGTTGGAAGAAATGATTCTAGTTTTAACCTGCTTATAAGATATGCTTTACTGTGACAAGGTGAATTTGAGATTTGTTGGGCCAGAAAGAAGAGCAAGCTGGGAATATGTCTTCCTAGTCTGGTGATGCTGGCTGCTAAGTGATTGCAGGTCCTGTTCCTCAAAAATATCTGGCATTTTGGAATATAAGCCAATTATCGTTGAATGCAAAAGTCAGCAAAGTCATTGCAAGGAGGAAAAAGAAACACAGGACTCTCCTAAAATAGGTGCCATAAACATTAACACTCAGTGGAGGTGTTCATAACTGCTACTATCGTAGTGACTAGAACCTTCTCCCAGGAGGATGTGATGGAACAGGGACAGCCTGTGTGGATGTTCTAGCCACTAGACATGCAAAAAAAACCCCAACCCATTATTTTTCAGGAGAAAGACAAAAAATTCTCTTGTATTTTACACTCAACTTGATAGTGCTGGAATGAAATCAGTAAGAAGAGCCACTGTGTGGAGCCCCAGCGAAGCTTAAACAAAGAAAGGCTCAGTTTCCAAAATGAAAAGGAATATTAGGCAAGAACTAGGGCGTCTTAGTGTGCCTCCTACTGTTCTTGGAAAGTGACAAATCAAGGTGCCCAGAGAGCAACAAATATTTCCAAGGATGTTGCTTTGATCTGATTTCCTTCTGAGTCTTAGACTAGGTGCCTGAATCCATTCTTGGAAACAGTAGTGTTCTAAAGGTATAGTCACCCAGGGGTGAAACATGTCTATGCATTTGCAGTGGCACACACATATCTGCATTCTTCTGTAATCTCTGTTATCAGCTTAGACAAAATCATTGAGCAAATCACATTAATGTTGTCCCCTATCATTACCTAGTTTAGGTGTTATGACTACATATCACCACTGAGAGGACAGAAAAAATTGAAGATTTGGCAGGCTGGGATGGTAGGCAGGCTTTCTTGAATTGAGATGCTAGTCACTGTGACTGAGTAACCTGAATAATATCTAGCTTAATTCATCGTTTACAAAATAGGGAATTGATACCAAGCTCTGCAAAGAGGGGTAAAGAGATGTATGATGAAGCAGATAAGAAGAACTAAATTCGTGTGAAATACTATCAAAATTTCATGAATGGCAGCTAGGTACTGAGCATTACCCAGCTGCTTGTTGTAGACTTTTCTTCACCAGTCCAGAGGACCATAGTTTCTGATGAATTTCATCTAGCTTTTGATTCTGTTTTGAGTCAAGTTTCAGGCTCTGAATAAGAAACCTAAAAATCATACAAAGTCAAATATCTTTCTACAATACCATTCCTCTGGCATATGAGACACTTTTCTCATCAGTGAGAAATTAAATTCATGCAATAGGAAAGTGTTGTCCATCTTAGCAGTGTTTACTGAGTTTAGTCATGAGGGTGGCAGGCCAGCTGTGTCAGTGTTAAACAGACAAAGACATGGGAAAAAGTGTGTCATCTTTGTGTACTCATGTAAGTTGAACTCTAGACCCCAAAAGTTTTTTACCATTTTTACTTTGATGCCCTGTCTAAATGCACCATCACACAAGCAAAGAAATAAATACTAAAGACATTTAAATGACTGCAAAACAGTAAAAGGAAAAAACCCACATGAAACTATGAAAGTCAAAACTTTATCTCTTTCTTGGAATGGATCTGAATAAGTACAGTGTTAAAAACAGTGTCTCCAACAATGCTATGTGTGTGAAGACTGCTTAGATTGCAGTAAGACATGGCCACAGTTGTGGTAAAAATAGTGTTCTCACCATCCCCGAATTTAATGCACAGAGTATTACCATATTCTTGGCAAATTCCTTCACAAGGTTAGGACTGAGGTGAGTACATATGTTAATGCTCACCAGATCCTTCATACAGATAATCTCTACTGGTACTTCCCTGAATATGAACCTATTACTGATTTTGTGACCTTCTGAGTGATGCAAGTGTGCTGTGCAAAGATATAGCATAGCCTTAAAATCATATTTGTGGGGTGGGTTTTTTTTGTTGTTTTGTTTTGTTTTGGTTTGGTTTTTTTGGTTGTTTGTTTGTTTGTTTTTTGTTTTTTTTGCAAAAGGATTTTTATTTTGTTCAGCATAAAGCACTATCTTGAATCCTGAAAAGGGCTTGTTACATGACTCTACATTGTACCACAGAATTGTACCACTTGTAAAATGGGATAATTTTATTTTGCCCTTCTGGTAAATGGCTTTGGGGTTTGCAGATGAAACAGACATATTTATTTTAACTGCTGGATGTTAGTCTCTGCATGAAGTCATAGTAATTATATCTTTTACTATGCCTCTATTTAAGCACACAATATATATGTATATAAATAAAATGGAATGTAAATTTGGCCTTTAAGTCTTGGCTCTGGCATGCTGTATTACTTACTTTATGTCAGTTCTGTGTAATATGATACAGATCTGCATTCAGGTATCACTAGTTAGGTCAGAACTGGTGTTTGTTTTACCACCTTACAAAAGCAATAACTCTTACAGCTGTCCAGACAGATACAAATCTCACCTGAAACATTCAGAATGAATCCTAAGATGGTTTGCTGGCAGCCAGAGGGGAAACTGTAGTGCTCTTGCTCTTTTCTTCTACCGTGGCCTGAACGCTGAGAAAAACAATATTTACAATCGAGTGAGTTTCCAAACTGCCTAACTTTTCAGATGTGTGTGTGTTTTTTATATGTTAAATATGGTTCAGAAGATTAAAGTCTTCATTTTAGGCAAAGAAAGGAAATAATGTTTCCTGTCCCATTTGCCAAGCAAAGTGAACAACTGTTCCAGCACAATTAGAATTGTTAATTGATTTGAAAACATAGGGCTTTGAAGGTGGAAAACTGCTGACATTATTTCAATGGGGAAATGCACTCCTGAGAGAGAGCACTGCAGTACAATTTCTCTCCTTGTTTTGTTGAATATACATCTATAAAAACACTGTGAATCATGCAGTAAAAACTGCTGTGCTGATATCATAAATCTCTGATAATAAAAATTTCATTGTTGAAACAATAAAATAGACTTTTATTATAACACAGAGTATCCACCTAAACATTGTCCTTTTAGCTTCTTTGAGTTAAATGTATGCACAGTTTTACAGTCTATAAACAGATCTGGAATAAAAGTTAATAAATGTCAAAATTTGCATTTCAAAAAATTCTTGCTGCATTTTAGGGAAGATCAATCTATGAACCTTTCAACATTATGTCAAATGAAATGCTAATTGTACCTTTAGGAATTTCAGAGACAGTGACAAGAAACTAAATGCTCTGTTCCTTTGCATCAGCAAGTCGAGGATAATTGTATATCTACTCTTGTGAACTTCTAAGAAAAAAAGAGAAATGCTAAGGAAAAAGGATTTTCTATTCTTTAACTCAGGAGGGTAAACTCCTTCAGCCATCCTTCATCAATCTACCTTCAAATAAATTGTGTTAACATGTTGACAATGGACAAATCACACAGAGCTACATTTATTCATTTTATAATAGGTTTGTCAAATGAACTTCAGCTAGAGATTTAAGAGTGAGAAACATTTCCATCCAGGAACAACTGACTTTTCTTATCCAAGTTTCTAGAACAGTTTTCAGCATAAATTTCTTTTTTGGGAACAACTGTCTTCCTCACCCTTCCTCAAATATTAGTAAAGTACTACTTCTTCCAAGGCTAAAAACACTAAATACATAAAGGAGACACATAAGAGGTTTTTTATATCCTCTCTAGACAAATGAGTAATGCATCCCTTGTTTTGTTTAGGAATCAATGTTAGCAGTTTATCTCTAAGCAGGACAAATTGTATGCCATAGTGGTAAGTGCAAGAACACACTCATGCAATATGGAAAACTAGCTGCAAAGTAGCACCTTGTTCAGGTTTGTAGTGTTTTCCCTGGTATTATCCTACCCTTGCTATATTGAATATATTTCCTACAGCTACACTCCGACTATTGAAATGTTCACTTACTGTGTGAAAATTGAGAGACAGAATAAACCCAGGGAAATATTTATGCTCGTGTTAACCTATTCAGTCAGCTTTATCCTGCTCAGTCCTGAACTAGGCATCTTCTAACTCTTTAAATGCTGTTACAGCAAACAGTCTGTGGTTTCCAAAACAGAGACCAGTCTCATCCTGCCTTTCTGGCTTATGATCTATAGGCCCACTTTCGTGCATTTCAGGTTGTTCACTGTAAAAACATTCCAAACTATATTTCAGTTAGGAGTTATATAACTCAGGTGTACTTCAGAACTAGAATTTGTATTGGAGAATATGCTTCTATTTGTGTTGCTACTATATATCTGAAAAGGTAGCTTCAGACCCTACAGTCAGGTATTTGAGCCAAATCTTGTTTTCACTTAAGTCGAAGACAATTTTGTCTTTGGTGTGAGTAGGAATTAGGTGGAGTTCCTTTTATTTATAGGTCCACAAGAATACATAATGACTGACATATTTTTAATTCACACTAAATAAATATGAAATGATGTGTTCAGAAGGGACATATGAAAGTAATTTCAGCCCTGTGTATATCTCAGTTCTACTACTCAAGTTACTCACCGGTTCAAATTTGATATCCATCAATTTTCTTTCAAGAATGTTAGACCCTATGCCATCTCCATGCTATATAATAGCTAGATAATCAGGAAATGTGGTAGAGATGGACATTTCCTACCTAGTACTTTGGGGTTTTTATAGCAACTGTTTCAAAACATATGATTCCTCTGTTTTTCAGTACAACTAATTCCTGACCCTGTGTTCTAATAAAGTGATATTCAGCTTCATAGTCACCACAGGTATATTGGAACAAGAAGCAGTAGACATTAGAATTAAAAGAATATAAGAAAAATATTTTTAAAAAGTGGTATAATCTGCATAATTTATTATGTACTACAGGCAGTGAAAAACTATCTCATGAAGCAAACAGCAATGTACTACAACTTTTTGGGATAAGTGTATTTCAGCAAGCCAGTCAAACTTTTAACCATAATTTCATAACAAATTGAAGACAATTCACTGGGGTCCTTTCCTCACCAGGATATCTTTCACAACTATAAAGTTTGCAATAAGGTGGATACTTTTATTTTCATTTCATTTCATACCTCCATAAAAAAAAAAAAAAAGAAAAAAAAAAAAAAAAAAGAAAAGAAAAGAAAAAGAAGAGCAGATAGGAAAAAGACAGAACTTTCTTAACCACAATGTTCATCGCTTTTTTTTTTTTAAGAGTCAAAACTGCAGGCTAATAAAGACCATTTAAAATAAAAGGGACCATTACTCCTCAGTTTTATATGAGCTTACATGCTTTCATTGTGCAAAGTGTGTTATTAATTTAACATGCCAGATTCATAGGTTTCTGCAATATCAGGTTTGATGTATTCATTATCGGCACTCAGTACATTAATTCACGCTGAAGTCCGGTAAATCAAAATTATACCATCTGGCTTCCTGTTCCTAATGATGAATTTGATGTAGGGGTGATTAAGATTGTTAGGCTTTTGAATTTTAATGTAAAAATTAGGGGATTAAAAAGGCATTTAGAAATGACCAATAGTTAGAATAAACTTACTGACAGGATCTAATTTGTGTACTTGCTAGTAAAGCTCCATTTTAATTAGCAGCCACAGTCTTTCAGCACAAGCTCAAAGAGACAGAAGTTTAGTGATTAAGAAGATGAAGCTGTTAAATTGATAAATTGACCTTGAAATACTTGTAACTGTGGGGGATGGCCTAGTAGTTGCATGGTTGGTATGTTGTGCTACCACATGGGGGAAAGAGTTCCGCGATTGACCCTGTAATTCTGCCTTTTTAGCTGACTGACCATCTGGGGATGGGACAAATCACAGAGGTGACCTCCTCAATGTCTAAATTCAATTGCTCAATTTGTAAGCAAACAAATTCCATTATTATTCAGCACTTGCTGGCAGATAACCTGAAATACCACCTCAGTTCTTCAACATCTTACTCACTGCCTTTGCCAGAGAGAGGTGCTAAAACAAGGTAGAAAAGATAATGGGGTTGAAACGACATCATAAGGTGAATGATGACCTGTCAGCTTCCATTGAGAGCAGAACAGTCAGGGACAAATTTGGCTCTCACTTGTCAAATGTTCTTGACAGTGTCCAAGCAGTCAAATCTTTGACAAGACAATTCCATTGTATCTATATTTTATTAATCTAAAACAAAGACATGGCATACTGTTGCAGCAAAATTGCTAGAAATCTTTAACAAGGCAGATAAAACAGGTAAGAGCTATAGCATGCAAGGGGAAGATAGCTGTGGTTAGGGTGTTTGAGCTTGTTAGAGATACATGACATCACGTGGAATCACACTGGGGCCAACAAGCTAAGGCAAGTCAAATTCACACACATAGTATAATTGAAATAATAATAATAATAAAAGCTATTGCTCCCATGCTTTGGAAAAGTTCCAGTTATTTGCACATCTCAGAGAAATGTGATAATATGTTAAATATTACCTTCCCATTAAAATTCCTAAAGGTAGTCACTAATATTGGTACACTGTGGCAGGTATAACTTACAACAGAAAACGGGTACATTTGTACATATCAACAGTTTGAAGGATTCTTATTCCTTGGCAAGTCAGGGAATATTTTAAGTCTTATATTTTAGAGGAAATCGAATCTTGACTAACCACTGCAATTTATGTCATTTTAAATAAGATATATTTGAATAAGTATATTTTTCATGCCCTAAAAAGACTGATGTCTTCTTTTATAAGCTCATCCTGTGACACACTTGAGTAGGTAGGTATATTGATTTTTTTTCTTTTTCTGATGGCAATGAAGTGTAAATGGAAAATATCAGACTTGGCAATCACTTAAACCATGTGAAAATTTCAGAGTGAAGGCTATTAGAGTCACTTTGTGATCTCCCTAGATGACCAAGGAAAAAAACATTTCTACATTTCTTCAGATCCTTTGTGTGACAGCTAAGGAGAATAACATTTTTTCTAATATGCCAGTTTTAGTCTCTAGTTGAGAATAACCTCAGTGCTTTCTTATGTCACTAGCTGAGAGAAGATGAAAGACCCAGCCTTGTGTAAATGGCTTTGTCTAACCATCAGTCTTTAGCTCTGCATGGCAGCTGTACTATTGACATTAGCTTGTGCACTGGGTGAAATTGAAGTGAGTTAAATGTGACCTTGGCTTAGTTGTTGAAGTAGAAATGAACTCTACTGGGAGTGAAAAAAAATAAGACCAGTTTCTCTAACTTCATTTTTTCTTTAATGAGTTTAACAGCACTCTTAGGATTTGATACATTTTATAAAAAAGCTTTTATTTCCTTTTCTATTATACAGTGAGTAATCACCATTAGTAAGGTTAGCTTGCCCTTTCAGTATAAAATCCTGATTTTAGGTGTTTATATCCCAATTACTATAAAAAGCAGATCTCAGAAAAAAATCCAGTCTTTTCTCTATGCTGTCTGCTGTACCCTTTCACAAAAACCTGTTACCACACTTATTAATTATAGCTGAACACTAAAAAAACTGCCAAATGTTCAGTGTTTCTAGTGACTTTGCATTGTCTTTAGGTTAAATTGAAATTCACTGTAGCACTTGCTGGTAAATCATGTGCTAAATATGAGAAACATGCAGATAAGTGATGATGGTTTGGAGTCAACCCAGGATTTTCATCTTGTTTATATTCTGCATTTCTTTCATTTCTTTCTTTGCATGTGTGCAAGACGCATGAAATATCTGAGAACAGACACAAGATCCAGAAACAATTAATTACATTCCCTACATCCAGATCTTCAATGTATTGTGTGTAGGATTTCAACTGGGGACTATAGAATCATAGAATAGTTTGGGTTGGAAGGGATCTTGAAGACCATCTTGTTCCAGTCTCCCTGCCATGGGCAAAGATGCCAGCCACTAGATCACTTTTTTCTGGCCCCCATCTAATCAGGCCTTGAACTCTTCCAGGGATAAGGCACCCAAAAATTCCCTTGGCAACCTGTTCCTGTGCCTCATCACCCTTACCTGAATTTTCTCCTAACATCTAAATGAAATCGCTCTTCTTTCAGCTGAAAACTACTCCACTTTCTCTGATCACTATGTGTCCATGTAAAAGGCCAACCTCCTTTTTTATAAGCCCCCTTTAGGTGCT
This sequence comes from Prinia subflava, assembly GCF_021018805.1. NCBI lineage: Eukaryota > Metazoa > Chordata > Aves > Passeriformes > Cisticolidae > Prinia > Prinia subflava. The sequence continues at coordinate 56,477,915 of NC_086249.1, forward strand.
GGAACACCACAATGATATCTTCCCAGAATCTTCTTTTCTCCATGCTGAACAACCAGAGTTCTCTGAGTCTGTCTTTGTGGAAGAGATGGTCTAGTACTTTGTGACCATCCTCTGTACTCACACGAACAGATCCTTGTCTCTCCTATGTTGAGGACCTCAGAGCTGGAAGCAGTACTCCCAGTGGGGTCTCAAGAAGGCAGAGTAGAGGGGGAGTATCACTGCTGAAGGTTGCAAGTACACAGATGTTTCATCCAACATCTTCACAGGGCTGCTTTCAACATACTCATGTTTGGGATTGCCCCAACCCTGGTGCAGCACCTTGCACTTGAACTGTTTGAACCTGGTTAGGTTCTTCCGGCACTTTTCAAGTTCATCCAGGTCCCTTAGGATGGTATCCCTTCCTTCTGTTTGTCAATTGCACCACTCAGCTTCATGCTATTTACAAACTTGAACTTGATATTCTTGTCTCAGTCATTGATAAAGATTTTAAATAGCAACGATCCCAAAACAGAGCCCTGAGGTACACCATTTGTCACTGGCCTCCTCCTAGTCATAGAGCCATTAACCAGATCTCTCTGGGTGTGTCCATCTACCCATTACCTTATCCACCAAACAGTCCACTCTTCAAATCCGTGTCTTTCCAATTTAGAGCTAAGGATGTTGTGTGGAAGTGTATAAAAGTTCTTACACAAACCTACGTAGATGACAACAGTTGGACTTCCCTTGTTGACCATTGGAGTCACTCTGTCAGAGAGGGCTACTGGGCTGACCAGGCACAATCTGCCCTTTGTGAAGCCATGTTGGTTGTCTTGGGTCACATCCTTGCCTTGTACGTGTTCTAACATAGCTACATTAGGATATATTCCATGGTCTTTCCAGAAACAGTGGTAAGGTGCATCGGTCTGTAGTTCCGTTTTTCTTTTATCCCCTTTTAAAAAATAGGTGTGAAGTTTCTCTTTATTAAGTCACTGAGGTTTTCACCTGACCGCCATGACTTTTCAAATAGGATGGAGAGTGACTTTCAAGCACAGGAGTCAGTTCCCTCAGGACCACGGGATCATCAGGGGCCAGAGCTTTGTGCCTGTTGAGTTTCATCAGGTGGCCTTGAACCTGCTCTTTTTTTACAGTGGGGGGGACTTGGCTCCCTGACTCCCAACCTGGAGGTTCAGGGACTTGAGACATGGGAAGCCTGACTACCTTTGAAGCCTGAGATGAATAACTTGCAAAGTACCTTGGTTTTCTCCATATCTGTTGTCACTAGGGATGTACTGGAATAGATGCATCAGATACACTAGTCCACAAGACAATCTCAGTGTAATCAAACAGAAGTGTAAACCTTGCATTCACTCTTGGGCTAATAAACTAGACATATTTCATAGAGAAGGATTCCAGTGAACTGGAACCATTCTGAGGCTCTGTGACCCCAGGACCATTACAGGAGAAAGGAGACCAGAAATTTCAAGAGAAAAAATAGATCTTTCCCTACCTTTAGGGAGACACATTTCCTGCCTGATGTTGAGACATCTCAGCTCTGCTCCTCAAACTGAAGGCAGAGTGCTCAGATCTGGGATAACCTAGTCCTGGGTTTAGCAGTCTCAAAACAGAACATATCTCTGGAGGAAGAACTACTCATTCTTGGTGGGAGACCTACACCAAAAATACAATGATAACATTAGGGGAAGATTAGACATGTGGTTGGATGCAGCCATTTATCAAAAGGCTATCTATTCCTTCTGGGCATGGGAGCAAACATTTTTTTTCCTGGAAGGTGAACTTCAGTGAATTTACATTCACAGAATTGAACAGTATAGTATGATAAATCACGTGGGGCATTTGTTAAAGTAATCAGAATGTTAACTAAAACTAAGTGAAAGCTATTTGGTTTACGTCAGATTTTTCTCCTTTTTTTGTATATATATTCAGAAGCCTGTTAATTTAAATGAAATCTCTCCCAGGAATCTAGTCATTATCAAAATTTCCTTATTCAATATTTGTAACCCTTTACTTGTGGGTGTTATGCCCAATAAAACACTATTTTCCTGGTCCCATTTCTACACCAGTCAAATAATTCCCACTCGATTACATTTCCAAAGTCTTCCTATGTGGCCCTAGTTTCAGTTTCTTACAATTTACTGCTTATAAGCAATAGGTCAAAGGTTTATGAGATATATTCCACTACACCTAGATTTTCTGTATTGCTGTTTGAAAATTGAAAATCTTTCCTTTCATCTTCAGCGTCTTTCTCTTATATTTTTCTGAATTATGTCATAACCATATATCTGTCCTTGGTCTTAGCCTTTCCAACTGCTCTTTATTTTAGTGTCCACCTCATTCATTTTGACTTATTTTCCAGTTTTGTGCAGTCATCAAATTTCAGCCTGTTACTGCACATTCTGTGTTTCAGGTTACTTTTATATAAGGTGAATAAAATCTGTCTTAATAGTGATACTTTGGCCTTATACTTGTCTGACGCTTTCCTCATTCACAACTGTTAGAGCTTATAACTACCCTCTATAATATATATGTCAATCCTTAGGACATTAATGTAACATACTGCCAGTACCATAGATCAACAGGCCTGCAGCAAACTTCTCTTGAGTTCTCCAAAAAAACTTTGCAATGAACTCTAGAGATAATTTTTCCATAGCCTTTGTCAGCGTTAATCCATTTGAATTTCTATAAAACCTTTTTTGCAAACTAAGCAAAGTATCTCAATTCTGTAGTTGTTATAGTTTCTTTTTGTTGAATTTAATTAAGTTCATAAGACTACTGGATTAGAGGATTATATCACAGTAAAATCCTTTGATAAAATCAGGAATGAGTTCAAACTTTAGCAAGTTGGTTTTTTCAGAGGGTTAAAAATCATATGTAGGGCCAGATTTATGTTTTCAAAAAAAAAGCTGTTAAGCAACAGAAGTTGTGGGCTGGAAATTGCAGCCATTTCAAGCATCTTGTAGGTGTGCAGTGCAGGGCTAAGATATTCTGGACTGCAGAGAAAATGCCTAGCAATGTCAGATTCAGCCTTAAAAAAGCACATGGAAGCAGAGACACAGATAACTCCCTGGAATATCAAAAGCATCTCCAGCATATAGAATAGAAAATATATGGCTATATGTATTAGTGAGCATTTTCTCAGTATCTCCTTGTCAAGGTCTCTCTGCAGGGCCTCCTTGCCTTCAAGGGAGCCAACAGCTCCTACCAGTCTTGCAAATGAACCAATTGATGACAGAATAGAATTATAGAAGAGACTAAGTTTGAAAGAACCTTGAAACATCATCTGGTTCAACATTTCATGAGAAAGGGAGCGTAGATGAGGTTACTTTGCATCCTGTCTTAATGCACTTCCAGGAGAGAGGACTTCACTTCCAGTGACTGATTTTTCTCACCATAAAAAATTTCTTTATTGTATCAAGATCAAACGTCTCCTAATGAAACATGAACCTGTTACCTCTCATCTTCTCCTTGTGGTTCCTTGTGAAGGGAGAGTCTCCACTTTCTTTGCACCTGCCCTTTAAGTGTTTGAATACTGTGAAAAGGTCACCCTGAGACTTCTCTTTGCCAAGGAGAAAAGACCAAATGCCTTCAGTCTTTCCTCACAGGACAGGTTTTCCAGCCCTTTGATCATCTTCGTGGCCTTTCTATGAGTCAACTTCTTTCTGGAATTGTAGAGACCCAGTCCTGCCGGAGCCATAAAACCACAAACAAGTGGTGGTACTTCTTCAGAATGGAAAGTGTAAGGAGTAAAATTTAGTCTTGTTCCTTTTCTCCTTTCCCCTTTTTCTCTCAGAGTGCATGATCCAATGCTTTCAATGTCTTCTTATTGCTAGAATTGCATGGCAAAGTCCCCAGTATTCACATACATTACTAGTGATCACCCACCATTTTATAGGGCTCATTAACACAGAAAGAGTACCAAAAGTATGAAACACAGAACTTAAAAATATTAGTAGATAAACAACGACTCATATGGTTTTAAGACAGAAATGCACTTCTGAGTGATTCTGAAATTCATACACGTGGCCTTGTACAGCTTGCAAAAATCCATGTAATTAATTGATGTCTTTACCTTTTAAAGTATTTGGTTCACCTTTTATCTCAGAAGTCAAGCTTTCTAGATTTTAGCTAGATCACTTCTTAAATATGTGCTACTTTGCCGTTTTTCAATTCCAAAGGGATTATAAATAAACTTGCTAAAGGTTTGCCTATCTCTTTTGGGATGCTTCATCAAATGTGTACCTTCTGGTCCTTTAGTTTTGTCAGTCTTTAAATGTTCTAATTTCTAGGTCACCTCTTCTGGCACGATCTTGAGTTTCTTCAGTATGCTTTCCACCTCTGCTGTTAAATTTATGTCTGTTTCTGGCATCTGTTCCCAATCCTCCTTTGTGAACACTGAGGCTCAGAATTCATTAAAAATTTTAGCAATGCTTACCTAGGCTGTCAATAAATTACTTTCACTGTCTTTTTGAGGCCTTATTATGTCTTTCAGTGATGTCTTGCTCTTATTAGTCAATTTATCCTAAGTTTTTCCTGATTTCTTCTTTCTTTTGCAACAATGCAACTCAGAAGTCATGATGTTGAAAATTATTATAGGAACATTTTAACATTTTTTAATCTTACTCCTCCTTTTCCCTCCAAGTTGTTGCCTATTTTGTGTTCATTTTGACATTTTCCATGTCTCCCAACCTGCTGTAAACAAAAGAATTGCCTTTAGGCAGATCACTTTTTTAATACTACCCAAAGATATTACGCCTTCCAAAGATATAGTAGATTGGATTCTAATATACTCTGTACTTAGTCAATTATTTTAATTAATGTAAATGAAATGCAAAGAACCATAGAAAAAGCTATTGAAGCACTCGCTTTGTCTGAGTATCAACATTTATCAGACAGAGATCAAATCCATTTTATCAATGAAGCTGTTCTAGGCTGGTGTCCATTTTCTTCCTCTCAATGTTGAGATTTTTGAGGGCAAATACCTACATTAAAAATCAATTCAAAAGTTTGGTGTTTGAAGCAGAAACTGAGTCCACTGAAAACTGAATGCAGATATTGCCAACTAGTAACAGCTGCAAATCAACTTAACGGTGGTTATCTACACAAGGGTTTTGCATAATGTGAACTAAATGTTAAAGATACCATTAATGTTTGTATAATATCAATAAAATCAGTACAGCTTTGTACTTGGATGCTTTTATGCCTGTTTAAAAATGCTATAGATCAGTTAAGATTGCATCAGTGTATTTGTATAAGTATTTAAAAAATGTCTAAGGAGCATCTAAAAAGATCTGAGTATTTGTACCTTTCATTTTGAGGCCATCTATAATTCTAATCACAGTTGTACACCACAGTCACTAACCTGTTTGACACCCTGATAAATTCAGACAATATAACAATTATTACTACTGATGCTATCTTTGCTATGCATCTTTGCATACACACATCTTAGAAAAACCCATGAATCCTCATTTTATTTTCAAAAATTTTTATATTTATCTGTTTTTCTCTCCAAGTATAGGTAATTTTTCCTTTCTTCTCCCCCCTTGCCTGGCATTTTATTGTCTATTTTGTTGTTTGATATTTTTGTCACTTTGTCCACCCATCTGCTTCTTCAGGCTATTTCTTTCCTCATTTTTGACAGTGCCTGTATAATGTTCCTCACACATCTGGTTTCTCTCCTATATGCTGGCTTAAGCCCTCCCTCATGTTTCTGCGTATCCTCTTAGCATCTGGTAGATCACGGCCTGTTTGAGGAGCTGCCTATTCAGAGAGCAACTTTCTGCTGCAATGTTGTGAAACTCCAAGTAGGCTGGGGTGAAGCTACAGTAGAAAATAATTATTACTCAGTGACTGATGCAAAAGTTCTGTACATTATGAAAGAGCCTATTGTTATGCATATACTCATGAAGATAGTTTGAGGACTTCTGAAGAAACCTTTGGTTTAAATATTTCAGTTAAAATCTCGTTCTTAATGTTATATCAGTACAACTTTTCATTTAATAAAAAATGGAGTAAGCTTTGAGAGTATCATTTTTAATAATAATTATCCTGCTAATTTGCTCACAGTACTCCAAGAATGCTTTTATTTACACTTTCAGAACCCAAACCACCTGGAGCTAGTTAACAAGGACATAAGATCATGAAGCCTTATCCAGACTAACACATCTGCCCTCTTCTTTTCCCCTCAGTATTTTTTCCTCTACAAACAAATATTTCTTCCTTGTATTTCTTGAACTCATAGATACTCCTTGCTCTTCCCCCATCACTGGCCCTATGCAACCACTCAGTTACACTGTGCTGCCAGATTTGTGCAATTTTTCTTATTGGTGGAGGGCTGTTGTAATACCACAATGGTTCACATTTACTCCTAATACACATTATATTTTGTGGTTTTGTGTGACTTCAAGAGTTTTCTTATGCCTTACAGGAAAATTCTGGCCACACATAGTACACAAGTGAACCCTACACAAAATCAAGTATAAGAGCTTTGCAGAGCCCCATTTGGAGGAAGGGAATCAGACAATCTTTCAGCCATGCTGCAGACAGAGTCTCCCCCTGCTCCATGCACTAATAACCATGCAGGGTTTGCATTTCTGTTTGCCTGCAGACACATTGCTTGCCTCTTGGCTTAGGTGGCTCAGCTTTCCTTTGACTCAGACCCACTTTTTCTTCCTCATTCCTTGCTCCTGGGAATAGCATTGATGCCTATCATTGCTCTGTGGTACATAAGTGAGGCTGTGGGAAGCACCCTCTGTTAGTCACTGTTTGTCTGACATTAAAATTACTGACAGCTTAGAAGACTTGTTTGTCCTTGTTAAAATAACTGTTTATCTCTCATCATGAGTGCTACCTTGGTCCAATAGTGCAGGCACAACAGCTCTAAATTCCATCTGTGTGACCATCCTCGACAGGTCTATACACTTCCCAATAAGTCTATACACTGCCCGATAAGGAGTGGAGAAAGCACAAAAATGGATTCATTTAGTGTTTGGTTTCCCTTTTGTAGTAATGCACATCATCCAGTCTGGGAGATATAGAGAAGTAGTCTTCAAATTTGTTTCTAATTTGTATATTTAATCCACTTTTTTCTTCTTTCATAGGATGAAACATCCCTGTTCAGGTATCTTTTTTTGTTCTGCTATTATACCAGTGTTTTGTCCATTACTGTATAATTCTTTTCATTCCACGGTGGTATATAAGTAATCTCTGGTATAGAAACTTGTCAGTTGTTTTTTTTTAAATTCTAAGTATAGTACATGCATTGAATTTCTTGTATCTGTCATGGCAGTAATGTCTTAAAAGAATTCCATACAGTATATAAGTGTGACCTCTCTAACCCAAGTCCATATCGATTATCACTGTTCCAAGGAGAAGTCTTTCATTATAAAAAACCAGAAGGTGGCTTTGAATATTTTAATTCAAGAAATCAGTTAAATCCTAATTTCTTAGGTTGTCTCTCTTTTCTTTTTAATAATTAATTATTTTAGAACTCTTTACTTCTATCTCTAAGAATTAGAAAACCCTTTTAAGGGAATTTCAGGAAATTTCTTTGGAAAGAAAGAAAAAGTGATTTTACTGTGATAACTGTGACAAATTTAGTTGGACAGAGCATCTAAAAATATTTCACTAGTGTTATGTAAATAGCAAATGCTGTTGGAAATAATTTGATGCAAACCTAGCAAGAATCCTCTAATCTGGCTCATTTTTCCTGCTTGAGTTAATGCCTCTATATCAGGAACATTACGAATACCAGGATTCTTGGTCCTCCATGCTTTTAAGCTATTCACAATGGAAAAAAGTTACAGGAAATACATTGTATTAGCAGCACCTATATCTGTAAAAATGGAAACACTTTGCCCATAGGTAGGGTCTTACAGTATGCCCTGAAACGGGCAAATTCTCTTTGCCCAATTTTGATAAATTAATGCCTTCACTGTATTTTGACTGCTTATGTACTTTGTCTAGGCTTTTTTGGCTGGCAGTGTCAAAAATGTGCAGTCCACTGATGCGGCACACGCTTGATCTACTATGGATGCGTAAAACATCTCAGCTGTATTTATTCTGTTACTACTCAGAACCAGCTGAATGCTGTTGGAGGCAATGGGATTAAGTCTGACACGTGAAAGGAACTGGACCCATCATCAGCTATTCTGCTGAATATTCCATTGAACTGTTGCAAATGACATCCAGAGCTGAACTGAAGACAACCACATTTTGCAGTGAAATAATATTGTGTTTCTGAGTGGGGCATGCTCCCTATGCCCAAATGACAGAACTGTTACTGAGAAAGTTTCTTGATGTGGAAGGAAAGATGTGATGATTGGAGGGAACAAGGAGAACAATATGACACAGTTGTAAGGAGAGACAGAAGAGCATATTGGGGTAAAATTGGAGCCAAAAGGTGTCATGATGAAGAGTAGAGAAACAAAAATAATCTGCATTTTTCACAGCACCTTTTAGTGAAGAATATCAACATACTTTACTTTACTTTAGCTTGATTCTGTGTGTTGCTATAAAGAAGTACTAGTAACCCTTCCTACGAGTGGCATCTGGAAAAGTCAGTGGCTTCCCTAAAGAGCAAGTCCACAAGAAAGTTGAATGCCCTGTTCTGACTCCTTCTGATTTAGACAATAAAATATGCTCTTCTGAAGGACATGGAAACATAAAGTAATAAGAAAAGTAAGAAGCAAAATGATGCAATGAGTCTGAAATACAGCCTTCACCCTCAACTTTCATAAAAGCTTGTGTTTGTTCTGTCTCTGTTGCTCTTACAGTACAGCCAGCACAGTGCTCTCCCAGCACAACTGGGATTTGATTTCTAAGGTTTCCTTTGATATTTCACTCTGGAATACAGTGACTAGAAGACCCAACAAGGAACGCAATTACTTCTAACTTGCATTCTTGCTTTTCTAGTGCAGTGACTATCCATGAGAAAGTAATTTAATGTTAATGGTCAGGTCCAACTCAAAATTACAGTTATCAACATAACTATGGCAGAATATGTGTGTCATCAGACCTCTAGAAAAGTATTTATGTTCACCAGGAATCTCATTTGTGTTCACTGGAAATCCAGAGACAGAACTTCAGAAAAGCAGTGTCATTGTCTTTTCTTTCAGGAGTTAGGGACAGTAAGGTAGCAGGTATGATTTCACCTTACAGTCGAGTGGCTACAGGATTCACCAGGGAGGCAACAGTCTTCAATTACTCACTGCTTCAGTTAGAGGAGGTTCAGAATAATGATACCAGGATTGTTATTTTGCCTTGGAAGCACAACTGGCAATCAGTTTCAAAGAAATCAAGAAAAATACATTCTTCTCACCTTCTCCCAAAAGGATTTCTTTCTAAGTGAGGGAACTGTCACACAAACAATTCATCAGTGAGCATAAGTAGTAGACTGAAGCCTGACTGGATAAGGAAAAGAACAGGAAGCTGGAGGAGTGACAAAATGTCCTGAGGTGGATCTTCTACTTACAGAAACATTTATTTTATTGTCAGCCAAAACACCTCAGGAGTCCTCCTCCTTCCTCTCCACCTAATTCTTTTCCCTGTCCCATGACTCCTTCAAGAGTTCTTTACTGCCACAGTTGAATGAAATGCTGAGTCTGCTGGCTTTGTTTGAGGGAAAAGAAATTCTGATGGGGACTGGGAACAGGCATTTGTGAATGGGTGTAGGAGTACGAGCCTGTTACACAAAAACAAAAGCGTAACTCGATTAACATTTAACAAGCTCAGTTCAAAGATGTATCACCCACTTTTCCCAGAAAGGGCCCTAACCAGGAGGTCTGAGACTGCTGTGGGTGGGAATGTTCTCTGCCTTCCAGTTCTCTGCTTTTCTTTGGTGTTTCAAATTGTTCAGTAACCAAAATAGAGAGATGTACCTTAAAAAAAAAAAAACCAAAACAACTAAACAAAACATGTTTGTGAATGTTGTCATTAATGGCAGCATGCCATTTATACATTCCGTAACTCATGATTGTGAATGCCTGCAGTATCAGTGTCAGAGTAATCATCTAATCAATGCACTTCCTTAAAATATGTGCATATGGAGGATTCTCCGATTTTTTGTGAACCAACCAACCTCAGGGCTTTGCTGCTCTTGGGTATAAGTTGTTCATAATTTTGTTCTAAGCTAACATCATTTCTATATTTTCAGGGAAGTCCTGTTCCATGAATTACACTGTATTTCAGACTCACATATGACCTCTTTTTGTGACTCTGTGCACATCCACTAAAAGGTAGGAAATCTACCTGAGATACACATTTATGTCAGTAGGTAAGAGTGCTACATTGAGAGTAAGACTGCCAAATGTATTTTTTGGTTTTGTGTGGAAGGAGCACTTTGGCCATTCCAGAACTCTGACTCAAAAATTGCTGGCAAAGGTACTGGGAAACAAAATTTAAAAGAAGAACAAGAAAATTTAAAAATGTAAGTATCAGCATCTGAATGTTTTCACATGCAGTTAAAAGCATTTATATATTTAATATGATATACCTCAAACTGGATATATATCTATCTAGAAGATTTTTATAGAAAAAACAGTACAGTAGAATCTGTAGGAGATATATTAAAATGATATCTTGAAAAGCATGCTGCCATAACAACGAAGAAGAACAGAAAACAACACTTCTGCAGTGATGTACAGATAAAAGAAGGGCGATGGAGTGTCAATGTGAACTGCTAAATTTTCCTTCTATAAATAAAAGCAAATGGTAAAAATCTGAACTCATTTGCATAAAAGTAAATAGATTTACTTTAGCTGGTGAAATTGTTCTGAATGCAACAGAGATTAAAATCTAAACTAATGGTTTCTTCCTATGATCAGATCTAATTTAACTGTAGGACACTACACAGGACTTTACCATGATCAAAAATTACACAGTGCAGTAAACTTTAGTAGTGAAAGAGCAGAGCAACCTGACTAGCATTTCTCTCTCTGCTGCTCTGGCTTTGATGAGTATTATAGAAACAACAATCTCAAGCCTTAGTTCCAGTGAGGATAGTGTGTATGAAATCTGACTTGCCACATCTTACAGAAAATTTTCTGCATCGTGACCTTTTGCCAAAACAAATTGTATGAAGTTGCTAGCGTTTGCAGGTAGTTGGCAGTTTGCTGTCCAAAGCAAATATAAGAAACTCAATGTGCAGTGACAGTTTTGAAAACTGTTGTGTCTAAACAAACTAATCAGAACACAGTTCCCGAGACACAGAGCTTTATAAATTATTTGTTTAAGGAGTGAGCCTATGGAAAGAAGCATTTCATAACTCAGCCATAAAAATGGAATAATCTGTGCTTAAATACGACTGCACACTTCTGCTAAATACATCTTGAAAAAATCATATATTCATATAAATAAATACAGATGCAAACAGTAATGCCTTATGCAACATTGCTTTTTCTTGCAGAAATGATACCATGGACAAAATCTTGTCCCTGACTCAGACAAAGTAACATTTCACATTAACAAGGACAAGATTTTTTAAAAAAAATTTGATGGGTTTTAGTGCTTTTGGGTACAACTAGTATTTTAATTAAAAAGAATGATGTATTTCACTGGCATAAGTCCCAGTAAGATCTAAGTGACTTATAGACCATTTACTAGTATAACAAGTGAAGATCTCCCCAGTATCCCATTTATTTTCAGCAAAAAGCTTACAATGGGTTCTCAATATTTTACTTTTCCCAAAAGTCCATCCTTAATTTTTCATAGAAAAGAAACAAGGTACAGCAATTGGATATAAATCAGTATTTCCCACTATATTCCCAACTTCAAATGGAGGCACTCAGCCTTCAGTGTGTCATCCAGACTCCATTTGCAATTTTAAACTTCTTTCAGCTTGTGGATCTCACAGAATTTCCAAGAGCAGTATGAATCCTCCTGTCAGTATTTCTGCTGGCAATAGTCTTGGGGTTCTTGTTTGTCTTTCCCAGATCAAAAGCTGAGAGCCACCTATCTTTTCACTAATCTGTGAAGAGTTACTTCTACACACTACTAAAGGATAATTCATCCAACCTCTTTTAGGCATCCATCGTAGGCTGAGATGAATCACTCTCCAAAGACACCTATCATTCTCACTGTAACTATACATGAGCTTACTAATAAATGGATGTGGAGGAAAATCCCACCAGGAGCATCAAAATCATAAAAAGAAGCCAGATGATTTTTTAAAGTACCCAGTGTTTAAAGTTGCTAAATTTACACATGAAGTAGTCTTATCTGACGTTATTCATTGTTTATTCTGGTTTACATTAGAGTAAAATGTGATCATAACCATAAGAAATGGTATAGTAAGAGACTCAGACAATAGCACCATGTCAACAGACCTTACCCCTAGGAAAATGATACATAACCTCATTTCAAAGACAAAAAAAAAAGTTATATATATATATAAATATATTATATATTATATATATTATATTCTTCACAAGACATACAGATTCAGCTCCCATTTCCCATCCCAGGATTTGAATGTTCTGTGGTGCTGAAAGGTCAGGAGTTTTGAGGATTCCTATCCCACTGGGAAGGCTGTCAAACTATCCAGAATTTTTTTTTCAAACAACACTTAGAAATAGATTAACCAACAGGGAAACCAGCAAATGAGTGACTGTGGTTTTAGCAATATTTCTGAAATCCCACTTGTTAGATTTCTACACAGGAAGTAACAGCTTGTAGGATGAACCATCATTTTGGATTTTGGAAAAAATTGGAAAGACATTCTGCTAATAATAGGGACACTTAGAGATATATCTCGTACAATTCTTGCCAGAAAAGAGGCTTGTTGAATAGCTCCAGAATGGCCACATTCAGACACTAAGGCAACTTCTCTCTTTGAAACCAAAGCTGTTCCCTTCATTTTCCCCAAAATTTTTCTACTGAACTTCTAACAGAGTATCTTAGTAAGCAGATGATTCCTACTACACAAAGCCCAGGGCTTATATAATACAAGAGAAATAATAGAGCTGAATCTAATGGAGAACTGAGGTATGAAATGCTAGATTTTATCTAACTATCTTGTAGTCTCATCAAAATTTTCAAGCTTTAAATATTTAAGGAAAAAAAAAAAACACCAAAAAACCAACCCTGTAGGAAAAAATCAGTTTGAATAGTTTTTGTTTTTGTGAAACAGAAAATAACCCAGATATCCATATGACTCCAAAATGTCACTTAAAGATTGATGGGAAAAACCCCTCACTCTGATTCCCTAATGTCTGAAAAAGGCTGTTTCAATTGCTATTCTGTGGAGAAAAGGGTGGCACTCAGTACCCATTTAAGTTGACCACAGCTGATTATTTCTTATAGATATAGCAGCAGTTATTTTATTGATCCATCGTCAAATTTTCTAATTTGAAGAAAATTATTTGACTTCAGAAGAGCACTACAAACTTCTTGAACTCCCCATTTTTTTGATGTGTGTGGCTCTTATTTATTTATGTTTAGCACTAGCAGTTTCCACTAATCAGCTGCAGAATGCAAACAGAATTCCAGCTGGCCTTGGCAAGAGACTCTGCTGGGAAGTAACCTCAGACAGCTTCACTGTGGCAATTAAGCACTCATTCATTAGTAGTGTGAAAATATAAAGGCTGCTGGAGGAAAACAGACATCTATAACATCCAAACTTTTAAAGGAAGGATATTTGTGTTAATTTCACAGATTCTGTTGCCCCAAATCAATTTATTTTAACCCTGCAAGAAGATGGCTTGAACTGCAAACAGTGGTTTGTGAGATTTATTTTCTTTCTTCCTAATGAAAAATTTCACCAGGTAGCCCTCAGGAACAAGCAAGCCCCACACTTCTGATCTATACACAATCTTCTTCAGAATTTCCATGAACATTTTATGATGGGAATTAATCCAATATCATAGGCACACTGGAACAGCTGCTACTGCAAATTCCTCATGCTGTGATTCAGAATTAAGCTACAACTTAGAGAAATTTGTGATTTTTGGTGACACTTGTGTATAAAGCTCTAAGGTTAACTCTCTAAGCCCATGTAGGAAAAAAATCATTTACAGAGGAGTGAGGGATAAGGTATAACTGAGGTGCTGGAGTGAATCAGTGTCACTGAGTGCAATTTTGCTGTCAGCCATCGTTCAATAGATTGTCTGACCGTATTCCTAAGAGGAGCGTGATGGTAACCAAATGGGTTGCATTTGTAATCACTTTTATGCTTTGACTTAGGAGATGATTAATCTTGTAGACTTTAAAGAGAAGTAAAATGCAACTACTGCCAAATGTTCAACCACTGAAGACATTCATGGTTTCAGATGTTTTCTGGCAGAGAACTTATCTATTCTAAGGGAAGGCAGTGAAGGGAATCCTACGAAGGTTGAACTATTTTCCATTGCATCCGTTACTGATAGAAAATACTGGAAGGGCAACAACTAAGACCTAGTTAAGACCCCTTTTTTTCTGCAAACTATCTTGCAGTGGTCTGAAATACCTCAAAGAAACTTGTGGTTACATTAGCTGGCATATAGAGCCAACAACCCATTAGCCAGATGAAAATTACTGCAATGTGACAGATGTTTGACTCCATTTCTGCCTGGAGGCTGGTGTAAACCAGTAACATTAGTTCTTTGCCAGCTGGATAATATTCCTACACTAGATATTATTTCTTGCTCAGGTAATTCAGTGACTGTCCATTCTTTGTTAGAAACGAAGGAAAAGGATCAGCCCAGGCAAAAGGTAATTAATCTTATTAAAACATACCAAAACACAACAACTGGAACTCATTACACTAAAACAAGATTGAGCTTCTGGTCTCAGTTTAATTCCTTGAAGATAAATGTCCAGAAGAAACCACTTTTATCCCTGTGGCACATTTTTTAAAACTCTTAAAAGAGAATAAAAAGAAGCCCAAATAACTCATTTGAACCATGCAGAAGTATTCCAGGTCACAACTAATGAATCTGACAAGGCAGGGTAGAAAACTGTGCTAAAGTGTATTTGTTCTATATTAAACAAACAGTCTATTCAGTAACAACTATTTGGAACTATTTCTTAAGGAAATATACTTTACTTCAAATAGCAGAATAAAACTAATAACATACAAGTGGTTTTAGTTATACGTAACAATTTTCTGAGCAAACTCCTATATTAATATCTTGCACCTCAGCCCTTTGGTGGTCAATTACTTTTAGCTGTTACATTAAAAAGTAAAATTCTTATTTTTCGTTATAGCCACCCACCTCTCTATATGAAATCAGTAACTATTATTTATGACAGTTGTCACACTCTGCCTTTAGTATCTGGCCAGTACCTTACTTATATTACGAACACATTCCAGCAACTCAGTTAAAACAAAATGTCAGAAACTCTTTTTTACTGAATCCTGCTGTAACAAACCAACAGAAAAAACTCCTCTCCCTTCTCCAGAAACCATCTAGATTAAATGCTTTGTCAGCTGGATTCTAGGTGATATGGCTCTCAAGTTAACAAAAAACATTAACCAGTATATGCACTCAAAAGTAGCTTTTATTCACTGGTACAGAACCAAAGCCACTTTCAGACTACCAGGAACATGTGCAACTACATAAGCTATACAATTATAAAGATGTTCTTAAGAAAGTAATATTTGAAGAGTAACAAAACTCATAGTTTATTCGACCTGCATATAAAACCGTTGAAGTATAATACATTTATCACATTAAAAATGCATCATTAAAATTTAAAAGCAGGTGCAGTTACTCAATAAGCTAATGGTATAGTCTGAAGACTCCACTCAAGATTGTATTGTTGAATTCCCATTGGAATAAAACAGAGAGAGAAAAACAGAGGGAAGGAATTGGAGTGACCTTGCACCAAGGTGTTAGTGCCTGATCCTATGTTTCTGGTAGACTGTGGTTGAGCTCCACTCTGAGGATCTTTAAAGCACTGCATTTTCTCTGCTGTGAGTGGATGCATGCTACAAGTGAGCATGAAAAAAGAGCAACAGCCAAACTCTACAGAGAGGTACCTGTGGATGACTCTGCATGACAATAAGCCAAAGGCAGTCTGATTAATGAAATCAATTAATACATATAAACAGGAAAATAATAAAAATTGAAGCAAGTGACAGTTACTCCCAGCATTTTGAAGAACACATATATTCATAAAATGGACTTGCATAATTCCTGGAGAAGGTGAATAAGTGAGGGGATTTCCACCTTACATAGCACACAAATTAGTGGCCTCAAAGAAGCATAATTTTCAAGAAGTTTTCAAGAAGTTCTATCTTGTTTGAGACAAATTTATTTAATTTAACTAAAAGTTTCAGTTCAAAATCCATTCTAATTTTGTAAAACAACCATTTGTTTGGCCACATAGATATAAGACTATTGTCAGATGCAGCACATCACAATTCCCTTTGGTAGGAGTTTGCACTGTGGGAGCGTGTATATATATCACAGCTAGTTTGGCTGGGAGATTTACATCTTCACTGTCTGAAGTTTAGGATATTCTCTTTGCCCTAAACTTAATCTGAAAAGAAATTATGTCTTATTCAAATCACTCCATGGTGTAAACGGATCCATGCACAGTTAAGTGGGGAAACTGGGGGCTCCACTTCCAAACTGCAGCATGAGCACAGTGCTATGTAATCAAGGCACTCGACTTCAGTAGGAACCACATTTGGCTGAGTTCCCATTGCAGGCAAAACTTAAGTGGATTGATTTAGATGATGCAAAGTATTTTTTGCCTTGAACCTTGGGAATATTAGGGATTTTCTCTGTTCATGTCGTATTTTTGAGGGAAAGAAAAGTAGGTCTGGGCTGGAGGTACAGAAATGACACAAACTGATAGGGGTAGGCTATCAACCAGGCAGCCACATTCTTTTCAGGAAAAGAGAGCTGAAAGACTGGGTTGTCTTAAAAACTGCCTTTCAGTTCAGCCTGTGGTCAAAGTATTGGTATTTAAATGCCCATGTGTTTTTGAGGTCTGCTTTATTTAGGATAGAACTGCAAGGATGTAGGCCATATAGTGCCAGGTAACATTCATGGGTTTATTCACAGATGAAGTCTACAAATAATCACAGAATCTTTTAGATTGAAAAAGACCTGTAAGATCATCAAATCCAACCAGTAACACAAAACTGCCAAGTTCACCTCTAAACCATGTCTGCAACAAGTCTGCCACTCAGCCATATTTGTAAGTGCCAGATCTGCACGGTTTTAAAATGCCCCCAGGGATATGATTTCGCCATTTTCCTGAGCAGCCTTTTCTAATGCTTTACTGCCCTTTCCTTGATGAAATTTCCCCCAATACTTTATGTAAACCCCTTCTGGCACCTTGAAGCCATCTCCTCTTTTCCTATCACTTATTCCTTGGGAAAAGAGACTGACCCCCAACTTGTTGCAACTTCCAGTGGTTGAGAGAGTGGTAAGATCTTCAATTCTCACAGCTCACGTTCAGCTAGCTGTCAACCAGCACCTGCTGGTCCTTTTCCACCAGGCAACTTCCCCACCACTCATGCCCTGGCCTGCAGCACTGCATGGGGTTGCAGGACCCAGCGCTTGGCCTTATTGCACCTCATACACTTGGCCTTGGATCCAGCCTGTCCAGATCCTTCTGCAGAACCTTCCTACCCTCCACAGATCAGAACTCCCACCCAAGCTGGTGCTGCAAACTGACTGAAGATGGGCTCCATCCCCTTTTCCAGCTCACTGATATTCACCCCAATACTGAGTCCTTCCAAATCCCACTTACGACCAGCCACCAGCTGGATTTACTTCCATTCACCACAACTCCCTGGCCCTGGCTATCCAGTTAGTTTTTTACCCAGAAAAGAGTACACCTGTCCAAGCCATGGGTAACCAGGATCTCCAGGAGAATGCTCTGGGAAAAGGTGTCAAAGTCTTTAGAAAAGTCTGGGTAGACAACACTCTACAGTGTGTTGTTTTCCCTCACCCACCAAGTAATTCACCTTGTCATAGAAGGAGAGCAGGTCAGTCAAACAGGATCTGACTGTCATAAACACATGCTGGCTGGACCTGATCTCCTGGTCGTCCTGTACATGCTGTGTTGACGGCACTCAAGATGAGCTGCTCTGTGACCTTCCATGGCACTAAGGTTGAACTGGTCTGCCATCCCCTGCATTCCTTCAGGGTCTTCTTGAAAATGCACATCACATTTGCTAACTTCTGGTAAATGATTGAAAGTGACTTGGTGAGCACTTATGCCAGTTCCTTTATTACCCTTGGGTGGATGTCCTCTGGCCTCATAGACTTGTGTGTGTCCATGTGCTGCAGCAGATTGCTGACCATTTTCCCTTGGATTTTGCAAACTTCATTCTCTCCCCATCCCTGTCTTCTAGCTCAGTGGGCTGGGAACCCCAAGAACAATTGGTCTGACTAATAATAAAGAGTGAGTTAAAGACATTAAATGCCTCAGCCTTTTCCTCACCCTTTGTCACTATGTGTCCTCATGCATCCACTAAAGAACAGAGAGTCTCTTCAGCCCTCCTTTTGTTGCTCACTACTTTATAGAAACATTTTTAAAACATTTCTTATGCCACTAACCAAATTAAGTTCTAGCTGGGCTTCAAATCTTCTCATTTTCTCTCTGCATAATTTCACAATATCCTCATAGTCCTCCTGAGTGACCTTCCTCCTCTTCCAAAGTCCATAAACTCTCCTTTTTTTTCCCTGAATTCCAAACAAAGCTCTCTTTTCAGCCAGGTCGCTGTTCTTCCTTGCTGGCTGATCTTTCAGCACATGGGTATGGCCTGCTCCAGCACTTTTAAGATTTTCTTCTTGAAGAATGTCCAGCTGTCCTGGACTGCTTTGTTCTTCAGCACTGCCTCCCAAGGGACTCTACCAACCAGACTCCTAAACTGACCAAAGTCCACTTTCTGTAAGAGGCAGTTCTACTTACTCCCCTACTCACATCACCTGCCAGTCCTTCTCTGTTGGCAAACACCAGATCCAGTCAGGTGCCCTTCCTAGTTGGCTTAGTCACCAGCTGTGCCAAGAAGTTATCTTCCACACACTTCAGAGATCTCCTAATGAAGTGGCCAGCTCTAAAAAGAATTAAGAAATATGTTTATCTTTTGTTCATTTTTTCAGTTGGCATCTGATAAAAGTAAAGAAAAATAAATGCTACTGTTGACAAAAAGGAAGTGAAGAGGAAAGAGGTAAAAATAAGGAATTTTAAAATATTGCTTGAATCCTTCTGCAGATTATTGGGCATTTTGTCAGTGATCAATAAAATTTTATGACCCCTCAATATTGGCTCAAAAAGCTTTGCAATGTCTGTAAGGCATTATGAAATGTGAAAGTTTTATGAAACATCAAACTCCCACAGCTTCCAGACACATTTAAATAGTGGGGCATTGCAGTCAGAAGCCTCTGTAGGAAAAGTGCATGGAGCTTTTGACAAAAAACAGCACAGCCCTGTGGGACTGTTCACTGGGTAATGGGAAAATGTGTGTTCCTCTCCTGCCTCTTCTGAAACAATTGTCCTCTGTGGGACAACTGTGAGAGATGAAGAGGTTTTTGGGTCCTGTTTCTTCAAACATGCCTAAACAGTAATATGCAGAAGTAGCAAATTAAGTGAAGAAATACATTATTCATGAATATGTGCGTATGCATTACAGAAATTGTCTCCTTCACTGAGCAAAGCTTTGTCTTGTTGGAATTGATATGGATATACACTTTCTGAATGTAGGCCACACAGCATCAGGTTATCCTGCTTTACTGTGTAAAGAGACAAAAATGAGGCAAGGTGTCACAGACTCAGATCTTACTGCTGAAAAGCAGTGAGCTAAATGATGCTTAACTGAAACATAACCTGAAGGCCTGCAAAGAAAAACATTTTTGAGGTGTAAATTCTTTAAGCATGGTTGGCACGCATGCCCCAAACATGAAAATATCTGAAGTGTACACACCTGAAGTATACATAGCCTTACAGAACACTGACACATGTGCTCTTTTTGCATATAAAAGTATTATGCAAGCTTCAAACTAAATGATGCAATGCACTTGAATATCTCAATAAACTTAATACTTTTAAAAGAATACAGTTAACATATCTGGAAGCAGATGAACTCCCAGTATAATTAGAAGTTCAGAAAAATCACTATGATTCAATATGTTACATGTTTCTTGAATTTCACTGGCAAAGTACACTGCAAATTGGCCCAGAACTCATTATCAGCTTGGAAGTTGAAACTGTCATTCATTTTCTGCTGATCAAACAAGGAAACTTAGTTTGGTATGCTCTTAAGTTTTCTATCAACATAAATGAAATAGTTAATTTTTCAGTATTTGTTGTTCATTATTCACTAAGGAAAATTATCTGTTTTATAATTTATCATTGATGTTCTATTTATGTACCACGAGTGGTTGTCATAATTTGTTTTTCATCTTTCAAAAATTAAAGATGAACTAGTTCTTTTGTTGTTAGTCACAAATGAAAGAAATGAAAACTTGTTCTTCAGGTTCTAAATCTATATGTTTGCACTAGCAATATATTCCTCTCAAGAGAAGTCACCTTTATTGTGAACTTTGCTGAGTTCCTGGTTTATTGGTTAACACATTAAATAGTATATTTAAGGGACCACTACATAACTTACTGTTTGATCCAGAAAATTTGCACTGTGGCATTAATATATTTTCAATAATGTTGCATATTCAACAGTTTTTAAATATTTTCATCAATACTGCTCCAAAATAGAAGCAAACACTTATAGACAGATATCTTTATTCCCAGTTCAGGTGTTTTTTTTTTAATTGCTTCGCCTCTTGACTTTCGAGTCTTGTCCTTACCACATTGAGTAGTGAAAAAAAAATCCACCAGGTGTTCAAATTCGTAAACACAGATAAATTTTGCAGCGCGTACAGAAAAAGCTGATGAATATTCTTACCACAAGCTCATGTCCATATGTTTAGACACTCTCCAACTACAGTACTTTATGTATAGGAGGCTCAAGTCTGAGCACAGCCTCTTCTATGGATGACATTGCAGTGCCTCTTCAGGGACACAAGCATACACAGCCCCAGAAATCTTCAGTGTCCTAAATTATTGATTGTCCACACAAAGTTGGCAGACATGATGCAGAAAGACCACATTGTTTCTGACCAGTAGCCAAAGGAAGGGATATCCCGAGAAGCTAAAAAGGCACCATCCCCAGCTGTCATTAGGGAACAAAATCATTCCTCTCATATTTAAAACAGATCATATAGAGTACTTTGTCTACAAACTGCACTTCAGTTTCCTAAATCTGTACTGAAGTACAGTTTTGGGAAGATGTGCAAAGTTTTCAGGTGTTTCTAAGTGAACCTGAGTTCAGTGAAGAACAAAGATGCCCAGATCAGCTATTAATATGTCTTTCAGTGACCTACTTTAATTGCATACAAGTTCTAAACTGTATCATGCCTGTCTTATGTGTGGACTTTACAATCACAGAATTCCAAGAGTAAAGTCAGCTGTATGCATCATGATCATGCATGCTACAGCCCAGTTGTCTGATAACCTGTACTGTAGCAGGGGAACGCTCAGACAGGACAGCCTGAGTGGATCCATGCCTGAATTCCTGTATGAAAAATTACTGGGAGATTCCATGTAAAAAGAAGCCAGCCCATGTACTGGTATGGCTCCCTGATGTCTCAAATCACTTTTTTATTGATAAGGTGTGAGACTGGGCAGTGATTGACAAGCACTTGGAGCAACAAATAATACTTTGAGAATAACATTGAGAGAATGATTTAGAAGTGTTTGACATTATATTTAAGTATGGTTGATAACTGGTGATAACAATTGGTGATAACATTACCAACATGCCTCTTTTCTTTAGGCACTCAAGATGTATAGAAGTTAGGCATGTAAGGGACTTGTTTCAGGAAATACAGACAAAAGTGGATGTCTCAAGCAGAAAGTGAGTTGACCCCACAGGGAAAAACAATCTGTTAAGAACCCAAAACTCTTGGCAGGCAGCCCAGACCCATATCTTTTCTTAGATAAAATTCTTCACAATGTACAATTGAAGGGAATGTTAAAGGAAATGAAAAACCTGGATTGTGATACTAAAGCTTTTTATTTGAGTTCCTGGCTAATTGCTTACAGACATTGTAGTAACAAGTCAGGGCATTTGCCTGTGTTCCAGTAAACAGTACAACAGCCACAAGAATAGCATATTCATTAGTCTCTGGGGTAGTAAAATATGATTATCTTCAATTTCAATGTGTACAGTATAATTTACAAAACAATTGTATAGTACAGACACAAGAATAATTTTGGAAGGCTAGAATTCCTTCTTGAAAAATCACAGCATTAACACCCCTAAGCTTAAGGAACTGGTTTGACTGGGTATACAGAAAATATTTCACAACATAGATATTTTAAAAAAATAAGTTTAAAAGCTCAAAGACATCAAATTCCATACCACAAGTGTAAGATAAGTCTTAGAATGTCACAACACAAGTTCCAAAGTGAACCCAGTACAAATTCTGTGAATGCACCAATAGCAGAGTGATTTTTCCCATAAAAATAATTGGCAACAAAGGCATCCTAGCAGGTCTTACAATCCCCATGCAACACAAGGCACTATTTGGATTGGAAGTATTGTGTAGTAACTGGGGCACACCCTGTGTATTTATCTGAGATGTCTACACTTAATTACACAATAGATTTTTCTCTGCATAATTATTCAGTATTATTTACTTCCAGGGTGGCTTTTCCTTAGCTTTCAAACAGCTTTTTATAATGTTCTGAAATATGCAATCTCCTCCAAAGGGATGCAGTTACAAACTGTATTCAACCCCAGTGGGCTGAACATGGATTCTCCTGTCCCATTTTACAGTTAAACAATGACTGGACTCCTTGCCAATGAGGTTTTGGAACTCTTTATTCTGTTTTCAAAATAGTTTGCATTCTACAAATTTGTAGTTTTGATGATTACTATAGGCTTTTTGTATTGAAAAATATATTTTCACAGTTAAGGGATTTTCTTTCCATGTATATAAATTAATCGATGGTAGTAAATTCTGCAGTTCAGTTTTGATAAATGTTGTCTGCAGTGGGCTTTAAGTAACGAAGAAGACAATATCCTAAGTAATTTTTGTGTTGATTTTAACCTGCATCATATGTGTCCATTTTTAATAAAACTACTGGTAACATCCAGTTCTACAAGTGAGAGAAACTGATGCACTTCCTAACTCCTGTTTCTAAAACTCTGGAGATGAGAAGGGAGGGAATAAGGAGTATGCCTGAAATTTAAGTTGCTCTTTTGCAAACATCTGCTACTCAGATACTCTCTTTTGTTTCAGTTGTAGCTTTATAATGTTTTTGTACTTATCCTTATAGTGACAAGTAAAGACAAATCATTGCTTCTGTTAAATAAATGGGGAATTTAGGCGAAGAGAGGGATAGAGGGATTTGTTCAAGGTCACTCGAGCACTCTAAAATAATGCCGGAAAATGAATTTTTCTACTCCCAAGCTAACAAGTTATTAAATCACATTTCCTCTCAGTGTGGTATTATACTCCAATTTGAATTGGGGGGGAGGGGGGGGTTATAGACTACTTTTGCTATTTGTAGCTGAAGGCATGCAGAAGAATGGAAAGGAATGGAAGGAAGATGTTAACAATGAAAAAAAAGTCTGCTCTTACTGCTAGAGTGAAAAAAGGTGCTATAAACAAGTTTCATTTCATAATACAGAGAAGGCAAAGCTATCTCATGGCACAAAGTTTCTTTATGCAACAGAAAAATATTAATGCCCATTCTCTTAAGGATGCTACCAACATGTTTCACTTTACTACCTTGTCTGAGGCAAATTTCTTTTCAACCTGGCATTTAGTTATCAGTATCAGTCTAAGTAGAGCAGTGATCCATATTCAAAACAAGGAAGTAAGGTATGGCAAAAAGATAACATGACTGCTACCTAATAATGAGATATTTAAACACAGCAGGACACTTGAAAACATGTGGGTGTAAATTCACTGAGAAGAGGGGGCAGACCAGTGTTCATTCCATAGCTGTTCCCTCCCTTCACAGGAATGAGGAGCCACCACCAGGCTGACCGTACATGGGCACAGTGATCCCAAAACCTAAACCTCTTTATTCTTCAGAGGACCCAAAGCTTAATCAAAGCACACACAAACTTTCCTTGTGGTACTTAGTGATGTGTTTGCAACAAATATCTGGGAAACTTTGGATTTGGGAGGAGGATAAAAGATGTGCAGCCTTGTACATTAAATATTTGAATATGTTTGCCTTTCCTTATGTCCTCTTACCTTACATATGTCATTTGTTTTCTGACAATGTGAACTTTATTTGAGGTTTTGTCAAGCCATAGCTATGTTTTTACAGAGAGAGAACCATGTGGACACAAATGGGGTCTGGGGATGCTTCTCAAGGGATTGAGAGGGAGACCATTTCTCCTCTTTTACTTAGAGGAGAAAATGCATCCAATATACTACAGGTTTGGTTTAGCTAACTTCTATATTTGAAGAACAAGAGAGAAAAAAAAAAAGGAAAGAAAAATAATTTAGTTCAGTTCTATGAATAACTGGGCAGCTATAATTTAGCAGCCCAGTTCTGATCGGAGTAAAACAGTAATTCCCTTAAGTTGGTGAAATGGTGCTGGATTTACCTCAGGGCAGAATTTGGCCCCCCGCTAGTGATCCAGCTATTAATATCTTTGCATTGAGAAAAATCATTGAATAAAATAATTACCTGTCTTGTCAGTGGAACTGTTCTTTTTTTTTTAATGTCCTACATAAAATCCTTAGACCAAAATTCAAAGCAATGTAGAATAAATTAATTAATTGGGGAATTAATTGGGCCATGTTGCCTTTTTTAAAACTAAGCTGTGTTTTAGTTATATTTTGTTATGTGCCCAAAGGCTCCTGGGCATGGATGGCCTATAAATACAAATGGATAACAGATCATTAAGAATAAAGCTACCACCAAATAGTTTCTCTGTTTTCCCCATCCAAGTCTCAGCGCAATAATAGTGGAATGGTAGTGAAGAAACAGCTGGGGCTGTGAAAAAATGCTATGGAGAAGATTGTTTTGACAACAGAGGTGACTATGTTTCAACTCATTGTTCTTTCCCACCTCCTCCTCCTCCTTCAGCCTCCTCCCCAGTCCTTCACTGACTTTTCATCTTTGTTCATGGTTGGCAGCAATAAGGTAGTTCCCATTTCCATCCTGCTTACATTCCCTCTGATGTGATTCCTGCAGGAGCTGATCTCAGGCACCTCCTCCTTTCAGCTTCTTCTCTTCTCTTAGGCCTGAAACCCTCCTTTGTTTAACCTCAGCTTCACCACACACACAAGTGCTGTGTAGAGCAAAACCCCATAGATCTGCAAGACCCTCTTTATTTTTCATGTTTCCCTCTCTTTTTTAAGCTATATGTTTTATTGTTTTTTCAGGCAGTATCAAAATATATCTTACATTAAAAAAAATACTTAAAAAGAATCTTTTGACTTTACCAGTTCTTGATGTAAAAACCCACCTGGCATTTTGACAGCAAATGATTAAAAGCCTTTCTCAGTATTTTACAAGCAAATATGAATTTTAACAAGATAACTAAACTTACAGAAATGAAATATTCTATTGTTGTCTAATGCTAAACTAGCTGTCAAGTTTGAGACACTTGCAGTTAGTGTTAGGAATGATTAGAATGAAGATATGTTAAAAAGAAATGCAGGCCAGGTTTTGCTCATGTGTTGCAGATATAAAATTCAGATTTATAGACTCTTTGGATGACACCAGCAATAAAGTGGTGATTTTGTTCTGGGGTTTTACATTCTGCTCCACAGATTAGTATATATCATGTGCCTACATTTGTGTTTTAAACACACCAGTTCTCAAAGTACTTTCAAGTTAAGGTATGAGAGAACTTTGCTTAGAATGGGCTGTCAGGAATGCTGGAGAAATTAACTGAAAAAATGATTTTTTGCAAACTTACAAGAAGAGACAGTGAGAGAAAAAGTAGGCTTGAAGTGCCAGTGCAGAGAGAGAGGCAGAGAAGTCAGGAACCCAAATAGCTTTCTAAGGAGGATGTGGGAAAGGAGGGAGAGGCATGGACCACTGTTTAAAACTGCATATGAAAGGAACAAAGCTAATGGTTCAATGTAAGGACCTGGATGAAACTACACTGAAACAGTCGGAGACAGTGAGACCTCTTCATCTAAACACAAAGAACAATGACAGAATACGGCTGAAATAGCACTGATATTCTTCCCTCACAATTGCTCTCTTTTTATGCACTTTCCAATCACTGTAAAGAATACTGGCATTCTGTCTGTCAGTCAGGCCCATGATCCCAATGTCTCTGATGGCTAAGGGATCATTAACCTTCCAGCAAAGCCTTCAACGACTCTAGAGGTTTCTTCTTGCGTGGTATCTCAGCATGCACATCTTCCACTCTCTCGTGTAGTCAGGTACACAATCCTGAGGAGTGGCTGAGGCAACTGGTGTTGTCTAATCTGGAGAAAAGCAGTCTCAGGGAAGACCTTCTCACTCTCTACACTTACCTGAAAGAAGGTTATAGCAACCTATGGGTCAGTTTCTTCTTCCGGGTAACAAATGACAAGGCACAAGGAAATGGCCTCAAGTTGTGCCAGGGAAAGTTTAGATGTTATATTAGGAAAAAAAAATCTTCACTGAAGGAATGGTCAAGCATTGCAACAGAATGTCCAGGGAAGTGGCAGAGTCGCCATCCCTTGGAGATGTGTATTTGTCTACTTAAAAGATGTGTAGATGTAGATTAAATAAGAATTAGTGGACTTGGCAATGCTGGGTTAATAGCTGGACAGTGATCAGTTGGATAACAATGATCTTAGAGGTCTTTTCCAACCTAAAAATTGTATGCCCCTACACCAGAACCTACTTCTGGAACCTACCAGAAGACAAATTGTTCTCAGGATGTGTTAACTTTTCTGTAGTGCTGTTATAGTACCACTTCTCAAGTTTTGGTGCTGTCTTTTTTGGCTTATGAATAGCACTGTCTCAATGCCCGTGAAAAAAGAATTATCTGGACTGGAAGTTTACCTAGATTCATCAATAATAAAGTGTTATTTTACAACAGTTTGAACTAATGTTTGCAGATAGTCAGCACTTACAACTTCAAATGTGTTAGTTGTGATTGCTCTGAATGCACCTTTTTACCATGTGATGTTTTGAATCATGTGTTTTTGTATACGTTTCATATTCAAATGCCAGTCTTGAACAATCTGAGAAGTTTGGGGATAACATTGCATTTCCCAAGTTATGACACTAGTATGTGAGACAGAGCTCTGAATTTACTTACTCCTTTAAAATAAGTATTTCTGCAGAGTCATATAAGCTGATCTTTCCAGTCATGTTCAGCAACTGGACCAAATGAAAAGCTGTGAGTAAAACACTGTTCTGTGTGCATGGATATGGCAAAATCTCATCTGTGAAGGTCAATGGGTTCTTCTCTCTGTGAGCATGGAAAATCCACTGCTATATTTATGACCAAAAATATAAAAACACTTTCATATATTAGACTTTTAAGTTCTTCTTGTGTGGCATTGGAATTCCCCTTATGAAGACAGCAAAATTAAGAGATTGGGATACCGAATGAGTGCATGGCTTAAAAGCCCAGAAGCTGGGGGGAGGTTTCACTTATATAAGGTTACACTTATATGAAGGTTTCACTCATACAAGCAAGTAAAGTCTTAGTCAACTCCACCAACATTGTTCATGGACTTGTATTCAAAGTACCTCTAAAAGTTAGGCTGAGTTCATAAATCTGAGGTAAATCTGCAAGTTTTACCCTAAGAACAGCTAGAATTGTATATCTCTCTACAGCACCCACCCCCAACATTACTTCTCTGGCTCTAACTGGAGAGCTACTAATACTGTCCTGTATCAAAGGAGGCCAAAATGAAAAAGAAAAAAATAGAACAAGCAAATCAAATGTCTCAGTGCTCTTGTCTTTGCTGGAATGTGTAAATCAGCCATTACTATGTGTTTCTCTACAAAATCTGTGATTTTTTTTTTTCTGTTTGGGAAAGAGTAAGACCCATGTAAGAGGAAGGTGAGGCAGTCTTAAGACTAGGTTTAAATTCACAATTGGCCTGATTTTAATTTATAAAATTCCTTTGAGAAACTAAAATGTAATATGAGAAGGTGTGTATAATGTAACTATTAAAAAGAAAATCAGACATTACTTAGGTATCCTGCAAGACGGGTTTTTGAATTAAGCAGAATGCATGCAATAAAAATGTAACAAAAATGATTAGCATAAGTAACTGAAAAAATCTGATTATAAGAAGGCAAAGTAGTTTAACACACAACCACGTTCATAAGTATGAAATATTATAATTCTATTGTCTATTCTTTCCGTGAAAAGTTAGCTCCTTCAGGAATGTCTTAATGAATAATAAAACTGACTTGATTTTCCCACTGCAGTCAACTTTGCTGTCAGGCTATTAATGATTCATAATGACTGTATGTTTAATAGTTTTATGCCAGATAAAAGCCATCCAACAGAAGCAAGTAGCCAGTGTCACTTCTGCAGCTACTCTCTTGATATTTTCATTAATATTGGTAAAAACAATCTCTAAAAATGCAGAACAGCTGAGTTACAGTGGGAAAATGGTTTTAAATCACCCAATAACATCAGTGCTGAAGTCATATAAAATTCTTTATTACATTACTTCTGCTGTAGAAGAAAACACATAGGACAGGACTGCATGTGGTTCATAAAAAGTAGCATATTTTCCTATTCATATCATTTCATTTTCTTGTATATTTTATTTTCATAATGCAGTGATTTGGATAACACAACTAGCCAATGCTTAAATGAGAATAAAATGTGTGCTCTGAGAATAGCTGAGAAGAATAACACTCAAATCAGTTCTGCACAAGATGATAAACATTCAGACTGCTCTGAAGCTGCAGGAGTTTATCTACTGTATATGTAAATGTTTTTCTTTTCTTTTAGGAAAGCCTTTACAAGAACAATGTCCTTTAACAAAGGTCTAAAAATGCATGTGAAAACCAAACATAATAACACTGTTATTCTGCCACTTATTAACAGAACAACAGGTCTTACAACAATTAGATATGAATATTGCAAACTGAATTTAATATTAAGCTGTCTTTGAAATGCCACTTTGCAGCAGGTTTTCAAATGCTTAAAGCACAGCGGGAGGCTAACTCCATCTTCAAATATTAAATCAAAACCTTTTTTAAACCTGATAAATCTTTCTGAAGGCAATTCTCTCCTATTCAAGAGAGAATTATTAAACTATCAGGCAAGGAAACTAAACCTTGCAGCCTATTCTTGGCACATGGTGTGTACCCACAATGATTAAAAACAATAATGAAAAGGATTAATAACATCTTAGAATAGTGTCTGAGAACATTCTTAACCAAACACAGGGTATAAACTGCTAATAAGTCCAGTGAATTGGAAACAGAACATATTCAACATGGTCCCACTTCCTCAGCTAGAAATCTCATGCTAAATACAAGTCAGTTAGAAATGTTTCCTACAGCCAGTTACATGCCATTGAAAAGACCAAAGATCTTTAGAAAAGGGTAAATCCAAGGACATCTCACTGAAGAGCACCATAGAAGAATCACAGAGACACATTCTGTGCTTGAATATCTGCTCTTAATAGCACCAGGAACTGTATGCAGTCTTGATATATTTGGCCCATATTAGTGACATAAACCACATATTAAGCCACATAAAACAATACATCTCACAGAATTCTGTCCAATCCAATTTTTAATGTCCCAAGTGAAAAAGCTTCCCTTGGAAGATAGTCTAATAGTGGCATTTGGCAAGAAATATACCTGGTTATTTTGCCTGCATTTATCTACTATTTTTCTTTTCAGCTCTAGCTCAGTTGTGCCAAGACTTATATCAGACAATTCTTTTCTGGCCCTGACAGTTCCAGGGCATTTTCAATGTGTTATGCTCTTCCTTTAAATATTGCTACATAAGTTTGCCCATTTAGCTTACTAATTCCTACCCCTCCACCCAATGTCAATAATTTCTTGTTTCCTAATTACTTTGGCACTTTCCAACCTGCAGTCCTGATAACGAGATATCCAGGAAGGAACGCAGTACTGTGGATGGGATCACACAGGGTCCTAGTGAAAAGGATTACTCTCTTCATGCTCTGTGGTGAAGTGCTTCATTCCAAAATGGATGGCATTTTTTTGTATTGCTTCACATCACAGGTCAACTTCCCATTTAATAAGGCTTTCTTCACTCCACATAAATCCTTTCAGTTTCCGTGTGGTATTGGTATTTCAGGTTATTTTGTTTGTTAATTCATACCAGCTTAGCATGTAACTGACTTTGATGTTTTTTATCCTAACCTCTCTAGGATGTTTTTTATTTCTCTTCTATCTTTATAATTAGTCCTCTCACTGAATTTGCTATCTTCCAAATTATTAAAGGTTAGATAGAAGACTGAACCTAAATCCCACCAATACTCTTTAAGATACTTCCCCATATGAGAGAAAAACTACATTAAGTAGTTGTCACATATGTAATTTTCACGTTGCTCATTCACATGATAATGGCCTGGCTGAAAATCTTTTCATACTTTTTTTTTTTTTTTTTTAATATGAAAAACAATTTGCATGCATTTCATCTACTGTTTTCTTTTTTTTCCTTTGGACTATTTCCACAGCAACCACAACATTTCTCTGTGATTACTCTGCATGGGTGACCTCAAGCAACCTACCATTGTTGTTTCCAAATTAGGAAACAGGCAGGCACATGTCCTGGCAGAGGGTAGAAAGCTCTGGATTTGCCTCTCAGCTGGTATCTGCCTCCTCCCAAATGAGATGGAGACAACCAAGAGGTTTTTGTTTTGTTTCAGAGAAGTTTGTTTTTTGTTCAGTGAGTCACAGTCTCAGCTGCACTACTGCGCTTTTGGTGGTCACATCCTGGCCACCCTGCTGTGAGGTTGTGTGAGGGCTTCTCCATGTCTGCTTCAGATTTTAAACACACCTGCTCTATTTCAGGCTGGAGTAGAAAAGATGCTCCAATAGCCAACTGTGATTTCATCTGGAGAAACTGGAAATAACAGCAGCATGTTTGATATCCCAGGTCATACCGAATAAATATCAAGACAAAATTCAGCTAATTTTCACATGATAGGGTTCTTTTGAGAGTAGGGGTTTAAGAGCCCTCAGGATTCTAGGAGAGGTACAATATGCTCAGGATTTATGGCTACACTTGAAGTTCATATACACTAATATAGACTCATGCAATGCCTATACCCTAATAATATTTATAAAATTCAGCAACCTGCCCTCACTCCCAGTGTCAGTGCTAACAGGAATATCTGGCTGTAAAGACATATAATCCTTTCTGATTACAGTATTGCAGGCTTATGGGTAGGTACAGAGGCTGGTAGGATGTATCTTTCCCTCAAGTATCCTCTACTTTCTCAATAAAATTATTAGCATCTTTCATTATAATATCCTTTGCAAACACTTTGAATTAGTTTTGAGATTCTCTGACTCACATAAACATATTGCATGTATTGTTTTCACCTCTTCTTTTTATGTTCTTATAAATGTCCTGGACAGTCTCTCAACAGCTAAGCTTGCAGTTTTAAGTTCTTTGTCTCCTTATGTGTAGTGATCTGAAGCAGGAGTTCATTCTAATTATTTATTTTTATTTATTTATTAATTGCTAATAATTTTATACACAAAAAGTTGCTTTCCCAGCAGTCTTCCAACCTGAAACTGTGGCATTGGCACTGTATTTTGACATATAATGTTACTCTCTAGCATCTTCTTTTTTATGTCTCCACTTGAGGGGACACCTGAGATTTTATTTCATTTACAAGAATCACTCAAGTCAATTTCAGCTGTGCCCACCATTTCAGAATTAATAAATGCATTGCATTTGTCTTGTCTATTTTTTCCAAATATCTCAAAGCACTCCAGTTCATTGACACTTTACATGTTTCCATCTATTTCCATCTTCCTCCACTGTGTGAGTGGATGCACTATGATTCCTTGTAAAATTCAGGTCTGATTTAAAGAGTACCATGCCGTTTCCTCCTACAATCAAACCAAGCAAAAGCAAAGCAAACCTAATAAAAGAACCAAATAAAATCAAATTCTCAGAAACCTCAGATTTGAATGTGTTTATTTTTTACTTATTTGCTTAAATTAAAGCCTAAATAAAGCAAGCAAGTTTCTTACTCCTCCATAAATATTTTGCTGACCTTTATAGTCTTTAGTGCTGATCTATCTTCTTACCCACTCCTAATATGGGAAGGAAATCATGCTATCATTAGGATTTGTCTGTTTTCAAATCTATTTTGGAATTCCTGATCTTGTTCTCAGTATATTCCATAAAGTAAGGTCAAGTGTGTCTGAGTCACTCTGGAAATTCCCTGGCATTATTTAGGAAACTTCTCATTTTTATTATAACATGGTTAGATGGATATCTAGAGGTGGATGATGCTAACCTTTCCTGCCTGAAGGCCATTTTTTTATTTTAATACTCTGAAGTGCCAGCAAAAGGATTGAATATATATTTTCTCTTTTAGTATTTATCTTTAAAGTATTTTGGGGATTATATTGTCTAACAAGTTTGTCTCAATGCCATTACCTTTTCAATGGCAAAATACCTACAGGAGTAAATAAGTTTAAAATGTTCTCTGTGTGATCTCTTCATGTCCCTTTTCTAGATCTCCCATCTCTTATTTCTTGACTTACTACCCGTCTCATTGCATTTTGGTCCTCATCATGCCATTTGTCTGGTTTACCTGCCTTCACTCTTCAGCAGTCTTGTAAGTCTCTAAACCACTGTCTCAAAGGAAACCAAATAACAGATACAAGTGAGGTTGACATTCATGTAATGTAACTCAACAAAAAGTTAAATGTTCAGCCTAGGTGAACTGTATTCCTCTGTTATCAACCCAGAGAGAATGGTGCTTCCAGCCTGTGATATAATCCATACAAGTTTCTAAACAAGGTGGAATTAGTAATCTTCTGAGGAGATTTGCTCTGGATGTGTCTAGTTCTTTCCATTACTTTTGGGAAAGAATGGATACTATCTACTTGCCTCCCATACAGACAGCTGAATTTAGAAGAGAAACTTTTATACTTCCCATGTTCCTCAAAAACAGAAATCAGCCATACCTACTGTATCATGACATATACATTTTCTCTCATGCCTTTGAAATCAACTGTCATTTGATAAAGGTTTTAAAAAAAGGTATGCACTAGAGGTGCTATCTGCCAGATGAACATCAGCATTCATTAATTCACCTTTGGAGTTCTCATTATTTTCCTCACTTCTAACACCCACTGCCTGTCTCCTGGAAGTAGGACATCTGGCAAAAAAGTGAGAATGTTAAATCCAGAATAACACATGGGGTGAACAAAAGTAGTATAGGAATGGAGGTAATAAACATTTTACTGCCTTTTTGTTTTTTTTAAATAAATCTCAGTTTGTGTATTTTGTGTCATTTGTGGTTATGGTATGACCTAGATTTGGAGCATGTGAATCCACGTTTCCTAAGGAGTTAAGTATTTGGTAACTGCTAGCTGTGATGGATTTGACACAGGCACCAGTGGTGTATTTACCTGACTGGGAGACATGAGTCACAGCATTTTGGAATGGAGAGACCTTAAAGCATAAATCTTCTGTATCCTGGATGACTATTTTAACAGTCTTATTATTATGTATACATTGGTAGCACTATAACACTTAAAAAAAATACTAAAATAGTGATTCAATTTCTGTAAGTGCTTCTCCTTGTGTGTAATTGTCACCATTTAGGAGTTGAAGAGCACACAAATAGATTAGTCTAAATGTTCTGTTACAGTGAATAGAAAAAAACATCCAAGCACATGCAAAGTCAGATGAATCAACTTCCAGGGATTCTCTGCCCACAAAACATGGAAAAACCCAACTTTTAAATACTCAGAGTTAGAGGGAATAGATACCATACTACAAAACAAAAAGCAACCAACAAACAAATGAAGAAGAACCCAGATGTCCAAACAGGGCAGCTAGTTTTGTACTTATTGTTTCTTTCATTTACACATGCTTTTCAGGACTGCAAAAAGGCCCCCTTAAACTAGAAGAAAGTTAAGATTTCATATATCTCTCCCATGCCGTCTGCACTGGCAATCCTCCTCCACCGTGGTTTTATTACAGGACTCTCCCAGCATAACCTCCACCAAGTCTCTGTTCCTGCCTAGGAGCAGACTCTGACGCTTTGGCCCTTACAGAACCCAACGGGAAAGACACGTAACGCAGGTGGTGCGCCCCATGAGCAAATGGAAAGGTTAAACAGTCATTAGGTATTGGAGTAAGCCTGTTACAAAGCTTATGAATATATCAACAATACCACTCTATCTAAGGGGATCCTCTGTTCAGTCCAGGTCAGCTGCCAGCAACCACAAACCACATGGAGGGAGGAACCTGCAGCAATCAAGTATCATATAAGGACAGCCACTGGGAAAGAAAGTCCTCACTTGCCATGATCACAAGCCTTATTGAGGTTAGAGGCAGAAAGAACAACACCTTTGATTGGCACAAATTCTGTCTCTCTCTTTTCTGGTGTACCTCCTCTCGATCACAGCTACTCCAAACACTGTGCTGCTGGTGGAAAAATGCAGGTGCTTAAGAAAGGAGTGAGCATCAACACAGACATCTGTTTGGTTAGGTCTCCTGGAAGATCCATATGAACCACTTGGAACACACAGCCAAGCCTTGAGCAAACATTTCCCTGAGGCAGCTAAGAGACATCTAGAGATTCAGTACATTGGACTGAGAAATATCCTTACCTCAGCAACATTTGTTTATAACTTAGGCATAACGTATGATGCAGCTTCTGAGCTGTGTGATTTATCCAAACATCTAAAAGAAAGACATAACATTGCCAGAAGCTTATTCTGGGGTGTCAAAGCAGATTCAGGTTTTTGCATCAATGGCTGACAATCCTGGCTCTTCCGCTGAAGAGGCTGTCAGTGCTTTTCAGAACATGTTCTTAAAAAAAATAAAAGTCTGCACCAGGGGAAATGTCTTAAAAGCAGTTACGGAGAATTTTCATGGAGTCTCAAAAATAACACATATTGCAAAATGCTGTTCACAAGAGCACTGAAAATTAGCACTGCTCTGTACAGCGTTTCTTGAGAAAATCACGCAATGTGATTACATACCTCTTGATAGGAGGTGTCAACTCCTGTGTTAGGGCCAAATTCCAACCTGTGTAATTACCTTCTGCTTATCTAAATTCCCCTCACAATTGCAGCTGAATAAGAGCTATTGTTTCATTTCACACCCTAAAATGTTGATAGGTGCAGTGTTAGTGTACCTCTAACCAGAGGTGGCTGCATCTTGGTCTTTGGTTTTGCAAGAATTTTCACTTTCAGAGAATACCAGACAATTTATCACTGTACAGACATTTAATGTAGATTTTTTTCTAACTTTGGAAGTGTGAGAACTTGTAGCTCAAGGAAGTCACTGTGAGATAGAGAGCCTAAAACACTTGATGTCTCTCTAGGATACAAGAGTTACATATATATATACACACACATAAATTAATAATTAATATATTATATAGCCTATATATCATATATTCTATATGCATTCAGAACAGAATCAAACTTATTCTTTCATAAAATCTTTTACTTGAAGCAGACTAAAAAGTAATATGGAAAATTCTGGTTTTTCTCTCTATTAAAATTTACAGCTCATATTTGCAAAACCTTTCAGAGTCATCTGCTACTAGAAAGTTGGCTAACTCAGAAAAGAACAGATGAAACTGGTAAGATCTATGCTTCACCAACATTCATGTCAATTAATTTTTTGTATACCGCTGGGCTTAATATAGAACTTTCTGGAGTAAACAGGCATTTATTTTATCAGCAATACCAAGGTTATTTATAACTGTTTGTAGCCCTTCACCTTTTTCTTTTTTCCTGAGAAGATACATTTTGCAGAAACTCAGTTTGTGGTATTGATTTGAAGTAAGGATATGTAAATACAAATCTTTCAGATAAATAAGAAATTTGATTTCTTAATGTTACTTTTAAAAAAGGGAGTGTGCAATGGAAACTGTTAGGAAAAACAAACTTGGTTTTGTAGTCATGTCATGTACCCTGGGTCAGGTATTTTTTCTCCAGTCAGCCCAGTGTTCTGATATCTGGCAACAAATTCCCATTTATACATACCTTTGTACTTCTTCCCATTTTCTTTCAAAATCAGAGTTTATTTTTCTGTTCAAGTTCAGAAAGGCCAGACGCTATCATGTGAAAAAGATGTAGGAGAAAAAGTCATCATTCAAGGACGTAAAAATCCTTATGGAAAAAAAGACTTTAGAATGCAAAAATAGCTTTTGTTCTGTCATTTTGGAGCTTGACTTCAGTTTTAGCCATTGCTTTCACATATTTTTGAACTGTTGCACATGTTGTATGGAATCAACCCTTTTTAATGCATAAAGCCAACCTGTGTTTTCTCTGGAGGTAAGTAGCCACACAAAGTTTTGGAAACTGAAGTAATTATATAACATCTACCTTAATACATTTAGCATAGTGGGAGAAAACATCAGAACTAGAGGTTTAACCTGTAAAGGGATTGCTCCAAAGTTCAAAACACATGAACTTTCCTTCTCACAAAAGTTGTGGACACCACTGTTCTGGGACAGAATTAATGTTATGCAAACTTCCCTTTGCCTAACTATATTACCCAAGTCAAATTAAATCAAGTCTCTAAAGAGAAATTTAAAACTTGACACATATTCCTCACTTGACTTTATTACACAGTTGCATTTGTTAGTAATTAAATGCTGACAGGGCCATCCAATTTAAATGAAAAGGACGAGAGGGTAAGTAGACACCAAAAATGCAAAAAGAGAAAGAAAAAATTATTTAGGTACATATAAAGATATTAATTTAGTGACCTAATATATCAAGACCATTGCCCTGTAACTCTCCCAGAAACGAATAAATCTGCAATACTGGTTTGTGATCTTGTGTCACAGCAAAATCCTTCCCATTTCTTCCCAGAGAAGCTAACTTCAAGTGGTAGGTTTGGTTTCCTAGTTACACCTTCCTGAGACACTATAATAAAGCAACCACAGAGTGGAAGTTCTTATTGATTTGTAGCTTATTCTTAAAGGACTATTGTCATGGGTTAACACTGGCTAGATGTTAATGCACCCATGAGTGTATGCTTTTCCTAATGAGCTACTGTGAGATGTGGTCAAGAACAGAGCAGAGCAGGCCTAAAACTTGAAAACAGAGAACAAAACTTTATTACATTACATAAGAACAGAAACAGAAAGGGAAACTCTAAACACACACAAAAACAGAAATGAAAACTTCCCAGAACATTTCTTCTCCTCCCCCAATTTCCACCCCCTACACGTTACCCTCCATAGCCCAAAACCTTGGGTTTCAAATCAAACAATCACCACTCAGGAAACTAATCTTCAATTCAGCAAGGGAGAGAGAAGCCTCTCTCGCACCACAGACTGCTCCTCAGAAAACACGGGTCTACCCCTTTATGTGTTTCCATGTCACCCGTGGCACCATCCGGAGAAGTTGCCGTGGTGACATCCTCTTTTCCATGTCCAGTGCTCTTGTTGGTGGAGGGTTAAAAAATATAATTTCTAGATTGAGTAATGTATAGGGGGAGGAAAGTAGAGAACGTACAACTGGAACTTACGCAGCTAGCTGGGAACAAGCGTCAACAGCTCCATGCTATTGTTTTAACCAAATCAAGTGTGGATCAGGGTAGAAGCGTAGGTATGATTTAAGATAGTAACTAAGGAATAGGATAATCAGTATCTAGGGGTGGGGGTTAGTTAACATGTGTATAATTTAAACTATAAAAATCACGAATCGACTCTGTATGCTTTGGACATCAGATTTGGGTGTATTATCACCCCGGTGTCCCGCGCGCTGGAATAAAGAACCGCATATGATCGCCTCTGTGTAGTTATATGTTTTCCTACGCTAACATTTTTGGCGACCCAGGACGGGACCTTGTGGGCGCAGCCAGGACCCCGCGACCCGATCACGCTCCAGCCGGCACCGGGTGATTTCTCGGGGAGCCCATCGGAGCCGCGACCCTCGCCGCTCACAACGACCCCTGGTGAGAGGTAAGGTTCTTTATTCTCTGGTCTGGGGGCCTGCCATTAAGACGCAGCGAAAGCTACGCTTGGTTGGGCAAAAGGAATTCCTGGTGGTATTGCCTAGGCAGCCGTCCGTCAGACATCGCGAAAGCGTTGCAGGTTCGGCATCTGTGGTTTTTATGTATCTGTAATATGGAGAAACTAAAAGGGTTAAAAGAGGTTCTGGGCAGCAATAATGCCTCTATACCAAGTTCTTCTCCGTTGGGTTGTTTGTTGGCACATTGGAAAGAGGGGAACTTCGGTCAGGAATTACGAAAAGATAAGTTGATTGAATATTGTAATGTTCACTGGCCAAAATACGCTTTGCCTGAAAATCAGAGGTGGCCGAAAAACGGGTCTTTTGATGTGAAGGTTATTATGCAACTTAGATTGCTTTGTACACAAGATGGAAGGGTAGAACAATTACCATATATTGACTTATTTCTGTGCTTGCTTGAGAAACCGGTTTTGTGGCTTGACAAAATGAAAGCAATGAAGCTTGAGAATAATAAGTGTCTAGCTTGCGTCCAAAATAAGCATTGTATAGAACATGCAGTTTTAAGTGAAATTTTAGGGGGAAAAAGAGATGAACTAGAATCGGAATTATTGGTATCTCCCATAGCTCCTAAAACCACCACGGCCCCCTCAACACCAAGTTCTACCCCGCTCACCCTGACCCCACCTGATTCTCTTACACACCCCTCGCTCGCGCCAGCACAATATGTTTCACCCCCACCTTTGTCTGCTGAAGGTAATTATCCTCCTCTGCCTGTGCCAGCCGCTCCTCCGCTTGCTCTGCCTGCCCAGGTGCCGGTCCCTCCTCCGCTGGCTCAGAGAACCCCCCCTTCTCCACATACACCTGCTCAAAGCTATCCTGCTCCCCCGCCCACACCCGCTGAAAGATTTATCCCACCTCTAACACCAGCTCAAGGGTACCCTCCGCTCCCACCTACACCTCCTTCACCAGCTTCTGGCCCGTCTGCCCCCCCTGTATCCTCCCCTCCCCGATTCACCTGTCCAGGATGTGATTGTGAGGCAGAAGCAAAGGGGGAATGTGAAGAAGACAGATAGAATGGAAAGTAGTGACAGTGAAGCAGATGAACTAGACGCCCCAGTAGCTCACCGAACACGAGGAAAACTGGCCCTGGAGTGGCCTCAGGCAGGAAAGGGTATATTAAAATCAGGCAAACAAAAGAGAACGATTATTGCACCACTAAGGCAAGGGGTGGGAACTAATGGACCCGTCTTTGTAAAGGTACCCTTTTCACCTGCTGATTTAGTTATATGGAAACAATCAGCCGGAACGTATAGAGAAAACCCAGATAAGGTAGCTCGTGTGGTTAAGATGATAATGAAAACTCAGAACCCTGATTGGGAAGATATTCATGTCATATTAGACACTCTGATGGATGAGACAGAGAGAGATATGGTTCTTCGAGCAGCGAGAGAAAGAGCTAGAGAAGACATACGAAATGGTTTGGTGACAGGGACACTAGATTATAATTTTCCCACTGCAGACCCAGAGTGGGATGCTAATGACCCCTCTGGAGTGGATATGTTAAGGCTAAAGAGATATCAGGAGTGGATTTCAGTTGGTGTTCAACAGGCAATACCTAAGAGTATGAACTGGTCTAAGTTGTATGAAATTCGACAGGAAAAGAAAGAATCTCCCACTGCCTTTCTAGAAAGACTTAAAGAAGCAGCTAGAAGATATACTGATCTTCAAGTAGACAGTGAGCAAGGAAGGACTCAGCTTGCCTTTATTTTTCTGGGTCAGGCACAGGAAGATATTAGGAAAAAGCTACAGAAACTGGAAGGTGAAGAGTTAAGAAACTTAGATAAGCTCCTAGAAGTTGCCTGGAAAGTTTATAATAACAGGGACAAAGAAATTATCAAGAAACAGGGGCAAAGCCTTTTGGCAGTCTTACAGAGACAGGGGCGGAGACATGGTAGAAGTAGTCGTGGCGTTAATAGAGGTGGCTTTGGCAGAGGTTCTAGTCATGGTAGATTAGGTCTGAATCAGTGTGCATATTGTCAGATGGAGGGACACTAGAAAAGGGAGTGTCCAAACCGGTTTAGCCAGAATGGTCAGCCTCAGTTAGACAGTATGTTTAATCAAAGTGGTGAGCATCAGCTGGATGGTATAGCCAGGGTCATGGTTTTACATGAGAGGGAGCCAGGATCAAGAGAGCCCATGGTGACTTTGCATTTAAAAGAAAAAGACGTAGATTTTCTCATTGACACGGGGGCCACACATTCTGTACTAAATTATCTTGAGAGGCAAATCGAGAACAAGTCAGCAGCAGTCATTGGAGCCACAGGGAAGGAGGAGGTACGGCCATTCTTGCAACCCCTAGAATTGAGCTTTGAAGATAAGATCTTGACCCATGAATTCTTATACATGCCAGACTGCCCAACTCCGCTCTTAGGGCGCGATCTACTGGCAGCACTAGAGGCAGTAATTACTTTTGAGAATGGTGAACTCGTAATGAAAATTCCGGAGTCTAAGACAGGAAAGATTTTGATAATAAAAGAAAAACCAATTTCTAATATTCCTAAAGAAGTAGAAGATGCAGTAATTCCCTCTGTCTGGGAAACAGATGTACCTGGAAAATCTAAATTGGCACAACCGGTACATGTAGAGTTAAAAGAAGGAGCAAAAGCTGTACGAATCAAACAATACCCTATAAAACCAGAAGCACGACAGAGAATAGCAAAGACCATTGATAAATTTTTAAAATATCAAATTCTAGAAAAATGTAAATCGGAATATAACACCCCAATTTTCCCAGTGAAGAAACCCAATGGTGAGTATAGACTTGTACAAGATTTAAGAGGTATAAATGAGATAACAAAAGACATTCATCCAGTAGTTGCCAATCCCTATACATTGTTAGCATCCGTAAAAGAGATATATAAATGGTTTACTGTAATTGACTTAAAAGATGCTTTCTTCTGTATACCCCTTGACCAAGAAAGTAGGAAACTATTTGCCTTTGAGTGGGAACATCCAGAAAGTGGAAGAAAAACTCAGCTCACCTGGACTCGATTACCGATGGGGTACAAGGGGTCGCCCACTCTCTTTGGAAGTCAACTGGCAAAAGAACTAGAAATCTGGACCAGAGAAGGGCAAGTACCAAGAGACCAATATTTATTACTCCAGTATGTAGATGACATTTTGATTGCAACAGAGGAAGAAATGACCTGCATAAAGGTAACCATTGAGATCTTAAATTCATTAGGAATGGGAGGGTATAAGGTATCCAGAGAAAAAGCACAAATTGCCCAACAGACTGTGATTTACCTGGGATGTGAAATCTCACAAGGGCAGAGAAAACTGGGTACTAATCGTATTCAAGCTATCTGTGCTATTCCAGAGCCCCAGAATCTACACGAGCTGCGGATCTTCCTCGGAATGACAAGGTAGTGTCGCCTGTGGATCATGGACTATGGACTGATCGCAAAACCCTTGTATGAGGCTCAGAAGACGCAGCCGTTCACCTGGGGCAAACCACAGAAAGAGGCCTTCCAGAAATTAAAGGAAGCACTGACAACTGCTCCTGCTTTGGGGTTACCTGATCTGTCTAAAGACTTTCAGCTGTACGTGCATGAAAGGCAGCGACTGGCACTGGAAGTCCTGACCCAACGACTGGGAAGCTAGAAAAGGCCGGTGGGTTACTTTTCCAAACAACTCGACAACGTAAGTGCCGGATGGCCTTCATGTCTGCGGGCAGTGGCAGCTACCGTGCTGCTGATACAGGAAGCCAGGAAGCTCACAATGAGAAGACACATAGATGTCTATGTGCCACACATGGTAACTACAGTCCTGGAACAAAAAGGGGGCCATTAGCTCTCTCCAAGCCGGATGATGAAGTTTCAGGTAACCCTGGCTGAGCAGGATGATGTTGCACTAAAAACAACTAACCTCTTGAATCCAGCTCTATTTCTAGGTGCCACAGCTGAGGAAGGTCCATTAGAGCATGACTGTCTAGAAGTCATCGAGCACACTTATTCAGCAAGAACAGATCTGAAAGATGTCCCCCTAGAGCAACCAGAGTGGGAACTCTTTACAGATAGAAGCAGCTTCATGGAGAACGGAGCCAGATATGCGGGATATGCAGTAACTACAACTGATGTAGTAATAGAGGCAAAATCACTACCACCTAACACGTCTGCACAAAGGGCAGAACTAATCGCATTAACCAGAGCACTCGAGCTGAGTGAAGGGAAGACAGTGAATATTTGGACTGATTCCAAATATGCCTTTGGAGTAGTGCATGTGCACGGAGCTTTATGGAAAGAAAGAGGACTGCTGTCCTCCCAAGGGACAAATATTAAACATCAAGATGCAGTCCTACAATTGATAAATGCAGTACAAAAACCTGAACAAGTAGCAATCATGCACTGCAAGGCACATCAATCAGGCAACTCCAAAATTTGTGAAAGAAATCGAAAAGCAGATTAGGCAGCCCGTCAGGTAGCGCGAGAGGTGCAGAAAACAATGGCGTTGATACCATCAAGACTTAATATCTCTCAATTTAATTTGCCTCCGAAGCCAAACTATACAATCGAAGATGACAGACTAGCACAACTGCTGAAGGCACAGAAGAACGCAGAAGGGTGGTATGTAACCGCACAAGGACAAATAGTGGTACCTCCTTTGGTAATGAGAGAAATTTTACAGGTAAAACATAATGAGTGTCACTAGGGTGCAGAGGCGTTGGTAAAGTAGCTAAGACAATACCTAATCTCAGTACGGATGCAAACAATGGCCAAGTCAGTAATGTCTAAATGTGAAATCTGTCTGAAAAACAATCCCGTAG
This sequence comes from Prinia subflava, assembly GCF_021018805.1. Classification (NCBI taxonomy): domain Eukaryota; kingdom Metazoa; phylum Chordata; class Aves; order Passeriformes; family Cisticolidae; genus Prinia; species Prinia subflava. Next base: position 56,520,801 of record NC_086249.1, read on the forward strand.
CTAGACGACAGGCACAGTTAGGCAGAATTCGGATAGGAATAGAACCAGGAGACTATTGGCAAGTAGATTTTGCAGAACTGCCAAAAACTCGGGGATACAAATACCTGTTAGTAGAGGTTGACACGTTTTCTAGATGGCCAGAAGCCCTTCCCTGTCGCACAAACCAAGCAAAAGAAACAGTTAAGTAGTTATTACAGGAGATCATTCCCAGGTTTGGAGTGCCCCTAGGGATATCATCAGACAGAGGCCCACACTTCATAGCCACAGTAGTACGAGAGGTAAGCAAGTTATTGGGAATATCTTGGGACCTCCACACACCGTGGAGACCCCAGTCAAGTGGGCAAGTAGAAAGAATGAACCAGACACTGAAGAGGCAGATCAGTAAAATATGCCAGGAAGCCAAACTGCAGTGGCCACAGGCTTTGCCGATCGCATTGCTGAAGGTTCGGATAAAGCCTAGGAGTGAGATGTCAGTTAGTCCTTATGAAATATTGTATGGGAAACCATATGAATCTCCTAACCCCAATCCAAATGTTCATGTCACAGGGAAACAAGATGTGTATAATTATGTTCTGTCCCTCGGGAAAACTCTAGCTCAGCTCCGAAGTGTTCTCGTGTGGAACAGACCACTGGCCCTGGAGAATCCAGTCCACAATATCGAACCAGGAGATGAGGTATACATCAAAACCTGGAATGAAGAACCACTAAAAGAGAAGTGGACTGGTCCCCATCAGGTACTGCTAACCACCTTTACAGCAGTCAAAGTAGCTGGAGTGGAACCCTGGATACACTACACGCGTGTGAAGAAGGTCCCTCGTGGAGTCCAGTCGTGGGCTGTAAAAACTTTTGGACCAACAAAGCTGAGGCTGAAACGTCTGTAACTGTTCAAATGGTATTGGTAACTGTGCTCATGCTCTTCCTGTGGGTAATGTTAATTTCATAGATACTAATGTCACCAGTAGGGATTGCTGTTACTTTGGGATATGGGATACAGAAGGGTCAACTAACAACTCTTCATTCTAGAATGAAGAGAGAGATACAGGCAAAAACACAAGTAATAGAAATTTCTAATGAAATTCGGGCTGAGAATGTAATGATTGGATTGGTCAGAGACTTTGCCAAAATGCATAATACCAGCAGAATAACGGCCTGCCTGCCAATACCAAAGGCAGCAGGGGACCCAGTAAGCTGGAGAATAATAACGTCAAAATTACCTAAAATAAGAGAGAACAAAACAATTAACTGTAAACAAGTACCAGAGTCAAGGGTAGTGGTCAGAAAATACTGGAAGATAACAGAAGATTCCTATATGCAACCCATGAGAAAGTCAGAGTGCATTCTTAATAATAGCAAATTAGGACAAATCATAGAGTGGTGGGTTAAAGACCAAGACCTTGCAAAATGGCAATGTTAGTTTCTACGCTATCAAAAGATCAGAGACAACGCTACAGAAAGTGTTGTAGTGTGAAAATGTAAAGAGAAAGATTAGAAAGGACTAGAACCTTGAGACAGTGCATGGTCTGTGAGCATCCTCCAGAAATTCCAATATATGGAAAGCACACCCTGGTGCATTAAATGGAAAGGCTCTGAAAATGAGACAGATCCCACAGTGACAAATACTGATACTAGCAGTCAGAAAGAGGCAAATAAGGTAAGTTGGTGGGTATGTAAGAAAATTTATGATTGCACCTCTGACAATCTAGAAATAAAACAGTGGTCACCATTGGCAATAGCCTTACGAATTGGTTGTGCCTGCAGGAAAATTAAACACAAACAAAGCAAAATAGATTCTAAGATTATAGTAGGATGTAGCAGGAGTACAATTCGAAGTCCAGGACCATTTGTATGGGCAATGAGTGATGGCACATGGACAACACACTTGCCTATGGACGGGGAGGTAAGAGAAATCACCTTGGGCCTTCCCACTTTATGTCCAATTTAGAAGAAATCCCCATTTAACAGGAGCAGTGAAGCCTTGCAAATAAAAGCAAAGCGAGACGTCTCAGAAGACAAGAACCCAGATGACACTTAGAAAGAACCCTCTAGTAGAGTAAAGATTGAGTGGGCCCTAGAATCCTTGTTTAGTCCCATTGCAAATTATCGAAATAGAGAAATGTTATATAGACTCACAGGTCAAGTAGACAGATTAGCAAGAATCACACGAGAGGGATTTAGGGAACTCAATGTGCAATTACAGGCCACCACCAAAATGACCCTGCAAAATCGTTTGGCTTTAGATATGTTACTTTTGAAAGAACACGGAGTGTGTAGATATTTAAAGAGACAAATTGACCATTGCTGCATCCACATCCCAAATGTAACTGCAGATGTAGAACATGACATCAGTCAGTTAAAACAAATAGAGCATGAGGCACAAAAGGAACAAAAAGATTTAGCTACTAGCTAGTTGGGTAAAATCTTTGAAGGATTAGGATGAAATGTGAGTTCATAGATAAAGTCTATCCTTGAAAATCTGATAATTTTGCTGATTATATTTTTAGTAATTTGGTTAGTTTACAGAATCCTGAAAAGAGAGATACAGAAAAAGGCATCTTGGAACAGGACCATAATGAAGGCATTGGCACGGAACCCAGCACCTTCAATCCGCAACAACATCCCGGACAAAGCCTATGACAACAGAGGATTTGAAGATGAACATCCAGTATGAACTCTGAAGCCTAATGGACTGTATTAAGTGAAAGCATTTACACTTAGTATATTAGAGTGAAAATACTTTCAAAGGAAAGAATGTTGGTAGAGAGTTAAAAAATATAATTTCTAGATTGAGTAATGTATAGGGGGAGGAAAGTAGAGAACGTACAACTGGAACTTACGCAGCTAGCTGGGAACAAGCGTCAACAGCTCCATGCTATTGTTTTAACCAAATCAAGTGTGGATCAGGGTAGAAGCGTAAGTATGATTTAAGATAGTAACTAAGGAATAAGATAATCAGTATCTAGGGGTGGGGGTTAGTTAACATGTGTATAATTTAAACTATAAAAATCACGAATCGACTCTGTATGCTTTGGACATCAGATTTGGGTGTATTATCACCCCGGTGTCCCGCGCGCTGGAATAAAGAACCGCATATGATCGCCTCTGTGTAGTTATATGTTTTCCTACGCTAACACTCTCACCGCTGTCCATGGGCCAAAGCTGCTATAGGGCTCTTTTAAGGATGCTTGCATGCCAAGCTCTCCCCTTTTCACCCAGGGGCCGGGGTTCCAAGAGCAGGTCTGCCCTGAGGGCAGAGGGCGCCACCTCACCCTCCCCCTCTCTTCTCTGCTCACTCCACTGCAGCAAGTCGAGCTGGCCACATCTACCCCAAAATACAGTTTATGTTCAAAAGAGACAGTTGTTCAGTCCATGGCTAACATTATGCAAGAAAAGTCCAGCTCAGAAGCCACTCTTCTTCAATTCCTTGCCCATCTAGGGTTCTTTTCAATCATGCTTTATCATCTCTGTCCCAGGCTGTTTATCTTTCTCTTATGAAGCCACTAGCCATGAGAATCAATGTCTGGGAAAAAGTTTCCTTCTGCCAAGGAAGGGTTAACAGTTCCTGGTTCCTGACAGGGTCTCGAGCTCGGCACCTCTTTACACAGTGGGAACTTCTCCTCTCCCTGCTCTTTCTTTGCTGCTGCTTGCTGCTAATGTTCCAAACGCTGAAGCAGCAGTCTCTCCCCTTGGGGACGAGGCGGGGGCAGGGGGGAATGGGGACGGGGGACCGGAAGGCATCTCCAGAGTTCTCCACCCCTCCATCCTGGATGGGGCTGGCCCAGCTCCAGTCCTGTTCTCTCTCTTTCCCCACCCTGGGGCCCCGGGCCTACCTCAGCCAGGCCACATGGCCCCCTCCCCCACCCAGCCTGGGTAGGGGAAGAGGGAAAAGATGCTCCTCTCCTGAAAGCAGAGCCAGGAAAGAGGAAGTCCGTCCAGGAGGCCTCGCTTTTAACCCCTTGTGTCCTCAGAGGCATGTCTAATCCCTCAGTGGCCACTAAAGGTGCCAACATTCAAACCTGACCACTGATTGGTTTGACCTCAGCTTCCTGAAAAACTCATTTCCCCTCAAACCAGGACAACTATACAGCAGAGATAAAGCCTAAAGACTTTCTAAAATATACACCTGCTGAGGTGGTTCAAAATGGACCTCCTCAGATTCTTCCAGTATCATAGAATAATTTGGGTTGAAAGGGACCTGAAATATCTAGTTCCAATCCTTCTGCCATGAGCAAAGAACCTTCCACTGAACTAGGATACCCTTTGGTCCATCCAACCTGGCCTTGAACATTTCCAGAGATGGAGCATCCACAACTTCTCTAGGAAATCTGTGCCTCACCACCACAATAAAGGATTTCTTCATAATATACATTATAAACCTAGTCTCAGTTTAAAGCCATTCCCCTGTCCTGTCACTACACAGCTCTTGTAGGCCTCCTATAGGTACTGTAAGGTCTCAATTAGGTCGCTCCAGAGCCTTTATTTCTCCAGGCTGAACAATCCCAATTCTCTCAGCCTTTTCTCACAGGAGAGGTGCTCCATCCCTCTGATCATCTTGGTGCCTCTCCTGTGGACTCCCTCCAACAGGTCCCTGTCCTTGCTGTGCTGGGCCCCCAGGGCTGGATGCAGCCCTGCAGGTGGGGTCTCAGCAGGGGAGAGCAGAGGGGCAGAATCCCCTCCCTGGCCCTGCTGCCCACGGGGCTCTGGATGCAGCCCAGGACACGTTTGGCTCTCTGGGCTGCAAGAGCAGTAGAGAAACTCTTCAGAGCATTCTCTGCCCCACACTCTGAATTTTGAAAAATGCTAGAGCCCATGTTCCTAACTGGCCATTGGTTAGGTTCCAGATCCTGGCTTTTCTTTCACACACCTGACTGAGTGTAAAGAGACAAAGTTAATGATATTACTGGTAGGCCAAAGCAGTCAAGTCCTTTTGTCTAAATTCAGTTTGCAAGCTGTAATATATTTCTTTAATTTACTGGAAATATTACAGTGATAAATTAATTTTAAAATTGTGAGATTCTGAGAATGCACACTGATAAGTTCCAAAGAAACAAAGAAATAAAGAAGCTGTGGGCATGAACCACTGCTGATCAGTGTTTCTTATAGCACTTAAATATCATCCCAGGATAGAAAATAGAACTGGGCTACAGGTAAGGAATTCTGTGTGCAATCTACCCTCTGTTATTCAGTAAAGCTCTTAGGCTCCTGTGAGTGTTCTCATTCCCACAGTCTCTGTAAGGTCACAGTGGTTTTACACAATTCTTAATCACAGTTTCCCAACCAAAGCAACCTCCTTAGCATCTCAGACTGATGGGTGGGTTGTGATTTAGTAGTTATGGGTTTCAACAGCATCTAAGTCAAACACTGTTTATTGCTTACAGTTGCTTTCCTGTTAAATGGAAAATTATACTCTCCCAAAAAGACTTAAGTTTCTGGCTTTATTTCAACATGGTACTGACTGACATCTGCCAATTTACTTGTCATCATATTCAACATGCCAGTATTAACATTTTCCTAACTTATTCAGGTTTTTTATCACAAAACTACTTTTAATAGCAGCTCCTTAGGGCTATGAACATGTTTTTATTACATGATAGGATTAAAAAAATAAAAGAAAATCCATATTTATTCTTTATCATATATATAATTTATGTTGGGTAAACTGGAAAATGCTTTCAAGAATCAACTAACATGAAAAGCATATTTGATAAACATGAATCCTTTTTATAATTTATATTCTGTTTTTCCACGTTTCTGCAATATGTTCTGACTTATATCAGAGTTTGTTATGATTTAAATATAAAGATTTTTTTTAACTAATAATACAAAACACTATCAAGTGAGGCTCTCTAAAAAGACAAGAAGTCATTTAAATACATAATTGGAAATATCCAGAATTTCAGCTAAAAGCACAGGTAGTAGAAAGTGAATATACCCTGTTTCTGGGTTTCAAAATTGGAAAAGAGGGAATTAAATGAAGTTTCCAATCTGTCAGACACACACTCAGTGCATCAGACACTCAGTGCATCAGCAAGTTTTTGAACTCCTGGCTTCCAACTGCTTTCAATTTAAAAACAACAGAAATTTACAAGCCTCAATCTAATTTATTTTTTAATATGGAAGCAATACATAGTAGTTTTTAAACCCATGAAAAATATAAAAACAAAGGAAGAATGAAAGCACTTGCAAAAACTTGCATATTGTCATTCTTGTAAGTGCTTCATAATTTGTGGAAACAGAAGTCTCAATACTTTGTTGATACCTGGGAAGAGAATGAACACTTCCTTGTGTTTAGCAGTCCTTAGGAGCAGCATTAACCCACTTGGGTCCCTGGGCTTTTTGTCGGGTTAGTGGAAGACTCTGAAGCAGCCACTGCCAAAGCCCCTGGATTGGCTGCTCGGTGTAACCTCACACCCAGCAGTGTGCACCCAGCCAATGACCATGCACAAGATTAGCAAGGTCATAGTAGTGTAACACACTCTTATAACTCAGAGATTACAAAAGACATTAAAATTCTGATGCCCCATTCATAAGGAAAAGATTGTAATGAGAGCAGAGAATGGCACAACATTAATTCATTGTGTGACAAAGAATATAATGAGAATGGGAAATAGTACAAACATAACTCATTCTTGTTACAGCTTTAAGATTGTAATGTCATGGTTCATATCACATACTTACGAAGAAAGGTATGGTAAAAGAAGAGCTGCAATATTAAACATGGCTAATCTGAATGCAGCACACATTACTATAAATGCAATACAATAAAAAATTTTGAAACATTACTTAGAAATGGTTTACTAAAAGTGTTATAATTTCTTTGTACACTTTTGTTAACAATTTATTAATACTGTTGATATGAAGGGCTGCAGTGTGTGTGTGCATTTATTAACAGAGCTGTCCTCAAAATCTTTTTACTCTTGTATGTCTTTGGAAATCAATTAGAATTAAAAATAAAAATATTGAGGACAGTATCTGTGTCTCTTGTGACACACATTATGAATCTGCAAAGACACAGGCAGTCATGTTCAGTCACTTTGTCTGATATAGTGGAAAGAAATAAAGCCATAAAACAAGTAATGCATTTACCTCCTGAAATTATTGAATAACTTTTGTTATTGCTAGTCTACCACTCATTCAGTGATGTGTAATATCCTACCTAATGTAGCAAACTTTATTGAAACATGTAACTGATAAGAGATTAAAAAAATCTTTGACCATCCATCTGAGAGTTTGACAAAGCCCAAAGCAACTTGTGTCATTCATTAAGCTCTATGCAAGATCACCAAATCAATGCATTCTTTTTTGCTTTTAAAAGTAACTCTTCCATTGTGGTTATTTCTGTTAAACAGAAAAGTGGAAATATTCTCAAAGACACTACAAAAACATTAAAACTTCAGGGAGCGTTGCTGTGGAAATCATCTTGTCCAACTCCCCAGCTCGAGCAGGAGGACCTAGAGCCAGTGGATCAGTGTGTGCCTGTCACTTCTGTTCCTATGACTGGGCACCACTGAAACAAGTCTGGCTCTGTCCTTCTTGCACCCTCCTCTCAGGTATTTATGTTGACATTGACAAGTTTCCCTCTCCAGTTTTTTCGGGCCAAACAGGCCCAACTCTCAGCCCTTCCTCATGGAAGAGATGCTCCAGTCCCTTCATCATCTTCATGGCCCTTCACTGAACCCTCTCCAGTGCCTCCATATATCAAAATACAGTACCCCAGCTTTGAGCTTGCCAGTGGTTAGAGCTTACCGGTACCAAGTAGCGGAAACATCAAAAAAGATATTGCTCTTGAATATGAAAAAAAAAAGATAGAAACAAAATCATCAAAATATTTTACTCTTGAACTAGAAGATCTACCACTTTTCAGCTAAAATGGTTAAGACTTTGAACTAGATCAGCTAAATCAGGGACCAATATGACCCACTTACAATATTATTGGCAAATTTACAGAGATATGTTGTAATACAAACACAACATAAATTCTTTTTCTCTCTTCTAAAGTAAGAGGTAAAATATTTTAATAAATGTGAAATTGTACTATGTGGATTAAACTTAGTCTACTACAAGACAATTTCTTCTTGAAAATTGAAAATCATAACTCTTTTCAGTAATTCAGTTAAAAAAAGGAAATGCTTTTATGTGGTTACTGCTTTTTCTAATCTAGGTGGACTTCTTTGATTCTGTATTTGCATAAATTAGTAAATTTCAAAAAAAAGTGGCAAATGTGTTTTTATGGTGTTACTTACATTTTAGTATCCATATTACTTCCAGGCACATTGTCAAAATGAGGTAGGTGTAAAGACCATGAGCAGAGAAAAAAAATGTGATTGTATGAGGGATGTTATGACAGTTCTGTATGCATAATACATGCATCCCAGGAGGCAATTCTGCATCTGTTACATATATTTATGTATTTTTACTTGTAGTTTTGGAGATATTTAAGATTTACGGTGATAGATTTGATCCCCTTAAAGACAATAAAAGGAAACATGCAACAAGGGTACTATTTTGTTAGTGAGTGAAATGAGCTAGGTGTAAATGTTGTGCACCTGGTAGGCTCTGTGAAGGTTAAAGATTTTCTATTCTCTACACTTAGTAGCTTTTCTACAGTGGTTTTCAAAATACTTTCAAAACAAACCTCTAGTAGATTTGATCTATGTGCAGCTGAAGTATGTTTCTGTTCATTATAATGACTGAAAGAGGGTAAGAAAGCAATTGCTAGATGTTAAAGACTAACACAGGAATGATGAAGACATTTTGTGAGTGAAAATAAGAATCCTGAGGTCTCAGGGAATGAAGAAAGTGATGATAAATGAAGACAACACCACAAGGGTAAAAAGACAGAAAAGATAAAATGGCTAAAGAGACAGACAATTTTATACAACTAACTGTTTGAAGAAACAACTCACTGTGTTGTACTGTAATGACATTTCCTGACCATTGAATTTTCTATGAAGAGATAGATGAGCCTTCTACTGCCTTCCATTGCACAGCAGGTATTTCTTAGTCTCTGTTATACAGGAGATTCCAAAAACTGTCTTTGTGGAAAATGCCTAGATACACTTGGAGGACAAAAGACACTATATTTGCAATTTAATTTTGACTCTTTGAAACAGTGAGTTTTGTCAGCCTTCTTTGAGCATTAGAAGACCATCTACAGAAAGAAGCAAACAGAAAGATATGTCTTAAGGCATAAACCAGAGAGAGGCTTCACTATTCAAATGTACAAAATTCTGCTGGGGCCTCTTATATGGTTTTGAAGCTTCTTTGAAGGCATCTTATATTGGTCCCTCTCAGACACATGCTACTCTACCAGGTGAATTCTTTGTCTTTCGTGGTATTTCAAATATTATACATAAATTAAGAAAAATCCCAAACACAAAACTTTAAAAATAGGAACAGAGGAAACCCTTAAAATAGAAATACAAACTAGGCAATATCTTCTTCCAACTGTAATATTTCAAAGCCATTTTCATTTAAATTAAGAGCAGAAAAAATGGAAATTCTTTATGGAATATAATATATACCATGGAAGTTAGCAAAGAAGCTATTGCTACTAACTAGATTATAAAAGCCTATATACTACCAATAAAAAACATCTCAGAACTCATATATCCCTTTGCTGAAATGAAGAAGTCATACAGTTATCAAATGGTAGTAGTAAACTAAATAAAGTTTGTAAGAGAGATTTATAGTACAACATAGCATAAAATATCATTATTGTTATAGTGAAAAAATTACATTTACAGAGAATGTTTGAATATTATGTTGTATTTATCGAGCTCAAGGAGCTTCAGAGTTGGATCTATATGAACCTCATGACATTCAACCAGGCCAAGTGCAAAACTCTGTACTTGGCTCAGTGCAACTCCACTGACAATACAGGCTGGGAGATAAAGGGAGAAAGGCCTAAGGGTACTGGTCAATGAAAAGCTGGCCATGAATCCAGAAAGCAAACTGTATCCTGAGCTGCAGCAAAAGAAACATGTCTAGCAGGTCAAGGGACGTGATCCTGCCCTTCTGCTCCAGGCTCATGAGACCTCACCTGGAGTACCGCATCCAGCTCTCAGGTGCTCAACATAAGGAGTACATGGACCCGTTGAACTGGATCCAGGGAAGAGCCAAAAAAAAATTATCAGAGCTCCTCTTCTATGAAGCCAGACTGAAAGAGCTAGAGTTGTTCAGTCTGGAGAAGACAAGGCTCCAGAACAACCTTATTGCACACTTTCTGTTGCAGCCGCTCTCTTGTTAGAGGGTAGAAATGAACCAACACACAGACTTCTCATTTATCACAGCATGGAAAGGGTTCTGGTTGATTCCTTTTTACACTCAGCCATCCTGACTCCAGCCATTCACTGACTCTGGCTGCAGCAAGCTCCTGCTGTAGGTTTCCCTTGCAGCCTCTGACTGCTGGTTATTTCCTGCTAAACTCTGACTGCAGGTATTGGTTTGCAGGCTCTGACTGCAGGATTTTACCCAGCTAGATCATGACTGCAGGTTCCAACAACAGGCTGTAACTACAGACTCAGACTGACCTCACAGCAGTGATTCTTTCTTCCCAGGGTTCTTCTTCACCATCCTCCATGATGATTCCTCCTCAGCAGCTTACCCACTCCCTTTTATCACACTTATCTTTATTAGCTATAGCTGTGACCCATCAGGGTGAGGCTGTATTGGATAATTAACACAGCTGTTACTTATCAGAGGCAAAGTCACCTGTATTCCCTTCTACAACTTTCAATACTTAGAGGGGGCCTACAGGAAAGTTAGGGACAAACATTTTAGTAGGTGCTATTACAAGAGGACAAGGGCAATGTTTTTAAACTAAAAGAGGGTAGATTGAGACTAATGAAGAATATTTTTTTTATTATGAAGACGGTAAAACACTGAAACAGACTGACCAGAAAGGTGGTAGATGTACCTAGAAATATTTAAGCTCAGGTTGGACAGAGCACTGAGAAACATGATTAAATTAAACATATCCCTGTTCATTGCAGGAAGGTTATATTAGGTGACCTTTAAAGGCCATCTCCAATCCAAAATGTTCTATGACCCTATGATTATCAGTTCAAATTTCCCATACCGATCTATCCTTAGTTTCTTTAAGAAATTAGATGCAAACAGAATTTAAAAAACAATCAATATATAGTATTGCAAATAAGAAAATGTTTGTAACTATAAAAATCAAAATACCAACATTAGATAGCCAAAACATATTAGATACATCTGTGAGCCATACACTAATATGCTATTTTGAGTTGAGATAGAAATTTACTTGCAGTTTTTGTAAGCTGCAAGTCCTAGATATTGACATAGTTCTAGTCTAGTGTCACTTTGTAGTTAATAAGGGATTTATGTCAACACTTATTTTATCAAAACAGGTAAATTCACTAATATTGAAAAGTGGGAGAAGGGTGGAGAGAGAGAAGCACATCTTTATAGGTACCTCTTAATGAAATTTCTACCCTCCTTAAAAACATAAGTTCTACTAGGATGCTTAGGCACATTTCAGCAGAAGCCCTAGAAAGTCAAATATCTTTATACAAAGTATTTTTATGGCAATAAGAGTTTAGGTCAACTTTTGGTAACTGAACAGTAGGGATAATAAAGGTTTGTGACTCTACAGATTTTCTGCACAAGTATTTTGTTTGTTGGGTTTTTTGTGTGTGTGTGTGGTGTTTTGTTTGTTTTGTTTTGTTGTTTGTTTGTTTCTCCCCCCGCCTTTGGTCAAACTACAAAAGAATAGAATTTTCTGAAGTTCCAATATATTTTATTGTAGATGGGTAGAAAGACTGGATTTGCCTATTATGGTAGCTCTAAAAGCAAATTAAAGTTAATTTTGATAATTTTCAAACTTTTATTTTTCCTGTATTTTTGCTAATTTTTTCCATTCATCAGTAGAAGATAAATTAATGTGTTAAAGTTGAAAACAGCTATTTAAGTGGTTTAAACCTTACACTTAATTGGCATGTTAAAAGTTAAAGAGTCAGAGTCAACGCCAGTACGTAAAAATGTATAAGCACACAAATTATGGCACTCTGATCCAAGGCTCAAGAGGCATCATGCCATCCACTTCATTAATCAAGGGTATGCCCCAACTTTCAACACTTGATTTACTGTCATCCTTTGTACATGCTCAACTATAAGAAGATACAGGTCTCTCTGCAGTGGAGCAAACTTAGCATACAGATATCAAATTTGAGACTAATTTAATAAGCCCTTTTGCTTATTTTAGTAGATGCATGGTTTCTTATCCTAATCAAGACTGGGGCTGTTACTTCTGATATAGTTCAAGCCACAGCTGAGAAATGTAATTCTAGTACTCAGAATAATTTTATCTTTATTATAGTCAATGGTGTCAATTATGAATGGCTCCTTATGAAGGAAGACATCTATTCTTTAGAAAATGGATTAACACTGCACCTGATTAGGAATCAGTGCAATATTCAGGAGACAGCAAACAGAAATAAATTACTGTGGATTCCTAGGTTGAAATCTACTGGTGCCTCAGGGGTGAAGGGCTGTCTGAAGGAAAAACTGAATAGCAACAGAGCCTTCTAGTAAGAAAGAGAGCAAGAGAGCAGGGGAAAAGGGGAGGAGAATGAGGAAAAGAGGGAGGAAGGAAGAGGGAGAGAAAAAGCTTTTCTGTATGTTTCTTTAAATTTTCCCCAGGATATATAATCTTGTTCCACAAATGCTATTTTTTAATTAAAGTGCCATGAATCACCTCCAAACTCTTGTATACATTTGTGTCATCAAGTGTTCAGAATTCTCTAGGGGAAAAGTAAAGAATTATTCCCCTTCCTCAGTGTCCATGGCAAGATAAAAAGTGTAGCATACTACAGTCAGGAGTAGGAGACCAGGACACTGTGGTGTGCCATGGGTAGTCAACAGGTGATGCATGGAATTTTAGTTTCCTGTTCCAGTGCAAAACATTGTGCCATGGACTAGCTAACTCAGAACTATAACATAGTCCAACCTTGAGCTAAGAGTCTGCCTTATTTATCAGCCTATACAGTATCCTGAGGATACTCCTTTGCCTCTTGCAAAAGCTGTACAGTTTTCTTTGCACTCCACTGCTGAGAGACAGAATTTACTCAGAGGAATAGAGATCCTTGCTATGGCAGAAAGCAGACAAGGCTGATATCTTTCATCTGGTCAGGAAGTTCCCTATCTACTGGATATATATGTCCAAAAGGAAACATGATGTTGCTTAAGTAAAAACTAGCTTACCATCACAAATATGTGTTTGAGATGTCTGAAAGAGGTAACATCAATTTAATCTAATAATTGGGCACTGGATCACTTGTTAGAATATTTAAGTATTTTATTTCATAACTATTTCACACAGAAATAGTCTGTAGAGCTTTAACCACTAGTCTTGATTCCTTGCTCTAGTCCAACAAAACCTATTTTCTTAGGAGCTTGGCATTACTCTCCTTGTGAGTGTATTTTTAAGGTGACTTGTATTTTACCTGCACTGTGTGGGAAGGGTAAATCTGAATACCTGGTCTCGGGGATCTGGAGGGAGCTATTTCCATACTTTGTGCACTGAGCACCAATTAAAATGGACAGGTTTTCAGAGCCACTGCCACCAGAGCAAAGTCAGGGCTAGTTGTTTGGCATTTGCTACTCGTGGCCTGTTGCTTTACATTTGATTCGCAAACAGTGACCAGAGTTTGTAGATTACAAAGACTGCACTGAAAGTGGCTAGCACCGGTGTAATTAGGAAAATACAAAGCACTGCAATAATCTCTGAGAAGCTAATGAGAGAATAGTCAGTCTGGCTAATATAAGCCCCAGAATCAGATGTCTTCTTAAAATCCATTACTATAGAATTCCCATTGGAACCGTGGTTAGTTTCATCAATTCATGGCTTTATGAGCTAGCCAATTAATATGAGTGATATCCTGACTTCTGCACATAAAAACAGTCTCTCTCTAATGCTAGTATAATTTGGACATATAATACTCAAAGAAGTAACTTTCTGAACAGTGAAGATGGTACTCTATAAGAGCTCATATACCATTATGCAAAACCTGGATCACCAAGGCAATGAATGCTCTTTTTGAAACATACACTGAATAGCACATATCCAAAATACATAACAAACACTTGAAGTACATACAAGAATCAGCATCTGGTAAAATATTTGATGAATTATTTTCTTCAGCCTTAATAAGAAAGTAATAACAGCAATCTCCAGTTTCCCTAGATGTTGCCATCATATTTTATGCATAGTCTGCTACAGAGTACCATATTTTTTCTAAAGGCAGATACATTCACTTCAGTGAGAGTCACATATACTTATTCCAGAAGTGAATATGACCTTGAATTAATCAAATCAACAAAGGTATAAAATTATAGTTATTTCAATTGAGGCCCTAGATATGATAGTCACAGGTCTTTTAGAAAACATGTTACTTATATTGTCATTGTTTTTCATCGTTTCCAACTACATTGTGAGGGATCTCATAGTGGGGCAGAGATCAAAGCTATTTGAATATCAATACCAATCAGCATTGCTGACTCTTTCTGTTTACTTGACCTTCAAAGTAAGTAAGATTTCCTTGGAAAAAACAGAAATTCTCATATCATTAGGCAGACTCAGTGGTTTTAGTTTTGTCAAATTTCTTCAAACTATTTATTTGATATAACTTAAAATAAGGACAATCATAGCCTGATTTTTTTTTTTTAATTTTTGTTTGCCTTTTGTTTGTTTGGTTTTGTTTGGTTTTTGTTGTTTGGTTGTTTGGTTTTGTTTGGTAGCTTTGTTTGTTTTTGTTTTTAAATTCATTTTGATTAAAAGACATTGTACTTCTTTGAGATGAGAGCTTTATTATTTTGATTTGGGAGATAATACCAACCCTGACATTCAAACACAACTTGCAAGAGAGAAATAAATATGATTAGGAGGAAATAAGCATCTGCTTCTTTAAAATGTAGTATGTGTGCCATTGTGCCATGGACAGTAATTTTAAGAAAAACTATGAAAAATATCAGATACTTTTCTCCACCTGATTATTTTGAACTTGTCACATACAGGTAGGTATACAGATGTATCTATATTTTCACGCATGATGGTTTCGCCAAAAGCGGTGACATATATACCTAGACAGTATCTGGAGTGACTTTACCCTATCACCTTTAATAGGACTTTTAACATCGATTATCCCCTGTCATTCTTTAACAGAGATCCTTATGACCAGCAGGATTCAGGGACACCACATACCTAGCCTCAGTGCCTCAGACACACAAAGCTTGGGGAAGTGATTAACACCTCTAGTTGTTTGTATGATTTCTTACAATACCAGAGAGTTGCATTAATCCAACCATGGAGCAAGACATGTACTTTGAGAGGTATTGCACGATAGCCACTACACTCCAGAGAGGTATTACGCCCTTGGTCTTAAGTTCAGCCACTGAGATTGTAAAATAAACATATTTTAATGATTGCTTCCACCAGACTCAGGATCAGACCAGGAAGCCTCTTGATCCTACAGATAGGGATCCAGCTACCTTCAAAATCCATCCTTCAGTTAATGAAAATTTTTAGACAAATTAATCCTGGACAATGTAACCCAAAGCCTTCTGAAATTCAATTTCTATGTGATATATATTCTGTACAGCAGAATTCTCATCTGTGTCTTGACCAGAGAAGCAGTTTCTTCATCATTATCATTCAACAAGTATTTTTGAGAAGGCAGCTTGGATATACTGCCCATAAAAATATGATCATAAAAATTTCAAGTTCAGCCTTTCGCTATCTGTGGGTCCTAATTTTAGATTATGGAAGTCTGCTGAAGTTAAAATTCAGAATTAAGGACCTGGTTTGGTTTGTAAAGATTTAGCTAAAGATTTAGCTGAGCTTATACAGTGTAAGTAGGTAACAGATGGATCGATCAGTCTGTCCAAAACTATCTGTGGTCATTAGAGGTCAAAACACAGGAGAGTAAATCTATTCCAGAAAAGGGGCTGTGGAGGTATAAGCTTCATCATTAAAAAAAAAAAAAAATCCCCATACAATGAATATCCTGCAGATGAAAAAAGCTAGGAACTGTCAGCAAATAAACTCATATACACTTAATTTTCTATCTATACATTTCCGTATTAAGTTCCACCTTTCTCCTTTTTTAGGAAATACCATACTCAAGGAGGAATTCAAATATCTTTGTAATTTTGTCAGGGCAGAGAGGGTTCTGATTCATAATTTCTGAAACAGAGAGAGCAGGAGACAAAATATATAAGAATTCCAGCAAGTACTTTTTGTTTACTTTGTGGGTTTGTTTTGAAAAACGGAAACCTGTGAGCAAGTAACATTATCAAACTCTGAATAATTTTTGTACTCAGCCACATCAATTGCAGCTTCTCACACAGCTACCTTTTATTTACATGCACACACAAATATGTTGTCTTATTCTTTATTTTTGTCATACGAATCTAATGCGCATTGATAGCAGAGAACTCAATTCTTGCATGCAAAGGATGTGAAGTAATAGACTGATTTTCCCTCCTTCTCAGTGAGATTTTTCTCATATGAATGGATTTAGTGTTTGGAGGGGTTACAAAAGCACAGATATATACACCAACATCTTAAAAAATTAGCACTTTTATTTTTTCTTATATTCACAGGAAGTTACAGCTTCCTGATTGCCTCTGCCCTACCTACTCATTTAATTTTCAGACCCATCTGATCTGGTCCATGTGGGAATCACCAGAGACATCACATCAGTTTCTCAACCTCTTGGGAATTTGCTTGCTTCTTTTTCTTATGCTAGTTCACTTTGTCCTCCAAGTAAGAATTCAAATGTCAATCATTTTTTGTTCAATTTCATGGGGTAGAATCACAAAAATGGCAACCAATCCAATTGCAAATTACTTGATGAATCTTCTTTGAAGAGTTGCCAATAATGCTAATCATCAAATGGTTGAATTCAACTCTGTAGAAATGCATTTGTGAAGAACAGCAATCTCTGTGACTTTGACAAAGGAACTGCTGACTTGCCTTACTGTTTGTCTTTTGATGTGAAAGAGCAAATCGATTTATAGAGCTTTTGCTTGCAGATGTAGGATATGATTAGTATGCAGAAAGACCTTTCTACAGTGTCATTTGTTTATTTAGCTGTCTCTGCACTCAACCCTGATTGTGTATACTTAATTAATGTATACAAAGCTAAAAGAAATAAAATCCTGGAGCCATGATCATAGAATACTGTACTACATGTCATTCGTCACCGTGAAAATGCTATTTATATTTTATTGGCTACAAGGAAGGGAAATGCATACATTTAGGAACCTGTTTCAAAAAGTCCTTATGTTTGCCAAAAGCAGACAGTTATATTTACACCAAAAAAAGTGTCAGTGAAGGCGGTTAAATTGAAGTAGAAAGTTCTTTTTTTCCCAGTGTTTAAATTTTTATTCCAAACAGTTGTTGAGTCTTTATAAAAAGGTTCCTCTGATGCCTTCCTGAGGTTAAAGTACTCTGTAAGACATCCTAAGAGACCTGAATCATCCCATTCTTCAAGGCCTTCTGGTTCTGTTGTTTGGAAATTTTAGCTGAGAAAGAGTTTAAAGAGGAAAGGAGAGACACTAGAGACCTTCATGTCAATAATGAATGATCAATAGAAGTCACACACTAGAAAATTGACATTCAGTCAGCAATTCTGTGTTATTCATGCACATTTTACATTGTCTGTTCAGGTTTGTTGTTGGGAAAGTAGATACAGAAAGGCAGAAAATTTAGAAATCACCAGAATACCAAATAATGGAATCCAGAGTGACATCTAGTGACATGCTGTATAAGAAGCATGAACATTTAATTACAGAAATACACTGATTTTACTAGTCATATTAATTACAGCTTTCCAGAGAAATGCCTTAAAAAGAAGTTTCTTAAAAAATGCATTTCATAAGTGTATGGGACCATTCACAATCCAAATTACTAAAATGTTTGCTTTTGCCTGTTGTGAGCAGCAATTGACGTTGAAGCAAATTTTCTGCAGAAACATTCTAAAATAAGGATGCTATAACTAGTTTGTCATTAGGATTCGCCTTATAAATAACTTCATGGATGTGGAGGCCTGTGGGTCCGCTAGGGGACTTCCTGGGGCTCTGCCTTGGAAGTACAGACCCCTCTAGGGTGCCCCAGACCCTAACCTCTCCTATGGACCCCCAGTTTAACTGACATGCTGTCAGTCAAGCCCAGCAACACAGCCCCTGTCAGCCCATTGGCTGTTACACCCCCGGCTGACCATATGGCCAGGTTGCTAGGCGGGGGTCTTTGTTCCTTGTAATCCCATTGGTTTGTACACCTGTCCGTTTACCCTCCTGTTTTCCGATTGGGCAGTATACTCCCTTCTCCCACCCACACATCTCAGTGGTTGGTTGGTACCATTGGCTCCACCCCCCTCTACCCACATAAATGCCTGGGCCCTCTGACTGCTAGTCTTTGTTCCCGGGCTGTTGTGGTGTGTTGGTGAAGTGAAGTACCACTGGGAATCCGCACATTGACCCTTCCTGCCTCCACTGTTACAGTTAATCAGCTACCGCGTGTGAGGGTAGTGTTTGTTGTGTGCCTGGTGGAGCACTCTCCTCATGGGGATGCTACAGGAAGCAATCCACCAACTGCTCATGCCGCAACACGTGAACTCATCTGCAAGACCTTAAACTCTTATGTTCTTCAACCATGAGCACTGAGCCAAAATAATAAGTTAATTAATCTCATTCAGGCTTTTGTACCATATTTTTCAAGATGGCAGATTACTATCTGCATGAGCAAATTGAGTTTTATCTCTTTTAAACTTTTTCATGGTATTAAGTGAAGAATTCTGGTCACTGAAAATGCTGTAAGGAGGGAGATTGCTATTAAAAAGTTGAAATCCAGAATACCCTCTTCTCAACTCAGTGTCCGTCAAATACTGACACATGATAATGCACTTGATTTCCATGGCACAAATAAGCAAGAGAAATTCATGTCATTAAAAGAATAAATCTGCAAAGATCATGGAATGATAAAATATGGTAAGGAATCGTATAGAATTCTCCAGGTATATTTCTTAAATAACATAGAAATACCTTTGAAAAACCACTTGCCAATTATGTTAATGATAATATGCTTCCATAAGTAAGAAAGTGAAGAAATCCCTCCCTGGGACTAAAATAATTGTGGGTTGTAATGGATTAATGTATAAGTTACTTTAATCAAATTTGCTCCTTTAAATCATATCTTTGTTAATTTTTCAACTTCAATGTATAAGAAATGTTTGTCATTTTCATATTTTCACTAAAATCATTGCAAGCACAGAGAGGAGGCGAGAGAGAAGATATCACTTATTAGACTGATTAAGCTTCCATGTCAGTAACTTTAAATCAACAAATCAATTAATGGGAGAGAGAAAAAATTCTTAAAATATTTGGAAAAATAATACTGTATTTGATTTGTCTCTGGGGCCAAGTTCTTTCTAGATAAGAAACCAGGGTAAGTTGTCTTATAAATAATAATGCATTTATGCATTTATGGCATAACAGCCATATAACAGAGACAACTTAGATTTTAAAATTATTTGATTGTAGAGAGACCTCCATCACTATAGGCACTAGATTTATTTCTATTTTTGTAATGGGTTTTCTCCTTCTTGCCCTTCCTACTTTTAAAACTTCCTTTTGGAGACAATTGCCACTCTTCTCTAGGTGTTCATCACAGATATCCTCTTGAAAATCTAGAAGATGAAAATGTATCTCTAGGCTACATTTCCTTGCAAAAACTTAATTCTACAAATAAAAGCCTCAGATGCTAATTTCAAAGAGGGAGATGCTAAGTGATAGTTTGAATTTCAATGTACATTGTACCAGTCTCTTCTTTTTTTCCTTTTTATTTTTAGAAATTCAGAGAGTATCAAAGTCTTCAGTGACCTCTTCCTTGCTTATGCTGTTCTAGAGAAGCATAGAATGGGATATATTCGCCAGGTAAGCTGAATCCAGGCTGTTTTTTTTTTTCATTGACATAAAAGAAAGTAGACTATACATACAGTGAATTTCTACTTTTCCTCTCTATTCCACAGAACCCTCCATTCTGTGCATGTATCCAGTAATTTTCTTTGTTCTTGTTTCTTTGTCCCTTGAATATCTTTGTCCCCATACTCTACACAGCAGTTTCTTTTAATTTCTTCTCCCTACAGTTTCATGTGTTTCTCCCTTTCTCTCCTTCCTCACCCTTAAAACCCCCTTCCAAAATTCCTCTTTAATATACTCACTACTGAGAACGGTGTATCTTTAATATTAGCAGAAACAAACCAAATAACCAACCAACAAACTAGACAAGCATGTCACAAAATCTCAAATAATAACCCTTGAAAAGGGGCATCTCTTTTAAAATTCTTAATTGGTTTCCGTGCTATGATATCAGATTAAAATTATTATGACTACCCTCCAACATTTTTTCCCAACTAACTTAGGAAGAAGTTGTCTTCCTTCACAGCCAAAAGGATAAGAAGTATAAAATTCAATCAAGAAACAAGGCAAAAAAAGGTTATTTTCAGAGATCAAGGTATAAATTAAAAAAAATAGGAAAATGTGCTTTTTAATTGAACTTCTCCTGTGGTTTAAAAAAAAAATTGACTTTATCTACACAAATGAAAACACCTGTATTTCTATTCTTGGTGAACACCATGTGGTTGAGACCTTCTTAACACATAAAATTTTTCACTTCCAGACTGAGAAGTGGCAAAGTTGTCAAACATGTGGAAACACAGCAGCATTAGTTACTACTTTCCATTTGAAAGCCCTGAATTTTTGGTTGTTACCTATCACTTAAGTTCTTTCTCTTTCTCTTTCTCTTTCTCTTTCTCTTTCTCTTTCTCTTTCTCTTTCTCTTTCTCTTTCTCTTTCTCTTTCTCTTTCTCTTTCTCTTTCTCTTTCTCTTTCTCTTTCTCTTTCTCTTTCTCTTTCTCTTTCTCTTTCTCTTTCTCTTTCTCTTTCTCTTTCTCTTTCTCTTTCTCTTTCTCTTTCTCTTTCTCTTTCTCTTTCTCTCTCTCTCTCTCTTTCTCTTTCTCTCTCTCTCTCTTTCTCTCTCTCTTTCTCTCTCTTTCTCTCTCTCTTTCTCTTTCTCTCTCTCTTTCTCTCTCTCTGTCTCCTTCTCTCTCTTTCTCTCTCTCTGTCTCTTTCTCTCTCTTTCTCTCTCTCTGTCTCTCTCTCTCTCTCTCTCTGTCTCTCTCTCTCTCTCTCTTTCTCTCTTTCTTTCTCTTCTCTCATATTTTTTCCCTTCCCCGAACTGCTCAAAACTCTCCTCCATCTTCTTTGCTCCTTTTCCATTTCCATCATCTGCACTGCATTTCATTACTTAATTACCAGGGGCAATTCCTCCAGTTTTGCCCCGATAGTTGCTGTGATCAGTGCTCATACAAGACAAGGTCATTCTAGCACAAAACAAGACCAACAAGTGCAACACAAAACTTGAGCTCCAGTATGCATAAGAGAGCAGTCACAGTGACAACTGGATTGTACCATGAAATCTGAGACCCTCAGAAGGTGTTCCTTTAATTAAATCGACTTAATTCAAATATGTCATGCCTTGCACTTTCTCTGAAGCTGCTGGTGCATTATTTTCCTAAGAATGATGACCTAATTAAATAGATTTTGGCATAGACTCACAAAATCTGCTCTTATTTCATTCACTCAGAAAAGAGTATAATTCTTTCATAACTGCAGGAGAAAAACTATTTCTCAATACCTCTTCAGTGCATAATGAACATTAAACAGGAAATACTAGCACAATGTACCTTTATTATTTTTTAGATGTTGAAAAGGTGTAGACCAAGACAAGGATTTATTAGTGGATTTGGGTGCCTAATGGCCCTAGGCTTTTTTCAAAAACACAAGCCAGGAGAGAGAATTTATCAGCATGTTTGCATAACAATCTCATGGAATACTTCTTGTATTTTAACCTTAGCCTTCAGATTAATGACTGGCACAAAAGTGAGTAGATTTCCTGGACAGGTTTTCTAGTTCTCATTTTGGTATCATTACTATTAATATTCTCTTAATTTTCCTTATTCTCATTAAGGCTGATAATCTCTCTCTTATCTCAGAAGTTTTTATGACTTGATTCATTCTTCACCCACAATGCTATAAAAATTTCTAGAAAAACTTGATTAACTAATTGTATGAGGGAAAGGGGAACCGCAATCTCTTTCTCTCATCCCAATTTTAACCAAAGGGTTGCTGCTTTCCTTCTCTGATTTAAGACAATGTGTGTGTGTGTGGGCTTGCAAGTTAAATTTATTGTGAGAATGTCTGCCCAACTGAGATGGAAAAATTACATGGCTGAGGCTACTGAAAAATATTGGGAAAAAAATGTGGAAAGCCAACAAATAAAACCCCTCAAAAACCAAGCTTCACTGGTTTGCAAAAGCAGAAGACTGTTTTAAGCATTGTGCTCTAGAAACAAACTTGCCTTTTGATATCCCTTCTTTGATCCTTCCTCAGTCCTTTTAACAAAGGGGCAAGGGTAACCTTTAGATAAACTAGTGTCCATTTGAATCACTGTCCACATTATCAAACACCGGATACAGACAGACAATATAATTACAAATATCTTGCCTTTGCACACCCTGAGGATAAATAATTTAAAAGAAACAAGCATGCAAACACAATCATGCAAACACAAACATTAAGGGAGCATACAGGTCAGGGTTCTAGTGCCAATTTTGTTTAGATTGGAGAGGGGAGAGAGTGATGGACACGTAACTATTTCAGCAAAAAAGAACATTTAAGTCACAAAGCACTTATACTGCTGCTCTTCCAGATCTACAAAGACAGACGTTGATCCAAACTAGAGACTTGCAGAACATCTTCTGTCTGTTACCTTGTTCTTTGAGCTGATAATTTTGAAAATCAAGTTAGAAATGTTCTGTCTAAACCTGCTGTTGTTTCACAATACTACTCGTTGACTTCAACCAAAATAAATACTAGACTTAATATTCTGAAATTAAATATAATTAAAGAAAATCTGTAAATAGACCTGTAAAACATAGCAGAACAAAAAGACTGTCGAAGTTTTTAAATCCACTGCTGCAGAAGTGGTGTGATTGCAAGGCTAGGCTCACCTCCTGCTGTTTCCAGTGCCCTGTGAACACCCTGAGTGTGGTGCTTTGGAGGCTGCCTTTGGGAGCTGTAATCATGATTGCACCGGGGGAACCAAGACTAGAAGCATTTATGGCCCCTTAAGGACTTGATTTTGTACTCTCCCTGACACAGCCATAAAGGAATAGTTCCTCTGGCAGAACCTCTTTGGGAAGTTTTCAGTTCAGATGGTGTTTCATATAATAAAATTGAGATTTTTTTTTTTGAGTTTTGCAAAGACAAGGAAAGAAATTACAAAGAAGCTGTATTAGATAGGAAGAAATACTACACAGCTTCTAATTTTACTTCTCATGTCAGGGTCAGAGACATCCAATAATCTGCATGCAAATTTTGGGGTTCATTTTCTCCCAGAGGCACTTGGATCTTGGCACTGACCTTTTCTCCAGCACAGGCTCGACTCAGCCATTTCATCCTTGACTAAAAAAGAATTGATACCTTCTCTGCATACTCAGTCCATATTTTTCCAAAAGCATGACCAAGTTAACAATAGAGCAATAGAAAATTACACATCAGTCAGAGCATTTCCACCAACCTGATAAATGCTTCCTTGGGATTACCTGACCCTCCATATCCATATGGAGAGACTGGATGAAATTTACCTTCTGGCATGCCAATGAGAAGAATAGTTTTTAATGCAATGTCCGATTGTCCTGCTAATGGTTCATTTCCATTTGACCATTTTATCACACAAATGATAAAATAAAATTACACTCTATTGGATTTAAGAAGAAGACAAGCCATGTGGATTCTAAAGCTGAGTATTTTATATAGAAAGATTGACAAAATAGGTGACTCTTTCAAAGGAAAATAGGACACTTTCAAAGGGACAGAATTCCAAATAAAGAATTTTTATTTTAAAGATGCTTATCACAAACAAATTTAAGACAGAAAAAACCCACCTAAAAACCAGTTTAAACACATTGCTAAATAAACAGAAATTTTTCTTTTCCCCATCCTATAAAAGTAATTCCAATTTGGGGGATTTTTAAGGGAAGACCTTTTAAAAATATATCTGAAAAGCTCTTCAGCACTCCTACAGGATTTTCTATGCCCCGAATGCAAGAGGATAGTGACTTCAGAAAAAACATTGCATAGTGTAATGGTGCCCTCACTCCTTAGCCTATATTATAATTAATTTCTACTTCTAAATGTATATAATTACATTTAAAGATGTTCCTTAGACGAAGCCTCATGTAATTGCTGTGATCCTGCTTAATAATGAATGCTTTGAGAAACAAAACAACAGATCCAAATAAAATATCTGTCCTTAAAGTGTAAGTCAAAGGCTATCCACATGGAAGACTGAAAAATAATCAGATTTTACATTCCATCCTTTCAACAATACAACTGCACTTTCAAATATGCTTTGTTGTTTTCTTTTAATTCACAAAAATTAATCTTATAGATGTAGATGCCAGATTTGCATTAATTAAAACTCCACTGTAGAAGCCAGACTTAATTGCAATCAAATTTGCTTAATTATGCATGGCGAGAGATTCCCAATTGAGAAAGGTTTTAGTAAGGATTTTTGTTTTTTATACTGACAAAATAAATTGAAATTGTCATTTTTTGTGTTTTATGTAACACTTGTAAATAATTTGTGGAGCACCTTAAGTCTTCTATGTAAAGCAATGTTATTGCTTAAGTAATTATAACAATCTGCATTTTTCATTGTTAATTGTGGGTGTCAGCCTCATTAATTTTAATTTACAGCCTGTAATGAAATTAAGAAAATTTTGTGCTGATCTGCTGAAACTTGTCTTATAGAAAGTTACTTAATAAAACTGAAGTTCAGAAAAGTAAGGAATTTGTTCGTACATTGTCAAGACAAGTAACAAATGTTCATTTTTCTCAGAAGTTTTGCTTCTAATTTTAAATCAATATGTAGTAAAGCAATTTGTGTCAGAAAGTTTTAGAAAGTTCAATCTGCAAATTTTTCATTTCAAAGAGTAATTACATAGAATGTACACATAATATGTAGTGTTATTTATAACAGATAATATGTCACTGCACTGAAAAAAAAAGTTGTAACTCTATTCTATTGTTCGTCTCACAGGACCAATTTTTTTCCTTTGCAAAAACATTGGTTTTTTTTCCTGCACATTTCTGAAACTTCCATAAACTGTAATATTCCTAAAATGAAGCATAATAACCTATTCAAAAGCCTATGCTCAGATTGTCTATAGGTCCTTTACTTCAAGTTTCTTTTTTAATATACTTAGTCTTCTGCTTTTCGAACTTCAGCCCTTCAAATCTATATCCCCCCCTTCCTCTGTTCTGCTGAGCTTGCATCAGCCCCAGCCATGCAAGAAAACAGAAAGATATGGCTTAATTACTCTGCAACTTTATTAATTTAATTTATCTGGGGACTATCCAGCAGCAATTTCTATAATACAGGTAATAAATTTTTCATTAATTATTTTCAGTTGTAGGAGGGCTGCCAGTAGCTTTCATTCCCTCTGGTAGCAGGTCCTTGGCCCTCTGTGTGCGATCCACCACCAGTGTTTAATGACGGCTAGGAGAGATGGCTTTTCATCTTGTCACACAAGGCTTTGAGAGGCCTGCTGCCAGTACCCACCTCCTTTTGAGGACACTTTTAGATTTTGCCCTTTTCTAATGCAGGTTTTCTGAGGAAGCAGATCCTCTATGGGTACCTGAGATGGATTTTACTTGGAGAGATGGCAGGAGCAGTGGGCTAGGCAGTCTGAGTTACATTCCCCTCACAGATTAAACAAGGTCAGTTAGTTGACCTGAGCTCCATTGACCTGCCAAGCAATCCACTGAACTTTTGTCCATCTGAATGACTGACTCCCAAAACATGTGAGGGAAGGTGATGCTTAAAGGAGTGTCCTAGTTTAGGGCACAACTCTTTCTTCCTAGATAGACTGCTAAAACAAGAAAGGACCAAATTTTTACACTGTACATCTCATCTCAGAAGCTCTACTTTGTTTTAATATTCTCTTTGCTATTTCATTTTTTTTTCATTTTTACCAAAAATTCTTTCATTTTTACTAGATTTACTTGTCTTGTTTTCTTAATTGGTGTAGAGAAGCATTTATTATTATGATCATGCACACACTTGTACAATGCTTTGGCTGAAAAAGCATCATATGATTCCATGAAATTAAACACAAAAAAAATTGAAGGAACATGAATGTCAACAGGCAAGTTGTGAGGAAAGGCTGTTATTTTTTAGTATACAAAGTATACACTTCTCAAATATCTAACACATCTAATAAAATCATAGAAATACAAAAATTATAATATGCAATATTTCTTATGTATTACATTAGATAAGGTATAAAATAAATATAAACTTTTTTTATGTTTGCCTGCATTGAATAATTTTAACCTGAGCAAGTGGAAGCTAGCAGGATTGAGGAAGAAATAATAAACCCATGACTACGATGATGTGAGAAAACCTCTTGTGCTTTGTTCTGCTTTTTGCTGTTACTTTTTGGATACATAGCTTGCTATTTTAGCTAAACATGAAAATGGAAAGCATAATCTTCTAAAACAGATGAGTCCCAGAACATACTGCATGATCTGACATATGCTTGACCCACCACAGCAGTACTGGTGAGACATAAAAACACTGAAGCATATAACTATTTTATTATATTAGAGATAAAATATTTTAAAATTTCTGGGGTAATACTTCCCTACAGAAAATAAGGGACGATGCTTAGTTTTTTCTTCTTTTTCTCTCTCACATTACCCTGTAATGAAACTATTTTCAATGTGTTTTTCAATATGAGCTAAAATTATATAGCAAAGTTCTCCCAAGTCTTGCCAGAGATGATAGATGAAGTCCAAAGCAGATTGCCACTCCTGTGTTTGAACTAAGATTTGGTGGTCATAACAATTGATGGGTTTTTAGTGTGCAATAAAACTGAGACCATAATTGATCTGATGTGTTATAAAAATGTACAGAATTAAAACCAAGCAGTAATAATCTAGGCTTCTAATCTCTAGCACCTAAGCAGTTTTTTCTTTTTAAATGGATAGCAACTGCTTCTTAGGAACTTCAGTGGTCTCCTGAATTCTGACAGTGCTTCTGAGGGCTGTGTACAGAGCCAAGTCAAAGGGAAGTGAGTTCCAAACGACATACACTAATTTCAGTGCTACTCATGACCTTCATATCATCTTCTGATAACAAATGTTACTTCTGAGAGCACGACTGAAGTACAAAATAAACTGTGTTCTTTAAAAGACTGAAAAGTATTACGTGTTTGAAGGATATCTGCAGATTTAAGTCTTCTGATATGAATGTCTGCTACTCCCCAGTGTTCTAGTTAGCTGCCAGGATGTAGAGATGAGGTCTGATAGGAAAGGTATGGTAATAACAGTAAAAAAAAAACCCACATTTTTAAAATGATGGAGCATTTAATGTGGCACAGCATATAAATTTTAAAGCCAGTGTGGGTACAGGGTCAGGGACCAGTGAGGATGGTCTCGGCTGGTTGTACTGGGCCCTTCCACAGGCACCACCTCAGGCTTCCATGTTTGCCATTCTCCCAGTGGTAGCAGTTTGGAGATAGTCTTTAATGTTTTGGGTTTTTTTTCTTTGTGCATTTCCACTCTATTCTTGTCCTTTCTTCATTGTCCTCCACCCCTTCGTTTCTCTGAGCAAGACCAGAACAGGTTTAGCTGCTCATTTCTGACACAGCCGGATTCCATTTTGCCTTCCTGTCTATGACAAATCTTGTCAGCTCTGCACAGATAGGATGTATTTAATCTCTTACAAAACTGATAATCTCTTATCTTTTCAAGTACACCCAAATGCTTACCTAATAATTTTAGTGTTCTGCTGAGGTACACAGCAGCAGTAAGCTTAATAAATTACCAAGGGGTACTTCTGAAACCCTGTGTGTAAAGTTCTCCTTACATTGCAGGGGAAACAAACACTTTATTTTCTCATCATAGAATTACAGAATGGTTTGGGTTGGAAGGGACTCTGGCGATCATCTCATTCTGATGCTTCTTCCATGGGCAAGGACACCTTGTACTAGGTTTTTCAGGGCCCCATCCATGTGATCTTGAACCCTGTCAAGGATGAGGCATCCACATCTTACCTGACCATCCTGTGCCAGGAGTTTTTTGTGCCATTCTCACATATCCTGTGTGAGCCAGCATGGCAGAATACCAGTTTTTCCTGCTGTCAACAAATTTGTTAAGAGTTCAGCTAATATTTAATCATATTTTATTTTTTCTTTCTGTATTTTTTCTTTCTATTCTCAGGCAGGAGAACATTTATGACTGTGAAAAGTGAATGAATAATATAAAAAGTAATGACAGAAAAAAAGAAAATGAAAGAAAAAAACTAAACCCAAAGAAATGAGAAGAAGTGAAACAAAAAAGAAAATTCTTATTTGCAAAGGAAGTATTTTGGCATTCTTATTTAATTATCAGTGGATACACAGGATGGAGTAAAAAGCTTTATTTCAAAACTGTGACTTAATGACAAGTTGATGTGTAATATTTTGCCTGAAGACCCAGACAACATCATTAAGAGAGAGACAAGTAAATTGTAGGTAAGAAATAAAAATAAATGTTTCCACACCTCTGACATAACTGTGAAAGTTAAAAGGCTACTGATAAATTTGAGACAAATGACTATTGTTCTGGCAAAATAAGAAATCTTAACTCATTTTTGGATAACAATATTGCAAGCTCTTGCAATTTTATTATTAGCCTCATGATATTTGTTGCTTCTCCTAAAGACCTAGCTCCTAGATTTATACTAATTAGGAGGCTAATAACTTCCATTAAAAAAATCATGTTTCCAGTGCTGATACCTAAGCAGAAAAAAGCCCAAACCATTTCCCAAAACTGTGAAAGATAGAAGTCAAACAAGGAGAACCCCAAACAGGTAGTAAAAAAGCCCACTAACCAACTCAAACCTATAAATGCTGGAATCCTTGTTCATGATTTCTCAGTGTTTGACAATATTATATTAACCATAATTAAGGTAGAGATTTATTAGGTATTAAAAATGGAAAAGCTGATAAGAAGCTTCTGCAATGAAAAAGCAGAACATGCTGAAAATGACCCAAAATAGGGTGAAATTAAAAAAAATATTTCAATTTGAGGTGTAAAATTCTACTTTTTAGTTGTTTCCAACAAATAATTGTGCATAATTTTTCATTAGAAAAAATCTGACTCAAAACCTAGTTTTGAGAACCTGACTTTTTCCACTGGCAACAAACCCAATCTATCATAATTTTCCCATCTTAGAGATCTGTAAATATTGCTGAATTCCTGTTCAGCACTATTTTAATCTTCTCAGACTCCAGTAATCTGATGTTGTTTAGGTGACACAAGATCATTCTGCTAGCAAGATGACTTGAGTGGACAGCTCTATTTTTTTTTCTTTTAGTTACACTGTTTTAAGGAAAAGTGACTTAGGAGTCATACTCAGCTAATAGCCAAAATGCAATAATTTACCATGATCTCAAACACTCTTTGGTGAAAGACAAGAGGTGAAATATTGGGCCATATGAACCAACTCTGCTTTCCGGCAGCACAGTCCATCCCATCATGGGGGTGAATTTGAGAATTCTTATTCAAATGTTGGGCAAATTATGAAGAATTCCATCCACATTGTTTAGACAAAGCACACAAGCCCTGGAGGGAGATTATATTAAGTGCAATGATAAATTAAATAAAGAATATGATCTCAAGACTGTGTGCAGCTCTATTGTTTCCAAGAAATAACAACAATAACCAGGTGCCGTTATAAACTGAAAAAACCCAATGGGATTCCTAGATTCCTGTTTGTCAACATCCGTTTTTTAATGGTGCTATCCCTCCTGTAAGATTTTGAGGAAAACAGTATTTCTGTCTGTGTGTAAATTTCTCATTTATATCAACCATATACCCCTTCACCACTATCTGAGTGTCCAGATCTTAATTACAAGGCCAGTACTGTAGGATTCACTGGGTACAACCACTTTTGCTGTAGTGAAACCACAGTTCTTCCTTAACTCCTGACTTGTTGGATATGATGGGCACAGTGTAAGTTCTTCAGGTCTATTTGCGTCCCATTGCCTGAAAGCCTGATCAGATTTGAACCTGACAAATATAATTCCAGGAACAGAAACTCTGGCCTGACCAAAAATGTCATCATTGCCAAATTTTGACAGCCCTGTCAGAACTTCAGTCCCATAGTCTGCTGCAGTAATGCTGTCAATTGAGTATTGCTGAGCAGAAGACTTAAATCTCAAATATGAGTAATATATTCTCTATAAAGAAATCTGTATATTCTGGCTGCTGTCTGTAACACTCAGTTCCAGTACAATAGTGTCTAGGGGAGTTGTAACAATTGCTGGATGAACTTTGGATTCTTGTCCCAGTAGCTCCTGCATCCTGCTCTGGTCTCACATTGTTGTGGATGGAGTGGGAGCTTCAGACAAATTTTACAGAGAAGCCCTGCCTCTGAGCCATGAGGAAACCTTTTCATCCTAAACTCCTTCTCAGAGAGGAGTCTAGGTGTGATTGAGTCCAATCTTAGCCCCAGACTTTGTCAATAATTTAAGCAACTTTGTCCCACAGGATCTAAAGATCTGGCAAATCAGATCTATTTACATTAAATGAATTAATTTTTGTGGCAAATGATCTTAATCAGAATTATTTATTACACAGTATAAAAGCTAAAACTATTATAGTGTATACATAGGCTATGATAATGCACTATATTGAAGCAATTATATTAAAAGCAATTATAATAAAGCTATCAAAAATAAACCATTATTAAGTAGAGATTGATGAAACTCGCCACACCAATGGGAGAATCTCTTTCACTGAACCTCAAGGAGTATCCGAGGTGGGCATCCTCTTACCCAAGGGAGGAAAGTTCATATGCACACTCTGAGAAGGAATATGTTAGAGGAACCCAACTGTGTGATTTTACAGTGTATAGGGATAGACTGATAGTCATTTGTCTTAGCTGCCAAATCTTTTCCTCACTGTCAGGACATTGATTCCGGATTAGTTGCCAGACTGGTTTTGATATAATTCAACACCAAAACCTGCCGCTCTTGGCCCACCGCTAATAGATTTAGAAATAGGACTTTGAGTTGCTTGACCACATTCCAGGGCACAGCATCCAGGGCAAAGCATCCTGTAGGTGTGATTTGAGACCTAGCTTTCCTCAAGCTTTTCACCAGATACCACTTGCCTGCAATGGCTTGTACACATGTCGATGAATCTGTGACAGACTGAGAATATCTGCAGCTCTAATGTCCTTCTCATCTTTCAAGGAAAGGAAAATTTTTTCTGCTGGTTATGCACAGTTCTTCTTTCTGTGCAGTTCTGTCCCAAATTCACTCCCTAACTTCTACATTAAGGCATAAGAAGAGAGGAAGGACTCTGCATTTTCCATGTTTCCTCTTTGACAGAGCATCTTTTTGAAATCATTGCAACACTTTTGACCTACCTGCAGACACACTCTTTGGGTATTGCTGCTCAGTCCTAGTGGCTGCCCTGGATCTAGAGCCAAATAACTTTCCTTGTGGTGAACAAGCCATAATAAGCTCTCCCGTTTCTTTGTCCCTTTCATCAGTGTTTTCCTGACCATGAGCTCATCATGGGAAAGGCTGAGGTGACTGACGTTTAGCTCTACGTCACACATAGAAAAAAGACCTTCAGCATACAATGGCAACTTTGGAAGGGATGAAGTACTAAAACAGCGATGGGTGAGATTTCCTGAGTCCTCTGATGTAATTTTAAAAAAGGAAGATTTTCAGAATAATTCTTTCCATTGGTTTCTGGGTGTGTATTACCAAAGAAGTGGGGATAATGAGTGCAAGAATTGGCTAAGAGTGTATGTATGTATTTCAGCACAACTGAAGAAACAAGATGATAAAGCTCCTCTTTCAGAAGCTAGTTTTTTAATTAAAAAAACTAGTTGCTTTGGAACTGAATCTTCTTCACAGAAAATTTTGGATCCATCCTTCAAATTATTTGACTGACTGCCTGAGTAGCTTAATAGCAAATTACACTATACCCTTACCAATCACCATGCTTCCCGAGAACTGGAAAGTCATTAGCATGATTTTTTTTAAAGGATTTAGGGGATGTCTTGAGAGTTACAGTTTGTTACAATGACTGAAAATTAAATATACAAAAAGTAGTGCAACATTTAGGGAATTGTAATATATACTGCAAGGGAAAAACTAACAACCTTTCTGTAACTGAGAATTGTGCCTCTCTAATGTGTTAGAAGGTTCTGAAAATATTAATAAGGCAGTAGATGAAGATGACCCAATAGACATAATTTACTTGGATTTCAAAGAGCTTTAGAAAAGGTCCCTCATAAAAGAATATTAAAGATAATAAATAACAATGAAGTAAGGGGCAAAGGCTTGTCATGGATTAAAAAGTGATTAAATGATAGGAAATAAATACTTATATCCTCAAAGAAGAGATATATTAAAAATCGAGTGTTTCAGGGGTCAGTACTACGACCAAGTTGTTTAATATATTTTTTAAATAATTTGAAGTAAAAGGATTGCAAGGTGGCAGAGTTTGCTGATGACTCTGTATGATTGAACAGGCAGCCACTTGCCTAAC
This sequence comes from Prinia subflava, assembly GCF_021018805.1. NCBI lineage: Eukaryota > Metazoa > Chordata > Aves > Passeriformes > Cisticolidae > Prinia > Prinia subflava. The sequence goes on from NC_086249.1 coordinate 56,553,507, forward strand.
CTCCTACTCATTATAGTAGTCTAAAAATCTACATGTACTGCACTGATGATCACTGACAACAGGAATCCCTGCAAATACCAGTAAGGAACAGATTTCTCTTTATGGCACTGGTTCAGCTCTATCTCAAGATGACACAGTGAATGGTTAAATTCTGGAAAACCTAAGGTAGGAACTGAGACGGGGCTGTGTACAGTTGGCCCTCCCTGTAAAAAATTTTTGTAAAACATGCCTTCAGTACATCACCTTCAATCAAATCAATAATATTTCTGCATAATTGAAAAAATTTGACATCATATGTAGAGCATGCAATAATGACATTCTGTTAATCCTTGCAACAGAAACTGTGTAGCATTCCTTTTTCAATTATGGATAGGTTTGAATGGTTATGGGTTTGTCTCCTACAAGACACCGTATTTTAATAAGACAGGTCAGGCTCCATCACAGGTAAATGTGAAATTCTGGATATATTTATCCAAAGTGGAACTAAAAGTTTGTGACACAGAAAACAAGAAGTTATATTCCACAGTTTCTTCCTAAAATGTGAAGTAACAACAATCACCCAGACAAAAAGCTCTGGTCAAACGCAGTCCCAGGCCTTCATACAAATTACATCCCTTCAGAACACGTTTTGTTTTACCCACAGGTACGGATATGAAGATTTATCCATAACTTTGCCTCTTATTGCTACCTTTGCAGAAAAAGAGTATTTTATCCTGATATTAGGTGCCTCAAGGAGCAAGAGGAGATGATGTAGGCAGACCAAAAAGCTGCTATTATGGAAGTACAGTGCTAATGCACACTTTTTTAGAGGCCAGTGCAAGCTTTTGGACAAACACAAATTTTATATTGTGTAATGCAAAAAAATGCCAAATAAGCCTTATCATTTAGGACACCCAATAATGGCTACCCAAATTGCAAAGTAGTTGTTTCATTATGTCTAAACTGCAAAATTATCTGATTGTTTTGGGAGATAACCTGAAGTATTTGACAGTGTCTTCATTTGTAAGCAGATCACTCACTTTGAAAGGCCAGCCATTTCATCCATTATACAGTTCTCCATTATTCCAAATATCATGGGAGAAATTCAGTCTATGCACAGGTTAAAACAACTTGCAGCAACTTAGGTGGTAGCTAAAGCCACTCAACAAGGGACCTGCCTTTGGCTCATGTGTTTTTCATGTGATGAAATGTATAGTTTTAAATGCATTAAGTTTAATCAGGCAATTGATTTCTGAATTTGCAAAAAATAAATTAAGGGATCTCCATGTCAGTCTTTATTTTTTATTTTTAATAAGACATTAGATAAAAATCTTTGTTCATTGTCAGCTGGTCCAGAATTACAGTATATTGCAGTATAATCACAAACAAATATAATTACAAATATCAAGGGAAATTTAGGCCATAAGGCAAAATGAAAAAAGAATTTGACTGTGGAAAATTAAATTAATAAAACATTAAGGCACTAAAATGAAACCTATTGCCACTTATAACTAAATTGTTTGCATAGCTAAAATAAAGAAACAATCTCAGTGTCTGCATTTATGAATGTTACATGGCAGTCAGCAGGTAGAAGAGAGAAACAGTGGAGTTAAGGTTATTGTCTCCTATCCATTTCTCCTACATAGCTGGACACTAAAAATAATTTAAACTCTAACACTTTTATTTAAAGTGATGAAATTAGGGATTTACTACCTGACTTATAATTTCTAAAAGACAACACACCAGTAGGTTACACATACAGACATGATATTCCATGTCATGGGCTGGGAACTATTTTTATGTAGAAGTCAATGACAGCAGAATTATACCAATGCTAAAAGCTCATGAGAAATCATTCCCAGGATGACTTTCTCAATATCAAATAGTAAGTCTGTAGCAGAACTGGGATTGGATTTGCACTGCAATCCTCTAAATCCCAGTTAAGTGCCTTTATCACATGACTTACTGGAGCTCTCCTAAATGAATTCATACATGTTCCCATCAGTTCTTCACCTGTAGACCCAGGAATTCTGGTCAAAAGCAATTTGAGGTAGCTGCAGTTATGAGTCATCTCCCTGTCAGCTCTCATCTGCCAAACATGTGCATGAACTGACCCCCATAATTCCTAAAGGAGGGAAACAAATTCAAGTGGAATCCACCAGAACATTGAAATCAAATTCCTTAAAAGACACTAGTTCACCTAAGAGGGATTTTATTTTTTTTTTCCTGTTAGTGTCTTATCAGTCAAATGCATGATTCATTTTCACGACTGTTTGGTTTCTTGTGGAAATGGAGTACAAAAATTTACAGACATGTTAGCTTCAATGCAAAATCGTCTTTCTAAGAAGAAAAGATTCACAGAAAGACAAAGCTTCAAGGACATTTTTTGTGAAAGTTTGAGAGCCACCCAGACCAGCTGTGACATCTGTACTAATTGAAAAAGCAAACGAGGCCACAAAGGACTGTTCTTTGACCATTTAATCAATTTTCCACTCAATGCATTGTTCATTCTTAGAGACTTTAATGCTAGAATTGATTTTAACAGCCATTACCGAAATACGTAAGTCAAAGGTCTCTCAACCTTTTTTAAGTTTGACCAATGGGAATAAAAGATTATGGATATGGGAATAAATCAGTGGTTATGATTCAAATGCCTTACTAAAAAACACCGTGTGAATCACAGCCTGCCCGTGTCCTGGTGGTCACGTGGGCTGCTTGGAACACAATGGGAGGAATGGCAAGATGGTGATCTCTGATAATGTCTGGTCTGCACTCTGTGACATTGCCTCTTAAACGTCCAGTAATGCAGAGCTCACACAGCTCACTTCAGTCCAGGCTTTTACACCTCACCTCAGTGCAGGAAGAAGTCAGTCTTCAAATGTTTGTAAATACGTCTGGAAATTGCATATTTGACTCAAGCAAGCAGAGGGGACCAGAAGGATGAAGACTATTAAGATCACATTTTAAGATGCTTTTAGGCATGGCTAGTGGATACATGCCCTGAAAAAACAGAAGAAATGGAAATATGGAAATATGCCTTGAAGTTATGCATTCATCTATAGAGAGGGAAAAATCAGAAAAATTAATGCTTAAATATTTTCCTTTCATTTTGAGCAACCTCTTTTAAAGAGAAAAACATACCTAACCTACCATTTGCTTGCTACTGGCCAGAGCTAATATAGATTTAAGAAAAAGAGGTCAGCTGTAGTGAAAACAAAGCACACTAAAATAGATTCAGATTAAAACCCCCAAACTGCTGTTGTAGTACTCCTGGATTTTAGGATTTTTTTTGTCTTGAATAACAAATATTAGAATGTAGAATTTCAATCTCAGAGAAGAAAATCTTCTGTGAAGATGAAAAAGTGCATAAGAAAATTCTTTTTCACAGTACAAATATACAGCAAAAGGCAGCAATGGCTGTGGGTGTACATGTAGGCAGTGACTTTATCATCTCTGTAACATCAGCAATTCCCTCATGTGCTGCCTTCTCCTTCTTCTGTGTTTGGTCCTAATGAAACAGATTTACAGTATGACCTTTGAATACATGCATGATATATTGTGATGACAGCCGCTCCACTGTGAAATATGATGCTATGATCTTTCAGTTGTTTCCCTTTGGAAGATGAGCCTTACATGATTAGATTGATAAGCATCAATGTATCAGAAATTGTGCCAAAACAGCAGCTACTGGCATGTTGTACTGCAGGAACTTTAAGGGTATTGACATAGTTCTAGAAAAACAACCTTAAGGACAAGCTGAGCCACAAAAATCAACGTAATTGACAGGTTATTTGATGCAGTTCCTGGTGAAAACTTTTCTGCTTTACTGAGATACACTGACTTACAAAAGACCTTTGACACTCCACTGTAAAGTGTATGAATGCTTTAAGATTTTTCATCATTATCATGCATGCCTGAAATTTGTTTATGCTGTCAGGAGTTTGTCATGGAGTCCTCAATATTGTTGTAGTATAAAAGGGCATCCATCAGACACATTAAACACCATGTCTTCTCCTTAAGGAGATTACCTGTATCTGTGATATGTTGCACTATTGACACACACATGACATCCAATTTAGCAGTCTGTATTTATCCAGAGATTTGCATGCACCATAAAGCTGAGCTTTAATTTAGTTTTTATTCTCAACTGGGAAACCAAGGAAGTGGGAAAAGGATGCTGATTTTTGCCATCCATATTCAATGACACTGTTGAGTGTTATTCATTCATCTGAATGTTCATGTTGGTTTAAATCTTATTTTAATTTATTAAGGTGAAAGCCAAGATGGGCCCAATTGGTACAGCTGCAAGCAATACAGAAGCAGATAAAATATCAATCAAAAAGCTCCAAGTAGCCAAAACATAACTGGTGGATGAGACAGAAGAGCAGGTTAAGGTAGATTGAGAAAGATGGGTCAAGAGATAGAATAGAATGTGCAACTGTACATCCTAAGTTCTTTTCACATGCCTTAATCCTTACAAAATTTACCTTTCAACTCCATCCTGATAACAGTCTAAGCTAAAGTTTCTGCATTACTTCTAAACTTTGGATGTATTTCAGGTCTCTAATGTGGTCTCAGAGTACGTGATTATGTAAACATCTATACTAACTTTGAATGCATAGTGATAAAAATGAACTCTGTTCTATTTTGCACAGAACAGTTCTTATGACATCTAATGTGTTGCAATCTATAAACAAAGCATAGAGTAGTTTTTATGCTTGAATTTTTTGTGTAGCAGCAAACTGAAAAAAGCCAGGGTGCAGGCCTGAGCACAGACACAAGATGAGGTATTTCATTTGCTTGTTGGGGAAGTGCACATCACAGCTTCAGAATGGGGCAAATTGTGCTGTTTCATAGTGTCCCTGCACATGGCTTTGAGATTATTGAGGACCAAGGAGTGTTTCAGCACGTTCTTTAGAGGTGACCAGTCTGTTCTGAGAGGTGAAAGAAGTTTGGCTGTATAGATACAGGTTTTGCCATGCAAGGGTTTTTTACCAATACAGATACAGTTGTAATGCTGGGCAGTAATGTTCATCCTATGTCTAACAGTGTTGTAAAAGATGTTTCCGAAAACAATGATTAAAAAAATGGACAGTATCTCAAAACTACTAAAAATATTTATGTGGATTAGCTTGAAATGGAGGTCCAGCTCATTGTTCAAATGAACTGCTAAACACTGACATTAAAATACACCTAAATATGCGGACACTAAGACATCTGGAAAGCTTTTCTGCTTTCCCATATGTAGTTAATGTCTTGAGGTCTTCGTTTAGTCTTCTTTAGAGTGAGTTATTACTCCTTGTTTAAATTTAAGTAGTTGAAAGGTAATGCAGCATGCTTAGTTCTGAAATTTCCTGGTGAAATCTGAGTACCCTTTTTTGAATAAACTTAACCTTAGTTTGAAAGGTTTCATCATCAATTGAAGTGTTCAAACTCATAAGAAGGGAGAGCAAACATCCCCACCTAAACTCAACAACAACACACATTTCCATAGCTGCTATTTAAGGTGTTAATTCTCTCCAGTGTTCAATTACTATTACTAATTTCAGGGTACAGTAACACTTGGAGAGGGGAAAAAATATAAACAGCCAAAAAAATAAAGTTAATGTTATTAGTTGTAGAAGAAAAACTTTTGAGAAAATTTTGGAAAAGACCTTGACCTTTCTGTCTGGATTGTTATAATTATGATGACAGTCTCTGGACTGTGTGAATCAGTATTTCATTTTCTTAAGTACCTTGCTAACTTTTGAAATTTTCAACGACTCTAGATAACTAGAGGTACAATAAATTATGAGGGTTTGATATGTTTCTGGGATACATGTTTTTATTAAAGAGTCATCTAATTATTTGTTTTGTTGTCACTGAAATTCTTTCAGTGCTGTCATCTCAGTGGAATCAGTTAACTATGGTATGAATCTGATATATTTTAGACATCAATAATGCTTTCTTTGCTTGTCTTCCCATAAACTTCAACATTTTGGGGGTAGAAAAAGGATTTAAACTGTTTCAGTTGTGCTATTATTACAACTCTGACCTTGCTAAAGACTCTCAGCAAATTGATTAGCTCTGAAAAGCTGCCATCCATCTGCAGAGTGAGAATAATCTGTAAATAAAGCTGCACAGAGGTCTGCTGAAAAGAATATTTCACTCTTGCTGGTTGCTGAAATGCCCTTTCAGAAAAGGACAATTCACCTCCACCTGAGGAAGCATGTTGTCTGCTTGCACTGATACAGAGCAGTGTCAGAATGCTGGCAAAAAAAGGTGAGAAAATCTGTAGTTTTCATTTTGTGAGATAAACCCCAGGGGTTATTAGAAAGAAATTGAACAGGAAGTGGTACACAGTTATGCTGGTTTGATTTAAAAAAAAAAAAAAAAAAAAAAAAAAAAAAAAAAAAAAAAGGAAAAAAAGAAAGTAAACTAAAATTAAAAGCAGAAATCATAGTTGCTGTATAAAGTGGCCATTGCTATGCTCCCAAGTGCAGTCTTTGTATTCAGGGGAGCTCTCAATCTACTTCTGAGTAATCAGACACTACTGGAATTGACACAGAAAACAAAATGTTCCTGATCTTAGTTCTAATTTGCTTTATAGTTTTTACAGTCTATTTAATTTTGTAGCTGTATTTAATACTCAAGGTGTCTCAGGATGTAATTTTTAATAAAACACTGTATAAAATGCTGCATTGGCACTATATCAATTAAAGTTTAGAATAATTATATGTTAGTGCTCTGTTTCTGTTGGAGGCATTGCACACACGATTTATGCAAAATCTGGTCCTTGTCCCACACAACTTTCATGCTAAACTGACCACCAGGGAGTCGCTCATTTGCAACATGATTGGGTAAAGAAACAAAAGCCTCATGTAAACCAAAGGGATGCAGAGATATGTCAGCTGACAAGAACTTAATGAAAACACCAGGTTGCTTCTCAATTTTTTTCTTCCTTTCATTATGCACTTTTTAAAATATTAATTTAAATACTTCTGAAATACTGAAGACATCTGAATGGCTGAAAATTAAGGAGAAAAGGTTCTCATCTCCTGTAACAGGATATATGAGGAAGGGCACTAAGGCAAGGATAATGGAAAGATAAAAAAAAAAAAAGAAAATGGGCAGGGAGGCTTGGGTTAACCAAGTCAGTCAAAGTGAAGAGGAAGTGACCATAATAAGGCAGAGATATGCAGAGTTTTGAAAGGACAAATCAGATGCTATGCAGCAAATCCAAAGCTTCCACATTAGAGCAAACAATAATACTAGGGTTGGTAATGTGCATTTTATCTTAATGTCAGAGATAATTTTTCCATCCTTTGAGCTTTACTTGAGCTTTTTAATGAGCTTTTCTAATTTATATTTTTTAGAAAAGGCTATTTGGATAATAAACATGAATATTAAAACAAAAAGAAGTATGGTTTATGGAAGTTCACTGCCCAAATGTCTAAGCTCTCTATTGTGAAGCAAAAGTATTCATCTGCTCTTTCAATTGCTTGGTTAAAATGCTAAATTATTCGTGGTGCTTTGTAGCAGATCAGTTAACATTACTTTTAGCTTTATTCAGACAGCACGTTCTAGTTCTTTTTTGTATAGGAGGCAGTGGCAGCTTGACCTTCCTGTTTATTCCTTTATAAGACCATTATCATCAAAGTTCTGTGGCAGACAATTCACAATTTTCAAATGTTAATGTTAAAAGACCTAGATTTCTGACTGATGTCAAGCTTTGTTTACACGTTTTGAAAGAAAAGAAAAAAGTTTCTTATCACACTTTGAATGAATAAGCTCTAGATAAACAGTGAAATACAGCTTGAAATGTTTCTGTATCACATTTTTGAGAAGAGCGAGATCACAACAGATGCTATCCAGATTTTATACTGGGGAATAGAATCTAGCTAATATGTATATTGGGAATCCATACTGTGAGAAACAAAAGACAGTACATTTTAATTTTTTTCTTATTGCAAAACTGTTTGAAGGCAGGTTTAAAAAGTTCCACTGAAGGGATCCTCAAAAGCAGTGCCTCTTTGTGTGGATTCAGATTCTAGCTTCACATACAGCATTAGTGGTGCTAATCAGACTGAGCAAATAATTAGTGAAAAACAACTCAACTTATGAATTCAGCCTTTTATGCTGAACATGCTATAATATATGTGATCAGGCAACAGTTATTTGAAACAGACTCCAAATTCCCAAATAGCTTTAATCTGTAACTTTTAGTCACAGCTTCCTCTGAATTTTCAGTGCTTATATCTCTATAGCTGTGATGGGTGAAACAAAACACGCAGCAGTATTTGTCTCTACCTTGATCATTGCTTCAGATGCTTCATGGCTAAAAATACTATTCCAGATATAGAAAGCGGCTCTTCTGCACATGTGGATTTGGCATTCACCTGTGATGGCAAGGAGTTATGCCCTCATGCCAGCACCCAACCACCACTTCCAGTGACAGTGGTAGAGGAGCCACCTTCAACTCAGAACAGGGAGGAGGAGCTAAGGAAAAGTTTTATTAACAATCTGGAGTTTACTGTTCCCGGCACTCTGTCAAAGAGACAGTTATATCAATTTGTATGCTATTAAAACCTATGCAGTTTGTGTATGTTATTCTGTTGCCATGTTTAATGAAAGTAAATTGACAGTGGAATGTTCCATAAATGTAACCTGGCTGGCATATCTAGGGACCAAAATTATATTGATTTATTTGTGGCTCAAACGAAAAGCTAAAGAGGTAGATGCTGACTTAAAAAAAAAATCATATTCAGTGCAGATCTGATAACACAACCCTTATTTACCACACCATATATTCAGCTTTAATTTTTTGTTGTTTATCCTTTTTCTCTGCAAGCTGCAGCACTTGCACAGAATATAACAGTGAAATAGTGGGTGAACAGGCAGTGTTATTCAGTTTTGCTGGCTGTTCTAAGTGATGAAACTATAATTCTCTGGGTGATAGATAACAGAAGGTAATTTTATGGTTACTAAGAATGAGTTTGCATTTGTTGGGATAGTTACTACATAAATTTATAGATCTATTTTGTATGTACCGCATTTTAAATTTTAGTGGCAGCACAAGGAACAGTCTGAGTAACACAAGTAGTCCTGTCATGAACTCCTAGTTTAGCAGCCACTTGTAAAGGTATACTGTAATTCAACATGAAATAGCTTCAGAATGTTCTCACAATCTTGTTATAAATCATGGTCTTTGGAAGGGAAGGTGTTATTAAGTTTGTTTTTTGATTTTCTTTTGCCCTTCCTCCATCATCTTATCTAGGGAGAGTGTTGAAAGGTAGGAAAGGCAATTCTGTACAGGAGGTCCTTTTAAGTGCTGGATTTAAGTGCCCTTTCAGGATTTAGCACTTTTCTAAGCTTAACTGACAGGTCACTTTGCCCCTTGTTATCTGGGCAGATAGACCCTGGGACCCTACAAAGACAATAAGATTAATTGTGGGGCAGGCAGTAGGATACTGCAGCTTCAGATCACAAAATTCAGACAAGGCTCAACACCTGTCAAGCTATTATGACGTTTACATTCAATAAATATAATGTCTCCAGAGAACCAGAACTGGTTTTGTTTAAAGATGGAGATTGGGCCCCAGGGAAGCCATTTTGTTGAACACGCCATTCTGTGGTGAAGAAATACCAGCTTTTGTCAAAGATTTAATTGTTGGAAGACCCATTAAGATTTCAGTTCAGGTTACAAATCTGAAGGAAGCCTAGACTGACAGAGAGAGGGGTGCTTGATTTGATGATCATGGGAGCAGAAGAGGAATGGAGGTGGTAGATGTGCTAAATTTGCATTTAAAAAGCTCACCTAGGAACATAGCAACTAGACTTTTAAATATAAAAATATAACTTCAGAGCATCCCAGAAGTATTCCAAAGTACTGAATTATGTAATGGCCAAAGCAAGGACATTCCTTGAAAGTTAGGTTATCTGCAAAGTACTGTAATGGAAAGTGTCAGAATTCTGAAATGATCTTCAGGAGTTCGAACGGAAGTTTATTACATTTATAAAATTAAAAAGGACAGTGTTAAGAAATTATTTTTCTAAAATAAGTTGGGGTGATTTCTTCCACATGTTTCAAAAGAAAATGCTTCTACTTAATTGCAGTGTACCCACAAAGAGCAAAAATGCATCTGGAAAAAGTCAGAACAGTTGGGGAAAGAAATTGGGTGCTGTCCAATAAAAAAGTTATTCCGAATCTTCTTTCACCAAAACAGATTGAAATGATGGCATTGTCTGGTATAACTTACCTTATGGGAATAACTTGTGATTTTCACAGAAGAAATACTAGATGACCCAAGATAGCCTTATATATTCATAAAATAGTGATCATCAAAATCATTGATAAGCACCTGTAGACCTGACAATAATGCAGAAAATTTTCAGCAAGACATGTTTCGATGCCTCAGAGGCAGCATGAAGAAGGAGCTGGAGTAACACTTGCTTTTGATTCCTAAAAATATTCAATTGCTTTTCTTCTTTTGACAGCAGTGGGGAAGTACTCTGCATTTGTGTCCTAATTGTGAAAGTAAAGGAAGCCAATTTACTGCTTACAGGAGCACAGACTGATGGAGAAAATGAATGGAAGCTGGATCCTCTAAGGTCTGCACTCCCAACAGCCGCAGCTGTCACAGGAGGACTGCGAGTGAGACTTGCTGCCTTCCTGAAGTGTGGAGATACACGGATAATGGGAAGAGCCAGAAGCAGCTCCTTACTCTGAGAAAGATTTCATGCTCTGCTTCACTTCAGCATTTAATCAACCACAAAAAGTTTATTGCTGTGTATACTCCAGTGCCAGAAACATTATCGCCTAATTAAATTGTTTCATTGTTTTGCTATATCTAGCAACACGTCTCTTTAACTCTCTGTTTTATTTAGCAGTGAGATTGCTTTAATGTCCTCAGAATGGGATATTAAATTGAAGGGGTGGCTGTTTAAATTCAAGTTCAAATCAATAATACAGGTGGACTTTTGCTGCCAAAGTCTAACTTAGGGCCCTTCTCTTTGCTGCAGTCCTGTGTTCACATGTGATTTGTGGCTATTCCTTTTGGTGGGACATATATTTCAAGGCCTTTTTATTGTTTAAGCTTTCTATGATCAGTGGAATTTCACTCTTCTGCAGTTCTTTTGGATAAACTTCCATGCTGAGTTTCATTATTAATTTCAGGTGTCAAAAAGGCAAATATTTAGATACACCCACAAAACCTGAAATTTTTACAAAACCTAAAACACAAAACCTAAATACACTTCCTGGAGCCTCTCTAAATAGTAAATTTATTATAAATACCCTAGATTCACTTTGTGTTTATCCTTTATTAGTTTTAAGAGCTCTAAATGGATGATACGTAAGTGTTCAAATGCCCTCAAGGTTATTCCAGATATTCTGAGATGGTTCAAGCCATAAGGTTCTCATTCCTGTAACCATAAATCATTAGCTATGTTACATTGCTGCTATTTTATTATTTCATTTGCATAATGAAAATTACTATATAAATAACATTGCAAAAAAGGCTTTATATCACAGTATAAATAATTACTACCTATTTAAAGGGAAGAGAAATGGAATTTTGTCACCTAATGGCTCCTAAAAAATGTTGCAATTCCCTTGTCCATAGTTGAAAAGTTTATTGTGTCCAGTAAAATTTAGAGTTACATAGATGAAAGGAAAGGAGGAAGTACATAAAAGTTGTTTGTCACAGGATTTTATTAGAAAGATATTTTAGGGAGAAAATGCATATTAATGCATGACTGGTCAAACTGTGGCTGTGAGCTGAAGTGTGGGGTATTAACAGAAAAAAAAACAATCTCCTTTCAGTTCTGCTGGCAAACCCAGAAATTAAGGACTTCAGGATCCCTGTCAGAAATGCAGAGGACTATCCCTGAGCTCAGGGAGGGATGCCATGTATCACATTGGTCTCCCCTTCCCTACTACACAGACACCTATAGTGATGATACTTCAGCACTAAGAGGGACAAAATGTTGCTCCTGCATAGAGGAGGGCATCTGCAGCAAGCAGAAGCACAGGACCCTTTGGGGTGTACAGAAATCTGCAATATATCCATATTCAAATTTACTTATCACATCTTCATATTAGCTGATGAGAGTTAACTGATAAAATTTTGCTTTCTGCTCATAACCCTTGTAAAAAGTAACTGCTTCCCATGACCTTTTCACTGAGTGTTCACTTCTTCGCCATTAAAGAAATAAAAATTGTGCTTTATTGTAATTTCTTTCAAACACTCTATTTAATTTGTTCTCCATTTGTCCATAATGATAAACCAACTATTCTGTTTTCTAGAATGTAAGAACTGTGGCTTGGAGATAGTCCAGTCACTTTCCAAATGCACTAAAGTTATAAAGATAATCTTACATCTGAACTCTGTTTTTAAAATATTTGGGTTTTGAAAGGAGTTCTTGGCCCTGATGTCCCAGAAATAGGAGCAAGATGCAAAATTCTTATGAGAATCCCAGCTCTTTCTGAATTGTTTAGGTGCTGGAAAGTAACCTTCTTTACAAATGTCAAGCAAATGTTAAAAAGAGGAATGCGAAGTCAACAGAAAAAAAAGCATTTTGAATCACATATAGCATTGTTCCTTTTTTTAACCATTTCTTATGCCAAACAGTGATTATAATTAGTAAGGATCACAACACAAAATAAAATATTTATAAAGAAGGGGTTATTTATCACTAATTTATCAGTCTGGTATTCAAACAATCAATGGCTGGAAACCAGAAATCTTGACATGAAAGTTCTAGCTACAAGTTAGAATTTCTGAGTAAATTTCCATAAGGATTGTTAATAATCCACCAATGGTTTGAATGGTCCATTCTCTTTTAATGGACATTATTGGATCTCGGGCCAAAGTCAGCTTGGGGAAGGAGATTCGAGGAGATTCGAGGAGATTTGAGGAGCGGGAGAGGAGAGGGAGAGGAGATTCGAGAAAAGGGAGAGGAGAGGGAGAGGAGAGGGAGAGGAGAGGGAGAGGAGAGGGAGAGGAGAGGGAGAGGAGAGGGAGAGGAGAGGGAGAGGAGAGGATTCCAAGTTTTTTCAGACATCACAAAATGTTATTGCAGTGGTCCTACTGGATTTTCAAGCTAGGAAAAAGTAATAGTTCAATATGCTGTGATAAATTAACAAAAATTGCTAAAAATTGTATAAAATCTTTTTTTTTTTTTTAAGGTTTTGACAGTAGACCTAATATTTGCAGAAAATACAACCTCATTTAAAAATGGGCCATAATCACAAAATTTAGCTGTGTACTAGATGGGCTAAGCAACACCTACTTCAATTGACAAATTAAAAAAATGTTTAAAAACTACACTGAAAGAAAAAATGTAGACTCATTGCGTTATGCCTGAAAAAGGACCCACAAGTCTGTATTTCTTGTATTCCAGAACTTCTATTTGTAAGGAAGGGAAATAACCTTTACTGTATTGTTGGAATAAAAGGAACTAGATGATTCATCTCTGTGAATCTGCTTGTTGAATTTGATGGATCATTCTTAAAAGCGACGTTGCTAATCTTCAGGTTTTCTTTTTTAGGTTATTCACAGATCAGTGGGTTTTCCGGCTAATACAGGTCCTGATGCTCTTCTGTCTTCACACATGGTATTCATCATATCTTGACAAGAAAAGACCTTCAGTCTACAAATAACCTTCACTGAAGTAAGACATGTAAGTGGGTTTCTATATGAAAGATAGATTTTATGGCTGAATAAAAAACAACTGTAGTTAAAAAGTGTCATTGCATGGCCCTATATGAAGATTTTTGCTCAAAAGTACTTTTAGTGTTTGTTGTTAAAATCTGTTATAGACAAAAAAAAAAAAAAAAAAAAAAAAAAAAAAAAAAAAAAAAAGGATTATTTTATCATTAGCCACAAATTCAACAGGAAAGGAAGATCAGCTGAGTATTTTATCATTCTGAAATGTGCAGCCTTTAAAATATTTAAGTATCCACATTAGTTCTTGTCAAACTAGCACAAAGCAGTGCATAATATGACCTATGTGTAAAAGCAGAACAAGATAAGAGGGTTTGGTAAGGGTGAAATATTCACAGTATGGTTACTTTGTGCAACAGTTAATAATCTGGTTTCCTAACACTATATTACTGTTGTTATTAATATCATTATAATTATTATTATTCCTCAACAAAGTGACAAAAATAAAACATTTTTTTCTCTGTTAGGCAATTCAGCACCAATACTAAAAAAAAATGAATGCTTGTCAGTGACAGCAAACTTCAGCACAGCAGAAACGTGATTATGTTTTGTTGTCCCATACTACAGAATCAATTTAGTTTTGTATCAGAAGAATTGGTCAAATTTTACTATTTACCACACAGCATAATCCTAGAGAAGCCAACAGATCCTGACATTGCAGGTTGGAACTAATTCTTCCTCAAGTGATTTATTGATTTCAAAGGGCATATAAGGAAAGAATTTGTGTCTCTTCAAAGAAAACATAAAAAAAAGTAAAAAATAACCTAACTAGAATTAAATCTAATGAAATTTGATTTCTGTCACATACCAGTCCTATGAGGTATACATTTTTTTCCTCAATAGGAAAGTTGTCCTCATATACTGATGAGGAACACTAAGAACTCCCTTGTTTGAAGCACACTCTTTCCATGGAGCATGTAGAAGCTTAAGATCTTCATGACAGCCATTCCTAATAAGTCAGCTGAAAAACAGTCACGGGTTCCAAGTAGGCATCTGTGGGTGGGAGAAGAGGCACTGGCAATAGGGAGACTTGTTGAGCCTGAGTGATCTGCCTGAAACTCTCTCTCCTACAAATGCCTTACTAGATCATACTAGAGCAGAATACTTTTTATTTTTATGCTCAGTTAATAAGGAAATAAAATGTATGCTAACAACAATACAAACATCAGAACATGCCCCTTGAAGATGTAAATTCAATATTAACATTTATTTGACAAATTGTTGAGCAGAAAGATAAAACAAAACAAAATCTGAAAAAACTAGGATCATACATTTTGATCATTTTCACAAGGAATTTCATATTATTATCTTTGTTTTAGCTATTTGAAAAAAGTAAGAGAATGAAAATGATGTTTTTAAAGTGTTCTGAAAAGTACTGTGTTATATCAAAAGAGTTACTAAGAATGAACAGCAAACATCTATCTCTAAATGCCTCAAGATACAAGTGCAGTTCTAAGTGGGATCAAAATGGTGTAGAACTGTCATGGGTTAACACTGGCCAGATGTTAATGCACCCATGAATATATGTTTCTTCCCTAACAACTACTGTGGGATGTGATCAGGAACAGAGCAGAGCAGGCTTAAATCTTGAAACAAAAAAACCCCAAAGCTTTATTACATTACATAAGAACAGAGACAGAAAACTCTTAAACACACACAGAGACAGAAATAAAAACTTCTCAGAACATTTCTTCTCTTCCCCCAGTTTCCACCCCCCACACATTACTCTCCACAGACCAAACCTTTGGGTTTTAAATCAAACAATCACCACTCAAAAAAACCCAAACCAATCTTCAGTTCAGCAAGGGAGAGAGGAGTCTCTCTCGCACCACAGACTGTTCCTCAGAAAACACAGGTCCACCCCTTATGTGTTTCCATGTCATCCCTGGCACCGCCCGGAGAAGTCTGCCAGGGTGACTCTCTCTTTTTCCTATGTCCAGCGCTCTCACCGCTGTCCATAGTCTGAAGCTGCATACAGGGCTTTTTAAGGATACTTGCATGCCGAGCTCTCCCCTTTTTCCCCAGGGGCCGGGGTTCTAGGAGCAGGTCTGCCCTGAGGGCAGAGGGCACCACCTCACCCTCCCCCTCTCTTCTCTGCTCGCTCCACTCTTCAAGTGCAAGTCACTGTAGCAAAAGCAAGGGCAGCTGTATCCACCCAAATGCAGTTTATGTTCAAAGGAGACTTAAGTTCAGTCCATGGCTGACATTATGCAAGAAAAGTCCAGCTCAAAAGCCACTCCTCTTCAATCTCTGCTCATCTGGGTTTTTTCATCTTCCTTTATCATCTCGGTCTCAGGCTGTTTCTCTCTCTCTTCTGAAACCACCAGTCATGATAATCAATGTCTAAGAAAAGTTTCTTTCTGCCAAGCGAGGGTTAACAGCTTCTATCTCTCTGCAAGGTGCAGGCTCAGGCACTCCCAGGCTCAGCAACCCCCACGTGGCTGGGCACCGTCTCCCTGAGTTTGGGGGTGGAGGGCGGTGAGCACACACAGAAGGCACTTCCACAGTTTTCCACCCCTCCATCCTGGACGGGGCAGCTCAGTTTCAGTCCTGTCCACTCTCTTCTCTTCCCCCCGTGGCCCCAGCTTACTTCAGTTCAGCGTGGTTTTCCTGAGCCCGGCCACGTGGCTCCCTTCCCCCACTCAGCCCAAAGCTGAGCAGGAGAGAGGAGATGTTTCTCCGCTGAAACCTGAACCTAAAAAAGAGGCCGAACCCCCCTGGAGTCCTGCTTTTAACTCTTTGTGTCCTCAGAGGTGTGTCCAAACCTCTGAGTGACCAATCTAGGTGCCAGCAGAAAAGCTGATCACTGATTGGCCTGCCCACATCCCCCTGGAAAAATTCACCTCCCCCCGCAACCACGACAAGAACCAAATATAAACATAATGCATTCAGATAATACCATGTAGCCCAACAGATCTAATGTTTTTTACTTTTTCTGTTTTCTTGTTCTTTTGTTTAATTATTTGACTTAATATATCTTATATATTTGCATCTATTTCATTTGAAAAATTGTATTTTCTATACCCTCAAGTATCCTTAGTAGGGAACTGGTAAATACAAAATGCCATAATGTTTCTATTTAAAGCAGAGAATGGTTTAAAAATATCTTAAGATATTGATATGTCAAGAATTGAAAGTGCATAACAAGTTTGTACATATATAAGTTCTTAAGCAAAATCATCATATGATGGTTAATTCTGACTGACAAGAGAAGAACCTTGAAAATTTAAATTGCTTCACCTTTCTCCCAAAATCTCTAATAATGTAATGTCATTTCCAACTTCAGAGTTGAAGAGTTAAGACATGAGAGATGCATTCCTTATCTGAATGCTGTATGAATTTTATTAATTTTTTTTTATTTTTGGAGTCTTTTGAAAGAATCAGAAATCTTAAATCATATTTGAAATTTAGTATCTCAAATTTCAATGCAAAAGTCGTATTTTACTAAAGACTGATTGAAATGTCTGAAAAACCAAACGTTATTCTCTGTACATTTGGAAAACTCATGTGAAACCCAGTAATCAGTGTTAGTGGTAATTTGGAATGTTATCAGTGTAGTCTTCACACTATTTTTTTTAAGTTTAAAATTTATTTACTCCAAATCAGAACAAAAAGATTCCAAATTAAATTTGATAGTGGTGTGTTGCAAATTTAGTTTAAAATTATTTTCTCATCAAAAAAACAACAAAAACATAACCATTTATTGTGCTGGAGCACAAGCCCACCACATGCTATTACAGTAAAAGCTAGGCATTATTTCCATCTGGCTTTGAGCACACAGGATATTGTATAAACTACCAGAAGAGCTCTATTTCATTGTAATTAAAATTTAGTGTTACACTTAAGCAATAAGGCAACTCCAGAAGATGTGATTATCATGAGATAATGACCTTGGGGTGTTACAAGGCAAGGAAGCAACCAAATGCCTCTAATCCTCCAGGGGGTATGATTATTTCAGAATAACCACACCCCCTGAGGTTGTGTGATTAGTATCAGAGACAAAGTCTGTACCAAGAATACAAATATGATTTTGTAGGGAAATGTTGGGGGGCTGATCTAAGTAGAGTTGGTAATGAGGAGTGCTGAAACAGCAGTTTTGGATGAGCTGTGTTTCTCACGTGCTGATTCTAAAGTGTCTTTAAGAAGTCTCAGGACACATATAGAGCTGACAATGATGTCATACCTGTATAAGTAATCCTCCATAAATGCACAGATCTAATCTTTTCATCCTATTTTGGTTTCATAATTTCCATTTCATAATAGCAATAAACTGTGGTAAGCAATGCATTTCTGGGGGATTATTCCACTTCTCAGGTGGCTGAAGTCACTCAACCTTTAGCCTCATATCTTTCAAGACATCTGAGAAGTGCAATAACTCCCCAGAAATGCACTGCCTGTCATGTCTTATTGCTTAATTACTTTGTACTTATCAAGTAGTTGCTCTTTAAATGAATGCAGAAGCACAGTATGTCTTACAATTATGGTGTGTACAGGAGCAGTATAACACTCTTATGGCAAAACATAAAATAAGTAATTGTTACAGCAGAAGTACAAACTGAGGCTGCAGTACAAACTGCAGTGCAAAATGAGATGTCCATAGAACACTTTCATGTTCTGATAAGTATCTTGTGTATGTTTAAGTAATGTGACGTGTTCAGCTTTAATAAGGATGCAAAACAAGGACCAGAAGGAAAAGATAGAGCACATAAAGCAAAACTAAACTCTAACTGCAGAGTTTATATTTCTCTTGCAATTGATAGCTCTGGGAATATGTCAACATTTCTGAAACTAGTGAAATCACATTAGCAGTGATTCTAGTAATGAAAGAACGAGTCCAACCAGTGTGTAAACAGCAATGGGGAGAGGCCACATGTTGCTATTAATCTTTCAGAAAAGAGAGTGCCCAAAAATGGGACATGGTGAACAAAATGCAGTTTTTACTTGTAGTAAAAGGAAATCCTGTTTGATTTTTCATTAAATCCTTAAAACTAAAATGTTATTCATAGTTGTGAGCCACGAGAAAGGATGGGGAATTGAAAAACTCTGTTTGCACAATTCCTGTGAGAACTATTGCTGAATCCATCACAGCCAGTCACTGACTGGTTTCTCTGGAAGTAGGTGTGTATCTTAATGAGTGAAAAAGAAAGGAGCCAAGAGAAAACTGCTCCCATTTCAAAGGCTAGATTTACACGCTTGACTATCTACATAGGTTCACAATCTGCTTCTGAGCTACAGAAGGTCAGAAATGAAAGATTTAAGAAATGTTGGAAGCATGGCTATGGATGAGTTCAGTATATGTTTGAAAACATCTACTTAGGACAGAGACCATCTTCCCCTCCTGGTGGTGCTAAAAATAATGTCCATCTTTTTAAAAGGAGGAAATGTATGAACACACATAACAAAATTTTCACATACTTGTCTACAGAGTTTGGAGGCCTAGATGTCTAGGAGGAGCCACACACAAATATTCAGCCAGCCCAGGAATTCTGTTGCAGTTCAGTAATTCAAAAACAAGGAAACAACTTGGCTGCTTTCATTCAAGGACACTAAGCTCAAAGCCTAAATGATTTGGAAATTCAAAAAGATACATTTAGCAATGTAACAAAATAATATTTATTCAAAACTGGTTTTGTCTGAGCTGTCTGCACCATGTAAATAAACTATTATAGAGAATAGATATGATTGCTAATACTGATTGTCTCATTTAAAAGTGAATTTTTATGCTAATGTAATACATTTCAATAACAGAACTATAATGATTCATTTAAGGAAAAATGGCTGAAATTAAATTTTACTTTACAGTTACCAAATATCTGTCTTACATTGCCTCATTTTGGCTTGCTGGCAAAATGCTTGGGCCTGCTCAGGGAGATGTTCTTACCCTTCAGAGAAGGCACCCCACTCAAAGCAGCATTACAAAAATGACCAACTGACAGACATATGACAGACATATAGACGCAACTACAACACCTCGGTGCTTCACAGATTTTTTTCCTTCATATAGTACCTAAAGAAGAAAGTTCCTTTGGGAGAAAAAAGGCTGAATTTGGCCAAAATGAAAGCAAAAGCCCCTCATTACCCTGATAATATATGATTCAAGAAAACTATAATATATAACACACATCATTAGTATATAATTCTCAACCTGAAAGAGAAGAGACTTGAGAGTTTTCACCCAAACTCATAACGTAGCACTACCTCTGTTCATTGCTGTATGAAGATTAATTCATGTTCTAACAAGCTGCTTCCCATTCTACCTCCACTTTGATGCTAAGAACTTATCTATTAATGCTGAATACGTGTAGTGAGAAATTTTAATACTCTGCCAGAGTAGAAAAAAGACTTGCCATGCTAACATCCTAATTTTCTCAATAGTTACTGTCACCGCAACCCTTAATTTAGGGTGCAGAAGTGGCACAATGGTAAATTACTGCACTCCTCAAAAGCTTCACCTTCCAACCCCAATGCTGTGATTGTGTCAGAATTTGAAAGAAGAAGAAGAGTTTATTTCTCAGTGAGTGTGATGTCACACTGAGCAAGAAGAAGCACATGAAGTGAGGAGATTTGCAATGCCAGTGTACTAGTTCAGAGCTCGTCACTGACATGAATTTCTGGAGCATTGTTCTTGGTAATTTTTAAAACTTGCCACTTCAACACTTCTTGAAAACAGCTAATAAGGGTGCTGCAATCTTGATTATCATTTAGATGTAGATATATTTGCTTTTCCTATTTAGACATCATCTGTTTTTAGTAAAAAAAAAAAAAAAAAAGAAGGTGTATCAAATAAAGAATATTGCATAAGAAGAGCAGTAAGGAGGGATTTTCCTTCTAACTGCTGGGGGATTTATTCTCAACTGACATTATTTAGATGGTGATGACTATTCATGCTGTGGGTAAAGGTAAGGAAGGTAAGTCAGAGAGGAAGCTATGTGAAAACTACAACATGTTTTTCAAAGACTAAGATAAAAATTGTTAAAGTACTTCATGAACATGGTTTGATCAGCAACAAGTTCCAGAAATACTAATCCACTCCGTGGCTATATAAAGGCAGTCACAGACGCAAAGGAGCATGATATATTATCCCAGAGGATGGCATCGTTTGTATGTTCCCTGTGGACCTGAAAGGTCTTGTAACCCCCAGTATGAAAATGTTTAATTAATTAACCTACCTGAAATCCTCTCAGCTAGAGCCAAGGCTTTAATATACAGCCAGTGAGTGACACAGACTATATTAAAGAAAGGAATTCAGCAGCAAGTACCCTAGGCTGTTCTCTGACCACGACAGACCAGTGCCTTTTTACTTCTTGGACCGCATGAACACAGAAAGGGGATTCATTGCTCTCTCAGAGAAAGAAAAACATGCCAGGATGAGTGGGGAGGATCAGGTCTTTGGCATGCACAGCAGCATATTTCTGCAAATGGACTCTGACTATCTCACAGCAGTACCTTTTGTTTTCTGGCCTGTCAAGGGGCAGAACGGTTCTTTGGTCTACCTGGTAGTTGAGGGCCAAGAGAGAGGCAGGGGAACAGGGCAGATGGGTCTCCCAGTCAATCAGCATTTACATAACTCAGTTCATCTGCAGAAGAGCTCGTGTTCCTCCCAGGCCAGTTTGCAGATTAGAGAGGAAACTGGAGAAAGGAGGGGAATGGTGTCTGTGGAGTACTGCAAGAGCAGAGAGGGTAACAAGCATTGAAATGGGAGAAGACAGGGATATCTGGGAGATATTCTGTGGGCATAGGGTGATGCAGGGTGCTGAGATAAGTGAGACTTAAAACTTTGGAGGGAACCAGGGGATAAAAAGGGCCCAGCAAAACACTAGGTTGAGCAACTGGTGTAGAGGGAGTGGACAAACTGAACCATTTAACAACTCAGTTTAAAACATGTGCTGCTTCTAGGACTAATACCATTTTAACATTTCTGATATGAATTTTAGGTGAAAAACTTGTCTGCAGAAAGAAGTATTATTTCTGGGAAAGTGGCTGTAATATCTTCCAAACTGAGGAATTAATTTCTTCTTATTTTCTACATCCAAATGCTGAATGGAACTACCTCTGATCAGAAGCATCATCTGGGTGAGGAATGGTGCAGTCAAATTTAAAAAAAAACCTGATACAACTGAGGCAACAAAGACAAGGGAAAAGCTGAGTCAAATCAAATGTTGAAGTATTCACAGAAGATAAATAAATGAAAAATAAAAATTGTACCTTTAGGAATTCGCTACAATATGGTAATTTGTACATTGAAAACCCCTCTACTGCAAACTGGAACATCCTTCATCTCACTTGTGAGGCTCGTTACAGTAATTATATTTAACTCTTTCCTCATTAATTCAGTTCAGCATTTGTAAGCACTTCAGAAAACTATCTTGTTGCACAGTAAAATAAGTATACCAGTCCTAAAATCACAAAGAATGGTAATTTTTGTTTTCTTAATGGTAGATAGCAAAAAAATCTTGCTAAAATATTCTGTATGTAAGAGTAAAAACCTATTATCATTCTTGATGCTTCTAACCCAGAGGAATTCATGTTTTATAAATGAAATGTTAGATCTTATTTCTTTATTGACTGGCAAAAGCCAGGTAAATCCCAGAAGAATACCTACAGTAGATCTTTTCTGACATGGGGCAATTGGCTGTTTCATTACAGGGAAATCAAACCAGATGTATCTTGATTCTTTATTACCTTCTTGTAGGGCAGAAATGGATCAATCTGTGGAAACTAGTATGGACAATAATTTAGATGATAACTAGAAGAAAGCATATTTTAGTGTTTAAGCCCAGAGAAAATCAGGAAATTTTGCTTTAGAACATTTAAAACTTAGTGAAAAGCACTGCTGCACTTAAAATATAGGGACATTTTGTCAATACTTGTAAAATAAATTTTAAGAACAATTGATTTCTTTATTACTTTTAAAACACTTTGTGGTGTGAGGGCTGGGAATATTTAAACTTATATACAGAACTGTTATCTAATGGGTAAATCCTGGACATCTGCTCTAGCCCACCCTACTTGGGTAGGCTGGACTAGAAGATCTTCAGAGCCATTTTCCAACCTCAGCCATTCTTTGATTCTGTGTTATAAAACCCGAGTCTATTCATTCATGATTTTCCCTGACCCCAAAGATGTGAATGAGAACCAAATCATATCAAAAATCAGAAAGGAGCACTGTGTCTCACTGAGTGGCCTGATCTCTGTATATAATAACCCAGGTGAAAATACACAGCCATTATCTAATATGTATCTTACACATTATTGTCAAAGCTCCTCTGTGTCCCAAACAGTAAAGCAATAAAGATGGCATCCATTAGATAAACCTCTTCAGCAAGGTATTTGGCAACAATTCACCAAACAATGTTATTAACAATTACCAAAAAGTCACAAAGCACATGCTTTCCAACAAAATAATGCTGACAAAATAATCTTATCCTGACTGGAAAGAACAGGAAAGAGGATTTAATCTAGATTTTCCTCTGAGGCTTGGTCAAGACCATACCTGCTGGAGTCTACTTAATTTGTTCTTTAAAATATCCAGGTAAAGGGATTCTAGAACACCCATGTCTAATTTGTTTCAAGAGTTTTGCTAGCTTCAAGAGCTGGAAAGCTTTTCCTTATATCAAAGTTTACCTCAAGAACTCTATAGTATTCCTATGTACTGGCAAACAATGATGATAGATATAGCCACTCATTAGTCTCTGTCCTAAAAAACAAACATCCCAAATACCCAACCATTTTCCCTAATGAAATGTTTTTCACCAGAACTCTCATCAGGTAATCTTCTGGAGGTCTATAACATCCCAAATATCATGCACATATGACTTAAATATTGCAAGGAGAGACAATAGAGAAATGACTGCTAAGCCACAGAAAGGGATGTAGATAGATGCATTAGGCTGCAATCTAAAAGACTTAGAGAATTGGCACAAGTGGAGAATGGGGGAAGGACAAATTTTACAGAAAGCATTCGCAACTTGCAGGTAGTTTAAAATGTGCATCTTTTCTTGATAACAGCACATGCTAGATCTAAAAACTGGCACAGTACTTTCTCAACCTTTCACAGCTGTGGGACATTAAGGTATTTACTATACTTTTTCTAATAGCTAAAGGTCATCCAAGATTTATGCTTGCCAAAATAAAAAACTGGGTCATAAAAACTAGCAGTAGCTAATGTAGCCAGTCTTGCTATGCCTGTTCATTTTCAGTTCATTTAACAGAAGTCATGAATCCCATCTAAAATGATCAAAACAAACAGAAAGAATGTTGTGTATTTTTGTAGAACGTAGTACAGTATTAGAAGCACATTGCACTCCAGTATTTGAAACCTGAATTGTGCAGTAAAGTTCTTAACAAGCAGATTCTTCATCCTTTTGCGAATGGAAAAATCTCATTTGAAATTAGGATGTAGGTGGATATTCTACCTCTGAATTAGTATACATCTGAATAGTTTGTTTAAGAATAGACTCGGGTATTTCCAGTTTGTTCTTTTTTAAAAAAACACAACATAAATTAAATCAGCATTTTGCTAATTGTTGCAAAGAACATAAATAGAAGAGTCATTTCTCTATGATATTTTTCTGATTTCTCTCTCAGCATGTAAACCCTCAATGTGATATTGAATTAAGAGCTACCTTTTGACAGCCATCTTTATGTAATAGCCAAACATCTTTTCACTATCAGAGGTACAATACATGCCTGAGATCTCTGTTTGAAGAAGGTGGAAAAATTGATTCATATCTTTATCATGTCTAGGTTGGGCTACTGAAATTTATTATTTTAGACAAGTCAAGCTAAAATGCCTGTTAAAATGCAACTCCAATTTTGTTAAAACATCAATTGCTACAAATCTACACAAACTCAATACTGTTATCAACCCAGTTCTGTAAGTAGTTCCATTTACTTCTGGTGAAAAATCACATTTATTTTAAAGGAAAGACTTCATCTGGAGAATCATACTACTCTTGCTAATTTGTGTGTTTATTTAACAGAATACATTTTGAAAGAAGCTTTCAAATATGTAGTCATAAGCATTTACACGTGTAAGTAATGGAGTTTATACTTGCAAAACTCATTTTGACAAAAGAGATTTGCTTCAGAAAATTCTATCCCGTGTGTAGCTAAGTGCTAGATCCATCATATGCAGGCAGAGATGACAATGTTTTAAAATATATAAACAAACAGAAAAAGGTTTTCAGTATACCCATAGAGTCAGGAGTTTCAGAATTTAGGTTAAATTTAGAGCGGATTTGCTCTGGAAGAAACACACTCTCTTGGAGAAGTTGACTTCCCATGGCTTGGATGGATGTACTGTTCACTGGGTAAAGAACTGTCTGGATGGTTAAGCCAAAGTGGTGGTGAATGGAACTAAATCCAGCTGGCAGCCAGTCACAAGTGGTGTTCCCCAGGGTTCAGTACTGAGGCCAGTCCTGTTTAACACCTTTATCCATGATCCAAACAGGGGGATTGAGTGATTGAATGCAGCCTTAGTGAGCTTGCAGCTGACACCAACCTGGGCAGGAGTGTTGATCTGCTAAGGGGCAGGAAAGGTCTGCAGAGGGATCTGGACAGGCTGCATTCATGTTCTGAGGCCAACAGTATGAGGTTCAACAATGCAAAGTACTGAGTCTTGCACCTGAGTCACAACAACCCCAGGCAGCACGACAGGCTGGGGGCAGAGTGGCTGGAAAGCTGCCCCAGGAAAAGGATCTGGGGATGCTGATCAGCAGCTGCTGAACACAAGCCAGCAGTGCCCAGCTGGCTGAGAAGGCCAATGGCATCCTGGCCTGTATCAGCACGAGTGTGACCAGCAGGAACAGGGCAGGGATTTTTTCCCTCTACTCAGCACTGGGTGAGGCCACAGCTCAAATTATGTGTTCAGGTTTGGGCCCCTCACTACAAGAAAAATGTTGAGGTGCTGGAACAAGTCCAGAGAAAGGCAACAGAGATGGGAAAGGGTCTGGAACAAAGTCTTGGGAGGAGCAATTGAGGGAGCTGGGATTGTTTAGCCTGAAGGAAAGGAAGCTGGGAAATCTTGTTCTGCCTGACTACTTGAAAGGAGACTGTAGCCAGGGGGGGATTTGTCTCTTCTCCTGAGTAGCAAGTGGCAGAATGAGACCAAGTGTCCTCAATTTGCCCCAGAGAAGGTTTAGGTTGGATATTAGGGAAAATTTCTTAATTATAAGACTTGCTCAACATCAAAACAGATCGCCCAGGACAGTGGTGGAATCCCCATCCCTGGAGTTATTTAAAAGATGTGTAGATGTGATGCTTAGGGACACGGTTTACTGGTGTACTTGGCATTAGCAGGTTAACAGCTAGTCTCAATGATCCTAGAGGTCTTTTCCAATCTAAACAATACTGTGATTCTTTGATTGTTAAGGCAGCAATTTCAGGACAATACTGTCACAGCTCACTTCCTGTTTTAGTGGTTTTGAGGGAAACAATCTGATAGTTTGTCTCAATTATTTTTTTCTCATAACCTTACTTACCATAAATTGCTAAGAACAGAAGTGGAAACTGTGCTAATCTAAACCAATTTTCTGCATGAAAACTGTAGGTTTCTCCTCCTTATTTGTGCATATAACCTAATAAAGTGTTATTGAAATAGATTGTTTCTTTTAGAAAGACACCTGACATTGATAAAAGGACTCCAAGTGATGACGAATTTACCATATTCTTCACTAATCCATTGCAAAGCTGATTGCCCTCACTGTTATAAATGTGTATCTTGCATCTACTCTTTCAACTGAAATCCCTTGCAGCTGCACGTTGGTTCAAGTAAGATGCCATGACTTGTGTAAGAGCTTAATACATCAATGACTGCTCCAAGTGCTGACAATACAAAATGAGTGAGCTTTCTCCAACCGTCAGATCAGATACAATAATCTTGTTACAGAACATTTATGCTTAAATTTAAATTTATAAAGCATTGCACAGGATTTTAACCATGCTATTTCACTGACCATAATGGAAATTGTCTGACTGCATGCCCTACAAGCTGCTGATAAAATGTGTGTGTTAGACACTGAGGGCAAGATATATGAAATGAATTGGGTGCTGCTGTGCTGGGATTTGTAAAGCCTAAACTTTCAAGCGGCTTGACTTCCTTTCTGCTATCAAGGTCCCAGATTAGATGACCAAGACTCAGTGGGAATAACAGCATAAATCAGTGGGAGCACATTGCTGCCTCTCAGCAGCGAGCAAGTTCTGTAGGAAGCCTCTTAATTCTATCTATGGAAAAACTTTAGCTATTGCTAAATGTTTATTCAATAACATTTCTGGCCATGGTTTAGCAGCTTACTCTGCAAATAAAAGGCATTGAAGATACCTTCTGTGCTTCCAGATCATGTGTCCGAGCAGTAAATATATTTATTTCCTTCTGTGTGAGGGAATGAGGCAGAAGAAACAATTCAAGAGAAGGCATTAAGGGTGATAGCACTTTCACACTTTTACACTTCACAGCTAAGTGAAGCTTCCTTTGCAGCATGTGTGAAATTAGAAATCACCTGCTTCCTACCCCTGAAATAATTATATGTCCACCACCTGAATCTAAGTATATCAGACACCATCAAACTCTTTTCTGAACTGTGCTACAAAGCTGAGTATAGAAATCAACCTTCAAATTAATTTCCAAAGCCAGGTCACCAGCATGATGTCCCTGGCATCACCATTCTCTAAGCTGGCATTCCCAATGTCGTGGTTTGAAGGGAAGTGAGTTTTTTTGGAAGTAGTGGGCAAACCAATCAGTCTTTGGGTCTGAGTATTGGCACCTTTGTTGGCCACTAAGAGGTGGACACACCTCTGAGGACACGAGGGGTTAAAAGCCGGATTTCCCAGCAGGACTCCCTCTTTCCCTGCTCTGCTTTCGGAGAGGGAGCGTCTTCTCCTCTCCCCTGCCCAGGCCTGGCTAGGCCGGGTGGGGGAGGGGAGCAAGGTGGGCCTGGCTGAGCAAGGTGGGCCTCGGGGTGGGGAACAGAGGGAGCTGGAGTGGAGCTGGTCCAGCTTCCATCTAGAATGGAGGGGTGGAGGGAGAACTTTGGAGGTGCCTTCCGTCCCCCTCCCTGTCCCATCCCGTTCCCCCCTCCCTTTCCCCCCCCCCGGTCCCGTCTCTCTCCTCCCCCCACAGAGAGAAGGTGCCGAGCTGGAGCTGCTTGTGAGAGCTGCAGTGTCTGCGATCGCCTGTGCCTGACCTTGGTGGTGGGAGATAAAAGCTTTTAACTCTTTCTAAGGCAGAAGAGAGTTATCCCTGGACGCTGTATTCTCATAGTTGGTGGTTTTAGAAGAGAGAGGACAGCCTGGGACCGAGAGGGTAATGTGAGATGAAAAGAAGCCCCTTCGATTGCCGGAATGAAGAGGAGTGGCTTATGAGGCTGGACTTTTCTTGCATAATGATAGCCATAGACGGACCCTGGACCCTCCTGACTATAAATAAGACTGTGTTTGGGTGGATGTTTTTGGCTCAAACCCAGAGACGTTCTGGCCTGCTTCTTGGAGCCCCCGGCCCCAGGGGTAAATGGGGGGGACCTGAGTCCCAAAATGAGAGGATGGCTGGTTTTTGGTACTTGGCCAAACATCCTTAAAAAGAGCCCTGTTGCAGTGCAGGTCCATGGACGGCAGTGAGAGTGCTGGACATGGAAAGGAGGGTGTCACCCTGGCAGACTCTTCGAGGCGGTGCCATGGGTGACGTGGGAACACGGGATGGTGGACCTGTGTTTCCTGTGGGGGGATGGTCTGTGGTGTGAGAGAGACTCCTCTCATCCTGGATGGAATGTGGATTGTCTGAATTTTAAAGGATGATGATTTGGATTAGGAACCCAGGGTTGTTGAGGGATTAAGCAAGTAGATGAAGGTAATGTGCTGGAGTCAACTGAGTGAGCATGTATGGAATGGAATTGGGGGGAGGAGAAGCAGTGTTTTGGGAGGTTTGCTCTTCTGCTTTTGGGTGGCTGGGTTTTTCTTTCCTTTTCTATTGTCCATTGTTATGTAGTGTAATAAATTGTCTGTCTGCTTCAAGTATTAGGCCTGCTCTGCTCTGTTCTTGACCACATCTCACAGCAGTTCATTAGGTAAAATATACCCTCATGGGTGCATTGGCATTTTGTCTAATGTCAACCCATGTCACCCAAATAAAGACTTAAATACTACATTCCACATGCCTCTCATCCCTTCACAGGATCACTAAATGATTGAGGTTGGAAGGGAGCTCTGGCAGTTACCTGGTTTAACTTCCATTGCGTGAACAGGGCCACTTAGGACTGGTTGCCCAGCACCATGTCCAAGTAGCTTTTGAGGAGAGAGATTCCATAGCCTTTCTGGGCAACCTGTGCCAGTGCTGTTACCCTCACAGTGAAAGAGTGTTTCTAGATGTTCACAGGAAACATCCTGTGTTTCAGCTTGAGCCTATTGCCTCTGGATCTATCACTGGGTACCAATGAAAAATCCTGGCTCCATGCTTTTTTCACACTCCCTGCAGATATTTATGTACATTGACAACTTTCCCCCCGAGCCTTCTCTTCTCCAAGGCAAATAGTCCCAGCTGTCTCAGCCTTTCCTCATAGGAGAGATACTTCAACTCCTTCATCTTCTGCATGGCCCTGCTGGGCTCTCTCCAGTGTATCTGGAGAAGTGCCCAGTGCTGTCTGCTACTCTCCAGGACTGAGATGTTCAGAATTGGAGACAGGACTTCAGGAATGACCTCACCTGAGTGCTGAGCAGAGGAAAAGGACCACTTCCCTCGCCCCAGCAACAACCACATGAATCAATCCAGGATGCCAATGGCCTTCCCTGTGGCAAGGGCACAGCCTGCCTCACGTTGAGCTTAGTATCCACCAGGGCCCTCAGGTACCATTCTGCAAAGCAGCTTTGCTGGTGGGCAGTGTGTATCTGTGCATTGCAGCTCTGCTGTTTCCATACTTCCCGTTTCTCAAACTCCTGCATCGTATACAAGTAACATGGTTTTGATCCTCATTGCTGGAGGCCTTGCATTATAACTGCATGTG
The DNA here is from genome assembly GCF_021018805.1 of Prinia subflava. NCBI lineage: Eukaryota > Metazoa > Chordata > Aves > Passeriformes > Cisticolidae > Prinia > Prinia subflava. Next base: position 56,583,184 of record NC_086249.1, read on the forward strand.
TTACAGGAGGCAGAAGCAGTACCACAACATCTCAGAGCTGTGACCTCCTGTTCTGATGAGACGAGAGGAAGTGGGGAGAGGAAATAGGCACAGCTAAGGAAGTAAGAGGTAAGAATAATGATCTACCACATTCAACTGGACTGTTGGACAGGGAGACACAATATACACTTTACATAATAAGTCACCAGGACTGCAAGTAACTTCATGCTCTTATGTAAGACCCTACCAATAAGTGCCACAGTTCTATTCAACTCCTCCATGTACCATCAAATTTAATGAGAGATTATTTTATGGAAAAAAAAATAAATATGTGTCAATTTATTTATCTATTACACAGTAAAATACTTCTTGTCCTAAAAAAATCCAACATCTCTAAAGCAGTGATCATCACTGGAAAAAAAATTATGTTTACTCCTTTCACCACGGTTGCCACTTACAAAAAGAGCAAGAAAAATGAGTGATCGTACCCAGATTTATAATATAAACACTGGGCTGGGGTATAAGAGGATGCTTTCAGGTTTGAATCACACAGAGGTAAATAAACAATTACAGTCCTGCGACACAGACAGAGGTTTAAGTCCCTCGTCCCATGCCCCAAGTGTCTAATATATTATTACATATATAATGTTAGTCATACAGCTAAATTATAATTCAAAAGTGTTATCTAGTTAGGAGCAGCCAGGGCAGTAGTTAGGAGACCTATTTGCTATTTCACATTCTATAATTTCTTTCCAAGTAGCAAATCCCAAAACATGTTTGTCTCAGGAACAGAATTGCACATATCTATTTTTATTTATTAATAAATGATATGTTACATGGTCAATAGTTTACTAATTATAAATATTGTTGGTATTATTAGGAAACCAAGATGTATCCTGACTTCATGATTTACATTTTGTGATAAACTTTTCAATGACTTCATTGCACGGAGTGTTTAACAAAGAAGCATTCAGAGTGCACTATAATGTTCACGGTTGCAGTTTAGGACCTGCTGACATGAACTGAATCATATATATCTTATATAATGCTAGTCTGAAATATAATACATGTGCTCTTTAATCATGAGTTTGCAGGCTGCTCTGTTTGTGCCCTGGCTGGAGACCTAGAAGTTTTTACACAAATTTCATTGTCAGGTTTGCTGTTGGATGCAGAAACTTACATTATCCTTTCTGTTTTGCACCTAAGAAAAAAATAAGGTAAAATATGAAAGGTTAACTTTTCTTCGTCTCGTTGTGTCTGAAGTGTGACTGCCACCCTTGCAAGTAGGGAAGGGGATTCATTCAGAGTTCAACTGTGTGCAACTTTGCCAAATCTCTTACCTTTTTTAACATGAAAAAACAGTTGCTCACTCAAGATATTGGTATGTGCTGATGACAGAGAGGTACCTTCTGAGGTATGTGAATTGCAGAATTGCTGCATTTGTTTTTGCAAGGTCTTGATATTCTAAAAATTCCAAATGGGATATGGCAAAGGTAAAATTGAAGGTTCCTGAAGCAGCTCCATAGAAGTGCACAAAAAGTTTAATAAATCATGTGAACTGTGTTATGGCACACCAATACACCTCTGACATGCCTGGGGGATGAGGGACCTCAAAGAGTATCTCCAAAATCTATCATTAAGCTCGGCTTTATATCACTGTGTTACAAATCAGCTGAGGGAACTGTTTTCCCTGTTTGTTAGTAATCAGACAAACTATTTCTGTGTCTCTCAGCATTTAACATTCAATTTGTTAAATATCACAGAAGAAAAAATAAATTAAAAAGACATCAGTTCAGAATGTATTCTTTAAAGTTTCATCATCCCATGACTCCATGTTTCTCCATGTTGACCTAATTTGCCATGACAAGAATATGGTCTGTGTTTCAGAATATTCCAAGTGTAGAGATTACTAAAGCTTTGTGAGAATTGTATGCTAGTTTAGCAGACAGAGCCATCTTAATTGACAATTTCACCATTCAAAGTAAAGATATATCATTAAGCAGACACAACTGTACTAAGAGAAACATCATTTATTTGGGTACCTAACATTTTAATTGTCACAGTTAGGGGTTGATTCTTCCTCACATGGCACTGGGACATTCTTTCTACATCAGACCTCAATGTAGTTAGTTGATATCTTGCCAGACTGGCGGTAAATTCAGATTTTTGTTAGGACTGTCTGACACTCTAAACAAATCTGACAATATGAAACCTTCAACTGGAACTGGACAAGTAAGCTAAAAGGACAAAATAAATCCATCTATGTCTGTTATCAATGAAAATCATAATGCTCTGACAGCAGAAGCTGCTGCAGGAGTTTCAGGAGAGGGCAGAGGCTACTGTAGAGGTTTCAGTCATGGTGGACAGAAGTCCACATCACAAAATTATAGATACAAGTAGTCTAATCCTGCAGCCTTTAAAGGTCTAAAGTGAGAAGAACTGAGGAATTGAGCTGGTGAAATTAACCTTCTCTTTCACCTTCAAGGCAGCCATCCTAAGACTGAGGCATTCTGGCACTATTGTCAGTAAGGTTCTATTTCCATTTTAAATAATTCTGCGAATGCAAAAGGTTCTATAGCAGTCATTGCTATTATGTGCCTACTCAGAAATATGAGAATTCAGAAAATGGAGGGATAGGATGAGCAAAGTGGTGAAGATTTAGGTTAGGTGTCAGATTGGAACATTCTGCTGAAATTATTGCAAAATACTTGCTGGCAGAGAATAATAAATCTGACCAACTACATTTATTAAAAGTATTCTCTATGCATTATTTATTTACAAATAATCACCTTCTAGATATTTAAGTATTGGAGAGACTCTGTTTTTTCCTATAAAATTAATTAATTTAGCTACCCCAGTATAACCCCATTTATCCAATTTACCTACTTTTTTATTCTACAAGCTACCCGTAATTTGAGCTGTCACATATATAGTGACTCTAGTGCACTTAATCAGGACAACTCTAAAATGAAAAAATGGAGGGAAATGCATAAACATTTACAAGGTCATCTGCAAGCATATCATTCATGAGGGAAAGTATCCTGTGAGGCACACCTTAACCTTAAAAGACAAGGTCAGCATGAGTTTATGTATTTTTTTATTCCTAAATAAACTGACACCAGTTTCCTTTGTTTAGTGGCAACATAGGGAGACCCGAGGAAAACTAGTGGCATGGCATATCCAAGATATTGACTGTATGTAACTCCTTAATTTTCCTTTTTTTCCTTTTTTTTTTCCTTTTTTTTTTCATTTTTATTCTTTGGTTTCTTCATTTTTTAATTTCAAGTTCAGTTAAGCAAGAAGAAGAGCTATGGGGGCATTGATGATCTCATGGAAAACAGGTGACAGAAATTAAGAGCAATAATTTGAAATTATTTTTAAAAAATTAAAAAGCAGAAGTATGAATAATTAGTCACCTATCACCATTACTTATAGAGACTATAGTTTCCAGCACAAGATTCTTGGTTAGTTTCTAGTTAGATTCTTGGTTACTTCAAAGATTATTCGGCATCACTCTCAGCCAAGAGAGATCTTTTCTTACTCAATATATTTACATCTTTGTTCTTTAGGACTACAGCCTTCCTGTAGGAACCCAGGGCTTTATCACTTCCAGGTTTAATCTCAGTGTATGACACTACTAAGAACTACCCAAACAAGCAGAATTTGTGAACCTGCTTCTTAAGTAACCTAGCTGAAAGAATATATGAACCTTGGTCGCACTTGGTGTAAAATGACCAGAGCAAATTTTTGCAGCACTCACTCACAAGCATAAAATTCCAAACAGACATATTTCTGAGAGATACTTTGTCCCTCACTCTTTGATATCACTGTGGCAAATGTAATTAGAAGTGTTTGCATTTACCCTGCTGTACCATTAATAACAGCAACATTTTTTCACAAGAGTTCATATATATTTGATTTTTCAGAACTGTAACTATATTATCAGTTACCAATTCTAGTTAATAGTATTTTAGTAACACAGACTTTAGTTACTCAGCCTGTTCAGCATTAGACCACAAACCAGACTTCAGCACCACAAGAAACAAACTTTTTTAGGCAAAGTTTGTAATTGCTTCAGTTAAGGGTACAAATGTAGATCCTTGTGACTTGATATCTACTTTGCTCTGAGAGTTCCTTTCTCTCTTGATAAGGCAGGATCTTGTTATCTTCAACCACCTACTCTTCTAGGCTTTTTTCAGCAGATTGCTCATGGAGCTGTGAGGGTTTTAGAGGAAGTAACAGACATTCCTTTGACATTAGAAGCGTTCACAAGAATTCCTCCTTTCAATCCTTTTATGCATATTTCTGTAAGATACAGTTTTAAAATTGTGTATTGAATTTAGAGCATGAGTGCTTATATGGAAAACCCTTTAATATAAAAATGTGAAATGCTTATCCTGTGAAAGCTGTGTAAATCCATGTCTTGGTACAGTAGTTTCACTCTGTGGATGCAGCCCAGCTGGTAAACCAGTTAGAGTGTGAAACTACAACTGCCATAATTCACAACTACCATTTTTAACCAAGGTACATTTTAGAATCTCTTTACAGCTATAAGCCAAACTTTGATATTTACCATGAGGTCTATTCCTGCTGTGTTCAGCCCATCTTGTCAATCAATACGTAATACAGTGTTAGACTAATTAGATACATACAATGTAATTATACATACAATGTAATTATACATACAATGTAATTATATTGTAAGTAGAAATCCTTCTATTAAACATAACAATGCTTTAGGCATGGGTAGACTAAAGAAACAAAGCTCTACAGAGTTGTGTACAATTATTATTATCTAAACAAAGAGCTGAAATGTCATATGAAGATGGCGCACAATAAAAGTGATTGATATGTCATTTTTTTTGTATTAGTTAAGATATTGTATGCTGACTACTTTACAATGCACTCTAGATACAAAAAAATGTGTCACTATGCTGCTTGAAGACATATATATTTCTTTTATTGATCTAGCCTGTTTAAATTACACTATTGTTTTCAAGGAAAGCTTATAATCCTTTTTAGATGAGTGACATGTTTTCTTTTTAGCTTTAGTGCTTTCCAGAAGAAAAGATGAAGCAGAGAGAGCATCAGATCCAGGAAGCACATGCATCAGTTATTATCAGTCACCTCGCTCATACTTGTCTCCTTAATGTGGTTTCAGAAGGTCAGACCTGTAGCAGATGTATTACTCAGGTGACAACAGGAACATCAGCACTGATGCATATCACTCACAGAAGTAAAGCTTCTCTGCTTGGGCCATTGCTGCCCTATTAGGACACCACTGCAATGAACAAATTTTTACTTAGTCTCATAAATGTATATAAAAAGAACTGCCATCAGTGTACTTCCTTCAGACCTGCAGAGTAGATCTCCTCAGATGCAGACAAAGGAGGACTTTTGCAAAGAGAGGGGGTAAAACATGTATATATTCTCCAGGTTGGTGATACCATATGAGAAGGACCCAACAAAGCTGGTGAATTTCCAAAGCATGAATTTGACAACAATGAACAGAGTGGATAAGCATTCCCAAGATTATTCTGTGCAGGGTGCGACCCCAATTTAATTGTCAAAATGTCAGTACCTATGAGTAAATTAAGAGTCTAAGCTCCTGTGTCAGTTGACTTTGTCTGGACAGGAGGAACCCATCAAGCTGCTCTATGCTTGGCCTTGTCAGATGGAGAGAAAAATAAGATGGAAAAAACCTTGTAGATAAGAGAGGATTCCAAAGCAAAAATGAAAGTCTGCATGTGCACAAGAAAAGGAAAAAAAAACCCAAAAGTATTATTCTCTCCTTTCCATCACCAAGAGATACCTGGCCACTTCCTGGGACGCAAGGTTTCAGCACATGTAGGGGTTGCTCTGGAAGGCAAAAATTGTAAATAACCATTTCTCCCCCTCCCTGCCCCTTTTCTTACCTTTTATATGTGAGCTGACATCACGTGATATGGAATACCCCTTTGGTCAGTTTGGCCACCTGTCCTGGCTGTGTCCCCTCACAGGGTTTTGCCCACCCCTCTCCTGCTGGTGAGGGTGAAATGCTGGAGAGAGGGCACCGATGCAGGGCCAGCCCTGCTCAGCAGTGGCCAAAGCACGGGGGTGTTTTCAGCACCTTTCCAGCTGCCAGTGCAAAGCTCAGCACTGGGAGGGCTGCTCTGGGGAAATGAGCTCCATCTCAGCCAGACTCAGTGCAGTTCCCATTATGGTCAGATGAATGTTAGTCAAAACAAGTAAGGCTGTACATCTAACTAAACATCATTAGCTGCTTTGGGGTGATTTTAAGAACTCTCATCCTCTGTTAATTTTATTGACCAGATGAAAGCTTAGGTACCTAACTCACATTGGTGCCTGCACTTAGAAACCAAAATTTGCATTTTAGAATTCAAAGCTGATACCTCTGCAGGTACCTTCCAACCTTGGCCATTCTGTAATCTCATGGTTTCTCAGTTCCACATGCCTACTGAGCAGAAAATTATGAAACAATAAAATATTTTGAATAACTCATCCTTCTGAAAACTTTGAAATAATAATAATTTCCACATATTACACAGAACTGTTTAGAAATTTGCATTGAAACAAAGGTTTAGCATAAGCACAGAAACATTTAACCTTGATAAACATAAAGTTAAAAGCACCAGTGACTTTCATATTCATTACCTTTTTTTGTTTCTCTCTTCAAGCTTTAATTTCCAAGTTCTTTTGTATTTATCATTAAATTTCAAAAAGCATATTCAAGATGAGTAACTGGACCCTCTTGTATGTATCATAGTTGCCAGTTCATGGTGACTGGTGAAGGGACATAGCCTTTAAGTTTAAGTAAGCTTAAACTGCTAGTTTGTTGTGCTTCACCCATCTACAAAGCACACTCAGAAAACTGAGATCACTCCTAACCCATGATACACAACTCTTGGCAGGGGTGCTATCCTTCTCCTCCACTTTGATCTATATCTTCAGCTCTCTGCTTCCTTTGAGGGTATGCAGCATTTCTTGGAGGTGCACCTTGGTCCACTTTGCACAAAACAGCTTACACCAAAGTCACCTACTGAATATATTCAAGCACTGATTTGAAAACATATGCCTGTATTTTAAAGTGAGATGAATTTTCATTTACAGCTGAAGCAAGATTTAGAGGAGACCAATGAAGCCTCCCCCAGGCTGATACAAAACCAGATTTTTTCAACTTTAGAATAAGCAAAGAGTTAACCTAGTTTCATTCCTTCATGAGTAAAACTCACTGGTAGGCTTTTATTATGTTAATTTTCCAAACTTGCAAAGCAAAAAAACTCAGTAAACTGAAGGTAACCAAAGGGGCTGTTTGGTAGAGACAGAAATGAACTGTGTCTTTTGAAGTGTTCTAGAGAAAATGTGTTCAGAATATTTAAGTCTCAAGTGAGTTACCAAAGGTTATTCATTCACAAGTGAGATAAATTCATACCTGTCAAATTGTCTGGATCCTCTGTGTGATCACTAGGGCCTCAAATCATTTATTTTTTTCCCCAGTGAAAGTTCAAGATTTTCACATATCCAAATTTAGTAGCATTTCCTGTGTCTGAAAGTAAATGAATTCATTTTCCTTTCATCTCACTTTCCACTTTTACAAGACTAGTGTGAAGAAAAAAAATAAATCCAGGTTGCTGGCATAAATTGTTTTAAAGTACAATTTCACAGTGCAAACAGCCTGCAACCTCCTTACAACAGACACTATATTTTTAAACAATCCTTTTAGAAAAATATCCTAAGGCTGGCAGTGATTTAAAATGAGTGTGTAAAATATAATTTTGAACCAATTCAAGACCCACATAGACCATGAAGAATTTTTATGTGGCTTAAGCTCTTGGATGTGAAAAAAACCACATTTGCTTCTTCTCCACTTTGATACTTGATCGGAAAGGAATTACTAAAATCAGCCTAAACTTGCATTATTGTAACAATATGAATCACTGTTTCCATCATGCAAACTGTAGACTGTGTTTGGTATCAGTCCTGTTATTGGTGAAAATTCTGCAGAGTGGGTTTAAGGAAGGAAGTGAGAAGTCAGCAAGAATACCAAAAAATCTTACATTTTCAATGAAAAAAGAGATGTTCAGGACAGGCAACAGAGAAACTCTTAGCCAGAACATTAAAAATGGTGGACAGAAGCACTGACACATTACTGGGGGACACAAAAAGAGTCAGAGACTGATACTACATATGTTTCCTATATTCTCCTAAACTGTTCTTACTAATAATTGAAAATAATAACAATTCAAAATGTTGGTGCGTTCAAGGTCACACACACTGCATAGTCAAATTTTTGTAAAAGAGTATTTATATTTTGCATTTCTGACTGCATGGCAAATAGCTTCATTTTATTTCGTTTCAGAAAGAAATAAAATGCCCAAACAAGTCCCACATTTTTTTCACATGCTTTATGCTAGCTAGGTCAGCATTAAAAAGAAACCAGTTTATAAACCTTCTGAAATGACAATTAAGGATATGTTTTTATATTCTGTAATTTTTACTTTTTTTGGTGAAGTGTTATATTTTACAGCATTTATGTTCTAATTTTTGCTGCATTTGGCATCACGGTGCATTGAAATACAAAGAAATTTTAAATAAGACAGTTGGGCAAAAAATCTGGAAAACCTGCCTCCTGCCTAGATACACAATTTCAGAATTCTTGCTTTTCCATATAGTGTCATTAGATCTCAGAGACAGTGATATATCATTCCATTCAATTTACATATTTCTGGATAACAAATTAAATTCTCTCATCCAGTCACACTGTTATGGTGATAATCATTTATTTATTGATTTAAATTCCATATATATTTTTTATTTTCAAATCTATGCATTACTCCTTCCTTAGGATATGTTGGTTCTGAAAAATGCAGCCCACATGTTGTCTACTGTTTTGATGATGCCTGATTCCTGATGGAGAACAGCTATTTGTGGAGAATTAAAACAATTAAATAGTCCATCAAAGGAAAAGCAAACTCTTCAGTCTCCTAAAACTGGTAAAATTAAGTATCCCTTGCTTGTACCTTGAATATTACTATATTGCTTCTTTGGATAACATTTTTTATATTTACATGGGTAAGTTAGAATGTGCATACTAATGAAATATAAATATATGTTATTATTGTTGTTGTTGTTGTTATTGTTATCAGAAAGGAACTTTGTTATTTGATCACATATTATATGTGTAAAAAACTCCAAAACATTATTTTTAAGGGTTCTAATAGCACTTTTAGTGTACTAGCTACACTATTTTAATCCACTATTGTAGAATGTACAAAGCTGAACTATTTTGATTGTACCAAGGGGAGAATCTGGCTCAATGGGGTCAGAGGAGAATGTAGCAGCATATGTATATTGTATAAATACAAATAAAATAGATCACAAGGTACTCAGAAAATGACAGATACTTTAATTCTTAAAAGGCTTAGATTTTCAACTACTTTAGAAATTATGAAATGAAGAATAACAAAAAACAACCCCCCATTATTATCCAAGCAGAAGTATAAGATCATTTATCTTGATGGATGTCACCTTAGAGCACATATTATCCCTATCTCTCAAAGTGTTTTTTCCCCCTTATTTCATCTCTGACATTCATTGTAAATTTAATGATCCACATACGATTTGCTGGTGTCTCAGTCTGGTGTTTTGAATCATGAAACTAGTACTAAATTTATGGCACTGCAGTACCACTTAGTGAATCATTAAGCAGTACAGTGATTTTAACGATTTGGATCATACTGGACCTCATCACTGTATAATGAGGTTCCATTTAGTGTAAATTTTATGTAAAAATTCAATTTGCAAACCAACAACATGAAACTACAACATTTTTTTAACCTGATATTGCATTTATTTATTATGATTTCCATTAGTTTCACATGGGGAAAGAAAATGCTATTCCATCATAAAAATAATTTTTTACAGTCCTCACACCACTGAAAAATATATACTTTCAGACTGGTATTTTTGTAGAAATCTATTCTATAACAAAAAAAAAAAAAAAAACAAACACACACACACAAAAAAAACCAAAAACAAACAAACAAACAAACAAACAAAATCAAAAACAAAAACAAAAACAAAAACAAAAACCAAAAAAAAAAAAAAAAAAAAAAAAAAAAAAAAAAAACCAAACAAAACAAAAACAAAAAAAAACCAACCCCAAAACTCTAGAGGGTTCAGATGTGATTATTACAGTATACTGAATGAGACTGTAGCATTACTGATGTGGTTGAGCACTTGGAGAAATGATTTTTCAAAGGGCTCCCAAACCCTTCTCTGCTGCCCAAGAGGATCCACCAGCACAGAGGAGAACATTCTTTACTAACCAGCTCAAGAACATTGTATCATCCCATTACCTTTTTTATTATAAACCCCATTTTTCATATCAAAGACTTTTGATGCTGAATTGCTTCTCTAAAATTCACTGGAGGACTAACTATCTACATGTAACCCAACCCAAATTCCTCATTTTGAGAAGTTTTGCACTGTAGAAACTGTGCAGGGTACAATGGAGCTAATGTGCTATTATAACAGCTAGAAGCTCCTCTAGAAATTTTTCCATTTGCAAACTAGTAATTTTATACATTGTTTTCGGTAAATTTTTCATCAAAAAGCAATCTAAAACATTAACAGGTGATAATTGGGTCAGAGTGTCCAAGTCCACTTCACCCACTCTCTTGGCCATATTAACTAATCTGGTTGGTCCAGAGTCCAACAAAGAAGAACTTTAATGGGAAGAAAGCACAGTTCTTGAAAAGAGTGATGTTTTTTCAGTTCTTCTGGTCCATATTATATGCACTTATGGAATCTGAGATTTAATTAATGAAGTCATTGAAGCCTTGCAGTATTTTTCAGCTGATGTAAAACAATGGGGATATACCAAAATCTTTACATTAATTGATTTGCTAGTTCAACAGCAGAGGACAGGTCGGACTCTTAAGTGTTTTAGAGATGACAAGGGTAACAAAAAACGTGAGTCGGATGAGACTGGAGATTTCCCCTCCAAAGGAAAATCAAAGGAATGAAGCAACTCAAATGCATATCAGTGTCAAATAAGAAAAGTAGCACAATGATTCTAACAAATTCTTAGAAAATCTTGTGTTACAAATCAACCTGAAATGATGCAGCCACTTTTCTTCATACCTACCCAACTCAGATGCCCAGTGCTAGACATAAAACATAGAAAATTTCTGTTAAATAACATCAGTGGGTAAGAAGTATGTGATACTATTTACCTGTACATTTTTTAAATGGAGAGTAATATACCAGAGAGAGGAGCTCCTCTCAGCCTTTTAGCTTTCTTCTCCAGTGTGCAGTTGTAGGCGTAATATTTTATGAAACCAGGAACATTCAGTAATCTGACTTGAGCGACAGTAAATCTTGCTGTATTGAGTTGTGTTGTTGCTGGGGAGTTAGAAAGAATAGTAGATGAAATGCAACATAAGATCTCTAGCAAACGAAATGCACATTTTAAAAACTTTACAATTGAATCCACATTTGTAACAGTGTTTAGGAAATAACAAGACTTGCTTTCATCTAGCTGAAGGAATATGCATGTGCACTCTCTCATATGACAGATTCAATAGCATTCTCATTCACAGTTTTGTGAGTACTAGAGTTAACAAGCTGAGTTTCCCGTGGATTTGTATGGCACAGCTGATACTCTCTTCCCCTACAGATGCTACATTTCCAGTGAACATTTCCTGCTCAGAGAAAGCACTTCTGCTTTGTGTGGATTCTCTGATGTCTAACAATGGTTGAACAGTGGTTGCAGTATTTTCTACAGCTGGGTCACTAATGCGGTCCCTGTTTCCAACTTTGCAATCTACATCACACATTTCTTCTGATCTGTGATCCATGAAACCTATAGTCTACTGTGAAATTTGGTCAAAACTAACTAAAGGGTATTGGGAGGAGGGGTTGAGGCAAATAACTGAATAGACCTGGGCCAAAATAGTATTAATGCAGACCTTTTTCCTTTTTAATCAAAATTTAAAAGAAGCAAAAAACCCAAGAAGCTGGGTTAGCAGTTTCACAAAGGCTGCCTTTTGCCTAAATGAGATGAAATATTTTAATTTACTCTTAACATGATCTCAAAACATTATAAGGTTTTTAACATGATGTATGAACTCACAGCCAGAGCATTCAAATGAATTGACCTGCAATTTTTCTATAAAGTCCATGCAGCAAAACCTTTGGAATCTCAAAAGGATGCTTTTGTTATAGCATGAGTCAGAATAAAAAACTTTTCAAAGAGGAAAAAAAAATTGATTTACCAAGTGAGACAGAGCAAACTATGAGGGTTGGTAAAAGCATCCCAACATTCACCTCTGCCTAACACACTGCACATATGAGCTATTTGTGCTGGTTTCCTAATGAAAAAAAAAAAAAAAGGGGGTTGTGAATGAATAAAGGACTATTCATCCATCAGACCTGATCAGCTCCTGGCCATTGACAAAACTCTAATCAATTTTGGCCAAGCTTGATAAAGTAATAGACGAGCCAAAGATAATTAATTGGAGCAAGTCTTTTGAGAATCAGCAGTTGGGCTACGAGTGGTCTCCATGGGTAGCCGTGGCCCTGCTGCCCTGACTGGCTTGTGCTGGTGGCCTCCTGGCACCTGTGGAATCAGCCTGGAATCAGTGAGCCCTCGTGGCCACTCGCCCAGCCAGGAGTTCAAGTGTATGGGAGGTGGCTGTGGGCACTACAGGAAGAGAAAAGGAACTAATAGGAGGCATGAAAGAGAATTGAAGGTGGTGCAGTAGAAAATTAAATTATTTTATTAATTTAGAAGATGGAAGATTTGCATCCATGGGTGACAAAAATCTCCACAACTCAATGAAAACCTATTTTCTCTTTTTTTGATGTCTTACCAAATTAACTTTTCATAATTAGAAAATAAATTATGGTGTAGCCTTTGGAAAAGAGGAGCTAATGACAGCAGCAGCACCAGTTATTTTATTATGACTTTGTCAGGTGATTCAGACTACCCAAGGCATCTGGACCACACAAACAGTGTGTGGCAGCAATATTCTTTGCAAAAAACACCTTGAGCCATTCCTCAGCAAAGGTTAGCTAACCGACAAATCAGTGCCACAGCTTTTTGCTGGTTTCCCAAACAACGTTGTTCTCACCCACACGGAGCACACAGTTCATCCAACACAGAGATTAGACATCTGAACACACACCAAATAAAATTCCAAGGCAGATGACACTATTGAGAAAAATATTAAATTATTTTTGTAGCATTGATCTATGACAAGGTAACAGTGTTTAGAAAAAAAAACCCTTACTACTATTGTCAAAGAAGACTTGTGATTCTGGCCAACAGCCCAAAACTTCTCAAAGGTTAATGTATATTTCAGAATATTTCATGTAACATAGAAATTTTTAAGGCAATTTGAATTATCTATCTCTTAAATCACCATTTTTTAAAATGTTGTCTGGAATGTATCTCAAGTTTGAATTATTTCTCATATGAAATATGGATCAGTCCTGTATAGTCTTTATTTTAAGGGTAAAAAGAACATTTAAAAATTTCAAAAATGCAGTTTCTAAATGTGAAAAACTATTTTTGTGGCTGTTATTTGCAAAAAACGCACCTAAGCTAACCCTGATAAAAAAAGACTAGACAGTCTAAACACACACACATCCAAGGTTTGTCACAGATGAGCTGAGGAGAGAATAAATTTAAATACTTGAAAATCTGTGTATTCTTTCAGATGGTTTTGTTTTGCCAACCACATTTTCAAGCATTCAAAAAAACCCCAAATATGTACAGTTAACTTGTTTTTGGCATCGTACCCACAATATCACTAGATAAACTTGTATTTGTCTAAGTTTTTTTAGTTGTTTGTTGTAATAACAAGTAATTCTTCTGCTTAAAATTTAAGCTGTATGCTGCTGCATTTTTAAAGCACTGTCTAATGTTTTGCAGCATAGTTATCTGGGACTATCTGTATATCAGGGCAGCCAACATCAGTATTTTATTCTAGTTCATAATATGCTTGGTAAGATATAGTTTCTTTATTTATTTTTAATCGGGCATTTAATTCCTGTGTAATAAAAAAATGTATATCATAAAACCAAAGAAAACTTTCCCATGGGAAAAATTTCCAGCTTTTTGGTCACTTCTATTTTTTCAGCATGTTTTTCTTTTCTACACTCAACAGCACGAAGCCCCTTACATACAGTGCTGCCTTCTTATAACACAATCTTAATTTTATGTTTTGGTAGCAACTGAACATATAAAAACAAATAACAAGCAAAAATTTGTTTGACAATGGCATGACTAATATCACAAGAAAGCCTACATGAAAATGACAATGAAAAGCAGATCTTGCTAAAGGATATCACCATCAGCCTAGCAATCCATGGAGGTGCTTAGCTAAAGCAAGATATTTGAAGGTCTTATTTATGTGGACTGCAAAAGACATATTAACCTTATTAATTCTTAGGCACTAAATGAAGTTCCTGTACTTAAAGGCCTCATATTTTTCCATTTACAGATATTTAGTTTTTACAATGCTTTTAGTTCAGGTACTTCTGCTCCCTTCTTCCACTGTGCAACCCTCCATGATATTAATGAAAAGTAGCAATATAGACATATATTGTGTGGTTTTGGCACACATGTACATGTGCTTGCATTTAGTCTATTATATTGAAATGGTAATGGTGAAAAAAGTTTGGAGATAGTCCAGTTTTTATGAAAATCTCCTGGAGCCTTAACCTAATGGAAAAGATAATATAGTTAAAGAAATTGGAGTTTTTATTTTTGCTAGTTTTTTACTTTGATACTGATTTCTAAAATATTCTTTTTAACATTAAGAAATCTTAGATACAAGATGATTTATTTAAAAACTCTGAAGTTTATTGGTAGCCCATTGTTGATCTTATCATTCAGATTTTAAAATATCTGATCAGGGATTTTTTCTGCTCCAACAGTTTCAATTTTGCAAGCCACTGGACCTTAATGTGAGCTAATCTCTTCACCTATTTTGTAGGGGGAGTGGGGAATCTAAGTAGGTTTTTTTTGTTTAAAATAGTGACTTTATGTGCATGCACAGCAATTACTGACATTTTATAAAGTTCATATGGCTGATCTCTACATCTCAAATGTCTGTATGAGGGCTATATCAAGGAAAGAAAACACTTCGAAAACACAGCCTGAAATGAGATGCTAAAGTAATACAGAAGTAAGTCCATTTTAATACCACAGTTTCTGCTTTATTGCATTGTGTTTTGAACATAATTGTTTTCCATTTTCCTCCTCTTTTACGCTAATAGTCTGTATCACAGTTTAACCACAGCCAGCAACCAAGGCCCACACAACCTTTCACTCCCCCTTCAGTGGGATAAGGGAGAGGATCAGAAGGGAAAAAAGCAAGAAAACTCATGGGTTGAGATAAAGACAGTTTATTAGGGAAAGAAAAAGTCATGCAAGCAGAACAAAACAAGGAATTAATTCACCACTTCCCATGGGCAGGCAGGAGTTCAGCCTTGTCCAGGAGAGCAGGGCCTCATCCCACATAACAGTGACTTGGGAAGACAAACACCAATACTCTGAACATCCCCCCTCCCCCTTCTTCCCCTCACCTTTATACACTGAGCATGATGCCATGTGGTCTGGAATATCCCTCTGGCCAGTTTGGGTCACCTGTTCCAGCTGTGTCTCCTCCCAGCCTCCATGCACCCCCAACTTCTTTAGCAGTGTGTCAGCACAAAAAGCAGAAAAGGCCTTGGCTCTACACAAGCCCCGCTCAGCAATGACAAAAACAACTCTATATTATCAACCCCGTGTTCAGCATAAACCCTAAACACAGCTTCATACCAGCCTATGTGAAGAAAATTAACTCTACCCTTGCTGAAACCAGCACACCGTGCTAAGGATATTCTGCCATGGAAAGTAAACATTCTTTCTTGTACTATGTGCAGAAACCATAGGAAGAGTTGCAACAGCAGAGTAGAGTGATATGTGTCCAAAGAATTCTTAAAATGAGAGGAAGATAAGTGGACTTATGCCTAAAAAGCTGTTATAAAACAGAGAAAAGTGAAAGTAGCAAGTGTAGAAATATTACAGAAAACAGTGATGGTCTTAATGTGCAAGATGATTTATATATATACAGTATCAGACTGTATCTGGTCTTTATATTGAGCTCTGACTTCCACACAGTTCAATATGTTTTTGAGAGTTCCAGTTGAATCTTGTGCACTGTCAACTGTAGTGTTACCTAGGTTAGTTCACATTATCATACTTTGAACCATAAAGGACTGTATTGGTTTCCATGGTTTAACATGTCTACTCAGCTGGAGCTAAATGAGGAACCAAAATCTATCTACTAGACATAAAGTGAGAATTTTGAAGCTGCAAAGTCAGAGTAAATTTTTAAAATATGAAAAAGTTCTGCAAAATAATAATTATAATAGCAACTGTAATCATGGCAAAATCAAGCCTGGACTCTAAGTTGCTTTTCTCTTTCATGGGATCTGCAAAGCTTGAAATCACAATTTGAAATGTCTTCTTAAAATAATTCTGATATATTCTAATTGTGTATCAGAAAGGGGAATGTTCAACTATTTATAAATGTAATTAACCTACTTGCACTTTATTCCCCTTCCTGATTTGGGGAATTTCAGCTCTATCACCTTTAACATTCTTCTCTAAAAGCTGAATGTGTCCTCATAAATATGCTACTCTGCCTCCTAATTCCCTATACTCCTAAAATTCTTTATATCCATCCATGGAGGGGCCCAGACTACCCACAATACTCAAGATGTTGAGCTAACCAAGTCTTAGACTGTAAGAAAATGAGAGCTTCTGTTTTTCTCTTCCTTTCCTTCTTTGGAATGACCAGCATTTTGAAGGCTTGCTTCTTTGGACTTCCCCAGCCACCAAACTGATGATTTAAGGACTGATTCTTTCCATAGCTGTGACTTCCAAGTATGTGCTCAAACTTTACTTTTTCCTAGAGGCTTTAAACTTACCTGCATTAAACTTCGTTTGCCATGTTTTGGCCCACTGACTCAGATTTTTAAGGTCATTCAGGAGTTCCTTGTCATTGGTGTAACATTTTACTGAAATTATCTACAGACTGGGAGGTTTCTTGGTCTAGTCCTTTCTCTGGGTTGTTAATGAAGATTTCAATAAAACTGATCCAAACAACTCTCTGTGTAGTACTTCAGCATGGATTTATCTCTGTTCCAAAAGAAGCTAGTAAGGTCTGTTCTTTGTTTAAGATCCTTTAATCAACTTTCGCAAAGGAACCCTTTCTTCCTATCCAGTGTCAACTCAGTTTCTTTAAATGGTGAAAAGACTAATCAGAAATGTTTGAATATAGAAAACTTCCAAGACTTCTGTAACAAAGCTGATGTATATTTACTGTAAATAGCTGTTGCAGATTCCAGAGGTCTGAAGGTGGTTTTTAAATAACTTTGTCAAAAACTACAATCTTGGAAATTTTCCCAGAAGACCAAAAGACAGACCAAAGTTTCCTACATTAGAAACTGTTGCCACAAATAAAAGAACTGAGTGCAATGTCATTCTTTTATTTTAAATGCACCACATGTCATCTAATACCTATGCACAATAGGGTGCAAGTTTAATGACTTGCTTATTGTGCCCCTGTTGTAATTAGATATTAGAGGACATATGGCATGGTGAAGACTTAGCAGTGAATTTTCTTGTTTTGATTGTTTTCTGCTACAGGCACAACATTACTTCAGTGATGATATCGTTGAACAAATTAATTCACATGTTGACTTCTATGTTTATAAACTGAAATTCCTTCCAGATTATACAAAACCCAAATATGTAACTAGTATCAACAAGTGAATGATCAATAAAAAAGCATATAATCACTTCAAAGGGTATAACTTTAGACACCATTGTGAATGCTGCATTTATGCTTCAAATTATGGTCAGAGTTCAGCATTCATTGGTGAAGGAGTGGCTTCTCTTTCCCTTTCAATATCTTTTCCTTTTACATATATACATGCTCCCCAAATGAGCATCTTTCTCACATTTTTCTTCCTCAGTTCTCTCTCATACTCAGGTCCCTGAGTTCTCTCAGCTTTTGTATCTCTTGTCTTTCTTCGGTGAGTCTGACTGGGCACAGGCATTTTTCATTTTTATTACAGAAATTTATGATTAATCATTTTCTGGTACAGGGATGATACAATCCTTTAAATGAAAGTATTTTTGTAGATATAAGCACACTATATATGAATAAGATATTAATATGAAAAAAGGAATTTCAACATTATATAAATACACAAAAAAAGATTGGAATAAATTAAGTCAGGCTGTACTATATACCTGTTCTTAAAACTGTTCTATACATTTATTATTGTAATGTAATTCTTAACTGATTCTTTAAAATTTATTACTAAAGATGGCACATAAGCATGCCTGGTATCAGATCACACAGCCAAGTGCTTTTTAGTTGCAGTTCTTCTGGCAAGATAAATTTGCCATGTGTTTTGGAGGACATATGGTATCTCAGTAATTCGTACTGCACTAACCTCCTAAACACATTAAAACATTTCTTCTTGCATGACAAAAGCTGACATTCTGTTTCCTCAGCTGGGAATCTGGGGGACATTACCAACACACAGCAGTAGGAAACTATCAGCAGCAAGTGATATTTCAGCAACACACACAACAGGCACCCGTTTTGCCAACAGTCATGTTTTTATCATGAATCTTACAATAGTTAATTTTTTACCCAAAGTACTCATTCTTGAACAGTGTTAATAAATTAGAACCTTAGCTTGAGTGTATTTTGTGAATGTCACTGTCTTTTCCAGGGGCACTGAAAACATGCTTATAATGCCTCTGAAGAGCCCAACATGCAGAGAGGCATGGAGAAACACGGGTTTTTTTTTATTTTTATATTATTTTGTGTTATTTATTGCAGTTTAATATCTGTGGAAAGAATAATACAAAATCTTTTCATATGGGGATTAGCATCATTGTCATGAATCACAATGCTGCAAATCAGTATGATCTTAACATTTTTAAAAAAGCATTAAATTACTTCAAAATTACCATGATCTCCCAAAAATATCATGGGAAAAGTCAAGGAAGAGAGAGCAAACACTAAAATCTGTAAAGTATTGTCATTGCTTCTTTTGATTGACGATAGTTTCAAGAGTGGCATTAATGTTTTTACCCATCTTTTCAATTTTTCTTTCAGAGAGAGTTCTGCAAATAACTATCCTAAGGGGTACAGAAATGTTAGAAAATTTACATTAAAGACCCTATACAAGTGTCCTACATTTGATATTGAATTTGTCAGGTAGACGTTGCAGAATTGTTAGGTCAGCACTACATTTCTTCACTAAGAGATTATCTCATCACTGAGAACTTCTACAAGTCCCCATTCTTAGTAGCACTTGCAGTTTCTTGCCCCTATCCCAGGGAGCACTGGGAGCAGATCACAGTGTAGTGAGCCTCCCAAATGAGCCATGAAGATTGATAAAATACAATCTCAAGTAGCTGCTGGCACCTCCCTGTCAAGCTTACTAATGAGTGCTGTGTTACTGCGAGTCAACTGTCACATTATCTCCAGGCTAATAAACGGATCCAGTGACAAACAATACACAAACAAAAAGGAGCTGATAGAGGATCTTTCCTTTTAATTCCTTCTCTGCATGTCCCTAGGACACAATCAAATTGTTGGCAGAGGTGATTTTCATGTTGCAGAAGGAAGTTTTTCATTGTTCACTGCTTTATGCATTTATTTATTTTTAGTTATGAGCAGCAGAAGCCAGATAAGTAAAAATATTGTAGACCTTTGTTTAAAAGCTAAATCCAGCAAATATGCAATACTTTAGAAAGTCAACTATTTCACAAACCAATTTTCATGGTTCCCACTGTTTCCTGTTTGTAATGAAAGCTGGAAAGAAATATGCCAAATCTCAGGATGAAAATCTTAGGTGAGTTATTCCCTGCACTAGAGAAAACAACAGAAAGGATAATTACCTGCAAAAATTGGGTCACAGAAAAAAAATCAATTTCTGAAGACTCATATCAAATTTAAGAAATGGTAAAGCACCTGCATAACTTTAATTCAGCACCTTAGTGAGGGCCATTAAAATAGTTTGAACATTAGCAATTCCCTAAGTTCTCCTGATGCTACCCACCAATCAATGGACTTTTGTAACATCAAATATTAGAGGAAAGCAAGTTTCTAAGCAGCTGTTGATGTCACTTGAAAATCTCTGGAACCTAGCAGTGTTAATTTTGGAAGTTACTATATCTGAGAAAACTCTATTATGTATTTCTTTCTGCAGAGATTGTACATTAAAGAAATTTATCACAATTTTATTACTACCTAAGTATGCAATTTCCCAATGAAGTGAAAAACGAAGGAAGAAAAATGAAGGAATAAGGAGAAGAAGGAGAAGAAGGAGAAGGAGAAGAAGAAGAAGAAGAAGAAGAAGGAATAACTAATGAACAATGTCAGAAAACACACTATAAAAGCCATGAAAGTGAAAACAAATTCTACTTCCTTGTGACCTAGACTCCAGAGAGAGTAAGTTGCTTATTTTCCAGTTGTGCAGCCATGTCCCATACAACTGAGGAATGTTGCACATCAGCTACACTGTTTAAGGCCCTGGAGGGAGGTGGCTGTTAGTGCTTGCAAGCTTTCCTTCCCCATCCTCTGTGATGTCCAGGCATAGCCTGTGTCCTACTTTGCCCATGCCAGTCCTTCCTCTCTTTAGTGCTGTTAATCTGTTCTTCCTTTGTCCACCTCTGAACAGGTTCCCTCCAGCCTGCTCTCCTATAGTTCTCATTCCCTCTCATCTGCAGTGATTCAGACCACTTCCAAAATTTGAAAATGATGGTGCATTTGCCAAAGAATGGACGTGACCTTCCAGAAGGTTAACTTTGGATGTTAAATACAAGTTTAAAAGACTGGAACTTTTTTTTACGTGTAGCAGGAGTGGACCCACATTCACTTAAGCATGAGAAGTAATGATGCTTATTTTAGTCCAAGAAACATCAGTTTCTTTCCTATAGATGTAGGAAAAGATCTGCTTTTGCATACACATCACATGGAATACTGAATTGTCTGAAGATGTTTGAGAATTTACACCAAGCAAGAAATAGAGGAATATTGGTTTCTTTAGTTTTCCATTGTCATGTGACACCTACTGGAATGATAATTTTAGGAAATTAAGTTTTGTCATTTTATGGCAATTATCATGCATGATTTTTTGGTGGAGTTTTACTCTTCTTCAAATCACTTGGACATCTCATACAGCACAAAAGGAGAATTTGAAGAATAAGGGAGTTCAACAAAGGTACTAAAGATGTAAAAGAATTTTTGCTGCTGGCATGCCTTTATATTTATTGCAGGCAGAAAAGGTTAATATAGAGGAATAAATCAAATTCCCTTGCCCTTGAATTCATATCTTACCAATCTGGACAGAAACTCAAAATACAATTTAAACTTACAAAACAGTATGTTGTGTGACACTTCATAAGCAACATTATTACCAGAGATGCTTTAATGTATGCATATTAGTTCATGAACACTTGTGTACCTACAAGTGTCTGTCTTCCAAATCCAGGCCCTCTTCTCTACAGTAAGCCCAGTGAACCGTTTTTGAAACTAAAGTGGAATAATGAATGGAATAATGTGATAGTTGAGTCGCTCATGTAATAACATTGCACTTAATTCTATGTACTTATACTCAGTGTTAGCAGAAATCTTTTTAAAAAAGGCCAGAGTTTTCCTGACCGTTCCTTCAGTTTTTAAGGTACACTATTCCTTTAATACTGCTCCTATTTGTGCTGTAATCACAAATATCAGAGATAAAATATCAAAAGAAAATGGTACTGTTTATGCTGTCATATAATTCTTCACATTGATTACAGCAGAGACAAAATTCTTACAGTACAGATAAAGGAAAGTTATTCTACATAGTAATCAATACAATTTTGTGTTTCTTCAGCCTTAAATGCTGCAAGTTCAGGCTATTTGTATAGATTACCTATAGATTTATGGACTTAAATAAATTTATCTAAGCTTACTTGCATTTTGCCAGGGGTATAAGTCAGTGGGTGGCTGTTACAAACCTCCATCTGCAAGTTACCACCACACATCTGTTTCCAAGCTGTAATTCCTGACAGTAAGCTTTTCTCCAACAACTAGCAGATATCACTGTTAGCTGCTCAATTCAGTTCAATACATGTTAGATCTCAATTCAGTGTCACCAGCTATGTGAAAAAAGAGGTTGTCAGCATGGTTAATTTTCAAATATTTGCTGGAAGTTTCAGCATGATAAAACTTGGAAAAGAAAAAGTCACAATTTTAGTCTCCTAAGAAACATAGGCCAAAATTGCAGTCAGACACATTTTGCAACACAGTGGGAAACTGTAGCATTGTTCTAAAATTATTCCAACACTTCAATTATCAACAATTTTATGTTTCTCAAAAAGAATACATGCAATACAGCAAATAAATAGGTATGTACCTAAATATTTGTGAACAACAAATTAGAGCTTTGTCCATTTTCCCTCTGGTGAGCTCTTTTGTTTTATAAAAAAACCCCATGAAAGCCAGGCTGCTTCTGTAAATATGATGCCACAACAAATAGTACTGTTGGCTACCTCTGCTTTGGTCTTATGTCCTGCAGAGAATGACATCTGTGTGCAAATTAACAACAGATTTGTGTAAGCTAGCTCTGAGTGCAATATTTGGGGGGAAGAAAAGAAGAAACTTACCTATAAAATCATGAATGTAAAAATAATGTAATAATTTGATTTCAAAACACTCTTGTTACCTTCTAGGTGTGTACATTGTTAAAAAATCAAAGTGTTAATTACTAACTTCAAGTTTTATACTTGGGTTTTTACTGTCTAAAGACACTCTTTCTTTGACCTGCAAACAATGTCTTGAGCTAAATGGCTGCTGCTAAGGACCTGACATACACGGAAATGTTTAGGGGGAAATTTACAGTGAACTTCTAATCTGGTCCACAAGATGAACACAAGCAGGTGGAACTCCTTTGGTAGCTCCTAGATGACATTCTTTGTGCTAATTTCATCCCAAAGGGAGTCCAGTTCCAGCACTCTTAAATTTTCTTTATGATACCAACCACAACATGGAAAGTGGGAACAATTTGGTCACTGATCTTAAAAGCATATTCCTGATCTGAATTGAAACATTAATGTAGTCACATCCACTAAAATCAGCCATCTCAAAACATAGTCCATTCCCTGACAGAAAAAGTTTCTTCAAAAACTAAGACTGTGAATATATTCTTCCCAAAAACACTGACAAGATTTGCATCTGCATTTTTAAAAGTCCCGAAAGGTTAGAAATACAAGCTGTTTCCATGAGGGTGTTTAATCCTAAATGGTGTATGGAGCAGACGCTGGGAAGTAATCCCACTCTTTTGTCTGGTTAAAGCACTGCCCATGACTTCAGGGAATTTTGTTCCCTCTTCTGCTCAGTGAAAAAGTCATCATTTATTTAATGCAGAACTTCATCTAGAAAGTTTATGTCACCTCTACAAAGTTCATCATCTCATTCAATCAAGACCAACCAAAAGCTAGGAATCTTTATTGGGTTTCAGCATTTGAAGGCTTTCTGAGGCATACAGGACTAGCAGGAGTAGCACAGGAAGGGGCAGCAGCTATTGCTGCAGTTTTGGTAGAGACTGACCTTCACCTGTTAAAAATGTCCACCAGTGCAACTCCCCTTGGAGAATATGGAAGGAGGGAGGTTCAATTTATTGATCCAAACAAAACTTAAATACAAAACTAATAAAAGACCCATCCTGACAAAAGTGAGGCAGCCAGAACCTGAGCTGGAAGCATTAGCATGTCTCTCCTTTTCAAACCTGCGACACAAAAGTACTTCTTCAAAACTCAGTCATGACAGAAGGCAGATGTGAGTAGAACCAGGAGAATTGAGGTTTCCAGTTGAGCTGACTAACTTTCTCAAGCTCCCTTTTTTTTAGCTTTCCAAACTTTAGCTGTTCCTCTTTTACTGCCAATAGCACTAGAGGTGTGTGCAGGAGTGTGGTAGATAACCATCAGGCAAAGCATGGCTCCCAGATTTCATCTTTACTAAGATCCCTACCCCTAGATTTATGTATTATCCTGAGTGTAACTTGCTCACCTCTCCTGCTGTGCTTCTCATATGTCTTCTCATTCTTTTCCCCTGCATGATTAGCTGTGAAATAATAATGTAGAGGTGAGTTCTTTCTTAAAATGTACCTTCCATTTAAAATACCCAAACCTTTGATAATTATAAATGCATAAACAGGAGTAAAGGGATGCTTATTCATGATCGCATGGTACAGCTACTAATGATACTCAAAGCACTGAAAATTACCATTTCAGATGTGTCCAGAGCATTAAACTGGTAAACAAGTCTGCAGTTAGTGCTATGGATGGTTTGAATCAACAAGGGTGAAAAGATTTGGTTACTCTGTGTATTAGTGTTAATAGGAATAGATTATAGAGGAATATTTGTGATGTGACCTTCTGTGCACTAATTGAAATAGTATTCAGAGTCAGCAGTGGAGTAATCAAGTTAAACACTGAATCATAAATCATCATGAAAAGTGCTGTCACAACTTAGCCATTAATGCCCTGTATTGCTGGGCAGCCTTACGAAAATATCTGCTATGCCGATCTTTAGGTTAATAGGAACAGAAATGGCATTTAAAGACTATTTGGATCAAATCTGCTCTGAGGTTGAAAGTGTTACTCTGTTAATTTACTGGTAATTTGAAGTGATGTAGTTGGGGTTAGAAGCAACACAGCTGAGCCCCACACAGCTAAACAAAGAGTAGTGGGAGTTTGTATAATATTTATAAAATTGATATAAAATGTAACACACAACTTCAATATAAGTGTGTACCTTCCCGTTGTCCATCAGTTAGCATTTGGTACAGAGGTCAAAATCAAAACACATAAAAGCTTATCTTCATGATATGGTTGTGATACTAGAGAAATTCAAGGATAGACTTTTAAGTATTTTAAATAGATGGAAATACCTGATTTTACTGTTATTATGAAAGCTGGGAGCCTTTTAACAAAGGATTTTGTAAAACAAAGTACTTAGCATTATTTTTGAAATGTAAAGTTCTTTTAATCTTGTATTTGCAGGAAGGAGAAATAAAGCTTAGCCTCCAGAATCAGAGATAAATAGTTTCCAAAGGCAGTAAATTTCTTTAGAGTAATTTTGTGATTCAAGTTTGATCAAAATAATAAGCATAAGAAATATCACAACTGGAATGATGTATACTTTTTCTAATAAAGACCTGTGTCTAAACACTGGCAAAGCTTGTGCTAATTTGATTACCTAGACAACTAGATGCATAATGTTTTGGGGGGCATCTATTTATCATTATTTGCTTCAAATATTGTTAATTAACATTAACATAAATTACACCAGGCATCTGGTACAAAGTAACTCATTTTAAACAATGAGCAAAGCCAGTTTTTAAAAAAACTTCATACATTTCTGTTTCCAGAAGCCATCAAAAATGTACATTTATATAAATATGTGCCAAATGCTGCTATGATATACTGAAATCAGGAAGCAACGGTATTGGATACACAAATTTTTCAAGATCAGCAAGTACAGCTTTTTATAAAATGTATCTATTAGTGAACAATGAAGAAGAGTGGAAAAAGTTTCAATCTAATAATAGACTGTAAAATGAACCCAAGTGTTTGACTAACTGCGGTTCATTTCCATGCATTTAGTTTTTGCTGGCATGTGCCTGTGAAGTTCTTCACATTATTGAAATTAAATTCTGTTCTCCAGTTTACTGTTGTAAATTAGATTAATGTTATCTCAAAAATTCCCTGAGTAAACTGACAACAATATTTGGCCATAAAGTTCTAGGAGTTTGTCTTTTTAGTAATAAGTGGTAAAAAAGGGAGTTAATATGAAAGCTACAAATGAATAAAAACATACAGTGCATTTCTAAACAAATTGACTGGAAACACCTGCTAAATAAAGCTGCCATAAAATCTGAGTTGCAAGAACCTGACATTGTTTTGTGCACAGCTCAAGGAGATTTCAACAACCGATTTATTCTTCAGTGTCAGATCGTATTGGTATTTGGTGTATTTCCAACATTTGCTTGAATATTTTCATTCTTTTCAAGTTCAGATCTCAGATACAGTAAAATAAGAGATGAATGTGTTATGGGAGGATGTCCCAAATGTCTGCATGTTCCTGGACCAAGAGTTGAGGTACTGATGTGATCAGCTCTAGGAATGGCATCTGGAGGTGGAGGAGGCACCACACGGAATCTCACATGATGTTGGACTCCTCTGAGGAAGCAACTAAACCATACCCCTGCCCTGGTGTGATGCATTTCACACAGAAGTTTGAAACAGGCTTCCTGCAAACAGGTGTGGCAGCCTACTACTGGGAGAATTGCATTAAATTAAAATTGGTAGGAGAGTAACAGGCACTGTTCCTACTAGCAAAGCAATGAAATTTGGGTAAGCTAGGTACTGGCTCACTAGTCAAAACTCAATCTTAAATTGCCCAAAATTATAAGTGAAGATCAATTATCTTGTATTCTTTCACTACATTATTATTTGCTTTGCTCTATTCTTTCAAATGTAACTTTTAACACATATTAGCATCTTTTTAAATACTTGGCCATGTGATGTGAAAAACCAGAATGTTTATGTTTCGCCTCATTTAATATGACATCTTCCAGAATTTGCCTCCACAAATGCTTATGAAAATTTCCAGGGCATGGTCTAAAAAGCCAAACAGCTGTTCCCAATTTGGATACAGTGTAAGCCTAAATAAAATTACCAAAAAGAGCTTATTGCCTCATAGAAAATAAATTTCAAAGCACTAGCTGTATCTGAAAACCTTCTTGATATTTTCAATGTATTTTCATTTAGTAGCATGAAGTTTATTTCAGTACTAAATTTTGTTCACAAAAAGGAAATTAAAAGATGACTGAAACCTAGTCCTGAGGATCAAACTGTTGCAGAGAAGTATTATACTTGCTTCATGGTAACAGAGCTGGTGGACAATGAGAAATCAATGTTTGGAACAGTTCTGCAGCTCTGGGCAACAGAAGCTCAACCCTTCATTCCTGCAAGTCAGCTCAGGTGACCAGTGAAAAAAACCTGACTTACCACAACATAAACTTCGAGGAAAACTATCCTCTATGGCCTTGACTGATCTTAAGGTTATACTGCAAGAATATTTTTGTTTCAGTATATGATCCCTTCCACCCAGAAAGTAATTTCTAGACCCTTTACCATCTGGGTGATACTAACAAATTATACCTGATACAGTAAAACATAATTTTTTAGAACTTTAAGTAATAGGAGATTCCAAGCAATTTATTTCACAGAGTTTTATGAGAAATTGCAATTTATTACATTTTCTGGATATGTTCATTTTTAGCAGTTATTGCCCAATTCAGCCTCAGTATAAAAGGGTATAATTCTATTGAAGTCAGTGGTGGTATATCAGTGCTGCATATTCCCTAGTTGGACAATGAAGCTGTAAATAACCAAATACATCAAAAATAAAAATTGATTACTCTGTTTTATAGTCTCTTAGACTGAATAAGTTTATGATTTAAAGCTGTGTCATAATAAAACCATGCTGGGAGGAAATCAGAGAGAGAATGCAACATAATGGGCCAAATCTAGTGTTCAGCCAGAACAATTACATTAACTTCCATAGAATTGTACTCATTTCAGAGTTTATTTTGATTTAAAAACATGGAGAAAATATATTACTGGTTTGCCTTCTTGTCTGCCTATGAAATAGTATTCTGTAATTTCAGTGGTATTCTGTATATGCTTTAAATTTATATTTCATTCCTAATCAAAATTGATTAATAAAATTGGCAAGTTACAAAAATAAATAATATATTTCAAGCATTTTGTGTACTTGTAACAATCAGTGTATTAGAAGCTCAGACTTGCCTTAGGAAAGCTTTGGAATAATGAGAACTTTTGGCCAGAGAGGAGCCACTGACAGGAAAAGCCAGTTGTGTTTCCAGACTAACCAGCAAGATTTCAGAGGTCCAGGAAGTGGAAATCTGCCATCTGCTAAGAGTATTTGTCATCCTGAAGTGTCCATGGTGGGTTTTCACTGTTTGATTGAGACCTTTGGTGGATTTTTTTTTTTACTGCTGTTCTTTTTCTGAATGTGCAGTGGGTTTTTTTATTCATTATTGTGTTTATTGTATTTAATAACATTTATCTTCTTTGTGTTGCCAGTAAACCTGTACCACCAGGTAGGTTCATTAGAGCAAGAGCCAGTGCCTGGCTTCAAAGGCACTGAAAATTGCTCTAAATTATTCACACACTTCTAACAGGAAATGATTTGTATATATTTATGCACACACAAGTGTGTGTGTTTCTACATATAAATAAAAACAAGATAAATTAAAAGCCAATGCAATATAGATTACAGCTCAATGTTCTGCTTTGCTATAATCTTATATAAATCCAGCTTGTGCAAATTTAGCAGGTGTTTTGAAATTTATATATATAAATGTAAATTGTGCATTATTATGCACACACAAATTACATTTTCACACACTATGCAGTTTACCTCATTTGATGCTGAAAAATATGTAAGTTCATTCAAGGTAATGATAAAGAAAAAGGGAGAGGACATGTATGTTCATTTAAATTGTTAAAGCTGATTTTTTTTAAAGTCTGAATTAAAAATCTACTGTAGTGACCCTGTCTTGCACACTATAAAACCCTAAAACTTCTAAGTCACTCAATGATAAGAGGCTGATCTAAATGCTTCCACTGCATTAATCAAATACCAGGTCTAATTAAAAGAGCCATGCACAAAGCTTTTTCAAAATGTTGCTCAGGTATTGCAATAATTTCTGATCACCCAAGCCTGGAAGACAAATAATTAGAGCTGCCAGAGCATTCTGATGAGTGATGTCAGCATCTCCAAGTGACCTTCCCTCCACTAATTAATTTTCATCTTAAGAAAAGAGACCCTGTTGTTGCACATTATTAATTGAGTTCACTAAAAGATGCGCCTGATTAATTTTTGTTGATAATACTTGTCATTCTATGCAGCGGCTGTAATCATTCTATTGGGTTTTATTTTTTTAAGTTGATCTAGGTCTTTTACAATGTGACTGATACAGTATCTTCCATACAGAATATTGTGCATAAGGGCATAGTCTATAATGTGAGTACACAGCTTTCATTGTTGCTAAAAGTTTAGGTCAAGTGTAACTTTGTTGTCTAGTTTGCTAACTCATTTTCAGCTGAGTTGATAGAAAATTTTCCCTGCTGCCTTCTGGGACTTCCTTCAGTTTCCCAGTTTAAGGGATCCTTGCCTTTTTCCACGTGGTCCCCATCTCTCCATTGTTTTGCCCGCCAAAGAGCAGTCAGTGTGTGACTGGCTCAGCAGAAGTACCGAGGAGCCCAGTTGGTCCAGGAGAAAAGCAGTGGTCAGAAGGATGTCAGTGAATGGAGCCAGGGTGCCTGGCTCAGCCTTATCCACAACGAATCATCCCAACGATAGGTTTGGTCCGTCCCAAGCAGAGTTCTGCCAAGCAATGATCACGTCTGTTTTGTGAGGCCATGGGCTTCAGTACAGACATAGTCAACGTGGGATTTTGGGAATGGGAGGGAAGCGGGAGACACGTGACAGGTGGACAGTAATCATGATGCAACAGCAGCTTAATCCGTTAATTTGGATGTGGTGCAATACACATCTAAATTAGGTGGTGCAATGAATACACATCTAATTGAGGTGGTGCAATGAATCAGGTCCCCCAAAATAAGTGAATAACAAAGCTACCAATACATAACCAGGTCTTCCATCTCCTCATCTCAATTTCATTGGCTACTCCAAAATTTGGATCTTTCAAGCTTCTCTGAAGCCCATCTACTTTATATAATTAAGCATTTGTAGAACTAGGGAGAGCCAAACAAAAGGACAACCTGCAATTGACATATTTCTGTCATTTCCTTAGGTCAGACTTCACAAGTTCACGTAATTCCTTACAGTCCAGACCTACACAGCCCTGCACAGGGAGAGACCCCTACACGCCTGAACATATTGGGGATCTTAAGTCCTTGGGAATCCCACGCCTATAGGGAACACAGCTGAGCATAATGATGTGTAATAATCTGCAGAACATTACCAAGAATTTTCACAGGAGGTGAAACCGATTTCCTGTTAAATGATCCTAAAATGTATAGGCAATCTAAGCCATGAAAGTATATATATTTTTCCCCACTTTGAAGAGTATTTTAATCATGTTTTAATCAAGATAGCCGTGATTACCAATTTATCAAATACCAATTTAACAACAAAGATTATGGAAATTTTCCCCCAGCCAGTGAACAAAATATGATTAAAAGAGTTCTTCAGAGCAGTGTGATGAAAATATGCATAACTCTATTCTTCAGCTATGTTCTAGCACATGAAGGGACCAACATATTGTAAAAGCAGTAGGCTATCTAGTTATATAAAAACAAGGAGAGTTATAAGTTGCAGTAAAAATAATTATTTTACAACAGATTTGAAGGTGTCTTTTCTTAGACATTCAAGCTTGGATTGCATGTTCTGCACTTCAGGCTGTGATGAAAGCAACACTATACCTTTATTTATCCTTGCAAACATTCTTTACTGAGCAATGTGGTTCCAAATTTTGATTGACACGTAAATAATAAAGTTGTCTGAATCGGAGGAAATGTTTATTAACCTGGGAATTTTTACATCCCCAAGTAGCAGTAATAGTCCCCCACAGAATCAAATTTTAAATCTGTGACTGTTCCAAAAATCTTCTCCAAAAATAAATTCTGGTTTCTTTTTGTCCTTTTGTCCCCCCAAAAGCACTATTACTACACCTGCAATAGCAGCTTTGATTTTTCATTAAAGAGGATATTGATACATAAGTGAAGACATTAGCAGAGAGCTTTTGGCTTCATCTAATTTCCTTTGGCTTTTTTTACTTTCTTTGGTTGGATACACAAACACAGATCCCAATGATTAGATCCCTTTTGCTACATCAAATAACTTTTCATTTATTCAGGATTCCTTTGATATTTTCTTCAAACAAATTCACAAAACATTTAAAAGACAAAACAAGCATCTCAACACAACTAAGCTACTTGCCCCAAGACCTGGAAGGAAGATGGAGAAAAGAAAGGTTTTGTTGTTTGTATTCTTAAATGCTTTGCCAGAATGAGAATGAGATCATATGCAGCAAAGACAGCTTCACAAAATAGACTGAAAATACCCTTAAACTACTAAAAATTATTTTCTAATATATTAAATATCCATTTGAAGTTTAAAATGGTTAATTTTTAAAAAATACTTTTGTTTTAAAGCATTTCTCTTCATAATACACGTCTGATGGTATGATCACCAGGAAAATGTAGTGGGTTCAAACATTTCTGTATTGGTTCTGAAGTGTGCACACACACACAGACACACAGACACACAGACACACAGACACACAGACACACACACTCTAGTTTACTCAACAACCTGTGGAAAAATAGATATCTTCCTTATCATCCCCAGGAGGTAGTGCTTCCATCATGATCCATATTGACAGTGTATAAAACAAAGAACAAATCTGGTAAAATATAACTACATATAAGCAATAGATTTACCTAGGTGTTATAAGTTGCTTTCCCTCTATTCCAATGTCTTTTGGCCAATGCTAACATTACGATTATGCCAAATAAATCCAAAAAGCTGAAGGAAAGTCTTCAGTTTCCTTTTCCTCCTTTTTGTTCACCTGGATAAGCAAGTGGTTGCAGGATGAGTTGATTCATTGCATGGTTTGAGTGCAAAACTAAATCTGAAAATACATTTTTTTTTTAAATTCAGGGTTTTTTCATTGCAGTCTGCTGAACTAATTCATCTTGCTGATACAGACATTTGATTCACTGAAATTAAAAATAAGTCCAGGGCACAATGAGGGCAAAAGAACAAGGACTGCCCCTTTCAGAGGCAGCTTGACATTGCATTACTCACAGCAGATCACATCCTCAGCTTTACTGTAAATTTTCCCCATGGAAATATCACTGAGTGATGTTTCTTTGACAGGCACACTACACTCACTTTCCACTTTGAATCTGTAACTTGGAAATTTCCAACTTCGCTCCTAGCTCCAAGAAAACCATTTTTCCATAAAGAGATATCTGAAGTGGAAATCAAGTCCCACCTGTAACCATCTAAATTAGATATCTACATGTGAACTAGATATCAAAACTCCAAATATATTTGGTGGACAACACAGATTTTTTTCATTTCCTCCAACAAAGGTGTTTGGAGACACCATGCAAAGCTCAAGACAACTGTTGGGATTGGCAGATATGGCATAGGACTTACAGGAGACTTATACACTTGTGAGACCGCCAAAGATTGGTAAAATATCTTGGGATGTCTCAAAATGCATCAGATATCCCTGTAGAGTGTAGAGAGACTGTAGTGATAATTTGGCTTACTGTAATAGGAGCTTAAACATCTCACTCCTGTTTGACTTGATACCTTTAGGTGTCAAGTTGTGAGCTGAAATCAATACCACTTTGTCAGCTCTAAACTCATAAATTTCTCCAAAAGCTTTTCTCCAAACTCCTCCTGTGGTATCTTCCCTAATGAAAACACCAGATTAGCATGGTGTAAGCAAGTTCTACAATGCTGATGCCATCTAGCTTAATTTTTATATTTTACACCTCAGGGTCTTACAAGTTACTGCTGGTTCCATTTTGTTGTTTGTCACCATCTTTAGCTACAGTACTACCCCAGCTTATGTCATCAAACCAGCTCTTAAATATTTTTGCCTTTCACAATAGTTAGGCCAGTCAAGAGAAATTCAGCAGATAATATTTAACTCTTGTTACTTCATTTTAATAAGCAGAAAACCTTATATATACCTTTTAATGCGTAAAACTGTGAAGAGTCATATTGACCTATGAGAAACTGACCTGATTCCCTCAAAACCAGGTAGCCCTCTCTGTTTGCCTTATCTCCCCAGAATTAAATCTGGAGTGTAAATACCAGCAATCTTTTTTGGAGAACTTAAAAGAACTACCTCACCAGCTTGCAGACCCATTTATCAGCCTGAGTTGCACAGCTTCTTACTCCTGTACAAAATTACATGAGTTAAGTTGAAGCCACTGAACCTCACCATTACTTCCCCCTGAAGGTAACCAGTTCCCTACATGTATTTCCCCTTGAATTAAAAGACAGGAAAAACCATACTTACAGACCACAGAAAGCCTTTACAAAATCAAGAGAAGTTCAATCTCTCCCTTGATGCTTTGCCAGCCTTGAAAAATGGGTGGTTTTCATTCCAATGTCAAAAAAGCCGGTCTATTTAAAATGTGTACCAACATGAGTCTTCACTACCTGGGCACCTAAACCTTTGAAGAACTGAAAGTCTCAATCAAATGTAATCTGGTAAGATCCTCAAGTTTACATTCAAGTGGAAAAGAGTCAGGATTAGTGTCTGCACTCAGGATAATTTCATGAAAGAAGATTTCTCTCCATTAAAAATCAGAGACAACACACTGAAGACACTTGCAAGGACTGCTCCAGCCACAAGTAAAGCAGCTCCCAAGTTGCTGGATCCCAAAGTGTCTAGGCTGGAGCCATAGGTTTGCAGAAGGTTGACTTCACAGAGTTTGTCTTGACTGCAGCTGTGGATGCCAGCTGCTTTATTTGCTTGGTTCCTCTGACTCTGGTGAGATTATCCACATCCTCAGTGGCTTAGACCAGAAGGGTCTCACTGATGATTGGGGGTTTTTGTGTGACCAAAAAACATAATCAGCTCATTGTATGCTATCACAGACTTGTGTCAAGTGGTGATTTTTGTCGCAGCTGACCTGAGCTGATTGAAGCTATGAGTGATGGATGGGAGACTTTGCTATTACAGATCCCCAGAGTTTCTCAGTCCTTCAAATAATGTCCAACATTAACACCAGGCCAATGACACACAGTGTTAAAATTTTATTGCTATTGTAGACTCTTCCAATTTAGAGTATTCTCAGAGTCATCTTCATGTGTAACTTTACGCCATCTGCGCATGTACGTACGCACAGTACACACACAATGTGTAATTATTTTGGATGATATAAGATTCCATCAGAAAGAAGATGAGCTGAAATTACCAAATGTATTTTCATCAATGACCTCCTACTAGGCTCAAGAGTCACTGGGTTAAATGTCAATGATCTGATATCTATCCTGTAGCAGAGCCATCTCTTTATTCACAGAATATCTACTATTACACCAAGTACAAATCAGAGCAACTGTTTTCCCATTTAGGAGATTTATACAGCCATTTAAAGAAATTTTTCTCATGAAATCACTGATAATATCATCTCAATAGTAAAGTGAATGGTTTGAATCAAATTTCTTCCAAGCAAGTTTTGTGTGTCAGCAGGAAATTTCAGAATATGCTGGCTTATAGAAATGAAGATAAATATAGGCATATTAAACCTGTCTTCTTCCAAAGAATGATTCAAACTTCCTATCAAGTTTTCATGTTACCTTGGAGGAGGGAGAGGGTAAAATAACACCAAAACCACATCCAGACACACACACAGAAAAGCCAACCTATCAAAATCCTCCAAAAAATAAACACCCCAAAACCCTGAGCTAAAGCAGTCCCAGCAGAACTGAGGAAAAACTCTTTGTTCAGTTGTCTTTTTTTTTCAGAACTATTCTTACAAAGTCCTCAAGATGAAAGAGAAAGCCAGACCTCCCAGCAGACTGTGAAATAGTTTGACTGTCCAGCTGATGATTCCCATTTCATCCAGAGCTGGTTCCCCTCCTCCTGCTGATCCCTGCCTCACAAGTATGAAACCCCTGCTGCTCATCTCTTCTACCCTCTTATTTAGAAATAGAAAAATGTGCCCTGCCAATGGCCTTTTGCACTTCTGCCTTTGCTTGTCTTCTTGCTCTGGTGTGTGCAATGGTCTTTGTGACCCTTACTTTTTTTTTTTTTTTTTTTTTTTTTTTTTTTTTTTTTTTTTTTTTGGTGGGTTTTTTATGTGGGTTGGTTTTTTGTTTGTTTGTTTTGTTTTGTTTTTTGGTTTGTTTTGGGTTTTTTTTGTTTGTTTTCTTTTACCTCTCTCTCAAAGATGCTATGAGAAACAGAGACCACAACATGTGTCTTACATCATGAAATACTTCTGCTTCTCTACCTTTAAGGATCATATTGTCAAATCAACCATGGCTCTGTTGGCCTCTCTTTTACTCCCTGGGATACAGACCCATTTGAATTTCTTGCATTCATGAGCTTCCTATTCCTTGCTCTACAGAGATCCTCACATACAAAACTCTTCCTATTCTCACTCTGGGAGATATTAATCTTGTTTCCCAGAGTAAGAGAGTTCACCCATTACCATATAGTATATTCCCTCTCCTGGGCACAATAGATAAATATTCTGAATATTTCTTTTAAAACTGACAATGAAAATATGTTAAGAGCAGAGTCAACTAGCACTCGATGGCAATCTCGTTAAGGTCTTAGAGTGGAGATGGAAAAGGATAGCAGGGAGAAAGAACGTTGAAAAACTCCAGATATTAATAAATAAATGTTCCAGACAAGTCCCTCATGCCATAAAATATTTTGTCTCTCGTTAAGATGCAATCACATGTGTGAGGAAAAAGCTCGTCTATACATATTGGGATTAGAGTCATGAGAAGATGAGGACTTTAATTAACTGCGCTTGTAACTTTTAACTGTTGCCTTTATAATAATAGAAGGATTCTATCTATCCTGTTATAAAATTGTGTCTTCTCCTCCACATCTTCTTGTTCTATGCAGCACACTGGGAGCTCAGAGTGCTGGTTTTACTGTTTGTTTGGGTTTTTTTCCAGTCTCATTTCCCAGTTGATTTCCATTTGTTTCATTTTCTTTTGATGTATCAGAAATCATCAATCACATAATTAAAAAGGAGCTGAAGAATCATGATTAATTACTATCTAGAGCAAAAGAATGTTAAATCCCCACAACAATTGAGTATGTTCTGTAAAGGGCTGAATACCTCTCCAAGAATCCAGCTTAACTGGTTATACCACCTTCACCTACTTTGGAGACAATATTTAGAGAGATGGGGTTATTTGTCATAAATTTCACTTCAGAGTCATAAAGAGAAATCATCAAAAGTCAAGGAATTAATAATGAAAAAGTCATTGTTTCTTTTGGCATCCTTGTTTTAATTAGTCATTTATTAGGCAATTGCACAATATGTTTCCATAGGAAAAATCACCACATTTTGTCTGTGAGGTAGACAAGGTTCTGAGGTAGCTGTTCTGTGTTTTCTGCCAGCATCATATTTCAGCATACAGTCCTCTACCTCATTTACCAAGCAGCACCTGAGCTCCACTTTAAAAATAAGCATATTTTTCCTTGATAGGATTTGGTTTTACAACACATCTAAAAGGTGTCAGAAAACCTCACAAACATTAGATGTATGCATGTTTACAACACTTTGAGAGGCAGGAATGCCTCTGCATTTTCACTTGTTTGCTCCATCAAAACAGTGTCTGCTTCATTTCAGGTGGTCCTTTCGAGAGCAAGTGCAAGGAAGAGCTTTCCCTCACAATGCTGCAGCTGCATTCTTCATGTCTGCACATTTTTCAGTCGTCAAAGATGTAGCAAAACTTACAAACTTCCCCAGACACCACACATGTTTACTAACAAAGCATTTGCAGTAAAAAGCAAGAAATATGTTTTGAAGATACTAAAAATCCACAAAGTGTGACTTGTTCCTTTCCAAATATCAGCTCCTTGTAATCCCTAACAGAAGACATCAGTCTACAGATGCTGTAAGACTTTATCGTAGATGAATTGTTAAGCTATTATAAATAACACCCCCCCCCCCCCCCCCCCCCCCCCCCCCCCAACTATCTGGGTATTTTAAGATATCTGAACTTTTTCTGTTTGGCATCTCAGAAAAACTCACTTCTGGGCAAAGAGCAGCCCAGTAAACTCAGACCTGGTGTAACAATCAACTGAAAATTGTAACTTAGAATTGGACAAAAATTAAAGTAGAAACAATAAGATTTGCTAGAGTGAAGCATGGGTTTGATGATGCCCATAAATAACAACTTTGTCCAGGGAAAATTAGAGGCCTCTGCAAGGCATTTAATCACCACAGAAGTATGTGAAAATGTTCTCTGAACCGACTCATTCAAATTTAACTGAATTCAGTCAGAAATGTCAGTCCAGTTACATTAAAATACAAAATCTCTAGAACTGAACTGGAGTGGCAGAGCCAGGACACAATGAATCTTGCCTCATCCCACAGTCCACGATGAGACATTAATTAGCATTTTCAGTCCACTGCCCATGGCTATGTTGTTAATTTTACAGGCTTTTAAGTAACTCCTCTGCATCAGTTCTGGGTGGTAAAGTATCTCCTGGAGAGACACACAGTCAAGAATGCCTTTTTTAACCTAGAGTTTGCAGAAGAACCCAGCTCAGAAGACAGGTTACCTTTTCAGTTTACAAATACTGGCTACAAAATCCACAGAACTAAAATTACTGAAACTTTGCCAAAGGAAACACTGATGTTTAAGACACTTTTGTACCTCAGAGATGCAAAAGGAGAACCTATTTCAAACGTGAAAGATGGTAAATGGACTTAACTTCCAAGAGAATTAAAGAGATGGTTATGAGAAAGGAAAACCAGTGAAAGGATGTTGGACTAGCATGCTAAAAAGTGTTGCTATGGTTCCACACATCCAGTTCTGTAATTTGGTGTTGATTTTTATATTGGCCTATAAACAGACAAGTACAACATATGTGAGTTCACTTCCTCAGATATCTGTAACCACTCTTTTAAACTCAACTTACATTTAAATAAAATAAATACATTTAAATAAATGTATTATAAATAAATACATTATATTATTATAAATAAATACATTTAAATAAAATAAAATATTGCCATAAAATAGTCCCTAAATAATACAACTTTAAATATATTAGCACTACCTGAGTAGCGATGTTCAAACTCACAAAATGATCTGTGTATTAAAACTTTCAAACAATCTCCTGCAGATGATTGTTGTCCAGAGTAATTTTATCAGACCTGAAGTTACCAATTTGAACACATCATTTTACTTACCACCTTCTGCTCCAGACAATCTCAGCCCCCTTTAAGAGTTTGGCATATTGGATGCTTTGTATATTTCAATTTTGTTGGATTCCTTGTTCATAAATAGAAATTGGCAGCATTTCATTTTTTTGAAGTATTTCACTGTGTGCACAACTAGAAGAAACAACAAACAAACAAGATTCAACACAAATAATTCCTGAAAACATTGTATATTAGCTTTCTTACAGTTGAACTATAGACATGGATAAAATAAGTCTGTACATCCATAAATTATATTTTTTTCAGAATATATTGTGTTTTCAATCTAACTTTTATATTGGTATGGGTATTTTTAAGTTAGTACTGAAAATCAGATGCCAGGTACTAATTTGAATTTTTTATAAGCAAGTCTTAAAAAATGGTGTGAAATATAATGTCTTCTGCACACTTCTAACTGTGACCTAAATGAATAATTGTATAATTAAATTTACATCATTTGATTTATATAATGACCTCTACTATTTTCTAATGTTAAGCATTTACAGTAATACTGTAGGATATTGTATTAACCTACTAATGTGATATACTTTTTTTTCGTTTTTTTTTCTTTTTGACCTTTGTGGTCTGCATTAAAATCTGTCTGTTAAAGGGTAGAGTGTGATTACAGTTATGGTGTTGTAAATTTGGGACAATCACTTGAGTGACAGTGAAGTTTAACTGTTTAACTGAGTACTCAGTATCATGGTAAGAAAAAAAGCCCAATTACAGTAATAGGGCATACGATATAACTAAAAGATGGCAAGAGCTGAGACAAGCCCAGCTGCTTAAAGCTCATTTCTCTTCTTCTCATGCAAGCAGGTCATTATAGGAGTCCTAGTCAGTGCCACAATTTTATCTCACACATCAGCTCTCTGATTAAAACACATATATGGGCTTTGGCATCCCACTCAAATAAGGCTATTCTTGCACTCTCATAGAGGGAACACAGGCACCATGGGGGTGAATATCCAAGAGAGAATGAGAAATGCCATGATCCATCAATACAGGCGAATGGGGCAAGGAAGTGTAGCCTAAAATGAAAGGGTCAAACTAACTCCAGAAGTCCTATGTGGATCTATGAGATGAGAGACATCTCATATGCCATTTACGAGGGCTCCATTTGAAAGAATACACTGCACAGGGTTCCTCATTATTCATTAGGGCTGAATCCTCATTCATTCTCCTTTATATGCCATCCTGAATCTGCCCTACAGAGTCTTTTACAGGGAAATAACAATAAACTCTCTTATCAACAGCTTGTTGTAGCAGATACAATACATGGGAACTGAGATCAAAAAGAGCATGAAAAGCATTTCTGCCAACATCGTACAAAATATTGAACATCTGCTATATCTGGGATCCTGGGAGTTGTAATTATAATTTTTGAAATCTGCACACAAGAGTTATAAATATTAGAACTGTAGCCTGTGAAAGCCATGAAATATTTAAGTTGTTTGGCAGGCTTAAGAAAAACTCATAAACTTAATTTAAGCAGCCAAACACTGTATTTTTACAGGTTTTACATCTTTCATGTCATTAGTCATATAAATTAAAGCAACCATGGAATAGCACAGAAGTTGCAGCAGCAAGTCCTGTGGGTGAAAAAAAAGGTCAGCAAGAGATTTAAGACTTTCACCAACACTTCACCTTTACACTCACCCTGTATTTCAATTCTTGTATTGAATTTGTCATAGGTATTTTTAAGGCATCCTTTATTTTATTGTCTGTTAATTCTCAGTAGTGTGCCTGGTGCTGACTGCGTGCATAAACACAGTGGATCAGATTCACTGGTTACTTGGCATCAGTCTGGTGATGCAAAATACTCCTTAACCCACCCTCTTTATCCTTTCCAGCAACCTTAATGGCTCCTCTGAGCTAGTGGTGATTTGGCATCCAAATGGTGATCAAACCTTAAGGAGAGGCAGGTAGCTTACACAAATCAGTGATGAAAAGCATTGAGGAAGGAGCCTAGACAGGAGACAAGCTTCACACGAGACAAGGAAAAGGTACTGCCACACCTAAAAGGGTTTCATGAACCAGAACAACATGATAGTAGAGAGGGAGGAGTAGGAAGAAGCAAGAATCCTAAAGTTGTGCATAGGGGGATTTCAGTTTGTAACAATCTTTTAAACTTGTTCAGATGCATCAGAAATGTGCTGGATTAAGATGAGTAAAAAAAAAAAAAAAAAAAAATCCCAAGTTTAAAATAGCAAATTAGTAAAAAATGCAACAGCCAGATTCACAGAAGCTTAAGTATGAAAAGACCCAAAGGCAAATTCTCATTTGTACAGTGTCTGCTCCACCTGTTAGATAGCCATATGCTACTAGAGAAAATGGAGCTCTGCAGAAGGATTGAGGGATCGCCAGCTGG
Organism: Prinia subflava; assembly: GCF_021018805.1. Classification (NCBI taxonomy): domain Eukaryota; kingdom Metazoa; phylum Chordata; class Aves; order Passeriformes; family Cisticolidae; genus Prinia; species Prinia subflava. The sequence goes on from NC_086249.1 coordinate 56,623,650, forward strand.
GCCACCAAAAGTGAAGCAAGAAGTTCACTTGAAAACAAGTAAAGCAGAAAATGTGAGAATGAGTGCCCCGAATTTTGCTCTCCATAAATCCAGTGCTCAGCAGAGAACGCTGTACAGGAAAGTCATCTGACATCAGAGATGTTACAATGGATCAGATGTGGGAAACAAAAGAGAATGTGTCTCAAGGGGCACAAATATATACAACACATTCCCAGAAATTCTTCTTTGAACTACTGAACTGTGAGTAAACAGAAAAACACATCCCCACTCTTGACTTATCTAATAAAACATGTATCTAAGTGCCAGATGCCATGAGACTATGAGATGTTAGGGTAGCTATTAGTTAATTTAATGAACCTAATTATGAGCTCACTTGTACATATTTTACACCAGCCTAAGACCATTTGTTCCAATCAGGAAAGCCATTCATGAACTGCACCTTTGTGCTGCACTTGTCAGCAGAATCCCTTTTCAAAAGGACTGAGGTACACTGTAATTAGGGAGGGATCACTGTGATTTAGAGGCTTTCACTAAAGTCTTTTCCTGGCTGCCATTTTAAGATTAGAAGGAAAAGGTGTGCTTTCAATATTCCCCATGATACAAAGATGATGCTTCCTTCATATAGACAGAGTCTAAGAGGTTGCACAGGAGTGTAGCTACTTTGGCCAAGGAAAGTAGTGAAAGCCTCTCTTCAGTGCCTACCTTCTATGATAATAAGGAATCTGGTTTAATCTTCTGAATAAGGTTTGCTCTGAGGAGCAACCCAGGTAGTCACAGTGTGCCTGTGAATCTGAAAGTACTAAAAGTACTCCACAAAGAAAGCATTTTACAATCTTCTTAAAACAAATTAGATCCAAACACATAATTTTAAAAAATGTCATAAGCTGTTCTATTTTTTCATACACTCATTAACAATAATATTTGTGTTACAGACTAGAGCACAAAGAGCTTTCACTCCTCATTTTTACATGACACACTGAAAAGAGATTTCCTGTTATTCTCAGCACAGGCAGTTGTAGATATAACCATAGTCCTGGTGTTTTAGGGAAGCGAGCATGTCCCATTTCCCTGACAGACAAACACACGCATGCATGTCTCCATCTAAAGATGAATACATCAGCAAGGAGTCACCCACTCTGTTGTTATCATTCTCGTTTTCTCTTCCTAAGTCCTTCCTCCAGCAGCTGGGGTTTTTTCCCTGTCTTGTAAATGCGCCATTCAAGACAAACTGAGAGAACTTTGGCAAGGAGTTTATGCGTTCTTATTTTCTACTTCTTCCTTCAATTTTTTTGGCATCTACAGGAAAGAGGAATAAAAAGCCAAGAAAGCCAGTACCTATCAGAATGGAAAACCTACAGAAGACCCCAAAAAGCCTTAAGAGACCTAGAGATAATAACAAGGTCTCTGCATCTCTGAATTTTCTAAGCCAGATGCTCTTCTGAGGCCAAGCTTCCTACCCAATCTCTGGCAGAGAGACAAAGCCAGTGTTCTTCAACAATAGGCCAGTGTTGAATTCCCACCTCCAGTTTAATGCTGAAAAATTTCTTCAACAATGTTTTAATTAAAATTTTACGTCAAGTGAAAATAAAAATTCATAAGATAAGCAGTAACATATTTCTAAGTGAAGGAATAGGATACAATTCAAAGTAAGAAAAGAATCCTTCTGTTTTCTTGCCTAAAGGTGTACAAGAAGTTGGAAACATCACTGTGAGGCTTTTCAGACTGCAGTAGAGTGTTTTATTTCAAATGGTAAAAGGCTGTATTTCTAGAAAATCTATTTCTTGGATTTGCTACAGATATTAGTAGGATGATAACTATGGTATCTGCATCAGTCACATCTGAATCTTATTAACTCTGGTTAACACTCATCAATGCTGTATTTCTGCAGCATTGCCACAAGGTGTTTGCAAATACCTATGATAAATATGTTAGGACTACCTAGCAACATCACTACGAATTCAGGCAAGCTTCTATTGACCCTAAACAGACCACAGTTTCTAGTAAAAATATATAAACAAACAAGGATACCATATTGACAGATAATACATATTTTTTAAAAAAACCTAAAAATAAAAGATCATTTATAGTCATTTTGATGTGACAGTGTTACTTGGCTCAAAAATTAACCCAAAATACACTGAATACAGTATGAGGGACACATGGACTCTGATTTCATCACTGGCCACATCTGCCATATTTTAAATAGTTGATATTTCTCCATTGTAATCTATTCTAAAATTTTAAAAAATATCCCCAAAGGATAAGTTTTTCTATGTTAATAGCAATGTTGAGTGGACTGGACTGTCAGGTGTGTTGAAAATCAGCTGTGCTGCCATACCCCAAGGGTAGTGATCAATGATTCAACATATGGCTGCTATCCAGTAACAAGCACAGTACCCCAGGGGTCAGTACTGGGGCTCATATTTTTCAACATCTTCATTAACAACATGGATGATGACACAGATTGCATCCTCAGCAAATCTGCAGACAACACAGAATTTAAAGAGGGTGCCTGACACAAATGAATGGCTGAGCTCTGATCCAGAGCCACTTTGAGAAATTTGAGGACCAGATCAACAAAAAGCTCATGAAGCTCATCAAGAAAACTGCAAAGTTGTGTGTCCAGGTGAGTAACCCCATGTGCTTGTGCACACTGGGGTGCAACAGCCCTCTGGACAGCTCTACAGGGGTGTGGTGCTGAGTTTGTCTCCAGAAGACACCACTAGCACAAGGCAGCGGCACAGATGAGCATGATTAAGGCGTGTGAGGAGGAGCGTGCCCTGCACTGTTTAACCACAAACAGAGGAATGTCAGTGACAATTTAGGGGGACAGGAACAAGAACAGAAAACTTTCACTCACACTGGCATGTCCACATGATGTGTGGAGCAAGTTGTTTCTGTCCTCTGTATCAGTAACCTGGCATCTCTGCAGGGACCATGGGCACACAGCACACGTGCACAGCATGTACGTGCATCTAAGGTCTCATGTGACACTCTTAGTCAACCAAGCCATAGGAGTTCAAAATTAACAACCCAGTTACAACGCTGAGGACAGAAGCAGCAAACTGACAAAGAGCAAAGGCAGAAAACCATGTACACACTGTAAGGCTTTAAAAAACCCCTGTACATGCTGCAAGGCTTAAAAGGGGCTTTTATAGCACATAGAAAACAGGCAAACACAGACACACGGACACACAAATTCCCTTCTGAGAAGGTTAGATTGAATGAGAGTAATCATTTTAAGTGCCCAAATTGCCTGACACCACATGGTGCTATCAAAAGCATTTCCATTTTTATCCAAATCAATGTCACCATTTTTCTGTAAAAATCAATGTGAAAAATAGAAGCAGGGATAGAGGAAGATGCAGCTTCTGAGCCCAGTGGAAGCCATCACATGGCAAAATGACTCTGGGAACTCTAGAGGGTTGACTTTAGCAGCTAAGGCATGTCCAGCTACTTCTGATGAGGGGTACTAAACAGCTAGAGAGAAATTCCGGGTTTGCACATGGATTAGGAAAACTGGTGTTTTGTTATTTTTGCAATTATAATCTCTCTCCCCGATCTTGTAATACCTAAAAGCATAACGGTCAGTCTTCTGAACATCTTTCCTTCATATTCTCCTAACTTGTATTAGACAACAAAGCGACTCTAAGTGAAAATTCAGCGTCTGTCTTATAATGCATGTAAGCAACAGGTAAAAGGGAGTATACTTAGTGCTAGAGTGCAGAGATGCTGTGAGAGCACATGCTCTGAAATTCTAGAGAGGAGGTACCATTCAGCCTATGCCCTTGCCTGTTAAAAGAAGAAAACTGGAGCCCTCTCTGCAGACTCAGAATGAGTGACTTATGGAAACTCTGAAAATACATTAAGAAATTACCTTTCCAAAGATGTTTGTTGTAAACCTGGCCTTCTAACATAAGGAAAACGTCTTTTCAAAGTCTCTATGTTCTCATCTTGATTTTCTTAGAAAATAATTTTAACATTTCCCTTTTTGGAGAAGAAATGCATATCAACACACCTCTACTGAGTGCTTCCCTTCTAATTTTCAGCAGGACCTCCTAGTAGGACAAACACAGACTTGCCAGGAGCAGTCAGAAATATATAGAGTTCTCCCAGAAGTCCCAGCCAATGCAGCTTGCATTCCTGGACCACATCACACAGTCACTTACCAGCTATGATAGCTATAACTGAATGGGAGCCATTGTAAATCCTTAAGAAACTCATTTTGACGTAATCAAAAGCCAAATTTCTCTTCCCCTCAGCAGTATATCCTCATAGCATTTTTTGACATGTTTCAAAGAAAAACTGACATTGAATACACAGCAAAATATCCAAACCATAAGAAATTTTCCTGTCACAACCCAGTGATTCTTAATTAGAATACTCACGTGATTTGGGGTTAAAATACCTGGGAGTGCATGCAAACAATATTCCACCATCATTGTCCTGCAGATAGATCAGAATATCCTGCTGCAATTTAGCTAATGTCAGGCTTCTCAGATGAACAATCTAAATTCTCCAGATATCTTCCCCATTAGGGGATTGGTGTTACAAACTGAATAAGGTTATTCAAGGAGCACCACGTTTTGATAACAAAATCCTTTGTGATGATTACCTAATAGCCAGCATTTGTTCAAACACTTTTAATAGACCCTTTTTATCACATGCAAAAAGAATTTCAGTGCTAGTTCAGTCTCCTGTTTCATTCTGTCATGAATCACTTCTTAGAGACACTTAGAAGTCAATAATCCACTGTAGCTTTGATGACAGGTGATTAATTTCTACATTTTAGAGACATAATAAGATTTAGCAATAAAAAGGCCTTGAAGTAACCTACCAAACAGCTTTAATCTCAGCCTTGGGACTGTTGCTAAATATGAATGCTTGTACACAAATGCAGATGATTTAGGTTAGAAGGTTTTATTGCAGACTTCTTGCCTTTTGTATCAATCTTGCTTTACAATCAGGCTATCTGTACTTTATACTGAATATTGTTTCTAATGCAGTACTTGAGGAAGGAAAGTACGATTATTTACCCACAAGGGCTATATTCTACCTAAAAACTGGTTTTACGTGCCTTCCATTATGTGGCTTACCAGTACTCTTTGTGTGGCAAGGTTGGATGGGTAAAAAAAATTTAACAGACACACAACTAGTCAGCACCGGCCTGCACAACCATGCAGAGCCCTCGGGGCTCAATCCATCACTCAGTGAAACTGGTGGGAGTATTTTGTTAACGTCAGTTGGCAGATCACTGTAACAGACAGAACTGAATAAAAGACCAGATTCCAAACTCTCCAGACACGTGCTGGTAGCAAATATAAAACACCTATGTATGTCCTGAACTGGCTTTTCTGAGCTCTCCCAAACACAGCCTGGATTCTCATCTTTCAAAAGTTGTTTTCTGCTGAAAACAGTATCTGAGAAAACTGAAAAATTGCTCCTTTAAACCCACAGTCTCCTACATTTTCTTCATGTTTCTTCAGGAATGCTTCATTTTTCTACTCAAAGTACTTCAGTCTGAAACCTTTGTCTACAAAACACTAAATCTTTGCTAAAATTCCTTCAGCCAGGGATCTCAAGACAAATTCACAAAATGGTTCTATGGGCTACTTCCCTCGAGGAGAAGAAAAGACACTGAAGTAGTAAGTGCCTTAGAAAACCCATTTGCTAATGCCAAATTGAGAAGACTTTCCTAAATTAAATGGGGGCCTAAGGTGTCTAGCCTAAGTTAATATTTGCAAGTGATCATATGCTTTCCTGTGTAAAAATAGACTAACAAAAACCACAAACAGCTCTGGTAGCTGGGGGGACAAAGCAAGTCAATGAACTCCTTTCTTCTTCTTGCAGTGTCTAAATTTTGTGATCAGTCCTTGGGAGAAAAGGTAATAGAGGAACTGAATTTCTCACATCTGAGGGCAGCATTAAAATTCTGAAGAATATTAAATGTATTGTGCTGCTCCTGCTCTGTGTTTTGTGAAGGACAAAGCATTAGCAGAGAAGGGATGGGTTCTACTTTTCTGTCTCTCAACACCTTTGGAGATGGATGAAGCAGAAGGACAGAACCTCCACCCCTGAAGAAATGACACCCTCAAATATCATCTGAGCAAGCCCTAAAGATGAGGAAAACTAAAAAAAAGAAGGCAAAACAAAACACATGACAGAATCAAAAGCAGCAGTAACACCTCCTTCCTGTCAGCACACTTTGGGTAGGAGGAACAGAGGTTTTAGCAATAATGACAAATGGTGTTTTATCAAAGACAAATGGTGGCAATATTGCAATTCACTAGCATCTATTAAGAAGCCATTTGAATTTTAAACTCATTTGAAGTAAAGGAGATTTCAATGTCAGGAGATGTGGATGAAGATGTTTAGGACAAGTGCTAGGTGTGAGGGCAATTGGAAGTTTGGGAGGCATGGGTGACACAGTGACAGTGGTGGTGAAGATGACAGCAAGAATTTTATTTGAGTGTATAAGTGTTCACATTTGGCTAAGTATAAAGTGGAATCTGTGAGAAGTCTATCTCCTAGCCATATTCCAAACCTAAATGAAGGCAAGACATGAGTGTATATGTTTTTCTCCTTTCTTTTCCAGTGGACTTACGTTTCTGCTGGAAGAAGTCCCACCTTTGTTGGAAGGCATTGAAATATGGTCTGAGTAGACAATTCCATTCTCGAGGATCAGGAACAAGGACACCTTAGTCTAAATATATCTCTCAACTTTCTTTACAAACTTCAGGAATATATCTTCTTTAAGCTGAAAATTTCAGTTTTAATCCAGATTCCTAAGTGCTGAAATCTTACTCTTTTACTTTCTTCATTTTTCTTGTTAAGTAACAGGAATGAAAATGCAGTTTTGCTCATAAGAGCTTGAATATGGCAACCTGATGGTACAGGTTCTTGATTACCACAAAAGTTGTGCTAAAAAGAAAAGTAACATTTTTCAGACCTATAAAGGAAACAATATTTGGAACAGCAGAAGTGGATAATGAGGGAAACAGAAGGAAAACAAACATATGCAAGTAGAATCTGAAGGCAAAGAAAACTCAATCCATGATTGAAGCTGGTGTTGAGACATGGTATCAAATTGTAAGGAAAAATGACAATCACAGATATCCAAACAGAAGCATTATATATCCAAACTCTATGCATTTATGATGTGTAAAATCCTAACTGTTCTCATAAGTACAGAATAAACTGATTCATTTCAGTATTTCAGAGTATAACTTTCGTACTTCAGAATTTCCAATATTTGTATCTCAGTAGGGGAAAGAGCTGCTTCTACATGTAAAGTAGCAAAATTGTGTGTGAGGACAAACACATATTGAGGAAATGAATCATAGCAAGAGACTGGACAGTTGAGGCAGATTAGATATATCAGACAGCAAATAGCAGAGTGAGGTACTGCAGTGGAGCTGCCTTCCCTACAGAGCACAGGAAGAGTTATGACATTTATGCATTTTCATTTCTACAGGTGGGGACCTCAAATCATTCCATGGGTTAGGCTCCTGGTATCTCTAATATGGTCCTGCTGTGGCACGCAGTTGATATACTCCTGACTTGTCAAAAAAACACACAAGACACACTTAAATCTCTTCATGGCCCTAGCATGAGACATTAAGTTTGAGCTGCTTGTGAATCCAATAGTTATTTCAGGGTGTTATGTCCCAAGTAACACATTAAATTTTCACTTTCAAAACTTTATTTCTCTTTATAGACTGTGATTTTAAATTCCTATGTATATTTCTTATTTAGACCTTCAGTATGAAGCAGATTATTTGAACTACTGTGCAAAGGCATTTCTTGTCAATTATTCTGCTGAAGCAAATGATTTATGATAAAAATTGCCCAAACATTACATTTTTAGATCTAAGGGATTAAATCCTTATTCTATTCAGGTAAAAGAAGATATAAAATGACCTTTTTAGCTGTTAAAAAATCTATATTTAACCATTTTGGGATCTCTCCTTTTTCTCAAAGAAAATTACTAATCACAGAAAACAACCCAACAGCTTGGTGGCTAAGTAATTTTTCAAGGAATTGAAATTCTAATCTGCACTTTAACTCCGTGATCTTCTTTGACAGAGGAACATCCTACCTATTCGGCCCACTGTTATTAGCTTGGGGTCTCTTTCACAAAAGTTTTCCACAGTCAGTTCTGCAGTTTCGGTTTCAGGGTCAGAGTGGACACTACAAAAAAAATGGCACTGGATCAAGCCCTTTTACAAAAGCAAGCAGTCAGAGAATACCTTTCAGTGAGTTCTGTAACTTTGTTAGAGATCCCTGCCATTTTAAATAGTTATTTCTACTGCACATGATCACTACTGGCTAGTTCTCTTTGCTGAGCTCACACAACTGTTCTAGATTACATCTACTATGATGTAAATGTGGTTTTGCTACAAACAACTATTTCCTTTTTCTTTTACAGAAACCAACCATGAAAAAAAATGTACTCAATTGTTCCTCAACCCAAGAATGTAAACAACCTGCTAATATGTGTTCTAGTCATGACAGACAACCCTGGTCTGCCCATGTTCTCTCCAACATGACTGTAAATCTCACTATGTTTCTATGTTTATAGTCTAGTTATTTTTAATAGAATACATCCCAAAATAATTTAAGACATAGGTGAAAATAAAGGTTATTTAGATCTCCCCATTTCACCTTTCAAGTTCTATCTCTGCCAAGCAAAATAAGATTAAAACGTATTTCCTGTCTTACAATCATATCAAGCCTTTACCCTCTTAAGTTTCTAGGAAAAGCAAAACCAAAAATTTTGGAAAATTTCCAGTCCTCTATTTGCAAGGATATAGTTTCTGCTTTGAGAATCCTACAAGTAAGTACGCCTTTGATGCTGTGCTTCTTTCATGGCACTATGGACAGTAAAAACTGGCTGGCTGGCCAGGCCCAGGGTGCTGTGAATGCAGTCACATCCAGCTGGTAACTGGTCACTAGTGGGGCTCCCCAGGGCTCCTGGGGCCAGTCCTGTTTAATAACTTTATCCACTCTCCGGATGAGGGGATAGAGTGTACCTTCAGTCAGTTCTCAGGCAACACCAGGTTGAGGGGGAACGCTGATCTTCTGTGGACAGAAACCACAGTCCTCCATCAGGAAAAGCACACAAGGCAAACTGTGGGGAGACAGACTGTGGGGAGAGAGTGCTAAAGGCAGTCTTGCCCTTGATGTATTGCAGCTGGGTTAATTATCCAAGAGTGGGAACAGCCTTGCCCTCACAGCTGTGGGTGGGATAAAAGAGTGAGTTAGCTGGTGGTGTGTTCTGTTTGAGTCTGCTGACCGTGCTGTGAGGAGGAGGGGACAGGAGGTTGTGGAAGGGACAGAAAGGGTTAAGATGTTGTATGTGGGACAGACAAGGTTAGGTGGCCATGCAAGGGACAGGAAGGAGCAAGCTAGCCAGGAGAAGAAAAAAGAAAGGAAGGAGGGAAAGAGGTGGAGCTGCCATTGGGAAACAAAAGAAAAAAGGTGTGAAGGACTTTTTGATGATGCATGAAGCCTTCTGATATTTTACTGAAGCACGCTGAATGTTGTGGCCATCTCAAAAACCACAGCCAACCACACAGCAGACTGGTGTTGACTCCAGAATGTACTGCAAGTGTTTGATAGGAAGGATGGATCACGAGGTGTGTGCAGTCCTCCTCACACTCCTGTGCTCAGTCTCCAAACTAACTCCAGTGTCACCCTTGACTCTGTGAATTGGAAATAAGCGCATGTTCATAATGAATGATGTGGCTGAACAGAAGTTAAACAATGAGATACCAACTCCAGAATGTGTTTTTTTGGATTGGATTCTTTAACACAGATGTTTACACATCCAACATACCAACTTGCATAAAAAGCAAAATTTTCCAGCTATTTCATACCTACTTTATTGCCATCTACCATCCCTTGATTTCCTTGCATATTATCTGCCAAGGGCTAAGTATCAGCTGAGTTGATTAAATGGCAAAGCTCCCACAGAATTCAGCATTGGTAAAATTTTATCCAAACTGTCTTCTTATCCATGCACTCCAGACTATTTCTTTTTATATTTCAAAATATTTTTCAAGATTAATTTAACTTTATTTCCTGCAGGTACTTGAACCACTATAACATTCTTTATCATCTGTATCATTCTGATTTTCACGTGTCATCTCAATTCAGTATTATCTGTGAAATCTGTGTTTCCATTCCCTAAGAAGCATCAGAAGTCAAAGATAAAAAAAGATGTTTTAAAAATATAATATTGTAATCTACCATATCAGTAGTAAATCACAAAGGAACAACTAGACTTGTTAAAAACTAGACTTCTAGAAAGAAGTCCATTCTAGTCGACAGTAAACTAATTCTAATTTTCAGTTAGATGTAATAGCAGGCTGAGCCTGTCACTGGAACAAGCAGGCAAATAGAATTTTGGTAAGCTGAGAAATTGCTGTATGAAGAAGTTTAATACTTACATCTGCTGCTGAAGCAAGTGATGGTGGCTCTGAAGGCCAAGTCTGGAAAAGCTAATGTTAGCAAGATGTACAAGACTAAATAACAGGCATCAGGGTCACGCATCTTATTAAAATCAGTATTTTAAAAACTGCTTGCTTTAAACATTTACCTTGACATTGTAGATTATCTTTAATACCAAGCCAGCTCTTCTTCAGCTGACCTCTATTTGAAGCAGCTAAATCCCAGATATATGATTGATTTTTGGTGTTCTCTATTCAAAGAAAAATATGAAGCAAAAATAAAGCTTCAATATATTTAAAATTTATGCTTGCAGAGACAGACTGTGGTGAAATTCTTTCAGCTTCATTTTGTGCGGAACAAGATGAGAAGATTGAACACTGAAAATATATATTGAGAGGGCCTTTACCAACAGATAACCTAGATGGTTATAATTAACAATTTAGCCATTTCAAATATTTAGTACAATTCACAGTTTCAGGGTTCTTTTTGACTTGGTGGTGCTATTTAAACTGCTGATGTTCTCTGCAATACCCACCTTTGAGATAATGCTATCTTTGTATTGTTGTCAAAGTTGACATGAAAAGGGAAACAGGATTCATGCAGAAATCTGTTGATTTAGTCATAAGAACTACATAAAGATACTTCCATTTCAGCTCATTAATTGCCCAGTACTGTAACAGTTTCCTGCACCCAGAATTTGCACATACTAGGAAGCTAAAAGAAAAGCACAAAAATTATATACTTCTAAAAGGGTGGTTGTCCAAAACCTGAAGTTTCTCTAGATATCAGGTAGCAGTACAACAAAATTCTTACTCAAAAGCTAAGCCACAACAAAAGAAAAATTGTCAGCCATGAGTCCATTGTCTTTGCCTTCCAGTAAGTTCAAATGATTTAAGCAGAAAAACTGCCATGAGAGCAAAAGAAAAGTGAGCAACCTAAAAATTTCAGCATAATATTTTAACAAAGTTTACTTTTTTGTCTTTTGGTTACTATTGAGCTCTTGATGCTTACTCATAAAACTTCAGTAATATCAGCACTAAAGTTTCGTTTTACCTGTCAGCAGATAAGTAATAGTTTAGTAATGCCTCAGGGTGATTGATGGCAAAGTAGCAAAAAAATAGCTAGTACTATAAACCCTATTTACAACATGTGAGAAGAACCTTGAAAAGATAATACAATGGATTACCTTTGTGTTATTTTCTATACTTGTTATAAAATTTGTCACGGGTCCTTTAATTGTCTCATTTTCCATTTTTTATGATCTTTGTCATGACAATAAGTTTTCACATAACTCACTGTCTGCTAGATTGCTTCAAACTATGCAGTGGAAGTCTGAATGCTTTGGAGATGCTGAAGCATGATCATCCTGCTCTTCAACCCTTGTTCACCTAGTTATAAAATCTGTGAATGAAGAGTGATAGAAAATTTTATGGCCTCCAAATGAGCAGCCATTCCCTACCTGTTTTTTTCACTATTTTATTCCTTCTCTTTCCCTGGGCTGCCCACTCAAGGAATAGCTAATTTGACCAGAGAGGAGTCAGACATGTGCAGGCCCCTTTGTAGAGCCAAGGAACCCCACAATTTTCACTATGGCCTCCAGAACTCTGGGGTTTCTCATAAACCCATATTATAATAAAATAATCCGATTCTTCATTTTCTTTTGATGAAACCCAACACCCTTAAAAAAATTAGTGGACAGAGAGTCATGAAACAAGCTAGAAGCTCAGTGAGATCCCTAAACCCCATTTTCCCCCCATGTGTTATAGTTTTTAAGTCCATTCCAAGTTGTTTTGGGGCATGATTCATGATTTTTTAAATGCCTATGGTTGGCAGTGTAGATGGTTATTGAAAAGGGTTGATGCAAGATACTAAAAATCTTATATTCTAGCAAATACATTGATGGCTCCTAGTGCAGCCTGAGGAAAGCTTCCTTAGAGCCTATCTGGCAAAGCTCATGGAAAATGCTTTCTTCCCTCTCCAGCTGGCTCAATGGCTCCATTTTATCCTAGAAAAATTGTAGCTTGGCCTCAATTATTCACAATTCTCACATTTTGCTATCATGTTGCTTTAAAGCAACATATTTGTGCATAAAGACTTCAAAACCTAAGTCCAAAATGTGTGTAACCACACATCACATATTACTTACATTACACAGATAATTGCAAACATATTTTGCATATTTTGCCAGAGATGGCAAGGGGGCAATGTAGTCATTGTTCTGGGAAGTGGAGCAGACCAAAAAGATAGGCTGCACCAGCAGGACAAAATGCTTTCCTTTCTGTGGCCAATGCAGATATTAACTCTTAAGAGAATTAAAGTTCCAAAAGTTCCACTTGTGGGAAAAAAACCTGTAAATATAATACAGAAGGAGGATTTGTATCTTCAGGAAGCAAGCTCTTTAATGCTCAGTGCACAAACATCAGCTTAAGCAGAAAGTAATAATAATAATAATAATGATAATATTCTATTAAAAAAGAACAGTTTAGTGATGGTCACCTGACCCTTGCTGCATGTTTTCACAGGAAGACAAGGAACCAATGTCATGTCTTCTTCTGCTGTGTTGGCTAGTGTGATAAGTATTTAGATCAGTAATGAGAAAGGAGGTGAGATGCAGTTGGAGTGGATGGAAATTAGACATTTAACGGCAAGCCTTACGCCTCATTGCCATTATTTTTATCAATGTAGAGCCACATTTTAAGGGACTTATAAAAGGCTAGAATGATATTTAAACAAAAGACCTTATGTTCTAAATTACAATAAGAAGCAAGTTTTCAAAAGTGTCTCGGTTACTGAGGAAAGAGGTCTAAGGAAATGGGATACATGTGTCATGAGTACAGGTACCATGGCAGTCCCCTTGTGCCCACTGCCCAGCACCTGGAGTGGGGCCTGTGCCAAATGGAATGAGGAAGATGCACAGCCTGTGGCTCTGCCCAGCCCTGGAGTCCAGAGCCTCCTGGTGACACAATGCAGGAGAAGGTTGAGCAGCAATTTTAAAGCACAGGGAAGTGGCCTACCTGAGAACATCTGCAGCTGGGCTCCTTTGGCTGAATAAAGCAGAAATTTCAAGGTCTTAAATCATCTATGCTAAAATGTAACTCTGAGAAGGAATTTGTGGGCTGGAGTGGCAAATGGAAGAAGACAAACAATACTTGGGTGCCAAGAGAAGATCAGTGAATTCTTTCAAAAGGAGGAAGAAAAAGAAGCTCCTCAGCTTTTACCCTTACCCTACAACACCCAAGATTTGTACATCAAACTTGGATGTTACAAAGGAGACAGAAATCCTTAGCATGACAAGCAGTAATTTACATAAATTTGATCTCCCAAGAGCTAACTTTGAGAAAATATTGCCACATCTATTTCTCATCTATGTTCACTGTAGAAACTGCACTCAGTGTTCCCAGATAAAAAGTAGCAATCCAGGACCATAATAAAGGGGAGACGGGGAAGGGGGGAAGAAAACAAATGCCCTTCGATAATAAAGCATGCACTCATATGTTTCCTTCTTGAATAGTCAAAAGGACATTGAATATATATATATATAACTTTTGTTTAAATTTATATGTAGCACTGCTTGGTTTTATTTGGCAGTGTATAGTTGGCAACAGTTTATCAAGCCAGTTACTCAACAAGCAAATCCCTTATCTTGAACACAGCCTCAACTTACTTCATTATTTTGTTCCCAGCAAGAAGATGGGGGTTTTAATGTGTTATACATTTCACATTGACCATACTGCAATACGTCTGTTTAACAGAGAGGAAAACATCACAAGGAAAATGTATTTTAAATGATACAGTGAAACATTGTTCCCGTGGTGTCATTGAGCAGGGCCCAACTATACCATTCAGGGGTAAATACAGAGCTCTGACATTTAACTCTCATATTACAGACCAATGTTTTCGAAGAGTCACATGCTCAGTAACTGCAGCACATTTGCAATTGTCTTTGAAGTTTTAATCTCTGTTCATGCTGCTAAAGCACCATGAAGGTTTATTTTTAACTTGTTATATAAAATGTCTTTTAAAAAAAAATAATTCAAGGAAACATCTCCAAGTATGAAATATGTCAAACTGAAAGCTGCTAATTGTGTAATGTCAGTATAGAGGTTTTTTTTAAAGTTGGGAGGGTTTTTTTGTTTTTTATGCAAGAGAAAAAGGGCTTCTTGGTTTATAGCAGTTTTTAGATTTTATTTTTAAGTTGTTGTAAGGGCAGTAGGAATTTTGAGTGTATCTATAGTGAAATATAAATAAGACTAGAGCAGATGATCCCAGTAAGCCTAATTTTCTCAATAAAGGTCTGAAAAAATTATAATGAAACTATAAAGAGAAAGGATAATGTACTATTACTGAATTACTGGCACAATCCAGTATTTCAGTATTTGGTTTAGAAAACCCATTTTGCCTAACATCCTATACACCTCAGACAAATGAACTTTACTTGGATTTGCTGTGGGATCAGGGTCTGAACAGCTAGTTGCAGCCTGCTGTGACAAGAATTACTGTGTCTTGCTACCCAAACATGACAACATCTAATGCTTCCATTGAAGTTCTGTAAAGCGTAGCCACCACTGCTGGAACTTCTCACACCCTCTGCCTCCCACTCATCCCCCCTTGGCATCGCTCTTCCCCTTCATCTCTAACTTCACCAGTCTGTTTACAGTCAGTATTGAGAATTTTCTGTCAAATCCATGTTAGATCCCTAAAACTGCCCTCTGCTGAAACTCCTTTCCTTATTGCCTCTGTTTCCTCTCTGGCAAAGTTCACAATCAGTCTTTGTTTACTCCTCAAACATCTACAAATCAAGTCTTCCCTTGATCATCCAGTTTGCTGTCCCAGTCCTCTTACTTCTTTGGTTGTCTTTCTGTTTATTTGTTTGGTTGGTTGGCTTTTGTTGTTTGTTTGTTTAGAGGGAGTTGTGGGAAGGTTTTTGGTTTGGTTTTTGTTTGGTTTTTGGGGCTTTTTATGTGTGTGTGTTTTGTTTCTTTGTTTGTTTTTGGTTTTTTTTGTGTTTGTTTGTTTGTTGAGTTTTTTAGATTTTTTTGAAGCTTCTCATTCAGCCTCTAATTTTGGGAGTGAAGAACGGTTATGAAGCCATATTGGCCTCTGCAACCCTAACTTTAAGAAAATCTCACACAAAAATGCAAATTCAGCTATGAGGTTTATGCAGTTGGGTCCTAGCCATTGCATCTGGCAAGTAAGTCTGGCCAGTAAAATTGATTTTCTTCTTTTCAGCACCACTTTCTAAGTTTCTAGTCAGCAAGGCTAAGGCACCCTTGTTCTCTCTGTGCTTGTCCTTTTCATTTTCTCTGGACAGTACTTTAGTATATATGCCAAATAGCACACTTATTGCTCTGGTGGAAGTTACAATTAAATTTTGTAGATTTTCTATGTGTATCTTCTTAAAGAAACAGCATTTTTTGCATATTCAAACAATTAGAAATTTTTGCCCAGTGTTTCATCCTTTCAATCTTTGATTATGGCAACTTTTCATGACAAGCCTTCCATTTTCCTAGACTGTTGTTTAGACCATATAATCTATTTTTAGAACTCTTTCCTCTAACACTACATTGTTTACCACCCAGGCCCTTCGTGGTCTAGCCCCCACACTATTTTTCCCTCTGTATTTCCAAACATCAGCACCCAACACCAGCTGGCAAACAATGCCCATGCCCATGGGTCATTTGTTACATCCTCAAACATTTTCTTTTATGCTACCCTTCATTCTTGGGAGTTTTCCATAAACATCCACCTTCAAACCCATTTGCTGCAAGGCCTCTGAAACGTCTGGCAGCAGTTAGGTTGGTAGTGCTGGCAACACTTCTCATCACACTGACTTACAGTTTCCTGCTACTTCCTCATCTGTCCATATCAATCTGCTGTGGTTTTATAGTTTGAAATTCAAAACTCGATATATCCATCACCAACTTTTTGTTCTGATTTTTTCCAGCACCTAGGACAACTGGGAGATGGTTCATGGCAGTGGTTTGTAGTGATTCAAATAGTCGGGACAGGACACAGATTTTTTATATCTCTGAGAACAAATTTAAGTTCTATTTCATACATTTCCTATGAGAGTACAAACATCCTATTTTCAGGTTACAGAACACACATGCTGACATCTCCAGGCGTGGAAAAGAGACTAAAGCGTCTGGCTCTCAATCCAGCTTTGTATCTTGGTAAACCATCCTACTTGTTAAATTTGTAGGACTGTGTCTGAAAGTTGTGAGGTACCAAATGGTGCTGATTGAGATGAACAAGTGTATCAGTCACTGAGGGATGATCTCAAAGGTCTCCATCTCTGCAGAGTTTTTGAGTAACATTGTATGCTATGTTTGTGATAAAAACTGTTGAGCAGCAGCTTGGTGGCAAAACACACGCTACAGAAGTAAGTTTTCTCTGAGATAAGCTTTGTTCAAGAGAACCACCTCAAGTGGAATGATCAGATTCATTTTATAGTGGGCTAGACCACATTCTCTCAATGGATATGAGTATTTGCAGGCCAAATGAAAAGAAAGTTAAAGTTTTGACCTTTTATTCCCAAAATCTCTTGAAGAGGTGGGTAGCCTTAGGTATTACATGAGAGACAGAGGAGAGAGCAGCAACTAGAGTACACCAGTTACTTCTAACAAGTGCATCAGCCTACTTCCTTTTGACAGACACTAAAGTTACCTAAAGTTAAGTGCAGTTTCCCAAACACTTTTATCCAAGCTGCAGCATTAACTTACTGTTTTCCTCCTTTTTTCCTAAAAACTAAGAGTATTTTGCTACTTAATTATGTACATGAACAAAGTTAATTGCATTATTAAGTCTTATTAACATGTAATTTACTCTGAAATTTGAGGATATGAAGGTTTAGCTTTAATTCTCGTATCCTAAGAATATGAAATAAAATGGAACATTTGTGAGGACAGGCATTTTCCACTTGAATGTTGTATGTAAGAAATACAATCCCGTCAGGCAAGGAAATGGGTTAAAAATTTACTCATGGCACAGTATTTTCATTCAGGAGTTTGTGTCCCTTAGAAAGGTAGACCTAAATAACGTAAATCTGATGAAGTTGTTAATTATGAGGGAAAAGGGCCAAAAAGTTAGGAGAAGAAGAAATATCATTGATTTGACAAAGACGGCTGCCAGAAACAGCTTGCAAATCATGGAACTATACGGGGACAAAAAGTTGACTCTGAATTATGGTGAGACTGGGTCAAATCACTAGGGATCAAAATTATTTCAGTAGACCTTTAATTTTCAGTTATTGAAAGTCAACATCATGGCAAATAGCTGCAATGTTTTACAGCAGACCATCATGAAAGTATTTTATTTTTTGCTTCCCAAAAAAGTATGAAATTTTCAAACTCAGTTGAAAATCAATCATCTCACCAATCATACAAAAAGCAGCTCCCTTCCCAAGTGAGGTATGGATTCACCGAGCAATGAAGGAGATGCTCAAAGTCATCTGCTCAGAATACCTCGCACTTGTAGTGCCTTTATCCCAGGACTCCCAAGTGCTCTACCAGTCATAAAGATGTCTTACTTTAGCAAAGCCGGCAGCAGAACAATAACGCAGGAATATTCATTAAAAAGAGCAACCCTTTTCATGCCTTACCTCCCCCTCTCCACCTCTTCCCCCAACCCACTCCAGTGTCACTTTCTGAATATGGGATTTCATTCTTGGTAACTGTGGGCTCTTGCACCAAAATAATCAATAGCAACCTGATAAATTTTTTGCAGTACCACACGGCACAAAATTCCTTCTGCTTTTCACCTCTCTCCAGAATCCTACCTAGAACTATGTCACTAGTCCCCAAAACAGCAGGAAATACTAAGCGTGAAGGTGAGAATAAAGTTTTGCTTTTTCCCACAGCATAGAAAAATATCTCAGGTTTGTGAGCATTGGCTGTTTGGAGCCCAAAATATTTCCTGAGAACAGGGAAATACGATCTTTTGCAAAATTTCCCTTGCTTATCCAACCAGTGAAAAAGCTGAAAACAGCAATGCTGTCCACCTTCAAGATTCAGCTTTGACCCAGAGAGAGGAGATTTACTCTGCTAGTAAATAAAATGGGGCAAACACAAAAGCTCAGAAATTTTCCCATGATTTTTCAGATTGTCTGTTGCCATATACTCTGGCTCCTTCCAGACTCTGACTGGATTGGTCTCAAGGACAACACACAAGACTAACATTCAAAAGGAAGTATTTCCAGTATTATTTTAACTGTGGCCACCCTTTCTTAAAGGCAGATAAGAGAGAATATTCCAAATTACTTTACCTTTTTGGGACATTTGAAGTGCTACTAGCAGTAAATTACAGATTTAGGAGCTGAATCTTACATGTCTTAGTCATGTTAACCTGCCAAAATGTCCCTGGCGTGCTCTAGAACAACTTCTCAAGCCAAGCCAGAAGTTAAGCCTTTGTATTTGTTTAGTCCTTGACCAGATTGGTTGGCCAGATTGGCATGACAATGCCAACAGAGTGTTTTGGAGACATATATACTGTCCAGATTGGGAAAAATTGACCTTCAGATATCTTTGATCAACTTCAATGTGGAAACAATTCCTAGTTGCTATGAGATAGTATTCAGTTCTGACTTGTAACTAGAGCTATGCAAATGATTTTGGCTCAATAGGTTCAAGCTCCAATTTTTTATCCTCTTAGGTCTCTTTTAAAAAATTTTCTTTCATTTTTCTTTCTAATAGAAACAATTCTTATCCTAAAGGTTTGATGTAAAAATGGGAGACAATAAAATTATATTTTTTAAAACTTTTTTTTGGTTGTTTTTTCAGTCATTCACTAAATGAGAAAAAAGTTTTTGCCTTTTCTCAGAGAATTTATTATTGTCCAAAGTTATTCTGTTTGAATCTTGCATATTTCCAAAGATAATGTCCCCTTATTTTTCTGAATTTTACATTGTTTTTGGAAGAGGGCATGTGTTGTATTATGAAAGATGATACAGCAAAACAGAAAGGTATGCTGAGAATTCTCAGGCACTGTCAATGCCATGAGCATGATTTCTTTATGTTCCTACTCTCAGTAACACCATCTTTACATTTATATACTTATATACAACCCACAGATAATCAGATAATACAGACTATTTAGACAGCAAAATAGAGAAGGAAAAATTAAATATCTGCTTTTCAGAAAAGCAAGACTGTGTGCAAAAACTCAAGAGAAGCTCAGAAATATGCAAAAAAATTGCTATCTGAACACAGAAATTACCATTCTTCTTCAAAATATATATTGGAACCTCAAGGCAGAAGAACTTGTTTTTACAATCCATAATATAGTTCCAGGACAGCAATGAACATTAAGGGGCACAAGATGATCTTTTGTTCTGTTTCAACTCCAAGTCCAAGCATTCTAAAGCTCCTGATTTTTTATTGAGTTTTTGGTTTTTTGTTTGTTGATTGATTAGTTTTTGGCATCTGGGTTTTTGTTTTAATGAAAGCCCAAAAAATTGCACAAAAGAAATTTTATGAACAAAAAGGAGACAAAAAATTACTAGGATATTCAAAAGCAAAATAATAGGCCAGTGCTGGCAAAACTTAT
Organism: Prinia subflava; assembly: GCF_021018805.1. NCBI lineage: Eukaryota > Metazoa > Chordata > Aves > Passeriformes > Cisticolidae > Prinia > Prinia subflava. Next base: position 56,643,645 of record NC_086249.1, read on the forward strand.
TGCCATCTACCAAATCACTTCCCTTAACTGAATCTGTACAACGTTTTAGTTCCCTCCCTACTTTATGTAAAAATATGAAGAAGGAATGACCCTAACTAGATCACACCCTTTGAGACTTTAAATCTCCCTCTTGGATATAAGGACCCTTAAAAGAGGATAACCATAATGCAAAATGAGGTTATTCTGGATCCAGTTCAAGGGAATGAGCCAAGCATGATTAGCACCATAAGGCTGCATCTACAGAACATCTTGTACAAACAGTATTAGAAATATTAAGTCAGGAGGACACAATGTGTACAAGAAAATACAAGCACAGTGATTTTAGGGAAACTGACATTGATGGGAATTAAGTACTACAGAACATATTGATTCAAATTTCATAACAGTGTTACAGATATGCATAATAAAATTTCATAGGTCAAGTCTACTTCCTCAGATTTGGAAATGTTTACAAAAGCAACAACAACAGCAACAACAACAAGGCAGGAGAGGAAAATTAGTGACCAATAATGCCGAAAGGACAGAGATTCTCAATCTCTTCCTTCACCTCTGTCTTTACCAGCATTGTTGGGCCCTGAGCCCTCAGAACAAAAATTCAGGTTGATGAAAACACAAATCCACCGTCAGTGAAGGAAGAGTTGGTTTGTGAACTATCACACCAGCTTGAGCCCTAAAAGAAAAGATGGAGACGCCCTATTTACGAGGAGACACATGGAAAAGATGAGGCTTAATGGATACAAGTTACTCCTGGGGAGATTCTGATTGGATACAAGAGAAAAAATTTTCACAATGTGAACAATAATCCATTGGAATAATTTCTCCAGGGAAGTGGTGGATTCTCCAATACTGGACACTTTCAAGAATCAGCTGGACATGTTGTAGAGTCAACATGTCTGGTTTTGCCAAGAAAGTTTGGACCGGATGATCCTTGAGGTTTGTCCCAGCCTGGTGCTCTCCAAATCTATTAAAAAGAATTAAAAGTAAATATTAGATAGGATTTAAGAGAAATATTGCCATTTGCCAGAAGACATAGTTGAAGAGTTTGCCATTTGTTTTAGTACACTGTGAAGTTCACTGTGTTTGAAGTCAGAGAACATTGCAAAACTTATCTAGTAGGAATCTTTTTCTGATCTTTTAACTAAACTTATTTTTATATACTTGAGAATGAAAATTCCATATTACTGGCAATTAAAACAACAATGTGGAGTTACTGACAAAAAGCATAACTTCAGGGGAAGATGAAATATTATGTGCTGCATGCCCATCACAGAAGAAGCTTGGTGTGACTTAGTTATAAAAAAATCTGTCAGTGACCTGTTGGTAGAGCTGACCTCCCAGGAGCTGGTGGTTGAACACACTCCTCAAAAGCAAATGAGTAGGAATGAACTTCTGCATGAACACGAGACACCTACACCAACATGTCTTTTGGGAAGGATACTTTTCACCTAGCTTCAGAAATAGGACATGTAGTCTCAACCAGCCATCAGTGTATGGAAAGAAAAAGCTCCAGAGAAAAATTCATCTTCTGCTCAAACACTCACAACATATGGACACACGTTCCTCCAGGAAGATCTCTCCAAGGACTGTGGAAGGAGTCAACATGACCTGCTTCAGCTGGGCAGGTCAGCTGGGACAGTCTCAGACTCAGCCCTGCTTTATAACATATATGCCCTTTCCTCTGTCCTTCTGGCTGGAAAGGTTACCCACACACAGCTTGCAGACATGGTAACCTTTCTTACCTTCTACCAGAGTTCTGGCCTCTAGCAGTAACTGCTGTAACAGGTGCAAATGACAATCTTTACACAGAAGCTACCAGAACCTCCTCTTTTATGTGTCTTGCTCCATTTTGTCCAAAATTATGCTGTGTCAACATATATATTTCAGTGAAGCAAACTTATTAAAAATTAACATTGTTTTATCTATTGAATGAAAATATTTCTTACATTAAATGTTTAAATAGCCAGTGAAATTAAGTTCAGCATTTATACTAAGATGTTTTTAAAGCTTCTAACACAAACAATCATAGTAAAAAATGTTCTTGTTTAATCTACAAAATAAGTACATTTGATTTTAATTATCTGGATAATGACCAAGCAAGTACATCAAGCACATCTCTTCCAAGATATAATGAAAGGAACAGAGGAGCAAACAATATCCCTAAGAATAGACCAACACATCCTGACTCTATAGATTACTCCAGTAATGAAAATCTGTCTGCTGCAAATGACTCATCTTCTGAGGACTGCACTGAAGATGTTGAAGATCAGGATGATACATGTGAAAATAAAATTATCAATATGAAGATGAGGAACAGCAGTGTATCACTGAGGAGCTATTTGATAATAATGAAACTGAGGAGACAGCTAGCGGTACAGAAACAAATGAAAGCAGAAGAAATGTCAGCGATTATAGTGAACCAGTAACTATTTCTTCAAATGCAAGAGGAAGAGATATAAGATAGTGAGGAAATACACTTGACAACAATGTCCTCGACTGAGTAATGAACTGGAAGGACTAAAAATGTTAGATTAGAAATAAATAAATAAATACAGAGCAATGAAAAACCTTGTTGATGAACAAAGATTGTTAGCACACTGCATTCAGGACTACACAGCAATGTAGTGACATTATTACTATACCCGGATCCTGAGAGGGTCTGAAAAGAATAAATCAATGGCCCAATGAATCAATGGTAGATGCTTAGGCCCTCTTGGGGTTTGACTCTGAAGCCAAGGCTCATATTGACTATACAAGGAAATAATTTTCTTCCTCTCTTAATTTTCACATTAGCTGATGGTACTAGCAGCAGTACTGATGAAAATGAAAATGTACCTGATGTAACACCACCACAGGAAACTAACAATCATAATGAATCCCCTTCTGCTGCTGAAGTACAAAGATGCTAAAACATACATATGTTTAAAAATAAAACCAAACAACAAACAAACAAATCATAAAAGCAGATTTTTTTTATACCAACAAGTATTTTTATTACCAGTATCTTCCTGCTTTATACATTTACTTATGGTCTTTCTTCTTTCCTCTTTACATATATTTTTCATAAATAGCCTTTAAATATATTAATCTGTTTCTATCCCTCACTGTCATACCTCCACAGAGATTTTGAAAGAATTTCCCTTTCTACTGTCTCTGTCTAATTGTCATTGTGTGATGGCTGATTAATCTCTTTCTTTTTTATCTAAAGATAATCAGTAGTTAACTGGTATAAAATATCAGTTCCTGAAGCAGTTAATGCTCTGTCAGGCCTATTTTTAGAAGTTTTTATCTTGACCATAAATGATCACTTCCTCTGATTTTTACCTAGAATTTTTATTTACAGTATTCTGTTAGAGAACCTTAAGAAGCAAAATAACACTAAATACTTACTGAACTTTTAACCAAATGTGTCTTTCATAATATCATAGCAAGTTCTGTTTTTTCTTCTAGGATTAATCACTGTTGAAGTGTTGGGCCTTATTTTATTTTTTAGACAACAGGACAAAAAACAATCATAAAAGGAGTGTTCTTTTACAGAACACACAACTAAATTGTGCAACTCGGATGTTGCAGAAGCCACATCAAAACAAAGCCACACTTGAATGCAATTTGTTTTAAAGCAGTTACATTTAAAATGGGAGAAAAGGTGTTTTAGAGCTTTTGAACACTAATGTTGCAGACAAAACCAGCAACAGAAGACCCAACACATGCATAGGACTATGTGGTAATGGTATCTGATGACATGCATTTGAAGTTTATAAATATCAAAGAGAATTTGTTCTTGTTAAGCAGGAATTTTATCTCCAGATGGAAAGATGTAGGTTGGTTTTTTTTTTAGAGGAAAGAGAAGAGCTTTAGACTTTTTAGACTTTAACATGTTTTAGATATGAAAGTCAAGGTTTTGACTCAGCGTAAGTAATGAACTAACAGTTAAAAGGGTCAAGAAAGGCCAGAAAGTTGAAGATGTGATTGAGGATGTGTCTAAGGGGGATTGGAGCAGCAAGGACAGCTGAGGGTGTAGAACAAACTTAAAAGCCAAACCTATGGAGACAGCCAAAAAAAGTGGAGATGAACAAAAGTTACTGCTGTAGGTGTAAACAATGTCACTGGACATAAATGAGAGACAGCATGAGAAGAGGAATGAAGAGTCAAAGCAGCCATAAATGTGGCATTCAGCACATGGGTTTATATAGGGAGAAGGGAGATAAATGTTTGATGAGACATGTGTACAGGTAGTTGATTTCAGAAAATGTTACTTCTCTCCTAAAATGAGGAGATTAGAAAATAATGCAAATGGATAGTGGAAACCACATGGAGATTTCAAGAAGATGCTGAGAATTTATGGATGACAACAAATCCATGAGGTCAAGACCAAAGACCATATAAACTGGGAATTCGAACAGATAATAAAATAAGACAGAGAGTAGATAAGAAATGTCAACAGAAGAAAGAAAGGAAAACTAAAATGAAAGAGGAGCCTGGCATGCACTTTTTTTTTTTCTTTTTTTTGGTAAGCAACTGTAGAAACAGATGGATGTGGCACCAAAAGTTCGAGGAGGAAATATCAAGGCTATGATTAACAAAACTGATTGCTTTCATATATTTTCCCTTCCCAAATAATGAAAATATTTATAAGGTACTGCCAGCTTCTTTACACCGTTGTCTGAAGTTCTGAGGGAGAAAACAAGTATTAAATTTTCCCCTTTCCTTAAAAATATCAAGAAGCAAAAAAAAAGCAAATTGAGAGGATGAAACTCACAATTAATTTTTCAGCATCACCTGAGAATGCAAAAATAACAGATTCTCTGTTTCTGGACAAGTCAAAAATTAGAGCAAATAAAAGGATAGAGACTTGCACATTCACATAGCAAAAACACTGCTAAATTGATGCTACCTGGTTACTGTGTAGGGAAGCATATTGTATCTCAGTGTATTATCTGTATCATAATTCAGGTCAAAGAACACATTTAAGGTATCTTTTATGATTCTTGGGCAAACTTAGATGAATAAAGAATGAGCTGAGTAGTTTTTGATAGTACAGATGTGTAAAAAAATCAAAGGAAAAGAGCTTCCATTCACTCCTTTGAGCTTTTAGAATGCCTTTAGGTCTTTCCATTAGAAGACAGAAGTCCCTTGAAGGATCAGAAAACAATATTCCATTGGGAGCAATTTGATATTTGTAATACAGTTGGCCTTAAAAAAAAAAACAACAAAGTTTACTGATGAGCAAATTTAATGCAAAAATGCCTAAGTAAAAAAAATCATCTTAGATCTCTTAGCTTTGCAAAGTCAAGCAATACAAGGGTGTTTTATTTGAAATAATACAAATTATCTTACATTATCTAACTATCTTACCTATGTAACCAAGCACTCCAAGGGCTTGTCTGATTATTATAGGCATGGGAATAGAACAGAAGAATTGCCAACACTACCCCACAATTTTACAGAATGCAAGCAAACAAAAAATATTCATGACACTGTTCAACACTGCTATTTAAACTAAATCCTCTTTAATGTACAGAGGACTCATGCAAAGATTGCAAATCAATCCACACTTAGTATGTGTTTAAACAGGAAAGAGGCCTCAGTTCAGAAGTGTTGAGGGAGCTGCCTGGTTTTGGGAACACAGGACCAGAAGGGCCCAGGGAGGTCCTGCTCCCAGGTGCCGACAGCTGTGAGCAGCAGACGCTGGGGTCGAGGAGCTCTGCTGAGCATCCACACCAAAACCACCACACCCAAGGGGGCACAGAGCAATTCACTTGCCCATACTGCAAACTGTAAAACTAAAATGCAACCCAAGCTATAATGTGTCCAAGACAGAGGGTGAGATTCCCCAGAGTTCTGGGCCTCTCCAAAACACCAGGGACATGGCCAATTTAACTGCTTACATGCTTGTAGATATTTGGCTGCAAACAGAGAAGTACTCTCCCTGGAATGTTGTTCCTGAGAGAAAAAAAAACCAGTTGTTTTTCTGAAATCCAGCAGTACATTTGGCCCTAAATATTTTAAAGATGCAGAGAGTCCAAGTACAGAAGATATTTTAAACAAGCAGGCTCTGCTCTACAGCTGTGATAGAGTTTAGGATTGCATAAAAATTTAAATTTTAAAGTCTAAAATTTTAAAATACCCTTCCTGTAAGACACTGTTATTGCTTAGCACCTGCTTTGCAGGTGTGAAAGAAGATGACTGTCTTCAGGAAAAAGAAGAAAGATCCTGCTAAGGTTTCTCAGCAGACACATTACAGTTACTACTATCTCAGTTTTCTCTTTCCTTTGTTTCCTCCACAACAGTAGGACAGGACAGTTTTTCTGTCCTGAAATGTTAAAAGGGACCTTTTGCTGAGAACAGACATGTCCACATTGCAGTTTTGCCTCTTCATGTTTGGTACTCTTGGAAGGATTTACCTCAGCTAACTTCAGCTATTTAAAAATTTTGATCTCTCACCTGAGGTGGTTATCCAGCACCTTGTCATTAACTATAAAGAAGAACAGCTATTTCATGTTCATAGGGTAAGCTACCCTAAAATAAATGCATTGGGTAGGTAAAATAGGAGACTCTTTGACAACAATCTTTAAGAGGACAAAATTTTTGGCCATCTGCTGAGTAGTGCTGGATGCCAGGGTCTTGCTGGGCATTTCCAGATTTGAAGGGATGATGGGGAAGGGGAGTAATCCAGTGTTTCCCTCTTTCATATTGTTTTAGTCAGACACAGAGACACACACAAATGTAGATGCAAACACAGGATGGATAATTGCACTCATCAAACACAAGACTGCAAATGACTTTGACCATAATTGTTCAGCAATACATTACTGGCGGGAGATAAGGAGAACTGCTGTAACTGAATTTAAAGGGACCGAACACCTGACATTTGAACACCAATGAAACACTGAGCAGCCCTCTGAATATTGATGAGGCACCATTTACTATGAGGTGTCGCCTTCTTCTTCCTCTACCCTTCACAGATAAAGCTATGCTTCGTCTCCTCTCATAGCCTCAGACCAGTTGTTGAAAAAACAGGTAACCTTAGCAATTCCAACTCTCGTAGTGAGTGTTGGAAGGGAACCAGAGTGATGGTGAGTGCTGCTCTCGGATGGGTGCCTGTTCAGAGCAATTATAAACATCTGGCTCTTCCCCCCCCCCCCCCTTTTTTTTTTTTTTTCTTCCCCTTTCTTTTACTTACTTTCCTTTTCCCTCTCTCTCTCCTCCCCTGTACCCACTGGAATTTTGGCATCAAATGGCTGAGAAGCCAATTCTGAAAACCTTAGTGCTGCTCCCTATTTAACTGCTGCCATCAAGACCACTGAAGTAGAATAGGAAGGGAAACAGGAATTTCCCCTTGCAAGCCTTGCTTTAGTGATCCTGCCATGACAGCACTTCAAAGAGAAGCTGTTCCTTCCCCTCCCAGGCCAGCTTCCATCCTCAGCAACTCTACAGAGCAGCTGGGCTCATTAAAGCCCTAACAGCACAGGAAATGGCACAAAGAACTAAATGAAGTTAAGCACTTAATTTATTTATTTTGATGTATGAATTAAACAACATTGTCATAAATCTCATAGCAAACCCTGACCACATCAGAAAAAAAAGCTGGCAAACATTTCCGAGGGAAAATTGAAAGTTCCTTTAGTTCTCCAGATAAGAGTTTTTATTTGTCAGACTCCATCCCAAAATCTGCTTTACAACAGGCTGATTTAGATCAAGGCAAAACTACAAAGAGGAAAACCCCTATGGAGAAGAGCCCAGATCCTTTTTAAAACAACTGGGTTCCAAAGCCAGACAATAGGCTAACAAAAGGATGCTACCTCTTTAAATAGGAGTTTTAACTCATCCCTTTCTAATTATTCATGTAAATTAAATTCTACAAGTGAAGAAAAATTCATAAAAGTCGTACTTATTCATCTCAGAGGGAGATCTGGCATATGAATAGTGCCCATAACCTCGGAAGGTGAAATGTAGAAAATATCACAGGCAACTCCCACCTCAAGTTAACTGAACCAAAAAAAGGGAGAATCTTGATGTGAAGGAGACTTGAAGGAGATCCTCCCTAATCGCTTCTTAATAGACTCACAGTCCTGACACAGGAAACAAATCAGAAATTCTGAGGACATGTAATTGTTAATCACTAGCATTCACTATCAAATTCAGTCAGAACTTAGAAGCACAGACAATGAACATTATCACACTGAAAAATAAGACTTATTGCTAAGGGTATTCACAGACTTCTACAATGTACTAAAGGAAAAGCTCCAGCCATGACAATGCCATTGTACTTCCATAGTTATTTATTTGCCTCCAGTGAAGAGAGGGTGGAAAAATCATTATCAGTTGTAATCAATATATTTCATAAGCAATTTTTTTCAGTAGGATTTAGCAATACTAGATTTATAGTTCTAACCTGTTCAAAATACTTATTAGACTTTCAAAAGATGAAACCGACTGAGCTTCTTTAGGAAACAAAAAAAAAAGACCAGGAGAAAGAGATTGAATTAATAGCTCTTACCACACCACCACACTCTATTAATAAACATTGTGTCAGAATGACATTGCAACTTGGAAAACTGAAATTCAATTTTTTTTTTCATATTTCACCTCCTAGAAAAAGAACAGTGGGGTTTGTAAACAGGGTTTTAGAAATCATCTAGAGTGTCTGTGGAATAAGCCACGTAATTTGACACAAAAATGGTTAAAAGTATGAGGGGAAATTATATTAAAGATAATTAGGCACGTGTTTATTCAGTGCCAAACCAACAGACCCATACATGCCTCCTTTTCATTAAACCTTCCTGTCCAGAGGCATGAAAGAATCCCACACTGGGGTTTTCTCTGCGCAGAAAAGCTACACTAGAAGTGGTGAAACCCCTGGTGAGGTTTCCAGATCATGTATGGTTTGTTGTTTTATTCCACTAAGCCTTTCCAGTATAAATAGAGCTTACCCTGACAAAAGAGTACTTTACTTGCTAAAACTTCCTAAGCCAGGATTTCAAACATTCTATTAGTGAATGCAGGTTTTTTTCCTTTTGGTGTTGTCACTGCCTCTACTCTTCACCTTCTGTCAAAATTGAAATAACTGTGAAAAGTAAAATTCTGTTCTGGACAGCAGAAAATACAAGACAAATTTTCCAGTATGGCACTCACCCCGGTGTGAATATAGATATATATAGATATAATCTCCATGTGTATGTGTCTAACAGCAGAGCTTCACTCTTACAGAATGCAAAAAGATTGCTCCTGTACAGAACTTTCGTATCTATACCTGTAGTTATTCCATACACATATACAGGCAAACACACACACATTTACCATACGGGGATGTGTAACTGCATCCATAGCTAAACTGCATCAGTGTAAGTGCATTAACACAAAACACAGATTGCCCCTCCACCAGGTAACAGAACAAGAGAGATTCTGAGAGAAGGCAGAGCCTAACACTATACCAGAATTACAATGGTAGTCGGAGATGAAAGTTCCCAGAAACATCTTCCCTTTAATTGGGCCGGTTACTGGTTCCCCTTCAGTGAGTTTCCTGACAGGAGCCCCTATCCTCGGAAGGTTTGCTGCTTGCAATCCCCTGCTTCAGCCTCTCCTTGCCTCTAATTGCCAGCTTTTTTGTACTGCAGATAGAAAGACTGATTGCCAGGTGTGAGGGATGGGATGGATTTTTTCCTGTACAAACTTCTCTGTGTATTTTTTGGTTTGGTTGGTTTGGTTTGTTTTCTCTTTTGGGAGGTTTTGGGGCATTGCTTGTTTGGTTTGGGGTTTTGGGGGTTTGTTGGTTTTGGTGGGGTTTTTTTTGGTTTGTTTTTCGTTTTCTGGGGGGTTTTTTGTGTGTGTGTGTTTTTGTTGTTTTTTGTAGGTTTTTTTTGTTTGTTTGTTTGTGTGGTTTTTGTTGGGGTTTGTTGTTGTTGTTGTTTTGGGTTTTTTTGTTTTGGTTTGGTTTTGGTTTTTTGGGGGGGGTTTGGTGGTTTTTGGTTTTTTTATGTTCCAGTGGTATGATTTTTTTTGGTATTTAAATGAGCATTCCTGCAACCTTGGGCAGCTCTGCTTTGTGAGGAGGCTGGAAGGGTCCAAAGGGCTCTGCATCCCAGATCCCAGTAAGACACCGGCAGGTGAATGTGTGTTTGTGTTTGTGTGTGTGTGTGCATGTGCGCATGTGTGCATATGTGTGTGTGTGTGTGTGCACACATACATGTAACACAGGAATGTAATTTTGCACCTTGGCTGGTTCATGTCTCACTGTGTCTTCTGCCTCTGCAGAGTCCCTTGTGATGGATCAGAAGAAGTATGGCTGTTACTAGATACCACATTAGAACTTATTATTCCCCAGTGACATCCAGCTTTGCCAGCAGCATTAGCTGGTTTTACTCCAGGGAGGTTAACAGCTGTTAAATACAGATAGAGCATCCTCATTTAGCCAAGAGTCCAGGTATAGGCTCAAGGCTGGCTCTGCTCTCACAAATACGACTTCATAACACATTTCTTTTGGAATTTCAGGGGATATTGAAGATTTTTATGTGACACTCTTATTCTAAACTAATTTCTGGAAGGTTTATTTAGCACTTCAGTACCATGGAGCTGTGAAATACAACTCTATACAAAGACAGGCAGGTCGTGCAGGAGAATAACCCACCCTCTGGAGTCCAGGTGCTTGCTATCCTTGGGGTCTTGCAGAAATTTGTACAAAATCCTCCAAAGATTGCTAGTGAAATGCTGAAATTCCCCTCCATATGCTTGATAGATTTAATAGGCTCTCCAAAACTCATTCAGAAGTGGCTAAATGTATCCAACAGTAACGTGACATACTTTCCCAGAACAGAGATAAGCAACAGCTCTGAGAGGTCAACAACGTAGAAAAAAAATTTCTAACACTAAAATACTAACTAGCCATAAAACTTGACAAATTTTTTCCAACCATACTATATAATTTAGGTTTCTGTTGCAGGGCTTTATTCCAGTATAGTTAGATGAGAGATCAAAACTGGCCTTACAGCTCAAAGCTAGTTACAAACTTAACTACGACGACACCAGTGTGCTTCATAATTAGCCCATCAAACAGGGAATGTGCTTGTCAGCCTGTGAATGCATATACAATTATTCAGCAATGTTTAAAGGAGCAAAGGAATAAATATGATCAAAGAGCATCCAAGAATTAGGGATATATCATTTTAATCTCTGAAAATTGCACTACACGTCAAATACATGACAAACAGAATAAATAACAGACAAATCTGATTTATAAAGTTTGAATACCACCTAGGGGTTATGGTGACATCATGCAACGAATAAAAGAAACTGAATTTAAGATTAAATTTCACCTTCAAAATTCACCAATTTTTTATTTTCTATACATTGAAATAGATCTCAAAACTATGTCTTTCACACCCCTCCTGCTCCTTTGTATGTTTTCATTAACTGTTCATATCCCTCATCTTGAGTTTCCAAGCTGTTGAAGGAAGCCATAACCTACTGTAATAAATACAATTATTTGGTTGCCTCCACAATCTTTGATGCATATTTTTAGTTGATCACAAAACTATAGTTACTCTTCCTTATCGCTGAAACTTAGCTACACTTAGCAGAATTCCTTCCAGACTTTTTAGGTACGTGTAAAACAGGGTAAATATATGAGTGATTTCTATTCTGTTTGATCATACAGGGTAAGCAGCTCTCAAACCTCACAACACTCGTCTGCTCCAAGAGCTCATACCTCTGCTCAGGTGAGATAAGCTGGCACAGTCTCTCTGGGTCCATTTCCTCGCAGCTGCACTGGATCCTGGCTCGTGCCACATGGTATCAGCCTCTAGCATCTACACAGATATGAAAGACTAACACAACAATTCTCCTTCTTATCAGGTGTTTGGATCTTGAGCTGTTTGATTGAATTACATCAACCATGGTGTATTTACACCAGTTGGATACCCAGGCATTTGGGTATTTTTTTGAGTTACAGAAATGTAAGAAGAACAAAGAGGGCAACCCTCAATGCAGCCCAGCTCAAAAGCAAAAACACTGGCATGCTCTTTATGTTGTTATGCATGTCAAAGCAAAGCAACCAGCAGGCAAAAAGCATGTCTAGACTCTGCCTCAATTTTCTATTTCCTGCTGATTAAGATGTGGCTGTCGCTTGTCCCTCCTACTCCTGCTTTATGCGGGATGAACCAGCTCAAACCTGGTTAGTACTATACATCTCCAAGTGCGGAAGGAGATCCATGCAGCCAGAAAGGACAGTCTAGATGAAACAAGAGGATAAGATAGTGCAGCTTCTGTGCAGTGCCATCAACAGTTTTGCACATAATGCTATTTATGGACCCAAAGTCTTGCCCTTAAGAAACTTCTGTGCACCAAGACTGCACATAAACATTCACATAAATAAAATTCTACAATTAAAGAAGAAAGATGCTGACATAGCGTTATGTAATGGATATCTGCCCCTCCTAACTAATACAGCCCTGATACAGGACACCAACTCACCCAGAGTCTTTCAGCTGAATCTGCATAAGCCCTTCACTTTTATCTAAAACAAACAAACAAACAATCAACAACAACAACAAAATCCTCCAAACCCAAACTCTCTGGGTTTTTTGAAATAAAACTACTGAAAATAACAGAGAATAGAAATGAAAGAGTTAATAAACCACTATCCTCCTTGCCCACTGGCTAGATGTGCTCTTTTCTTTGGGCTTGTACTTTGGCCAACAGCTTTTCTGTTGCAGCAAATTTTGTGTGTCTTCCCCGGTCCTTGGGAGAAGCTGGGAGAGATTCCCCACTTCAGTGCTCTGGCTGCTTGTCAGCTTCCTGTTTTCCATGGGCAGTCGCCATCCCAAGCACCCCACAGATTCCATCCCCATGGTGCCTCTCACTCCCTCCCTGCCAACAGTCCAACACCTGGCAAAATCCTCCCAGAGCTTGCTCCCGGGGATGAGCCAAGGTCTCCCTATTCTTTAAACTGTACCCCACAATTCCCCTGCATGCACCAAAATAAAGGAAAGAAATGCCTTCTTTTAGGCTGCCTTTCTTGACTAGCTCTTTAAAAGGAAGATGACATACAGTGATGAAAAACTAGCCAGAAAACACATCAACCAGGTGCCATCTATCACAGGTCTCCCTATGCTCCAGTAACTGACAATTCAGCTTTATTCCCTCTCCTGCCCCGTAGCTCACCATGTGCCTCAAAGCTCTCTGAAAACAGGTATTGATCCAAGATGCTGCAAGGATAGAGCCTTTTGAGCAGCTCTGTGCTATCATTTTTCCTGAGGATCTGAAAATACAGAAGGGCTGGGTCAGCTCAGACTGAGCCTGGGCTTAACCTGGGCAGGTGCAGCAGTGGCAGTGTCTGCCCCAGCTGAATACACTCAGGACAGTTTCTCTGAAGACTTACTGGCATGAAACATTTGCTCTCTGCAAAGGTGTATTTTTATTGCTCAGCCACTCTCAACTAGATTAGGGGTTTTTTATTACCTTCGTCAGCTTAGTATCTGTCACTTTCAATTTTACTGACTCATATTTAAGAATAATGTTAATTATTTTAATGTGTTTGCTGTAAATCTAGCCTATGCTAAGAGCCATAATGCAAATCATTTGCAACCTGAATCTTGAATTATAATTAAAAACAAATGCTTTGTATTGTTTGTATTTCCAGAGTGTTCACAAAGTACTGAGGGCTGGGATGTGACTGCAGAAGAATTATATCAAACACATAAGAAGACTGGCTTCCTGTCTCTAATGAAAACAGAAAATATACTAACAAAGAGACTGAAACTATGTCAAGTCCTGAATTGTTGTTTCAGACATCTCTTCTATCAGACATGCAACATTAAACAAGAAAAAGGAAAAACCATCAACATAAAACAGTTAATATAGATAATTGTCCTGGTGCTTTGGGGTTTTTTTTCCAAATAAATATATATAATATAATACTCACAAGTCTTAGCATCTACTCACTTTTGGAGTGCTGCAAGGGCACAGACAGCAGACATTTCATAAACATTTCAGAAAATGAAAAGCTCTTGAATTCAGGAAAAAAATTAATTCAATTCTCCTCAGATTTTCCAGAAGTATTTAATCTAGGCTTATATTTTTCACCTTCAAAGTTTCAAATATAAAATATTACTCCCTGGGTTAAAAAGAGATAAAGTGACTAAAATCTGCCTTCTAAAGAAAAAGATATTGCAGCCAATTTGTAGAGAGATTAATATTGTGTGCAGTTACACCAGCTTCTCAGAATAAGGCAAACTAAGAGCTAGACATATATCATTTACTTACAAGCTGGAAAGTACTACCTTAATGATACCAGGTTAGAATGAGATACCAGTGACACCAAGTCACAAAATGGCCATAAGACAAAATATTTCCATGATGTTTTAGGGGCTGTGTTGCAGAAACGAACACTTGGAAAAACAGTCTATAAAATGTTAAACCAGCCAGAAAGAGTAGTCAAGAATAAATAGGGAGCTGTGGGTAGGATTTTGCCATCTGCTGAGGAATTAAATACAAGGAACTGATAGCACAGAAGTCCTGCTTTCCCTACTCATGCTGTCATCCAGCTGAGAATCTCACAGCTATGGCTTGGTCCAGAGCTCTGGTGCTTGCTGTTATAACTTTTTTCCACAAATTTTGGTTTAAAAACTCATTTTCAGTGATGCACAGGGAATCACAACTGCACCCTTCTCTTCCACAGCTGCTTGTAATGTGTTGATCTCTAAGACTACCGAGAAGGGACCTGACTTACTGTCTTGCAGTAAGTTTATGTGATAAAAGAAATCAAGACAAAGACCCTGATCCTCAGCATTTGTACCAGGAAAATAGAAAGTAAGTAGCACATTGATATGTAGAGCTATAAAATAGTGGTTTTCTATTTTTCACCTTTACCAAGGGACATATTTTTGGGTTGGACATGTGTAACTGTACCACTGTATTATCATTCCCAAGCCTATGTGATCTGTTGAGTTGGGAACCATATAACAGGGAATTTGGGGTTTTGCTGTTCTTAGAAAAGTTTTAAAAATATTCCTCCATACAGAGACATTCCTGTGTGTGACACCATGTAGAGATGTGCATCTCAAGATGTTCTAATCTCTAGACGTTTACTGTCTGAGAAACACCTTATCAACTCATTACTCGTAAATCACATTACTTTTGGCAAAAAGTTCCATGAAAATATTTTATTCTTCTTTTAAAACTAGTGTATAGCTTAATTTACCATCCTGCACTTACAGTCCTAAATCTGGAAGACAATTCTTACCTCATTTTTTATATATCTTGGAGAAAGAAATATCAAGAAAATGCCTGTGACAGTGTCCCCAAACAGAGAGGTTCTGAGAGTAGCTCACTTGATCCAGAATTTCGGACAATGGGACCACAGAGGCAAGCTCACTGCCTGAAGAGTGAAGGGGAATAATAGGCAGGATATCCTGTCGAAATAATGGTGTGGGTTTGGTGCTAGATTTATTATATTGGTGTGGTCCAGTGTTTTTCCATGCCAGGCTGGTAACAACTCCAGTGTTCACTTTCACAAATACAGAAGTTTCAGGTGGATAGTCAATAGAGGTTACTGCTGGTAAATTCTGTTTGAACTGGGTATTGACATCAAATACTTTCTTGTCATCCTGATAAAGATGGGGGCACTCAAGGTGCAAGCCTGAACCTCTCCAAATGCAGGCTAACTAGCACATTACCTTGCCCTATACACCCCTACCAAGAGGAGAATTGTTTTTGACAAGGTATCCCTAGCAAATTTGCTATTCCTTGTGGCTAAAAAGTGCAGTGGCCTCACCCAATCTGCTGTCTTGTCTAACCAGTCTCACACAGCAGAACAGTCAAGGTCAGTCCTCGATGAAGCCTTAGAAGAGAAGAAGCAATAACCTCTTTTTCCTCATTCCTTCCTCCTCTATTCCCTTTTCTGTTTTCACTCCTCATGAGTACTGGGGTATACATGATTTGTTATTTCCACTGTACACACCACAGTCTCCTTTTGTTTCTTTATCCCACAATCAATCAGCCTGTGAAAATAATTCTGCTTCTAGACCAATACAAAATTACTAGAGTAATTAATCTTGTTTCAAATTCTGGCCATCTGTACAGAATCTCAAAAGACAGGTGCTTAAAATTATCTTTGAGAATACCTGTGGAAAAAATACTGATCATCCAGCTATTTGCATACCTACCACATTAAACACAGAGAGGGGGAGCTTTGAAAATTCTGGCATAGATTTCAATGCTCTCTGCAATAATCTTAGATAAATTGCATTCTGTCTGTGCTTCAAAACCCCACTTCAAACACTTGTGCCAGCAAAATGCTGCCATTTTAATTCTGAGCAAACAGTGGATCACCTGCTGAGTCCAGTGTTAGGTCTAAAGTTTTCTGTCATTTAAAAGCAGTCTTCTGACTTAAATATAAAATCAGTGGCTTACACAGTGAATCATTATAAATCTCTTGCAAGCTTTTAAATCAATCAGTCAAGCTTAGAAAGCAGTGATTTGGAGAATCACAGCTCTGAGGCTTTGGGGCCTTTTTGTACAAGAGTAATAAAAGTAAACCATTTTGTAGCTCTTACATGTAGTGGTTAGTTTGCTTTTTACTTCCCAAGGACTATCCAGGTTTGACTAAATAGGTTTACCACAGTATTTGGGGGAAAAAATCCATTATTTAATATTTTTAAACCATAAAAGAGAGATTAACACACAGAAAAATCATTTTTGTTCTGCTTAAACATAAAATTTGATGTAAAATGATCCTTTATGCAGAAGATGTGTTATTTTCTGGCTGATTGTTAAGACTGAAAGTCCTAAGTGCTTTTCAGTGCAAGGCTAGACAAATAATTGCTACACTAGTGGCAAAAGCACTGTTACCTAGAATTAAGGATTCTTAGCACTTTCCATAAATACATCACTGTTTCCAGCTGCTCTAAACTTTGGAAAAGCTGAATTATGAAGTTGTAATTTTCTATGCCTCTGCTTGTCTGTGGCATGTTTTCCAGAGAGAACCAGAAGATCACCAAAGAAATTCGGGAATTTTTAGAATAAGATGAGAGAAATTTTTTTATTCATGACAACTGTATTTAATGTCATATAGCTTCCACAAATTTTCCCATTTGTCTAAGGACCATTGGACACTAATTGTGCATTTTAGTTACCATCATAACTCCTAAGTGTTGGATGAAAAATGTGTCTTTGTGGCAAGAAGTAAAATGTTTGATTTGCTCTATCTCTTCTTAATTTTTTGTGTGCTAAAACATATATATTTATGTGTGTCTACATTATTTTTATATGTGTGCATATCTGTGTATAGGCATATACATATACAAATAATATCTATGTGTTTGTGTATATCTCTTTCTCTTTTATACTGTTAGGAAAGGTGTGCCTAGCCATTAGAAAGGGAGTGTGCCTGTTCATTTATTTCTGTCATTTGTACTCTGGCAGAGGTGAACCTTCTGAAAAGAGAGGGCTACATCTTTCCTGAGAATGAGATTTCTTTCCAGGGGAAGTTTTGGAAGCAGTTTAAGGTGGGAAGACAGAGATATACGCAGAGTGGGCTGGAAGGCTAAGGAGCAAAGGAGTTGGTTGCAGTAGGGAGGGTGAGGGAAGCCACATCCAAATTTTAGGCCTGACAGAAAGCAGGATGTTTTTTATGACTAGAGGGTTTGCATGGAGTCTGTGTAGCTTTATGAGGAAAATAATCTTGCCACTCTGGAAAGCCATGATGGAGAAAACTAAGAATCAGCCCAGAAAGAGATAAAATGGAGAGTGATATTTCTTTTATTTTAAATGGTGTCACTGAACATACTTACTAAGGACAGATTTATTTTGGGGGGCTGTTGTTATCTATTTTAACTAAACCAAGTTTTACTGACTAGAAGCCTAAAGGTGCATCCTGGCACACTTGCTATGCTGCAGCCTCACCACAAGGATCCAGCTGATCCCGGTCTTGTTGACCTTCACATCCAAAGGCTGGAGATTTTGCTGTGGTCTGGGACCTGCATCTGTCCCTCAGTTGCTGGCAGAGCCATAGGTTTCTCAATTTAAGTGCCCAGCTGGCTCTCTGTAATACAAAAGAAGGAAGAGAGAGACTTTAGGGATCTGTGAGTCATTTTCCTGCTCTCAGCAACACAAAGCACCTTTGGCTGTGGACCTGGAGTTTATGCTCTGTGCCATATCCCTCACGGATACATCTCAGGAGGGAAAGGGGCACCAAGAACAAAAAATCACAGATAATTGTTTGATATTTGCTGTGATTTTTCCAGGTGTTTGTGATCTGAGGAAACCACTACAGTGCAGGAGAAGCCACAAACAATCAGAGCAGTATTCCATCCATTTGAGTCATCTGCCTTTGATAACATCTACCACTGGATAAATCAAGACATAAACTCAATAAAAGAAAATAACAAAATTTCCTCTGGAAAAGATGTTTTCCCACCATCTCTGATGCCCTGGATATGTTTAAACTATAAAATGGATGGGGACAGACACTCTATTTTATCAAACTCAACGTAGTCATTTTGTGCAACTATGCTTTTAAGTTATATTCTTTCAACAAATACCAGGTGCTTGGCTCGTGGCTACTCTTAAGATAATGTGTTTCACATATGGATTATGCCTTGAATAAAATAACATTTCCTTTGATCCATTTTGCTCTTCAGCTGCATGGAGAGCTTCTTTGTCCTTGTGCAGTGAAAGGTAGAGGAGCAGCCAGCCCCTCACCTGAACTTCTCCTGGCTTCAGTGAGACTGAGAAGTGCTCAGCCCCTTTGAAAACAAAAAGGCTAATTATGTGACTTCTTGCAGATTTCAGAGCCCAATCTTACATATTCTGTGTTAAAATAGTTCTGCAATTAAGCATAACCCATGATTTGCTTTTGCAATGACTGAGCCCCTCCTGCTTTCACATCACAGCCAGAAGCTATTCTTGTTATAGTTACAATATTGCTCAAGCTATGCATGAAATTTATCATGCAAACAATATAAAACTTTTTTTTTACATATTGACCCACAATGCATGTAATTGAAGGAAAGAATATCTCTACATTTGGTCATCTTCAGATCAGGCCTAATATTAATTTTGTTCCTAACATACACTTTGTTCCAGCAAATTTTGCTTGTAATTCCCTGAGCTTTGTGCCTTTCTGCCTATGGTACTACATTAACATACTTTTATTGAATTATATTCCTCATTCATGTTAACCGAAAAAAATTAAGAGCTTGCAGCAAACTAAATTCAGGTAGATATAACATCATAGGAGCAGTGTTTGAATAGAAACATGAATCAGGTAATAAATAGCTCTCTTTGATCATTGTTTTTAAAATCTCTTGAACCATACTTTGATTAGTTCTATTTAATATTTAACATCTGGTTAGTCAATTTCAATCTGCAACGAGAGCTGCTGGAAAAATTCTATGCTGACTAAATACATTTATAATACTACAAAGCTGACATGTAATTGATTTTAGTTCCCATAAAAGGATTATGTTAACATTTCTTAATCCATATATTAGGGTTTTGTGAAGTCCAGTGAATTCACACTAGGGGTACTAAGTGTTTATTCCTTATCAATATTTTATGTAAAAATGATAGGACTATATTTTAGCCTAAGTACTGCTTGCTGGCTTTTCCTCTGGAAAAAAGCTAAAATGCAGAAAATTGCTGCTGTAGCATTGATGCAGTGCAGGACTACTTGATGTTTGCTGGTTTTATATTAGTACAACAAAATCCTACTGCATGGAAATTTAGTATAGCAGTAAACTACCAAAGATTGTTTCCTTCTACTAAAGGAGTATGATGGATGTTTGAGTTCTTTAAAATTTTCATAAATGAACAAAAATATGAAATTCTTACCTAGGCCTTTGATTTAGCAAACCTAGCATTTCAGGTCAATGTGACTTAGGAAGCCAAGAAAATTGCTGCTGCTGGCTGTACCCAGTTGCCCAAGTTAACTCAGGCAATTTGGTAATCGTATTTACTTCCAGTCTAATAGAATAAGTATTCTATTAATAACAAATTTAAAGTCCTTACGTGTCTCCAAAAAATGCAGAATTCTTAAATACAAGACTGAAGGTCTTTGCCTGTCTGAGGAGAGTTTATTTTATAAAAAATTCCCTGCTTATCTGATAAAGATTGTGTGCATTGCTGTCAAAACCACAACCAGAAGTATGAGATCAGACAATGTGAGTTGCTGACTACATCTCCTCTTTTGCCACGGTAAACCCATCCCTAATCTGGAATAGTAAATCAGAAAGGGCTTAACCCAAACACTGGTTCTAAAGTGAGGACTACTTTTGGACCATTCGACTACATAATATTGAGTCAGGAACCAATATTTTGTTCAAAGCCAAGTGCCAAGGACCATTTAATGTTCACCCCTTCACAAGAAACTATCTTAGAGAGAGGTAGTTGATATGGTCTGATTTAGAGAGAGGGACAACAGTATGCTAATCACAGTAGCATCCACACAGTTTTAAAGACTGATGCTCATTTATCATTCTCTTACATGAGATTCACATTTGCTTCCCCTGCAATACTAAATAAATCACAGCAGCTTAAAATCTCTGATAAAAATTAAAAACATTTTTGCCATTTCCAGGAAAAAATGCACACAGTGGTTTTGATCCTTACACCAGCTGTACTGCAGTGAATCTGGATTTCCATTTCTCATAAAGTATTTCATTATACTTTCCTAGCTATTTCTTTAGATTAAGAATAGCTTACACAAAGGAGTGTTATAAATTGTGAGAGATTTGTTGAAGAGAAAACTGAAAAGGTTAATTGTGAATCTCTTAGTTACTAACTGAGATCTCAGGTCAGGCAAGACGATACCTTTGGCACCTAGAAGCAAGGATGCCTAGATGACTTTAGCAGCATGTACCCATAAACTTTCAAGCACTAGATAGTGGTCTTGTGCCTCCTTCTCTAGAATTCAAACACCTGCTTTCCATCAGAGCCCTTCAAAAGGCAACATTTTTTTTTTTAATCTTGCACCTTGCTCTGTGTGTTCCTCACGGGGAAAAAAAAGGCATCTGCTTGCAATCAAGAAATGAATTTCTGAGGCAGAAAATTACTAAGCAATAAGGACAATCCAGAAATTAGTACTTCCTACGATCATAGATCCTATTTTATGTTTCCATAAATTATTTTCCTCTGTTCTTTTATCTTCACAAGAATACAGATTTACAGCATAATAGCAATATTTATGTGAACTAGTAGGCAACTGCACTTTAAACCACTTGTTGATGTAAGTCTTCACCTCAAACTACTCCCACTAATAAAAAGGCCATGGCTTTCACTTTGGTTTGTCCGTGGCATCCAGATATTCCCTCTGCTTAACACATAAACAACAATTTATATGTTTGGGCAATACATATGAGTTTTGCACAGGGAAAAAGACCAAAATGTCCATTCCATTATGCCATCTGTTGGCTGTAATCCAACACAAGAGCTATAATATGAGATACACAAAATTTACATTATTTGCACTATTAAGAACACTTGAGCAACACTGAGGCATTTGTTTTGGAACTAGAACCCTTCAGTCTTGAAAAGGGTAGTTAATAATGAAAAGAGTTTATTCCTTAGCAGCAATACTACATTGCTAGCTCTGAACACTCCTTGTTCAAAGTTAGCATATGGCATATAAATGATATATGACTTTGGGGTGTCTTTCCATGAAAAAAACTATTCCAGCCTTTGTTCTACCTTGAAACATCATCCCATTACAAATTTAGAGAACTGAAATATAAATATATGATTAAATGTCTGTGTACATTGTTCTCTTACTAGTGTTACCCTTTCAAGTCCTTAGGATAAGGTATGAACAAATTTCTATTGTTTTTACTGAACTCCTCCAAACAGCCAGTCTGAACAGATTCGATGTGGTTGCTGTGTAAGGTACCCAAGCTCACTGCAGAAAGTCCTTCACCCATTTGTGCAGAAAAGAGCCCCTAAACTGAAAGCAAACCCCTATGAGGGATATTTAAATCCTAAGTAAGTGGTCAGGTAAGTGCCTGCAGAAGCGAGAGGACAGATAGCATATTTGGTATGCTAATAGAAACCTATTTACTGGAGGAAGTGACAAAAACATCAATCAAATCAGAAAGGGCTATTAAGAACCGTTAACTCCCTTTCATATGAGCAATGATTTCCATTGGGAAGTAAATAAATATTCATGACGGGGAACAGTGACAGAAATTTCACCAAAATTATACTCTGGCAAGGTTTCCACACTAGACAAATCTTTAGGAGAGGCAGTTGGCCTGTGTGTTGGAAGGGGATTGAGTATATAAAGAACCCCACACAAGTCCCAGGATATCTATTTCTGTATTCTCGTTTCCTTCCTTCAAATTTGCTGTAGATAGTGTATTTCAATATTGCCCAGTAAATCATCCAAATCTGAGATTTTTAAGGACTTAAAGACCACTTTAAAATCATTAGAAGCCCACACCTACTCATACTTGCTTTGGTACCTTCTAAAAAATATTGGTTTATTTTTCCAAACATAAAAAATCTTGCAGAAACTGATGGCAGATCCTGTTATATGACACCATTTGAAAACAATGTTTGAGCCAAAATCCATTTGAAAACAAGGTTTCTATCAGTTCAGGAGATTTTATGCAGATAGTTCTGTCTACAGAGCTCTAAATTTATCAACAATACAAAGTAATAAAAGGTTACTATGCATTTACAATATCCCATAACCAGACTGGAAAACAAGCACCTGCTAGCTTTTCCTACATTTCTGTAAGAAAGAAATAAATCTCCTCTTATTTCCTCCTTTTTAGGCTGGCACATGGGAAGAAAAATTCTAGCTTGTGTATCCCTTTTCCACCTGTACAGGAAAGGAATACTTTTGTCCTTTTCTATTAAAAAAAAAAAATCAATGCAAGTTAATAAATATAACAGCTCACGTTGCATTAGTGCATTAGTAATGTAGCCTGACTGAAATGAAATAACCTACTTACAAATATGGCAGCTTTCCATGCCAAGTTTCAGCCTGGAGCAAATTTTTATGGTTAAGTTATGAACCTCTAAAATGATGACATGTCCTTAATACACAATCTTAAATGTCTCCATCTTTACAATTTACTCTCTTTTTTTTTTTTTTTTGGTATCAATTAAGGGGTATTTTTCAGATGTCTTTGCAGATTGGTTTCTTGCAGGGAGTTAGCTGGTAAGAATAAATGCTTATGCCTTGTCTCAGAGAATGGAAGAGATTTTTGCATAGAAAAGCAGAATATTTTGCCCGATATCTTAAGTGGAAAGAGGAAAAGGATGCCCTGGCTCATTTCCTTAAAAGCCATCTCCTTCTTTATCAAGATTGCATGTCAAAATCACAGGAGGAAAAGATTTCTTCAGTTCTTTCTGCTGAGAGAGATAGCAAATTGAGGAATAAAGACCTTTTTTTTTTTTCCTGTGAAGATTCTCTGATCTGGGGGATGTTTAACTTTTTTTTTACTTTTTTCCTTTCTAGATGCATTGTAGGGGTCCAGATATAAATGTCTAGGATGAGTGCCTAAAAGGTGAAAATATTTGTAAAACTTACCTGTAGAATTTCATTTCAGCTTGTTGTTGGTGTGTAAAAAAGGTCAATGACTCCAAGAGGGGAAAAATGAGATTAAGAAAAAAGGTGGTGATTTTTATAGACTAAAGGAAAAAAGGTTTAACACCAAGGGTCCAACACCATTTAGTCATTCAAGGTAGGCACCAAGAGTCACCTGAGATGCCACTTATAAAGCTTACAGACGTGACAGGTATGACAAAAAATTTATGGAAAGCCCAAGATGCATTTGCAGTTGGAGACAAACAAGAAAACCCAAGCCACCTCATGTGACAGCAGTCTCATGCTCAAGCAGCTAAATTTTGCTTGCAGAGAAGGATTCAGCTGGAGATCAGATCTTCCATATGTCAGTGGCTATGTTTAGGTTCTCCTCCTAAGTGAGGAGCTTAATTCAGCTCAGTCTAAATCTCAGTATCCAGTACTATTAGAACCCTCTCTATGTTGGAAGAGTCAGACACTCTTCCAGAGGTGCTCATGTCTCCCCTGGGTCCCATGTCACATCTGCCCGCTCTGTGTGCATACCAAGGATGTCTTAAATTGCATGAGATGAGCTCTCTGTAGAGTCAGGATAGGTGTACCCTATAGAAACTGAAGAGCTATTTGATTTACTCTAAAATAGACACACTAGGTGAAATTCAGTTACCTAAAGAAAGGCACCTGTGGCCATTTCAGAGGTTCTCATGGATCAGAGATATCCTCACAGGGCTGCTAGACAGGACACACAACTTTTGGGAGACCTGTAGCCTCCCAGGACAGCAACTAGAATTTGATTAAATACTTCACAGTATCTGAAACAACAGTACAAACTTTAGGCATGAATCTCATCATCAGCCATTGAGTCAGTGGCAGCCTAGACACCATACCCAATAGACACCACAGGCATGGCTTAGCTGTTCACTCATAGGCACCCTTTTGAGGTGTCCTTGGCATGCTGAACATTGACATAGGGTGACAGAAATTACACAGAACCTGTAGGAAACCCATATGCTTCTGCCCCAGCTGCTTGAGTCCAAGTTCTCAGGTAAATGCTGAGATATCTCATGTAAATGCACATCTGTGTATGGGCATCTGACCCTGGTCCTAAATCTCTACACGTTGTTAAGGGCTTCTGGAGGAAAGGTCTGTGGCTTTTGTGTGTTTAGAGGAACTAAATCTTAGTAATAAGAATCACCCTGAATACTTATTGTATGCTAGGGAGTAGGCAGGCTGTATACAGGGAGTTCAAGAAAATCTCTGTCTCTGAGATGTGGAGGTGAAGAGACATTAACTGCTGCACATTCAGTGAATTTGAAAATTACTATAAGTGCATCTACCCATTTTAAAACTTTAGCCTCGAGCATCTGCTTTATTTTTTGTGCTCATCCTAGACAGCAATTGGTATTCACATGGGGTATATAGTCCAGTTCAGCTGTGGCAGCTGCACAAAACACTAAAAATCTGATTTGGATGACAGTCTAACACCAATTGTGCCGTGGTTCCAACACAGCATCATCACACCTCAGTGAAAAACTGTACCATGCATGCAAGTACTTAAAGGTATGAACCAAAGTTCATGAATTTGCATGCAGTGGTATCATCAGCTCTGCCCCTAAATCTGGCATTATTTCCAACTTGATCCTCACTTTGCTGGTCATTAGCAGCATTCCAGTTGCAGTATGGTTATCAAATATATAATGTGCCTGTATGCAATTATGTTACTGCAGTCTATCTTACCCTAATGGACAAAAGGGCAGATTCAAGTGCTACCACCTGATCTCCTTTGCATCCCCTTCTGTTTTGTAAAAGGATGTTGTCTCAAACACTGTGTAACTGATAAATCATTACTTGGAGGAAGGCACCTAGTCTCATGTCTGTTTACTGTCCTTATCAATATGCACTTTCAGGCAAGGGATAGAGTTACTTGATGTCAGCTAAACATCAATACCATGTCACAAAACAGCACTTCTAATTGTGGTGCTGCATTAAACTAGTATTGAAAGTTCCATGCATTTCTTTGAATAATATTTTTTGAAAGCTCTCAAAAATAAAGTGGTATTTTATGAGATCACCAGTCATCTAAAATTTATTCATTCTAAACCCAGTAATATGTGGGCTTCAGGGAATGACAGGCAATGCTGTTGTGTGACTCTGAAGTTGGTGCCTAACGATTGTGGTTGCCAAGTATTCCTGTTCTTTCCACAGTGACAGTCTATATCAAGACAAGAGCTGACTCACTAGTCAATGTCAGCCACATTTGCCTTTTGACCACTCTACAGCTCAGCCCTTTTTTGTTATGGAAGCTGTGAGATGAGATTAGATTGTTGCTTCTCATAACATAAATAAATAATATACAGCTATCAAATGTATCAGCTTTATCTTCATTCAAAGGTCTGAAAAATATTATCGTTACTGTAAGGTTTTAATAATGTAGATTTTTGGACCCTTTCTTTACAAATACCTACCTTTGAAAATACAAATAAATGTAGACCAGTATATCAGGGTTGAAGTTTATCTCAGTTTTTACAGACATGACAATAGACATATGAACTCTAGGTACTTTTAAAGATTAGTATTCTCAGGACCTTTGGAAATTATAGAAAAGGGAGTGCCTGGAGTGAACCTGTAAAAACAGTCGTCAGAACTAAAGATATATAATTAAATCTATGATTTTGTAGCTAGATCAAAAGGGACCAGTCTGGTTAGAAAATAAAACAACAAAAATTCATTAATACTTACCTATCTGATCATATTCAAACATAAAAATAGTGTAGGAGATTCAGTTGCATAGATAAGTCAATCAGTAGCTGCTTCTTGAGTCCCTGTGTGCTGCCTCAGAATGTTATCCATGTAAGAACCACTTAGTTACACACCAGATGAGAATTTGTGACCATATTACATGGCTGGAATTTATTTGGGTTTACAATCAAAGAGATTATTCCCTGGCTGGATTTAGCGCAGTCCAGGACAAGTCTAACATTTTAAATGTTTGGTTACCAGAAATTATATTTCAAATACGACTTCAAACTCCATTTCATGATCTTTCTTATTGTTGGCTTAAGGGAACATTTTCTATGCAAGTCTTTACTCACCAAATTTAATAGCTGAAAAATTCACCATGTTTTAGTCAAACCCAGGGTGAAGATAATTTCTGCAAATTTAGAGTACCTAGTTGTCCAAACTGTAGTGATTACAGCCCCTTTATGAGCTTCTTTAGGAGCCTAGTAGAACACTGTTGTTGTTTAGATCACTGGGTGTACCTGTAGTCATTCTTGTCCCCTCTGAGTTGTAGACCCAAGACTCAGTCTCATGTTTCTGAGCAGGAATGTGTGGGTACCACTGGAGCTCAGCTTTCCCACATGGCTCAATATCTCTGCTCTTGCCATAAAATCAGGCTGATTTTTATTAGACTGAAATATCCTACAGGAGGGACTGGGTGACATTCACTGCTAGAATACAAGAAATGGGCTGAAATGGATTACTGTAAAAAATGGAAGGTCACAAAACTAAGAACTAGTAGCAAGAACTTGGATTCTGAGATGGGAGCTTACAAATTAGAAATGACAGAGGAGAAAGGACAGGCTGTGTCAGTCAGTCACAGAATACTTACATGAGCCTGTGTGTTTTATCTGCAAAAAGCCAGCTCCTAGAGCCCATCACAGAATCACAGCATTTATGAAGATGTTGAAGAGCGCAGGGCTGAGGGTGGAGCCCTGTGGAACCCCACCAGTGACAGGTCCCCAGTCTGATGTCACCCCATTCCCTGTAACCCTTTGTGCCCAGCCTATGATCCAGTCTCTCACCTTTTGCATGATGTGTTTATCCAACTGTGTGCTGGACATTCAGGATCCTGTGAGGGACAGTATTGACAGTTTTACTGGAATCCAAAAAGGTTACATCAGCTGGCTTCCCTTGACCAAGGTGGGTTACCCTGTCATGAAAGGGAGTCAGGTTTGATAAGCAGGACTTTCCCCTCATGAGGCCAAGCTGGCTGTGACCAATGACTGTGTTGTTTTTGGGGTGTTTTTCAATACCTCTCAGAATAACCTTTTCCACAACTTTACCAGGCACTGAAATGAGACAGAAAGGTCTGTAGTTTCTGGGGTCCTCCTTTTTGCCCGTCTTGAAAACTGGGATGTTCTCCAGATTTCAGCTGGGACCTCTCCAGATTCTCAAGACTGCTCAAAATCACTGAGAGAAGTTTTGCAATGACATCAGCCAGTCTTTGAGGATTCTTAGATGAATCCTGAAAGGCCCCATAGATATGTGGGAATCCAGCTGGAGCAGCAGATCCAGCACAGCTTCAGAGTCCACTGCAAATTGACCATTGTCCCAGTCATAGTCCTCCAGCTCAGGGCACTGGGCCCTCCTTGGTCTGTCATCCGTGTTGAAAACAAGAGGAAAGGAATGTGTTAAACAGGTGTGCCTTGTGTCTCTCCCTGTTTGTGAGGTGACCATCCTCATCCTGTAATACATTGATGTTATTTTTGCACTGCATTTTGCCATCAATATATCCTGGCAGCTTCAATTCCAGTTGAGCTTTGGCCACACAAATTTTCTGCATACAGTGGCGAGGAGCACCTCTGTGTTTTTCTCCCAACCTCACTTCTACTGGGCATACACCTTCCTTTTTTTGCCTTAATTCCAAGAAACGATTCCTGTTCAACCCAGCTTGCCTTCTGCCTCACCTGCCTAATTTCCAAAATTTGGGAATTGGATAAATAGCAGGGATGTTATATCCATTGAATATAGGAAAATATTAATGTCATCACACACGATTCACATTTCACCTGGAATACTATGTGTGGCTCTGCTTATTCAGGAAAGATGAGGTCAGATGGGGGGAAAAATCTAGGAAAAGGCTAATAGAATAGTCAGGAGAATGAGAAGGAGAGAACAGAAAGGAGACCAAAGCTATGGTCACATGTCACTTCTACCAGCAGCAATCCAGCCATGTGCTGTTCCTGATTGCATATCTCTGCCCACTCCTGCCAGGGAACCTGGACCCCTAGACCTGCCAGCTTATCTCCTTGGAGTTCAAACAGGGAAAAGGATAGTGTTAGGAAGTCTAACATTAAATCTGTACATGATATAATTTGAGGGGAAGTTGAAAGATTTCTCCTGTCCCTCTGAGTACTGAGCTTTTGGAGTTGCCTTCTTATAGAAGAAGTGGGGGCAAAAGTTTTATTAGTTTTCAAGGTAGCTATGGTAGGATAAAAAATAATATTACATGGAATAGTGCCCTTAAAAGCATGGAGATGGGGAGAGGACTGTTGCTGTGCCTTTCAGTCCTGTGTTCTTTTACCAGTCCTATACTTGTTTCTATGTATATGAAAGATTTCAGAGATGTATGTCATTTTTTATCTTTACTGCATTAAAAAAAAAAGTAATAGCACAGATCTAGAAGAGAAATATTCCTCCAAAGGAAGAAGAATGGATTCATAAAGCTTGGCAAATTACAGTCATTGACAAATTAACTCTCTCACTGAGAGATCAATATCAAGATTGTGCTGTGACTTGGGCTTCATTCCATGTGTCCCACAAAAGGGTAAAACTCCTGCTAAACCACTCCTTTTTATTGTCACTTTAAATAAATGAATGACAATTTTATCATTCAGAGGACCTAGGAGTAGCTAATTGATATTTAGGTCTCTCCTTTTGTATCTCACACTGAACACATAAATGTGTGCACACATGGGTGTTTGTGTGTGTGAATAAGCATGTATGAAGTTGAACCAGAATTTATTGTTTCATGAGAATAATTCCCCATGGTGCACAATTGCTATTCTACCAAAAAGCCAACTGCTGTGTACTAGTTTATTTAAGAAAATTCTGTGACCATATTTATGAAAGCAATGTAGAAAACCCCCAATATTTAAAGGACAAAGTGGAAAGAGATTGAATAATGGTGCATTGAATGTACCAGCATTTGGCCCAGTAAGTCCCCACTGTTTTTTCAGGCCAACCTAAATTTGCCAGAGGATGTCACATTCTTGTCTACATCAGAGTTTCCTAGCATATATACCTATATATTTTTGCACCAATATCATTCCTATCTTTCACTTTGCCAAAACATTCATCCACTATTGGACTAATGCCTATCATTGAACATGCAAAATTCTGCACAGATCCCACCCTCTGAAGAGAAAAATCATCAGTCATCCTTTCAACAAATGGATAGAAAAAGAACAGCCATATTTGGTAGCAGCCTTCAGATGCTTTCAATGGCTGGTATTTTAAGTCAGCCATAAACTCAGCCTCACTGGCTTGTTAAAGAGGAATATGGCTGCTTTGCAACACCAAAGCAGTGCAAAATGGATAGAGCACATCAGTGGAAATGGTCCCAGATGTCTTAAATAATAAAATAATATACTAAATGCTTTGCCGTGCTAATGTGCCTTGTGCACACAGATCTCAAGGCACCTTACAGACATTAATGAATTAAGCCCTGTAAAGTGGGTAAGTATTATCCATATTATGCCCAAGGGGAAACTGAGAAACAAAGATGTAAGATGATGGTCCAGGAAGCCCTTGACAGACGTGGGAATAGAACCCAGGTCTCCTGGTCCCCACTCCAGGGCTGGAGCAACAAAACGCTCTCTATATTCATCTGTCAGTTATTTTTTAAGTAAATTTAGTCCTTATGAAATTGACAGCCTCAAAGACCAAAGTGCTCAGTTAAACCACAGGACAGGTACATCACCAGCACTGGCTGAGCACATCTTTCCCACACCATCTCAATAATAAGTGTCAGCTGCACTTGTTTGGAGACTGTGGGCTGCTCCTTTTGCATCCTGCCCATTCAGCTCTCAGGTTTCTCAGCAGAGTTTATGAAACTACATACAAGGTGGAGCTTGTTCCATGAGAGCTGGTAATAACAGCTGGTGGCAACTATTATTTTTTATTCAAACTAAGGACTGAGAGTGATTCACCACCACTTTTTTATTCTGTCCAGCTCATGTTTAGTAGGCTAGATTTTTGCTCAGAACTACAAAAATCATATGTCAAATGCATCAAAACTCAGTAATATTATTAAGAAATGGGACTGTGGGGTTTACTTCTCTCATCAAAGAACTCTCTCACAACTGGCAGCTAAATTAATTCCAGCTTTACCAACACGATCATAGGATCATTCGGGCGTGAAGACACTACAGGATGTCTACAGCACTACAGAACTACAGCAGTTCAAGTAATTGCTCAGAGCACAGGTAGCTCTGACCAGGTTTCTCAGGACTTTATGCAGTCAAGACTCAAAACTTTCCAAGAGTAGAGACTGGTTGGCCCCTCAGAGCAACCTGATCAAATGCTTGGCTCTCCTCAGAGTGTAATTTCTTTCCATACACCTAGATGGAATTTCTTCTGTTTCAGTTTATGCCCTTTTCCCACTTTATTCCTCTGTGAAGGGTCTGGCTCCATCCCTTCCAAAATCACTCATAGGCACTGCTATGTTTTTAGGTCCCCTGCAACTGCCTCTTTCCCAGGCTGAACAAATGCTGGTCCATCATGTTCACCTTTGCAAGGCCAAACAACCTCGGTGGCTCTCCTTGGAATTCACTTCAGCTTATCCATGTCTTTCCTGTACTGGGCTGCAAACTTGGCTGCATCATTCTGGATACAGGTTAATGATTTCTGAGAAGTCAGAGATTAATAATTTCTCTTTATCAGCTGTCTCCACTCCCACTGCTACTGCTCAGGATGTTGTTAGCCTCTATCACTGCCAGGGTACAACACTGGCTCAGCAGAAACCTCAGCAATGGGGTGCAAGGTGATGGAAGCTCTACTGGATGCCCTTTGCTAGTTTCAAATCTATAGTGTTTCTGCACAGTATTTGTGTGTTCTTATTTGCACCCTGTCCTCATGAACCTTGCCTCTGTACTGCCTTTTGCACTGGAATTTGGTTATGAGTTCCAGGTTCAGCCAAGCCTGTCTTCTGATACATTCGCCAGTTTACCTGAGCATTAGAGTGGCCCATCCTTCAGCTTGAAGATGGTTTGTCTGAAGGACCTGCCAGCATTCCTAATGTCCTTTTTCCTTAAATGCTGCCTCCCACAAGATCTCACCCATCACTTTCCTGAGGAAATCAGTCTGACCATTCTGAGCCTCTGGGCTGTGCTCTGTGACTTGCCTTCCTCACTCTCTTTAAGAAGTTGTAGAGCACAGATTTTAGCAGTAGCTACACCTGGGACTACCATTGGCACATCACCAACTGGTTTGTCCAGCAGGGCAGCACCTCACTTAGCATTTGTGTTGTCTCCAGAAATGTTCTGGATTGCTTCTTTCCCACCTGTAAGTTTCTAGAAATGAAGTGATTAGGGTTTCAGATACAGGATTTTCCAGTAGGCATTTTATAGACACATTGAAGTGTCCCAGACGAACAGTACAGACCAAAGGAGGTGGGTTTGTGATTTGGGACTTGAACTTATAACCCTCCTTCTCAAAACCAATTCTAATTAGAAATATGATGTTTTTCAAAATGAGATTAATTAATAGCACCATGTCTTCAGAGATGTTGCCGACACACTACCATTTTAAAGTTTTACATTTAAATTAGATACTTTTTGAAAAAATCATTAGCTATGAAGAACTTACAAATTTGATGTAAAAGCCACTTGGAAAAAATTTAAAACATCTATTGTGTCAGACAAACATGCTTCAAATTAGAAGTTTATGCACATAATTATGTCTCACTGTCTGGAAAACCCACTCAACCCACATAAACCAATGGAACTTCTAAGAAAAATTAGTCTTTGCTGAGTTGGTTTGGATTAAAATCAGTGACCTATAGATAGAAAGCTTTGTACATCATTAGTGATTCCCCAGGGCAGCCTGGTAAACACTAATGTTATGCCTTCTAGAACGAAGCTTGTTTTCTGGAAAGATAAGCTTATTAATTCATTTTTTGACCTTTACTGAGCACTCAGGCAAGGTTGTCCACCCGCTGGACACAAAGGTAATATCTGTTGCATACATTGCTCTCAATGCCATACACGTTCTACAATTAAATATTTCAACCTCTTCCTAAGGAATCCACTTCCACTAAGCAGTAAACAAGCATTGTGAAACAATATTACCCAAGATTGCTTCCTGAATGTGTATTACAAGCTAAATCTCAATCAATTTTGCAAGGAATTTATATTAATTTCTGTGCAGGTTGTACACAGGCACACCAAAACATTCTGTCAGTCATAGAAGATTTTACTTTTTTGTACTTGAGAGGCACTGTAGCTGCATGGAGACCTAGGAAGGAGAGCAGCAGCCTGCTCTGGTTTCTCAAGAACCATTACTTGCTAGAAATATTCCCAGACTCTGGATCTTGGTTCTTCATCTTGCTGAACCATCAGAACAGGGTTTTTTTGTGGTTTTGGCCCAGGCCAAACAACCTTCTTCCAGACATTCCCAGGCATTATTTAGGAGCCAGCAAAAACCAAGGACCATGATTAAGTGGTAGCAATTTACATGTGGCTACCCCGGAGGGCAAGGATTTTAACAACATAGATGTCAGCCATTCCATGCCAATTAGTCTTGGTGCCAGAGAGAAGTCCTAAAAATATTTAAAGTTTACCATTTTAGATCTGGTCTTATGAAAACATAACACAGACCCCTCTTTTAAGGTTGCTAGAGTATTTAAAAGGCAGCAGAATGAATTTAAAAGGCAAAGATATTTCTGTTTTATTTTGAAAGCAAATTGAGGACTAGGGATTGCAGACTTAACAGGCAAGCTTGATCATCTGTAAAAATAAAACCTGAAGATTTGGATTTAAAACCATAAGTGCTCCTGGTGCTTTTTTGCTATACACAATGGTCTACTCTATTAACAGAAAGCTATGCAAACAGCCTAGTTTCTCAGCTTACATTGTTTCAAGGTAAAGGATGGAATAGCATGAAGATCTGAAGATCTGTGAGCTGCAAAAGAGCATTATTTGGTTTATTTTATTTTATATTAATTGCAGTACAGTCAATGGCATTGGGCAAGGGCATATTCTGTTTATAGATTTAATTCAGTGACATTGTCAAACTGTTACTTTTCTTATTTTTCAAATGTATGAGCGATAGTTACCTAGAAGGATATCTAATAATAAAGATTATGGAGGACATAGAATTGAGTAAAATGCTCTTGGCCTGCAGCTCAGTGCAAGTCAACCTTGTGTGCAAATTAAGAGATGAGAAAGAGGCATTTTCATCCAGAATCAATTATCACAAATGATCCCACAGTCATGGCCAAAATCACATTACTCACAATAAATTAAAAATACCTGGTGATTCATTTTAAGTGCCTATGGTTTTAGATCTAGAAAAAAAAAAAGTTCAAGTTCAATACAAGTAAGGAAAATTCTGTCTTATTACAGCCTCTATTGTGCCCTACTTTCTTCCAATCAGAGCCTCAGCCTGCTGTGTCCGTGTCCCATAGCACCCTCCATGCCCATTTTGGTGCCTCTGCTCCTTAAATGTTTCTTTCCCTCACTCTTCAGCACTCCTGTTTTCCCTTGCCATTTCTCTACATGCTCTTTTCTGTCAACCCTCCTTGTACTTAAGTTGAAGATTCAACAGCAAAATTGCAGAGAGACTGGCAGGTACTGGCCAACACGAGGTGTAGGCAGTGCAGCTGGTCTCAGACAGGAGGATAATTTCTGACAGTTACCCATCCTGACTGCAGTTTCATAATATGTAGCTGGCTCCAGAAGCAAAGGTCAGAAAAATTATTCTGTGACTATTTGCAAAATTAGATATAGCTTAAATATCCTTAATAGGCACATATACTTCTTATGTGTTCAAGGAAAGTAAACATGAGTTAAGAAGACTAATGCCAGTTTGCTTGTCTTAATGCTTAAGGAAGAGGTTTAAGCCTATATTAGGGATGCAACAGATCTAAAGCCCACAGATTATTCTCTACAGTTACTGTGTAGGGTGCCATAGAATGGCAAATGCAGAATTAGTAAACTGGTAAACGGAATACATTGATTGCTTTTACATAACGTGACACAAAGTAAATGGTCATTGTCCTCATAAATCTTTGCTAGTGCTTTTCCACAAAGGCAATTAAATAATATAACAGCACCCTTCACTGCTATACATGTGCAGTCACGAGCAATGCCTTTGTGATGAAAGAACATCACATTTTAATTCTTCATACAGACACTAATTTTTAGTGGTCTACTTTCCTGTAAGAATGACACTTTGAACAAGATAATAGCAAGACCAAAAATGGAAAGTTTCTGAAGTTTTTAGTCTTGCATACTTGATGACAGATTCAAAATCCTAGTGTTATTTCCAAGCCATCCTTTTGTATCTAGGACACAGTAACCAACAGAGGGAAATATTGCCACATGAGCTACATGATCAGTCTGTGCCACAAAACACGATCTGATTTTAGGCATGATCTTGCCAAAAAACCTTTCCTAGTCAATTCAATAAGACCTTTCAAGTCACAAAGAATATTAAACAAGTTGAAAAATGTATCTCTGAAGAAACTGTAATGTAAATATTCCAGAAGAAAATGAAGAAATATCCACAAATAAAATGAATCACTGAAAAATCATTTGCTTAATTCTAATTAACACTGTTTCTGCTAGCTCATATATAGCTGGGTAAAGAGGGATTAATATTGGTGCAGACAGGAGCCCTGCTTTCAGTAAGAAAGTAATCCTGCTTAGGAGTACTCCTGATTTTGCTTAGCAAAAAATAAAAAGAGACCTTCTTTTGTTTAGTTATGGTTATTTCTCCACGAGAAATACACTGGAGAAAGGAAAGTTGTTTTTAGAACAGCACTGAGGCAGAAAGAATGGGAAAATGTAAGGCAACTGTTCTCTGATCTTCACGTACATCAATTGCATGCAATAAATTCCCTGCTGTTTGAGCACAGACAGAATCTCAAATGCACATATACTTTTGCTATTAGAAAGTATAAACCAAATAGTGATAAACAGTGACTATTTGTTGTCTAGATTTATTTTCTGAGTAATATAACTGGGTGAAAAAAAGAAAAAACAACCTAGCATTGAAGGATGTATCATTTTTAATCTCAGTGCTTTGGCTACTGCCAACATCAGATAGAGTGTCGTATTGCAATAATTCAAGGATCTCTCTATTAGTTTCTCTAAGCCTTTAAAGTAAGGGAAGACGTTACAGCAGGAAATGTTAGGTACACTCTCTAATTCTCCTCAGGTCTGGGACTTAAATTTATTTAAAGAAGAAATTCAAGGTAAGCTGTATTTTACTTAAATGTATTAATCTTTTTAACTGTTATTGTTTGATACAACATCCAGTTGTGGGTTGCTTTTTTGGTTTTTTTTTTTTCTTTTCGAAGCCTGCAATAAAAATTGCTGTTGCTCCCTTCTGCAGTTCAGCTGTACTACGGCTCTGAGATACTGCCTATCATCACCAACTTTGGGAAGTGATATTCTCTAATTGCTCACATCCAGCACTTGCATGTACGTGGCACTCAAAAAGGGTTAAGCGTCTGAATCCTCTGGAACAGCGTCTCCTAAGGAACAATAGAAAAATCATTAGTGTGTTAACTGAAACAATACCATACTTTTCTCTCTATTGTTTAACCTTTCGTCCACATTACAAATATCTCAGTGTAGTTCTTATCTTTGACCTTGAGGGACTGTAGCTTTATCAGTGCTTCCGTTTAGATCACAGATGACCTTCAGCTGATATCATTGAGCCCTGACCTGCCTCAGTGATCTGCTCGCACAGAATACATATGCTGAACAGTGCTGGTGTGTGCAGTAGGGGTAAGTGAATTATTTACAAAAATTTGAGTTGACACCTTTTATCAAATGTGGAAAGATGAAGACAAAACAGCTGCTATTGCTGTCGTAAGCAATCTGCTGGTGATTGAATAAAAGTGTCAAGAAAATGGCTGCTTGATGGCCTTTTGTTCTCTCTCATCCAGCTTGATGTTAGTTTGAGCTGTCAGTTAGGAATCACGGCACAGTGATTTATCAATAGGCTGAGTGACCTTCCCGTGCAGCCGGCGCTACCGCGGGCAGACAGCACCCTCTGCTGCGGGCGCCTCCGCTTCCCGCCGCAGCGGCCAGCCCCAGCCGCGCTCGCCTTCTCTTCTCCTTCCCTCGTTTGTTTTTCTTTTCTTGTTTTTGGTTTTGTTTTTTTTCCCCCTCTTTTATTGTCTCCCTTTGTTTCGTTTTTGTCAAATCTCGAAAGCTTTGCTGTGAATGAAAAAAAAAAAAAAAAAAAAAAAAGGGGAGTGCTATGAACTGCACTACGTATTTCCAGGCTTTCTTCTAACAAAAGGGAAAGTGCCAAGCGAACCAGTCACTACTGCTGGGGCGAAACAAACTTGCTGCAATGAGGCAGAGGGACGGGTCAGGGCAGCGGCTGTCAGTCCCTTCGTGAGGAGGGTCCGGGCCGTGGTGCCTTTCTGGCACCCGCGTTTGTCCCAAAGCTCCCAGCTTTACAGCTCGCAAATACTGTCACGCAGTGAAGGACTGGCTCCCACGCAGTGACCCTGCTTTGTTGAACTTCTCTTCGGGCTGTTCCACGCCGTACCACCCCTCTGCAAGGTCCCAGTTCTCTTCCCACCCGGCGCACCGGCTCAGGAGCATCTCTCTCCTCTCAGCGGCTTCCCAGTGGCAGCTGCTTCCCAGTGGCGGGGCTCCTGAACCATCCGCACGTCAGCCCGTGCCGGGGCACCCCCTCCGTGTCCCCCGCAGCCCCAGAGACCGCCCCCTAGGCAGGGCAGCCCCGCGGGCAGGGCAGCCCCGCGGGCAGGGCAGCCCCGCGGGCAGGGCAGCCCCGCGGGCAGGGCAGCCCCGCGGGCAGGGCAGCCCCGCGGGCAGGGCAGCCCCGCGGGCAGGGCAGCCCCGCGGGCAGGGCAGCCCCGCGGGCAGGGCAGCCCCGCCGCCGCCGCCGCTCACGGAGCCCTCGGTACCCTCAGCCGGGCGATGCACTGCACCCACGGCTGTTGGCACCGAATAACGATTATTAGAGGCTTTCAAAGACATTCGCACGACAAATTGCTTCCTGGACCAATTTTCCCTCTTCGAGACTCTTTTCACGTGTTTTTGTTAGGATTATATTTTGTTCCGTTTTCTTTCACAGTCACAGGTTTCCAGAATATTCTGACTTGCGGACTCTCTAAAATTACCTTTTTTTCCCCAAGAGTTTGTGAAACCAATGTTCCCGTACTGAGCAGTATAGTCTAAGCTCCATCCTTTGTTTGTGCAGATGTGATTTTTGCTGCATTTATCAGGTAAAACGGCAAATTTTGATACTTTTAATTCTTTTATTTCTTTACTAAGGCTAAAGCAATGAGTGATTTTCTTTTTGGAGGAATCCACTTTTCATATACACATGCATGCATACACAGCACCCAGATTGCCTTTGCTTTTTCCTAGAAAAAGAGAACTAGTGACTCAGAAGGACTAGTTTATTTTCTCTATACATGTTCAGTGTAAAAGTAATTCCGTGAAAAAAGTTTTCCTTAAAAATTGCTATAATAAAACAACAATTAAATATCTCAGCAGCTGTCACTGCTCATAAACAAGTTTTTAATTTGTCAGTTTTTCACAGTAGTTTCTTCTATTATTTATTTATTTGCTTCCATTTAGGACTCAATAGTTAAGCCTGGTCATAGCCCAGGTGTCAGGTTCAGCTGAAGTTTAGTGAAGTTTTGTGAGTTTTGTGCATATTCGTCTGATCCTTAGGTTAAATCCACCGCAGCAAGAAACTTCCAGAGACACTAGGACCCAGATTCCAGGGCAGGCACCAAAGCAATTTAACTTGATCAAGGAGAGAGATCCTGTTGGTGGTACACAGGTGACCAGCTGGCTGGTGAGGAGAATACAGTTCAAAGTCTATCCTTGGAAATCCATTTAGTATCTTAAACTCATGGAGTGCTAAGACAAGAAATACTTTACTTAAAAAAGGACATGAATTTCCACATGCCTGTCCAAGGCAAGTGTAGTCAGTTTCTGAATGAGGTGTTCACACTCACGTAATTTCTTCAATCGTCTTCTGGAAAAAACAGAGTGTTTTTTCCCATTTATTTTTCATTGCAGTTTCACTCATTTTCGCCTCCTTGGTTTCACAGGTATGATTTCCTTTCTGTCACTATTGAGTTAGAGCCAATGCTCTGGAATAGTACAGTTATGCCAGTGCTAATCTGACAGAAGTGAAATCAGAATAATGGACAGCATTTTCTAGGAACAGAGCTGAAGCAGTCTTTGTGCTCACAACGTGGCTACAGTGCTGAGAAACACCTTGCTGGCTTGGAGGAAGGTTACCGAGCTGCAACTTGTGCATGAGTCTTAAAAGCAAAGTTCTTTGGATCATGAGAGCCTGTAATAGGACATAAATGGTCATTTCATCTATAAAATGCCTGCTCATACACTGTCCTCACACCATAGCTAATGCATCGAAATCTGAAATGGGTTCTATGTGACGATTTATTCTCCTGGTTACAGAAAATAATGTGTTGTAATATCAGTAGATTTTCTGTAGTACTTATGTGTTCTATTAAGATCTCTTTCCAGCCTGTAGCTCACAAGCTCACAAGCTTTATTATCAGTTTATATGATTTCAATAAAACCTGTTATTTTAGTTTGTATTTTCCTGTGTTCAAATGTTTATTTATTTAATTTTCTTGTTGTTTACGTGCTCACTTTATTTCTCTCAAACTTAATAGCTAGGGAAAAAAAAAGTGTGTTGAATGCTCTAGTTGCAAAGATCAGCAAAAGTATAGAGGGCATGCCTTTGGTGTTTGAGGTCATTTTCATAGGGATAGCGTTCATATTTTTAATGAAGATATTGGTTATTTGCATAAAGCCTATGTGGCATCCTTAATTGAAGGATCTGAAACAATTTTGAAACCACTGAATGAGCACAGCTTCCTGAGGAGGTGAGGACTATGTAGATGGCATGGCACTACAATCTGTTAAGAAGGTTACCCAGAACTTGTTCAACTGTTTTGCAAGAATTTTTAGGGTGAACATTTTTTTGCCAAGCACCCTCTTCTTACCCTTGCTCTGTTTCATCCCTTGCCTTTCAGCTCACATCTTCCACATGTAGCAGCGCAGCTCTGGAGACTGTAAGGAAACTCTCCCACGTCCTTGGGACATGACATAGATGTCCTCAAAGAATGCCAGAAATGCACTTCTGCACACGAGAGGGGAACTATGTGAAACTTATCTCTTGCAGACTGAGGCTGTTGTTTGGGACTGTAAGAGGCAGCCTGAAGGGGCATGGTACAGCAGGCTTGAGGTGAGGTGAAGGGGGCACTGTTTCAAGCACACTTCCAGCCAGACATTTCTGGTAGCATTTGCAGAGCAATTAAAGGCCAATTTATCACTGCAGTGGGAATTTTCACCTTCAGTAAGCCTACCTCAAATTTGAGTGTATTTCAAATCTCTGAAGCTATGTAAAATGTGCTTGTAAGTGACTAAGATTTACCAGATTAATTCCTGGGAGATCCTATCCATGTCAGGCATGCCCCATCACAACTGCAAATGGCTTTTCTTGCAACTGGAACTGAAATTCAGGTTATCTAAATGTAGGTATCTACACTGCAGCTATTCCTGTGTAAGTAAGTGTGTTGGAAAAGGAAACATGGAGACAAATGGGATATGGACTATGTGAAAAAGTATTTGGAGCGAGACTGAGTGGATCTCAGGATAAGAATGCTGGGCAGGCACTTTGGGAGAAGAGTTTGGACAAGAAGCTGTATGGTAGAAAAATGGGGTTCATGCATCTATTGTTGAATACCCTGAGGGAATGAGACTGAGCATGATTTGTGGAGAAAATGGAGAGCTGGTGCTAAAATTTTGTAGAAAAGTGCCACTAGGAAGAAGAAGGTGACCTAAGTCCAAAGTGTGAAGTCATGCATAGTTTGTGCCCAGAAGTGCTGTTCTCCCAGAGAACAGCAGGAAACCCAAAACTCCATGGTCTGATGAGATATAGTGTCTATGAAAACCACCACATTATCCACACAAGGCATCCACACTGTGAAATTCTCTTTATTTGTATGCCCTGCATAACTCATGATGTATTCAGTGAAGAGGATGAACCCGCTGCGCTAACAAGACAAACACAGTAATCTGGTATTCCTACCCATTAACTCAAGTGGCTAATGTTTTTGTGATTGATGTCCACCATCCAGAAAGCACTACTGATGGCTGTTTATATGACATAAAGTGACAGTTCTGGGTGGGATAAACCAAGATGTGGTAAAATAACTTTGCGAGATTCTGTCAGTCAAAAACTGTGAAACATCAAAATTAAAGTTACCTTTGAGAACTTTAATTTGCTCCTGCACCTGCATTTTAAGAACCCTTAAATTGGCATCATCACATTCTATCTTTTTCCCTTGCTTCATTGAATTCATGTTAAGGCTAAGGCTTAGTTAACAAACAGATTTTCAATATTGTTTCCTCCTCACTGTCCAGCATATGAACCAGGGTCTTGCTGCACACAATTCAAATCCTGCTCTGAACACAGAATTATTTGTTTCCCCAAGGGCTTCTTTGTAAAACTTTCTTAACACCTCTGGGAGATGAGTGTCATTATTCCCACTTTACAGCTGGGAATAATGATACAAAGAATTTAGGCCCCAAAGTATTCACTGGTTTGCAATGTTCAGTTTAAGAACAACAAAACCAAGTATTTATGAGCATGTAGCATTCTACAGTAAAATTACAATTTACTTCCATTTCAGTTGTGAATGCTTATTGCTTCTGTAAATCAGACTCCAGACACCCATAACACAAGAAATACACAATTATTGACCACCTGTTCAGTGACTTGCCAAGCATCCCACAGGAATTCTCTGACAGATGCACAGATAGAGTAAAATTCCCTATGGTTGCATTCAGCTCCCTTAACCATGACACCTTCTCTCCTTCTTTTGCAATCTCTTATGTTGGCCATAACGTGTGGGATTATTTTATCAAATCTGAGCCACCTACAAGTTAGCCCCAAGCTGGTCATCCTGCCTCTCTCTTGACAAAAGGGAGATTGGCTGAACCACTAAACCTCTGTAGGCATAAATTGGATGGGAGAGTAGGTGTTCATCCTTACCCACTGGCTACAGAAAGGTTCAGGACTAGCTTAATAATTAGCACCCAACATCTAGAAGGCTAAGTTATGGCAAAATAAGTTCTTCCCAGTATTACTTTATTATCTGTAAGAAAATAAGTAGACAGTATCAATTCTTCACAAAAATCTGATAAATGCCCAGTGCTCTGGTTAACTTTTTAAAATAAATACAGCAACATTTATGCAGGTGGAGCATATAAATAAAAAGTCTCATAATGCATATGTCTAGTCCGGGGTAAATTAAACCATAATTATTATCAGTCTTAACTACCCAAACTTTTATCAGTGTAGATGGTTTCTGAAGGTAGTTTAGTCACATTCTTGCAAATTTGGCTTTGCAGGTAAAACTGTGCTTAACTCAGGCAGGACATATACTTGTCTCAGTCCTCTTTTTCATCTCTTATGCACATTACTGTCTGTGTTATCATATTTTGCTATAACAATAAAGAGCCCGTGTCCCAAATCCTAACAGAGGGCGGAATTCTCAATCCATAATCTGTTCAAATTCAAAGCCGAGGTCCAAGTCGTTGCTGAAGGCTATGTAATCAGCAAACCTTAGATAAAACAGGGTAGCTGAGCTTAAAGCCAAATTTTGGGGAGTCTAGCAAATCAATTCTATCATAAGTGACTGTGTTCTCTGTCTAACTAATGGAGAGAAATATAGGATTTTAAAGACCCTCAGAAAGGAACTTTACCTACTTAAATCTAGGCATCTGTATCTTACCCCTGAAGTCTGACTCTTAGAACAACAAAAAGCAAAGTGATCCAGTCTTGATCCACTCTTCTCCAAGTAAAAATCATGTTAAGCCTATGATCTTGACACATCACTGAAATCTGTCAATAAATTCTGATGGTTTGGAACAGGCTGCCTCAAGATGCCATAAAAAGCCAACAAAGTCATGCAGATCAGTAGAGAAGCACAGCCTTTACAAGAGGATACAGAAAATGTTTGGAATGAAAGAGCCATCCAGCTCCAACAAAAATCAATGTGTACTGCTTATTTGTCATTTCCACTCGTCTACAGAGATTTTTGAAGCTTGGACAATTTACAGTTGCTGTACCAAGTGTCTTAGCCAACCCCATGTGTTGCCTTTGTGCTTTTACTGGTATGAAATTATAGGACGCTCTGCAACAGCAAGGTCTTGGAGCAGTGGCACAAATGCAGCAGAACAGCTGCTGGTGTGAACACCTGGGGTATCTCCAGATAGCCACAACT
Organism: Prinia subflava; assembly: GCF_021018805.1. Classification (NCBI taxonomy): domain Eukaryota; kingdom Metazoa; phylum Chordata; class Aves; order Passeriformes; family Cisticolidae; genus Prinia; species Prinia subflava. The sequence goes on from NC_086249.1 coordinate 56,686,427, forward strand.
GACTGCACAGCAAGCAGGTGCACAATATCAGCTGCACACCTGAGGTGTATCAGTTATAGAAAGGGGTAGACTGCAGCTGCTGCTAGCTGCTGTGGCAAAGAATGCATGTTCATGGACCCCAAAACAAGAATAACTAAGCAGAGAAAAAAAGGTAGGACTGCTGGTACAGTGTTCAGGGTGGGTTCCAGCTGAGTATGTGCAAACACAATGCACAGAAATACTCATCAGTTTCTCACTGATGAAATGCCCCAGCCTGAGTCTTCATATATCATATCAGTGCAAAACTTCATCAAACGGGGGAACAGAGACAGGTAGGTCTTGTCAGGATTTACAAAAGACACAGGAATACAGCTAATATCCAATACAGCACTGCCTCTGTGTGCTTCATTTATTTTTCCTAAGACATTGTTCAAAAAGGTGCAGCCAGAGTCATCCATTTCATGGATTAAAAAAGTGAATCTTTTCCAAACTGCAATATTTTTTATTTCACATTGTCTTCAATCTCTAGTCTTCAATGTGCAGGGATAGTTGTCTGCCCTAAATCTCATGTACGTATGCATCATGACTTCTTCATAAAAGGACAGTAGAATGTTGAATAATATGTAAATTTTATGTTGTAATGAATTGGGTCCTAACATCTTTAAAGGTCAGACACCTGATATAATACATCATGTTCTTTAATATCAACTACAAAATAACTGTAATAAATTTTGCCAGTACCATATCCTCACACGCTGTTACCCACAAAGAAGCACCAAAGGAAATGTGTCATTTGTCAAAACATGTAGGGAAGGTGATGTGTGTACAAGTAATTTTAAAAGCATTGCTAAGGTTAGGCATAGTTATACAAGTTACAAGGTTGACTTTTCAGGGAAGCAGCACATTGTCAACAAGCCTGTTGCTTAAATTCCCAAGAAGATTCATAAAACCACAAGGCTATTTCTTTTACAGTGAATTCACCTCTAATGAAATGTCTGTGAATTAAAATTAGCTAGCAAAATCCAGACACATGGCAAATTGAAATTATTGCTGTTGATGTAGAGTTAGCAAAACACTAGTTGTTTTTAACTTAAAAACCAGTTTATTTTGTCACAAATTTAGTAAAGCCTATAAGAGCACTCTTTAGACCCAAAAGTTAAACATGTTTAAATACCTCATTGGAAAGGAAAATCATAGACTTATGTTTCAATTTAAGCACATCCTTAAATGTTTAATATAAAAGGTACTGAGCAGTTAAGTTCAATAGGCATTTCCTTAGCAGAATATCTCCTGGCAATACTGATGCTAACAGAAGGAGAGATAGACAAAAAAGTGAAATATACACAGATTTTGCATAATGTGGTGACTGTGCCCAAGATTCCTTGGGCACACTAGAGTGTAAAAAGGATAGGGCAAGCACACACACAAAAAAGTATGTAGCTCTCTGATAAACTTTGACAAAGTTCATATGTGATATGCATAATATCCAGCATAAACAAAACAGACAATTGGGGATACAAGCATCATAAAGTCACCCCAGGACAGCCACTTTACTCCTTCTTCACAGTCTGCACAGGTAGGCAGTAAAAACAAGCAGGACACATACTCAGTGCTTTCTTCTCTCACTCAGTTTGTGCCTACTGTTCCTGTCATTGAAATGTGAAGACAGAGAACCTGTTACAACCTATGTGAGTGGCCAAATCACCAAACTGTACTTTACAGAAATATTAAATCATGTGAAGTGTCCCTGACCTTCTAAAAGATAGGAAAAGGAAACTCAGGGTCCTGTCAGCACAAGAGAAGATGTATCCAAGCATAGGTAATGCCACTGACAAAATTTCAACACTTTACTAAAGGGAACTTCTATCTAGGTCAGTAAGTGTTTTGTTGTTGTTCTATGTTCCCCATTATCAGTTCTAACAATATGGCATTTGATCCTGGTCTTCCAGTATGCTCCTCCTCATATGGCTGCTCTTTATCCCACAGACACAGGGTTGGATTGAGATTCTGCTTCATGTTCACTCACTTAGATTTAGCCACATCCCATCCAGTAGCTGCTTGAGAGTTAGGTGTCCAAATTCCAGTGATAGCCAACAGAAAGATCCTTGATTCCTTTACATGTGTGGCAGCTTCTGGTACCACCTTCAGTCACTTGAAGCACCCCAGTGAACCTCATGGCACTGCTCCCAAAGGTCTCACCTGACACAGAACTGGGCATGTATGCACAGAGCAGGAATGGGCAGCTGACTACCCCGTGAGCTTAAACACCCAGCTCATCTGCACTGTAGGCCTAGGCATCTAGATAAGAGAGCTTTGAGGTGCTCTCACACTTACTTTGGTAAGACCTACTTAGCCAAGTAAGTTAAGTATCCAACCATCCACCATTTATAAATAATGGCCTCCAGAGAGATTGTCTGTTGCCGGGAACATCTAGAACTGTGAATGCCAGGCAGGGGTTGTGAATGAATAAGTTTCATTTCAGCCTAATGAACAACTGCTTTCTCATTATCCATAACATGAAGCCCTGACAAGAAGCTCTTTAACAACTAAACCTCAGAGGAATGAATATGGTGCTCTTTTTATGCATTTCTTTGTTGCCACTCATCATGTATTGTTACAGTTCATATTATTTCTCTTTTCTATGGAGTTATAGGCATGGTCAGTGATATAAAAATAGTTCCAGAAGAGAAAGCTTCCCTGAACAGGAAATCTAGAAGGGAAGTTCCCTTTTGGCCCTCTTGAATCACAAACAAATAGACCTGAACAGAAACAGCATGAGAAACAGGGAATAATCAATGAGATTCCAGTCTAAATATTTGGCAGATTATACTTATCTACCTTGCAAAAGTCTTTGGAAAATTACTGCTTAAGCCTGTGCAGCATTTTACAGGGGATGAAATGTGCAAATTGTTACTTTTATACATATTTCCTAAGATACATTCTTCCTTTGATACTAGCACATAACCATCATGTGTTAAAGAAATAAGATATTTCCCCATTAGTGTAAAACAGATGTATATTATAGGCTTAGCACCTGAAGAATATAATTTTAATTTTGCCATTTCATAAAGAAGCCTTAATTCATAAATGTTAATGACACTGGGGAGTAACAGTCTTTTCCCTAGAGAAAGATTAGACCTTATATCATTTTGTATATTATTGGACAGAGTTTCAACTCAGATTTTATTGTCATGTGCATCTGATGATTTTTTTATAGTTTATTCCATTATGTAAAATATTTTCCCTTACATGAAAATTTTAGATTTGAATATAGATGACATAAACATAATTTTTTAACCACTTAAACTATTTCTGTTAAGGCATCTCAATTCACTCTCAAAGAGTGTGCCTGTAGAACGCATTTTTTAGTTACTAGTGTTGTTTACCACAATGTGTGATGCACAATCTTCTAAAACTGTTTCCTACATTTTAAATTAATTCTAATATAGGTTTATCAGTTCCTTGTTATGGTGCAGAACTTATATTAAATTCTGTGATCCATAAAACCTTTTTTTGAATGACACATAGTTTAGTTTTTCATTTAGAGGCTATAAAAGTGTTCACAAAAGTTATGTTGGAAAAAAAATGATTGAAAGTGCTAAAACACTGTACAGAATATAAAATCCTTTCATAGACTTTTTATGACACATGAAACATGAGTCTTAAAGGTTTAATGTTACTGACTTTTATACAAGGCTTTTTAATTCTTGATTCCAGTTATGGTTCTGCAAATGAACTGTGACATTAAAAAGAATCAGGCTGGAACTGCCTTAGCTTTCTCTCTAGATGAGTTTCTCCTGGCCATGAAGGGTTCACATAATCTGCCCCACCCTGCCCACGTCTGGTTAGCACTAACTTGCTATAGCAGCAGCCAAGTGTAAATCCTGCACTGCATTAAATCTGCCTAACACAACACATCCTACTCAAATTTGTCATTTAGGTTAGGTGGGCTTATAAATTGTTAAGAAGGGTGAAGTGTTACTTAATTTCCCTTTCTCTTAATATTTAATAGTGTGCTACAACAATTGGGCACGTGATTTAATTGACTGAATACAGAACCAGCACTGATATATACCCAAATAAAGAGAGACAAAGCCAGTTACTGCATTATTTGCATAGGGGTGAAGAAGCTCATAGTAGTGGGACCTGTAGAGGAACAGGTTCTTACACCTCCTAACAGCTAAAGGAACCCAATTATTCACACATGGACCACTCTCCCAGCTCAGCAGATTTCTAGGACTCTCCAGAGTAGTGTCACCCATTCTCTGTGCCCTTTCTGGGGGACTCTATCTCTAGAATACAATTGTATGTGATACGTTCTCAGCCAAACGTAGCCAGGCACAGCTGGAGGGCTTCCCCAGCACACCAAGTGGCCTGCAGTACATGCACCACACCAGGGACTACTCATGGAGAGGGAACTGCAGTCTGCTTGCTCTCCTAGAACCAGCTCTGTACCTTGGATAATCCCATTTTGCTTGAAGGGCAGACCGGCTGCATGGCCCCAAGGATTTAGGGAGGCCTGAGAATGACTGAACCCTGGTTTTCTTTCACCTGGACAGTTGCAGCTGCCTGCTTCAACAGGTTTATCTGAGCCAGTTTTCTATACAATCAACAGAAAGAAAAAGGATGTGACTTACCCCATCTTGAAGTATCTTAGAATGTCTACCATTAGAAATGCCTATTTCTCTCCTACAAAAACAGCTAGGATGCAGATTTACATATTGGATCTTGGCCTTTGAGTCACTGACAGCAGCCAGTTGAGAGAATGCTGAAGTAGCCAACTGCGCCATGCAAGGGCTGTGTCTTGCAATTATCCCCTACTGTTTGCATCTGTACAGCTAAAATTCCTTTATTTCCAAACACAATAGCCCTGTTTCTACTCCTTACTGAGAAGAGCCATCAGCTCATGCAGAATTCTGCCCAGCTATCATTAAAGATACACATAAGAGCCCAAGTTGTTGTGGCTCCTTATTTGCTACAACTTAGTTGGACAAGATGGGTGATTCTGGGCTGTGCTTAAGGCCAGGCCACAAAACTGTTTATTTGTTTACTTGTACAGGTACGGTCAAAAACTGGAGGTGAAGAGAGCCTTTAGCTTGCTAGCAGGTGCAAATGCAATATTATCAGTAGATGAAATGATTGGCTGGGACTAAGTACCAAATGATTTTGGAACTTGATGGAATCAAAATATTTGCTGTAGATTCTTGTTCATGCTTGCTTTATTACAAAATTATTATAGCTGCAGTATGCACACTTAACAAATTTCAGAGTATGCCATGTTATAAATTATTGAAAGGGAAAGTCACTATCCTCTACAGGGTTCAAAAACCCCAATAAAAGTTTTCTGCCTTTTTTTTTCTTTTAAAATCCAATTACCAAGTGGCAAAAACACATTTACAGCAAAAATTAATAGTGCATGATTGTGAAGCAACAATCTAGTTCATGAGCACTCTGTCCAGCAAATGTTATGAACAGTGTGATTCAGCTGCTGATGAAGAAAAATTCAATGCTGTTACCACAGTACATTGATCTATTCTGAACTAATTTCATAATTCCGGGGTTTGCATTGGTTGCTCTTGAAGATTTGACAAGCATATTAAGGGCAGACAGAAAAAAATTTGTATATTGTACATTGACATTAGCATCCAAACTTTGTTTTCATTTTACTTTTTTTAAGGTTTTTTATTTAGATTTCATCTAAAGAACATGTTTGAGTTGTGTTTATTGGAAGACATTATCTTTACAGTGTGAAGGAGAAGAAAAGAAAAATAAAGCTGTAAAGTGCCATGAAAAGCTGTCTGCTACAAGAGCAGTATTTCTCTCCTGACAGAAAAGCTCCATGTTCTTTTTTCAAAACCCCTCACTAAACTCAGAAACATTGATCCAGACATTTCTATTGCTTCCTTGCTCCACAGGTTGATTACACACCTCACAAAAACTCAGACCTGCTGTAAATTTTTGAACGAGAGAAAGCATACCACTTATCCACACCCCAGCAGGATGGCATTTTCACTTTCCTTATAGCTTCCCCACCCACCATTTCCATTCAGTCTCAGGACAGATTAAAGTATTAAGTTATGTTAAGACGTAATGTAATGTAATGTAATGTAAATACAAATTAGAAGTAAGGTCTTGCTCTCAAATATCTGTAAAAGCAATCCAGTAATTAGAAGAGTCTTTTTTCATGATGTATCACAAAAAGTGAAAAAAATTGTGCTGAAAGAACCAAGGTCAAAATCTGGGAATTTTTAAGGGGGTTTTTTTGTGTGTGTGTGCTTGGATAAAAGTTCCAGTGCCCAATTTCAAGTGGAGGTATACTGGGGAAGGGGGTCATTTTCTTACAGTGAGTCATCTTACAGTCTCAGGTCTCTCTTTTCTCCTTGCTTTTTCTTCAGGACTTCTCCACTTCAGTACAGCCTTTTGGAGTTTCTCTCTGTAAACTGTCCATTTAGTCAGAAGGAACTCATACTCAAAGCTTTCTTTTTCTTTGTTCTCAATGTTGTTCTAACACATGACTTCTGAGTTGAGGAAACATATTTTCTCAACTATTTTGAGGAAGGGAAGGTTAGAAATGAAAATAGCACCTAGACATGCACCATCTCTTGGGCAAATGTTTTTGCAAAAGCAACAAGGCATCTTTTGCCTCAAAAAATCCAAAATATCAGAATCAAAATAATTGTAATCACAGTTAAAAATATTGAAAGCAATTGTAACCAACTAGACTATATGAGAGAGGCTGGAGTAAGACTAAAGACATTTTCTTAAGCTATTTAATTAAGGTAGTAATATGGTATAGGAGGAAGAGTGAAAAGATGAAGAATTACAAGATAGAAAAGAATTTTTTATAGGAAGAAGTGAGTTAATTTAATTCCTTGCAAAAATTCAGGAAAGGTACCTAGCTTGGATGAATGCTGAAAATAAACACAGAAGGAGTGCCACAAGGATGTAAAGCAGAGCAAGAGGGAAAAAATATTGAAGTAGGAATAACAGCACTAGTAAGGAAAGCAAAGCTAGAAGGAATGACACGAGTTATTAAGTATAGTTTTTTGCTATACCAGTGTAGGTACTTACTACTGGCTCCCAAGCTTTCAGAATTCACTTTCTTTTTGTGTTTTTTTCCTTGAAAAATTCTTTTACCTCTTCTTTACATTTTCTGCTTGTCCCTAAAATGCTTTTCAAGATATATAATCTTTTCTCTTACATTGGATTGTTTTTCTAGATGTCTCCTCACTTTCTTTGCATAGAAACATATATTTTTAAATAAAGGAAATTCCAGGTCTCCTGTAGATATGACTATCTAAATCCACATGTAAGTGACTTCATTACCTTACTTGAAATTATTAATTCATCCTTTTTTACTATTATTAAGATACCCAGCAACAGATATACTTAAGCTTTGTTTTTCCATTGAATTCAAATTGAGTCAAGGTTGGTTGCTTGATCCAAGACCAGCTCTTCTATTTTTATGTGAAAGAAAGTCTAATCCAGCAGTGTCTCTTAGTTCAGGAAGAGTTGGGGAAAAGTTTGCTGGATGTGTATCACTGCATGTAAATTTCTAGGCACTTGCTGCTGTTTCTGTTGGGACCAGGCTAATGGGAATTCTGCTTGAGTGTGATAAAGTCGTTCTTATATTGTTATTAGCACCACTTAATCTAGTACAGCTTGGCTTTCCTCTACAGTGGGAAAAAAACTAACTCATACTGACTGATTTTCTAAGAGTTTTCTTCTCTCTTACTGCAATAGAGGATTGCACACAACTCAAAACAGAAGAAACACATTTATAGCTGACTCCTAGTGCTAGACCAGGACTTCCTTTGTTTTTTTATGACTCTGGGTCAGATTCTTTCTTTTCCCTGGAAGCACTCTCTCCTGGGATCTGTAAAGACATATGCTTCATGTGGGAGGCTGGACAGGAGGGTCACAGCTGTGGGGACCAGCCAACAGAGACCAATAATTTCTTTGCCTGGACTGTGTACCATTCACTCTGCCTCCTCAATACGGATTTTTTTTCTAGATGGTATTTTAACTTACACGTATCATTTTAAATGCTTTAAAAAACCCCACAAATATATTATTAAATATGTAGCCTGTGAAAAGCTGCCCTTGACCGGTAGGATTTGAATCTTGTCCATGGTGTTGAGCTATTCTGCCTGCAGAGGGAATTAAATTAATGTCAAAGTCTCCTGGCCAATACATATCTACATCCACAAAATGGAAAGCATCTTGATTCTTGCAATAGTGGCACTGAGCTGACTAAAATAATATCCTTTTCACTGCCATTATACTAACACAATATAATTGGGGAATTGTTAGTGTCCCTATATTTAATTTTAGTGCCTCGGCAAATGATCCTAATAGCCTAATGGCTAGATGCTGCTGTTGCTAATGCTGTTCAATTGACTAGGTTTCAAAGTGTATCAATGAGTCTTTTAAGTATCCACTAGAGCTGTAAGGTTTCAGATTACAGCTCTTAAACTATATGTGATCTCTAATGAAAAAAGGGGAAAAGAAGGAATTGATAAAGCAAGCTAAGGCAGCAAAGTCAGCAAAAACTGTGCAGGCGATCTAACCACTCTACAACCGGGTGAGCACAGAAATTACATTTGGTCACAAAATAATGCACCTGGGAAAGTAAGAAACAATGCAAATAATAATCCATTTTTTAATAATTACATCTTAGCTATGCCACAATGATGATTTTTTTTCATAGACTATAAGTATAATCAGGGGATTTGTAAACAAAAAAAATTGCCTTGTAACTTTTTATGAAAATTATTTGCATATCTAGTATTGATCGTGATTTGTGCATGTTAAAACAAATCTCCTTGGGTAAAATATTCTTAAAGTCAATAATATGCTGTAATCTCATGTGACACTAATAAAATAACACAAATGACAATTCATTTTTGTTTACTTGTCTCCTCTTTAATGGATTGATAAATTTTGTTAAAAAAGCCCAACAACTAGATATTGGTGCATAGTAGGCATATTTCTAAAACAGTTCTGATTGATTTTTTGAGTCATTTCTGAAGAAACAATCAATCTCGAGAATTCTTTCCTCAAACATATTTTAATGGCTGTTGATGTATGTTGTGCATTTCCCAAACACCAAAAATGCTGTGCTGAACGTCTCAATCCAGCAAAAACTTTACATTTGCCTCCCCCAAGCATCTGATTCCTTCAAACATACAAGCAGCTCCAGTGAGGCACAGCTGATTTCACAGATTTCAAGCTAAGCATATGTGTTTGCAGATTCTAGGCTAAAAGAAGCTGAGATGTCACACAAAACAATTCTGTCATAATCAGAGTTTATCTGTCTGCAATGCCAGCTGTATTTATTTCAAATTACCCCAAATTAAAATTGCAGCTATTACCATTCCTCAAGAAGCTGTACTTTGCAGCTTCTCAGGAAGAGAATAGGAAATGGTGAAAGTGTTGTCACAATAGCGCTAAGAACTACAAGTATTCACTGAGACAAAATGAGCAAACGTGAAACTATTCTTCTGCCAAAGACAATATTCCATCTCCTCAGTTATGGGAGAGAGAGGGAGGGAAAAAATAAGCTCATTTACTCCACCTCTACAAACTGCTAAAAGGAAGCAGAGTTTCAAGGTGTTGCGATGCCTTTGAATTTTGTAGGTATGGGCAAATATTTTTGCAGGAGTAATCTTAGCAATCTCAGCTGATATTTTGATGTTCACATAACAGAGCTAAGAGCTCACTACACAGACAGAAAAATAAAGCCTGAATGGGGAAATGCCACCAACCTATCTTCAGAGTGGAGGTGGATTTGGAAGAGTTCACTGGACCAGAATGCAAAGTGCTGTTGGCTCCAGTAAAAACATTCACAGATCCAATCTGTGGATAAACTTGTTGCCCTTTTGCACTGACAACTCCTGACACTTGGTTTCCTATGACTGTATTTGGATGTCCTTACTCCCCAGTTACACAGAATCAGGTGTAACTCAATAGGACTGAAATGAAAATGAGCTAAACAAAGCCAAACTGCTTCCTCTTTTAAAAAGAGCCTCCTGGAGTTTTTTTTCCTTTTTCATTATTTTTTTGATTCTAAGAAAAGTCTCTGCCTTATAGATTTTTTGGTCCAGAAAGGATATTGTCAATGTGTGGTAATTTTTTAATAAAAAACAGGAATTGCTGCAAATAAACAAGTCATTTATTACAAAATCAGAGTATGGCCATTTATTTTAGTTTATTGGTTACGAAGTAATTTAAGAAATTCTTCCTTGTCAACAAAACCAGAGGAAAAAAAATTGTGTTAAGCCATATCAATTTAATAAATTACATATCCTGAAAATTCTGGTTTAAACCAGTTAAATTCTCTGGCTAAACAAGTTTTCAGTGTTGCTACTCTGTTGTGTAAAGATCTGCTCCAGAGACAGGTTAACCTTTATGCTTTCTGCTATCTGTAGGTATGCATTGGCTGAAATACCTTCCTACCTCTTCCTGACTCAATTTAAGGAAACAGATTACTTGAATTACGTTACCTATTAAGTCCTTTGCTTTGCTTTTGCCTTAAACAGCCCCACTTCTAGTCCTAAGCTCCTAGAAATTCCATCCGGCCCCCCACTGTTCCTTAAAACAAACACTGCCTCTTTTATTATTTGCAGTCCTACCATCTCTCTGTGGAAACAAAAGGGCAGATTGTCTGCTGCAGGAGACACCTGGAAAGTGCACAAAGTACAAAGGCCAGAATTCAAAGGAGCTCCCAGTGTATTCAACAAGCAATTACTTCTGCTTCTGATGGGAGACTGTCATCTTCAAACACGAGGCATTCTTCAGAAAGATTAGTCCAAATTACATTTTATTACATCGGCCTTCTTGGACGGCCTAAACTTCATCTCGTTCTTATTCTAATGGAATTCAATCAAGGGTATTAATATATTGTTTATGACATGTTTGGAGTTCTTGTGTTATCAGCACACATTCATGAGAGGAGCTTCAAACAGTATCAGATAACAGTGAGCTGGATGTTGGATGTTGTACAGCACAGGGGATTTTATCATCTTGTTGAACCAGTGGCAGTGATTAAATTAAACTGTCTGAACAAAGCTTTTGCATGTCAGGCTGTTGAATGGCAAAATGAAAGAGTGACACACTTCAAAGATCAAGGAGAGAGAGAGAGCTGAAAAATCATACTTACGTAACTTCTTATTTAATATACTGATTAACTGAACCATTGGCTGCCTGAGCTTGTACTAAACAATAACCAGAACAAAATATTTTATGCATCCAAGCATCAATATACTACATATGAATGCCAAGGTGCATACAAAGTTTTTGTGTTGTTGTTCTCTCATCTCTGCGAGCACCACACTGAACCTTACTGGTTTTTCCCTTCCATACTTTCAAAAAATTTCCAGAAGAAATGATTTACACTAGTTTCTGTTACAGCCTGCTTTCCATGTTTGTGGGGTCCAAAGGTAAAATTCTTCTCTGAATGTATGATACCAATATGCATAATTTCACAGACACCAGAAGGACATAAAAAGTGACAGTTTGTGGGCATAAAAAGTGTTCAGTAAAGGAAGGGCTAAAATATCTAGACCCTAGGCTCTTGAAATGCATTATGGTAAATAACTTATGTCCTCTATTCATATAATTTAGAAGAAAAAGAAACAATAAAAAAGTAAAAAAGTGCTAATATGGAAAGACTGGTTGAAAGAGAAGTAAAGAAATTAAGAACCTACTATTGTCCCAGACTGTCTAGTTTCTGAAAGTAATGACTTTAGACAAATTTTGTTTGTATATGGGAGAGCTTTTAATGTGTGCAGCATGATTTACAGTTTAGCATACAGATTGCTGATATTTTTGGTATGAGCTCAGATATCTTCCTCCTGCCAAATCTTGTATAAAAAAAATCCTGCCAGCATTTCATCTATTACACTGCAATCTCCATAAAAAATGGCTTTCTTCTGAAATCTCGAATAAGAGAGTCCTAGATTTAAAATAAATAGGCTGAACCAAAAGGCAATTTCTGTAGCAAGTTTAGTTGAATCTTCATCGAGGATGGATTATTGGTTAGGTATTCATTTTTTAAAATATTCATTGCTAGCATAAGTCAAATTTTAAGAAACATCAGAATGATTTTCTTTCAATTATCTGAGAACCCAGAATAGGTCTTGACCTTGTGCACGCTTAACATAATAGGAACTATCATTTCTTATCAATATTAATTTCATCTGATTACTTTACTTTGCACATTTAAACAAGCTTTAGTATGTTTTCTGCATAAATAAATAAATTTCCTTTATTTATACAGCAAGATTAATTTGTTTTCTTGGGCAAAAAATAAAAGCATCCTTACTTTTGTCAGAGCTGTGGCTTGAAAAACATCTTCAAAACTTCCAGTGTTTTTGTTTGATAGTAATATTCTTCCTTCTTGTAGAGCCACAGTGCAATGACATCCATTAACATTCAAAACTAGAGAACACTTTCAAATTCAAATCCACTTGAGATGGTACAGTAACAGAAATGGAGCCTGAGGGAAACAATTTTGAGAATAAACAGAGGACCAGCCCATTAGAATATTCCACTGTGTATATCAGTTTTTCTAATTGGTGGTACATATGTGTGTATACATGTTTGTACTTCATTGCAGCTCTATGAATAAATCAAGGTTTAATATTTATGGCAAATAGGCTAAATATTAGAAGTTTCAGTGCACTACAGTGTTTATAGCACAAAGACACCTAATTATCTGGTGTAGATTTAAATATATGTATATGTGTGTGTGTGTACTTCTTCAAGAAAAAACCAGAGCAACTTTCCAGAGATACTTGTTTATGTTAGGCATTTGAGGAATTACAACCTATGATTTACTACATGTAGAATTTTTTTTCTTTCTCTTTTTTCATCATTAAATAGCACTGTATATGAAAAAACTTAATAGCCAAATAATATAAAAGGTTCTACTTGGCAAAGACAATTGCTTAATTTTCTTTGCAAAAAGTAAATATTACATATTAGTGACTTTTGAGGCATGAAGAATCTAACTAAAATAATTGAAACTATTTTACTAAATAGCATGTCTGTTTTACTATTTACCCAATATTTTGATTTTTTTTTACAAATAATTATATTTAAAATGCCTATATATCTGAAATCCCTATAAAAATGCTGGCTTTAGTATCACACAAGTACCTAACTTTGCTGAGATGAGAAACATTATAGTAGAAGGAATCAAGGAAGCTCTTTGGTTTAATTTCAGTTCTGCTACTAGAGAAAGCCAAAAAAATTGGTCTCATTATTCATGTGCATATTCATGTAAGACAAGGAGAGTGTGACCCAGGTTGTTCACCAAGTTACTACATCCCTCTGTGCTGCAGGTTTTTTCAATCTATAGACTAGAATAAAAAATGTGTAGTAGAATGTACACAGGTAACATATCTTTCATTGTGTCTAAGCATCTGTACACACATATATACGGTGCTTTGAGGCTTTATTCTTTTGATGCCTAATAGAGGTGTAACTCACTAGTAAGGAGGGTGTAAGCACTGAATAGTTGTCAGATTATAACAATAGTTTCAAATTTCCCCTGGTGTCTTTTAGTTACTATGTGATTTACTGACACTTTTCAAATAAGACAGCTTTCAGACATTTGTAGTATGAGGCCCTCAGCATGTAGACATTTATTCATACAACCAGTTGGACTGCACTCAGCTAAAATACTATATGACTAATGGTAATTGTGTCTCCAAGAATGAAATTCATCTGATCAATAATAAAAGGCTGTATCTAATTTAATCTAGATAATTAGCAAATTAATATAATTTGATTTATCCACAAAACAAGTCAGACTGGGCCCCAAAATTGCATCTGTCCATCAACAAACAACATGCCTAAGGCAACCAGCTCAGTAGTAGACCTCATTAAGGCAAATGTGAAGGTAGACAAGGTGAATCTTCAAGCTAAATATCTGCAGTCAGGTTATAGCATGTGGGAAGCAGGTCTCCATCATAAACTATTCAAGTGCATGGGAATTCTATTGTAGCTTGTAAAGGAAATATAAATATATTCAATACAGGATTGCAACCCAAAGCAGAAACTAGATGAGTGCTTTCATGGGCTATATAGGTATGAAAGAGTACAGTAACACTGTGAGACATATGTTCTTCAGCATTAACTTTTATTAAATAGGTGCATTTCAAATAATTGTAGTTTTAAAAATTATCTTCTCAACAGCAAAATTCACACAGTGTTCCTAGACCTAAAATAGAACAGTGTTGTGCTTTGGTGGTATTATTCCCCATGGAAATGTGTCAGGAAAAATGATATCTAGTCGTCATTTCCTGTATTGCTAAAGACTTCCAAACCCTGGATACAGTCTGGGGAAAGCTGCTTGTGAATTCCTTTCCTTAGCATGCTATTCCCTACAAAGTCATGCAGACACAGGCTTGAACAGTTCCATATCACATGTTGAAGGTAAAACCTGCAAAGTGTGGAGTCCTGTTTGTCCAGTAAAAGCCTCATTTAGAAAAGAACTTTATAGCATGACTTTCTGCAGCTGGAGGGCACATTATGTCAACTAGAATGCCTCAGGAGTACATTCCCATTCCTAATAGCTAGGAATATATTAATTATTCTTAAGCATGGCTATTAGAAGTGTTAGCACATCAATACAAAGCAAAGAAAAAGGTGGTTTATAGTGTGCGAAAGGTGCAAGGCAATATTTTGCTGCTTAAACTATATGCTTGCATTAATATTTGTGGTCAGAATCCATCATCACGCACCAGTGCATGCCAGGTCGTGTAGGAAGGCAGCACTGCTCTGATTGGCAGCCATAGCATGGATCAAAAGACCAGAGTGATATGCTAATTTGGTTTAAGATGAATAAGCATGTCAGCCGCAGCATTTATGTAAAACAGAACTTGTGAAGTTTTGCAATCAGGTAGACACCAGAGAGGAATTACAATAATCCACATGGAAGTGACAGAAGTACTGCATGGATTAACATTTCAGCTGTGGCCTGAGAAAATATTATCCCTAACCCAGCAAGAGCAGGCACATAAGTGAGTAAAAGGTGTAGTGAGGATGGCATGTAAATGACTGCTGAAAAACACAAAGAGTAAGGTGACTATGATAAATTGTGACAAGGGATACAAGGAAAAAATATAAAAAGTATGTCTACAGACAACTCAAGGAATCCATTGAAGTATTTACATGTGTTTTTTATGTCCATAGTATGTGAAACACCTTTGTACCTTTATCTGAAGGCCCTTACTCATCATTGCATTTAAACCGGCAATTTGACATACATCCAGGAGAGCTAGAAAACTCCAGCCAGTGCCTGGCAGGAGAGAGGACAACCCCGACTACATGCCCCACAGGGCTGCAAAAGGTGTTAGCTCCTGAAATGGTCCTGAGGGGAATTTTCTGTTTCATATATGGTTCAATACAGTGTTCTAACAACAGTGCTTATTTCTTTGCAGAAAGATTGCCATCAGCTAAAGGAGATGCAGCAAAATCACTGGTGTGCAACACGGCCACCTACTTAGAGGTGGAAAGTCACAGTGACAGTGTGGTAAGCCAATGAACTTGGATTGAAGTGGCTATGAATAACCTTACAGAAGTGATTAAAGTATTTGTTTAACATTCCACCTGAAATGTTTGCACTCTAGGAAACACTTGTACAAGACTGGCAGCTCTGGTTAGGCCTCCCACCTTAAAGTGAGAGAAATGGTACTCTGTGATGCTTAGAGGGCATGTATTTTGGACATGACTTTAAAACACAAAGCTTATGTTAAATGTATATACTGATGTTCCTGTGCTTCACTTTGTATGAATAAAGATTTGCTGAGTGTTGATAAATCAAATTATATTTCCCCCCAGTGAATTACTGTCCATGGTGGACATGGTGTGAGTCTACTTTAAAACATATATATGTGTGTATATATATATATATATACATATAAAATACAAAGATTATGCTTTTTGATAAATATGGCTATAATTCCGTTTTGCTTATCTGGGATAGGTTGCACTTGCACAAGTGTTTTATGGGGACATTCCCCATGAAACTGGTTATCCTTATTCTATTGAATGCAATCAGGTATTTTAATTAAGAAAAGTATTGCACATTCAGTGTCAAGTGGTTCAGTGGTGTTTAACCATATGCTAAATAAGTGTCAAATATGAGGCTTCACACTTTGAATATGTATGTTACAAACTAAAGATTAAGCATGTACAAGTACATTCACATATACATAACCAGGCATAATCCTTGTATTGAGAAGCAGATGAACATATAAGGCTTAAGTAGGACCTAAAAAAAAGTAAGCTGGATTCAGAGCTTTACTAAAAATGAAAATAGTTTTATAGGAAATATGCAATCCAAACCCATCAAAGTAGCATGTATATCTGCAAAGGTATTCAATATATTACCAATATATTGGTTTTTTACTACAATTAGTACTTTTATAAGCAAACGAGTGTAGGAGATGAATGAGTTCATTACTCAGCCTCATAATTTTTTGGTCACAGTCATTGTCAGTCCTCTGTCTTGCCACTCTTCTCTGGGTGTCAGATTTGAAATTGGCTTATGAAGTTTTTCAGACCTTCATTGGAAGCTGCATGCATAACATTTAAGTAAGTTTATCACTCCCGTTTCTTCTTGATTTTGATAATGAAACATTACAAAAGTCCCTACCATTCTGTCTCACTCAGAGAATCAAATAACAGAATGTTTTCCTTCACGTTTTTGTGGCTCGGGACACTTTAAATGTTGCTAGGCTGTGTAGGAGCTGCCTAAGCTTCTCACTCTCCAAAGGACAACTCTTACTTTCAAAGAACATTTTGTACAATTGAAGAACGTCATAGTCTTGGCCACCACTTAGGCCACTTGTGAGGTTTGTAGTCTGTATTATGTTTAGCTTGTTCATAGGCAAAACCTTTAGGCTATCACAAAGCCTGTGGAAAAATATTTAGCTTGTGTTTGATTTTGGCTGGGCTACTGTAAGGGAAAAATAAACAAATAACAGCTAAGTACATCTTTCAAGGCCTATTTTTATGTAGCCTCCTCTAAGACAAAAGAATCAACAAGACACTTGCAACAGTGCCATCTGGTGACTCCAACACAGTTAGCCCTAAAACAGGATTCATTTGCAACAGCTACAAGTTTGCATCAAAAAGATACCCATAGTAATCAGGAAGGCCTGAATTTTCACTTTAACCAGTAAAAAAAAAAAAATTGGACATACTTGGACACTGTCTGTGGTCAGAGAAGTGCGCTGTCTACTTTCTATATTTACAAACAGCAGCTAAAAGAGTAAGACGTACAAAATTGTAGAACACAGAAATATTTAAAAAATACATCATAGATTAATATACTCATGTTTGGAACTACAAAAGAGCTATTTATGCACAGTTAAGGAAAATAGTGGGATTAAGGAAAGAAGCAAAAGATCATGAGTCTAATGTTCTGTATTTAAAACTCTGGAGAAATTAGATAATTCTTGAATTAGTACTTACATTGTACCATTCTTTTGAAAAGGAAACTGTGATGACCCAGGTAACTTAAAACCAGTAAGCATCACATAAAAGCCAGGGAAAATTAATGGAAAAGCTAATAAGATGATGTGGGATTCAATTAATACAAAATTGAAGGAATGAATGTAATTAATGATGGTCAACATGGTTTTGTAGAAAATAGGTCTTGTTAAATAAAACTTACTTCATTCTTTGATGGGATTATTAATTTGGTTTATAATCAAGTCACTATCTGTAATTGCATGCTTTTGGACTTTCATGGGAGTTCTGACTTTAGAAAACATGACAGCTTTTTATTTTTTTAATGACTTACACAGTCTCAATAAAAACTCCTTTCATGGGATTCTGGATTGGATAAATCTTCCAAATATCAGTACTTAAAAGCAAAGACAATGTTGAGACTTGATTTTAATAAGGAAAGAGCATATAAACAAGCACACATTGTGGCCTTATTATATAATTCAAGATCACACACAAGCAGGAGCAACCATCCTGATTTTTGCAGGGTGCTACGAGGTTCTGTAGCTGAGCTGATGCTTTCTCACCGATAACCTGGAACTAAATGACAAAATTTTGGCTGATATGATTTTTAGTTTACAAAAAAGCTGGTGGGGTGGTAAATGTAAAGAAAAGGCAGACAGAAAGAGGGCTTTGAACTGTTCAGTAAGGTGGGCCAATTCGAACAAAAGGCATTTTAATGCACATATATGAAAAGGTAAGGAACTGGCAACAAGTTGGGCCATCCTTGAAAAGGGGAGGACCAACTTCTGTGAAACAGTAACTCCAGAAAGGACTTAAGGGGCTGCTGAGGAAGCATTAAACAAAAGGAATTGTGAGTGTGATATTAGAGCAAATCAGATCAATCTTATCTCCACACACCACAGGTGAGATTGCTATCAGACTGAAGGGAAGGGGAAAACCCCACAGGTTGCAAAGAAGACCAGAATGAGTACTGGAAAGAAAAATGTTTTACAGAAAGAAAAAAACCCTTTCAATTTATCAAAAGGAAAATAGAATGGTGACTTGATTATAATAGCTCCCTCAGGAGAAAATCCCACACACTAGCGGGTTCTTTAGTTAAGAAGGAAAAAGTACAACAAGGAGCTGTACTGAGCTCGAGCCAGATAAATTAAAACAAGAAATAAGGCACACAAAGTTTAACAGAGGAGATGATTAACTGTGGAACAAACCAACAAAGGAATCAGTGGATACACTATCTCTATTAATGTCTTCAACTAAAGAACAAATGTCTTGTTGGATATGCTTTATCTAAACACAAGTTATTGAACTCAATTGAGAGGTTGTTGGGTGAAATTCAAAGGCTTGTGAAATACAGGAAGTCAGAGTAGGTGATCTAATGGGAATATTTGCAAAGACTAATCTTAGCCTCAGGACACTAGTCTCCTTGGGTTACCTTTTCGGTCAATAGAGAGTTTCCTTTAGAGAGCAATTCAGAATAACTTTAGTGCTCTCTTTGCCCCTCTCCACTGAGAGCTTCCCTCTCTCCACTGACTGCCGAGAAAAACAGTGGTTAAAGGATATTTCAAATAATCTGGGGTTTGTTTTTCTTTTTCTACAAATATACCACCACCATAAAGCATAAAATTGCAATTTTATTAAATATTTGGGAAAGGGCTTAGTGGGTGTGGGGAGTACTGAGACCAAAATAGAGACAGCTCTCTTTTCACTCATTAACCCTTGATAAACTAATCCGATTATACCAGGAGCTACACCTTGTTCCTGAAAGATTATCATCTATGGAGAGAGGCTGAAGATTAATATGGTACTTCTATCCTACCTCCTTAAATATCCTACTTTAGGAAATCTCCATCCTACCTCCATTCCCCTCTCATTTTGAGGGGAGAAGAAAGAGATTCAGAAACATTCGGTGGACAGAAATTACCTCCTAACCAGAAGGCAGGTGGGCATATTCATCCTGCTTCTACCTTCTTTTTCACTGCTGGAAATGGTAGGAGTTGTCTTAATTCTTATGTAATCTACCACAACTTGACTATTTATTTGGTGTTTATTTTAAACTGTGATGCTGCTGTGGTATGGGTACATCCACTGGTATATCCTCAGTGGGGGAGGTAAATCTTCCTAGACTAGTTAGTCTGTGGCACCATTACCTTGAGAGTGCCTTCTTGTCTTAAACACTGCAGTTTGCTGTTTAACTGCCACAAAGTACTTAAACACAGAAACCAAGAAAAGCCAAAGTGGCTAAAAACTACCGTGGATCACAGAACTTCCTTCAGTGCAGTTTCTAAGACAGTTTGTGTAAATTTTATTACTCTGAATGAAAGGGAAAAGATGCCACTACCCATTTGCCATGCTGAAAACTCGCTCTTCTGTAGCCATTTTACTGCTGCTATATCACTTCTTAGTGAAATTGAAATACAAAAAATACAAAATGTTAAGTCCTTAAACCTCAATTCTCTCTCTTGTGAGCCAAAGTCATGCAATCAATAGCACACTTTTTTTATTCTTCCTTCTACTATTCAAACTGTTTTTAAAATAAATCAAAAGGTTAAATTGCACCAGTCCTTCATTAAACTGGAAATTGATCCTAAAATACTCTTTATTAGAATCCATATAAAACTAATAGAGGGATATTTTACAACTCTGCAGCAGTGGTTGCAAATATTTGCCTGCCATCTAGTGGATTATGCAAGAGTTTCCAGTAATACTTCTATTTATTCTCCTACTTTGTGTTTTACAAATATTGGAAGGGCTTAAAAAAATTACTGACATATACATGAAGAGAATGTATGATAACACTATCCTCTTAATGAAATTGTTAATCAGAAAGCTTTAATTGTTGCACAGACAAAATAGTAATGTTTGTGGATATCAAGGCATGTGACAAATCAGGTTCTGTCTGCTGATCATCCCAGATGCTGGGACAGATAAAGGCAAGTAAGTTGAAATTAGGGCAAAGCACTGCCTGTGGTTTTTCCCCTACATATTTTTTGCTAAAACTAAAAACAGATGCCAAATGTGACTTGGACACATCACAATACAGTAACAGCAAAACAGAAATAGAAGATGTATCTTAGAAGACTGAAAGATATGTCTGATACTTATGTGATCTCTCTACAAACAACATTGGTATATATATACCATTGCATTGGATACCTACACTGCACAATAGAACATTCTAAAAGTATTTTAGGGATACCTAAATAAAGAAGTTTGTGCACCAAGCTGGACACAGAGCAGATTTGAGCATGCAGGATATTGCACAACTCCACTTTCTCAGACAGTTGTGCACATGATGACCAATCAAAACAGTTCTATCAAAACCATTTCCAGCAGAAAAGTCAGTCTCCAAGAAAACTACTATTGAGTAGTGCCTGGTTATCTTGAGGAAATATTGTAGAAATGACTGCTGAGAAATTGGAAAACATTGAAGCCTGACCCTCTCTAATGAGAGAATTAAAACTGAGGGGAGAGCAGAGAGGAAAATAATGAATTGTGGCAGATCTAGTTGTCATAAAACCCAACTCACAGAAGATAAATGGAAGCACAAGACATAGAATGACAAATTATAAAACTACACTGAAGGAAACCTCTATTTTAATTATTATTTTTTAATATTTAGATTAAGTAAAACAACATATTTTAACTAGAGTGTCCTCCCATGTGAAAACTAAAGGATTTTCCCAAACATAATCATGCCTTTATTTCCCCCATCCAGCCACAGCTAAGATGAAAAGGACCATATTCCCTGTGGATTCATGTGCTCTATTGCTATTTTCACTAACTTTCATAAAACTTCACAGAGTCAATGCCGAATCTGGCCCAACACGTCTACAAATGGAACAGCTGCTGTGAAGTCATCTAACCAGAGCAGACAGCCACTGGTGGACAAAAACTGGTGGCATTATTACTGATACCATGCTTACAAGTGAAATGCATAACCTGAAATACCATGCTAAAAATGCAGGCCAGATTATCAGTCTGTTTATGCACCAGACTTATTTTTCAGCCTTCAATGAGTGCAATCATCATGGCATGTAAGAATAAGCAGCTGTGCATGTACCTTGAGTTGTTCCTGTGCCTGCAACAGATTTTACCTGAAGTGAAGTTAAACAAAGCATTCCTTTTTGAATTAGAAAAGCATTTGCTCTGAGAAGAGCCTGAGGTTTTGTTCAGTCTGTATTTCTGTATAATATTGTCTGTGTATTACACAATTCAAAGTATATCCTGAATTCTGCTTAAGAGAATAGCAAGGCTACTCTTTACATGTCCTAGGAAATGATTGCTCATATGTTTTTGTATCTTTACTTGAAAATGTGCAAGACCAGTGTACGATTCTTCTTTAAATCCCTCACTGAATCTTATATATACCAGAGCATTGTATTTGCAAATTTTAAATATTTTTCCTTAACACTGATCTTGCAGCACTTATGTACAATTTAGTTTCAGTATTTATGTGCATATTATTTTAAAATCCTGGGGTTTTCACAGTTGTGAATCACAAACAGTAAATAACTACCTGCTGCTTCCTATAGGCTTTGAATTCAATACAAGTTTGCTGGTCACAGGAATGAGACTATTTCTGCCCTTGATTAGCTGTCCCCTCAGAAAATTATAATTCTGTTTGTAACCACATGCCCCTATAAACTGGCTCGGGAGCAAAACCAGGGTGTGTACCAAGCAGCTTTCTAAGAATGCAAAATGAAATGTCATGAAGGGCTTTCCAGTAGCCCAGGAAGGTGGGATGGAGTGAGAGCTGGTAACTCAGCTCCATGCAGTCACATTTCAGCAGCTACAATAGGCAGTAATGCAGGAGGGGTTGGCAGCCTTGTCTTACCAGCTTCAAGGCCAAATGCCAAGGCAATGTGACCATTTAAGTCTCTCTTTCCTCTATCTCCTGTCCATTAAATAGGAAAATAACTGTTGGTATCTTCAAATGTACTAATTTTGGATCTGGTGTACAGATAAAATAATCATAAATAAATACAAGCTGAGATGTCCCTCAGCCTCTTCACCCTCCTGAGGCCTCCTTCCCTACTAAGGGACCTGCCTGAGTAGTGCTTCTTTGGGTAACCACAGTAGAACCTGGCATCATCATCTTCACTCCTTCACTTTCCATCTGCTTCACTGAAAGTTAAATTTGAGCATTAAACTCCCACTCGCCTATATAATGACACCACTGAGCTCTTTCAGAGATCCATTTTCATGAGCTGGTCTCTTCTTACATGTAAAAATTGGAGGTGAAGAAATAAGAATATTTATAAAGTGATAATAAAAGTGCCTAGACTCAATATATTCCAGATTTCCAGTTCAGATAATTAATAGTTGTGGTGTTTGGGGTTTTTTGATCAGGTAACATTTAAATATCTTGGAAACCAGGCTTCCATTTATCTTACTGACAGAAACATCACTGATAGTCATCCTAAATATTCCTGATTTTCTTTACATTACTTAGAGCCGTTTTACACTGCCCTTCACAGACTCTGCAATCAAAAGGAACTGCTACAGCCAGCCTTTCTGACACCCTGCAGAGGGGTATTATAGACTTCGCCTCAGAAACTGGATTAAAATGTGTCTTTTAAAAGTATTTTTGATTTAATTTTAACAACATCAAGTAGTAGCCAGCTGTCATTTCCCTAATATGCCATGTCAAAGTTTACTTACTCTCTCTCCCGGGAAGTTCTGCCTTACTTTTAAGGTTTGATTTTTTCAGTAACACCTACTGAATCCAGATTTCCCCTACAAGGTTAAAAAAATGCACCCACAAGACTTCCTTTATGTTCAAGGGCACAACCAGGGTCATTATGTCTCTCCTCAACTTCTCTTTGATAACCTGCACGCCCCCTGAGTGCTTTGAGATCTCTTCAGCCTTGCTCATCTATCCCAAAAGAGTTTTATGGCTTCATTTAAATTATCCTCATGCTTTCTTGAAGTATAAACAGTGGGTCTGGAAGCATTAAATAGACAGCACTATGGTTTTACTTCACTATTTTTACCTGATGAAGCAATTTTCTTTTAGTAACCATTCTGTAACACCCATTTCCTCTCATTCTGTCTCTTGTTACTTGTTTTATCTTTCAGTCTTTGCTGATAAAACCCCAAATTTACCAGTTGGATGTTTGCTGCTATGTGAGGTGACTGGTCTGCGACTCTCTGTCCTTGCCCTCACTCCTCCTAAAGGTTGAAATTTCTTTGACATACCTTTCATTCTTTGAAACTCTATTTTCAAACTTTAATTAAACAGTAATATTTGTGACTCAGAGTTGATTCTTCAAAGTGAACTAACCTGCCAAAGTCTCTAGCTCAGATCACACATACTAATGTAAAGCCCCTGTGTTCAGCATTAGATCTTCTTAAAGCAGGTGTCTACATCATGGATCACTGCTGAGTCTTGGGTTATTGTCATTTTTTGTGCCTTTTAATTTGCAGTATATTCAAATAATAAGGACTGCAGTGTTTCTATAGCATGAAATTATGAGCATGTAAAAGCAGATGGGATGTTTGAAGGTGGAAAGTGTTGGGGAAGAACAGAAGGCTCTGGTATGCAGCCTGCTGGGAGCAGTCCCTGGAATAATGAAGTGTGCCTGCAAAGCACACAAGTTAAACTCAGAAGGAACTAGTTGATTAAATCAAAAAGCAAATCTAAGACTGAACCAGTTATTTGCTCACCTAGAGAGCAGCAGCTGAGAAAGAACACTAGGGATCCTGACAGGCACCAGGCATGCCATGCTCTCTGCAGGGCTAGATTCACAGCTGTGCTTGAACTCTCACAGTGAGAATTGCTCTATGTGACACTGAAGACAAGTGGTGTAAGAATGATGCATTTTATTCACAGTCACTGAAAAGGAATGAAGAGAAATGGTCAGCTCCTGCCCTAGGTCACCAGTGGTCCTTTGCAGTCTTTGATACATTGTGTGCTGCATGACTTGCTTATAATTAACCAAAAAATGGATAAAGCAACAAAATTTCCAATGATAAAGTCAGTGATGGTAACATGACTACTTAACTGTGATGAACTGGAGAAAAACATGGAAGATTGATTAGGAAAAACTGGCAGGTGCAATTCAGCACAAACAAAATATACACATGGATATAAATAACCATAGTTTCCACATATGAAAAAATAACCTCTGAGCTTATCACTCTACTAAAGAGTGAAATCCTGCAGCTACCATAGAAAATGCCATGAAAACAGCTCAACATTCAGATCAAATTAAAAGTATTACTCAAGTCAATTAGGAAGTACTAGAAAAGGAATAAAGAACAAGAAAGTAATCAAGCAAGCCAGTACTTAGCTGCATGGCTAACGTATGAAGTTTTGGTTCCCTTCTCAGAAAATAATATATGAGACCTAGAAAAGTTTCAAAGGACAGTAAATCTAGAAGCTATTCCATGCTTTTGGTCACTCAAATGCTAATGCATTTCAGTTTAGAAGACAACATTTAAAGGTGACTTACATATCTACAGAACATGGC
Organism: Prinia subflava; assembly: GCF_021018805.1. NCBI lineage: Eukaryota > Metazoa > Chordata > Aves > Passeriformes > Cisticolidae > Prinia > Prinia subflava. The sequence goes on from NC_086249.1 coordinate 56,711,365, forward strand.
ATGGTAGATAAAAGTTTACTGTCCAAGGGACATTAAATTAAACTAGTGAAAATCAGGCTCAAAATTAACAAGAAGCGGCAATTTTTTATGCAACAGACATCAATTGATAAAGGCTGCTGTTATTCAGGAAGCATATATAGTCCACAGGAAACTAGACAACTACTGGAAAAAATAGCATTGAAAATTTCTAAATAGACAAACCATATGATGTTCAGGAAAGCCTGGAATAGAAGACATTTAGAAGCCAGGAGAATACAGAAGCAAAGCAACCAAATGTGCCTGCATTGTTCTTATCCTTCCTCAGGCAGCTGCCTTTGAGTACAAAAGAAGCTATTGTGTTAGAAAAAACAACTTTTGTCAGGACTTGTACAGATATTCCCATGTTTGTCTTCTCTGGAGTTCCAAGAGCACGTAAGTAAGGAGTGCAGAGGAAAAGCACGTGCTGTTTGCCCAGCTTCTTGGTTAAATGCAGTAGAAGGTGATGTGTGTTACAAGTGCAGCCAAGACTTCTCACTCCTCAGTGCCAAGCCTCAGCACTCATGTTCACATAGCAGGGATGCTATTAAAGCCATAGACTTACCTTGCAGCACAAATATTTCCAGTATAAAACTTCCTACTAGAGGGATTTTTGGTTTTATTTCTTACCAGGAAGAAGAAAAAAAAAATTATTGTATTTTTTATGGATGGTACCCCAAACCAAAAGCAGTCACAAGTTCTCTTACATCACTTTAAGAAAATACATGCTCTCCCTTTAGTACATTAAGTAACCAATGTTACCATATAGTTCCATGTAATAACAAAAACAATGCACTTTTAGATTTATAGACATCAAATTAGAGTTTTGAATGTCAAAGACATGCCCTTCCTCTGTAATTCTGCTGGACAAACGGTCGACCAGAAAATGTCATAATGTATAAAAGCTGTAAGCTTACCAGTGGTGAAATGGTAGATGCAATTTACTGGAAAATTCCAGAATTATATACAATTTTATAAATTATGTATAAATTGTCATATTGCAGTTGCAAGCTGGTTTTAAGCATTTCAAGGACATTGAACCCAAACCAAAATCAAGCTACCAAGTTAGAAAAAACCTGGAAATACACAAAACTAATCAATAGAGTGATATTCAAGGGAAGTCATCAGACTTCCTGTATTACCCAAAGATCTGGCTGTGGAGTAAAAGGAAACACAGCAGCAGAAACATATATTTTAATAAAGTTTCATTATTATTTTGGGTACACTTGATATAGTTTACAGAAAATTTTCAGAGTTTAAGTTACACAAGGGAAAGCTCATAGACTGAGATGTGACTCCTGAGACCAGCAAGAATGCTTCCCAAGTCTGTTCTCATTTTTAACTTGTGGTACTGAGTCTAGAGAAAATTAGAGAGCTAATTTCTCATTTGTGCAATCTGACCTAGACTTTCCATGATATTTTACTGAATTTTCAGATTTCTTAAGATAAATTTCATTGTTGATATCTTTTCATTCAGTCAATATTCAGGTTATGAACATTTAAAGTCCTTTTTAAATTGATGCTATGAGTGTGCAAAGTGAAACCACTTTAAAATTCTCCAGTTTGGTTATTTACAGCATCTTCCCAGAATGACATCTGGCCAGGCTAACTGGAAATAAAGGTAAGTGATTCAGTGCAATAAAATATTTTTCTATTCTCTTTGTCAGCAATACGATGTATTCAGCTTCCTTATTGTTTTTTGTAGAGCTAGGATCCGGAGCGCATATGACAAACTCTTCAAGTAAAAAGAACTTTTTATCTCTGCACAAATATAACTTTTGGCTTAATTAAGATTCCAGGTTCATTTCCAAATGTGCTTTGCCCTGTTAACCCTGAAGCAGGTTGCTTCAGGTCTCATTAGTGTTACACTTTGAAAACAGAATAACAAAAGATTAAAAAAAACCTTAAAAAACCCCCCCCAAACTTACGCAGCAGCAGATGAACACACAAGAAACCATTTTACAAAGTAGAATTCCTGGGTGCACAGACACTTACTGGACATTAACTTTTGCCATCAGTGAAGGCATTCCTGAACCAAGCAGCTGTTCAAGACTTACTGATACTCATCAACCAAATCAGATGCTTCTCATGTACGTACTATTGTATTGCAGTAACAATACTTAATACCTAATATTTTTAGATTCTGCAGTCAAAACAGGTGTTAACAAACGTAGCATGTTCTCTGTGAAACACTCCACCCCAGACATATCTATATGGACAGCTGAAGAACTTTTGTTATCCAAGTTAAACAGTTTTCCCAGCAATTTGAATCGAAATCAAAAGCACAATTCATTACCTACATTATTAAAAAAATGCTTTATTTATTACTTTCAACTTGAGACTTAAGTTACTGCCCTTAGTCTAAAATAAAGTCAGTATGGGCTTCATTCCTATCTGGACCATAAGGCAAGACTAAAATTGCACATGTAGTTTTTCATCAAAGTAAAAGATAAAATCCATGATATACTACCACTTCTACAGGATGCATTACCAAAGCTACACTCATTATAACAAGATTTGTTGGTACACACTAGTACATTCAACAAATGTACAATATCTGGCATGATTTTAGATGTACAGGATGCCAAAGAAGAGCAATTGCACTACATTCACAAACAGTTCACAAAAATACCACGTAATAATATTACTGATGAACTTTTAAAAAACTTTTCAAAGCTATTAATACAGCATTCTTTTGAAAAGTATTACAGAAGTACTCCAAAACCTTGACACTGATTTCATTTCTTTCGTAATAGTGGTGATCTTCAGAGCTCCTGGTAAGTTTGACTTGGCATTCTTCTCATGCAGGTATCTCCCATGTCAGCCTGTCATATTTTCAGCAGCCTAGAAACAGAAAAACAACCATTTCAAGTCACCAAAAGAGACATCATGTAGATTAAATTTAATCTTTTCTTGTGACTGTTTAAATTTACCTAGAGAACTTCATGGTCTAAAAAAAAAAAAACTACTTAGGGAATTTTTTCTAATGAACACTACTATTTTCCAAAAAAAAATAATGCTGTGAACTGCCATTACCCTTTACTAAAAAAGCCACATCTGTTTGCTTGTATTACATCCTGTATCTGAGCAGCTTTTATCTTGCACATTTTACCCAAGTACTTTTTCATGAAAGGCTCAAATGCATAAGTATAGTTACCTTTGGAGTTTACTTTATATAATTTATGGTAATTACTACCACATCCATACAGGTAAGTTATTGACAAAAAACTCAGAAGAATGAAACTAATAATTTCTGCATAAATCACACTACCAATTAATTGATTAAGAATATTAATATTTTTATTACCAAATAACTCCAGTCAACAAGACACAGTTGTTGAAGACTGTCATTGGTAGACTTTAAACCAGTTATGGCACAAACAGGCAAAGGAGAGCAACACGAATGGGAAACCAGTGACAGCAATGGAAGAAGTAAAACAGCCCTCAGTTATTTATATACACAGTTAAATGCTTATGTAAGCACAGACACAAATACAACATATGCATGAGCATAGAACAATGTTAAACTGAAAAGAAAGTATAGTCTTCCAGAATAGAAGCAAGATATAGGTTTCCCATTTCACCTCTCAAAAATAACCAAATATAAGATGCAGTAGTAAAAAATCCTGAATGTGATGTTTAGGTAGACAGTAAAGAATGACAATCCTTCAAAACGCAAGTGATATATTTTTAAACCGTAGTTACCCTCTATTAGTTGAACAGATAAATACAATTATATGCAAAGCCCTATACATACACACACAGCAAAATCCCCTCTTTCTGGTCTTTGGAAAGGTTCAAAGCACAGGTTGAGAGGGTAAAAGCAGTATGTTAAGATGATGTTAACAAGCTGCATGTACCTGCTCACAAGTTCACTGCTGCATACTGTTAGATCTGAGGTTGTAGAAATGAGGTGATATTGATTAAAGGAGAAATCTATTCATGGTATAATGCAGGTAAGGGGACAAATGGTGACTATAATAAAAATTTGTGAGTTTTGGTTGTGTTTTTTTTCTTCAGAAGAGTTAGTCTAATTATTTTATTTCTATGAAACATTCTATTTGTACCATTTTCTTCAGCTGTATTCCTTGCCTCCTCTATTGAACAGTTAATTTGCTTGATTTAAAAATGAGTCATATCAAAGTACAATTTACAAACTGAAGCAGAGCAAGTTGCATGTACATCTGACTCTTATAAACAAATTTATAAGTTTTTTAAACTAGAGCATTACCTTTAGAGCATCTGTAGCCTTACGCAGTTCTTTAATAACAGAAGATAATGCTTCTGGATTTATCCCTTGTTCACAAAGCCGCACACAAATAGACAATGTCTCCATATCCAAGCCAGTGTTTAATATTCTTGAAATCTCAAAGAGAACTGCAACAGAAAAAATGAAAGCACTTTAGTCCCTATAGACTATGAAATTTCAATGATCAAGATTATTCTTCATCAACAATTAGATTCTACAGTACCTCTGCAGTGTGACCATGGCACATGTCCATTGCTGTTTGAACTTCAACAATATTTCTGTTCAACTTTCCAGCAAAAGCTAAAAGCTACAGCTTCTAACATAAACACCATACTTTCCTGGTTCAGGAAATTTAATAACAGATAATGGGTAAAAGTGGAAAAAAAAAAAAAAGTGAAAAATTCAACAATTAACATGCCTGCCAATTAGGTAAAATGTAGGCTGTAGGAACACTGTGCTTTTGGACTCCAGATACTGATGAAGTCCTTTCTAATCTTTAAGTGTTGAGGCAGTGTCTTTGGCAGAGAGACGTAGCAGTTTCCCCACAACAATTCTGAGCTCTTAACAACTTTGCAGACAACAACTGCTAAATATCTGTATCTATCCTAAATAAAATATATACATAGTTACATATGAAGCCTGGGCTCCTAAATCTGAAGATTAATGCACTTTCCATATCTGTTCTCAAAAGCCTTACTTTGTCTTTAAATCTGCCTGTTGTCCCTTCTGTCTAAATCGTTCCTGCAGAAGCGGAAAGAGGGAAGTTGTCAGGTACAGTTACCAGAACTTAGATTCTCTGTCCTTCCCAAAGAAGTCTCTCTATCTGCACAAAATAGTTTTACTCTCTTGAAGCATCAGAGGAGCCATAATGATCCTCCTAGTCCTGCCTTGCCTCCAGCAGCAGGTCAGAGCATGGAGATCAGTGGCTGAAATGCAAATTTTTAAACCAGATCAACTCATGAAGGTCTGTACTAAACCCCCTTTTTATAACAGCAGCTGTAACTTCAAGAGAAGGGAAGATGCTGAGAAAATACCAAATTCATAGCACTATCCCTTGAGCATAGCCTACCTCTACTCCCTCATTATGGCGTTTTCAGAGAAAGGCTTCACATTTAACAACCCTCAACAGACTGCCTGGCTGCTTTCCAACCTGCATGTAAGCTTCTGTTCATAGGCATTTTGTGGAATTTCAGAGTTTCACACTACACTGAGAAACAACTCCAAAAGCCGCCAGCTTTGATTCCTTGTAGCCAGGTTGACAGTGAGCACCTGAACTTCACTCACCTGCTCACACCTCTCATGGCTTATTAATCTCCAAAGTATTTCTCGGTACCACCAGTATCCTCCTCTCTCATTCCCCATCCCACAACAGTACCTAGGTTTAGCTGGGGTTTTTTTTCCAGATCAGAATCCATTTTAGTTCTGTAACCCTGACTACTGTCGTCAAAGCTTTTTCTCTATATCGTAGTTAGGGTTGTTTTGGGTTTTCTATTTTATTTTACTTGGCTTACTTTGGTTTTCTGACATGAGTCACAAATAAGAACAAGATCTCGGGGTTCAGATCAGTTCAGGCTGCCGCTGGGGGCCGGTCCCTCCTCTCTCCCGCTCACTTCCAGCCCCCGGGCTTAGATCCAAGATGCACCGAGGCAGGTCACGCCATTTACATTAACCGTTACAAATAACGAGAAACGAGAGCAAATACACACACACACACACATCAATATATACAGACACCAAAAACCCCTTATTTTATGTTAAATACTTAGTTACATTAAAAAAAAATCCAAAACCAAAAAAGGAAAAGCCCCGTCAGGTCCAAAGACACTCGCTCTGCGGGGTTGAACCGCTTCACGAAGTGACACGAAGTAAAACAAAACCTGCCACGCGCTGCATCTCTCGGCAGCCGCAACCCGCGCCCCTCTTCCCCAGGGAGGCGCCCGTGTGCAGGGCCCACGGCGGGGCCCGGCGTTCCCTCTCCCTTGCAACCTGCACGTCCCTGCCCCGCGGCGGTCACGCACCGTCCATGGTCTCCCTCACGGCGTTCAGGCTGGCGGCGTTGCTCGCCATGGCGACCCCGCCGCGCCCGGAACCGGAACGCCCCGCGCACGCCCGGGCCCGCCGGCCTCACGTGACGGGGGCGGGCTTTCTTTGAATTCGTGCGGAGGCGCGGCTGGCGATTGGCCCGTTCGAGAGAGAAGCAGCCCTGCCATTGGCCCGGCGGCGCACACTTCGCTTTGTGATTGGTCGGAGTCCGCAGAGGGGGCGGGGCTGGTTAAAGGGCCGCCCGGCGCGGCGGCGGCGGGCGCGGCGGCGGTGTCCGGATAACGGCGGCAGGTGGCTGTGCCCGGGTCCGCGGCGTTCCCGGCTCACCCGGCGTTCCCGGCATCGCCTCCTCGGCGGCGGGGCTTGGGAGAGCGGCGAGCGGCTCGGCGCGGTGGCACCGTCCCGGGGAGAAGTGTGAGAAGGGGCTCAGCGGGGCCGCTTCCCCCGGGGCTGCCGTTCCCTTTGCGGCCGGAGGCGCGGGAGGTGCCGGGGCCCGGGAGGTGCTGTCCTGCGGGAGCCCCGCGAGGGCTGGGCTGCCCCGGCCCGTTGAGGCGGAGGGCGGGCGTTTTAGCGCCGGGCGGAGCGGGAGCTGCCCGGGGCGTTATTGCTGCCGCGGCCGGGCTGGACCCGTGTGCAGGCGGGACGGCCGTCTGGTCTCTTCTGGTGCTTACGTGAGGGTGTTTTGTTTGTTTGTTGCATTTTTGTCTTGTTTGCTTGTTGTTGTGCCCTAGTTTGAGTGTTTGTTTGTTTTTCCTTAACCCCCTTCTTAATGTTTTTTTTTTAAACTCGTTTTCATAGTTTCTGTTTGTACCAGCCTTATGTATCAACTTTATGTCATTAAGTCCAAGCCATAGCTAACTTCCTTTTTGAAATGTTGCTGGTGCCTTAAAATGATTAGTTCTCTCCTCCCAAAGCCTTCAGGGTGGCCCTGAAGTGTCAAAAGTGTGATTTCATTGTTTTCCTTAATTTTGCTCTTCCTCTTTTTCAGGTATAACTTAGTCTTATGGGTGATACAGAAGAAGCTAAAATGCAGATAACACCGGAAACTCCGGGACGAGTCACAATCCTGAATCCTTTTGAAAGTCCCAGTGATTATTATACTCTTCAGGAGCAGATTGTTTCCAGTCCTTTGGTCTTTAAGTCAACGAAATCCTCATCTGTAAGATCTAGTTGTTAGTTGTGTAACTAAGTTGTTAAGTTGTGTAACTAAGATATAGTGCTGATATTTTCAAATGCATTAAAAAGGGTGTTTTATTTAGTGTACTTTAACGTGTGTACCGAGCTAAAGAACTTTGGTGGCATTTGGCGTTTCTTCTCTTTACAGAACCATGTTGTTTTTAAATAGTAATATCGTCACTTAGTTTTCCTCCCTTCCTAAATTTATTTTGTCTTTAATTATTAGCAATTGACTGCTAAAACCAGTAGAAAGTAGATAAAGACCAGTCGTTGGATGTGGTACTCTAGTCCTACTTGAAGTGACGAAAAACAGTTTCTACTTAGATGCTAAGTAGGCTGGCTGCAAATAAAACTTAATTGCACTTATGTTGTGAACTGTTTATGTATTGAAGTAAATGATTTTGTGTATCTATTAATTTTTCTTGAGTTGCAGATTGCATAGTGGTTTGTAGTTGAAATTATTTTCTGATAAGCCATAGAGATGAAACTAAAAGGAATAGATAGATAATTTTCCAAATATATTTGAATAGTACTTTGTTAAATAAATGGGTGAAGCTGCTTTGTTTCTGAATTGAGTTTTGTTGTGCCCTATGTATGGTATATATGAGGCAGACATTGCAGGATGCAACATGGTGTTGTGGCTCTGGTCTTTGTAGAAATGGGAAGTGAAAGGAAGACTGCTCTGTTATTTGGATATCTTGGGTTAGGATACTGGGTTTTCATGGAACTACAGTCTGGATTATGGCAATCAAGAAGCAATAGAAGTTCATCCCATGTTATGTATCTTTAGTAGACCTGTCCTTAGAAATTGTGAAGACACTGACACCTCAGTTTGTAAATACCAGCTGTAACCTTCCACTAATATTATGTTGTAAATCATTGTGATGCCACTACCAGCAGGATAAGAAGCCCGACTGACTTACTTTTTCTTAGAGTAGATCATTTAAATAGAAACACTTTTGATTGTTTTTGACAGAAACTGTATGGAAGCTGTTATTTTGTTGTTCTGTTGAGATTTGTCCTGTGGTTTTATCTTTTTAGAATAGCAAGCATTAAGATGCCCATTTCTTTTTTTAGACACCAGGAAAATTCAGATGGTCTATTGATCAGCTTGCTCTAATAAATCCTGTGGAAATAGACTCGGAAGACATTCGACGACAAGGAATGTATTTGAGCCATGCTAGGTAACTTACTTATTTTTATGCAGCTAATTTAGCTTTAATGGTAGAACACTTGTTCTCTTGCTTTATTAATATTTCAGCATAAAATTAAAGACTTTGTATTCAAATGTTTTAACACGGTTTTTTACATGATGTGGATGTAATATTTAGGTGAGGCTGTATGTGTTGCTTCCTTTTAATATTCAGCTGTTGATCCACTGTAATTGCAGTTTGGAAGACAGCCAGATAAAAACATTTAGTGGAAGCATGAAAATGTCTTGCTGGTGATCGTTACCAGGCTACCTCTTCTCCTCCATGTTACAACACAGTTTATCTTCTCAGAATGCTCTGTAGTGAGGTTTCTTTTGTCTCTGGGGCTCTTGCAGAAGGGTAGACCTGGGAACACCAGCTGAGGAAACCCCAGTACTCCCTTTCAAAGGTATAGATAGACGTAATGTGGAGGAGGGGGCACTGGTGCTAGTTACTTGAAGTAGTTTGAGGACCTTATCTCAACTTTTTTCCTTTCTCTGAAAAAACTTGCATGAGGGAAACGGGAGGGTAAAACTGTCTTGGTATTTGGAACTTATCTTGAGGGATAATTTTACATGCGGGTGGTAGAGAGTAACATGCCAAGTGAAAGTAGCCAAAGGCGGCCTTAATGGTGAATCCTGTGGACTCTCCTGTACATTTCTCAAATACAAATTTCACAAAGAACTGCTCCTCATGGCATGAAGCACTGCAGGAATAGAATAGTAAACCAGTCCTGTCTAGATCAGTTTGCTCAGTCCCACCCACCTTTATCTTGAATGTTTCCAGGGATGGGGCATCTACCACCATTCCAAGCAACTCCTTCCAGTGTTTCAACAGCCTCATCATAAAAATACTGTGAAGTAACTTACCGGTTTTAGTGTCTGACTGAACTTGCATCTCTCTTTTTGAATAATAAAAGCTGTAGGACTACAACTGTCCCCAGCTGTATCTGAATCACCAGGTCTTAATGTTTTCTTCCTCTAGTAGCCAGTAGGTTTCAGACTAATGTTTTTTATATATTTTAAAGCCTTATGTTTTTAGGGAGTTAATTACATTGTTTCTGGACAATTCAGACAAACTAGCTTTAATGGAGATGATTTGGGTGACAGTTCCAGTGATGATGAGTGATGTAGATAGAAACATACATTGTCTCACTGGGTCCTTTCAGTCTGTCCCACTGTTTCATAATCACTGAAGTTAGTTTTTTTTTAATCATCTGCTGTTACTAGAAAGAGGCTAGTTTGACAATGTGTAAATTTGCTGTGTCCATGCTTGCATGTTTCAGTGCATACATATACATAAATACAGTGATTTGTGTGCTTCTTTTTTTGGTACAATAACTCTGCAAGGCAGATGTAATTGAAGGTGGCATGTCCAAACATTGCAGATATATAAAAGAACTGTGAGAGTTTGTGTTTGGCACATCTATGTGTGCTTGTGTATCTAATAATATCTTGCTATCTGACTGATCTCTAAAATTATTCAAGGGTAATTCAGGCATATGAACTGTGAATGAAAATATTGGGTCGTTCAGCTAAGAAAATGATGAACATTTATAAGATTAAAAAATTTTACAATAAATTACATTGTAGTAACTGAAAGCCAGGCTTGAGGGTGACCGTTAGAGGAAATGTAAATATAGAATCTCACACATCATGAAGTAACTGAAGTAACTACAATACTTTTTTAAAAACAAAGTTAAAAACTGGATAAGGAAATATATTCATTGTTAAAAACTGAAATATGATACTGAAGAAAGTGTGGCAGACTGGGTATTTGACTAGGGCGAGCTCTGTGCTTGGAAAGTGGGCTGTGTCAAATATTAGTGCAAATTCCAGGAGTGTTTTCAGTTGCCCTTTAATTCCTTACAGGTCAGTTTTTTAGTTTGCTTGGTTTTATAGTGCAAGTCTAATCTCATGTTAACTTGAATAGTAAAATATATTCATATTATATTATTTTGGAAGATCAGGGATGACTCAGTTTTTGTCCAGATATGCTGAGTAAACAGAATATTTGCTGTTGTGTACTTTTAAATGGTACAAATCTTTTTCAAATCAACTGAATTGAGAAGTGCATTTATATTTCTAAATTTATAGTATGAGATTATTGTATGTAAGAGTAAAAACATAAAATTTATGGTTTAGTGCAATTTAATAAATTAAGTTTCTCTTGAGCATCTGTAAGTTATTATAAGGCTGGACTTGACATTGTATTTTCCTACTTATGTGATGGTTTTGATAATTGAGTTGTTTTTCATTTGTTACTTAGAATTGATAAGGAGACAGAAGACAGAAGGCAAAAAGCTATTGAGGAGGTAATAGAACTTTATGCTATCAAATATTGGTTTGTCTTCAGAAAAGATCCACGTCTTTTACAGGATTTCAAAATCTATTTTGAAAACCTATTATATTTCAGTAAGAAAGTAATTCTGCACCCTCATCTCTTGCACTTGTAGCTGGAATCCACACGCTTCTTTTCTTCCCCTCTTCTTTCAGACACATGTAGGTCAAAACAACAGATTTTTTTCTTTCATTTTTCTTGGCTAGTGGTAATGTAGCTGTAATATAACTCTTAAAGTTAACTTCAGGTTAAAAATAATGATTGAGAATTTGGGGGGTTACAGTAACTGCTGGAGTGATACTGCATTTTTGTAAATATTGTACAATTTGTGTGATTTTTTTTTTTTATTTCTTCCAAAGTTTGCTTAGTTAGATGGAAGACTTTATTCTTGTTTTTTTCCATCCATTTTTCATTTTATTTTTCACTATTCATTTGGCTAGCAGATAAGGAAAATGAAGTTTTTAAAATATTCACTACAGAAATTGTCAAAGTTATTTCAATTTTAAAAATAGGTATGTCTCTGATAGGCAGGTCTATCGCTTTCTGTCTCTACAAACAAAAAATGTTTTATGATTCTGTAAAGTAGCTGTGTAGCTGACCTGCAGCTAAGATTCTCTGTTGCTCTAAATTTGCATTAAAAGGGATATTTCCTCTTTGTGAGGTATAACCTAATGGATTATGCAGCTGAACAGCTTGAAACCCTGTCTCTGATAAAAATTATATCTTTAATAGTTGCATGTTTCAAGCTGAGTTTTTTCATTTACTTTGAGTCTTGCATTTATTTGAGAACTGGATTTGCCATGTGTTTCGTAAAGCTTTGTAATAGTGTTCACGTCCTCACCATCAGGGTGTTTCTCATTGCAGATGTGATGATAGAGTTTCTGGCTCACAGAAAAAGACTGAAGTGCCAGTACTCAAAAGTGTTTTACCACTAACCAATTTAGCCAAATACACTAATAGTGTTGCCAAAAAGCCTTGGTTTATCACTTTTACTGTTACTGGAGCGTCTGTCACTTCTGTGAAATAGCTCAATTGTCAAAATAAAACTTAACAAACTGAAAATTTAAAAATAATTATTTTTAAACTACTATGCAAGAAGCATGGTAGTGACAATTGAATTTTTCAAGTGAATAATTATTGTTAAATGAAAGTTGTGTATAGTTTTCACTTTGCAGACTTGAAAGATCTAAGGTCCTATTTGTCATAAAGAACATAGAGGTCTTCAAATCAAATTTTTTTTCTTTAACCTCTTTGGGCCTCAAATAATGAAATGTTCTACTTTTTTTTTCTTGTTCAGGGTACTAGTCTAAATTTAAGTTGAAAATTTTAAAAAGTGCTGAGATGGTTTGTTTTTATTCTACTCCAGTTTTTCACAAAAAAACTCATAGTTCCTTCTCCTTGGACTGAACATGAAGACAAGCAAGTTTCTCAGTTTAATTCAACTAAATGTAAGTTGCTTTGGTGTGTCCACCCAAAATAACATAGCTTTTGGAGAAATTGTCAAGCATAAGTTTTTTTAACCTCATTTTAAATTTTAAGAACCAGTGATAAAATATGGCACAACTGATTGATTTTCAGCTGTTGCCTCGAAGTGCTTTCTTTGTTGGAAAATTATTTGTTAATTCAAAGTCTAATATAATTTTTCCTTTTTGTTATTCTTGGTCTTTGTTCTTAAATTTTTCTACTTTAATAATCTGTCTGGAATAATTTTAATTTACACACATAACTTTGTATCTGTAACTGTCAACTGTGTTGATACTGGTAATAGCCAAGTCTATTCTACTTCACTTTGTTCTTCAGATATTTGCACGTCCTTTTAATCAAACTGCTTTCCTTACCATATAAGCATATTGGAAATGGAATTCTGTATTCTTTTACCCTTACTAGCAACATAAATTTCTGTTGTCATCCTGCTAGCTCTCTGCCACTAGTTGTGGCTTCTCTAAATTTGTTTCATTTATGCCACTGTTAGATTTTGTTCTTAATGCTCTTATTGAAGTTTATATATAACCAGCAGAATACAGAACAAATGAGTTACAAGATGGAAAATGTGAGCTATAAAGTATTGTTTGCATGCCCTGTTGTTTGGTATGAAAGTCTTTAATAAGTGGGGATTTCTGCAAGATTTGGAAAAGGCTAAGCATTTAAATTTTTTTATCAAGGAGATGTAGCTTGTGGATAGTGTATTTTTAATTGTCATTTTAAGATGGTCACTATAAGGGCAGAGAAATGTAAGCCGAAATCTGGTAAAGTGAATGGTCAAAGAAAATGGTCTAATGTGTTCTTCAGCTGCAAAAAAAAGTTGAAGTGTATCTTCACCTTTCTCCAGTCCTCACTGAATGACTTTTTGGAATGTGATTTACTTGAACACAGCCTGTTTAGCTAAGCTATACTAGAACTAGTTTGTTTGAAATCTGTCATGTAGAGACAGGAGGACACAAGTTTTGGGCAGTGTTGATGCTACTTCACTAAGCTTTTTTTGAATAGAAACATGCTGAAATTCTCTTGATAGCTATAATGGTAACATTTTCTCAGTTCTCCTTTCTGATCTCTTTCAAACATTGATGCAAAAATTTTGTTTGGTTGTATTAAGTATTCTAACTTAATGTTGCTACATTTCAAAGCTATATGCAGTGCATGTTAAAATTTAAGTTTTATGTTTTCCAGCCATAGATATAAATAACATTTCTCCGATTGGAAGACAGCTGAGCTTGCAGCCTGGGAAAAGCAATGGTGAGTAAAAGGCAGTGCCTAAAATTACAGGCTTCTCTCAAGAAAAATAAGCCATTTTTAATGGCATTTTCATTTCAAAAGGAAATTGTTTGTTAGTGTAACAGTTTTTCTTGAACTGTGTGGTAGTACTAATTTTAATATCCATTTTGCATAGGAATTTAATTCTATTTTATTCTGTTGTATTTTTTTCAAGTAAAAAATAAGTCCTCTGTAGACTGCGGAGTGCATTTTTTCCAACTCAGTGTCTAAACTTCTTCTGGATTAAAAAGGGAATGTGAGCTTCAGATTTACAAGTAAATGACAGTTTTCAAAAACATTTAATAGGTTGGATTGTTTTGGGTTAGAGAATCATGATTATTTTCTATGCCAAATAAATATCAGAAATCTTAATACACCTTTTAAACCACATCATTTTAGATAAATAGTTACTGTTTTTCCCCAATACCCCAAAGTATTTTGATTTTTTTTGCCATTTCCTTTTGAATCCTTCCTTTCTTCAGCACCCTCTCTTCTCAGTTAACATAAAAGCCTCCAGAGAGACATTCTTAACTCTTGGCTTTTTTTCTGTAAGCCTAGTGTGCTGCATGTAGTGTCATCAAATCAGAATCATACTTTAATTAACACTTTTCATTATTGCTACTGTAATTTAAATAGCTCATTGCAGTGCAATTTGAAAGTGAATTTTTGTTTCTACAGCTTTAGTAAAAGGTCACTGTAAGCTAATTTTGTTGGTTTTATTCATTGCAGCTGCTTGTCAGACAGTGCTGTCTTTGCCAGTGGATTTTAATTTAGAGAAAATACTAGGTATGTCATGTAATATCTAAATTTAATTATGAATGTGTAAGTAGAAAACTTGGTTTTGTATTGTTGGCTGGGTTTGTCTTGTGAAATACTGAAAACTAAATGTATGAATGAAAGTTTTAAGTATGTATTCTAAATAGACAGTTAATGCGTGTTGCATGGGACATGTGACTTAAATGATATGAATGTGGATGTAAAGATAAAACAAGGAGGGATATGGAGGACAACTGGAAATTGTTCTGCCTGCAGGTGATTGAGGGGAGACCTCATTGCCTTCTACAATTTCATCATGAGAGGAAGAGAATGGGCAGACATTGATCTCTTTTTCTCTGGTGACCAGTGATGGGACCTGTGGGCATGGCCTGAAGTTGTGTCAGGGGAGGTTTAGGTTGGGTATCACAAAAAGGTTTCTTCACCCAGAGGGTGTTTGGGCACTGGAAGAGGCTCCTCAGGAACGTGGTCACGGCACCAGCCTGACAGAGTTCAAGAGCTCTCAGGCACATGGTGTGACTCTTGGGGGCGCCTGCACAGGGCCAGGAGTTGGACTCGATGATCCCCGTGTGTCCCTTCTAACTCAGGATGCTCTATGATTTTATGAAATTGGTTACCAGTTCTGAATGCCTGAAAGGTAATAAACAGAAGATAGCCTGTGCATCTCCCAAACAGAGCAGTAATTTGTCTTAGCAGAGCTGTTTGGTTTACAGATGCTGGCCAGGAGTCTCAAAGCCCAACCTTGCCTTGAGTAAAACTGAGCTGTAAGTCTGGCTTTAGTGTACCTGAAACCATGGGGGGACTAGAAGTTGTGTGGTGGCAAAAGAGCTGTGACTGCTGAGTGAGGAGGCAGGAGTCCAAATTAACTGTGAGCTGCCATGGAAAATGATAAATGGTACATGAAGCATTTACTGTCACCTTCTCAGACAAGGGGGCTGCGAGGGCCTGATCTTACAGCTCAGAGCACATTGGCTGCATGCTCCTATCTCAATAGTGAAATTCAGACTGTGGGCAAACAAAACGCAACCATATTTATTGCCTTTGTTTTTTGTCTTAACATTGCTTCTATTATTACATAGTTTGGGAATTCATGAGAAATTTCTCCTACAGGAAATATACAACTAGAATAGAGCAAGAGAAAAGAAAAATAAAATGATCTCGTAAATCTGAGCATATTTTAATGGGTCTTAGTTTGTGATTTCCTTCTGTAAACAGCTAACTACTTGGACTTTCTTCAAGTCTAACCTGGTTTGCCTCTGGATGTATCATAAAGATCATCAAAGCATATAGGAGACCTGAAAAAGAATTTAGGTTTGCTTGGGTAGTAAAATAATTCCTGTTTGACAGCTCAGATGTGAGGAATAATACAATTCTGGGGAAAGATCAATAAGGAGATAGAAGCCAATATTTTTTATTTTTTTAAATTCAGAATTTACTATTAAGGGATGATATGCAGAAGTGGAATGAACCTTAGCAGACAAAGGAGACTTTGTAGGGATGACAAAGCAATCCTTTGGGATAGGTGCCTAAACAGATTAATTTATTGCTGTATTGGTGAATTAGAGTAAATGTTTTAATTTAACTACATATGTCTCTGTAATGGAATGTATTTTTTTCTGCAGTAGTATTGGAAGCAATTTTCCCCCCATATTTCTAGGTGAATATTTTAGAGCTGATGAATTTGCAGATCAGTCTCAGGAAAATCTGAGCTCTTCATCACTCAGAAGAAAGTTGTTTTTAGAAGAAAATGGGAATGTATCTGCATGTTTGTCCCCTTCTCTGCATAGTCCATGTGGTAGTCAGCCACTTGGAGTGCTTTGTTCAATAGAATTGTCTCCAGTCCGGTGCAGAAGCCCCCTGGACACATCTAGTTCAGTAAGTAGCCTGTATGGTGGGATGTACTTTATGAGAGAGTAGGTGTTAGACTAAATTTTTTTTGTGGGGTTTTTTTTTTTTCAAATTCCAAATTCTGTAAAAATATATGAACAAAAGTCTTGAAAGAATATATTACTGACTTTTTGTTATTTTCAATTATTGTGTTACACTGCTATTCTTTTGTATTGGTAATTATGTTTTAATTTTGTTATGAAAATGAAGTAGGAATTAAGACATACAGAAGACTTGCTGAAAGCATGTTAAAACCCTTTTTTTTCATAAAATGTGTCTACAAAAGAAGTCCTGTTTAAATCCATGAACTGCTGCCTACAATACCAGTTGATACATACATGTGATGTATTTATATTTCCTTTAAATCTCATAAACTCATTTACAGTGAAAGAAAGACTTGTGGATCTTTGAAGTGCAGTTCTCAATATGCTTTTTCCTTTCCCATTAGTCAGAGTTTTCAGGTGAATATACGTTTATTAGAACATAGAATGTAATGTCCATTTTTTAAATTAAACAAGATGAACCTTATCCCCATGTGGACATAGCACAGCTAAAGTGGTTTAGGTGATACATTTTCATCTCCTTGGTGGTTTGAAGTGTGTGGAAAAAACCTACCTATGCTAGGATACTGTAGCTTAAAAAAAAGGTAACCTAGTAAAGAATTCCTACAATATAATTAGAGTGCCAGAAGTGATGGGGGGATGCGGAGGTGGATTTTGGTCTGGGTATATTTTGTTGTGGTTTGGCTGGTTTTTTTTTTTTTTTTTTTTTTTTTTTTTGTGTGTGTGTGTGTGTGTTTTTTGTTTTTTTTTGTTATTTGCTTGTGTTTTTTTGTTTTGTTTATGTTTTGTTTCTTTGCGTGATAGTCTTAAGCAAGACTTAAAGAGAAACAATTTTGTTTCTGCTCCTGAATTAAGTAGATTTGATTACATTAAAATATAAATAGTGGCTGACTTTCATCTGCAGTGATATGAGTAAGAAATTTACATTAAGCCCTTGACTAGATACACAGCATTAATTCCCTATTTAGGTTTCTCACAGTTCTCAAATACAGTGGATGAAATAGTCCTAGCTGGTATTACATGACAGTCTGTGTCCATTGCTCTTTTACCCTGTGTGGAGGCATAAGGTCCAGGTGAACAGCTGCAATTGGAATATTTAAGCTAAACTAGAGACTGTCATTGTAAAGGATTAGTCTTTCCCAGTTCTGCCATATTAAGCATTTTAGTTTGAACAATTTTATATATACATATTAGCCACAGCTTACATTGTGAAAATAATGCTCTGTGGGTGTTTTTTTTGTTTGTGTTTGGTTTGGTTTTTTTTTGTTTTTTTTTTTTGTTATTCTGAAGGCTCAGTTTTCATCAAGTCCTATTCAGGGAGGAACAAGAGCTTATAGTCTGGGAAGTATAACCAGTCCCCCATTTTCAGAGGGGTCTCCTGCACATAATGGTTCTCCTGCTTTTTCACCAATTGCTTTTCACATAAGAAAAACGCCACTCACAGGTATGATTTAATTTTATATGTATTACTCTATCTTGAGTAATATATTTTTATTATAAAACCTTCTAATTTCTTAGCAAAACCTTTTCTTTTTGGAGATGAGTTCCTGTGCTTGGCAGACCAGCAGTCTCCTATATGAAGCGTATCACATCTGCTGTTCAGCAGTGGAATATGTAAAACAATTAAATGTATATGCTTGCAACTGATCAACTAGCAAAAATAATTTGGAAGAAGGCACTGAGACCAAATAAGAGTGACAAAAAGTTAAAGGGGTTAATTTAATTTAATGTGGGAGGGGTTTTAAAGCCACATGTCTGAACTGAGTCAGGTTACAATTCTGATTTCACCCAGCCTGAAGCATTTTAATGTCAGTGGGCAAAGAATGTTTAGTTTGAGCTTTCAAATCATGCTATCATGAAGATTATTTGAAATGAAATGACTAATGAGGAAATCACAAGCATTTTGTGTCCTCATTGCTCTGGAAAATGTCACTGTTTCATGCTGTGTCCATACCTGGTAAGGCTTAATGCCTTGTTTATACATGATTATACACGTTCTGCATGATTATATGTATTTATACATGACTTCTACACATTTTGATTAATGGTATTTTACATATATGGAGATTGCACAGATGTTTTCTCATTTGTTTGATCTTAAACTTCATTGCTGCCAAAAATTTAAATGCCTATTGATTGTATATTGACATTTGTTTAGGAAAAAAAAACATAGAACCAGCCTTCACCCATTTTCCTTTGAATATTGTATGGTAATGACATTTGCAAATACAGGGTTTGCAATACAGCAAATCATGTCACAGAAATTTGGTGGGATAAAAACTTGCCTTTACCATGGTAGCTGAAATGTATGGGTGGTGGTTGGTTTTTGGGGTTGCTTGTTTGGTTGGGTTGGGAGGCAACAGTCAGTGAAATACTCTGCAGTTGGCTGTAAATTATTCAATGGACTGTAGGGCCTTGAGAATGATGAGTTTTTCTGTCAGATACCAGGTGAAGCTGAACTTTGGTCGTTTTTTTTTTTTTTTCAGACCAAAGAAAATTTACCTTTCGTTCTCCAGATATTCCTTCTTCCTCGAATGGAATGACACCCCCATGTACAAGAAGTCCTTACATAGATGGTTGCTCTCCAATTAAAAATTGCTCTCCTATGAGGCTTGGAGCCTGTAGAGGAACTGCCCAGTATCAGACTTCTGTCATTAGAATACCAATTGCAGTTGAGAATCATGATGAGGATGAGGAAAACAAGGAAAACACTTCTCCAGCAGAAGCTCGGTTCCCAGAAATGGATAATGGAATAAACTTACATCAGGAAGACAGTGATACCTTTGCACATGGTACACATCTCGTTGTGGCAACTGTGTCTATTGCACCAGATCACTCAGAAGGTTGTCATCAAAGATTGTCATCATTTCAGGATATAGAAGGCTTAAAGGAAAGTAATACTGTAGACATGGCTGATGCAGCTGAAGTGTCAGAAGAAAACACTTGGATAAAAGAAACAATTGGCAGTAGCAATACACCAATGACCAGCTTTATGACAGGCATTACTTTCAGTATCGAAAGCTCTCGCATGTGCATGTCACCTCTTGCAGAAAGCAGTGCAATTCCTTGTGACAACAGCAGTATTCAGGTAATTTTTTTGTTTGTTTGTTTCTCTGTAAAACTGAGCTCAACATAACATGGAATATGTATACTAATCTGGAAGTAATTGTTATTTTCTCTTACTGGCTATGGCATGCAGGCAGTATCATGACTTTTATCCCTTCCCTCCATCTCCTCTTTCTGTGGAGTTAGCATAGCAACTATATTTTTTGTGTTGCTATGTACAGTAGTATATTTAACTTAATCCAAACTAATGCTGACAGACCTGCTTACGATTTTCTTTTGTTATTAACTGGTCATAGTTGGTTTGTTGGATTAAGTTCTGTTAATCAAATGCAAATCATATCGGGTATCTGAGGGATTTGTGTAAAATGACAGTACATTTTTCAAGCTCTGCTTTTTTATTTCAGGTGGACAGTGGTTACAATACACAGACTTGTGGAAACAGCATTATGGATACTGTGGGGGCTGAAAACAGTTGTAGAGAAAATGATGTGAATACTGTCATGTTTCAGAATAAATCTCAGCTGCTTAGAACAAAGGTAGGAATTGTGGTTAAAAAGTGATAGGCTTCCCATCTAAAGCATCCATTCACCTATTTCATTTGGTTTCAGGGAGCCTGAGAGGAGAGACTGTCAGATGATAATAAAGATGTTAATGTAGCGTCGTTTCAGAGACGATGTTGAATAAATGCAGGACAAATATCTTAAATTGACAATAAATTTAATACGTTTTGTGATAAAAGCAAACGTTATTTTGGAGGAAACGGAGGTATATGCATGAATAGTAATAGTGAGGCTGCTCATGACTGTTGTAGTCTAATTTTTGGGTTTTTCTGTTCTTGCTGCTTCATTTATTGCCAAGTTTTAAATGTGCCCGTGGAGAAGGACATTTCTGGGGAAAAACTGTCTGCCACTAAATTTTATAAACTTAGCGTCAAGTCCTAGACCACACCTGGCATGCTGACTTTGTGGGGAACTTTCTGCATGGGAGGTCTTTTGATTACAAGCCCTTTCAGGACCTACCTGAAAAACACATTACAAAAGACAATACACATCCAGCAAAGCTCCTAACCCCTTAATCTTGTGACTGATAGGAAAGAGTTCTACTTCTTCCAGATAGTTGGAAGCAAGGCTAGTTTCTTTGGAGAAGACAGCAAATATCATCTCCTCTCAGTAATTATGGTCACATGGTGCTACAAAATTAGTAATTTATGGTCTGCTATGTCTTGAAGGTCCTTCAAGGGGAGACAGTAGCAACCATTAGTACCAGTGTATAAAAAAACCTCCAGTAAACCCATGCAGCCCTGATTTCACTTCTGGATGTGACCAGCTAAAAGCCACTTCTCTGCCAAGGGGGGGTGCAGACTGATGGTATCTTACAGACCACTGACATCAAATTTTAAACTGTTCATTTAAGACTAGGACAAATGTGCCCTTACAAGAACACTAGCTGAGTATTTTTAGAAGTTAATGGCAAAGTATCTATCTAAGATCCTGCCCCAGTGACCCTGTTGGACATGGATTTTATGTGTGAACGTACACAGAATCAATTGTCTGGTATCAAACCCATCCTAGAGGGACTTGCCAATGTCACACAGCTGCCTTTTCCCACTTTTAGTCTTTGAACTGCTGGGTCCTGACTAAACCAGATTTTGCATTTTAGATTAGGAGTAAAAGTGTGAAGGCATTAAGTGCTTCATTCAGTTCTTACAACTGAAGAATCCCCAGGGAGTGAAAAAAGCACAGACCATTCCATTGCTGGCTGAAAGATTCAAGTCTGGCTCATTCGGACATTCATGTGAGCCCTTGAAATGAGGTAGTTCTTTGCAGACAGCACATTTCAAAGATCTGTCTAGAGAAGATATGTTACTTCATTTCTTTCTCATTTCAGAGGGGTAGAGGTGCTACTTACTATACTTGAATTTTGCAGATAGTAAGTTTGGATCTTGTTTCTTTTGGAGAATTTTTGTTAAAATGGTTTTACAACTAACTTTTTCTTATTCACCTAGGAGTGTTCTGTTTTAAGCCATAAGGACAATCAGTTGCTGAGAACAAAATCTCCAGAGAAGCAATCCTGTTTTCAAAAAGCCAAAACACATAGCACAGTATTTGGTCAAAATGCAACCTGCAACATTTCTGTTTGGAAACATAAAAATGAAAATCAAGTTCAGGGAATTCACAGAAGTGGTATGTAGTTTTCTGATGGAGAACTTTAGCTGTGGTTTCTAATAAATTTTTATACATATGACCTCAATTACCTGGATTATACATACTATTTTGCTTTTCTAATGCAAATGTAGTAAACTGTTTGGTATACTAAGGGAGTTTGTAAATAATGTGGGATTTTTCAGGTCTTATTAAGAAATTTATTAGTGTCATTAAGTGATCCTTTCTGAAAATAAAGGCGTCTAGATTTGTTACAGAGAAACAATAGGGGTTTTTTTTCAGAATTATATTCCTTTGGTGACTAGGGTGGATTCCATGAGCAGCCTAGGATAACTTGCATAGGAACCAGGATAACTGCAAAATCACATGCATTTTAAGATTTGTCCTTCCTAAACATGAGGGATATTCTTTGTGGCAAAGAAAAAGTGAAAGGGGTATTAGTCTGGTTTTGGATTGCTTTTCTCCAACTAGATATATTGTGTGGCTTCATAAATACTGCTAGTACCAAGAGCAAGTCACTGGACAGAAATGAACTGCTTGGGGTGAGATGGGAGCAAACGTCAAGTTTAGTTCTCTTAGAAATATAAATTGAGCTTTATGTCAAAAGAAGCTGTTTAGCAATTCTCTGAACAGCTTTTTCCTTGGTTTGACAGAAATCTGTGATGTCAGGTTTACTAGGTGCTTAAGTAAAATGTATTATTGGTTACCTTAAAAGATAATGTTGTTGCTTTGGTAATTGTATTAGTACTAAACTTGGAGTTGATCACCTGACACTGCCAAGTGACTCTGAAGAACATTTGTGTCCAAATTGATGCTCTAGTACTCTTTGGAAGGAATCTAAGAAGGTGCAATAAGATTCATTGGTCTCAGTATATCACTAAGAAAATGGTGCAACCTTTCTTCTATAAAAGTAAACCATTGCACTTTTAATTGATTCTTATGTTTAATCCCTAGTATTATTATGTTGCTTACGGAAATTACCAAAATACTTAAATAAATCCTTAAAAATATAAATAATTTTTCCATGCCATTTATTACCAAAACCATTAATACAAGCAAACCTCTGATCCTTTCAAGAAAACCATCAATGAATTAAAAAGATGGATTTAAGGGGGGGGGCGCTCAGAAGCCCAGAACTCCCTTTGTGTAGTTAAATCAGATTTGGCTGAATTTGCTTGTATTTGTTTAAACAAACCTTCTGGAATTTAGAAATGTGAATAGGGGGAAAGAAATCCATATGGTAATGTTGGGGCCCTAGTGACCAAGAGGGAAAGAAGAGATACACTGGTATTTCTGGGCCCTGTATAGAGCTCTGGTAAACTTTGTTGGATTAATGAAAAAGAGAAGTCCATTCTAACGAGTGTTGCAGGTGAAGCAGTCTGTCTTTCTTTTCATGGCAAGGATGTCCCAGGATACTGGATGGAAGTTCTGCTTCCTTGTTCTATTCCACAACCCACAGAAAAGCTTGTACCAAAGTGGCAGAAGGTGACTGATGAGCAGCTATTGGCACACTAGGCCTGAAACCTATTGGTCAAAACTAAGTTTGATGGCAAAACATCAAAAATCTCAAAAGGGGAAGTGTGACCAGAATCTCTTGGCATTAAAATCAATCTGTTAGACCTGAGAGTTGTGTGTTGTTTGAATAGAAAGTTCTTGAAATACTTTCATTAATAATTTCCTAGTGAAGACTTTCTGAAAAGCATATTTAAGAAAAAGGGAAACATCTGCCTGCATCACTTGATTGTAGTTTTCACATTGCAAAAATAAATATTAAAACATTTACTTTAGGAACGAAAACATGATGATCATTACCAAATATGATGTGCATTATTTTTACTTCTGTAGCAATTTAATCACTATTTCTGTAATGCAGGTGGGATTGACAGTAATGGAATCTAGTGTCATATATTAGCTATTTCATGATCTTCAAACAGTGCCCTACTAGAAGCTGAAAATACACTGAATTGATAACTCTTAAGGGATTAAATTTGGTTAAAAGCAGGAAACAAACTCAGACTTCTAGGAAATGAATTTTATAGACTAGAGCCTTAAACATGTTCTTAGCTTTAGCTTCTAAGTTTTGTTGCTCAAAAGCAGGAGACAGCTTGTTTTGAGATTTACAGATTACATATGACCTTGTATCATTTCTGTTTCTCATGATAATTTTAACAATAATCAATTGAAAGGACTGTACAAAGGATTTATTTTTGCAATTGTGATTACTAAAATAGTAATGTAAATGTAATAAATGTTAAGCAGCGTAGCCCAAATTATGGTCTGTTTCTGAATTTTTCTGAGTTACATGTATAATTAAGATGTGGTTTTACTTTTTAACTAATTTTTGGATTGTCTTTATAATATGTTCAATGATCAGAGGCTTTTAAAGTATTCACAAATAAAAAAAGCAATCCCTAAAATATTTAACTTCATCCTGTATTAGTATTTTCTTAAAGGTAAGAAGAAAGTAGGAGCAGAAATGGATGAATGTGAGAAGTGATTAAGGATGCCTGTATTTTTTGTCCTGTTTTGTAGTCTTCAATTAGATGGGAAGTATTTATTTAATGAAAACATGCCTATTTTTTAATTGTTTGTACAATTGGTTTGTAGAAGAAACCAGCTGTGCAAATTACCATGGAAATCACTTCACCATTCTGTTTCTGTAGTTGTTCTTAATGCATTGGTTGGCACACATTGCACAAAATGGTCATTGTTTACATTAAATTAATATCAGTAGTTTTAACGTGTGTCCTTTAACATGTCTTAATTGTAAACTGAGTAGTGAAACAGAATAAAGACATTTCTTTAATATCTATATTGTTCAATTACTTCTTTCAGTTCTGAGGTGCTAAAGAGAATGCACAGAAGTGCTGACTTCTATCAGACTCAAATGTTCCTTAAGGCTACTACCAAGAAACTCTACAATCATTTCTTCACCTTGCAGAAGTATTTATTTGCACCACAGGACAAAGATGTAGATATACATGATTTTAAAACTTGTTCTGCATTCATAGTCATAAAAAAGTAGCTTTAAAAAATTCTTTACAGATTATTAAAATGTGGATTTAAAAAAAAAAAAACAAAACAAAACCTGCTTCTAGCATTTTTTGCCCATAGGGAAAAATATGTAAATGCAAGTACTTGTGTTTTCTTCTTTTATCCAGCTATTTTTGTAGCTTTTTTTTCTTTTTCTCTGGTTCGTCCTTGTTCCTTGCCTCTGCAGAGAGACTTGCAGGCGTATCATTTACTAGTATCTACAGTAAGAAAAGAAGTCAGAACATTTCTATTCAATTTTTGCTATCCTGCTAAGACTTGAGTTTACTTGTACAGACCTTTTACAAACACTGTGTGAACATCAGAAACTTCTGATTTAGATAATATCTAAATTGAAATAAAAGCTGAAAAAGGCAAAGAGAACAGTAGCACACCTCCTGAGATAAAGCCAGCAGGTTCTTAGCACCCCAAACAGCAGGTTGCATTAGCCTTACTTGGTGTCTGTTTCCAAAGTGTCCCTCAGACTGCAGTCATGGCCCCACCAATGTTCCTGAGTCATACCCACAACAGAAGCTCTTGACAAGCTAGAGTTGGTAAGCACAAGCACAGGGCAGCTCAGCAGGTGAATGTACAAGAGAATACAAGGGCTCCTCTCTGCTACATTTTTTATTGTCTACTCCCAGTTTTTGAAACGATAGGGATGCAACTTAACATAGGCTGGGAGGTGGACAGATCAGAGCAGCCCTGCCCAGAAGGGCTTGGGGGTGCTGGTGGCTGAGAGGCTGGACATGAGCCAGCCATGGGCACTGCCAGCCCAGAGAGCCAAACGTGTCCTGGGCTGCATCCAGAGCCCCGTGGGCAGCAGGGCCAGGGAGGGGATTCTGCCCCTCTGCTCTGCCCTGCTGAGACCCCACCTGCAGGGCTGCATCCAGCCCTGGGGCCCAGCACAGCAAGGACAGGGAGCTGTTGGAGGGAGTCCAGAGGAGGGCCCAAAAATGATCAGAGGGCTGAATGAAGCAGCTCTCCTGTGAGGAAAGGCTGATGAGTTGGGGCTGAAAGAGTTGGGGTTGTTCAGCCTTGAGAGGAGATTCTAGGGAGACCTTTGAGCAGCATTCCAGGACCTGAAAGGGGAGCCTACAAGAAGGCTGAAGAGGGACTTTTCACAAGGGTATCCATTAACAGGAAAAGGGGGAATAGCTTCCCCCCACCCTCACCTGAAAAAGGGTAAATTTAGTTTAAGTATTAGTAAAAATGCTTTATTCTGAGTGATGAGGCACTAGAAGAGGTTTCCAAGAGAAGATGTGGACACTCCAGCCCTGGAAGTGTTCAAGGCCTAGGTTGGATGGGGTTTTGAGCAACCTGATCTCATGAAAGGTGTCCCTGCCTATGGCAGGGGGGTTGGAATAAGATGGTCTTAAAGGTCCTTGCAACCCAAACCACTCTACAGTTCAAGCTCATGCAACAGCTTGAAAATCAGAATATATTTATTTACATGTGTTTGGAAGTCTGATTTCTCAAGGAAAAAGTTATCACAGGTATTTTGGGTTGGTTTTATTTTCCTCTATGATAGTGGATACTCAATTGCTGCAACCATCTGTTTACCAAGAAAGCTGGAAAGTTGGCATGTACCTTACTCTAAGAGCATGATTTTGTAATGTCATGCAAAATACTTATCAGGCGTAAAGTGTGGGAGCACGTGAAAATCCCAGTATCCCAAATGCACAAAGAAGCTAGAACTGACAAGTCTTGAGACTAGAGACAGCTATTAGAACATCACAGTTCTTACAACATTATAAAGAGAGAATTTTTATATTGTGGGAGTCTTAAGACAGAACTACCCTGACACCCAGCTCATATACAGAGCTGAACCACCCATCACAGTACATTGTAATTCACTGGACTAAAGAGAAGAGCCTCTCTAATTTTGGCAGATTATCAGAGACATTTGATTACAGAACTCTGAAATTCAATACATCAGCAAATCTCATCATTCCCAACAGTGGAAATACCTTGATTGTCCCAGAATGGAAATTTGATTTAGAGGGTTCCATTCTTTTCAACAGCCAGTGAAGGCAGACCTGTGTTTTACTGAGAGTGGATATCAAGCAATCATTACAAACTGCTGCTAAATTATGTTTTTTGTTCTGGGTTAAAGTTCAATTTTACCACATGATGATCTTTTAGCATTACTGAAGGATAATACGGTTCAAAGAATTTTGTGCCTTACCTTGGGTTCTACCAAGACCATCCGCATTTTCTGATGCTGGATGTTGGAATCATCTAACATAATGTTCACTTTAACTTTATCAAATACATGTAATGTTGTGTCTTCCACAGTAAGTGATGGCACCTGAAAGTTCAAATTTTATACAAATACTCACTATTTGCAACAGCTTGTTTTTATACAAATAAATGTTTTTGTATGAAAATATCACCATTACATGTAAATAAAAATAACCAAAACTTACTGTAATGACTATTCAGTGTTGTAATATATACATACAGCTTTTTCAGTAATTAATCAGATAATTACATGTCAGTACTATCTATTACAGAAACAAATTCCTGTCAGAACCTACTTATTTAGACTTACAAAGACTGTAGTTGTATTACTACTAGATATTAAAGAACTTGCATTTAGAAAACCCTCTCTTACCTTTCTAAATCCAACTAGAATAGATGTTAGTCATTCTGCTTGCTTACCAAATAAAAAAATAAAGATGTTTAAGAACAAACTTTAATAGTGAGAACATACCTCACTGTTGTACTCCAGTTTTGGTGTTGGTTTGTCTTTTTCTTCAAAGAAGACTGTTCCTTCTAACCCATACTTGGGAATCAGAACCACAACCGCATTTTTTCTTACAAATAATATATATGCATCTTCATTTACTACTCCCTTGGTTTTGAAGAACAGCTGTAACAAAAGTAGAACACAGAAATAAAAAAAAAGCACTAGAACATTCCCTTTTGAGTTACAAATACACTATCGCAGAAAAATAAAACATTCAAATACACATCTCTACGTAGTGATAATTACACAGCATATCCTGAAAGCAGATTTTTTAAAAAATCACAAACCATTTATAACATTACTGTAGGATTAAGCATTCATATTTATAAAAGCACAAAACGAAAAGAATCTTCAGGATGCCATTCTGAATTTTTCAGAATGAGCAAAGTAATGTTTTAAGCCTTTTGTCAGAAGCATCCCTCAGCCTTTATCCTTTCTGCACTCTTGCTTGGTTTTGCTCTCGCACTGCTCTAGCACTCAACGTCTCAG
This sequence comes from Prinia subflava, assembly GCF_021018805.1. NCBI lineage: Eukaryota > Metazoa > Chordata > Aves > Passeriformes > Cisticolidae > Prinia > Prinia subflava. The sequence continues at coordinate 56,739,351 of NC_086249.1, forward strand.
AACTGCTTACCTGTGTATGGAATGCCACAGAGGCTCTTTGAGCATATTGTGCCATTTTATGCCGGTAATTGAGATTTTTACACATCTCTGCCAGTTTGTGTTTATCTGTGAGTTCTGGGTAAGTCTTGTCTGCTCCTATGGCCACTGCCAAAAGCCGATGGACTATGATATCAGCATACCTGCAAAGGTGAGGCTAAAATCATCAGTGACGTAGTAAGACATAGTTATTCAAAATTAATAAAGAAGTTTCTGAACATACATTTGTTTTTGTGAATCTTACAGATTTAAGTTTTTGTAATAATGAAGGTCTGCTGGCAACACCCTCTATTAATTGAGTGTCCATCTCTTTTCTGACCAAAGATGCACTGCAGAGCCAGAATACTGTTATGTTTGCTAAGACAAATTCTTTATTGTGCCAGAAAAAGAAACAAAGTCGTACTTTTGGACTAAAGAAGGATCTTTCACCATGGCATTTTAAGCCAACTCTTCTTCCCTTTCCCATGAAATTAGAAAATTTAGTGTAGAATACTATTTCAATGCCATAGATCTGCAAAGAATAATCACATTTAAACTTCTTGTTACATAACTTATTAGAACTTCAGGAAGCAACTTTTGAATACATCTGGTAAGAACTCAGATTTACCATTTGGACTCCTAAAAGTTCCACAAATTCTCCATATAAATGCATAGGAATTTTAATCCACATCTAAGAGATTTCACTTGAAATGTTTCTAAGGAGCACAATAACAATTATTTTCTTCAAAACTCAGTGGTCAGAAGAAAAAACTAACATACTTTTCCAAGAAGTATGATTTCTTTGCACACTACAGCTGCCAATAGCAAGTTCCCAATACCCAGTGTTTTCATATGGAAAATACAGTCTCCTCAAAATTTAAACAGTTTCCATATCAAAAATGACTGAGCAAACTTCGCCTCAGTCTCTGGCTAAGACTAATGCTGACTGATCCTGAAGTGCATTTCTATGCCAGACATGTGCACTAGAGATGTATTCCTATTATTTTTGTATTTCTTTTTAATGTTACTAAACCCTAGGAGTTGTGGACAGTAAACCTGGGAGTGTACGTGAAGATGGACCACCATGTAAGCCACTGCCATTTCAACTGAAAGCTAATGCTGAGCAGAAACTTTTTTTAAAATGGACACCACCACAATTTCTTCACAAATAAATCACTTATTTCTTTTCTCTGAAACTTTTGTAAAATACAAGTACCTTCTAATAGGTGAGGTAAAGTGAGTATAAATAGGTGAGGCTAAACCATAGTGATGAAAATCATTATCCATTCCTGAGCAGAAATAAACAGCTTGCATCATGCAGCGAGTGGTCAAAATTCGCAGCAGTGTATTTAGGTAGGGGAATGTTGGAGATTCAGCTTTGTCTAATGATTCAGCTAAAGCCTTTGCTGAATCTGTCTTAATTTCCAAATTCTGAAAGGAGAGAAGAAAAGAAACAAAAAAGGTCAGGTATTACTTACTAGCAAATATTATAGAAGATAAGCAGATTTGTAACAGCTGCATCTAGGATAATCTTAGCAAGTGGCACAGGTATAACACCTAATCACGTGATGGAATGCTACTACTACAAAAGCAAACAAACAAACAAAATCCATCCATGCACATGTCACCCCCTCATTATTACTAGTGCTCTGTGCAAAAAATGAAATGCAGTCAGTAGCCTAGGAATTCAGAAAAGACACCCATTCTGAACTAAGAAATACTTTATGCCAATATCAACAAGGTTTTATTTCCTTTGGTTTGATTTTCTATCCCTTTATTAAATCAAAAAGAATGTAAAACAAAAACTCTATGTATTTATGCAAAACAAAGATTCTCATCCAAGCACAAGGTAAGTAACTGACTTTCTGGTATTTCCTCTGCAAATTATTATAATGTATACTTGGAAAAGTGAAATGTAAAACTAGTACTGTGTATGACATTTTTTTCTGTTTGCTAGTGTTCTCTGATAAAAATTCAGACAGAGTGAAAATACATAATGCATTTTTAATTTCCAGAAACAAAAGTTAAATTTCATTACATGATCAGTTGAATGCTCTTTCCATCACATACAGCACTGACAATAAAGTAGGATCCAGAGATCAAATTATGCTGTATTATGGTAAGATAATTGCAGTTTTATTAAACAATTATAAATATAACATACTAATACCTAATTGTGATGGTTGTGTCAAAAGTAGTAAAAAAGCCACTTTGGTTTATTTAAAAGTATGTTTACCTATGCACGGGAATTTAGCTTTCCAAATAAAACAGCAGTTTAAAAATAATTTTCAGAACACAAATGAAATCATTATCATTATTCCAGTTTTACAGCAGTGGAAAATTAAATGGGCTAGGTTTAGCCTTGTCTATTTATGTCACACTGAGCATCTGGGAGTTTCTCTCTTGACCTTAAGAAAAAAAGGGACTGGGGAAAGACCTGAAGGGAAAGGAAATGTGAATGTACATCACAGTAACTACAAAATTACAGGTTTAGCTCAAATAAAAGATCCTGAAACTGGTATTTTTTTCTGTCCAGACTCATTAATTAAATTAGACTCATTTCAGGCTAAATAAAACTCTAGCTGATCGATGGAGAAGATGGAAACTATAAACAGATTGTCTTACTTCCTGACTTTAAGAGAAACATGTTATTTGATGTAACTGATCAATTTTTAAGTACATCAATAATGTATGTGATCCAAAGCCAAAGACTCTCAAAAATCTTATATGGCTTGGAGATGAGAAACATTCACAGCTCACAAGTGCTACAATGCAAGACTTAAGAGAGTGGTATGTTTTCTTTACCTAAGAAATGTTTTTAAAAGCATGAGATCCTTCCTTTAACCTAGAGGTACAATTATCCTGCTACACATACCAGGGATTTCAAGGTGTAGCTGATACACTTTTAAAATACTGCTATCCAGTCCTTCTTCCTAGTTAGTGGCCAACCAGAGAGAAAATACAGCTTTTCATAATTAATTCACTTAATTAGCATGGTAAAAACTTGCCTTGGACTTTGCAGCCTTCACAAGGATGTCGTAATTTGATGGGGGAGGAGCGGGATGTTTCCGGAGCAAGGCAAACTCTGGGAACTCATCATAAATTTTTTGTGCTACAGAAATATTGGCAAGCAACATGAACTCTTCAACCATGGAATTTGTCTCTCTGTCAAGATAAATATTTTATATTGTTAGAAAAGCATTAGACACTTACTTTGAGTGCCTAATGAAGAAACATTCCACCATCCCAATGATGTTATATAATATTAACTAGTGGTTTTGAACATTTACACAAGTAGGCAAGCAATTTTAAGACTGAAAACAATGCTTATTAAGCTCCAAATACTGAGTCAGAAGAAAAAAAACCCACCCTGAAATATTCTAAAACATCAAATTAATGAAAAATGCTTATTAAAATGCCTGAAAAGACCAAGAGATAAACCTCTTGACTTTTTCCTAAGAAGTTCACATATGAAAGCATACAGGTCAATACTTGCTAAATCAATACTGCAATAAAACAGAGGAATTCTCTTTCCAAGGATCAGCTTGACCAAAGAAGTTGTGGATGCTCTGTCATTGGAAGTGTTCAAGCTCAGGCTGGATGGGGCTTTCAGCAGCCTCGTCTAGTGGGAAGTGTCAGGGCCCGTTGCAGGGGGGGTTAGAACTGGGTAGGCTTTCAAGGTCCCTTCCACCTCAAGCCATCCTCTAATTCTATGACTGTCCTGCACTATTACAGGAACTCTGTACACCAAATGTTAACTAAATGTTAACACTTTCTTAGCTAACTGTTGCTACTTGAACACGTCTTTAATTCCATCCCTACCCTGAATTAACTAATAAATAAAATGCATACTTGAGCTCCTTAGTCTGCAGATCAATAGGATCATGAGTTTCACTGTCCATGTGGAAACGAACTTCTGGTGACGCAAGTGTCAAGGCTCTGCAAGACAGTAAGTGGTATTAAAAAATGACAGTAAAGCAGACAGAGCAGCTGAGCTGCAAGCCTGTAACATCATCTGGGGCTACCATGACTACCATTTTATAATTTAAAATTAGCAGAAATTAAAAGTAAAATTGTGGAATTAATGTTCAGATTTGCAGGAAATATGCAAATACACACCATAGAAGCTTCTAAAATTTCCAATGCTACTCCTCTAGTTGTGCTTCTATGACTGTGAGATCCATATTGCTTGATCTTGTGAAGAGAAAGTTAATATCCCAAGTTTATATATTTTGGGAAATAAAGATAAGCATTCTTATGCAAATCAAAATGGCAAAATACTTCTCTTTCACAAGATTTTCACTAGAAAAATGGAGACAGAACTATAATATATTTTGACAGCAAAAACAGTCAGAAGAAAAGGTGGGGGAAAAGGTAACAGGTACACTGCATGGCTTACCCATTATCAATTCTTTTCTTCTTCAGAATTTTTGCTAATTTGTTTAGTCCACGTAGGCTGGTGGTAATATCATCATTCATAGTTGCTGAATCGATTCTCATCTGTGCTTCAGCGTATGTAAGAGAAGCCTTGAAGGTTAAAAAAACAGATATCATGATACATAATTGAACACTAAAAAACCCCTTAGTTCTTTCTGTCTGGCAGAATGTGCAGCTTGCTGTCATAACTTGGCGCACAACAATACATAGCTTTCCATTCAATACCTAAATGCCTGTTATTCACAAAGAATAGTGGACATAGGAGGACAGATCTATGCAAGACATTAAGATATACCAGGCATTTACAGAGTTTTTTTTTCTTTTTGCTGATCACGTTTTATACATCAGAAGTCAAATTTTCAGAAATGTATTGAACATCTATAGAATCCACTTAATTTAACTCATTATCTGGTATGTATCAGCCATGTCCTATATGCATCATACACACAGCAACTGCACACATAAACACTGCAGCCTGAGAGGCTGAGAAGAATGCAGAATCAAACATTTTCTTTAGTTTTAGTATTTCAGCACCATTTTCTACTTCTAATTAGAAATTAGAATTAGAATAAAATATAAATCATTAATGGGAAATAGAACTTTATTATCAAGTCTGTTGATCATTGTTTTTATAATACAGTTTACAGCTTTTTATTTCAGAATTATAGTAATATTTACATGACTTACCTTGGAATTAATAACACTCTTAGTAAATCTGGTTTTCAGAATTTCAGCCTTATGGGTCATTTCCCATATGCACGAAAATGCAAGCCTATGAGAGAGAGAGTATGATGGGAAAATCTGTTAAAATCCCTACATAAGCAACTGTAGTTTCTTGCCAGGATCAAAGTATGGATCATATACATATACCTGTCCACATTAGATCTCAGGGAGCATAAGTTGGAACTAAGTAGCTCTGGAACCATATCAATCCTCTGCAAAGTAAAGAACAAAAATCAGTACTTTATAAGTTAGTATTTCAACTTCCTGATTTTTAATATAATAAAAGCTTGGAGATAGTATTTTTTTTTTTTTTGCCAAAAAAGCTCAGATTACTGGAAGAAAAGTAAGCCACTTTTTTCATTCCAAGATTCATTTTAATTATCATCTTTTCAGTAACAGTGATTTCTGAAAAGAAATCGCGATCTGGAAGAACTAACCAGGACTAAGTCTACAGTGTTAATGAATGCAAAACATAGGAACCTTCAGACATTTGACAATCACAAAAAATGCAAAAACCAATGGAAAAGGCAAAACCAGGCCACTTCTGCAATTTCAGACTGGAATTAAAACAGTATTCTGGTTTCAGAACCACATGCTAATAATGCTTCAAACCAGAGTTGAATGGGATATTGTCCGGATAGTGGCTTTTAAAAAATAAAACAGAAAATAAATTGTCTTAGACAAATTGTCTACTTCTTTTTCTCCTTAGTTCAGAGAGGAGAAAAAAATTAATAGAGGAAAGCAATGAAAATCTAAAAACTTAATCAGACAAGAAGCTGTAGAAAACAATTACTTTTTCACACAGATACACTGTTGTTCCTCGTTTTACTGACTCCTCATCCAAAGCATTTCCTGGGCGAATAAAGTGACTGACATCTGCAATATGTACACCAACCTGAAAAACAGGCACCACATTATGCACCTCACGAAATAGAAACAGTTTAAGAGTGAAAGAAACTTTCCTACATTTCTACAAAACAATTTATCTATTTCCAGTTCCTTTCAGCAGCTCCCATATTTTGTAATAAGAATAGTTAAAACCCATCATATATTAAAAAACAGTTGCAGCAATTATTCAAAAAAAAGGGCATTTGTACATTTAGGGGAAAGTTATATTCACAACCAATGCAACTTTTCTTTGAGGGCCCAAACAATGTCTTTAATGCTCTTCAAGATTCACTGAAAATTTGTTTTTTGCTTTTTTGTTTGCTGACCTTCCATTCTAGCACACCCTGCTATTACAATTCCAAATTAATTTCTAAGGAAGTCAATCTCACTGAATCAGATATAAGGGAGTAGAGAGCTGATGTAGCTTTTTACTGCCTTTTTTTAAAATAAAATAATAACTCCACAGGAATTACAGCAGCTTAGCTCTTTTTTGTTGTTTTTTTCATAGTTCCTTATCCTAGCTGTAAATACCCTTGTTTATAACACTTAACTAAAGCAGTAAATAAATTTTATGGTAAAGTCTCATGCCAAATGAAGATAAAGCAGGGTGAATTTAGAAGACACTAAATTCCCACTTTTGACACTGATCTGATGCAAATCAACTCCCTTTTTTATTACCATCTTGCAGCTGTGCAAACAGCAATAATTTATTTATAACAGATCTGGAGCTTTGCATGTGTCATTTACCACTACTGCACTGTTTGTAAAATAAAGGAAGAAGTAAGTAAATAAATTATTAGATTGATACAATACCTCTAGATTTCCATTTCCTATTTCTCTACAATGTAATGCATCATCAATATCTGTACAACCAGGAGGATCAACACTACAAACATTCAGATGCCTTAAGTCCTCCCTGTGTTTCATATCCTGAAATATAACAGAAACAAAAAATTGTTTTCAAGAACACCTTCCTTTTCCAGGTAAAAATGACCGTCTGAGAACAGCACATTACGTAAGATTTTCCACAGAAACCAAGTATTTTCAGAATGTTTGTTTTGTATTGGGTAGTTTGTTTGTTTTATGAAAAGATCAAAACAGATATGCAGAAACTACAATGACAGAAAAAAAAAATACAACAGATGAAGTACTATTTTTTTTTGTTTTACAGAAAGGAGGAAGAGAATCAGAACGCAACCATAGTTTCATCACGATCTTAGAATTAGCAGGATGAGGAAATGAGATTTTTTTAAGTGAAATTTTGACTGATCTCCAGCTGAATGACTTGTCTTGGATATGACTACTCTCAAGTCTCACTTTCTAAGGCTTAGATGTCTAGATAATTGAAAGGAACTGCACACCTTGTAAGTATCTATCCTTGCAAAATAGCTCTCTCTCCTTTGCAAAAAGCCTTCTTTGATCTTTTTCTTCTTTAACAAAACCTGTAGTATCATCTTTATTTTAAAACATTCATCCCCAACAAATGTAGTTTTAGCAAAATGCAAAAACTTGAACAGATCTTGTTTCCACAGGAAATCCAGCTGAAAGCTCCCACTAAGACATAACAGTCCTGGGCAACGTTTCTTGTCTATTTCTGGTGCATTGGGATATTCAAGAATGTCACAGTTTGCACTGAAGGGAAAGGCATAGTAATTGCTACAGTAATTTTACCTCTTTTTTATTACCTCTTCTGTAATGCTCCATGGCATTTTTGGTAGGAAACTAAGGACAGCCTGGGAAAAAGCCTGGTGAGGGACATCATGTTCAAGCAGAAGAACTTCTGTCTCTGTCTCTTTATCTCCAGCACTTCCCAAATTCTTTACAAAATGACCCTGAGGAAAATATAGGTACATACACACACATATCAAGCAATACCATTTGTCCAAAAGTAAGTATGTAAGAACATTAACCCTTAGGTTATTCTTCTATTAAACTACAAAGTAAAAGCAATCTTTTTTAATTTGGTTAACTTTCTCATCTTTAAGAGAAATTTAATTTTAAACATTTACTTAATTCAGTAAGTCTGAACCGAGTCCATCCAGACTCTTTTCTTAGAATGGCTTTAAATTCTCCACAATTAAGATTCAAAACTTATAAACATGAAATCATTTTTGCAGGAAGGAAAAACCACTGCTGCAAAAGCAGCAGAACTAATACACTCTCACTGCTCTATGGGTTTGCCTTGTGCCACACATCTCACACCCCAATACCTCATCAACTCCGCCTTCTTTCTCACTTCTCTGCAGTAATGCTTTGTCTTAATGCTTTTTCCAGATATTCCATGTTCCCTTCATTTCTCTAAACTAGCGGGAGACACCTGTGCTCTGCTTCAATACAACCTGTGCATTCCCACATGAGGCACTGGAAGATGCTTCAAAACCTGGCTAGTGTTCAGCAGAAATGGAAGGCAGTGTCCTCAGTTTCTCATACAGCCTCTGTTATTTATGCTGAACTTTTAACTGCTTTTACCCTACTGCCAATTCGACTGCATTGGGTGCATTTGTCAAGTATCTGCTAGAACAGTGATTGGTAAGTGTGAATGAGCAAAATGAGAGCATAAGATCTGCATTTCTATGAAACCAGACTAAAGTTGCTGCTTAATCTATACAAAGCACCTTAAGTGGCACATGTACGTTCACTGCAGAACTGGATGAGTAAGTTTTTTAAGTATGATAACCCCTTAGCTGGTGTTTAAGTGCAAATTAAATCATTTAGGGACTTTCTTAATTTGCACCATCACATGGCACTCGAAGAATTTAAACCTCATCTCAACACTGTTTGCGTTACTCAGTGTTGCAGATAACAAATATTTTACCTAAGAAACATAAAAAATCAGATAGTTAACAGTTCAGAAGAAAATGCCTGAACTTACGTTAGGATACCTGGAATTCCTGGGCCAACCATCAATAGCAACAATTATTCTTTGCCCTTCCAATGCATCTGCTTGTCTGGTTTCTATTCGAATGCGAGGAATTCTGCGATCAGCTGGTGTAAACAAATGGCGCCTTGCCTATCCACAACCAGAAAAAGGAACAATTAATTTCCAAATAAAGAAAAAAACCCAACCTTGCATTTAGAACTGGATTATTTCCTCACCTCTTTGATCTGTGACTTGGAAAGCATCCCACAATAAGGCCGCCAGTTTCGCTTTATAATGCCCACTACCCTTCCCGTAGGCCTCAGCATGTCCTTGTTAAGGGAAGTCTTCAGCTGGTAGAACACAAGTTAAAAATACAAAACTGTTAGAACTCATGCCTGACTACAGTAGGGAACTTAAAACTTAGTAATAACATTTTGTAACTCATTATAAGGACATAAATTTTATCATGACTTTATAAATAGAATCTCCTGTGCCTCCCTGTGCATTTAATGACTTTTAATATTTTCAGTATGTGACCTGACTGAAATCACATCAGTATATGATGCAACTTAGCTTTAAAAGGGGGAGAAGAAGCATTCTGCAGTCTTTTTCTGCTGTTCATTTTTCTCAAAGGATGTCCATTAAGAAAACTAAAACAAATAACATATTCCATGTTATTTTGCTATCTATTATTTTAATTTTTTGGAGTCCTTTTACACTGCCTGAAGATTCTCCAGTAACTCTCCACATAATTATTAAGAAATAATCCCACAAAATTCAGTGGAAAGATTATTTTTGAAGAAATTATCTTCTTGTACAGGGTATACATGCATGTGTGTTGCATGCACATTAAACGGAATTACTGCAAGACCCAAAAATATTTTACAGCAGGTTCCAAATGTATGTGTTGCCTATAAAAGGTGACTCTCAGCATGATACAACACCTACTCTAACAAATCCTAACTTGCACTTCAGTAAATACAGATTTACATTCTTACATGACTACCATTCAGCAACTTCCAGATTCATTAAGATTAAATGTGGGAACTTCTAGCAAAGGCTAATTGAAAATGATCCCTTTTATCGACCACCATGTATTTAACACAACTGTACAACTACAATTAAGTTTCATAATTTCTATATTCACATTTTATAAAGACGATATAGAAATCTAAAGCCTAACACTGTCAGGGTACCACAGATTTCATCTCTTTTGTAACACCACAGTTAAGTAAAATTATTTCTTTCATACAATGTTTTCTTTCTCCTCTTCATTTTCAATGTCCTCTTCATTCTGGCCATCATCTTGCAAAACCACTGAGGATGGTGCCACCCATTCATCTTTTGTCAACAACTCCACGGCTACAACATCTTCATGAATTGCCCGGTTTAAATGTTTCAGTCCCTGTATAATTATCTGGATTTTTTTAGAAAACAAAGTGGAAATGCAAATATTCATGATGATGAAAACAAAAGACCCGAATCTAGAGCAATGTAACAATAAACATGTATGACAGACTCTACGTTCCAAAGAACATTTTACAGTATGTTTGTGATACACTTTTTTCCTCTGCTGAGGTTTCTTACCGTACATACAAGCTTATTTCAAGACTCCAATTGTTTCTGTAAGAAATGTTTTCCCTATGGTTTTTGGTTGGTTTTTTTTATTATTAAGTCAGACAATCCTATTTTTGCAGGATAGGGGATTCCACATACTACTAAGAGGAAAAAGAGAAAAGAGAAGTACCTGCAGCTGCCACAGATAGGGAGGGAGTAGACAACTGCCACTGCTTGGAAACAGCATCTGTACAACTGCACCAACTGAGAATCCAGCAGGCAGGCAGATGGATTAAATGCTGGGTGGGAAACAGCCCATCTACCCCTCACCAGGCAGGAGAATAGCAGGGGGAAAAAAGCAGAACCTCACAAGGGCTCATGACTGTTTTTTTTCTGACAATCTTCCTACACACTAGTTCCGTTGTCTTTCACCATATATTTCAAACCAATTTTAAAAACTGTTTACAGGTCAATTGAAAAACTATTAACAACCAAGATTTGTCTTTATTTTACCAATTACTTCATCAAACTTCAATTTTAAATACATTAATCTTTTTTCAAAAAGAGCATACTCAGCATTTCAGCAGTCTATATCCATACAAATAAAAACTGAAAACATCAGCACAAACATCAGAAAAAAAAGAGACAAGTAAAAAATTACTAATATGCTCCATTTTAACATATGTCACCATGAAAGAATTAAATTTTAAGCTTTTCTAAGGCTAGTTAAAGTTTATAGCATGGAGGTAAAATTAAAACTCACCTCTTTGTTTTCTTCAGCATCTCCATGAACCCAAACTGTAGCTTCAAGATAATTCTCTCTGTTTGCCCTGTAAGTTCCTTGGAGGTAAATACCAGATTTTATTCCTTGCTGCAATTTGCTAAGAGGAATATGTTCTGGGAATATTATTTTTCCACCTTCTATTTCTTTCTTTAGGAAAAAAAGAAAAATAGGAGAGGAAATTTTCAGTATTTTATATTCATGTTAACTTCAAAACCAAGCTCAGGAACATGCCACACTCAAGCTAACAAACTCCCTAATTGTAACTGTGTGTAGTTATGAATATGCACAATAATGAAAAACTATTATTAAGCAGTACTTTTTTTAATGAAGCATCAAAACCATAAAAATGTGGCCATTCTAGGAACTTTTCCTGCAGTTACTTAAAAACGTATTGCAAAATTTTATGTTGATTTGGATATAGTGACTAAAAAGATACTCAACAAAGAAAATATTAGCATAGTAAAGAGTATAGCACACAGTGTATATATACTGGAAGCTATAGGAAACATTACACATATACATTATAATGAAAATACATGACTGTGACCAGACTTTGGAGCAGTCAGACAATTGCTTACACCTGAATGATCTGCAGTTAACTCCTGAGAACACCTCAGCCCTCCAATTTCTTCCCACTCTTACACAGAGCTCTATTCTGTTAAAACTAGCTTTGATGAAATTAACTTTCCCATTTTTGGGGTGAGTGTTCAGCTACATCAGTTGTATATGAACATATAAGTCTAGATTCTGATAAACACAACACACAAGGAAGTAGAAGAGCATGTAGCCCATCTCTGAGCTGCAGCCTGCATTTATGTCAGCTTATCACCAAATGAAAATGCTTTTGATCAATAACTTAACATAGATTTTCCAGCAGAAACAAAGATCTAAATGGTTTGCAATATATTTTGTTTTCATTTTGTTCCAATTGTTTCTCATTTATACACTTTATTTAAACAACTGTTATTATTCTCATCTTCACAACAGTTATCTAAACCAACTGGCTTTTTATAGATAACAAGACACATACTAACAGGCATATAAGCAGAACTGAACACGGCTGCAGTATTTCCTTTTTACTTTTCAGTTGTCAAAAAGTTAAATTTCCACAATGGTAATAAGGTCCAGACTGCTTGTACTCTAAACTGATGCCAGTACTCTGACAAACAGTATGCAATATTGTACTGCAAGTCATTTACAATCAATTTATTTTATAAAAGGAAAATAAACACATACCCCTTCATCAGATACACAAGCAAGGCGATCTACAAGCTCAGGATTAGCTGTCAAACTTTTTATATACTCCTCACCTACAAAAGCACACACATAAATATTTATGCAAGAGATGCATGGGATTTAGGTAAAAAGTGACTGCTCAGTTTTTTTGAGCAATAAATTAAACATACATACTACTTCACTTACATGTATAAGCAGTTATTCCTTCCTCCAGAGCTTTCTCCTTATTAGTTCTGTCATTTGTTAAAAAGATAACTTCAATCTTTTCCTCATCCTCTATTTTCTTCAGGTGTTCATTGTACCATTTCACTGCCACTCGAATGGCTCTGTCATTGCGGTCATTGGAAGTTTCTCCCCGCTTTTGCTCTATGTACGTTTCTCTAAATAAATTTTAAAAGCAAAGGGGGGTGTTTGACAAACCAAAACAAATCTTAGCATCTATCTATACTTAAAAAAAAAGACAAGATAAGGGCTGTTAGGCCAAAAGAAACATTATTGTACCCATTTTTATAACATGTAACACTCATTAGGCCACTGGAGGGCCAGGAGACATGAAGACACAACTGAAGAGGTTTGCATTCAAGATGTTAGAACTACGGATTCAAGATTCCTAGAACTATGATACTGCGGTATTGGAAACTAATTGTGAGCACAAACAAAGGCAAAATAATTTCTTAGAGCTTTCTGTCACTAATTTAATGGATTTTTGAATTCTGCTACAGACAGATTGATAAAGCATTGGAATATGTTTAAAGGAACACTGAAATGGAAATTCAGTACCTTATTGCTCAAGATAACAATGCTGTCTGTACAACTTATTCAATATTCTAATCCCCTTCTCATAACATATATAGATTTATACTAACTATAAACAGGAAAGCTCCTGGAACACCAACTACTTCCCAATAGGATTCCTTAGAAACATACAGTTCCGTGACACCAGTCTAATTTTTCTTGCAGTCCAGATGTTCCAGTTTTGTTTCCCACTTTCTTTTACTGGATATCAGCACAACTTTGTTATACCCATTACAACCCCTTACCTGTGATGCTCATTGGTGAAGGAATAGAAATGTTTTTCTGGGTTTTGAATCACGTCCCTAATTCGCTTGTACACTGGTGCACTCCGATTCCTGACCTCCTGTAGGACCGTCTGCAGCACAATGACATTCTTAATAACAGGATCTTCAAGGATGTCAATCTGAGGAGCAAAATGGAAATTAATCATAATTGTTATTTAAACCTATCCAATAATAGGACATGAAATATTTCCTAGGCTAATACATGAAAAGTTAACATGAATAATGAGTGGTAGTCCTTCTGCCTTTTTCTCTCACCACTGGGAAACTGAACAGTGCTTTCTCGTTCAGAAAAGTTGCTTTCTCCTTCTTGTGTGAAAAAATGTCAAATAGGATTTTCCAGCCTCTCTGTGACCTGAATATAAGGACTTATTCTGACTTTCAACAAATTCACCCCCAGCGTGCAGGATTCCAAGCAAATGTAAGGCCAGGTGTACACCTCAAATTTTGCTTACATAAAATGGGTTTCTATAAAATTAACCCTCAGTAAACAAAATGAAACTATGCACAATCCAACAGAAATGTAATGAAATTTACAGGCTGTCTGCCTTTGTGAGGAATGCAAGCCGTAAAATGGTACCCAACTACTGTTACACGGCTGACGCGCCCCTACATACGTGGGCTTAAGTTCTCCAGAAACAATCCCACTCTTAAACTGAAATTTTAATGTTCATGGAGTCAAATCAATGGACATTCTGCAAGCTGCTCTTTGCTTTTGAAAGACCTTTTTCTTTTTTAAGGAATTTTGTTAAATTTTTCAGCACTTTTCTTTGCCAATTCCTGACATCAAGACAGAGAAACATACACGAGAAATCCATGTAATCTGAAAAAAAGATGGGAGCTTCACTTCCTAACCTTGTGTGAATTACCTGTGCAAACCCCCTGCGAAATGAGACAGCAATAAGGCTCTAGAGGGCATAGCGAAAAGAAGTAAAAGCTATACCAGACTAAGCTCCTGTAAACCTGATGTTTACACGACCTGAAAGATTTAGAGCCATATTTAAAGCCATGTTCATAGGGGAAGAAATCCAGCATTATTCTATGCATAAGCTGAAGCACCAGGCCAAGTCTTACTGTGGCAAAACTGTTTCAGTTTCTAGGCAAAACTTTTCCCTACCATTACCAAGACTTCCTAATCCCCACTTCTCTAGTTCATGTCAGCACACCCTGGCACATTCTCAGAGCACTCTATAGGACACACGTACAAATTATACCAACAAACATCACAAAGTCCACTTTTAAGAGGAAGAAAACATCCCCTGATCTGCTGTTTTGGATCGAAGATCCTTACAACTTCTGGGACCTCTGCTAAAACACAAAAGTGTTGTGCCACTCTCTAGAATACTTACTCCATGTTAGGATTCATGAATTAGTTACAGTCTCCAGTGTGTGCACAGGGCTATTCTACCTTCTACACAGGTATTCCAAAACAATGAAAGAAAAAAGCTAAATATCAAGCTTGGGAATTCCTCAAAGTCTACTGTCTGTCCCAGACTCTACAGTCTGCCTCAGACTCAAATCTTTGCACAGCTATTGATGGGCTGTAGAGTTGCCCCCGTGCTTCTAGAGTTGTACATGGGATGATTTTGCACCTTCTATTCGTTATGTGAAATCAACATCACAGTATAAAGAACCTAAATCTACACTCTGAAAAACAGAAGAGGCATTTAGAAAAACTCGGCGACCACAGAAGATCCAAAAATTCAGTGACCACAAGAAGATCCCAATCGCTGCTTTAGAGTACACCAACTTTCCCTGCGTGAATTTTCATACCCATATCAGACCACAACGAACAAAACAAACACTGGTCTTTAGTCCTACGATTCAGGCAGAAAAAAACCCACAAAAACTAAAAACCAAGAAAACAACAACAAAAAAGAATTATAAAACAAGACAAACAAAAAGTCCCCCCACACTCTCCCCTAAAGCTGGAACATAGTCTAAGGCCAGACCAGGCTCGCTGGTGCCGCAGCCTTCTCCTCAGGAGCTGGCAGGGAAGGACAGGAGTACCCAGGCAAGGATCAAGCAGCCACAGGAGAAACGGGAGGGGCCAAGCCTGCCACGCGCTGCCAAACGCGCCTCCCCTGCGCGGCGCCGGATCCCACACGGCACTTTATACCCACAAGGATTTAACAAGGCCGGCGCAGGGAAGGCTTGAGCCTCCACGTGGAGCGCGGTGGGGCCCACAGGAAGGCAGCGGCGGGCCCTCCCCAGCGCTGAGGCGGCCACACCATCCGTCCCTCCCTCACCTGGTGCAGGAGCAGGTTGGTGTCGGGCAGGAGGAAGTACGGCCCGGGGCAGAGGCTGCTGGCGGGGCCGCTGGACCGCGCCTCCAGCGCGGGCGCGGTCCCGTGAGCGGCGGGGGGGCAGAGGCGGCACGCGGCGGCGCCGCACGCGATGTCGTCGCGCAGGTAATGCTCGCGCACCACCTTCACCACCGCGCCCGCCCGCGTGCGCTTCACGAACGTCCGCGAGGTCAGCATGGCGCGCGGGGCCGCGGGAAGCCGCGGGAAGCCGCGGGAAGCCGCGGGAAGCCGCGGGAAGCCGCGGGAAGCCGCGGGAAGCCGCGGGAAGCCGCGGGAAGCCGCGGGAAGCCGCGGGAAGCCGCGGGAAGCCGCGGGAAGCCGCGGGAAGCCGCGGGAAGCCGCGGGAAGCCGCGGGAAGCCGCGGGAAGCGGCGCGGGCAGGGCGCGGGAAGCGGCGCGGGAAGCGGGAAGCGGCGCGGGCAGGGCGCAGGAAGCGGCGCCTCGTCGCCGCGGTGATGGCGTGCGCGCGGCCCCGCCCCCGCCGCGCGAGGGGAGGCCGAAGCGCGCGCGCGCGCGTTGCCGCCCGAGGTGCGTGGGGCAGAGCCCCGGACTGGCCCGGCCCGGGCAGGACCGCTGCCCCCCCAGCCCCCGCCGCTGCCGAGTTACCGCTTGGGCAGCTGCCCGCTGCCTTCCGCAGCTCCGGCATCCTGCGGCACGAACGATATCCCCGTTTCCCGAGCTGCCCCCGGCTGCTGTGGGGGAGGAAGGCGGCGGTGGTGGCGGTGCTGGTGCTGGTGGCGGCCCCGGAGGGCAGCCCGGCTGTCGCTGGCCCGAGCTCGGAGCGCAGCGTCTCCTCTCCCGGCTGGGCTCTGAGCAGCGCCGTCTGTAAGTAGCAGCCGTGGTGTGTGCCGGGTGGGTATAAAAGTCCGTGTGGCTGCTGGGTTAACCACCCTGGCAAGAACAGTGCCGCTGCTGCTGCTGAGAAGGCAAAGGCCAGCAAGGTTTGAAAGGAGCTTGTAGCCAGGTCGGGGCCGGGCTCTCCTCGTAGGCACCGAGCTCTACAGGATAAGAGGACAAAGCCTCAAGCTGCACCAGGGCAGTTTAAGGTTGGACTTGAGGTGAATTTTCTTAACAGAATGGGTGATTAGGCATTGGAATATGCTGCCAAGGGTGGTGGTGGAGTCACCCTTGCTGGAAGTGCTTAAGGAAAGACTGAACGTGGCACTGAGTGCCATGGTGTAGTTGACAAGGGGATATTCAGTCGTAGGTTGCACACGATGATCTCGGAGGTCTTTTAAAACCTATGTGATTCTGTGATCAAAGTATTCCTTTACTGTGTTCTCCAGTAAGTAGTGTTATCCCTATTATAGGGTGCTGAGCACACCTCCTGGGTCTCGGCAGTTTACAGTGCATGTGCTTTTGACAACCTGCGTATCTTTAACTATAGCATCATACTAGTAAGCTAGATCCACGCTGGTGTTCACACTGCTGTTTAGCTTATTGTAGTCAAAACGCTTGATATAATGATTGTTCAGGAAGAGGGTCTTCAGGCAGCAGCCCTCCAGAGTTTCTCAAAGTGTTTTTCTTGAGTGAAAAAAAAATGTTCGTGTGATACTGAGAAGCATCTCTTGCTTAGTGGTCTAATGTAGTGCTTAGTTTTTCATAAGGACATTTCATTTAATTGTTTTGATTCTTGCAGTTAATTCTTCAGGGGGCTCATCTCAAAGTATAGTTAAAAAAGCTTTGTGAACAGTGGAAGAAAATGTCACATAAAAGCTCTAAGGTAATCAAGAAAGTGAACGTTTCTAGCTCCTTGGAATCTGAGGATATCAGCTTGGAAACCACAGTACCAACTGATGATGTTTCTTCCTCTGAAGAGAGAGAAGGTAGTGTAAAAATCACTAAGCAGCTGATTGAACGGAAGGAGTTGCTCCATAATCTTCAGCTGCTTAAAATAGAATTATCACAAAAAAACTTGATGATTGACAACTTGAAAGTTGAATATTTGACCAAGGTAAGTAATGTTTCTCCTTTGATTATATAATCATTTCTTGGTTTTGGTGCTGTTGGGGTATGACAGAAACTTCTGTTCTGAAAAGAATTTCTTTGGATTACATAATAGAGATCTGCTTAGTTGGTTTGGGGGTTTTCATGGTGGGTTTTGTTTGTGTCCTTTAATGAGAAAAAGGGGAAACAAAGATATGGAAAACTTAGCTGACTTGCTCAAGTCATTTTATTTATAAATAAGTAAGGGAAGATCTAAGTAGTTTTATCTTTCCTAAATGCAAAGGGAAAAACACCTGTTTTCTTTCAGAAATGATGAATAATTTTGTCACTCATGTGAGTAGCATAACAGGGCTGAACCTGAACTTGTGGAGTACTAGAAAAGGTGATCTGAATACTTTTCAATGCTTTGTTAGTGAAAATGGGGATAGAATATAGCAGCATGCTGACAGTAGATTTTGTGGTGTACAGCTTGCATGAAGATGCATGAAATTAACAAAGGTGTAAAACATCGCCACGTTTGTGTGCAGTTCATTTCTACAGCATACTATATGCTAAATGGCTTTTATTTGCTTTCTGCTCTGAGTTTTAGCTTAATTTGAAATTAGTTGAACAAATAGCTGTTGGGCTGAAAAAGACCCATTTAAGAACTAAGCCTTTTTTATTTTTAGCTCATTGGGAGCTCATTGGTCTGTATCATATCCTGTGAAGCCCTGGTGTATTTAGAGGTCTTGTTCGACAGCCATTATTGCACTGCCTACAGCATTGGGATCTTCATATTTTTGATTCAACTTGATCTTTTTGTAAAATATTTTATGAAAATTAATATGGTAACTTATTCTGTTTTATACTCACTCACATTCTTTATATTTAGATTGAGGAGCTAGAGGAGAAGCTTAATGATGCAATCCATCAAAAGCAGCTGTTGTCTTTACGACTGGATAGTCAGTTGGCATTACAGCAAGAAGATGCCAGGTATGGTGGAAGTAAAATTAAGAACTTCATCTTTGACAAAAAATAATTTGAATTTGTTTAAATAAGTTATTAACAGAAACATAATTATTAGTTGCAGGAATAGGATTTCTTTTGCAGATTATGTTAGTGTTTTCATTCTAAAAATTGAATTTACATATTTAGTTTACATAAAAGTAAATTTGAATTCAACTCTCACTGGCTGAAGTTCGTGGATTTGGTTTCATGTTACCTAAATTCAAAATTTAGCAGGAAGTGGTGGTAAAAGTGTTCTTAAAACCAATAAAGAACAAAAGGACTATCAATTTAAACGGAATTTTTAATAACTGCAGCATAGAAGACATGGGAAAGGTAAGTGCAAAATATTTAGCTTTTCCAATTAGTACTTCTTACTTTTCAGAAGTGCTTTTGGTTGATGATGTAGAAACTCACTTAAAACTGAAATATTTGGAGTTAACCTGAAAAATAGACTGGCTAGCCGGCTTCTCCAAACCACTTTGTCAATTGAGTATCTCCACACTTGTGAAGGAAGAGCATTACTTACATAGTGTCATGTTAAAGTACAGCTTACAGGATGTGAATACTTCCGAGTTCTATCCTGTAGTAAGGCTAGAACAGATTCAGGGATGTGGAGCCAGACCTGAGATTAGTTCCAGCAAAGTCTTTCGACTGAGAGCAGCTTTCTGTCAGAAAAAAGTTTGGCACTCTGATGCTTAGATGCACCAGAGTGGAATAGTTTTATGCTGGCCATACTTGAGTTATCAAAGGAGTGCTCAGTAAAAATGTACTGATGTGCAAACTGTTACTTATAGGCATAAAAAAGTTAAACTACTATTCCCAATCTTTCCATTAGTTTTCTTGTCAGTCTTTTACTTCACTTTTCATCCTCATGTAATAAAATTGTACACACCATGGACTGTGTCCCTGTGGGACTGCTTTGTTGACGTCAGACTTCCTGTTACAACCTGTACCCTACCTGTGGGGTAGATGTTGCCTTGTAGTGCTAGTTAGTACTTCTTGATTCCTTAAGTAATGCAGAAATATGATGATGTTTTAAAGAGTAATTTGAATATGTTTTCAAGAGTTGTAGCTAAAAAATAAAAAAGTAGGTTAGTTGTCTCGATTTAAATAAAATAAACACTTCTTAACATCATTAACTGATGTGCAGTTTCTCTTGCTGTATAAAACCTTATCACTCAGGCTAATAATAGTGATGGTTTTTTAAGGCTGCAAGTAAGGCTGCTTGTTCTGTTGTAGCAGTGGATGGTTTGTTGCTGTTTGTTTTAGTAAAGAACTCCAACTTTCTAACAAGTGGGTAGAAAATTAAGGGTTGATATGACTGTGCATGTGCTGAAACTTGGTAAGATCCAAGTTCAAGTGATTTCCCAGCTACTTGGGGTTTGTGTGGAAATAGATTCTGCTTTTACATGTTTTTAACCTTTTAGTTGGTAAATTAAATTTAGTTCATAAATTCAAGTCAGCTTATGTGGAGATCGTCTGTTCTCAGGTTCAGCTTTGTACTGTCAGTGACTATAAAATTTCTGGCTTTTTTATATACTGTGTCTGATATGACTATTTAACCATGGTGGTATACATTCTGGCACTAATTACCTAATCTTTGTAAATTTTTCCCTTCTGCAAAAGGAGCAGAACTCACTTCTTTACCATGGTATTGTGAAACTTTGTCACTTGTGTTACTCAGTATCTGATATCTTCTGTTTCAAATCCATCTTAAAGGAAACATCAGGCTCTAATGAAGCAAGAAATGGAAACTATTTTATTGAGACAGAAGCAACTGGAGGAAACAAATCATCAGTTGAGAGAGAGGGCTGGAGATATCCGTCGTAGCTTGCGAGACTTGGAATTAACAGATGAATGCTATGAGAAGCTGAAGTCTCTTCCTGAAGATCAGCTTTCTATCCCTGAATATATTTCAGTAAGGATTGGGTTTTGTACTTTTTAAAATATAACCAGTATCTTGGGTCTGGCTGGGACAGAGTTGACTTTCTTCATAGCAGTCTGAATCTTGCTGTGCTTCTCCCTGATGGCTAAAGCAGTGTTTGACTGTTGCTGGACAGTGCTTGCAAACACCAAGGCTTTCTTGTTTCCCCATTCTGCCTCTCCCTGCCCCAGCAAGCTATGAATAGTCATGAGATTGATAGGGGACACAGCTAAACAGCTGATACGAATTGGCCAAAGAATATTCCATATCATAAAATGTCATTTTCAGCAGCATAAATAGGAGGTAGAGAAAGTGGGGGATGATGGGTTCCCAGGGTGGTTACTACTCAGGGACTGGCTGGGTATCAGTTTTGATCAGTTTCCCCAGTTTCTGGGAGGGGGTGAGTTCTTTGCTTTTTCTCTTTCTTTTTAAGCTCATCTCTCTTCAGTAATTGTTTAGAAAACTTGACACCTGAGTTTTCTACCTTTTATTCATTCTTCTCACTTTCTCCTGCTCCCAAGGGAGGCAGCAAGTGAGCAGCCATATAGGCTGCTGAGCAGGCCCAGTCCATCACAAGCTGTAAATTTTGGTGGGCTGTGGTTTTTTTCATCTCCAACTAGGAGTAAAGGACCTTCAGAGGCAGATGTCTTTCCGGATCAGTCTGTTATGACTGGGTTCCAGTAAAGAGAGGAACCTTTTAATCCCTGATTCTGAACTCTTGAGAGAGAGTAGAACTGCTGATGTGTTTTAAGGAGGTTAAGCAGATGGGATGTTACAATTAAAATGTGAGTATACATTGATGATATGAAATACAGCAGGCTGAAAAAAGGAATTTAAAACTTGATTTGCCAGAACCGCAAGCTATTGCTATTGCAAGCATCCCTTACTTTGCTCTTATGCTTTCCATATGTCCCTTTCCTATTTGACTAAATGCAGGAGACAAAGTGTACCTTAATGTATACTTTAAGATTCATTTTCTTGATTTAAGATGTTTGTTAATTATGGTTTGTGGGTATGTGGAGAGGGCACAGTGGACTCTTGTTTGCAGTAAAAAGCCTGTGGGATGTGTTCAGAGCATCCCAGCTGATTTATGAGAATGAAGAAGATTTAGACATGTAAACCTTAATTCACCAAAATATTAGCATTGTGCTTATCTATAAAGCTTGTTATTAAGGAAGCTGTAAATAATACAATGTTAAAAACCTTAGTGCATTTGTTGAAGTATAAATTCTACATGAATGAATTCTCCAGATCAAAGTCATACTTTACTGTGCTCTAGATATGTACAGAGGTTGTCACTCTTATCTAAAGGATGTTCTTGTGAACATCTTTTAAAAAGCTGGGCTTTTGAAAGTGCTAGGAAAATCATAAGGCTCTGTGGGATAAACAAGAACAGCTTGGGTACTATTAGGTTATCACCCCCTAGCTGTCTGCTGTGTGCACTGCCCTCTGCAAAAGTATTTGATGGGGTTTTGTTGATTCCTTCATCACCATGGTTGAAAAGACTGGATTTTTCACAGAAACTGAAATCCATGTCAGTGGATCTATTGAAACTGGTGTGCAAGAAGTTCAGGACTTCAGGAATTGATTGACAGTCAGTATAAAAGACCCTGTAGCCAGGCAGGATAGATACCAGGAGTCAGTAACCTTGTCAGCTGCTTTAAGTGAAGTTGTCACAGCACAATTTAGATTTAATTTGTGAGTAGAAAATGGCTGTCAAAAAGATGTGGAGTAGGAGAGATGAGTAGCAGCCACCTTCTACCCTTAACCTTCTATTCTTTTACTCTTGTGTTCAACCAGTAAATTATATTTTTATCTGTGACAAAAACTCCTCTGCTTAAATGTTCGGTGAAGCTCCTTTCTTCTTCACACATTACTTTTTCTTTTGAAGAAGTAATTTTTAGACCTTTCCTTTTTCTGGATAAGGCATTCTAAAGATTTATTGTAGTAAAGTACTGTTTCCTGCTTTTTTCAACTTCTTTTAGCAGGAGATTAATGTGAACCTAAAGCTGTCAGTTAAGCTTGGTAGTTGTTTTTCATTACTTGGAGTTATGCAGCTTTTACAGGTGCTGAGAGGCTACAGAACTATTTGACACATCCTGTCTCTGCATCCATTTGGCTCCCAAAGGCTGGGGAAAGGACTTAGAAGGGAATGATGTTTCCTGCTTTGCTTACCTAAGGAGAAATTTGCATTTCTAGACAATTAAAATTTCTGACTCCAGATCTATATGCAGGCTAATAATATAGCCCATGGATATTAGGGTAGAATTTTCCTTGCTGAGAAAGAGTTCTGCTTAGACAACTTGAGCAAGAAATTTTCACTCTTTTTTTCTATTTATCAGTTATATAAAATACTGCCTTGCAATTCTCCAGGGTGGAAGTAAACATGTATATAATGCTTAGACTTTATTTGAAACTTGGTGTACTGGACGAACAGCAGGAAGAACTTAAATGCAGATTTTGTATATAGAGATACTCTAAAACACTGGAATTAAAGCAAATGTGAGATGTTCTTCACTGTTCTTCCACAAAGGGGTGCAATAGTGACATGTCAGAACAAAGCCTAGGTAATGTTTAATGCTAATGATGACAACTGAAAAATTGGATTTTACACATCTTTCTCTTAAAATCGTACTTTTTTGTTTTGAACTTATGTATAAAAATTCAGTTTTTTGTTTAGTCATTTCTAAGATGTTTCTAGAAACAGCATATGTGAAATTTGAAAATAATTTTATTATTTTCAAGTAATGCTTGATTTGTTAAATGATTCAGCTCCCAAGCACCAGTTCAATTGGTTCAGTAAAGTAAACCTCTTGTGTATTCCACTGTAAAAAAAATTCAGCCGTTTTTTAGAAAATGTTTCCTGCAAGTTCTGTTTGAATTGATTTTTGTTACCATGTCTTTCAGGTACATCATTTTGCTAACTGCAGCTCAGTTGCTGTTTGTTTAAGAAGGCAGTTAACTGATGCAACTGCTTTCACAGAACTTCATTTAACAGAAGCCAACCTTTTCAGCCTCTACACCCACCCATTTTTACTTAATTCTATCTTTCAATAAAACGTGGTGGGCACAGGCTAAGAGGTTTTAAAAAAATTTCTAGAAAGTGGTAACTGTTTACAGCATATCAGTATAAATGTATGATTTTTAAGATACGCCGTTGTTTCTGAAATACCTTTTATAGTAAGTTTTGTTTCTGCTATTTTGCATTGGCAAGAGGCAGTGTGTGCTTTGACTGCTGGGTTACATGTTTATTGGCTATCAAACCAGCTAAATAGCAACAACAGTTGAACTGCTCTAACCTCACCCTCATCTGCTGCATTCATTTGCGTTTTCGTATCACCATGCAGTGATGTTTTCTTGGGAAGGCTCTATAAATGCATTTATCCTTGATACTTCTATCCCATGTAATTTTGGTTTC
This sequence comes from Prinia subflava, assembly GCF_021018805.1. Classification (NCBI taxonomy): domain Eukaryota; kingdom Metazoa; phylum Chordata; class Aves; order Passeriformes; family Cisticolidae; genus Prinia; species Prinia subflava. The sequence goes on from NC_086249.1 coordinate 56,763,508, forward strand.
TACTGGGAGATCTGTTTTAAGGTTGTTGTGTTTTGAGAAATACTTGTGGTGTGATAACACAAGTTTCTTAGGAATATTGCAGTAAAAATACAAGAACTTACTGGAAAAACAGGTGTAGTTCTAAAGAAACCACAATGCTTTAAATGAATTACTGATAATCAAGGTTACTTTTTTCTTGAGAAATGATCAACTGAATCATCAGATGCCAGAATTAAAAATACTGTTCTTTCAGTCATGTTGCACACTTGCCTTATCGTATAAAGTATACTACACCTGTGTTTACTTCGCAAATTTCTATGGCATCCATGTTTTTTAGAATTGTATGCTGTCAGTTATGTGAAATATACCTGGAACTTTCCTTTGTCCTCTGCTGCTTAGAGGTAGCAAAACAGAGATCTGTCTTCCTTCTGCATGGAAGTGCAGTACAGCTTCCTCTTGAATGCTTACTTAATGTCTGCTTTCTTGTCTGCATTTCTTCTTTAATCATATATCAAAGAAAGCATTAGGGATGGAGGGCATGCAGCAGCTTTTGCCTGAAAACACTGCCTACTTATTTATTCTTTTCACACACACCCCCAAATGCAACATTTTAAGGTATCAAGTTAATCTGGGAATAATAACCTCTGTGTACGTGTATGTGGGTGTATATCAAAAAAGCTCTTCTTTGTTTTGTCTCTTTTTTTTTTTTAATACTGACTTTGTGGTTTTACTACTGTGTTTTCTAGTCTATTTTTTTTTTGATCAGAAGAAAAGTTCTGAAAAAGTTTCATGGATGTGAGACTTACTTGCCTGAGAGAGTGCCTCTGACTAGCGTGGGGGAAGAGAGAGGAGTACGCATTATAGATGTTAATTTTTTTTTAATCCTCTTCAAAGGTTGGATTTTTTTGGTGTAAATTTAGCAGAGTCAAGCCTTCCAGAGCCTTAGTTTCCTGATGCAGTTGAATCCATACACCAGCATGTTACTGCTGAAGATGTGCGTGGAGGAGGTGTCATGGTTCTTCCTGGTTATGTGCTGTTCCTGCTCCCTGTGCTTGTTCCTGCTTTTTTTTTGGTGCAAATTCAGCACGCTGAGCTGGCAGAAAACAAATCTCTCAATTTCTACACACCCCATAAAAATTTATATTAGCTTGAGGGGAGTTAGCAGGTTAAGTTGGTTATTACTAAATAGGTTTTTCATCTGTTTGGGCTTTTGTTTGTTTTTGGGCTTTTCTTCTTTTTGCACTGTTAATCAAATAGACTCGAGGTTTGGCACAAGGGGGCCATGTGTCCATTAGCAACTGTATTTTTTTAATTGGTCAGTAGAAGCTGCCTTAGTTGTGCAGCAATAGAATCTTTACCTTTATGGTATGCCCTAGAAATAATTTGGTAAATTATTGTCATTAAATGTTGAGCTGATGTGTTTTGGATTTGTAGTTTTATAATCACAATTTCGCTAGTTTCAAATTTGACCATCTGTCTTGTTCTTCTAGGTCCAATTCTATGAAGTAGTCCATTCCTTAAGAAGAGAGCTAAGTGATCTACAGATGAAAAAGGAGAGTCTGGCAGAAGAACTAAGTGGGTCCAGATCCCAACTGAAGAGTATGACAGAGGTCTGTGCTCCTTAGTTATCTCAGTTCAGAAACTGTGAAGACATATATTGTGAAAGTCTCATTCTCCAAGTCATTATTCATGTATAAGAAAGTTTTTTTTGCTGTATAAAAATTACTGTGGGGAGAGAGGGAAAGAGGAAATAAGCTGTATGCATCCTTGTATAACAGCTAACTTTATGCTGTGGCTACCCTGCAAGATTTGCTCATGAGACTGTTCAGGGTAGTCTCTTACGAGCTGTGTTGTGCTTTCTGAGGGCAAGATTTCAAGTTGGGGACGCTGCACAGGAGATCTGCCCAGCAGCAGCTGAAGACACGGTCATGGTTCAGTGTTTAGTTTTTGAGATGGGGATGTCTTGGTAGTAGTTTGCGTCATCTTTTGTTTTAATGTTACGAAAATGTATTTTTAAAAGTTCTTTGGAGTTGTATCTTCTCTGTTATGTTTTTCAATTATTTGTATTTTAGTTTTCCTATTTTTTTCTATACTGAAGAAGATAATTTGATTTCAGGTAAGGTATAAATACAAGAAGTAGAGAAACTAATTATATACACATTTTTAATTTTCATTTTTAAAGAGCTAAGGAATTGAAATAGTATAAGGAGCATGTTTTTTGTAATTTACTTATCCATATATTATTCTTGATATGTATACAGCTATGGTGATTTGTATTTTAGCTTATTTCTTTATAAATCTGGAGTTTGGACAAGAGTTTCAGGTACTCAAAGTGTATTTTTCCAGGTCATGGCTAGTGGAGACTTACATGACACTGTTATTTTACTACCTCTGAGAACATGTTTTAATTATTGCCTTTTTTTCTCTGTGAAATTCTGTTTACAGAATAATCAGATGTAAGGAGAAATTCTTTATACAAGTTTATCTTGTGAAATTCATGTACTTTAATTTCTCATTTTGATTGAATTAGAGAAAGTAGTCAATATAATGTATGCATTTATGTGCTTCAGCATTATTCTGTGTCAACATCTCTGGTCATAATTGAGATTAAACTAATCCTGTTAATTTTTGTCTTGCATAAGCATTTTCCTTCATTGTACGTTTAATGTGCCTTGATTTAATAAAATTGTAGAAGAGGATTTGAGCCTTTGAGATTTGACTGACATCTATTAACTTTTGCTGAAGCAAATTAACAAGATAGTCGATAACAATAATTAAAGTTGTGTTAGAAACAGGTTTTTTGGGACATAGACCTTTCTTTGATAGAGACTTCTAATTTTGTTCTTTTTGCACCACATGGTGGCGCTCTCCACCTTTCCCACTGATCTATTTCTCGAAGTCCGAGATGCGGTGTGCTTTTCTTTTGAGGAGAGGCTTAAGAGTCTCCGTGTTTTGATTCTGGGAAGTTCAGGTTTTACCTTGTGACTTGCTGAGTGTCACTGTAACAAGGTATACCTCAGAAAATAAGGTAAGAGGAGCATCATCGGGATGTGAGGGCACTTCAGAATCTCTAATGTCCTTGGTGCACACGAGCAGATATACCTATGCATCTCTTGCAGTTTATGGAAAAGTAATTTCAAGGTGTACTTCTGGGGTAATTTTGTTGAGCTCTTCACGAAGGTCAAACTTTTTTGCAAGAAAATATATCAGTAAGAAATAAAGTTTTGTTCAGAGGCTTACCTAAGCTCTCACAGTCTTCTACCGTACTTTTTTTGTATTCCAGTAGTTCTTGTTTATCCAGGTACATGAACTATAGCTGCTGAACTTTCTTGCCTGTTATTTAATAATTAATACTCTTCAACTCCTTCTTCTGGGTTTCTATCCAGTATTGTGTAAATTTTAAGTTTTCTCTGATCATTGCAGTATTTCTGTTCTTTGTGTAATTTTATCAACAAAGTCTGAGTTTAAAACTTCTTTAGGAATCTAGTAGTACAGAAGTTTGAAATGCAGTCATCACTGAAGTTAAGACAATTGGTTTTGGGTTTTTTTCAGTTCTTGGTTAGAGTTGAAAAAGTTTGAAGGAAAATTTGAACTTCTCTTAATAGATTAAGTCAACTTTTGGAAAATTTAAGTGTGAAATGAATTAATCAAGTAAGTCAACCATACTGACTCCAAAACTTTGTAAACTTCTCTTGGTGTGCTGCTGAATCTGTAACACAGACCCAGTAGGGTAGGGAGCTGTTTCTGACAAGGGGTGGCAGAAAATGGCTTGTGAAGACTGATTTCTAGCACTGGAACATATTTGTTCTGCTGCTTTCTGTTTTTAAAGTGGTCAGTGTAAGTGGTTGGTTGTACTTTACAGCTAAATTAGTGGCTCTTTGTGCACAGTTGTTGCCTCTGTGACTTAGATCAGTGCAGGTTCCGGGTACAGCAGCCACAGCCCTGGGGGAGGCGGTGGAACTGGTAAAAGCCGTGTTCTTGTACTGCTGACTGACTTGTTACTAAATGTATGGTACAGGATTATTTTAGTCCTCCTTTTACAGTGCTCAGTACTTCAAGTATAAATAATGTTGGCACCACTACCTTTGGAGGTAAAGATAGAGGAGGAAGTCCAACTATAGTGGTGTATTACCAGGAGCTTCCCAGAAATAAAACCAGCCTCTGATGTGTGCATTCCCATGCTGAACATCAGTTTACTATTTTCAGCGTTGTTTGTTTCCAAAGTGGTTAGAACCTTCCCTCAAACAGATGTAATTTACTACTAGTGGGTTTCTCTCAAGGCTGGGAGAGTCTCTTGGAAGGAAATTTTGCTTTTCTTTGTACCTCCAGAAGATTAAGTATTGCTTTCTTCTTCTGTCTGGGAGTTTCTTGGCAATGTTTTCCTGGAATTTGGTATTGATGCAGTTTTATCAGGGCTCCCTTTTCTTCAGTTATTTTTGATATAAAGTTGCCTTGAGGATTTCCAGTAAAATTTATAGCATGAAAGTATCTGAAAGCTGTGGTTATCCTAAAAACAAAGCTGGTTATGTGTAGAACATAGATCTTTTCTAAGACTTCATCTCTGAATCAGGATTAGTAGCTGTCAGGTTTTGCTAGACATAGCTAACAATTTTCTCTGAGATGTTTTCCAGCTGGAGGGAAATCATATCTATAGTCTTCAAAGAGTAAACTAAGTTTTTGTACTCAAAGGATCACTTGGCACTAGATGTGTCTGAATATTAGAAAACTGAGGCTGTTGTTGCTACTCCAAAAGGACTGAGATCCCTGGGGTTTCTCCTAGAGTTTGTGTATCTCTAAAGACTGCACTCTAGAACCCTTCCCCAGCCCCCTTTCAAGCAGTGCCTTGATCGTTTGGTCTTCACAACTCTCTTGAGACAAATGAAGTCTTGGTCTTAGGCGAAATATGTGCCTGGCTTTTTTTTTGCTATTGTTAATATTGTTCAGGAGAACAGCAGCAAAGACTGTACTGTACCAGTAACTGTGAGCTTGAGGCAGCAGTTTAATATTTCTAAGACTTAAGGAAAGTTCATATCTATGACAGTTCCCTTTTCTCTCCAATACCTTTCTACTCTTTCAATACATAGCTATGGCTCACATTGACTGCTGTGGTTCAGAAGTACAAGATGGTTTAATTATACTGCTCTGTAGTGATCTCAAGGATCCTTCTCACCTGAGAATATTTCACTGAAAAGTCAAGTAAGCTCAAATCCAGAGAAATAAACTTTCTATTCCTCCACTTTCTTTTGCTATAGAAGCACTTATTCCAAAACTTTTCTTTCATATGTTCCTTGCAGAGATTCTCTACTTCGGAGTAGCTCAACATTTTTGTTTATAGTGGCAAATAGCGACCTATCTACAATCAGATTACCAATTTCCCATCTACATGCAGAGCACCAATTTCATAGCAAGTTACTAAAGAGATGTCTTACTTATCCAATTATGTATAGCTTCTTCCTGACATTTGGGCTGCTGCTGCACTCCAGTAAATAATATATTGACCAGTTATTTTTGAATGCAGAGTATGTAAACAGTTGAAGCGAAATGTCATCTTTACAAGGAAGCAGCACCTCATCCAAATAACTGGAGGGAATTGTTTTCACATCACAATAGTACAGTAGCTTTACATTTGTCTAGGGCCTTTAGGATATGAACAAAGGGCTGGCTCTTGTAGGTGATTCTTCAAAGATGAAGATCTTTGAAAAAAAAAAAGCTTTTAAAAAGCAGCATCACTTTCTTTCACAGGCTTATCTGTAGATGGTGTAAAGAAGTCATGTTGCTGCTGCTTGATTGGCTGATTAATCTGTTCCCTGCATCTCCGTTTATCTTCTTATCACCAAAGGCTTTTTGAAACATCAGCTAATCCCCATTATGTATTATGTGTCACTAACTTAGTTCCAAAAGTATGTCACCTGGATTTTGCACTCAAAATTCAGTTAGATGTTTATTTCAGTGACTGCTATAAAACTGCTGCTCATTCCAGATTGAGGATAGCAGTGAAGATTAATATCGTTAAACTGAGATCTGCTGTTAGATCTTTAGTTTCTCCATCACTTTGGGGTTTTAAGTGGTGCAGATCACACAAGCTGAGAATCTTCTTGCTTGAAACATTGTCTGTGGACAGTGTTTGTAAACCAAACAAAAGCACTTCTTAGCTGACTCATGCCCTGTAGAAACCATCTGTACTGGTTAATACTGGGTTTCTTGGGGAGCTCTGTCAAGAATTTTTTTAGGCGATGGTTGCCTATCTGTCTCACACAAGACAACTGTGGTTTTTCATTTGTTTTAATCATCTCATTAGTCTGAGTTTCTGCTCTCTGTACTAGCAAAAATGAGTAAGAGGCTGAAGAAAAGCCATGAGGTGTTTGGAGTATTATGGCCATCACATTCAGTGTAAGGAAGTTCTGTTTGTCCTTTAATTATTTTAAGGTTTGTGGGCTTAATTAAGCTAATATAATTTATTGGTATTATTTCCAGGACCTCATTCCTGTCCTTGTAAGAGCTCCGTATCTTGATTCTTCTAAAAGCCCCTTTTTTTGCTGCAGCAGGACAAAGCTGTTCATCAAGATGTTCAAGCTATCTTTTGAAGATAAATGGAAAGATAAAGCTGTTCCATTGCAGAGATCTTAAAATCAGTTCAGTGTATATGGGCATTGTTAGAAACTAAATTAATTTCATCACATGCAAAGCAAGGCTTCTTCTGCCTAAGCATGGGTGTCTTGATTGTGTCTTTAAGATGCATTGCTATGGAAGTCCAGAAGCTTGTGTATGTGCTACCTGGAGATGTGCATACCACATAGGGCGTTTTGTGTTTCAGCCTATTTACAGCCTAGACTGGATATCAGCTTGCTTTGTCATGTTTCTTCATGTGTTTAAAATACTACTTCGACACCTTAAGATTAGATAGATGAAAAGCCATGTCCTGTGCAGTATAATTAGTGTTTCTTCAGGAATTGTATTAAATCTTAAAAAAACAAACATGACAAACCCCTCTAATTAAGGTAGGTCTTTAGTATCACTTTTCCAAAGCAGAATTTAACTTTCCTTCCCTAGAATTACCATATTGTTGCATGACATTACCATGACATTAATAACTGATTTATTAAATCAAATTCAAAAATAGGTTTAGGTCTCAGCTATTACAAGGAACTGATTTCGCAAATACTTAGCTGTTCTGTTAATTGTTGCTTTAAAGCTGTCTATGACAACTTTTTCCAGAGGTTAACCAATTTAATTTTATGCTTTTGGTAGTTGTCTATTATCTACCAGATACATACTATTGTAGGAGCTTCAGTAGCCCACAGTGAGGGATGTGAGAATTCCAGCATGGTGTTAGCAGCAGAATGGCATGGGATATCCACAGAAGAATTGTATTCTAAATTTAATCATTCAATTTGCACTTAAAAGTTAAGTGCCCTTTACCAACCTTTCGTGTTGAAGATGAGTCATGTTTGCACTGCATAACAGGGTACTTACACCATTATGTTACATGTTTGAAACTTCAGCTAACTTATGCACAACACCTTTTAAAAACATCTGACAGAGACTACTGTTATGATGATGTTATCTTTATAAATAATGACATGTAAGCTTACTAAAGAAGAATGTGTTTTATAGTGTTAGTTTACTTAATGTATATCCATTAATTAGGGTAAACATAAACCATGTATACCAGTATGTGTTAGGATGAATAACAATCACATCTTTACATGATGTATTTTTGATGGTAGACCATGCAGAATCCTCATAAAAACATTGAGTGTTGTGATTTTTGTGATTTGTGACCTGAAGTGATTTTAGTAAAAGTGAAGATAAGTAGGCATGTAAAATATAAAACAAAAAATTCTTTTTCATCAACAGAATAGTTACAATATAGCTAGTAGATTATGGAGCTTTTCTGTAGTGTCTTAAAAGCACTTAGGTGTGGTTTTTCAGGAAGGCATTCTGCCAGTCTTTCAGCTGATGTCTATGGATTTTATCAGTGTCCTTCTGTCATATACTCCATAAATGCTGTTGCCTTAAACTTTGGTTGTCTATTAATACGTAGCTACACAGTTTTCTTCCTATAACTGTATAAAGCATAACTTTCAGCAGTGTTGAAAAATTATGCACTCATACAGTGTCTTTCACTGCAAAATAAATGTAATTCGCAGTTGCTAAATGCACGGTTTAGTAATGACATCTTAAGGCTGTGCTCACCTACAGTTAATACTATTGTTGATGTCCATTCATAGTAGCCAGATAGAGTAATTGTTTATTAAGCATCCATTATTGAGCTTGCTCTTAATCACAGCAGTAAAAAACTGAACTCAGCAGTATTCTGTGAAGTAAGATATGGAAAAAATCTGGATGCATGGGGGTATTCTCAAATTTTTAACAAGCAACTCTTTTTGTAGTCTATAAGCTTTACCTTGTATAGGTGAATGAGCATTATTACTTTGGTCATTTCTGTGAATAAATTGCTAAGTAGTACAGTATTTAGGACAAATAAGTAAGATAAGTTTGTGAAAAAAGTACCTACACAGTAGAAAACTGAAAAGTGAAGTCTAGATTGGGGATTAAGGTATATATTGCTGTGGAGAGTGAGAGAAGGAGTGTGATTAGGAAATCTGTTGATCTTCAAAAGGAATACCTAGTATTTTAAAAGATGAATACTCTCTGTGTGTTCTCTTGCTTTGCTTTTGTTGTTTTAGTTTCCAGAATAATCCATAAAAGTATGGAAATTGGAAATTAATGCTGATGGACCATTAAGTAAACATTTTATTTTATTTTATTTTATTTTATTTTATTTTATTTTATTTTATTTTATTTTATTTTATTTTATTTTATTTTATTTTATTTTATTTTATTTTACTTTTTACTTTACTTTTTACTTTACTTTTTACTTTACTTTTTACTTTACTTTTTACTTTACTTTTTACTTTACTTTTTACTTTACTTTACTTTACTTTTTACTTTACTTTACTTTACTTTTTACTTTACTTTACTTTACTTTTTACTTTACTTTACTGCAAACCTTTCCATTATATGCTTCAGCAAACATAGATTACCAGATATAATAGCTACAATTTGGGAGTAACTGGCTGGAAACTTTCAGATAATAACAGGTGTTGCTAAACTTGCTGAACAAACCATCCTCTTTCTTTTTTTTTCCAATTAACTAACAATTATCTTCATTTGTTTGAAACTGTTGTAAAGGTAGTGTGACTTTCATGCTCCTAGCATAGGTTTGCAGACCACCAGCTGTGTATTTGAGGATAACTCGTCTTGGAAGTTTTGCTAATGGACAAATGCATTACAAAAAATAGGTGCATTTATTCAAATATTAGTAATAAGATAAAAATAAGTTGAGTATCTATATAGCTGGTTACTTTGTGATGTGCTAAATTTCCAAATACTGAGACAAATGAAAATATTACCACCTGAATCTTCATAAGAGGTTTTCACAGAACTTAGTTGGTGTTTACTTTAAGTAAATATCAGTGCAACTATGATAATTTCAAAATGTCTCACTTCTAGAGCTATGAAGATGAGAGGAGGAGTCGGTCAGAGCTTGAGGTCAGATGCCAGCGTTTAACACTGGAACTGGCTGATACCAAGCAGTTGATTCAGCAAGGTGATTACAGACAACAGAACTATGATAAAGTAAAATGGTAAGTATCTCTGTAATTCAAGTGTTTAACTAATGTATAAATGTTAATAAAAATCAGCCTTGATTGACCAGCATTCTTAGTTTTATTTTTGACTTATGCACACCACAGACATTTTTCCTTACCTCATACACTAATGGTTCAATTACCTCCTTTAGTATATTGCAGACATAAAATGAACGACATTCTGAAAACCAATGCATCAAATTATCTTCCTAAAGGTTTATATTTTCAGATTTACGGTGGTTTCAAAAAAGCTTAGCAGTCTCATTGCAGCTAAGGAAGCTGTTGATGGCAAGCATCTTGGAACAAGTACTTCTTTTTTATTCATATTTTAAAAGCAATAATCTAACAAAAGGCTCTATGCTCTACTCTATGCTGCTTACAGAGTGAGTTAGGAGGGCAGGACCTTGGGAATTAATATTTACAACTTAAGATATCGTTGAAACCATAAATTTGAAAGGGCTGTTATGAGAACTCTATCAGATAATCTTAGGATTACTTTAGTGAATTTGTTCAACTGCAGGAAGTTCCAGTGTATAGCTTTTTAAAAATACAGATTATATTGTTATAGCCAATGTTTTGACTATCCATCTTACGAAAATCAATTCCAAATAGTGAAAATAGACTTCTTGTAAATGTACTCATAGATGTGTACTTCACAGCGCGGCTTCCAAGTAACTTTTTCAGTGTGCTTGCAAGTACAAGAAATCTGGTCTTTGGCACATTTGTTGAGAAATGGATTCAAAAATGGGGTTTATGAATAGAAAAGACCCTGTCAGATCCTTAGTTGTTCGCATGGAATGAACTCAGGCGTAGCTACTGACACAAATTACTTTGCCTACTAAGTCATTTGAAGAGGAATTTGTCTTCTGGATTCACAGTGGTTTTGGTGCACAGCTATATGTACAAAAACAGCCTCGGAATCTGTCTGGCATCTTGTTGCAAATAGGATGGATTGGTGCTGTGATTTGCTTCCTATATGCAACTGCATCTTAATAAGTGGATTGTAATAACTTTCATGTGAATGGCCCCAGTGTTTAACAGTGTGTGTTTAAAAGTCTTGAGTTGAGAAAAGCATGAATGAACATGCCAAAAGAGTATTTGAGAGAGTAGGTTGTATTGAGCTGGGTAGGCACAGAGGAAGGGGAGGGGAGAGGTCTGTTGGCACAACTACATGAGGATATTTGGGAGCACTGCAGGAGTAAATCACTTCCAGACTTGTTTCTGCCATTAAAAAACACTGTGTCAGATCTAGTTCTGCTGTAGTACAAGTTATCTCAGTTTTAAAGCAATGCTATGCTCAATACAATATTGGTTAGCTTTTTTCTAAACTGCAAGCTCATACTGGCTCGTTCATTTCCCTGTTCTGACAGGGTGAGAGTGGAGACACAGTGATGCTTCATTGTGCATGCAGAAAGTACTTTTGCTCAGGACACCAGCACAATTTTTGTGTCGTGTATTTTAAACATGACAACTCACTTGGCTTTGAAGGCTGTATGCAGGGCAGAGTACCTACTGAGAACCAGTATACATTCCTTTCTGCTCTGTTAGGAAGATGGGAATGAAATTGCTTCACCTTTTCATTGGCCTTCCATGTCTGCAAAAGATTCAAGAGAATGTCATGGGAAATAGCAGCAGAAGCTTGATAAAGCTAAAACAATGGATAAGGATACGTACAGATCATTGCTAGGACAAGAAATACATAGCCCAAAGTTACACTAAAGAAGAAGCATCAGGAGAGAATTAAATAATTTAGGATGGGAGTTCAAGTATTTTAGAATTTTCTTTGTTCCTGGGTGTTTAAGTAATCCTCAGTGGTTTCATATAAAATGATGCTGTTGCAGGTGCTAATAACTATAAAACGTTAAGATTATCACCGTTTTTTCTGTGAGTGACTAGTTGGAAGAAGTCAGTGTAATGAAGTGGAAGAAGGCTGAGAAATTAAAAAGGCACAGGAATTTTGTTCATTACACTTTATGCATCTAATAGTTTAACTTTGCTTTCACAGTGAACGTGATGTATTTGAGCATGAATTGTCAGAACTCAGAAGAAACTATGAAATACTGGAGGTGTCATACAAAACACAAAGTAAAGAAAGAAATGACTTAGCAAAAGAGGTAAACATAAAGTTCTTACCTTAGTAATTGTGTATTTCTTTATCTCGGGAATTTGATTCTTTGTCTAATCGAGTTTGTCAGGATCCTGGAATAATTTTATTGGGATGGTCTCAAGAGACCAGCTGCTCCAACCCGTCCATGCAGTACAGAGCAAGGTTAGGTCAAGTTGCTTAGGTCTTTTTCAAGTTCTAGTATCTCCAATGATGGAGATGCCACCGCCTTTTGGACAATCTGCTCCAGTATTTGTCTGCCCTCTTGTGAAAATGCATTTGTAAAAAGTAATCAATTGTTACAGCTTTTTTCTGTTGCATCGTGTCTGTCACTATGTACGGCCAAGAATCTGGCTATTTTTATGTGTTCCACTTGGATATGTGAGGATAGCAATAATATTTTCCCCATAGAGATTCCTCTTTTGAAGGCTGAAGAAAGTTCCAAGTATTTCTCTTAACCCATTGTTACATCATGTGATGCAGTTCATGACCATCTTGGTAGAGCTCTTCTGGTCCTGCTTCAGTATGTTAATGCATGTCTTTCGGACATACATGTCATGGGATATAGCACCCCAAATATAGTCTCACAAGTGTGGAACACAGGATAATTTCTTTAACCCACTGTCTGCATTGTTGCTATTAGAGCCTTGGAGCCGCTTGGCCTTCTTTGCTGTCAGGGCACATTTCTGTCCCATGTTCAGTTTGTTCAACTGATGCTTGTCTATCTGATCTGTATTTTGCCAGTTTTTCAATAGAGCTGTTATAAGAGGTGGCTGAAGGCCATGGAAAAGGTCAAGTAAATAACATGGACAGTGGTCCTCCCATCCACAGAGCTAATGTTTTTTCAGGTTTGCTAGGTTTGGCCTCGGTAAATTCTGGTTAGTTTTTGTGTCATCTCTCGTTCATGTGCATGGATATGGCTTCCAGGGGAATTTACTTTATAATCCTTGCAGGGACTGAGATTAGATTTACCAACCCACTGAGTGTTCCTCCTTGAGGAAGGATTCTGGAAATCAGAAGCCTTGATCACTTTCTGTGATCCTTCCAACGCCTGGTCAGCCTCACAGCAACATAGGCTATCTCCCTCAACACTGGTCAAGTGCTTCCCATTTTTTGCTAGGCATTATATGCATGCCATTTTCCTAGGTATGTGACTTAGAAGGCTGAAGCAAAGACAGACTGAACTCTGCCAGTAAGCTCAGGAACCTGGGAGGCCCCAGGGAAAAAATTACCTGTGGAAGATGAATGCTGTGAGTAAGCTTGATATGGTTTAACCCCAGCTGGCAACTAAGCCCCACACAGCTACTTGCCCATCCCAGTTGGATAAGGGAGAAAACGCACGGGCTGAGATAAAGACAATTTAATAGGCAAAGCAAAAGCTGCACACACAAGCAAAGCAAGTCATGGAATTCATTCCCCACTCCCCATGGGCAGGCAAGTGTTCAGCCAGGGAGGCAGAGCCTGCAAGAATAGTGTGGAAGAGCTTTGCTTGTTAACACTTTAGCAGCTGAATAAATGAGACAGACTACTCTTGAGAGTATTCAGGGGAGATGGTGTTCCTTGGTGTGGCTGTGTAAATAACAATGTTGCAGATAAAATACTGACTAAAACTGCCACTTGAAAGATGGCATTGCTCTGCCTGATTTTACAGGTATCTGTAGAGATTGTCAGAAACATTAGGGAAACATCTGAGTTTCTATTAGAAAATACCTGTTTAGTATCAGTCTGAAGGCTTTGTTAGTCTATTAATTCCTCAGTCTAGCATTGTAAGAGGACACCAAAAGTCAGGTTTGTTCCCAGCATACAACAGTGGCCTTTCTTGTACATCAAGTTTGTACCTACATAAGAAGTACTGCAGAATAGCAGCAAATGGCTTTTCTCGTTAACTTTGTGCTAAATTCATCAGAGGAAATAAAAGTAGCACTTCTTTAAACTAAAATGTCACTTCAAACTCTTACTTGAATCTCCTTGAAGGTTTGTGCTGGTTTTTGTGTATACTGATACAGTATCAAGTCTTGGATTGGTAGAGCACAATTGGAAGGTTTTACACAGTACTTGTTCCAGAGGAGTATTTGTAGGAGCAGCAACTGCTTGCTTTCTTCATGTAGTAGTCCATGAAGTCTGTTCACTATGGATATACATAAAACATGTTACTTGGAGAGAGACCATGTTTACCTTTTTTTCTTAGATCAAGTATAGAATAGGCATTTATACCTCATCCTGAGTGTGCTGCTCAGCAAGTGGACTGATGGAGAGGAGCATGCCTCTAAGAGCATTGTTTGTATATAACTTGTTCTCTGTTCAACTACTTGCTCCATGTCTTTGTCTCCACTATCTTCTTTAACCTTCAATCCTTCTATGACTTAGAAAAGGTGAATTCTGTCTAAACCATGTACATGATGTCTTTATAGCTGTAGGAGACATGTTTCTGATAAGTTATTAGTCATTCTTTGAACTTGGTATGAGAAATCCTCAGGAGCTTAAATGGCAAAATTCTTTAAGGGGGTGAAACTATGTTTTGTTATGATAATGGAGCTGGGCCACCTTGCAGCAGTGTCCTTATGCTCTTTGGCTATTCTGTAACTGTGTTCACCTTGAATGGATGGAGACTACTGTCTCACAATATCTCTTGGTGTAGGAAACATGGCTGATCTGATGAGAAAGGGGGCTGTTCTCAACATATTTTTTTCCCACTTTGACATCAGTTCAACCTTCTGTAGCAACACCATCATATCTTACATCAGCCCCAGCACTATCAGTTTTACCATTTCTTTATGGAGCAGTAATCACCCTGGTGCCCTTAAATGTTTCACTGCTGTTCTTGAGAATGTTGTAGTTAGTATGACAGGTTAACACCAAGATACTCCATCAGTACTTCTGACATAGAACTATTCAGTACCGCTGCTATTCAGTATCTGAGAACTATTTAGATACTGATGTAGATGAAAGGACCAACTACTGGAAATAAATAATGAAAACTCATAAAATTGTAATGTCAGTAAAGTCTTTTTTTCAGCCTAAAGCTTCATCAACTTACTTAAACTAAAGTGTAAGTAGAGTCTTGGTTCAGGTGATTTCACAGAAGAGAGTTAAAAATGAATTGCAAATAGGTTGAATACTTATCTTCAAATTCGTGTTTAAGTGTTCTTTTTAATACCTTTTATAGCTGGCAAACATACAACAATCCCTCAACTTGTTGCAAAAAGATAAAGATTATCTTAATCGCCAGAACATGGAGCTTAGTGTTCGCTGTGCACATGAAGAAGATCGTCTTGAAAGACTACAGATTCAGCTAGAGGATGCCAAAAAAGCTAGGGAAGAAATGTATGAAAAATATGTTGCATCCAGGCAAGTTATTGTCCGTTCACTTCTGTCAGTAGACAGCTTATTTAACTGTTTTCCCTTGTTTCTTGCACAAATCCCATTTAATTAATTTTATTTTTCAGAAAGCTAACCCATATGTATGGAACTCGAAGCATAACACTTTTTTGGGGTCATAATATGTATCAGAAACATTTTTTTAAACCTTTATAAGACCATAGTAGTGGAAGTAAACTTTCAGTACTGGGAGTTTATGGCAATTATTCTTGTAGATTTACTCAGTTACTTATAAAACAAACTTTTTGTTTTCAGTGTATATCTGTTGGGAAAGATGAAGTAGAAAGACCTTGCAAATATGGTGGTTTAGATTCTGGGAGTCTGAGTTCAACAAGCGAGATAGAAATGAAAGCAAGCTTTGAAATTTAGGGTGTAGGGACAGGGCCATCAGCTTGTGAACAACGACCTGCTAAGCTGAGGGCCAGCCCCCTTGATTAAACAATACACTCCTGCTAAGCTGAGGGCCAGATCCTTTGATTAAACAATCCCCTTCTGCTTGCCTTAGGTAATGGGACATTTCTATTGGCTGTATGTAAATGTTGTTATCTTGTATTAGATTGGTTGGTCCAACTCATACTATTCAACTTGGAAAGATATTTAATGTACGGTATTCGGGACCTTGGGGGGTTCCTCTGCTCTCTGCTCTCTTTTCCTGCTCTCCTGGCCTGCTTTAGCTGTGCCCAGCAGCTACAAGCAAGGCCCTCACAATAAACCACGTGCTACCTCTGCAACATTGCTTATAGAGATACTTTGTCGCCGACTCTACCTTCACGGAGTTACTCCTTCATATATCCATAAATCTTGTGTCCTGTATCACTAAGAGGAAGTGTGCTAATATGACTCTCCTGATAGACAACTAAAAAATTGTTACCTAAATGAAAATAGAACAGCATTCTTGAAATGATCAATTACAAAGCTCCAGCTTGTATCAGAAGAGTTTTAAATATTATTTTTCCTATCAGTGCAGTCACTCACAGTTTTTTCAATTTGTGTTACATGTTTATATCTCAGAACTATGTTCACCCGGAACTTCAGTATTTTAAATAAAATTTTAAGTCTTTGAAATACTGTTTTAAGAAATCACCTTCTTTTTGGTTTTTTTATGATAAACCTCTTTATTGTGTAAAAGGTCTTCATACAGTATTTGCTATAGTGTGACACAGTTGAGGAAGGAGAAGAAATAAGTTTGCTTTTCTCTTGAAGGGTCAACTGAAATACAGTGTCTCAATAAAAAGAAAAACTGAAAAGTTTTCTTTTATAAAAGGAACAGGAAATAAAGGAAAACCTGGACAGCAAGCATAATATTTTGGGGTTTTAGTTAATGTGAGGGAGTTTTTGACCAGCTAAAGTACTGATTTCGATGAACTATGGGCTATCACATGATTGGAAATCAAATGAAATCTAAAACCTTTTACAGTTGTAAATGACCATATCTTCATAATATGCTTTTGTTTCCAAACAAAAGTGTGATTTTTACCAGTTGCTTCAGTGCTGGTTTATTATTCTTGAACATTAACTAGATGCTATAAAATTTTGACATTCCTTGACTGTTGAGTGCTTACAACATAACTATATTTGTTGGGGAGATTCTTTATGAGATTCCTTACAATCTGTCATGAGCTTCCAAGTTACAATAACAGTCAATGCTTCCCTGAAATGAAATTCTTTTATCCTGATATCTTCTGATATCTGTTGCTTAAAAATTTTGTGGTTTAAATAATTTATATGTTACATTAATAAGATAAATACAGAAATCTTGGGGTTTTTTTACTTCACAAATCTCCATTGCATTTAATCTTGAATGTTTCTTGTGATGCTTTTTCCCTCATATGAGGTGCAGATAGTACACAAGGAAGTCTTGTAGTGGCATAGCAACATTGCAAATCAACAGGTTAATCAATCCTTACCCAGTGATGAAGGAGAAAGTGAGGAGTTAAGTGGTTACTTAATATAAGCACTTGAGTAAAGGCTGACAAAGAAGTTTTGGAAAAACATTAATGTTATATGACTAATCAATATTAAATTACTTTAAAAAATTAAATCTGTGACCAAAAACCTTATGTTTCTTCACAGTTAAATATTATTTATTCCTGGTTGATTCTAATTTAATTTATGTGGCAACATAGGCTGATAAGTATTTTAAGTCATTGAGAGGTAAACGAGTAAAGATTGAAATAAAATGTAAAATCAAGAAGAATTCTGCTCTTGTAAAGCTGTGCCTGAAGTTTTGATATTTTGACTAGTGTAATATATTTGTTTATTTACAGAGACCACCATAAAGCAGAATACGAAAAGAGACTCCGTGAAGAGTTGGAACAAATAAGGTTGAAAACAAACCAAGAAATTGAGCAACTAAGAAGCACCTCAAAAGAGATGTATGAACGTGAAAACAGGTAGGTAAGGTGTAGGCCTAATAACCTAATTGGGGCAGAAATGAGCAAGCAGTGTTTTGTGCTTAGCTATAATCCTAGCTGACTGACTCTTTGAGAGGTATTCAAAATGTAAGAATGTAAGTTCAGTTGCAAAACAGGTGGGAGTCTTGTAAAAACTAAAATGAAATTGTACAGTAAATGTATGTTGTTGTATTTATTATTAAATAAAGGACAGCCAAAATTGTCACTTGAAAAGGATTATTAAAATCCATGTTCTACATAAACTTTGATAGTTTGAAGTTTGTTCAGATGTCTAGTATTAGTTAATTAATATGGGATGACAGTTTACCTGTTGTGCTCTGGAGGCAATCTTGAAATTGTGCCAAGAATCCAGAAAAGAAGGTGTTGAGGCAGAAAATAAGGCAGGAAAAACCCAAAAGAAATAAGAATTGGGCCTGTATAAAATGAATCTAATTGAGGTTTTCTAGAGCATTGTGATTAAAAAACACATTGATTTCCACTAAATTATTGTAAAATTGTCTTTTAAAGTAGGTTCGAGTCCTGCAAAGACTTGCATGATGAGTTTGTATGTGTGCCATCTAGTTGAATACCATGGAATTACATGCACATGCATAAGCCTTTTAGGGACTTAGGGATTTGGACCTTTGGCACCAAAATTCCTTTTGAGCTTGTTTTTTGCCCATTTTATTGCTTTAAAATGGGAGGAGTGCTTAATAACTTAACTTCACTTTAGATGTCCTGAAAGTGTCGTGTGGAGAAGGAAATGACAGTAGTAAAAAGATATTTGTGGCATCAGCGTCTGTTCCTCTAATAGGTAGTTTTCTTACTGCTGGGAAAAGTGAAAAAAGAACATGACTTCTGCTGTCTTTCAGCCAGTGGAAAGGTTCTAATTAAAAAACAATTACATTATTATGTAGTTTTTCAAGTGTGAGTAAAATACATGCACACATATATACATCCACACCACTTCCTGTATGCAAATCTACTTTGAATTACAAAGTATGAATTTAAACGTGCACTCCTTCTGGAGGTTTCACAAGCGTCTGTTTATCATTGAGAAAGCTACTGAAAGATATTTCATTTGTACCTGGAACTGCTTTACAGAAGTTTTGTTCCTCATTTTGAAATAATTACTTCTGAAATGCAAATCCCTTAGATTTGTCTACATGTTTGGCAATGAAAAAATTAAGGCTTTCTAGCATATGTTCTTTCTATAAAATATTAAAAAATCCACCATAAGGCAGTCTGCCTCAATGGTAAGACAAATGGAACTTCAAATTGTGAGCAAAACAATTTGCAGTGAATTTGTGTAATGTGATGAGATGCTGTTTTGCCTGAAAATGAAGTTAAGATGCTGGTTTTGTCCTCCTGCTCAGAGCATGGAATGATATTGCAGCTAAGCTAATCCAATATTCAGTTGCTCATATTCTTTACCACTTTGTCAAGCCTGATAGTTCCTTTGAATTTATTGGTGCTTATGTTACACTTGGATGAATCAGTTCAAGAAGCTAAAACGGGAGGGGGCCTCTAATAAAGAGGTGATGCTTTCACGCCTTATTTTTTTGGCATCAGTTTTACATGTATGGTTGTTGTAAGCATGGACTATGTTTGCATTAGCAAGCATGAGTGAATTCACAGGGCGGGCATGTGAATGACTGCAAGAGGTTAGACACTGGATTACCTGTAGTCTGTTCCCATAGATGAAACACAATTTGGTTGTTGAGCATGTGAGATGCTTTCCCTGAGCACCTTTTCTGACATGGTTAAATCTGACTGGTATACAGTTTCTGCATTCTAGAACAGTAGGACGTGACAAAGTGCAGTAAATGGCAGTTGCCAAGAGGTTTGTTTGAAAACCTGAACACCTAATAAAGATGCCCATGAGGTCCTGTCCTCATCCAGACTGCCTGTCCTCATCCCACCTTCTCCCTCGGCCCGGTTCCTGATCTTCCAGATAGTATTCCTGGCCCATTTCAGAAGGTTACTTTCACATGTGGGTAGGGTGGCTAGATGCCTCATAAGTGCAGCCATTTGGTAGGTGCTTCACCTCCTTTGAAATGGCAATCACCCAACTGACAGCGGCAGCATCGCTGCTGTGTCTCCTGGCTCTCTAGAAAGAGTATTTCCACAGAAGTTGCATCACATCTGTGATTGTGGTCTGGTTGGTTGAATAGTATCTCACTTGTGTCTGTTTTCATCCTGTTGCATTTTCAGTTGGTTAGTTGTTCAGCTAAGCAAAATAGTTTATTCTCTAAATTAGTCTCCGTATCTTTCCTGTTTAATTTTTATCCCACTTCCACTACTCCGGTCGATTAAGGATACAGCTCTGGACTCCAACTCTAAAACATAATATGCTTGATATTAAAGTTATTATCTAATAAATCAAAATTTATTGCCATGTTCCCATATTTTCATATGAGTCAGTTTTAAAGAATCTAATCTTAAGGTCAGTCCCTGAATTTCTGCATTAAATTCTGCCTAGTAACTCAATTTTTACAGAAAATTCTGTTATCTTTCTCTAATAGCCAGTTAACTGCTGCATAATTCTGATGTTTATTTTTTCTAAGTAACTGTTTCCTGTTTGTATGAATTACTTTGAATTCAGAAAAGTGCCACTGATAACATTTATTCTAGAAAATAGTCTTTAAACCAAAAATTATATACCTTTAGTGTAACACAATGGCCTAGGTTAACATTTAAATGAGCTTAATAATTTTCTGTTTCCTTTATATCTTGACTTTTCACTTTTATTCCATACTTCCCTGAGTCTTTCATTTTATCTTAAATCAGAAAGTTGCTGTGGGGAGAGGGAAAAGAAAAAATTTCAGTAGGAAGATCTAGGTTTCATCCCCATTAGCGGTTCAGTTCAGAAGAATGTGGTGTGGAAGTGAAACCCCCTAGTCATTGCTGCTAGCCATGGTTTTGGCTTGCCTTGCAGCTGTGCTTGGATTTGCTCACATTTGAAGCATATGAATAGGATCCCTTTTAGATAAAATTGAAAGGAATCTTTAAGATCATCTAATATGTTCCAAATGTGTTCATCATAGAAGCAAACCAGCAGTATAATAAAATCCTTAAAAACAGTAATAACACAGATGTCTGATCCTCAACAGCCACTGTTAGCTCTGGCAAATTGGCTGATGCTGTGTTACACTAAGTACTGGACACAGAGTTTATATACAGCATCTAAGCAGTGCTTCCCCTTAGTACAGACTTCTGCAGTGTTCATCTGTCGCCTGCTTGCAGCATAACAGACTATTAATAACTAATTCCAATTTTTAAACACAAATGCTACTTAGTAAATGTTGTTCTCATTTTTGAGAATGTGTTCATGTGTTAGTGAAATAGTAATTGAGGTAGTTTGAACATCTTGACTGATCCTTGGTTAAAAAAAACCCTATCAATTGATTGTAATAGAATGTTATTTTATGGCTCTTTGCAGATCAAAAATGTTGCCAGTGATAGAACCCAGAAGGAGACACCAATGATATGCAATGATCTATATATCAGAGTAACTAGATTAGATGTATGTGGAAGTAGGATTTCTGTGCTTACCTAAACTTTTTTTGATCTATCATGGAAGTTGTGAATCATCTCAGCTAGGCCCACAGCATTCCTGCAGTTATTCCCAAAGTACCAAGAAAAGTTATTGGAATTTATTTAATTCCTGCAAAACATAAGTATTTTTTATTTCTACTCTTCTAGAATAATTAGAGTTATATTCTTCCACATAGAAATACATGATTTGATAATTATGTTTTAGAATTTCAGAACTGGAAGCTTTGCTGGTATATATGAAAATAACCTGAAGTGAAGCCTCTGTAGGTAATAGTGAATAGGTAGACCCGTCTGTCATTCTGTGAGAGTTGAAGAAGGTGGTATCGAAGTTTACGTAAGAGAATAGTAATTAATGAAGCAAAGCAATATTTTTTCTAACAGATTATTAAAATACCAATTTTTGTTTCCTTCAGAAATTTGAGAGAAGCAAGAGATAATGCTGTTGCTGAAAAAGAGAGAGCACTTCTTGCTGAAAAGGATTCTTTAAGAAAATATGATCAACTCTTAGAACAGTAAGTATCTTTAAAAAGCATATAAAAATCAGATGGTATAACAGTGTTTATATATAGGCAGTGGAGGTAGGAGGAATGACTAACTTTCTGCTTACAAAGAACAAACAGACTTAATTCTGGTGGTAAATTTTTCCCATTATCAATGCAGTAACGAGATGAAAGTTTGGTATTTCTCCTACAATCCTGTAGAAACAAACAAACATAATTATTTATTTCATAGCAAGAATGTGGATTTTATACTGTACAGTAGCAGTGGTCAAACTCTGAACCTGTTTGTGGGGTTTTTTCTTTAGTTGAAAGTAGAAAATTGTCTTGTAAGATGACTTTAATTAATAGTTTTCCTGAAGTTTGGATAGAGAGCAGTAGTCATGAGCATTTATGTTTGCCACATAC
This sequence comes from Prinia subflava, assembly GCF_021018805.1. Taxonomy (NCBI): domain Eukaryota; kingdom Metazoa; phylum Chordata; class Aves; order Passeriformes; family Cisticolidae; genus Prinia; species Prinia subflava. Next base: position 56,785,478 of record NC_086249.1, read on the forward strand.
TTCTTTTCTTACTGCTATCTCTTCTCAGTCTTTCATACTCCATGTGTAGAATATATTGTCTATGCCAGTGTACTGTTCTGTTCCATGGAGAAAGAAACTATGGTTGATTTTTTGCCTGTTTGCAAGCAGTCTTACTTTCATGTTCCGTAACACATTTTCCTTACTTTTTGTAGATTATTTAGATTATTATATGTGCTAAACTATGAGGTAATGTAAAACTATGGACAGTCATCAAAGTTTCTCAGGTTAAGTTTGTCATGTCTTTAATTTTGGATTTAATTCGTTGTTTAATACACTTTTTTTTTTTTTTTTTTTACAAAATGTAGAGATCAGTTCATTAACTGACTGTGCTACCTAGTCATCTACTCAAAGGAAGTACTAGATGAACCTTCTTTGCTCTAAATAATTTTTAATTACAAGTAGTAATCAGTTAAAATGTTGTCAACTTAAGAATAGTGAGAAATTTATTAAAGCTTTTAATTTTTATGTATGACTCCTAAATTGCAGTGGTGATACTACCAAAGAAATAGCATTGCCTAAATATTGAAAAAATACGATTTCTAACTGATGATATGAAACAATAGGAGTAGTGCTAGAGCAAATGAGATGGGTTGGAGTGCTTGATATCCACAATGAGTTTAAGGGACTTGACTTCAAATTAATTCTTGTTCGGCTGAATGGGCCCAAGGGTGCCAAATGCCTTTTAGTGGTTAGAGCACATGGAGAGGATTGTTGGGTTCTAAAAAAGGAATTCAGTTTGCAAACTCTAAGATGATGACTCCACAATGCGGAAATCAAAGCTGTTTGAGTAGGGAAGACCAGGACACTTGGTGTGAAACTAACTGCCTGAGTTAAAATAAAATGCTAGTGTGAGTCAACACGGGTTTCTTTCTAATGAGACTCCTCCCTTTCACTTTGGTAAGATTTACTAAGACATGGGGATTTCATATATAACTGGAAACTCCTCTTGAAAATTAGTCTTGCATATCATAATTGAGTTTGCACTTTTACTTAATAAAAATACTAAGTTTACAATTCTTCTATATTTATTTTTAGACTTAAGAACCGTGGAGAAAATACTTTTCTGTCCAGCTGCATTCCTACTTATACAATATGTCCTTTTTTCATATTGTTGCTTTTTTTTGAGGGGGGAAGTTCCCTTGCAATTAGAAACATAGGAATCTTGTTTGATACCCTTATGCTTCTGCTCTTACAGCTTTTTCATAGTGATAAGCTCTCCAACTAAATAAAACTCTCCTCATGTAATGCTGAGGTTTGGAGTTCTAAGAAGTAGGTTGTTCCTCTGAAGATTATTTTCTGCTTGGAAACATGGAAAACCCGTACTAGCCTTTTTTGAAATGTAGGTGTCTCTCTTTAAAACTACCTCACTTCTAACCACATAACAGGTGTCAAGACGTGACTGTGACTTTCTCCACATTCCAAATCATCTTGCTAAGTGAACTGCAAAGTAGCTAACTGGCATGTTGAGATGGTATAAATACCTTAACTTGAAAGACCCCACCCAAATTCTGAGTTTACTGTGGATTCACATATGACAGTTCTGTGGAACAAAGGAATTTTTTAATATCACCAGAAACCCCTAAGATGAAAAAGGAATACCTGTGTTGTCCAGTTCTGTATTTAAGTGATTATAACAGCTTGTTCTACTTTAGTAAAAACAAGGTGACTCATCGTAGTTACCACTGGTATCATAATCTGTATAAACAAACATGTTTGAAAGCTTCAGAAGTATGTGGAATGTTGACTGGCCTGAATGGTGGTTAAATAAAGCCCCTGGCAAATCTTGTGATCAGAAGTGTAACTAATACCCAATTTTCTAGTCAAGTGCAGTTATTTTCATTTTTTTAACTCATGTTTGTGATAGTTTTCTGTGAACAGCTATTCACAAATGCCAAGAAAATACCAAAGTGATAATATTCATGAAAGAGTTATATTGAGAAACGATCTGCTGTTTCAACCTTAAAGCAGACTACTGTGATGTCAGGATGTAAGTTTTGTTGCTCTCCTTGCCATTATACATCTGCAATGTCTGTGTGAGAATCCATATTTCATTTACCTATGACAATGACAAAAAACTTAAATTATTTGATATTTTTGGCTTCAAGTCTTGTTGATGTCACACGTGTTTTAAAAAAAAGATGACCAAAGGGAAACATTTTTAACTTGTTGGTAATGTGGCTTAAGACTTTTTCTAATTTCAAAGCTGTATTACCTCAATTGAAATTGTCTAGGGGTAGAATAAGCAGAACAATTGTGTAACAGCTCCATCATCTACACAGTTAAGTGCAGATGCTAAATATGTTCCAGCTCTTCCTTCTTTTGAACACTCCTGAAGTGTTATTTTCAAACTTTTGACTATTAATCTGTTACTTCTCCTTGCCAAAAGAAAAAACATCCAACCTACCAAAGCACCACCAACAAAATAAAACCAACATCAAAAAAGTAGAAGTGGACGGTGGTTTTCTGTTTGTTTTTTCCTGATGGTTAAATGTTCTAATTTCCTATAAGGTGCAACATCAAATTTAAATGGTTCCTTTTCTTAAAGTGGATTTGAAGGTCTAATATGGAGTGAACTCATACTAGAGCACTTCACCCACAAGAACCATCTCTTGCCTTTGTTGACTTCCTTTAAAGTCAAATTCGGTACATTTCTTCTAAAAGGTGTATTATATCTTTTTCCAAGATTCAACTTTATCAGTGGAAACTGTTTTAAAAATTCTAGAATTATTGGGAACCAATGGAAATTCATACAAAACCTTTTTTTTCTTAGTGAGAAAAAAACTACTGTTTTACAGCTGATGGCAGCTCACATGATGTACTTGAGGTGATTTTTCTTTTCCTGTTTTTGTAATGATAAAGTGAGAAGTGTAAAATAATGAAGAGAAACAAAACAGATATGCAGTAAACAGCAAATGAGTGTTCAGGGAAATTGTGTTATGGTAATGCTGTTCCTTCAACTTCACAGTGGACACTATTCATAAAAACCCTTCGTTCTGTAAAAGCTAGTTTCAATTCCTGCCAATGTCCATTACGTAATAGGATATTTTTAATTATGTACTTTCTTCTTTCTTGTTTGAATATACACAGATGCACAGATGATGGATTTTAAACCATGTTTCTGTAGTTGTGTTAAGTCAGGGTGATGACTACAGAAATCATATAGAGCCTTAGGTTTGTTCTATAAAGAGTTCAAAATATTTTGTATTATCATTATTTAAGCATTTCTGGGTTGATGTACATAGCTCAGTTTTTAAAAAATGTTAACTATATAATGGATGATCTGCTACAGGTGAAAATACCTTTAGGAGTATTTCTGTTGTTTCTTCTTGGAAATGCTTTTCTCAAATAAAAAACAAAATAGAATAAAAGTCAGTGACGTTTCTTGACATTTGTCGCTGCTTTATAGGTTAAGAGAAGTATGCAAAAAGTTGTCAGCATGTTTGTGTTTACGGATTTATTTCTTTTCTTTACAGTCATCTGCAAGCTGACTATACAGTTTAGAGACTTATTTTAGTCTCTCCATAGTCTTTTTAATTTGAATCTTTTTATCCCTGTTATTTTTTTGCTCTTCATATTTGTGGTACATTACAGAATTCATCAGATGCTATCTGATGTTAGTCATCTGTCCTAAACTTTTTAGGTGATGGAGACAGGATCAATTCTGTTCATCAAATGAGTTTTTAAATAAGATGAAATTAAGATCTTCTTACTAATTGCACACAAGCATAGAAGGCTATCTTAGGTGAGAAGATAATTGGATAAATTTCCTGAATAAATAAATGTTAGAATGCATTTAGAATCTCTATGGAGCATGCAGGAGTCTCATAATTAGATTTTCATTTATTACATTACACTTTCATTGTTAACAAAAACAGGACAGGATTCTAATATTAAAATTACTAACTCAATGTATATATGTGCTGAAGTTACCAATAATATTTAAATAGGGGCGTATTATCTCTTCAAGAATATTTGTATCAAATGAAGATTTCAAGAACAAATTTTAAAAAATCCATACCGAAGATTGCTGGCCAAAGTAGTTCTTAGGCAAAACTACTGTCACCCTGTGATAAAATCTACTGTCAGAACTTCTTATTCCCTGCACGACTGATACATTTGTGTATGAAGTGCTTTGTAATGCCTTGAATTGAAGAGCCATGTAGGTCTTGAAAATCACTACCACTTTAAATCTTCGGTTTCAATTAACTTTGTTAGTGCTTTCCAAAATGCTTTTTTGGTAATAATAATTTGTTGCTGCTCTATTCATTTATGACTTCTATCATATGATGCATAATTTTTTAACACTTAGAATTTCTATCACTATAAAGCCAAGCCCTTCAATGGCATTATTAGACCTTGTTAAGGTTTCAGCCCTAGCCAAAGTAACTATTGCAAGTTTCCCATAAAACTGCCTTCATCTTGTTCTTTTGATGAGAAAGTTAAATACAAAGTACAGCTAAAAGGGTAAAATTCATGAATGTCATGGAAATTGCTGAAAGACACCCTCTTGGAAATTCTGAATCAATGCAAAGAAGTCAGTGAAAAAAACAAGAGAATAATATGAGGGAGAAGCAAAGAAAAAGTCAATTTCCCAGGTGACTAAGTCTGGTTTGTTTCCAAGCTGTAGAGGCAGCACTGAAATCCATTACAGAAAAAGTCTATGTATCCTATATTTCTACCAAAATGAGTAGGGAGGCTTGTACTCTCTTCCTTTTCTTCCGAGGATGTGTTTATTTGAACTTTACATCTTAATGGATAATACTAGGATGCATTTTAATAAACAGGGGAAAACCTACTTAACTAATTTGATGAAATAGGTGAATAATAGTGTTGGGAAGACTGCATGCTTGTTAAGGCATGCCTAGTTGTTTTTGGTTCTTAGATTGCTAATCAGGATCTTAAAATTTTACGTTCTTAGCTAAGATAGTGTTCTTGCAGAATGAATGTTTTGAGCCCTATAACCAGTCGCTTCATAACTGTACCTGTCTTGATGTTGAAGAATTATCTACATCAAGACTCATAGGAATGCTAAGTTAGTCTGATATCTGACCTTTCTGATTTGCATTACATCTGGAACACAGGCTTTGAAGTTCGTTCTCTTACTGTGCAAGGAATGTTTAATGATTATATTTATAGCTCTAAAAATCTTTTATTTCAGTTGCTCTTGCCCCAGATCATAAGAAGTAGTTCTCACAAAATATTTTCAGCCTCTGAGGGATGCTTTGGAAAAGTTGTAGTATCAACATCAAATCATATCATAAACATTTTCCATAAATCTTGTCGTTCTTTTTACCTTTTATTTCCTGCTAGCCAAACTGTTTTAATTTTAAAACATTACAATTAGTAGAGGCAAATCGTTAAAATGTTGCAATGGCTATTCTGAATACCTAAGAAACTACTTATTTATTCTTCTAAATCCTTAGGGTATTTTTGCTAGCCTTGAAAGTTTGAAATACATCATGACCTTTGAGAACAAATCCAAAAGCAGTTGAAAATAACTTCAAAGAGGGTATTATAAGGTGTATTACAAAGGTGTTACTGCTGCTGCTTATATATATTAAATTGTTGGGTTGAAATTTCCACTGCAGACCATGATTTTGCTATTGTTGTTAAGTATTCCTCAGGCACACACCCATTTTTGTGACACCCAGCTTCTCATTGATGGTGAACGCTGCCAGGATGAACAAGTAGGGGTCCTTTGTAACTCCTTACCAAATCATGTTGCAGGTACTAAATTTCACATGGGTTCAAAATGAGACTGAAAAAGCTCAAGATAAATTTAAGAATCCCTTTACAGGTAGAAAACACATCGCCTTTCAGGAAATGCTCGAGTGAGAAGCAGAGGAGCACTGGTGGCAGAGAGTAGGGAGAAATACAGAATATGAAGAAGTTTGTCTTGGCTTTTCTCAAAACACACTTTTGGCTGCAGTTGGAGCCAGCTTTCTCAGACTACATATGCCTTTCGTGTGATGCAGTAGAACCATTCTATGTTAAACAGCAGCTATGAAACACAGGTGAAATTCCCAGCCTTTTTACTACATGTGTTTTGGGTCCCTTTGAAAAGGGGACATTACACTTGATGTAATGACAAGATACAAATGATACCTTTTATCTGAATAATTTGTTAATCTGGGTTTTTTTGCATTTTTTCAAAGATTAATAAATACATCAGGTTACCTATGCAGATAATGTTTGTTTCTGGAGTGTTTCTAACCATCTGGGCATGAAGGACTAAGTGTGTGCGAAGCCCTTACCAACATTAAGTAACCTAAAGCATTAACACTTCAATGGCATGTGAGAAAAGAACCTGTTTATAGGAAACTCCCAAATATATGTTTTTTAGAATACAGAAGAAAAGCAGGTCACAAATAACAACATGACCATAAATACAGCCAGGGAATGTTAATTGAATATGTTTACCAAAACAGTGTATTACAATGCCAGTTCAAAGGCTAAATTCTTCAAAGCAGGAATATTGTATTTTCTGTGTGTCTGTACAAAAATTCTGATCTTCAGCTTTTGGCTATTTGTGTAATATTATATTTAAGTCTAATAAAACCACAAGATTTTTCTTTTAATAGTAATTATCTTCTGTAATTGCTTTCTCAGTCTGTGGTTATTCCCTGGAAAAGGAGTTCAAATCATTCTGATTACCTCCTGGAAAAAGATATGATGCTATACTCATTTCCAGATAGCAAACTGTAGAAGAAATGTGTCCAATAGATGCTTGTGTGGTGTAAGAAGGAAGTTATAGCTTTGTGATGTTAAAACCTCATCATAAATTCTGAGATGTTGGACATGAAGACTTAACATTGATGAGTGAGAGCTTTGAGTTAAGCATTGGCTAAAGTTTGTCTTCTACAGAATCGCATTGGAATTGTTGAGAAAATACTAGATACAACTGAAGAAAGCATTAGGCTGGACCTCATTTCCATGGTGGTGACACCCATTTCCTGTGAGTAACTCTTAGAAATAAGAAAAATGGTGGTAGTTACTTCTGGAATAGAGGATAGATAGTTAATTTGTACATGAATGAATGAAGAACTGTAAATAAATGAAGGACCATCATAGGATGTTCATGCATAGGCACCCAGAAGAGTGTACATCAGTGAGCCAAGGTACTTTCATACCATAAATCACAAGGAGCTTTTTGTCTTGGACATTAGTCCATCCAGCATTGAAAATGCCTAATTAATCACATCAAGGACTTCCCAAAAGAGAATGATGTATGATATTTATGTGTAGTGCTCACAGCTAGTGAGTCCACTATTCACAGCTGATGGAACAACCATGCAAGTCCTTGGCAGCTGTTTCGTTGCTTTCTCTCTTCATGAGATTGGTATGTCTGGTGACTAGTGCTTTAATGAGGAAAGACCAGGATTAGAGGGGCTGATTTCCCTTTCATATGTTCTTGTTTTTAGATAAGATTGCTGCAAGAATGTATCCCTGTGTGTATTTGTCACGGTTGTCTCAGGGAGTTGTTTACATTCAGGGACATCAGTACATTTTTTTTTAAACTGTATGTGTTCAGTGCTGAAGTATTGCATCACATATTGGACAGTGGGAAGGCCATATCCTTCAGTTTACTCGGTGCAAAGCTATTTAGATAATTTTTACAGCTATTTGTGTTTCTAGCTGAATGATCTAAAGGCACAGTTCCGTCTACTTGTACGACTGTATGGGTAACTGTGAGTATATTCTGTGAAACCAGCAAAATGAATGTGCAATTAATGTTCAAGGCATGGTTAGCCAGAGTTCAGGAGCTTCCTAAGGAGTAACTTGATCTGGGTAGCTGTAGGGTGGCAGTGTGAGATATCGGAACATTTTTAGCAAACATCATTTAGCCATAGTGACACTTAGTTGTGACGTGACATTTGAGTCATGGGGTACCAAGAAGGTGGTACTACGTTGAGCTATTTATGATATCCGTGAGGGGAAGCTGGTTTAGATTTAAAAAACCTCAAAAAGTGACTTAGAACCTTAGCAAGACCAATAGGCTTTCCAATAGGTGATGGCAACATTTGCTCTGGATGGGCCTCCAAGGGGAACACAGTGTGAAAGTGGATGTGCTGGTCTGCTCCAGGGGGTGGCTGCTGGAGATTAGGGAGAGGAGAGGATTTGTAATTTTGTGGGAGGAGTGTGGTGAGAGGCAATAAGGACACAGAACCTGGAGACCGAATAAACCCAACCAAAATGGAATGGAGGGGTGCATACATAACACTATCAAGGGGTTTTAGAGCCAGCAGTAAAGGGCTCTTTTAGTTCTCACCACTGGGCAGAATCCATAAAAAGATCACATTCATATGTCTATACTGCCAATCCTTTCCTGTGAGCCTTGTTTAATAGCAGGTTTTTGTACTAGCAAAGAAATAAATGTTGCAAAGTTGAGACATTCCTGCACAGACCCCCCTGCTGACTCATCGAGCCTGGAGAAGGTACAGACGCTCTGTGTGTGTATCCTTTTGAGGTAGTCCAGCAGTGAAAAAGAATTGCCATAGTTTATGCAGCTTCATACCCATGGAATAAACAAAACTGAGGAACTTTCTCTTAAGAGGAAGTAAAATTTTTCCATCAAGTGGCAATATAGTTGTAGGAATAAATGTAACTAGGAATAGGTTCCTTTGAGATGAAACTTGGGCACTACATAAAACGCTTATACCTGGCAGACACTTAGTCTTTATATAAAATGTTGGATTTCATAATAGACATGCAAAGTGTACATACTTGTACTTACAAGCCTATTTGTACATCTCTTTTAAACATTGAATATGTTGTCAAAATGCTGCAACTCTTAGCTAACATTTTAGTATAAATACTACTGTGTGTGTATGTATATAATCTAGTGTAAGCTTTGATGTGGAATTTGTCATCTGGAATTGTTTTCATAGATATTTTAATTGTTTAGTGGAAAGTGTTACCATAGTTAAACAGATATAGAAATGCACTGATTCATCCCTTCTGAAATTTTGCTTAATGTTTGCTCTGATTTTTCTAAGATCTCTAGCATTTCCATTCCAGAAATACAATCTAGATCATAAGTTTTAAAATATTTCAAAAAGCCAGATCTTCTGGCTTTACCTTGAATATATTGTTGGGGTCACTAGAATTGGTTATGGGTTATAAAAAGTAGAAGAATTTGTCACGCTCAAAATGGGAAGGGGAAAAGGTTTTATTTGTGCAAAATGTACTGTAATTAGACGAAAATAATTAGAAACTATAGACCTTTCCTTGTCTAAGCTGCTCACTTCAGGTAATTAACTGACTCCTGAATCTCTGAGTACACTCATGATAGAGGGTTTCTCTGAACAGTAAAGGGTAACCAAAGTGTGATTAATGAAAATCCCATGACCCTGTGAAATGCCCAGTATTAGGTGGAATGAAGCCTTTATTGATAACTCATATCTATGATTTTTAGACCTAAAACCAAGTGAGGAAATACTGTGGCTTTATTGTCTGTTGCACGTTCCTCTAGAGCATTTTTGTTTTTACAGTTCCTTTATAGAAGCTAGTGAGGCTGGGTTTTTTGATTTTAGGTTTGTCCTTTATGACACTGTTCCTGGTCGCAAGTTGTGAAATCTGGGTCTCATTTTCTGTGTCAGAGTTCTTTTTTCCTGTTTTCAAAGTATTCTATATGCATAGATAAATGGGGTACATTTCAGGTTTATTTTCTGCGTGCCGGATGACTTCTTCTTTTCAAAGAAAAACTTTTTAAAGTAGTGCATTTGCTGCAAGGTAACCGTATTAATAAAATGAGCAGATCTACAAATGTAGTTGACATGCTCCAGTTTAGAAAAGAGCTACCTTACGGTAATTTGTTTGCCTTCCAGGGTTGTCCCCCCACCCTGCATTTTCTTTCTTTGTAAAATAAATCTTCCTTTTGTCCTTTGTCTCAAATGGTATCTATTTATACTGAACAACTGTATTAAACAGTTTTAGTTTAACCATTAGAGCAAGAAAAAAAATGGCATCTTTTTTATTGCTAAATTGATATCTTTTGGCAGAATTACTAATTATTTTTGAAGACAGTTTTACATTTATCTTTGTAAGTCTCTTTTGTTATGCCAGCTGTCTAAATCTTTCATAAACTTCAGTTAAAAGAACATATTTTCCGTGATTATTTTAAAATGTAATGTTTACTGGAAGGGAAGTCTAGTGAATTCCCACAGATGAAGTGTGAGTGTATTTCTCCCACTTGTAAATGAGTTCTTATTTCCTACAGTATGTATTCTGGTACCACAATGAGTCATTTCCAACATGTTTTAGTTTAGCTTCTAAAACATTTTAAAACTTGGCAGATACATGTAAATGAATGTTACATCTAGTTTTAGAAATTGCTTCCAAAGAGTATTTTACTAAAATGAAGACTGTGAATAGACCTCTCAGAATGCAGAAGTGTTTTTTGTGATAAACCTGAAGTCATTTGCAGAGGTCTTTTGGTTTGAGTTGTTTGTGATTGGGGAATTTTTCCTCACCTGTAGCATGTTTTGGTTTAACCATCCTGTAAAATAGGGAGAATACTTTTGTTTAAAAGCCTTAAAGTTTACACACAATGTATTGTTGACTGGATATTTTAGCCAGGCAAGTAATACCTTTCTTCAGTATGCTAGCTGAATTTTGCAAATTTTCATGCTATTTTATTGTAAAATTTTTCAATTTCATAACTTTTTTTAAATGAATGTAGCGCCACCTTTGCCTTAATGTGATTTAATGTGTTTATCGTTATATATGCCATGCCCTATTTAAATGTATTTCCTGATGCTACCGTGACAGTTCAACTATTAGAAAAAAACTCAAGACTAAGTGGTTTGTATGATTAAAGGGGACTGAAGAGTGATTGGGGTGGAGTGCGAATAGGAGGAAAATGTGGGAGACCAACCATGTTTAGATTCAAAAGGAAAAAAAAATACAAAAAGCCACCCCAAACAAACAAAATCCCCAATGCAAAACGACTAGTGTTCCATTTCTGAGAAAGTTATATCTATTGTTGTAAAGAATTTTTTATATTTTAACTGCATTTTCCTGGCTTCCTGGCATCTGGAACATTTTAATATAAGGGGACCTTAGATACTTTGCTCACGTATGAGACCTGTGCTTAGATTCATGCACATTTCTGCAGTCTGGATTTGAATACCACCCTAAATATTTTCCAATTGTTGGCAACATTTGTATTGTCAGTTATGGTACAGATAACTTTGCAACTCTGATTATTCTCTTGCGGCTTTAACCATCTATATGTTGTTCATGATGCAGCACCATATTATCAGTAAGGTCTTAGTGTAATTATCAGCCTTAAAAGTTTGTGTAGCTTTTTATTAGAATCAGAAGACAATGGGGAAAACATGTAAAGCTTGGATCAGTAAGTGCTTCATTAAAAGATTTCCTGGAATCCCTTTTCCCTTAGTTATATGGTATAAAATATAAAGGAAACCTGTTTCAAAACTCTTTTCCATCTGCCTCCCAAGACTGGTCCTAAATATGGTAAATTTTCATCAAGGACAAACTCAGAAAAAAGGAGGGAAGAAGTTACTTGAGGGGATTGAGAATCTTAATTGTTTTGCCAGACAAAAGCATTTTTCTCCTTCCATTATGTCTGTGTTGTGAAACTTGCAGAGGATTGATGATAGGCAAAAGAGTAAAGGAAATAAAGACGAGAGGTGGGGAAGGGAATAGTGTAAATAAAAGAAGAGATAAAAAAATAGCAGTCATGAAAGCTTCACTAAGTGTGATTCATCTGTAAAATATATGGAGCAGTTCAGTTTCCCAGTCTTTCTATTTGGAAGAGTAGTCTAAGCCAGGCAAAGACAAAACAGTTGCATGAAGGGATTGGATAAGTGGAAGTCAGTGTTGGGATTGATGGCAGAGTCCGTTTCTTTGTTTCTGCCCATCCAGTTACCTTTTTACAGCTGTAGAGATGGAAACGGTGAATATAGCTGATGGTAACTGATCTATGAATCTCTCATGGTGATTACCTCCTTCCACTTCTAACACTGAAAACCTTTGAACATCATATTCAGGCATCTCAGTTTTGTTCATACCACTGTTGTTTCGGAATTTAGTGGGGTTTTTGAAACATTTTTAAAGTGTAATATACTTTTAGACTTTGGATGAGTTCAAACATTAGTTTCTGAGCAAAGTAAGTAAAATGCAGCATGGATCTTAATACAGTGTTTACAGTAGCTGTCATCAGTCTTGTCTAATTTTAAATGCCTGTGCTGGGATGGAATCATGTCTGTAAAGTACCTGTTTCTTTCCACTGACTTATAAAGGCAATCCACACAACAGGCTCAGGTGTAGGTAACCACGTCATAAACAGCAGAAGCTACACAGCTCAAGTCCCACATGGCTTTTCTGAGTAAAGGGAGTTCAGCATAGTCTCTTTCCTCATTTCAGAAATTCATGGGTTTTGGAGCTTTTACGATTTATCATCAGTCTTACCCTTACTCTTGTCCAATGCAGAATCATCAAGCCTTTAAGCATACCTCAAAGGCCAGTCATAAAATGGAATGTTTTTGTTATGAAGTGTTATATGCCCTATATGCTGCTTTTTTTTGGCCTTTTTTTTTAAATTAACTCTGCTGTCTTCTATGATCAGAAGTATTTTGATTGACAGAAATTCTATCAATATAGGTCTAGATATGTGATTATGCAAAGGATTGGACCTGGTTAATGAAACTACAGAAGGTAGGAAGATACTATGCTCCTTCAAAATTTTCAGTCTTGGCTACCTTGCAGTAACTCAAAAAAGGTTGCCAAACCCAAGTGAAGAGGAAATTTGCATTTGGTTTTTTAAACAAAAGGGTAGAAAGGACAGAAAAGATCTGTGGTGTAGCTGAGCTGTTGTGCATGGGAGGGGTGGTGATTGCCCAAAGGAAGCTGTGACCTTGTGGGAAGCCAATGGTGGAGAAGGTTTGTTGTCAGGACTTGTGACCTCACAGGGACCCACAGCAGTGTTCCTGAAGGACAACACCTGAGGCAAGGACCCACACTGGAGAAGTTTATGGAGGGCTGTCTCCCGTGGGAGGAACCTCCATGCTGGAGCAGGGGTAAAGTGTGAGGAGTCCTTTTCTGGGGAGGAAGGATTGGTAAGAGTGCAGGCTTCAGTGACTGCAGTCTCCATTCCCTGTCCTTCTGCACTCCTGGGAGGATGGAAGTAGAGTAAATTGGGAGCTAAGTTAAATTCAAGAAGAAGGGAGAGGAAGGGAGGAATGGGGGGGGGTGGGGAATGTGGTTTATTTTAGGATTTGGTTTTGTTTTTCATTACCCTTTTCTGATTTGATTGCTAATGAATTAATTTTTCCCCAAGTTGAGTCTGTTTTGTCCATGACAGTAACTGAGGACTCATCTCTCCCTGTCCTTATCTTGACCCGTGAGTCTTTCATTATAATCCTTCTGCCCTGTTCAGATGCAGAGGGGAGAGATAGAGTGGCTTTGGTGGCCTCCTGGGATCCAGCCAGGGGCAATCCACCACACTGTACTCAAAATGTGATGTATGGTTGGTAAGTACAGGTTTTGCACACGCTAGTGACTCCAACAGGTTGTCACAGTGATATCTGGGGATAGACTTTCCCTAACTAGATTCCAGTGAAGTCTTACCAATACCTCCTGTTCTCAAGCACCACCTAACCTCAGAGGCACTTAAAATCATTCCAAGTTGGAGCACATTTAGGTAGAGGTCCTTGTGCATGCTCGGAAGTCTCCTGGTTTGGAGAGCTAAGTGATTATTTTGATATGGGTAGGAGGTGCTTGAACTCTGGTCAAGTCCCTGAAGGACCTGTTTTTATTAGAACATGGCTAACTTATTCAAAATCATTGAGTTCACTCCAGAGCACTTAGAAGAAGAGGTAATGGCTTTGCCTCTTTTGTAACATGATTTCAGCACTCTTCCAGAAAGTTTAAGACCCTTGTCCTTTTCCTCTCAGTCTCCCTAATTATTTAAACAGGTTTTGCTGTTACCTGGAAGTTATATCAATTTGTCCAGAACTACTGGCAACAAGTCTTGATATACATGATGCATGAGTTTAGCAAAATGCCACAAAAGAAGAGAAATTAACAAATTTGGATGTTTTTTGGTAAAATCAATCAAACAAATTCTCAAAAAATTATAAAAATGCAATTAAAATATAACTTTCAGAACTTTTTAGCTGTGTAATTGTCTTTTTTGTACTTCTTTTTCCATTCTTAAACAGAGAAATGAAAAATCATAAAATGTGGATATTGGAAATGTAGTAGTTACCTATAAGGTTTATAGACATTATTTTTAGAATAAGCCTTTTGGATCATTGATTATTTTGTCATTCCATGTAATCTTTTCAGACATTAAACTCTGAACTGTACTTTTCTTAGTGGAAGGTATTCTAGTTTTTATGTTAAGATAGGGTTTTAATTTCCATTTCAAGATTATTTTCTCCTGGTTTATATCACAGCGTTCCGATGATAGCATTAGTCAAATTTATCTATTGTTTTGTCCTCTTAAAAATCTCAGTCAGACTTTGTTTTTCTAGATTGTAGCTTATTTGACTTCTCATGGGATAGATTCCTTCTTCTCTTGGACATCTGAGTTCCATTTCTTTTAATCCTGACCTCACTTTAACACACATAACTGGAATTCTGAATAATGTTTCAGATAATTTCCTGCTCTATCTCGTATGATACCATAATTTCCACTAGAAGTACCTTAGTGATTCCTGGAACTTTGTATCTTTTTTATAGCTGGCTCATGTTAGCAGTTTAGTTATCCTAATCTCATGTAACAAATCTAGATCGTTCTCCTCAGTCTGCTCTGTCTTGTAGGAGTCTGGATGAATGGAACCATCACCTTAAGTTTCCTAGCCCTACTCTAAGTCTTCCATCTATGTATACATTCTTACTAATTTAGTGATTATGCTACATTATTATTGTCCTGTGAGAATCACACTTTCCATCATTTTAGAGAAGCACCTCACTAGATGTGCAGTCATTTTTACTCCAAATACTCAACATGAGGTACAACTCACCTAAATGCACCTGTAAGCACACTTACAAAGGATATGCAAATGTCTGAATTATTGTCACTCATCAACTATGTTTTTAATCTGCATGTCAGATCTTCAGCTATTCAATGCTGTGTCAGTAGGCTACAAAAATGGAATTGGTAAAAAAGGAAAATAAGTAGGTTTCTAAAGTTGTGATTTTAGCTCTGGTGTATGATGCCAATCAATTTGAACTTGCGTTACTGAGTTGCAGGGGAAAATAACATTTGTGAAAAGTGCAAATACTTGAAAGTTGCTTCTTTGCTCTTATCATTTAACAGTTTAGCCATACAAACCTGTCAGGGCAATTTTTCCACTGTCTTAATTATTAAAAATCATAAAACAATTTACATTGTTTTCTCTGTATTTTTTTTTACTTGCCTTGTTTTAACTTTTCTGTACACTTTATTTAGCAGCTACCAGGTTAAAAAGTTACAGAAATGTTAAGTGATACTCCTTTTTTATCTTTTAGAAATATATAGATTTTAGGCACATTTGTTTTGCTAATTGCTACTCATATGGACTATATTTTTGTGTCCTGTTAAACAGAAAATATTTGATCTGTAAGAATGCCTTTTTACTACACTCTGGGTTTAAGGAAGAGAATAGTAGTTATTATGTTACAGTTCAAATAATGTCCTAAGCTTTCATTTGCCTGCTACACTTTAAGATTTTATTTGTGTATTAATGCTCATGTGTGAAGTGAATAGACATGCTTGAGCATCACTTAAATACTGAAATTCCCTCATCATATTAGTACTTGTTATCTTTCCATAATGTTTGCAATTCAAGCAGCTTTTATGCTTACTTGTGCCTTCCTACTCCAGTTACCAGCCTACAAAATAAATCCTTGTATATTCAAATTGATGCCAAGATGCCAGCAGTGCAAACTGTAATGCATGATTCATAATGCAGACTCTCAGAGCATTTACTCACGTACAAGTACATTCCTACGAAATGACTGTCAGATAACTTTATATATGTAAATGTGTGATCACTGAAAAGAGATTCTTTGTTGATCTTGCATGTGTGCACATTTTATATCAATTCAGTGATTTTAAAGATGGTTAGAAACTAGTAATTTTCTGTTACTCCCATTTTAATGCTAAAATAGGAAATGAACCATTTAATAACAAAAAATCTTCTAAATCGAATTTGTTTGAAAAATAGAACCATATTTTCCAAAATTAAAAATAAGTTTGTATATCACTTTGTTGAGGGAATGTAATGAAGGAGAATCTCCTAAAATAAGGAAATAAAAAAATTACTGAAATGTGATTGTTCCAAATGAAAGAAAAATAGTTTTGCCAATACAACACTGATGCTTATAGTTTTCTAGGTCTTCAGAAAAAAAGTTCTGTCCCTGCCAACTGAATTGTGCTCCAGACCTCTTCTTTTACCATTTTTGCAAATTTTGTTCAAATTACAGTTTCAGAAATTGCATTCTAATAATGATAATGCCTTGAGAATTAATAATACTTATAGAAGGATCAATATTTGAAAAAAGCTTGAAAAAAACCTTTTAAACACAGTCTATTTGGCACACATAGAAAATTTTGCTATTAAAACTCCATAGCAAAATTCTCAAAGAGTGAAAGAAACATATTTTAAATAGTACTGTAGAAAAGTTCCTTTTCTCGAGTCCCTTCAATATCAAATGGTCTCTCTTCTTCCTTTTCTTAACTTTATTTTACTGTTTAGTATTCTTTTGAACAGTCCCAAGCTGTGTATCTCTGGTTTTTTGAAGCTGCATAAACTAATTTGAAGTCAGTGAGAAATGCAAAATGAGAACTGTAAATGCCACTGGAGCTGGAGAAATGGAAATTCATTGGAGAATAATACCAAAGCACTAAGTATTATTCCTTTTGTTATTGCAATTTAAAGTATAAAATCTGACCAAAATATTTGCAGTAGCAATAGACTATGCTTTCTTAAATACATAAAAATAAGTAAATATGGAAGTTATTATTCTCCTTGTAGTATATCTTTTAATTCTTTCCTATCCACAAAGTTTATGCTTCTATTTTATGTCTTTGTAAGAGTACAAGTACTTCAATCTGCTGTTTATTTAATTAATCGTAGTGCATGATGTATTTGATCATGATCTGAGAGATGCATTGAATTACTTTAAACACATGCTTTAAATTCCTATAGATCTATAGTACAGTTGCTGAACATACCCTGCATTTCTAAAGAAGCAAAAAAAGATTGCTCACATTCATACAAGAGCTTGTTTCCATGCCAAGAATGACAGATGCTGTTACAGCTGAGAAATGTAGTGTTTTAGGAAAACACTCAACCAGTAGTTATCTTAGGCCAAAAAAAAAAATAAATTGAGATGCCTTCAACTAAACTGGAGTTAAAAGTACTTGCAGTGTAGATGTTGGTTGTGCAAACTGTCAAAGATTATATTCCAATTCTGTAAATCTGTTTTGTACTCTGCCCTTAATAATTTCACATGTGCCTAATTATTGTATTTCTCATTTTAAGTAGATATATTTGCAAGATTTTTTTTATTGTTTGTATTATATGTGGTAGAGCGTGTGTAAATGATAGCATACCAAGGAATGGTGAAGAGGGGAGTTGCCTGTGCATAATCCAAACTTTTGTGGCCTGTATTTGACTTTGCTGTGCCAAAGCAACATATTTATCCTATTTTAATGTTGACATGATCAGCCAAGAGTCTTTAAATTCATTCCATGTGCTGCAGAGAATAATTCACATGAGAGGTCGGTTGTCATGTTTAGCAAGATTATAAGATAGAGTAAAAGGAAATTTGGAAAGTAACAGAAAAGTTATAAATATCAATATATCAATATATATAAATATCAATACAGTTATAAATATCAATATCAATAAAACAGAAGTACCAAATGATATAGCATTCTGTATAATGATGCCACAGTTATAGTGGCACAGATAAAACGGTGTAGCACTTAATGCACTAAAAGTACTGACACACATTATTGCACTTGTGTGGTGATGATTTTGCTTCCTGCAATGCCAAAAAAGCATATGACTTTACCTAAATAAGAAAAATTGATAGTTTCGAATTTTTTAAAGATCCTAATGATGGCATAGAAGTAGTAACTTCTGAATTCTGTCAAAGTCAGACAAATTTAACTTTACAAACCTACAAGTAACTCTTTGAAGTCCAGCAAGGAAACTCAGAAAAAATATTTGTCACTGGCCAAAATAAAAAATAGCTATACTAGGTGGAAAGATATCTGCAGTTGTAAAAAGTTTTGTTCCTTCACTGATATATAATGATGTGTGTCATGGTAAGTGGCAACCTATACTTCATTTGCTTTCAGAAAAAGATTATATTTTATGTGAACAAGCAGGTTCTGTTGAGTTGTGTTACATTCCATGGCTAGGGAACAGAGATTCATAAAGAACATTTTCTTCTATTTCAAAAAAGCAATTTTAAGGTGGGATGAAATTCTAAATATTCTGTGTCTTCCCTAAAGCGTTGGTGTTACAGGCAGCATTGAATTAGCTTGAAACTTTTTATTATTTTGAAAGGGAGAATATCCCTTGAAAGTTCAGAGAAAATTGTTTAAACAGTTTAAGCCATAGGCCACATCAGAATGGTCCCTGGTTAGAAATTGACATGTATCTAAAATACTGTTTTGCTCAAAGCAGATATTCTTTACTCTTACCAACATACTTGAATTCAAACAAGAATTCAGGAAAGTAATTTATGTTGTGTGGGTGAAACAAGCTAATCTCTGTGGTTACTCCTGGCTATATCTAAAACTGTATGCAATTTATAGTATTTTTTGCATTGATCTGATCTGGCTTTATACTAGTCTGCACATACACCGTTATGAACTTGATCACAAAGCTAAGTGAAGACTAATTTATTGATCTCCTTACCTTACATATTTGAGTGAAATCTTGGAAATGTCCTTCATTGCTGAAAGCCCAAACATCTTAGAAAACCTGCTTGGCCAATTGGATTTCAAATCTTAGCACTATTCATCTAGAAGTAACATCTTTTTAATGAAATACTGATTCCCTTAGGTATGTGTCTCCACATCTGAACATTCATACACTCAAGTCTAATGACAATTTCCCTTCTTTATCAATATTCATGCATGTCACCTACAATCCACAGTCCTACATTATCATATGTAGTCTTTTTCAACACGAAGAAGAGAATAGAGCACAAGGTCCATAACTAAACTGTGATTTCTGCTTTATCTTCACTTCTCCAGACTGTCACTTCCACTGGTAGCTTTCTCACTGATAGTAATTCTCAAATTTGACAATAATGTTTTTTGTTTACTCTGCTTTAAAGGGGAACATTTCGTGCAAAGTCCAAAATATCGACAAGAAAAGCTATTACTAAAATTCCAGAAAGATTCTCATCTGAAAGAGTCTCTGAACTCTTTGACAAAAACAGGAAGCTTGGGCGGAGGTCCTATTTTGAGTAAAAGTGTTTTTGATCTTAACTTCCTAAAATCTTCACTCCCATGACAGAGACCTTTTACCTCATCTAAGGACTTAATTCCAGTAATCTGCTGATGTAAGGCTTAAGCTTCACTCTGGAGGACAGTTTACACTTCCATATCCCTGGAACTTAAGAAAAAGAGAACGTATTCTGTCCTCTGCCTGTAAGTTCAAAATCATATATGAATAATGATGGGGTGACACTATTCTCATATCATTTGCTAAAAATAGGCAAAATGAGATCTCCTCACTTAGGAATAACTGATCTAATTCATCATGTAATGGGAGCGCTGAGTGAAGTAACTAGGATGATTTGTTCCTAGATGAAAAATAACCAAAGTGAAAAGTGATGATTTAAGACCTATTTTCAAAGAACTTGGAGATATCACACGATTAGACACCAACAAGAAGTAAGTGTAATTCTTTCTCTTCAAATTCTAACAAATCAGAGATGAATTTGCGAAGGTTTCTTTAAATTTCTAGCGGGGAAAGCTGCAGAATGTTTTTCCTATATTGCTTTTACCAACCAGAATCATCTGTACAGTAAATCCCCAACATCCTGTAACAATGGCAGCAAGTGGAAATATAACTAATAAAGTTCTTAGTAGTGTTCTTCCTATCAGAAATATTGCTGGATTGTCAGTTTTCCTACTCAGCATACTCACTGGATAGTCTGATAATGAGGAAGTATTTTTCAATGTGTGTGTGTCTGAGTCAATCAGATTCTTGACTTACTGTAAGGTTAGGTCACTGATGTTTTTTGAGGTAATGTGGCAAGTGCTTCATTACATATTGCAGTTTGAAGTGTTTGGCTCTTTAATTCTGTCAGGCAGCAAGAATAATTTTTTTTCTGTTTATTCTTCTGCAGGGAAGTTCTGCACTGCTTTTATAGCTGACGTGCTTACATTTGATATTAATAGACTTCAAACCTTTAAATACGTCTTATCATGTGGCAGAGTGAGCCTAGGGAACCGCAATGCCTCAATAGCTTTTTCACTGCATGGAAAAACTCTAATACTTGTAATCATAATGTAGTAGAGCCTGTGCCACTGTGATGGTTCCCAGCACAAGTTCACCCCTAAGATTTGCACTGCAAATCACAAGCTTTAACTCATGAAACCCTTATTCTTTATGTTGCTTTCAGGATGGTAATTCTGCAGTTTTTATTGAAGATTCTTAACCCCTACTCATGGTGTTTTGTGGGGAATACACCTTGGAGTAACTAACACTCTGGATGTCCTAAAGCAATTTACCTGTAACTGTTCTTTAAAGTATGATTTTTATATGCACATTTGCAGTGTACACTGTTTGTTGCTTGCCTTTGAATGTCTGATTATGATTACCAGGAAATCTGAGATTAGAAAGAAGTGGAAGTATGGGCCAAACTCCATCCCATTTATATAAATGGGTCAAATGTATTAGACTGTGTATCCCATTGCTAAGACAAGCATGCTTTAGTGTTATGTACCTATAAACACTGCTTCTCCAAGAATGGCTGAAAGTGTGCAGATTTTCTTGTTTTCTGAAAGATTGACTCCATTTTGAATTAAGGCAAATTGAGGTATTACCCAGTAAGGGGTTTCAGATTAAACCTACAGTCTGGTTCTAACCTGGTTCAAACTTTAACAGCAGAAGAATGAAATGCTAAGAATGGAGCTCAGAGTGGAATAGAGTTTAAATAGCTTCGGAAAAATATTAAACACCTTCACCTACTAAAACCTTCATGTAATAAACAAAGCAAAAATATTGCTGATCACACAAAATAAGGTTAACTGAAGTGCAGTGGTAAGTAGACTGTTTTTCAGTCATGACCTAAACACTTACACAGAACTGGTAAAGAGCATGGAAGTGCAACCATTCATTCTTCCAATTTTGAAAGGAAATTAACTTTTTTATCAGTATTTCTATCCTCATTCAGTGGAAGTCTTGTAAATCATAAGAATACAAAGGTGTAAAGCCATGTTCAGGGAATGGGTTCCTTTATCAAGGAGTTAATGTTAACAGTATGAGATGTCAGAAGAAACTTTCGATTTGCTCTTCAGTGATTACCAGAATTGCATCTGCAGTTGCTTCCTTAGTTGCATGATAGACGGAGCCACATTCTAGGGCTCCTAGAAAGAATGGATAATGACAGGGATGAAATGTTAAAAGCACTGGACACACAGAGTAGTAGGAGGTTTTTTTTTCTTCCACAACAAAAAGATGCTGACTTTGATAGGCTACTCAGATGGGACAGGGAATGTTTGGAGATCAGGAGTGTCTTTGTCCACAAACCCCATTAGGGAAAAAGACCCAAAAGAACAAACATTTATTTTCAAGTCCTCTACAAGAAGAAGGAAAATTATACTTTTTAGTTGTGGTTATTGCAGGGGTTGTGATAGTTCAGTTAAACTATAGTTCAGTTCAGTTGAAATGGTGAGAGAGAACAGAGCAAATGGAAGGAAAACAGAAAAATTAAGACAAAGATATGTAGGAAAAGAGAAGAGAGCTGGACACAATTAGAGGAAGCAGAGAAACAGAAAATTTGATTAGTCTGAGAATGATATGCACTAAAATAAACTAATTTCAGTCTTTTTGCTGTTGTGCCTCAGGAGAAAAATGATGGTTCTGTCACATCTAGGACTCTTCTTAGAATGCATGCATGGAACTTGTATTGCAAAGCCTGTTAGTATCCCAGTAATTCGTGAATCCTGACTTCCTTTTCTTCTTTTCAAACCTGGATTTTGTTTTCTTTATTTTCAACTGCTTTTCACAATACTGCTCTTCTTAAATGAATAACTTTAGCTGTAAAGGCGAAGTTGGGTCTTTCTATAAAACTTATGTTAGACTTGTCAGATGACTGATAAAATACAGAAAAGTATGTTGTGAAAGCAAATATGCTCAAGAATGGAGACGGCTTGGAGTTAACGGATTGTTTTGCACAATAGTTACTGCATTTTTTAAGTATTTTCATTTCTCACATACCTCAGCAGGTAATATAGGATAATTCGATAACTGAAGAATTTATTGGGATAGGCTGCTATATAGAAAGCTTAGATTCACTTGACCTTTTTCATGTTTGCAGATAAAATGAGATTGTTTCATTAGTGTTATAAGCAGCTTGGTGATGTAACTTTGCAGGATTCATTTATGACTCCAAGCTTTATAAGCATGGATAAGGTGACTATGGCTCATTCCTTTTGTTTTGGGCTGTAAAAATATCTTCCATATTCTCTTGGGCTATTGTTACCATTGTCTGTGTTTATTGTTCCTACAGAGACTCTCTGTTTGATTTGAAAGACTTGTATAGTTCAGGAAAATATTTTTTAGAAACAATATATGTTTCATTTCTGGATAATGACACACAGAAATATCTACACTTTAGGACTTGTAATAAACCAGCCAGTGCACAACACTTTATTATTTGGTAGCTCTCTAGAGCTGAAATGCAGAGATGAGCTTTTTTGATTTTTAAGTCATGCTTATGAAGAGAGGTCTTCACACTGACTGCTTTGTTTTCCTGTTAATGGTAATGTGGTTCCGATTACTGTGACTGCATGGGAAAGGACATTTTACATATCTTAGATTTGAAAGAAGACAGATCCAGTTGTGCTCCCCTACCCACTGCTTGTCTGTCAGTCATTTTAGTATCCTTTGATGACCATCTCTGTTGTTGCCATTACTATGTCTTTCCATCTTTTGCTCTTCTAACAAAAGCTCCCCTGAGCTGCCCAGTTGCACTGAGGCATGCCTGATGGCCTGCAGGCAGCTTAGTGGAAGTTCCTTTAAGTTGGAAAACAGATGGAAAGCCTTGTATTTTTCTGGTATCGTACTTAGTTTAAAACAACTGCTGGAAGTACATTTATAGCAGCCTTTGGTATGTGAATTTTATTGTATTAATAGTTTTTATGTAGCATTCAATTGCTAATAAGGAAATGCAGATTATCTTGTATGGGATCATCCTTCTTGTCTTTGAAGGGAACAAATCTTTTTGTAAACAGCAAGCTCAGTATTAGCCAACAGTATACTCTTACAAAATCCTGGGCTGTATTATCAGGAGAATAGTCAAGACATCAAGAAGAGACCAGTTTTGGGATATACAGTACAAGCAACATAGTGATAAACTGGAGTGAATGGAGGGGAGAGCCACCAGAATGGTCAGGGCTGGAACACTTTCCCCAGGAGAAGGGGCTGGGGGCGGGGTGTGTTCAGCCTGGTCTCTGGGGCTCCTAACAGCAGTATCCCCAGTGCCTCTGGACAGCTCACTGGGAAGATGGAGCCAGGCCCCTCGCAGCAGAGCATGGAAGAGGGATGAGAGAGTGTCAGTTGAAACAGAAGATTCTGACTTGGTCTATAGAAAATCTTTTTCCCTGTAAGCATTACTATGAGCAGTCTCCATCCTTGAGTTTTCAAGACCTGAGTGGCTAAAGCTTTGAAGAACCTGGTCTGATTTCATAGGTGACCTGGCTCTGAACAGGGTGTTGGACTAGATACCCCTTGAAATCCCATCCAACCCCAATTATTTAATAATTGGTTTGTATTTTACTACTGAGATCTTATTTTTAAGGTGTAATTTCACTGAAGAGTAAATGGAATATTTTGCAGCAATGTGCTGGCCTTTCATAAGTGTTTGCAAACACAAGACCATCCATTGCATTTATTATTAGGGGAAAAGGTAGTTTTCTGTCCCTCATTGCTAACTGCAGCACTTTTAGGAACATGTCCTTGAAAGATAACAAGGTATGCCTGTACCTTGAACTCTGCTTATCATTAAATCAAACCTGTTATGTATGATATAAAGGACATACCAATTCTTTGCTAAATTATGGCAGTTTGAACCCTAACCTTCTGACCTGTTCTGCCAGACTCTCAGTGGGGAAAACAGAGGGGGAGTAAGCAGTTTCTCTGGTGGCACAGCAGTTACCAGCTTTGTCTGATGGCCTCCCAGTTAGCCTGCCCTCCAAAGATTTGTCCCTACCTTCTCATTTCTCTCCCTGTCCTTTTCCAGGAAGCTTCAGTGATAATCCTTCCTTTTCTTATATTTTTCCTTGCTGATGTTCCTTTTTTCAATCATTGTATAAAACAGAATTTTAGGGTTTATATTATTGATTTCATAAAAGTTACATTTATGGAATTAAGAACTTAAATATTTGTATGTTTATTTCTGAGTGTTTTAAGGAGGTATATGGCATTCCAAACATTTTCCTTATTTTTGTGGTCTGTAGTTGTAATGCCCTTTGAGTCTTATTTGTTAGAAGGAGAGAGAGATTTAGTTACTGCTCTTGTCATTTATGTAACTGCTGTTCGGTCAATCATTTCACATTGACTTTTTCACTCTTTGCATTATTGGAATTAAAAATAATACAGTAATTATCTTTTGTTCAGTATATGTATACATCTAAAAGTATCTTAAAAAGTTTTCTATGAAATCAGAGGAACTAGCAAATAACAATCATTCCATGTGGAATCACAAGAACTACCAGAAAATATTGATATGGATTTAACTGTGTATTTGATTAAATGTAACCTCTATGGCTAGTGGGAGAGAAGAGTTTAAAGTGACACATTTTTGTATGTTTTATCCAAGAGGAAAAAACAATTCAGACAACAGATTCAAAGTCTTCCTGTAACTGTTGACTCCAATCCCCTAATTTTCTTGAGCACTGAAAAACAATGTTTGTAATATTTGTAATGTTTGTAGTGCAGTAATGATAATGTAATGAACAATTTCTGTAGTTTCCAATATCAGATCTGTTCAGGTATGTTTTATCTGCTACAACAGCAATTTATTACAATGTTAAATATCAAGAAAGTCACTGGCCTTTTCTTCATTCAGATCTGTTTTATATTTCCTTTCACAGTTACAATTTCAATTAATTATGTCCTCATTATTCAATATACATTATTGAGGGATAAGTTTCTGTACTATTCCTTCTGTACTATTCCTTTCTGTTGGTTTAGTACAACATTCAGCTTTGTTAGCATGGCATTTTTTGCAAGGAATTAAGTAAACCATGAAATGAAAATATTGGTTTAATAAAGTTAATGGTTTGGGATGCTATGAGAAATCAAATAAAGGAAAGTATACATAGAAAATATGACTGAAAATTGAATGAGGTTTTAATAAATGCTCTTCAGGTTCTTAGCTGTTGGATTGAAATATGTACAATAGACAAAACCATATTGCATTGCAGGGATCCTTTCAATCTGTCACTTCAAAGTGATTTTTTTAAATGAAGTATTTATTTGTTTGAGCAAAGATGTTGATTAGACAATGAGAAATGTAATCATGCTTATTCTGCTGCACATCCAGATGTATGGTCCACCTCAGTTCAGCATGTTTCTCATACTTCCAAGATCTGCGACCTTTGCCATTTTATGTGCTAGTGCACACAGATGCAAAAGATAACTTTGTGCAGTGTATTGAGGCTGTGCCAGAAACCATAGAACTGTTCAGCTTCTTCTGACTTACTTTGGCTTGAGGTGCTGATATCTATACCCTTTAGCTTGGCTGTGTTTCCCTTTTAGATTGTTGTCCTGAACTTAGGAGACTTTTCTGAAGCTATTTCCTCTGGTATCTCTTCACTAGACTTCAGAGAACTCATTTCATAGCCTTTCTGTTTGAAAAAGAGGAATCTTCAATCTTTCTTTGAGCTTCATCTTTGGGCTAGTTTGAAGCTTCATTCAAGGGATCTTGTGAGGTGGTAATTTCCATTTTTGGATTCCCAAACTAGATATCTCTGTGCCTACATTTCCTGAAATACCTGATTTGGTAGGTATTCTTGGACCAGCCATGTGTTTCGTGCTTCTTTGTGTTTTATCACCAGAAACATAAATGAGAACACAAGGTTATATATCTTGACTGATAGTATAGGCAAAGAGAAAAGCAACTACTATTAGACTCCTAAAAATTACTGAGGTGACTCTGTCTCCTGTTTAGGTATCTAAAAAACAGGTTTTGAGGAGGAAACAGTGAAATTATATCACATCCTTTATTATATGCTCACTCATTTCTTCAGGTCCTTTTTGTTAAGGATGCTGTCACATCCTTAATAAATGTCTGTATACTGGTAAGGTTCTGTTAGGTTATTTGAACATCTTTTGCATTTATTTCATTGAAACAAATAACAAAAGAGTCAATAAATATGCTGATTACTTAAACCAAGTAATAACAGTCTAGGTAGGTGAGCAAACCAAGCATGCATCAGCAGTACTGAGGAGTTGCTCTTCTTTTTTTACAGTTGCCCAAAATAACGAATGCCATTACAGTAAGTGAGAGGCTAGATTTGATGCCCTTCAGAGCTCCAGGATTGAGAGAAAACTCTCTGGTGAAGTTTTATTTGGAAATTCTCATGACTGAAGTATGATTCCCAAGCACAGGCTTGGCAGAAGCAGTCTCCACCCAGTAGTATAGAAGCTGTGTCTTGGTGCAGGAGAGAATTTTATGTTTCACAGAGTCAGAGTCAAATACAAGAAAGCACAATTGCATAGTCCAGAGACAAGAAAAAAAAAAGATGAAGGATGAAGAAAAAAGAAACAAAGATGGATTTCTGCCCCTGTCAGTCAGCATGACTCATACATTTTTAGGCAGACACATCTTTCATATTGTTCATTCTTGTAGTCTAATGTACACTGGGCATTAGTCTAGTTAGGGTGGAAAGAACATGTGGGTCATACATTCTGAAGAACTCCTATTTATTACATAAGTGATTTTGGGTTTAGGTGTCCTGAAGCTCCAAGGAGTGTAAACCAAGTGTTTATCTTGCTGAGTGTGCGTGTTTGGAGCTAGGACTTGCTACAAACTCTAAAATAGTATGTGGAAGGTTTTTTTTGCCAGAATGAGGATCAGAGGCCAATACAAAATAAGTGCTTAGAATGCTGCAAAACACAAAAATCTGCTTTGAAGCAAGCAGCTTTAAACAAAGCTTCTAAGCTTTCTCTCTCAGATTTTACTGAACCATATGCAAAAGTACTGTATGTTTAATTACTTGATAGGAAGCAAATGTAACATCTGGTAAGAACTTGAATGTTAAATCAAGTTTACCCTTTATCGTCTAAGCTATATGTTTCTGGATTCTTTTTTAATTACAACCTGAACCAAGAATATTCTGCTGAAAAAACCCTCAGCATGTTGTTTGGGAAAAACAAATTTTAGATGAACATTATTTCAACAAACATTATTTCAACAACAAATTTTTAATTGCTTAAACAATTTCTAAATTACATACTTCATATTGTGTTTAATTATTATACTCAGAGCATATTGTTGTTATTGTTGTTGGAGGTATTTCAATTTGTTGTTACAAAGTGCATTGTTATTTTAGACAACATTAGAAATAATTTAATGTATTTGACAGACATGAATGAAGTAATAAATACTACAGAAACCTGAAAATGCCTATAAAGGTGGTCTAAAAACTTCATAAAGTACATATTTTTAAATGAATGACAGATTTCTTACCCATTTTGTAGTAAATATTAAAACAGACTTTCATTTTATGAAACCAGTCTATATGACTAATCAGACTTAGAATCTGAGTACTGCAAAAGCTGAACAATGAAAGCATTTGAAAACTAAGGATCTGAGTTCCTACATTTTTAGTTATTTAGTGAGTAGCATGTAAACATAATTAATGGGGCATTTTTGATTGCTCAGAAGTAAGCCAACCAGTTTTTAGTATCAAAAGGATCAAAAAGAGAACCAGTGGAAACATGATCCTTAGAGAACCCATGTTGGAATGAGTCTGGCAGTTTGCTGCATATTTGGACAGGATTTGTGCAGTCCGTGACAGACTAAATTTAATTGAGGTCTATCTACACCATTGTGACTCCTTCTGTGACTCCAATTGGCACAGAAGTGAGTAAGGAAAATCCATTTGTGTACTTTTATGCACAGGTTGGGGCTTTTTGGAAATGAGGAGGCCTTAACTGGCAGACTCAGTTGCAGAAGGTGAGAAAGTTAAACTGGGATTTGAACCTCAAATTGCATGAGGTATGGATGGGTAGGATTTGAGGAAGGATGCCAAACTATGAGGATGATGGAGGAGTAGAGAGAAATCTAGAATGCAGAGAGTAGGGCTATACAATAAGATTGGGGGCTGAATAGGCTATGAACATAGATAAGAAAAACAGATGTCCTGGGAATAAAGAATGAAAATAGAATTGGAATTCAAGAGACGTCTGGGCTGGTGCTGGGACAGAGAGGGAGAAGGTCAAGAACATCGGGGACATGTTGGGGCTGGAAGTGGGAGGTTTGCAAGAGGACAGGTTAGGGAGGAAACATCTGTAGCATTTAGGTTTCTTTGCAAATTTGGCACTAGACCAAAGCACAGACATTGGTACAAATATGAGAGTATATTCTAATTGCTTTAAAGATCCTAGATCTGGAACTGACCCAACTGTGGACTCAGGGTGATTTCACAATTTACAGGGGTTTTCTTCCATTTTTAAACTTGGAAATAATTTCTAAAATGTATCCCACAAAGTTTTAGGTTGGTATAATCTGGTTTACAAAAGTATTAAATTAAAAAATTAGATTTTCATTTTGTATAATTTTATAGGACTTTCTTTGTAAGATACATTATTTTTATTTACTTGCTTGGCATTCTTATTAACAAGTTCAATACTAGGATTTCCCACTTCTTGAACGGGTAATTTTATAAATTTGTTGTCTTCTAATGTACATCATTGTTCAATTACCTTTTTAAGGAGTACTGCTGTACATCTCAGGTTTTGTAGATGGACAATTTATAGTTCAAAAAAACGGTTGGATGCAGTATTTTCTTCAGTATCCAGAATACATGATTTTACCATTAATCTTTCTGTTTGCTCTCTGGTATGCATATTTTGACAAGTTATCATATCATTATTCACTACTTGAAAAACAAGCTCCTGTGATTAAAAAATCTTTCAAACCTTACAAAAGAGAGTTCAAGTCCTTCTCTGAGTACTTCCTCTTCTCCTTTACTCTAGAAATATTTTTTTTGATAACCATGATGTTACTGCTTTAGCAAACTTCAGGCATCATTGACTGGTCAACCTAATGACAGAGAGACATAAAGGAATTGAGACCTCATGCTAGATGATTCTTTCATGTGGGTTTTTTTTCATTGGTCAGTCTGTAATTTCTCTTTGATTCCCAACCCTCATTCTTCTGTGAGACTAAAAACTCTTTCATTATATCAAGTTTGCTAAAATTTCTCAACGGAGAAAAATCCTGCAGACCCACATTCCACTGCTGGTATTTTTTCCATAATAGTAGTATTAAAGCTTAAGGTGGTTTTGTTTTTTTTGTTTTCCCTCAGAGACTATCTAGGCAGATAAAGGAATGTATTTCAGCACATTGTGTTACATGACTCTATACACATGCACACACACTTGTGCTGAAATAGTAGCCAAGAAAGCAGAGATACTATCTGGCAGAGTAAAAGCAAATATGACAAAGAAACTCTGAATGGTGCTATGTTGAAGGAGTTACTAGTGAGATCAACAGTGTAGTAAGGTTAAAAGAAAACTGACCTGTCATAACCTTGCCAGTGCAAAACAGATCACGCTCATGTAAGCTACTTTAAATTTCCAAAACAGTGGATAAAATTTCTTTCTGAAATTATTGCTCATGATTGGGTTGAGAAGCATGCTCTGAAAGCACCCAGCTGATTGAGTAGAATCATCAGAGAATAACAGCTCTCTCCACCAAGTATAGAAAGTAGGTACAGAGAAGTATGGATTGCCTCTGTTCATGCATGTTTCCAGTGTGTCAGCTCAGTATAGTACAGATCATTGAAGGTCAGAGTGGTTGAAGGTCTGAGGCTGTGTACAGGAAGACATTGCTGTTTGTTCTCTGTTGAGGTGGAAGGGACAAATTTGTTGTTGAGAGTCAATAAATATAACTAATAATTAAATTAAATTTGTGTGTTTCATTGCATTGTTGGCTGAATGACACGTATTTTCATGAAGACTTAACTCATTTTGGAACAAAGCATTCTTCCCAGGACTGTAAACAATGTGTATACCAGATCGGATTTAGTGTCATGTCTGCAGCCACTCATGTGCAAAGTGTGGAGAATTCAAGAATGCTGATTTTTTTTTTGTGTGGTAATATGAAAACAGGAACATACAGCCAGAAAACAGTGACAGAAGTATCAGCACTTGAAAAGCATTCCTAAGCAAAAATGGCTGGAGTAGTAGATAGGTAACTAGCATTTAGCAGCTTGAGTGCAGTAACTCTGTTTAAGAATAAATGTCATACTATTAAAAAAATGTTTTTAGAAGAAAAACTTTCCATGAGCTCAGTAAGCAGAACTTTCAAGCTCTGCTTATGCAGTGAGGAAACAATCTTATTCATGCATTGAACTATTTGCATTGGACTATAGATGGAGGTCTACAGAGTGATTATCAGGGGCATCATAATGACACCTGTTTGTTCTGTTCAAATTAATTCCAGTGAAAATTGCTTCCTCTTTCTGCCTTAGAAACATTCCTACATCTGAAATCCTCAGGGAAATTATTTGAAGTAATCCCCTTGTTTTTGTTAAACACTCTCCATCCCACCTAAAGATTAGGTACTAAATAGGGTCGAATTGTGTTGCAATTGTTACTTGACAGATGACAGCTAACACAACAGCCATGCTGGGTTAAAGGTTTATCTAGCAATCCTGCAATTTGTTGTGTAGTAGC
The DNA here is from genome assembly GCF_021018805.1 of Prinia subflava. NCBI lineage: Eukaryota > Metazoa > Chordata > Aves > Passeriformes > Cisticolidae > Prinia > Prinia subflava. The sequence continues at coordinate 56,816,617 of NC_086249.1, forward strand.
TTCAGTGTGCGAAGTACCATCTTGCATTTAATGGTTCTCAGCGGACTTCTCTGCTGCAAGTTGTTCAGTATTCTCCCAAATAAGTGTTAATTTTTAGCATCCACAGCATCTTACGGTAAGGAATTCCACAGCTCTCATGCATGAAGAACGTTTTATATTTGTTCTCATTCTGCATCATTAGATGACTTCTCATTCATCTGTTGGAAAATACAGTTGATTCCGATCTCCATTCTCATGATGTGACAGGCCCCTTACTCCTTTTCCTTATACCATCTCTTTTCCAAGCTGTAGAGTCCTAGCTTGCTTGAGTGATTCATTCCACACAGTGCAATTGTGTGAATGTGTGATGTTGCTGGATGTCAGAGGTAACCGTTCCTATCCTTCTCTGATGCTCTGACACTTCTGTTCCTTATGAGGTGAGGTACTAGAATGCTTGTCAGCATTCGGTAATGCAGGAAACAACATGGAATTGCAAAGTAATACAGTGAGTTCTGTCTCATATAAATCTTTCACAGTAATTTCCGAAATGTTTGTTTTGACCATTATTTAAAACCAAACCAAAGTTGTAATGGTTTTATCAAGTATAATAAATCCCAAGATCTCACTTATGAATGGAAACAGTCAGCTAGGAATTAGTAGTTTTATGTATATGGTCAGGACCATTTTTTAAACTGTTACATTGCATATATCTCTTTTGAATTTAGATTTTCGCCTGTTCTTCACATTACCTAAATTTTCAACTATCTAATGTTACAGTATTCCATCAGCAAGCTTTTTTACACCTCATTTTTGAGATTGCCTGTTAAGTAGAATGAATAAATAAAATAGGTGAGTTCCTGTTACACTTCCCTGGGGAATGGTTTCCTCCCCCCTCAGGGACCCCTAGAGCTTGTAACCATGTAGTTTAACCCTTCCTCCCCCTTCTGACCTTATTGGCTGTGTCCAATTACCCCTCCCTGGGAGAAGCTCAGGAAAGACCCTCTCCTTCCGCACACGTCCTCTTTCCCCTCTGGTCACCACCTGGAATAAACGTCTTGAACTGCAGCTGGGGGTCAGAGCCTCTTTGGAATCCTTTGTCCTGTCCATGAAATATTCCTCCAAAGCCCTCTAAGGTCTGAGCTAGCCTTGGAACATTGGAGGGGCTACAGAGGGATTTATTTCAAATTCCACTTCTAAGTGGCATAATATTTGTCACTTGTAACTACCTTGTAGTGGTTTTCTAAAAATTATACTTCATTTCTGCTTTTTGAGAAGGTTCTGTCATTCTGAGTGACTGTGGAAATTATTACACCACTGTGGGCTGACTTTTCTTCATATTTTTGGGGAAAAAAGCAGTGTAGCTGATACCCATGATATCTCAAAGGGTACACCCTTGATACCACTGATGTCTAATGTCACTTCTCCCTATCACATTTAACACATGGTGGTGAAGGGTGAGGACAACATTTCATTAGTGTCTCTCCAATATAGACTTCAGTGCATACGTTTGTGTACCAAGAAAGAGATTCGCATTGATCTAACACTTAAAAAATAAGGAAAATAAGGTATATGTAAGGTCATTGTCATTTGATTCTGCATTAACAACATAACATTGACAGAGTTTTCCACCTGCTGTGTTGTATTGTCATTATAATATTTAATTTTCCTAATGATGTTTCAAATACAGCTTACAGTACTTACACAGATAATCATACTAATATCTATTAGGGCCTTCAAAATACTGTATTCATTTTTGAAATTTATACCTCTAATGAACAGAACTAGGATATATTCCAACTTTGTTTATTTTTGAATCATCAGAACTTTTTTTTTCATTTTTCTTTTAGGTATAGACTATTGCAGCTTGGCACAGAAAGCAAAGTAGCTGAACTTCTTCACCAAAGTAAGTTAAAGTCCTTTGAAACTGAACATGTTCAACTCATGCAACAAGAAACAGCTAAGAATCTTTCACAGTGCCAAATGGAATGTGAGAAATACCAGAGAAAGCTGGAGGTATGTTATATAAAGAGACACTTTACAGGGCATTACATAGTTGTTTTCAATTAGAATGTAAAGTGGAAAAGCTTGGGGGAAGAGTAACAACCTGGCATGGTTGAATTAATATCTCCACCAAATTCTGCAGAAACAGGGTCAAATGACAAAGCTTACTATATTTGATCAGTTTAATGGAACATGGGCAGAGGAAAAAGCAAAACAATCTCTCATGGAAAGATGTTAAAGACAGTACCTCATTCATGTGGGGTGTATTTATCAGTTTGTTTCACAAAGCTGCTTCTGTCAGTCTGTGAGAATTGCAGGGAGAGAAGACAGTTTCACCAAAACAAGTATAGTGAATTCAGTGTCATTATTTGCAACTAGGATCTGTAATAGCATCATTACATAATAAAATACTTTTTTATTGCTAGACAATTCTGGAATAAATTTTTCACAGCAAAGAAAGTCAAGATAAGCATAGTGTATACAGTATTGAAAAGACCTAACCTTGCTAGTCCTAGTATGATGGATTATCTTGGTGGAGTGTTAGACAACCACCTAGTCACTCATTCCTCCTCCTGAAGAGGATGGGTGTGGGGTAAATAAGGTTATAAAGAGCATGGGTTGATAGACAGGGAGATTACTTGCCAATTACCATCATGGACAAAATAGATTTGACCTGAGGAATACTGACTTCGCTTAATACCCATTGACATACATTGGATGATGACAAAGACAAAAAGTAAAACATCTTTCCCCACTCTGATCTCTTTTATTTTAACTTCCCTCCTACATTTCTGACTCTTATACCTCCCCCTTCCAGAGCAATGCAGGCAAGAATGGGAAATAGGGCTTCAAGTCGGTCCTTAACAGCTCCTCTCTGATGGTCCTTCCTCCTCACACTTTATCTTGCTCCAGCGTGGATCCGCCATGTCCTCCTGGTTCCTTCAGGAGAAACTCTCCTATTCAGGCTCTCCACAGGTTTCAGTGCCTTCTGGAGGTGTCCACCTGCTCCAGCATGGGGTCCTCTATGGGCTACAGCATGGGCATCTGCTTCTATGGTCTGGCAACCTGCTTCACCATGGGCTGCAGAGTGCATCTCTACTCTGGCAGCTGGAGCACCTCCTCCCCTCCTTTCACCTCATTCTCAGCACCGTGGCTCTCTCTCAATTTTTCCCTCACTCCTCACTGCCATGCAGCATTTTTGTTCTTTATTAAATGCAGTTTCCTTGAGGTGCCCTTGAGCCCCCTTGGCTGAGGGACACAGCCTGGGCACCTGCAGCCAATGCACCTGTTAAGGGGGGCTTTAACCACTTGAGCCTGTTTATTTCTACAGGCTTAGAATTTATTATCTTTAAAACATACGTATCATATCCTGTTCACTTATTTTAATCTTTGAAATGTGAGTATTCCACAGCAAAAACGTACTTTAAAACAAAATTTCTTCACCTGTCCAAAGTTAGTCCCAAAACATATCACAGAGTCTTGTTTATGAGATTTAAATGAGATTGGTAGTGTATGTTTCAAATGAATGTCAGCATACAAACTGGACAGGACAGAAGAAAGTGACATCTCTGGCAGCCTTTGTTTTTTGGGGGGACGATGCCAGTCTTTAGGTCCCCACATTTCTAGTGCTGAACCTGCCTAAGTTGTTTATGAAAAGGAACTATTGAGTGGAAACAAAATTAGAGAGTTTCAGATAGACTGTAATTTCTTGTTTTGTCCGTATTGGGACATTCAGATCCTGGCTGATGAAGTTAATTGTGGTCACAAGCACTGGGAGTGCCAGTTTTGCTAAACTTAGAGGTTGCTAAACAGACTTTTAATTGCACAGACATGTCTAAACTTAGAGAATGTAGTTCAGTTTGAGTTACATGTTCATTTTCTTTGTGGAAATTTTTTGATCTGACAATAACTCAAATATTTGGCACTCAATTCTACTAACACTTTTGGCACTTCTTTTTCTCTTCAGAGAGACACTTTTAAATTCTTTCATTAAGAAATATGCACGTAAGAGCTCTTTCATTAAGAAATGTTTTTGCAGAATTTAAATATTTGATGTCTGAAGCTTTTATTTTTGTTCTTTTCGACTGAATTATTGGGGTTTTAAAATTTTTTTTCTTATATATAGTATTAATGTACTAAGGTTTTTTCCTTACCATTACAGTACGTTGGTCTTTATAAATAGCATAGGCATTGGTATCTTGTGGCTCAGCTAGAGCTTTCTGGACCAGCTCTTACTTTTATTTAGGGCATAGAGTAGTTTTTCTTGCTAAACTAGGAGACAGATGGTTTATATGTTGCCCAGTTGTAGTGGTTTTGTGTTCGCCAATTCTGACCTTTCTCAGTCAACACACTAAATTTGTGATGGTTTTTGTGTTTATTCTCTTTTCTTTCTGTGAGATAGACTTTGGGAGGAAAAAGGCAAAACAAGCCCAACTTAAAGGTTACAAAGGTAGTTTTATTAACACACATAATAGGAAGGAAAAAGAAGGGAAAAAATTTTGAAATTAAAAAAAAAAATAAATAAACTCTTCAAAACCCTTCTCCCCAAACTTCATTTTCCCACAACCAACATAGAGAGACAAAACTGTGATTTTCAGTCTGTTTCACCACTGAAACATAATCTTTCCTCACGTGGAGAGAGGAGTCTCTCTTGATGTCCCATGGTATTTCCCCACTGACAGCTTAGAACAGTTCTCTGGTGGGTTTTAACTGCCGCAAAAAACCAGCCGCCCAGTAAAAAACCCTGCTTCTGTGACCCCTCCCATTAGCAGTTTCTCAAGCTGCTTATGGATCATGGGTCTAGACTTTTGCATATTAGGGTGTCATCTTTTAAAGATTCACAATTCAAAGGAACAAAGGATTCTTCTTCTCAGGGAACAGAGAAATCTTCTCACTTTTTCACTAGCACAAAGGACTTATCTCTATCTCTGTTCCAGCACTTCATAAGATCAGTATCACTTAGTCCATCACACAGTTTTGTTCAAAATCCACTCACAAATTTGCACAGCATCTCCATAAATGCCTATCTTCCCATAATTTGAAGGGATATGTTAGTCTAGTTTCCATGGTTTACGTCTAGAGAAGTCCAGTCAGAAATGTCCACTTCCTCAATCCCTTCTTTCAGTAATCTTTATAAGTTCTTTCACTGACTTTATATCATACTGTGTCTCTATGTGTTCTTTCCTCTCTCTCTCTGGGAAAGGGTTGGAGTTTTGAAAGATTCAGGTTGCCAAGAAAAGGTTAAATCTGCCCAGGCCTGCGATGGTCAATGTGATCTCTGCCAGGCAGCAGCTTCTCCAGCCGCCCTCCTCAGAGCAGCCGGGCTTTCTCCGCCTTTCTCCTCATCACTGGAGGAGAGGGAGAGAGGGAGCCCTGCCCACCCTCGGTGGCAATCGGGGTGGGCTCGGCCCAGCCGGGCCCAGAGGTGTTATCAGGGGCCCGGCTCCCTCCCAGCTCAGCTGGCTGTGGGGGGCAGGCAATGTCCCCTCCCCTGGCAGGAGCCCATGGAGCCCGGCCAGGCCTCCGGCCGCTCCCCCCTGACAGCGGCAGCGGCAGGGCCGGGGGCACGGCCAGGCTGAGCCGGCTGCCCCAAGGGAGGAGCGGCAGGGCCGGGCCGGGCCGCTCTAACAGAACAGCCCCGCTGATGTTACCTGTTCTGCTGCCACAAGGAAAGGGCTGGCTTGGACCCACTCAGAATTATACATGGGTATTCCTCAAAGTCGCATCTAGCTCCCTCAATGGTCTAACAATGGCAGTATTTGAAAATGAACACTGATAGGTGCCTGTCTCAAAACAATTCCACGGTCCTGACAGGGAACTGTTTCCACTTTAACTAAAAACTAAACTGTGTCAACCTGTAACAACAGTTTTAACCTATACATTTATTTCTTCTGTGACACTAGACTGAACTTTTTATATTCAAGTGGCTTGTTTCTCTAAGCATTGTATATTCTTTCATGGTTTTGACAGTGACTAGTATTACTGCTCTGCACACTATGCATATATTTCTGTATCTCAAAATCTGTATTCACTCTTCATTCCAAATGGTTGTGATTTTTACTTAGGAAGTTAGTATGAAATTTGACAGCAATACTACTTGGTTATTTCTTTACGTGTTTTGGTGGGATTTTTTCTGCAAAGTATGTAGATTGCTACTTTACATACCAAGGATTTTCTTATTCCAGTTAGGTGTGTATTTATTTGGTCAATATCAAGCACTTAATCAAATTTCAATTATTGTTTAGGCCTTCATACTTCTACTTTTGAAATGAGAGTTTTTTGTTTAAGTTTAGTGGAATAAGTATTTACGTAAGTCTTGAATGTTGATGGCATATTACCTTTTATTAATAAGTAAGTAATAAGACTGGTATAGCTTTAATAGCAATTTTTAATATTTGCATTCTTCAAAGGAATCTTCATAAATTGATGACTGAAATCAGAATCGAGTTAAAGTAGCAAAAATTACTGCATTTACACTATTTTGACTGCTGTGTGTGAATTTTTTAGTTGTTACCAGGCTTTTACAAGTTTCCTTTAAAATTCTTGTTGTCTTTTCAGACAGCTTGTTAGAATTACTAATATCTCAGCAGACAGGCCTAAGATCTGAGAGTTTAATCTGTGCAAGATAATATTACTGAAAGAATAACTGCTTTTTAAAGTATTTTAATCTTTGCTGTGCAAAACTTACATCAAATATTTAATATCATACTGGTATACATTTTACATGTATTATATTTTGTCACTTTCAAAAATCACTGTAATGCCGAATCCCTGATCTTTCCATTATTCATTCTCACAGGTGCTTACAAAGGAATTTTATAGTCTTCAGTCTTCCAGTGAAACCCGCATTATTGAGCTTCAAACACAGAATTCTGAATTTCAAGCAAGACTAGATACTTACGAAAAACTTGAAAAAGAGCTTGATGAGATAATACTGCAGACAGCAGAAAGTAAGTTCTGCCACAAATTGTTTTATCTGTAGATGTTTCTGGCATTACAATACCGTTCTTCTCATGACACTTGGCAAGTATTACAGTGCCTGTCACTCTTCTTCATTATGCCTGACAAGTAAAAGGCAGTAATTATTTTGATAGAAAATATTAATGACAGGTTTTCTAAGTGCACCTGTAAATGTGTATCAAACATCCATATGTCTAAGTTTGTGCATATTGAAAATCATCTCAGTATTCAGTCATTTCTCTTTTCCGTATTCTAATAATCTATTATAATTAGATACAGTCTTTAGGATTCTTCTATTATTTAAGTACATTTTAAATGTCAGGAAGCCCTCTTTGTTGTCAGGCAAATACAGGTTTTATATTTCAGTGATTCATGTGAATTTTTTAACTAATTGGAAGGAGGAAAAAACTCTTCCTTCTGTTGAATTAATAATAATTAGACATTAAGTAGTTGCTTGTGGCAGCTCAGTCTGTTACTAGTACCAAACCATGGATTAAATTCATACCTGATTACGCTTGAAAATTTTTGTCTCTCAAAATTTTTGTCTTTATATTCACAGAAATTAAAATGTTCCCAAACACAGCAAAATTCGTGTAAAATCTCTATTCATTTGGTTCTCAGCCTAAATCAATCCACAAAGCAATTAATTTCTAATTTGAAACTGATTCTAATCTTGAAATCTTCTAGCCCGTGCGTAAGCAGAGTGGGACATTCTAAAATTTCAGACTAATTCAGCTGTCCTCTCCTTTTATCTTTCTTTCGTCCTTTAGGTAATAGTCACAGTTTATAAAGTATTCCATATAGAAGATTATTGCATAAGCTTTACATATAATAGTGGTGTCTAGCAAAGTGTGCATTACCCAGTTGCAGTGATGTTAGGGTATCTTTAGTAACCAGACTGCACATGCTTTAAGAATTCTATGCACTGCAGCCTGTACTTAGAATGGCTTGACTACACCAAGGTTCCAGTCTGACCATAAGCATGTTTGCTGTATACATGCTTCTGTTTTAGTCAGTAACATGTTTTTTGAAGTGTGTATATATATATAAACTTGCCTAAGGAGTATTTATGTATTAACACAGAATTTTTGGACCTTACTTTTGTTTTCTCCTAGGGGAAGGTAGAGTTCAGAACACTGTTTTTTTGTTTACACTGGTTTACATTTTCTTAAGCTTCTTCTGACATCAGTGAACTTTTTTACCATCATTCTTAACTTCTTCTTAAATATCTATTTTAATTACAATTTACATTCTATGCTACAGAATGCAAAAAAAAAAGAAAGTTTCCAAATGAACTGTTCTTTTAAAATATAATTATTTTCTGATTTCTTTGGAGAAAAAAAGTTCTAACTTAATATTTTTCAATATATTTTTTATTTAATAATGAACTTGCTATTTCAGTGTATTTGCCATAGAAAATTAAGATTAGTTAAGTCTAGTATCTTAGGCAAAACAGAAGAAAAGTAAGTATTAAATAAAAAAAACCACTTTGAAGGAGAAGACAGATATAGTTCCTCCTGTGTATCAAATTACGCCCTAATAGTTATATGCCATAAATAGCTAAAGGTAGAAAAATAACTGAAAGGAAATATAACTGCTTATCAAATTGAATGTGTTATGGAAATACTTCAGTCCAGCTTTCAGGGAGTATAATTTAGACTGAAGTATTGTGTGGAAGACAGAGTTTTCTACCAACTTCAGTGATCATAAGGATTGATCTTCATTCCTATGGTCATCTCTTTATATTTAAACAGCATATGGGTTTTTTTCTTCATCCTGAGTCATGAAGCCTTTGCTGTTTTGTGGTATTTAGGGATGCCAGTGCGGGTTGGGTTCTCTGGAATTTTTAATAAACTGTATATTTATTTACACATGTGAGATGGCTTTTGTCATACAAAATTTAAATTTTGTGTATATATAGACACTTTTTATTTTTTCCTTTAGAAAAGATGCATGTGAAAGAGATCACTGAATTTTTACTGTTACTCCCTGATCACTATGCCTCACTTCATTAATATTGAAATGACATGAAACAGCCTATTCAGAAAGCTATCAAGAATTTATATAGCCACTTGTTACAGCGCCTGAGAGATGATGAATAACAGTAGTAAATTTCCTTGGCATTTGTCTATTCTTTGTTTTCAGCGTGCAATCTTCACATTAGGGTATTTTTGCTGTAGATTAGCTGTTTCCATTGGTTAGTGTCTTTCTAAGAAAGTACACAATAGTACATCCTTGCTGAGTAGCATAAGAAACTGTCATTAATAAGTGTCCCTTAGCTTGTAAAATATATATTTTACACCACAAAGTCAGGTGAAGAGCCTGGAATGTTGTAAGAGAAGAGAAGAGAAGCACACACTGGTACAGAATATTATTTTGATACCTACAGTATTTCCAATTTCTTTTGTGTTTGTCTTCATGATGTGACATTTACTGGACACTATGGACAGATCTGAATTTACAGAGCAGGATCTCACTGATGTTATTCTGAAACCTGCGACACTGAATATGTAACCAAAAATAAGGGTATTAACAAAGGCAGCTTAAAGTATTCTTTATGTTTTTCTGAAACAGAGGTGTTTACAGCACTGAAGAATTCCCTGTCATATATAAGACAGCTCTGAAGTGCTGGTGCCTTTCTAAGTGCCACATTAGTAAACTTTTTCTGTCATACTTATTGAAATTTCTATATTGTTTTTAATGTAACTAGATATGTGAATTACCACAGGTGCTCTTCTAGAGGCTTTTCTCTTTCTAAATGTGATTTAAGAATCCTTGTTTAAAATAGCATTAAAAGAATATTAGACAAGTGAGAACAGAAGTTAAAGCATTTTGCAAGTTGTTGAGAAATGGAGGTATTTCTGATTTTGAGGCACTTGAGCATTAACAAGGATGAGTCAGATAGGACTCACATCATTTCCTACATTTGTTTCTCCTCAACTAATTGATTCATCAGAGCTTTTGTATGGTGCCTGGGCTGGTGTTTACTTGTTCTCCCTCCTTCTCTCACACCCCTGTCACTCCCATTTTTCTCATTGTCCCCCTTTACCTCTCCTCTCTCATTTTTTCTCATTGTCCCCCTCTCTCTGCCCCTGTCTACTTCACACATGCCCTTGTTGTTTTTCTTTATTTTTTTCAGGCCCACTTTGTCTTACAGGAGAGAGGAAATCTGAATTTCAGAACTGGAAATATGAACATAAATTTTAATCTTGTTGCTATTGGGATTACTTTTCAAAGCAATTATAATCTTAGAAATGTGTTTTCAGAAACCAATCACCTATGGAGGCAGAGATTATTTTTAATATTTCTATTTTGCATGTACATAAAAATCTCTTTTTAGCCCTTCCCACTGAAGAAATGGATGGCATTTGTTTTCACCAAGTGGTGAAATTTCTGATCACCAGAGCCTTTCAAAAACCACAGTGAGTAGCCTCACTGTGATATCTGCTCCCTTAGCAACACCAGACATCCCTTCTGATCCCATGGGTTGGTTATGTCATGTCACCTTAAACACATCCTAAGTTTATCTTCCTCTACCTTCTTATGTATGCACAGAAAATCAATTCTTTAGATTAAAAACTTAAGCAACCTAACCTTCTACTGCTGAATTAAACTTATGTAAGTGGTAGGTATTTTGTGACCATACCAACAGTATGAATATTCAAGGTACGTGAACTATTTTCCTTTACTTTCATATTGCATAAGTCTTATGTTAATCATAAAAATAAAAAGTGTTATAAGTAATTAAAGTGTGGCACTAAATTTCATGCTAATGATTAAAAAAACCTGTTCCACTCAAGTCCAGAAGGTTGCACCACCTGAAAATTTAGCTTCTAGAAAAATGTTTTTGCGTGTTGAGTTGTAAATAGAATTGCTTAGAAGTTTGTAAGTTCTGACACTGTTCTTCAACAGCAGCTTTCTGCAATTTTTTTGCAGTGGAAGATGAAGTTGAAGCTGAAAGGGTTCTTTTCTCATATGGATATGGTGCAAATGTTCCTACAACGGCCAAAAGACGACTAAAGCAAAGGTAAAAAAAAAAAGTACCTCATGAATTTACTTGTTTGAGATAAACTAAGTGAAGATTACATGTGTTATGTTTTGTCTTAGAATCCAGCCAGTTTGATTAACATAAAGAGGTTTTTCAATGGCTTAGGTATACAGGAATAGATTGAGGACTAGGACCTATTAATGTGGTTGATGCATATGAATGAGCATACACATATTTTTGTAGGTCATTTTAAAAATCTCATGTCATTGACTTTCAGAAAGATTAATTATAATTGTATAAAACTAAGCAGCTGTAAAAACAGATTAGTTACATTGTTTACATTTATATAATAGGATATGCATTATTAATACCTTAAAATCATTGTATTTGATAGTAAGACAAACATATCTGTCAGGATATTAAGAAGGACAACAGTTCAGACCATCACTGTTTTATCTTCACTAATACAGCATCTGATTCCACTTGCATTGTTTTTAGCTTGCTCTGACTTGGTGAATTTGAAAATTTGATCAATAGACTGAAATGATGCATAGGTGAAAAACACACCTCTTGATCATAGTAATTTTGAACTAATAAATTTGTATTATGCATTGTCTTTAAGAAATAATAGTGACATTTGAATGGCTCATTGTGAGCCTTTGTATTGTGGTTATGACTCACTTCTCCCACGCAGCAACAGGGTAAAAGGAAATGACCTCAGGCTTCCAGGGGAGGTTCAGGTTGGACAATTTCTTCACATAAGTGGTTGTCAAGCATTGGAATAGGCTGCCCAGGTAGAGTCATCATCCCTGGAAGTTGAGGAGTGTGCAAAAAACCGCCATAACCCTGTTGCACATCTGGTTTAGAGAAGTGTTGACAATTCTATAGCACCATTTCCTAAAGCATCAGTTTATTCCTCTTTTGTCAATAGTTTGGGCACTTTTCTGAGTTCCTCTTTGATTCTTCTTTTTCCTCACCTTATTAGATTCAGTTTAGATTATTTACATATATAAAAACTCTGTAAAATTTCCTCTGAATGCTGAATCTGGTGATTAGACTAGGATTTCAGATATGCTTGGAAGACACTTTCTGAGCTTAGAAGTGGCATATACTCCACTTTTGTTCTAAAAGGTATTGACTAATAAACTGACTTAATCCTCCATAATAGGGTTGGAGACTTCATAGACTTTCTTTATCTTTTAGAATTAAAAAGATTTAAAAGGCCATAAAAGACTGTGTATGGTTTACCTGCTGTTTTGATTCAAGGAAAACTGCCATGCAGATAATGTGTGAGATGCCTCTGGCTGCCAAAGTTTATAAAAGCAAAGACTCTGACATCATCCTCTATGTTTAGCACCATTAAAGAAATACAGATAAATTTTGTGCTCTCTAGGATTACTTAAGGAAAGAAAATCTATTATAAATGTGAATAATCTTTCTGGAGTCTACTACCTGCTCTTTAATCCCAGACATATGGGATGCTAAATGAGAAGCTCTTTTAAGTTTATATCATCCACTTCAGTCTCTGAAAGTTTGTACAAAACCAACCTTTTCAAGCAGTTTGCCCACTTTGCCCACTTGCCAGAAACAACTGTTTTGTTACTTCACATGTAGGCATTGTACACCCATACTACTAAATAAAACATGCTAAATTATGCTGGGAACACTCTTGAAGCATCAAGACCAAATGGCCTGTATGTAGTAGCCCATCGCCATAAAACAATTCTCAGTGTAGGTTAAGCAACACGTGAACAGCATAGTGGCAATGATTTGCTTGCCCATGCTGACTTCTTAGCTATGCCTAGGAACTGCTTGGGAGGTGTTAATGAGAGAAAGCAGAACACTACCAGGATGACTTTGGTGGTTTGCTAACAAGGAATTATCACATTCTTGAGCACTGCATAATTTTCTAGTATAGTTGGAATCAAATGTTTCTAGCATAAGATGTCCTTTTAAACTAGTCACAAATCATACTGACAAGTATACTTGAGAGATGTACTTGTGTTATCCATAAGTATTTGCAAATTCAGGTGAAGTTCACTGAATGGTTGTAGCTGGGAAAATTATGATGAGCTGCATTCCTAAATTTGCCAGGGGGAGGTATCCAAGTTTTCCCTTACACTCTAATAGCTACTAGTCAAAGAAATTGTTCCTTTCTCTGTTATACTAAATGAGATTACTGCATGAAAGAGTATGTTTATAACACAGAGGAAGAATATTAAGACTTCTGCCAAATCCAGAAGTCTATTCCATTTTACTGAGGAAGAGATGGAGGTTATGACTGGTCAAATTTTCAGATAAACTTTATATACTCATCTAGATTTACGTACTCTTAAACCTGAGCTTCGTGGTAAGCTCCCTGTCAGTCTGCTTTAGACCACTTACCATCTCATATTCTGTATCATAGTCAGGAACTGGTTGTGGAGTTACTCAAGTCCCACCTGGATGTAGTCCTGCACAACGTGCTCTGGAGGTTGGACCAGATGACCACTGTGGTCCCTTCCAACCTTGCCCATTCTGTGATTCATAAGAGTTTGGAAGACTAGGTTAGATGTCTGCGGTGCAGACATCTAGTAGGCTCTGCGGTGCATATTGAATCTTCCCATTACTGCCTATGGAGTTGTGCACTTGAATGGATTATAAACTCTTTGATTGTGGACATGAAGCTTGCAAGAGGTTGAGGATCTAATTTTTTAGCTAGGTTGTTTAAGTAGCTTAGTTATCCTTTATCTTCAAAGTTAATCTGTGACTCTACATAGGAGGTTATTCAAAACAAATTTGGCAATAACATTTAATTATTTAGCAGATTAAATGTCAGACAAAACAATTTTGCCTCTCTTTTGAAAGTGATAAAATACTACAGTTTTCAGTGTTTTACTGCAAAACATATATTAATAAGCATTTTAAAACAATTATTTAAGTTAGAATTAAAGTGAGTCTGTAAATCTGCTAAAAAGTAAATAATCATAATTAGATGAAGGATTTTGACAGTATTTCTACAGTTATGTAGTATTGACAAATTGTATAGGTTATTACTTTGAATAAAATATTACAATAGCATAACTGTGGGAATATTACTTTAGTGGTGCTAAATTTTGTGATATTTTCTAACAGTTTTTCTAACTTCGACCATGCAGCATGTTTGACTATGTAGTTTATATATGTTAATATTTAAGCATTGGTGAAAAATTAAGGCAATCAAGTCTTGAAGCATAAACGTGTGAATTTCTTTTGCCTATTTTGGAAAAAATTCAAGTTGAGCTTGCTTTTTATTGGCACAGTGTTCACTTGGCAAGAAGATTACTGCAGCTAGAAAAGCAAAACTCATTGCTTGTAAAAGATTTGGAACATCAGAAGGAACAAGTAACACAGATTTCACAAGAGGTAAATCATTATTACAAAAAAATTCAAATATGTAGAAACATTGCCGAACAGCTGTTCATAAAATGAAATATTTTCTAAACAGTGTTTTTTATCTATTTGATGTTAAAGAAATGGCCTCATGATTAACCAAAACTCTATGATAGAAGTTCTCAAAGAAGTTTATATCGTGTTTTGCAACTAATATTGAAGGGAGGACTACTTTACAGGCTAAACAAGAATGTGAGCCAGACAGACAACATTTTGATTTCTGAACAGAACAACAGCCAGCCAAGCTAGTTTGTTCTGTTTGATACTTAATTGGTCATCGCTACTTCTTACACAGATCTTCTGCTAAATCACTTTTGAAGATATTTAACAAGCCTCAGCTTGAAGTGTCCTAGAATTAGGTCAAACTAATTTTTAAAAAATCTTTAAGATTGTCTTTTAATTTTTCTCATAGGAACAAAAGGACAACTAGGTTTGCTATTAGATGTTGCCACCGTATGTAATTTGTAGGCTTACTATTTCAGGAATGTGGCTAACAGTTTGATTTTTAAAGCCACAGTAATTACAAATTAGAATTAGTACACCTAAGCACTTCACAGAGTGCAAATACTGGAATTTCTACATATTTTTAAATTACATGAATTTTATAAATTTTATACGTATGTATATTATTATATAGATTATTTCAGTGAAAGATATGTGAACAGTGAAGTTTGGGGATTTTTTAGCCAATACTAGAATTTGTTATGTATTCTTAGGTATAATTCTAATTTCTAATTGATAATTTCTAATCAGGTATAATTATAATTTTTAATCGACTAAAACATATTCTGTCAGATTCTTACTTGGAAGACATCAGGAAATTGGTGAATCCATTGTTATTTTTGGTATTCTTCCATATCACTATTCTTTATCTTAAATTTTTTCTGTATTTCACTTCAATATATTCCTTATCCACAGCAGTTTTATACTTGCTTCTAGATCACTGATGAAAGATTCATTATCAGTGACCTTTGTTCAAATTCCTGCAACTTTCCACAGGAACATCTTCAGCTCATTTTTATCCTGCCATTAAATTTTTGATCTTTTACCATATAATTGTATAATTTAAATCACAATACAATCCAGTACAAAGTTAATTGGGTTAATTGGGGTTTTTTGTTTAAAGCTCTACAACTTCTCTTTGCTGTCTTTACATAGTGTTTATCCCAGGCTTTCTTGATTTTTTTTAATGTAAGAACAAACCAGAGATCCTGTAGACTACAGCATGCTTAGGTAGCCCATTATTATTCTTCTGACTGACAGTTTGTTCAGTCATCTAGATGAAGTCTAGAAGATGGCTAAAAAGCTGACCCAAAAGTGATTTTATCAGCTTTTGGTTTGAACTTGACTCAAATACTGCTACGTAAGTGCAGTATTTATGATACAACTTTTCACCTTTTTAAAGGAGGGAGGAAAAGGCCACTGTAAGTCAATAAGACCATAAATAGAGGCATTAACTCTACTTATTTTTTTTTTAATCAGTTAAAACTGTTACATTAAAACCCTTGAAAATGCAGATTAGGGAAGTGTAGAGAGTGGTACCCTTATTGCTGTGAAAATAGCACACAACTGGAACAGAAAAGTGAGAAGATAATGTACTAGTTATCAGTTTGAAGGTGCTATGTTTCATTTTTGTGTATGTAATAACAGGTTTGGAGTTTATATTAATACACCATTGGTAAAAATCAATAATATTTAATAATAATTCAGTAATAATAAAGCACTTGTGTTTTTAAGGTAAAAAATGTATAGTACTTATATGGGGGTTTTTTTGCAGCTTGACAGAGCAAATTCTTTATTGAACCAAGCACAACAGCCATACAAATACCTCATTGAAACTGTCCAACAGAGAGATTCTCAAATAAGTCTACAAAAAGAACATATTGCACAACTTGAAAAAGATGTCAGGTAATTAAAATCACTGATTCTTGTTTTACTTTCTCTTGAACTGAAGGTAAAATCACTTATATTTTTATCATTAGAAAAAAATGGTGCTATTTTCCACAAAGCTGAGATGTTAACACTCCATCACTGACCAACTCCAGTCTTAGTGCTGGAACTGTAGCACTTGCTATTTCTCTCAGAAATGTCAGAAAAAGGTGCTTAAAGTTTGGAAAAGTAGCTGTGGCAGGTTTAAAGTGAGTTTGCAGTTGAGAAGAGCTCTCATGAAGTAGAGAAAAGTTCAGAAGAGTAAAAGGAAAGAATGACATGTCAACTGTACAACAGTAAAAATAAAGAGAAAAGTCAGAGAAAAATAATAGTCTACCAGTAAAGGATATTTCAGCCATAATTAGAGCATATGCTCTCGTGGAGACTTTCTGATTTGCTGCTGTATCCATCTGCTCTCTGACCACTGAGCAACTTCCCAGCATCAACTTGCCAGCAACTTCCTTAACATCTGATTCCCAGGTAAGCTGTTACAAAATAATATGTCCCTTGATTTTCAAGGAAGTTGACAGCTGAGTCCCGCTGCTCTACAGAAGAATTAGCATTTTAAGTATTAGGTGTTTATGTGGTGTCTTGGTTTAGGAAAAGGAAACAGTAACTACTAGGAGACATTAATGTGATTCTATTATGAAGCAATTACATGAAAAATACAGGGTTTTCCACTAATCTACTGAAGCAATTAAAATAAAAAAGCAGGGTTCACCCTAGATAGTATTTAACTGTACATACTGTCTTACATATGTATCTATTCAGGGTGTTTTGATGATTAGGGGTGGTATTTGTTATCCCTTGAGGAATACCTAAGAATGCTTATTATGCAAACAAATCTATATATGAATCAATAAGTTTATAAATAAACTGAAATATTCATTCATACTTTCTGACAAAACATCTTTCACTGGGCTTAATTTTGATTCAGTAAGACTAGATTTTTTTTTAAATTCCAAAATCAAGTGGTTTTTAATATTTTCCTAGACTTGTTACATTATAAGAAGCACTTCAAAGATAAATTATATTTTTCCAGGAAATGAAAAATCACGGTGTTCTTTATATACAGTGTCTAACTTTCCAATTGTGAAAAATATCAAAACATTGGTCACAAATTTTTGGATTATGGTAATAATGATGGAATGGTTTCATTATTCACTAAGTAGTCCAAAAGTTTTTCAAAAGGAAGATAGAAAGAGAGTAAATAGGTGAGGTAATTTCTGAAAGAGTATGTTTCATGCTTTGAAATCCAAAAGAATCTAAATGTGTTATTAACATTGATTTTCTTGAGTTAAATGGCTCATTGCCAATAATCTGTATGCTTAGATATTCTTCTTAAATTTACCCTACAAATTAAGGTACCTAAATTACAGACTTAGGTCAACTTTCCTAAGTTGTTCATGGAGGAAGTGACATCTCGAAAATGTAATTCAGATTTTGGGTGGAGTAAGTTATTTCCTAGAGATGCCTATTACTCTTGATTAACTGTAAAGGAAATTTTTTGCATCTTAAATGGCCTCAGGTTAAGAAAGAAAATGGGTCTGCCCCAGAGTGTGATCGTTCATGGTAAACATACCAGCAATACTCTACTGTGGGGAGCTGGGGTGTTCTCACCATTAGTCTGTGTTTCTGTAAATGAAAGTGTGGCCTGACAAAAAATATTATAGCAAAAAAAAAAAAAAAAGTAACACTTTGCACATCAAATATTTTGGTAGGATTTTTTTTCCTGTAGTTTCCAGTATTCCTTGTAAACTGAAAATAGCTTTTACTCCGCTATCACAAGTTTGCCTAGTTTCATAGACCAGAGAAATTCTTGGTAACAGCCTAATGTCTTAGGGCTTTTGGTGCATATTAGTAATCCCTAATTTTGCTATTTATGACTCAGCATTTAAAACAAAGGTCCTAAATTGTTAGCTGATATTCCCTGGCACACATGAGAAGTCGTGCTCTGGGATAAGATTGATAATGTTGGCCCTTTGCCTTCCCATAAGTGAGAAGAAGGTTAGAGGTAGGAATTTCTAACCAGAGAACCATTACATTCAAGAAATCTTTTGTCATGAGGATAACCTTTTGGAATCTGCTGTTGACAGTTTTAAATTAAAATATCCCTTAGGTGATTTCAGATTACTTTCAGATATTCCAGAACTGAATCAGAATGAGATTTGAGTAAATTAATGATAATCCCTACCAAATATATGCCAAGTGAAGCTCTGCTGGATCAAAAGATTTAGCTCACTATTCCTATCCCTCTTAGTTTATTAAACAGCATTTTGTTGGTTTGTGCGTGGAATATTTTTGAGAGGATGAGTTCAGAGAATTAATGCTCCTCAAGGAGAGCCTTAAATTCTGCTGATAATGTTGGTGCTATTAAAAAAGTATTAGTGAAAACACTAAACATGGTTTATGAAGCCTGGGTTCTCTGTATCTCAGAGCTGAGGGAAAAATTTAAATATTTGTAAAACTATTTCAAAATGAAATTGTTCATTTCATTTCAACCATTACCTATGATTAATAGTTAATACTGCAATTCTGCAGCACCCTTTAAACTCAGGTTTAATTTGTGCTACAATTACACAATGTACTTTATTTTTTAAATTTTAAGCACAATAATGCATTAGTTTTATTTCTAAACAGCAATTTCACAAGAACTCTTCACAAGAAAGGAAAAATAGTGCTTGAATTCTTGTTTTCTGGCAGACCTTCAAAAATACTTGTGATTTTTTTGGTTACTTTTTTTTTAATGTCATATTTGAGTACCAGATTGGAGACAAATCAGTGTTGTGTTGATATGCCTGCACCCTGAGAATCAAGACTGAATACTTAATTTATCCATACAGCTGCTCCATGCTTGATTATAATTTTCCTTCCTTCTTTAGTGTGCAGATTCAATGGTGGAGGAGTGTTCTTTTTCTGTTGTGTTTTTATCTCATCTGCTCATCAAGAGAGATGGTTCTGCATTATGTAAATCATGGATTCCCCAAGCAGAACAGGCACATCTGTGTTATCGGTGCCAGTGTTCTCTATCACTTCCCACTTAACTTGAGTGTGGAGCGATCAGCAAAGACTTATTTGCAAGTGAATTTACTTTTTTAGTCTTAATCCATAATTACCTTCTGCACACAGTGATCATGGCCAATAGTCTTTTTAGAACATACTCCTGGGGTGATTAGGTTGCAGCAGATTTCCCAGGATGATAAGTCAGTATTTTCTTGCAACCTATAAATGTTTTGCAGCAACCTGCAGCACTTTTCTGTTGAATTTTCTATTAAGAAGTTTGTTGGTTGTACTGGATGTGAGTTTGATTCTGTGATGAAACAGACTGTTGTTGAATCAGCACAAGAGGAAGACAAGCACGAGGAAGGCTATCTGTGACAGAAATCTCATTTTGGATGTTTTTGGGCCATATCTTCATCAATTTTTCACAAAATGGTGTAAAATCACATATAATGGTTCTTTAACAGGCAACTGATGTGTTCAGGATTCTTCTTACTCATAATTCTATTAAAGTGTCATTTCTGACAATTATTTCTGCAAGAGGAATGGGAAAGATTCAGGCAGATCATTTTGATACAGAATTTTTGACGAGCCCTGCCCATCTAAGTCTCTTTCCAGCATGGTCTTCAAAGTTCACTTTAACTAGAGCAGCTTACCTGCCTTCATCCTTAAGTGTCACACCTACAGAGGAAAGGCTGTCTTTCAGAGCCTTCATATCAGAAGTCCGTGGAAGGACTGTTCAAGTGGTGCTCAAGGTTGCCTGTGTCAGTAGCTGTCAGACTGAATCACAGAGTGGTTTGGATTGGAAAGAACCTTTAAAGATCATCTAGTTCTACCTCCCTGCCATGGGTAAGGACATCTTCCATTAGATAGGTTGCACAAAGCCCCATTTGACTTCTCACTGAAAGGAGAGAAACAGTCAGAGTACTTACCACACAGCATTAAAGTCTTAAAGTAGTATATCCAGCAGAGCTGGACATACTTTGTTGGTTTGGTGAGGAGTGTGTCTTTTCTGGACATCTTCCACACAGCTCTGTGGGTCTTTAGCCAGACCTTCATAAGAGCTGCAGGAGCTGCTGTGGTTGGGGTGAATGCTTAGCTAGGCTGCTGCCATTGCTGTGATTTGCATGAGCAATTTGGGGACCCATCACCAGGTTATTAAAGGCATGCTGATACTACTGCTGAGGTTTAAGTGTGAAGGCACAAGCATATTACCACTCAAAGAGAAGGAGAGGTTGTTTTGGAGTAATGGAGGCTCTGTTAGGTGTTGCCCACATACAGTGTTCACTCCCACTCTCATTCCCATCCCTCTAGGGATTCTCCCAGGCAGGCCATGGACACTTGGCCTCAAACAGAGCTTGGCTCTGGGAGCAGAACACTTCATGTACTTCTGAACTGAGCCATGCACCTGCAGATACGTTTCAGATACAAAACTTTGGTCTTGAGTGACAGGGCATCTGCAGGGTGAATTTATAGGTGGTCTACATATCTCAAAATATTCTGTTAAGTAATTTCCTATTTATATTAGACCACATAGCACTCTCGTTAATAAAAGTAAATAGTGATGGTTAATAAGAGAGGTGTGAGGATGACTCCTTGCTGCTATAAAGAAATCTCTCTAGCATACAGTTCTTTAACCAGTAATGAAAACATCGCATTTAGCACTCCTTTTGGAAAGAAATGCTTGTAACTATGTCATGCTGTGGGAAAACAAATCTCTGAGTTTCATTCTTATGTGTGTAGTGAAGTAATTGTAGTTTTAGTACATAATTTTCTGCTAAAAACATCTAGGTTTATAAATAACTGGAGAGGTTAGAAGGACTTCATTCATAAAGAGAGGGTATTTATTTTAAATACAGTTACTCAAATTTCTCAGTACCAATGGCTGGTTTTAAAAGAGGTTCAGTTACCCAAAAAGCACTACTCAAAAGCCTTAACTGTGTGGCAAATCCAGTAGCCATATAAGGATTCTGCTCACTAAGAGGCCTTGTACTGAAAGGTTCCTTACCTAAACATTTTGGGTTCTCTAATTGCCATCCAAACATAAAGCTCTGCGTAGAGTGTTAGATGAGTTTTTCCCATCAAAGAATGGGCAATGAGCTCTTTATGAGAACATTACCGTTCTGTGAAATGTGCCTCATCTAGTCCAACAGTACTGCAGCTTACCAGAGAAATGCTCCAAGCAAAATTTGTAGAAATATATCCTTTCTAATACATTTTCTAACCTGTAACACAACTTCTAAAAAGCTGTTTGGGATTTTTTTTTTTATAGTTTGATAAAGTAATTTTAATTTGGACACTTCATGAATAGGTTTTTAAACCTCCTGAAGCATTCCAATTAAAATCATTAAGTAATACGCTTCTAAATCTGTTTAAAATCTGAGCTGTGGTTATTTAGCTGCACAATGAGAGATCACTGATTTGACATGTATTCTGTCTTGTAAAGAACTTTTGTTTGCAAAACATCTTATACCTCTCTTTCTAACTATGTGACTTACGAACAAAATTTGACCTAGACTAATATTAACTGCCTATTTTGAGCTATCCATCTGTAATTTGCACACAGGGGATAGCTTCACTATATAGCTATATTATATATTCAGTTATATGTACAAAACCTTTATATAAACTATTTGTATTTGATTTGTTAAATGGTAATGCTGTATCTGAATATAAAATGCCAAAAAAAATTCAATATTGGACTATTCAACTTCATGCTATAAGGGCACATTAACAGAAAGGCACAATCCATTTCTTACAGCGTCTTGAGTACACAGTTCACTGAAAAAGAAACTTTGTTTTTTTCAAACTGAATAAAAGTAATAATGAAATCCAGTACTATATAAACCCATGTTTATTTTGTGTGTCCAGCATAAACGTATTATTCAGAGTATCTAATTATAGCAGCTTCTGAACAGGATAGTAACTAGTATATTTACACTTAAACATTAAAATGATTTAGTTGGCCAAATTGAAAAGAGTTTACAAGGCTGAAACTAGGAAATGTTAGTATCCATTCTGCAGAAAAATCATGTTATCTAAAAATGTCTTAGATACAATATCCAAGCTACCTTGGCTTTAGATCCTGACTGAGGCAAGACAAAACAAGCCAGTGGTTGCTATGAGCAATGTGTATGCATATCACAAGTGTATGTTATGGTAAGCCTGCATTCCTGGTACCTGGATTCATACCTGGCTAGACTTTAAAAGCATGATGACATGAAAGCATGATGTCCTCCCAGACAATTTGGTTTCTTCTGGAAAAGCACACAGAAAGAGCAGGACCTGCACTGCTTTTCAGTTAGTTCTCTAACCTGGGCTTTTGGGGCCACAGTTTTATGACATCTCCCAACAGGCACCTTCTCCACATTCAGGGTGAGGCCGTCACTGACCACTGTGGAGCACATCATGGTCCCATCTTTTTAGGTGAAAGTTACAACCCTTGAGTTCCAGTGTGAGAACCTGGTTTGCCTAGACTCATAGACTGTAGTTTCAGAATCAAAGGAAGACACTTGAGGCACACCATCACCAAATGGAGCAGCTCATCGTTGCCTTCAGATGCAGGTCTCCACTGTACATGGTAAATCGAGTTATTTTAGTGGTCCGTGTGAAAGATAACCTTTAAAAAGACTCCAGTGTCCATCCAGATCAGTGAAGTGACCTTCTTATGTGGTGAAAAATTGGCTAGTGCCAACTGAAAGAGTAGGTTACCCGGATGTGGTGAGGGAAGGATAATCCTTCCGCAGCTCTCACTAAGGTCAGCTAAAATTGTAAAGCTCCTTTCTGATTTGTCACACTGGACTAAATTAAACAACTCTTCAATGGGAGTGTAAGGTAGGTTAAAGCTAGAACCTCTTTGCTGCTGTCCAAGATGCTGGTTCAGAGCATTTTAAAACCTGAGACTGAAACAGTCTTCTTCCCAAGATGGAACTTTTGAATGTATTTCTGTTTAACCTTGTCATATATTATCATTCTGTCTGGTAACTGCTTTCTCACTCCGTTAAATGTGTATATGCCTCTTGCAATATTCTTTCAGGAGTACATGAATTATTCCCTTTTATCTGCAATGACAAAAAAGCACAAGTATTACAAAACTACAAAATCCAAAATCTGCACATGTTTTGGTAATTCTGTATCAATGTGTTTGACAGAAAACACATCAAGTGCTACTGAATGATGTAGTAACCTATGTCCTATATTTGACTATAAACAAAGAAAATTAGAACTGCTCTACATAGTTCACTCATGTCGTATTATTTCAGAAGGTATAAGAAGTATAAGTAGAATATGTTCTGTTCTGTAGATGAAAGTGAACCTCAAGCATGAACTTCTGGTTCAGTCATGAACACTGATGCTTATGCTTATTCACTACACTACTTAAGTCATAGAGAAACTTGTATAATTGTTTCTCTAATAAGTTTGTAAGCCTCTAGAAGGATTAGTTTATGTTCTTAGGGAATACAAAAATCCAAGAAAAAGTGATATGTAAGTTACAACACGTGAACCCAAGAACAGAAGGTACAGCAATTTCATCATGATTAAAAATGTGACAGAAAATAAAATTCTTGAAAATACTAAAATATTTTTATAGATTTTTAAAATGTTAATACTTTTCTTTTAAATAGTTGACAAAACAGAGCAGTTTGG
The DNA here is from genome assembly GCF_021018805.1 of Prinia subflava. Lineage (NCBI taxonomy): Eukaryota > Metazoa > Chordata > Aves > Passeriformes > Cisticolidae > Prinia > Prinia subflava. Next base: position 56,840,531 of record NC_086249.1, read on the forward strand.
CAAAAGGATACATTTTTTTCTGAGAATTAATGCCTAGAAGGAATTGACAGTCGTAATTTACAATACAGAGCTTGTAAGGAGCTGCCAGAAAATCTCTGGGGCAAAGGATGATGTTGCTTATTTGAAACAAGCAGATGGCCAATTAAATATTGTTTATTTTTACCATTTCTGGATCAAATATTGGAAATATTTAATAATTTGTGTTTGCAACATATATAATTGCTTCATTTATAAAATTTTAATATATTTGGTTTTGAACTTCTGACCTGTTTGAAGTATTACATATTTGAATTCCATATGCGGAATTGTATTTTGCGTAGTTGTTGATTTATGTTAGAGTTTATATTGTACGATCTATTTAATTAAGTCATTCTAATGGCATATATAACATGTCTTCCAAGAAAACCTCTATGGCTGTTTTAACAAAATAGATTATATAGTGGTATTATGCATGCATTAGTCTAAAATTTAGTGTTAAAAACTGATACTGGGGCTAAATAGGAGAATACATTCCATTACTATAGAACTACTGCCTGGAATCATAATGTGTATGCTAAACATTTCAAATGTTCATGTTCTATAACTATGAAGACAAAGAATGATTAAAGTTACATTCTGCTTTACATTCTGCTATAAAGGCATGCCTTCATGCTAAATCAGTTTTCATACTTGGTTCATAGGACAAACTTGATCCCATGCATTATGCTGTAATAAAAAAATAAATATAACAAAAATACGTTTACAATTTCTGCAGAAACTACACAGCTAAAGGAGGAAGAGCTGGATGTTTTTCTTTCTTGTATTTGCTATTTTCAGGATTCTAAATACAGTAGTATAAAAAGAGTTCATACAGTGTGTTTGTTCTAGTGACTAACACAACAATGAATTGCACATTTTGATATGGAAATGTAGGTATAAGGAGACTTTGCATATAAAATAATCTCATTTTGCCTAGAAGAAACCAAGAAATGATAATAGAAGATTCTGATCATTTAAATTACCCTTCAAAAAAAAAAAAAAGCATTTTATGAAGGCTTCGAATACTTTTTCTGTTTGACTAAAATAAGATGTTGTGTGTATCAGTACATTTGGGCCCATTTATAAAAATTTCAATGGTTGAATATAGGGAAGGATCATTTGATACAATTACTTGAGCAGATTTTTATTGTTGCCAGTATTTAGCTTTAGAAAGTGCGTGTTTCAGCCAGAACACAAGATTAAAAGAGATTATCTGTTGCTATTACTGCATTTCCTATCCTCTTTTTATCAGTCTTTTAAGTAAAGACAAGACAGCTTTGCTGCGTGTCAAGAATCAAATGGCAGCAGATTTGGAGAGACTTCTAAATGACCGTGAGGTAATCTTCTTCTTTTAGCATTACTACCATAAGTGCACTTTTTTGCTACTGACCCTTAAACCATGGAGAAAAAAATTGTTTACTTTGGTTTGATTTGTTGGGGTTTTCTTTTCTGTGTCATTTTCAGCATCACAGGTGATCGTGTCTGTCGGGTACTGGGGAGGGTCTGTGTTGAACTCTCAGTTGTTAAGGTCTCTGATGATTTATTGTCTCTGCTCGTTCTTTTATTTTGCCTTGAACAGCGTTTGGTTATTGCAAGCACTTAACAAGAATCTAGATAAAGACAATGAAATTATTACACATGTAATCTGTGAGGTGCCACAGCATGCCTAAGGGCCTCTCTGTGCTCCCCAATCCTTGTAGCCAAACATTGGACCAAAGCATTGTTCAGTTCATTTCCCATACGCTCTTCTGAATTCCTTTTCAACTCCAAAATAAGGTTTAGGTAGAGGAAACGAGACAATAGTTACACAGGTTTCCAAGAAGAGTCGGGGTACTTTTTTATATGCTTACCTGAGTTTCATCCAAGCAAGAATCAGGTTGCTACTGGACTGGAATAGACTCTCAGATCTAAAAGTATACAAAGTTGTGCCATTTAGGGAACCCTAAAGGCTCTTTTCAAGATTTTTATCTAAACAGTCTTAAGAGACTAATATGCCATGGCATATGAGAGAAAATCTGCTGAAATGTCTGAAACAAAGGATGAAAATAAATGAAGTTTACTGCAGGAATCTGAGAATGTGAATAATATCATAGAATTTTCTGAAGCTAAAGATTACTGAAAATACAAAACCAAAAGCAGACCTAAGCAGCTATTAAATCTTCTCCCAGAGCTGCTGAATGATTTGGCAGGGATTTGCAGAGAAAATACATTAACAAATCAGGAATTATGAATTTGAGGAAAACCAGTGCAAATTATAGATACAGAGCGATGAGACCCAGCTATTTACTTACCTGTTCAGAAAGTGATTATAGAGGTATATCAATAGTTCTCTCACAACATCTTTCTTTTCTCTCACCAGAGAAAAGATGGAGAGATTCCTTTCAAGGAAGGTATAACTCCCCTAAATTATGGTGTCAGAGATTGGATTGTCATTCATTTTTATACATTATATTCATTGACAACTGACTGTCCACCTCATGAAGTCTCAGTCCACCTCCAAAATTATTTTCCCTCTTCTCCTTTTCATGCTATTCATGACATTCCCTTTTTAGATCAATAAACCAAAATCCGTGTCATTAATTGGTCCAAACTACTTTCTCTCCCAAGCACTTAAAAAAACCCTTTTTGTTAGAACCAAAACAAAACAGTTTCATTGACAGCAGAGTACAAGTGAGCCTCAACTTAAATGAAAACTACTAAGTCTGTTCGCTGAGTTCCAAGCCAAACTAATTTATGATTTAAACATTTCTAGATAGTTTATAAACCTTACCATTATATTCATGCTTTATCATATCCTTATATTAATGATATGAAAAATACTCTGAGGAAACATGACATAATTGTATAAATATGTAGGTTTTTTTCCAATGTGAGAGGCCCTTGACCTATTTTCAAATTAATATCTTTCAAAATTTCCTGTTCCTACTCTTTCTTTCCCAAGCGGGGGTGCTGCCAACTAGTTATGCTCTCAAAGCTGTCACACCTTGAGTGCGTAGTTTTAGTAGTTTCGTATCGATGAGCATGCATTGCAGCTGATTAAAAACAGTAGAAAGTGATAAAAGAAAAATGTTGCCGTGTTTTCTAACTTCAAACTATGCAACATTGTTTCCACTACATAATCCACACTGTATTAGCCCCTTAAGTACCTTCATAAACGATTCCTGATTTGCAGCAGTTTGCTTTGTGTCATTTCACAATTTCAAATTTTAAACTGTGTCAAATGCTCAAGAAAAGCTGGCGGAGGAAGGCTTGATTGCAATAAAAAAGCAAATACTTGAGTCTGAAACAGACTTCTTCGATGTTCTTCATACCCTGAATGTTAAGAAATTGAGCAAATATTTCCAAAATTAGTACTGTTTTCACCAATTTCTTTGTACATCTGTTAAATATTATGACATATTAGTCATACTGATATGTCAAATGTTTTGTCAAACAGTGATAATGTTGTTTAAAGATACCTCTGCAGGAAAGGATATAAATAGTGAAAAAGAAACGTTAGAAGTTGCATGTTTGAGAGAAGAAAACTGAAATGCCGGTACAACGCACAAAAAAATCTCCTAAGAAACAAAATATAAGATAAATTGATTCAGGAAAATGTCTGAAAAGGTAGCTTTTGTGTTTGTGTGTAGCTTTAACTTTAGTCACTTCTGTTTATTCCTAAAGCAGCCTCTTTTTTTTTACTTCTAATGCAAACTTCTTCCAGTAGTTTTACACTTTGAATTTCTCTAAAAGGCAGTTATCTCATGTATTGAAATCTTTGTACAGGATAGTGAGTTAGTCTTTGATTATTACTTCTTTGCCATCCTAATAAAAGATTTAAATGGCAGTAACATCACATTTTTCCAGTAGTTATCATTGCTTACAGAAATAAGGAATACAAATTTTCTCCCTTTGGGTTAATAGAGAGTTAAGTGCATTTAGACATTTTGCGATTTTAAATAAAACTGACATGAAACCTGTAAATACAGATTCATACAATTTGAAAAAAAAAAGATGAATTATGGGTTTATGTGTTTGGTACGTGCTATCATGTAACAGGGTTACTATCAGCCTTGTTCAGTCCTTGCACATATTAAACTGTCATGTCTTGTTAGGAATTACCTTGTTGCACTCATGTTTGCAAGTAGAAACATTAGAATTCTTGAATAGATAAACCAAAGATATTCATAGTTAAGATAAAATGAAGTTTAGGTATGTTAAAAGTAAATGCTAAAAGTACAAGCAAAATGCCAAAACAATGTTAATGCTGTCTTCCAGCAACGTGTTTCAATAGGTGCACAATTTTGACTTAAGGTATTCCAGCCTGTGTGGTCTCAGACTGTATTAACTCTTTCTAATGGAATGTTAGAGTTTGAGGGGTTGGAAGTATTTTTATTTTTATCTCTTTGTGATAACAGCTACATTCATAATGTTGCTTTGGAGACAATTATAGCATTTTATACACTTTTTAAATAAAGAACTTACATTCATGATTAGTCTTCTCTTTTCACAGATTTTAATTTTAGAAGAAGAAAGTTGAAAGTTCTACTTTGAATCTTGGAAGAATTTATGTAGGATTCTTACATGAGCTCTTTTATTACAGGAAAAATTACACTAAATGTTAATGTCATAAAATAGTTCGTTATTTCAAATTATATAGATGTCTAATTTGATGATGAATCTTAATTTTGCTGTGGGAATCAAAGTGAAAACTAGTTATTTGATCATGTAAAGCATTAAAAGCTTCTGTCCACCCATGAAGGAGAAAAAAGGAAAGTTGGGGTTTTCTTCAGACTATATTCATGACCCAAATTCTGGATTGTTTCTTGGCCTGCTGCTTCTTTTTTTGCTGAATTAATTAGTAAATGAATGTGGAAAACCTTTTAATCTAGTTTAGGTCACTGAGAATCAGCTGCTAAGACAAAATTTCTTGTGTACTTCTTGTGGGTAAATACAAATTTTCCAATTAGAGGGAGTTCAGTGGCATTACCGTGAATGATCAATATCTGGGATGATGCTGAGATCCTGTTGGAGGTTCATCATAAAGCCTTCCCGGTGCCCCTTGTCTTCTTTAAACTCTCAGAAGGGTCTGGGGTGCACATTATTCTGATGCTATTTGTACATCCCTTAGTGCAAGACAGCAAGGTAATGCAGCCAGATTTTTCAGTTGATTTTAGAGTAAGATATTTTATATGTCAAGACAAGGCATTATTATTTGTTTTTCCAGATCCATCAGAAAAGCATAAAACATTGTTTGGATGAACACTGGGGTCTCTCATTAATAACCTTCCGGTAAATAGTGTGGAGGTTTTTTTTAAAAAGCGATATTTCAGATCTCCAGATTAATTTTTTTTTTGGCATTATTATTTGTACTCTCCGTTCTCATTTTAATCAGCTGAATTTCACACTGTTGACACTTTTAACTCGAATAACTAAACTGCACCAACCCCACCTTGTAGTTTTGATTCTTCCCACTAATTAACTTCATGACCTCTCCCTGTCTTTGGAACTTACTGCCCACGTGTCTTTGTATAGTCCGGGAAGAACAAGTAAAAAAGATGTTTCTTCAAAGCATAAATCTAGATGAAATTATACATCATGCCTGAGTTGACCCAACAGCTATAACACTGCCTTACCCCTTTGCTCCTGATTCTCCCCCTCCCTCCTCCTGTTGCATGAGCTCTGACACACTTCTACTGCTGCAGTAGGACCATTCAGATCACTAAACAAAAACCTAACCCGGCCAGAAAAAAACCCTACAAACGTGTATTGCTGTCTGTTAAGTTAGCAGTTTGAATGTTCTTTGGAAAGAGTCCAGCAAAGAAAAAAAAAAAAAACAAGTAGAAATATTAATATGTCAATCTTACTTACCTGTGATAAAGAGGGCCTTTTGTGTCCAAAACTGTATAGAACACCAACTTCTGTGCCATCCTTTATCTGCATCCAAAGATTATCCTTTTGTGCACATAATGGACATATGTAATTTAAAGGCACTGAAATGCAGTTCTCTTTTAAGTGCTCGAGTTAAGTGGGATGAATCCACCAAACCATTTTGGTGAAGCTCTTGAAACATGATTCCTTTTATCTAGTTAGTTGGTGGTTTTGGGGTTTTTATTTTTGCTTTCCAATGGTCAGCCTTTGACTGAAAGAAATATGTACAATGAGCTCTGTGATCCTGGCAATTCCATTGCCTTTCATGCTTGATACAGTTGTTAATATTTTCTAACATCAGAAGTGCAATTCTAGACTTTATCCCTTGGCTTTCTAACTCCAGATGAAAACTTGGAAGGGCAGTCTGTCAGCACTCAGATGTTTGGCAAGAAGTTTTAGTAATAATTTCCTGAGGTTACATTTAAGAGGTTATAAATTTGCTATGCTTTGATGTGTACCATTGTACTATATCTTCAGAAATTTAAGATGCAGATGTGTCATAATAAAGAAAACCAATAACATGCACAATTAAATCTATTTTAGCTTTTCCAATTCAAACAGAATGTAGAAACTGAGTTCTAAAATCTTGAAAATTAACTAGCTGGAGTTTATATTTTTAATGTGAAGTTCAGAAAACACTGGTTTTGGGAAAAAAAAAAAAAAGCAGAGCAAGTAGAAAAAATGGAATTCTTTTTATGTTTCAAATAGAAATACTGTAGGAAACCTTAAAACAAAAATTGAGACAGTATTGTTAAAGACATCAATAGAAGACTTTACTAGATGTTCCTTCAAAATCACGTTCTGTTTGTGTGAATATTTCATTTGCACTATTTTTAAACTGCTTGAAATCTCCAGTATGTGATGCAGTCTGGCAATACGGTAATTTTTAACCTAAAAAAGTAAAACTAACAATGAAATATGAAATAATAATGAAAACTAATACTATGAAATCATTGTCGTAAGAAATAGAAAGGCAACATTTATGACATAAAATCTGCAAATTCAGGCTCTTTACAGTAGCCGTTAATTTCCTACATGCAATTGTTTATGCAGACATGCTTCATTATCAGCCCATGAATATTATACACCAGGTAAGAAGATATGACAACCTGCTGATATTTTATCTGCTTTACACATCTGTGCACTCACCGTACATTAGCAGCTGTGCATACAAGTGATAGAATGTAAACTTGCTGAACTAGTCACCTTATTGCCTTATTGACACATTCATGTGTTACTGTGCCAAAGCTCTTCAAGTGGAGTTAGCAACCAGAAACCAGGCTCTGGCTGTCTGCTAGGGGACAAAGTAGAAAACATGTAGCAGTAGTTTAAATAAACCTGGTTAATATCAATCAGTTAAATGGCTACAGAGACATGGAGTTTGATTGCTATTTGTTTACTTAAATCCAATTAACTTATGTCAGTATGTCAGTCACTCAAATTGAGTGTTAAATCTGTCTAAATAAGTGTACCCGAATTGGTAGGAATCTTCAACTAGGTCGGGTTAAAATTTATTTTGGTTAACCATTGGGGGCTCTTATTCTATTAAAAACGTATTAAATTATAAAAAACTCTTAGTGAGCTGTTTGTACTGAAAATAGTCTACCAGATTAATACTAAAATGCTAATTGCCTGAGTGACTATTATGTTGAGCTTATTTTCCAATTGGCAGGTGAGGAGCATTGCACATGTGATATATAACTCAGCATTTATGAGTAAACCTAATGCTTTTCCTTTAAAACCATGTAAGTCTTTCCTTGTCCCAGGCTTTCACAGTTTCTTATCAATATGTCAAAATAATCCTATTTGTTAACTGAATATTTCTGTGGCCTTCACCACTGTAACTGAACACCTGTCTCACAAATATTATAGCCACAAGTTAAGCAGAAAGCTATTACTGTCCCTGTTTTGCAGAAGCAATCATCAAAATAAAAGAAACGGTGCGTTGTCCAGAACTCCCCTGTTCATGGAAGAGGTTAAAAGTTCATGTGTCCTAATGCAGTATCTTACTCACAGACATTTTTTGTTTCTTACATTTCAGTTCAAAAGCGTGAAAAGAAAATGTCCTTAGTGTTTATTTTTCCTAACTAGATACAAATTAACTCTTTTCTCTAAGTCATCATCTTATATAGGAACGGATTGCATTTTGGAAGCAGTTTCACAAACAATTACATTTTTACTTTATATCATTCTGAGAATTTACATTCACTTTTTAATCAATGTCACCGGAAAAGGGCCACTTTCCAATGTCTTGCCAGTCTCTTAAAGATTACATCTTAAAAACTTAAGCTGTAACTTTAAAAAGGGTTTTATTTAATCTGTGAGATGGATATTTTTTATTTTTATGTAATATTTTCTGGATTAAAAAAAAAAAAGAAATTTCACAACAGGCTGGAGGTCTCATGTGAGTGAGATTAAAGGTCTGGCTTATTTTGTCCAAACAAAGAGAGAATGTGGTGGGATGCAAGAAAAGGAGATAAGCATAAGGCAATATTGTGTAGGTAATAAGTAAGCACAGAGAAAAGGACAGAATAGGTGAAAAAAGATGAACTTAAGAACAGAAAATACTTATTTCATTATCTTTAAAATGTAAAAAATATGATTTACATTTTAGTTCTTGATGAATGGTTGCCAAATGCAATTTCCAAATGTGTTTAAGATTATTGAGCCCACGTGATGGAGAGGAGAAACAGTTACTAATTAGTCATATTAGGCTATGCGTAGTTTGTGAAGGGCTCTAAACATTTTTTTCAGAGCTTCTATAAATGAGCAGGCTAAAGTTTCGAAGGATTTAGATAAATGTTTATGAATGTTATATTTGAAACGTGGCCATATTAATTTCAGAATTCCATGACATTGTTCCAAAATTTTAATGTTCACAGTGTTTGAGAATCTAGTAGTCTCTGTGCTTGCATTCATCTTACGTCAGTATCCTGCACAAAATCCAAGTACTTCTCAATAGTTATCCTGGTTTTTTGCCCACAAGAGTGAAAGAAAAATCTGATGTTTTTACTCTTTTTTTTCCTCTCTTATGGAAATGCAAGGTGTCCTGAAGTATCTCTGCTTTATCTTACTTCAAGCATTCCACTCTATGTTACTAGGTTTGCCATTCTTAGTTTCACATTGCCTATGGGGACTGGCCCTCACTGCTGAATTCTCTGTGCCCAGATTTTAATTCCATCATAGCAATGACCTTGAAAATTCCAAATGAGTTTTCAGCATTTCATTATTAGTCATACTTTAAAGTCTGGCTAATACTATCCTTAGCTGTAATTAAGTTACACTGAAGAAGATTGACTAGGAATAACCTAGGACAGAAAGCCAATATGTTGGATTTAGGAACCTGGAGAGTAGCAACAGCTGCCATCTGCAAAAAAACAGAGGTGGAGAGAAGTTCAGACACTCATAAAAAGCTTTGGAGTCGTTAGGGGGAGGGCAGTACGTGTTTAATCAGGGATGGAAGCTAAGTGGATAAAAGGAGAAAACTGCTTTGTTGAGGAGAGGGGAAGGAAGGGGTATCTGCAGGGGTTGGGAAGACACGAATGAAAAGATGTGATTGGTAACAGGTGCCTTCAAACAATCTCTATCTCTGCCTCTTCCCCCTCTTTTCTGTGTAAAAAGATTGTACCCGATAATGTCAAAATTATTTGTGTTTCTAAAGTGAATGACTTCCTGCTCATCTATGTGCTGCAACTTGTTTTATATAAAAAAAATGCTGATGTACAATGCTTAACTCTCTTTTTAAATGTTAAGCCACAGAGTAATTATCATTTTTCTTATGCTACGTTTATGTTCCAGGATTCTAGTTTCTATTAATGTTCTGCATGTTTTCTAAGTAGATTACAGGGACATTTCTGCATCACAAGTAAGCCCCGGAGCTATTCTCAGCTTTAAGCTTGGAGAAACAAAGTGACATTTACATTGCTAAACTAATGTAGAGAAGCTTCTGGCTCATTTTTTACAAAGAAAAATTTGCTCTGAAACAGTATTTCTCATCTTTTTGTTATCTTATTTTGTTGCTGTCAAGCTTTAATAAAAATTGAATTCCGTATAGTACTGAATTTAGGAAGAGGAAGGACTTAACAGCCACTGATTCTTTTCTTTGAGCTGTATTACTCAGAAAGTGTTCCTATTTTTCATATATATTCTTGCAAGAATTATCTTTTCTATTCATAGTGAATATATTCATTTCTATTCAGTAGCAGGTGTATACTAAATAGGAGGTTTCACAGGCAAAATGCAATATATATAAAAATATTGGCATGTGTATTTTAAATTATGTTTTGATAGGGTTAGAATCAAAGGGATAAACTTTTAAATACGAAGTTGTTAGTTGTTGATTAATCTGAAATTGTTCAGATTTTCTCAACATGTATCCCATGTTACATTCTTTTATATATATATTTTTATGTATATATATATATCCTGTATTGGCTATATATGTTTCTGTCTCATTCTACTGCATATCCAGCTGTGTAAAAATTTTACTTTTGTTCATTTTTTGGTAGCATTTGACTATTACCCAATGGAAAGTGAATTTAAATACTCCGTAAGAAATAGCAAAAACAGGGAGACTTAAACTAGAATATTACCGTCTCAGAAAATACAGTAACTTCTATATAATAATTTATGAAAATAAAACTGTTTTAACAAATTAGCATGTTAGCATCCATTTCCTGTTAGGTGAACTTACGAAAGAAAGCATACTTTTTATTAAATATTGAGTAAATGAGTATCACAATGGCTCAGATTAAAAAAAAAAGTATTTGGAGAATTACTCCTAGTTTTAATTAAAAATGTATTTCTGATCTACTATACAAGAATGAAAAAACCTTAAGAATTTGACATGCTGTTTCTGAATTATGAGACAGATTATTTCCTAGATTTTTAAGAAGTTAGAAAGTTTAAACTCTTAAGAACAAATCTAAGATACAGCTGAAATAGGCAGAGATTTTTATGTGTCTAAAAAGACAGAAGCTGTTCTCTGCAGTGGCTGGAACATTTGATTGTTGCCACAGTTCTAATGCATTCACTTTATGAAAGTGGAAGTAGTTTGTAGATCCATATAGTCACAGATCTGTCAGTTCATTTTAAGGTTTTTATTTGCACTGAGATATAGAGAACTAGTGAATTAAGTGTAGTGCAGAGAAGCTATCAACATCCTGCATATGGTCTGGCATCTTTCCACCACCCAGTTATCAGGTTCATTTGTTTGATTGGGACATTTCATACTGTCTTCCAGTTTCCAGCTTTATAGTGTGTATCCATGTGCCTTAGATTGACCATATGTGCAATTCTCACACTGGAATTCTTGCTGACTTCTTACATTTCCAGCATGGCTGCAATTAGGATGCAACTATGTCAAATACACTCTGCCTTACTTGAAGGATTGAACAATGACTTGTGATGTTTTCTTGATTTCATAGGCAGTTGTTAAAAGCTTCTTTGAGCTCTGTTATGGATGTAGATTCTACCCACACAGAATCACACACAGAATAATGAGGTTGGAAGAGACCTCTAAGATCATCAAGTCCAACCTATGCCTTAACACCTCAACTAGACTATAGCACTAAGTGCCATGTCCAGTCTTTTTTTTTTTAAAAAAGCTTGTGCTCCTGCTAGGCACAAGCTCAAGGAGTTCCACTGTTGAAGCTGAGTTTGCACCAGTTGTGCCACTGCTTCCTATCCATCTGCAGTCTTAAAGAAGGCTTAAAGAATGGACTGAGTGCCCATTTGCTTCATTTTGCTGTCATGTCAAAATGGTGCTTCTGCAGTGTCTTTCACCTATTTCACAACTTGTCATCATTGATGTTACTGCCCAGTGTTGTGAATTCGTGCTATTGGTCTTGATCTTTTTTCCACTTCCAGCCAAAAAAGGGAACAGATAATTCATTCCAGGCCATAGGCTGTCTTCTGCAGTATGTCTCTAGCAGAAATAAAACCCCCGAAGGATAGTTCTAAAGTAGTTTGTTGTGTGAATTGTCAGCACTTCTGAAGAGGAGACATTTTAGGTACTACTTTTGCTTGAGAGTCTCATTCCCTGATAATGACACATATGTCTCCTTTCTCTAGTGCACACCAAAGTTTGAGTACCATACTCAAACTTCAAAGTGCTGTATGCAAGTCATTGTATATGTTGAAAGGTGGAACCAGGTTCTTCTGTTTCAGTCATCTAGTTTGTTGCTGTGCAGAAAGAGTTTATGCCAGGAATCCATACAGTAAGCTTTGTTTGTTTACCTCCATTTTAATTGGTGAACTCCAGTGCTGTCAAAGAATACTGCCAATGTAAAGATCATCTGAGAAGTTGCTTATCAAGTGGCAAAGTAGCAGAGATGGATCTTGCCTAATTTTAAATATATATCATGTAGGTATCTACATCTGAAAATCATCTAGGGATTTGCAGTCAGAAAAAAAGAAACAGGCACTGTGATTTACCATAACCTCATTTAAAATAAGCAAAATTAATACTACTTTTGAATTTATCACCAACAGCAATATAGAGGAATCAGACAAGCTAGTTTGCCTAGGTTTAAATATTATTACTAAAGATACCTAAAGATGCACGTGAGGAAATCCAACCAAGAATACAGTCACATGTTTCAAAGCCAAACTGCAGTCAGCTTTCTCACAAAGAGAACACCTCTCCACCTTAGTATTAGCAATTAAATAATATAACTTTATTTTTAATATACCCTTACTTTCACAAAAGTTACAGTAGGAGTGTAGGAGGGATCCAAGTAAGGAACCGCACAGAACTTCATAGAGGGCAATGTCCTTAGTATTTTCTCTACCATCACCTGATATGCCCATTAAGCTTGCTCATAGTGAACACCTTGAGACAGGCAACTGAAGATGGTTCCTTCTGAACCACCCTGCCCTGCCTTTTTCCAGATTAAGATAATTTTCCTTCAAGAAAGAGATAGAGGAAGTAGATTTTTTTTCCCCAAATCTTCTCTTGAACGTTTGTATATTGAACATGAACTTTTAATTCTTCAGAGACATTCTTAAGGGCTTGTTTAAATTTCTCAAATCAGTATTTTCTAACAAACCTGTAGCTTCAATTTCTGAATTCTGTTTCTCCCTGTGCAGACTTGTTTGAAGACTACAATAGCTGAATAACTAAGAGGAAACATGCATGTGAAGACAGATTACGCTGACTTGCTATGAACGTGTTTTTCATGCCAATATGGCTATCTTCCCTCAGTTGTATGTTCTAATGTATTTATTGTTTTTATTGTTAACGTTATTTTAGAAGTTACTGCAGCCATAATAGTCACCAGGCTGTTAGATTCAAAGCTACTATTTGGCTTCCACATTGAGCAGAGTCCAGTCTCTGGACTCAGGTTGTGGTGCACTAAAAGTCTTTTTGTGAAGCAGTTTTTTGTTCAATCCCTTCCATGCATGGAGAATGTACAGTCAAGCTCCAGACTGGATACATATTTTATTTTGAGTCATAGTTTAACCACATGGGGACCATATGGCAGTTAAAGTGAAGAATACCAGCTTTCCAAAGGAGGTCCTGACCATACATTCTTTGCTCTCACAGTGCAGGAGATTTAAAGATTGGGAGTGCGAATACACATCTAAAATTGTCACTTTAGTGCTTGACTCACAAGTTTTGAGGGACCTTAACTTTTTATCAGCATCACTGAGGGAGGAGACCTCTAGTTTTATTCGTCTTTCATCTGATTTTTCTGATTTTGACAGTGAAGTTGGTTTTCTGTGTTATTCTGTGCTGTGTTCTTATCTGGGAACACTTGTCAGTCATCAAAATTCAGTGGTTCTGCCAGAACCTGATACATTTTCTAGGGCAGAAATCTCTTTTTCAGCTTCCACAATATGAGTTCTCTGCTTTAAATTGGAGTTACAATCTACAGTGAAGTTTGCAATTGTAAATTCATAAATATATGCAATTGTAAATTGCATATAGAGTTCCTAAATTCTATATGCTGAACTAAAAGTAGAATGCCACTTGCCATTATAAAGGTTCAATTAACTGGACATACTATTATCAGGGTTCCTTTTGCTTTAGAGGACATTTACCTGAGTACTGCAACCATGAGATTTACTGCATGAGGAAAGAGTCAGATGGATCCAACACCTATTGGCTTCTTCTGTGATTTTAATGGTATGAAAAAGCCATAAATTTACCGTTAGAATGAGCTATCTTGAGACCTCATAGGTATATGTCTCTTCCTACTGAGGAGTTCCAACTGTTTGGTTTGAGCTACGTAAAGCTTCTTTTCAAGATCATTTTATGGAGATTATTGGTGGTGCAAGACTTCCATGCTGTAAGAACCTAAGAATTGACATGTATGTGAATGATTCTTGTTAGCCAGTTACTTTTTCTTGACACTGTTGGTTTGCATCTGCTTCCTAAGCATGATATACAGATATGTCTCATAAACTGCTTGTATAAATTTATATACTTACTATAACTATATATATATACATATATAATATTAAGTGCTATTTCAAGCTTTTGAGTGCACACAAAGGATTCTTTCTTCCTTTGATTATAGTTACATGACAGAGACAAAAAGAAAAAAAATTACACTGTTGACAAATCACTGAAAAAAAATGAAATTAATATCTTGATACTATACTTGATTACAATGCTTAATGTAGGCATTTCTTTCACATACTTTATCAGTTATATGACCAAAGAACACCTTTTTGTGCCTCAGTCATTTCCCACATGAGAGAGTTCTTTTTCATTTTGCTTTGATGATGTAAGTTGTGGTTTTGTTATAATACTTAATATTCTATTAATTTTGAATTAGGAAGATATAAGCTGCTCTTTTGGTACATGTATGTTTGAGTGTGTATCAAGGATATCAAAACCCATGTTAATAGAGTTCCTGTTATAGTATCTGTAACTCAAAATACATTTCTATTTTATATGGCTGCATGCTGTATTTTTGCATTTGCGTATGTTCTAGTTGCATTGCTAGTTGAAGGAATCAAACTTTATCCTTTGTATTCCAAAACTGATCTTCAGTCTCCATTTTTCTAGGCACTGTTTCAATTATCCATAATGGACAGGTAAAATCCTTAGCTTTTATTTCCTATGAAACAGCTCCTGTATGCAGTTACTAATTTTGTAGATTGCAATCTTTTTTATTTTAAATAAACTACAACTTACTTTTACTTTAAGCTCAAACATCATTAAAAAGTCTCTGAATTTTCTGAAGTATGGGTGATATGAGCAGGTAATACCCTTTTTTACTTTACCTTTTAAAAATGACTTAGACTTCTTTGGTTTGGTTCTTTTAACACTATTTTAAAGCTTGATGATTTTCAGTTAGTTCCATAACACCAGTGTTTAGCCTAATAAATTAGCAAGGTAGAATTTAGGAAATATGCCAAACCAGAAAACATTAATTAACGGACACTGTGGAAAAGACTGCTGTCTATCCTTTGTCTGTACGTAAATAAAGTCCTAGAAACGCTAAAGTTGGAAAAGACCTCTAAGATCATTGAGGTCAACCTTTATATCTCTTCCTCTGCTTGTGTATTGGCACACAAAATTGCTCTTGCTATTTTTAACTAAGGTTGTTGGACATAACTTACCAAAAATAAATGGAAATAAGCAAGTAGTTTCTTCTGGTACTATTTACAATGCAATACATGTTACCTTACTTCACCTCCTGCTATGTCACTTCCAGTGTTCCCAGTCCATTCATTCTACTCACTCACTTTGAATTCCAACTCCTTTCTGGTTATGTATGCAGAATTTTCAAGTATTCTTTTATAGTTAAATAATCTTTACTAAATATGAATTAATATCTGTAAGTGGAATACAGGATGTTAGATTGTCCTAAAGTATGAATCTCTGTATGTTTTGGAAAACTTACCAAGTAGATAATCTGTGGTGTGAAAGCTTGTTCTAAAAACACAGTTCTTTTTAAGAAAATAATTTGATACTTCAAATCTGTGTGCAAGGGGAATTATGATTGCAGGCTGGCTATTCAGGATGAAAGTTGTTTTAGGTGAAGTAGAAGCCTGAGAAAAGTAAATGATAAGGAGAATGAGGTGAGAAATTAATTCAGCTTATCACAACTAAATTTAAGTATCAAAACGAAAGTGTCTGTGGTGACGCCTTTTTGTGCTTTAGAGTTAACAGCAGCCTAATCAGCAAGGCTAATGTTACAACACCAATGGTGTCCCACTTCTAAATGGAGTCACTTTTCAAGCTACATTGTCCATAATAGAAAATTAAATGCTTAGCTCGTGGTTAGATACTTACATTTAGATACAGCAATTTAGGTGTTCTGAGTTCGAGTGAAATCCCACTTAATGTGTCATATGAATCATTACTTTGATTTCTGGCAGTTCAGCTGGTACACATAGCAACCTCCTTAAAAATTCATCAGGTAGCTGTGCACAGACTTTCCAAATATTTAATAATACAGTCCTGATACTTGTTTGTATGGGTGACACTAATTATATATAAGCACCGGTTTTGTGCCAGCTGCATAGGTTACTTTTTCCCTTGTGTCATCTTAACCCACCTTTTTTGCCAACTGCATTGTTTTCCATGTATCCGCACTGCCACGTCCCCACAGAATGTTGCGTAAGCTGTGAGTGGGTGCTTGTGTTCTCGTAGTTTGTGACAGTGAGACCAAAGGTGTAAAGCCAGCCCAGGGAGGAGCTGGGTGAATCCACTCAGAGGTGTTGGTACTCATAATCTGCCCAAGAAGGATTGCTGTCTGGCCCGCCAAAGCCAAAGCCCTCAGACCTGGAAGCCTCAACACACAGCTTGCGTAGCCAGCATGTCAAAGACCAAATACTTCCCCAGAGAAATTGGGAAACACAAAGCTTTAGCAACACGGTTTTCTACAGAGAATATTGTAAGTAAACAATTTGCACAGCTCTGCCTGGACATAGAAACATGGACTTGACACAATAAAAATTAGAAGAATTTTAATCATCCATTTCTCTTCACATCTTCCTTTACTTACCTTATCCTGAAACTAGTACATGTCCTTCTCCACAAAAGATTCTTCCCATCTGCTTTGAACCCTCTCCCTACCTTCTCCTTCTTTCAAAAGGTCTTGTTCCCATTGGAACAAGTTCACATATTTCTGCTAAGTACAATCTCCAGAGCTGTTTTTTCCTTGCTAGCTTTGTAGACCAACTTGCTGGATTTTGAGATTGGAAAATAATACTCATAGAATCAAGCTAGCATGCCAGCAGTAGCAGATACTCATGACGTTTTGTTTGGAACTGAAAAGTGGAGGTAAGAATTAAGATTGTGTTCAGGAGCAGAGAAATCTAAAGAGCTGGTTAAAATCACTGTAGTTCAAGACAGAGCTTTGTTTTTGTTTTCAATATATCCTTTGTTGAAAACAGCAAATCTCTTGCAAATATGTTGGCATTTTTTTTTCCTTGTTTAGCAGTACACATACCAGTAATTCTATTGGATTCAGTGTTTCTTGTGCTATTTATTTTGCCAAGTTTCTTGAGGTCTTTCTTGCTAAATGTGGAGGGGGTTTTAAACAAATATTAAGGCAACCTTAGCTAAATCCTCATGATAAATTTGGCTGTGATGTCAAAATAGCTTCTTCACCCCACTCCCTGTCATTTCTTCCTATAGCTTCACATTAGAGAATCCTCCTGTCACAAGGAAAGCTTGTGTGAGAGCTGACTCTCCAGAGCCTATTCCAAGTCTGAAAACAGACAGTGCTGTCAAGTACAGGACAGATTCTATGAAGTAGAGAAGACTTTAAACTGTCAAGTGGATCTTGACACAAGAGAATTTGACCCTACTCATACAAGTTTCAGCTCTGTTTCTGGAATAAATCTGTGTGAGAGTTTTTGGGTTTTGCCTTGTTCAAACGTGCAACTGTTTGGTCCACAGAATAAGACAGTTTTAAGTATAGGAACAACATTTGCTAATGTCAAAACATTGTTTATGTACAATTTAATCTCTTGTGATGGTGTATTTATTTGCTGTATACTTGCTTGAGTTATTTTCATCAAGAAATTCTGTCTATGTGTTGCTTTGGCAACATCTTTGCAGAGTTTACAACTTTGAAAAACATGTTGGCATCAGCTATGCAGTCCTTTTAAACAGCTGCTCTGCAGTCATGCTGTTTCAACATGCCACCACACATGGCTGAATTATGCAAATAGTTAATATTAAATGACTGAGATACAAGAACAATTTGTACACTCGATAAAGCTGGTCTGTGGAGTGTAACTTCCATTCATGTAACTGAGTTAGTGTTCAACAATTTAAAGGCTTCAGCATGTTTCTTTGACTTTGTTTCTTGTATTAAAGGCAGCAGTGGACAGAGAGAAGGATATGGCAGGAATATTTTAAAAGGCTGAGGGATTTTTTAGTTCATTACTAATATTTCAATGAAAATAGAATGTGCATCAGTGTAATTTTCCAGGAGATATTAAATAGGTAAGATTTAACAAATATTCGTCATTTAGCTATACACACAAATTACCTTTTTTTGATTGAGAGATGGGACAGAATGCTAATTATATATAAGGCTAATACAGTAATAGTGTTGCTTATTGAAGACAACACCATTTGTAAAAAGCAAGCAAACAAAAACTAATATTTTAAAACATGTAAAATAATCTTAAAATTTACATTGAAATGCTTTTGTACTGATCTTGCTGTTCTAATTCTACAATAATGAATGTTCTAAATAATACTACTAATAGTAATAATAATAATTAATGTTTTAAATTCTGTAACTTATTTTATGGTAATCATACCTATTACATGGGGTGGAGGGGCAACATTAGGAGGTAGGTGTGGTGAAAGATGACAAAAGAAGATGTCCTGGTAAAGTCAGAAATTGCTATGTTTTTTCCTTTGTCACTCTGCTGTACATTTTGAATAATCTGTTTTGTTCAGCCAAGTATTAAGGAAAGATTATATTTTTTAATTCAAATTGTTTCCAAAGCAAATTACTAGGATAGCCAAAAAAAAGGGCTGCATTTCAATATGTTCTCGTTCCTTTTTCCACACTGGAACTTTCATTTCTCATGAAACTACTTTTCCATTCGGATCCTCTTTTTGCTGTATATCCTCTAAAGGTTCTTCATTGATTTTTTTTCTCTAATCTGGATATTAAGAAATATTCCTAGTTACGTATTTATAAAATTTCTGTGCAAGACCTAGTGCTCAAACGTACAAGTTGTCACAGTCATTCAAATTAGATGTGTACACTCCCTCAGCCTGAAAAAATAAATGCAAAAGAATTCTTTTAAATGGAATGGAAGTGTAAGTTAAAAGAGATAATGTGCTTCTTATTACACAGTAAATGTTCTCTTTTACAGCCTTTAAGTGAGACAAAATTTGAGTTGTATAATCCTCTGTGCCTATTTTATTTTCTTACTTTGCTAGGGTTTAGGTAATAATCTTATTAATTATAGCAAGTATATCTTCTTTTTTCCATTTACTGATCCATGTTTGCTGAATATAAATTTATTATTAAAAAAGCAGTATTTATAGGTTCAAATGTAATTTAACTGAATAACTTAGCATTGTTCTTTTGTGGTTTTACAGGAACTAGCCACAATGAAGCAGATTATTGTTACTCTAAGTGGTAAACACAGTGAACAAAATCTACCTCAGTCTCATATTGATGTAAAAAGTGCAACTGGAAAAAAATCAATCCCTTTGGTAAAACTGCTGCCAGAACATGAAGAAGAAAATATATTTACACCCAAGCCAACATTATTTGTAAGTACTATGATAAGTGTAAGTGCCAAAACTTCTGATGGTTCTCCTCACTTTTTAAAAAGAAAAATGAGGATTCATCCTTAAGGGAGATATATAATTAATTCAGCTCTTTATGGAAACAGTCAATGTTGAGGAGAAAAATTAGTTTGTGATGTTTTTTAGCTATTTTGTTACTTTCTGTATCTTAGATTCACAGCAAACCAGGTTTAAAAAAAAAATACCATTGTATTGAAATACTGAGTGGCTACCAAGATTTTAATAATTGTAGAGATTCACAGACCATGTATACTAATTTAAATCTGCCATGATTGTGTATAAGTGGGATTTATGCATATCTACATTGAGAAGCAGGAGCGAGGAAGTAGGTGTATTTCTGCATACTTGCATTGATGTATATTAATGTGTATGTGTCTAAATGTACTTAAAAAATAGAACACCAGTATTGATATCACTTCTATTGCTAAGAAGCCTAATACTATAAAACCATTATAAAACCCTGTTTTATTCCTTCAGACACTAAAAGCTTGGATTTTAATATTTGAAGTGGCCCACTTCAGATGTAGTGCCTCTGGTACTGGAAAGCTTCATGAAAGTGGTTTAGAAGTTTCTGACTATGACTGTGTCTGAACTGATAGATTCAAGACAGCCAAGCTGCAATGCTGAATCACAAAACACATCATGACTCTTATTTACAAACTTCATGATGCTACCTTTTTCTGAGGCGGACTGGGTGTATCCACATGACATAGCATATGTGCTGATTTGGTCCAAAAAGAACTCTTTTCTGTCTTTTTTTTTTTCTTATTTTGTGTTTTTTTCCTTTTTTTCTTGGTGGAGACTTTAAGATACAGTGTCTTAAGTGATATTGGGTTTGTAGTGTAGCACACCACGTACTGGGTTTTTAACATAAAAAGTAGGAAACAGTAGCAACTCTGGGACATGATGCGAAGACATTGGGGGATTTTAGGAGTTCAGATTTTGCTTGAATAGCACTATTAGACTAAACACAGGCTTATCCAGTTCTGTCTCCTCCGTAGTCCTTTTAGTAGTGCTAAATCATACTGCCTAAATATTATTTTTGATGGAGCTATTCAGTGATTTGAAACATAAGCAAATAGTTTGTGTAGATGATCCAGGGTTTCAGTGCATAATCTGTCCTGTCTTGCTTAGGGATATAGAAACTGTGTAGAGATCCAGAAAAACTGCATTTACATTAAAAAATTGTAACCAGTTTCTCTATGAAAAACTCTAGCCTTTACAGACTTTGGAGTAGGGAACG
Organism: Prinia subflava; assembly: GCF_021018805.1. NCBI lineage: Eukaryota > Metazoa > Chordata > Aves > Passeriformes > Cisticolidae > Prinia > Prinia subflava. The sequence continues at coordinate 56,861,449 of NC_086249.1, forward strand.
GAAAATGGGCAGATGGCACAAGTTTTCTTCTTAGATAGGAAAAGAAATCAGTAGTTCTTTGAAAATCCTCCCAGTTTAGGTCAATTTCTAAAATTCTGAAAGCTTACACAGATAGAGCAGATTTGTTTTTGTTACTGAAATCTCAAAATTAATAAAGTAGATTTTTAAATTGAATGCTTTTTAAATCTTGGAGGAAAGATGAATAGGGAGCTGTCAGAAAAGGGAACTAGAAAGGAACAAGTATATGGACAACAGACTGAGACAGTGCTCACTAATTCTATAGATTATACCCAACCTTGGAAGCAGAATAGTCCTTACCTTTTTCCACCTCCACTTAATTAGTTTTATTTCTATTAAAACTTAAACTATTTTATTTTATACAAACCACCACTGAATTTGCCACAAGCAGTCCTGACTGTGTAGCATTAACCCATAGGATTATGAAGACAAGGAAAAGTTACTCACAGATAAGTCTCTGCAATTAAAATGCCTTCTACAGAGTCAGAAAAACTACTGTATTCTTTTATTTTCCATTAATTTTTGTTAAGAACTTTTATGCAAAATTTTATATTTCTGCGTAAAGTGTTGGTCAGTTTTGGCACACCTAAGATCTCTTTTCTAAGATCCATTCGTTTCTCAGCTGGAAAACACAAATTACGTTATTTCAAATTAAGCCTATTTATGGCACAGTTGATTACTGTTTTCATTGTGAGAGGTATTTTTTAAAAAATTATTTCATTTTCACCATATAATCTGATTTTTATAACCTGGAAATAGGGAGGTTTTAATACTGGTATGTTGTAATAGTAACTTTAAATGTATAGTCTTGTTTTTGACATTTGCATTTAAGCAAAGAACTCAACTGTGAACTACATAGGAAGGAGGGGGACTTGTGTAGATTGTTTAAATTGTGTAGATTGCATGTTTTTCTTCTGTTCACTTTCTCACAACTAAATGTTCTTTCTTTTACAGACAAATAAAGAGGCACCTGTATGGTACAAGAAGCTGCAGAAGAAAAACTCACCGTAGCATTTTCCAAAATTATTCAAAATAATCATTTAGGAAGCTTTTCATTAAAGAAAGTTATTTTCACCATAATGATGCCCATTTTACTATAAAAGCAAACAACTGTTTTGGTTTTAGCTGTTTCTTTTTTAGCTGTCAAATAATCTTATGCTTCATAAAATAATTTCTAGATCTGTCACATGAATAAAATGTGTGAAAATAATGCATGCAATAATTTTACTAAGATTTATTTGAATTTTAAAAGATAAATAAACACTAGTGTGTTGTACACATTATAATCTGGGCAGTTGATGTGTTATTCAGTGTTCCAATTAATGCATGTTTCAGCCTTTTTATATTGTTTTTCGTGGACCCTGTGTTTCTTTCCACATTCCTTGCAACTATTCTGGCTAATGGAAATTTTCAAAATATACATGCATTAGTATCAAACTATATTGTACTTTCTATGAAGGAAATTTCATGTCAGCTGCAAAAAAAATTCTTACTGGCTTTAATTTGTAGTTTGTGACTTGATGTCATTTGTATAACCACACATGCATTAAAAATACTTTAAAGAAGCAATAAAACACATCTTAATTATCAGCACTGATACTTAATGGGCTAGACAATGGTGTAGTTGCATCAATGTAATAATAAAAGTAGAACCATGATGGGTGAGGACTGTAGTGTGTAATGGGGAAATGGGTAACTTACCATATTTAACTGTATGAAAATAAGCCCCAAAGTCCACGAACACATTGTTTATTTCACTCCACTATCTACTCTGACTATACAAAAGTTCTCTAATTTTTCAAAGCATTTTGACTGCATGTGGTACATTTCTGTGTATAATGTAAATATAGATCTTTTAAGTACTGCATAAGGAAAATATTGCTCAGATTTCATTTAAGAGAATGCTCATTCTTCTTAACTCCTGTTTCCTTGAGAATATCTCTTAAATGGATTATTTTTTTCTAACCTAGACATGACCAATAATTATTTACTATATAATACTGAGCTTATGTTTCCCAGATACTGTCCTTCATTTTCCAAACAGTAGAAGCACAGTAGTGCTTCCTCTCCTACAGGAAAGCTTCAGTTTCCTTTTTTTCCCCTTTTCTTGTTGAGAGAGCAAGGTAAAAATGTTGGCAATTCCGCATCACAGGTTTAAAATCATCATTCTGTGAGTGAGGGAGCCAAGTGTGTAGACAGAGGTGATAATCATTTATTAGATTAACTGCTGTTCACTGGGAAAAAAATTAGACAAACTTTTGGGCTCACAAAGCTTCAGTCATTTATGAATAGCTGGTTTCGTGAAGTCTAGGTTTTATCCAACATCTATTTTTATGTGACTAGACTTCTTAACTTTTCTTTCCTATGAAACAGCTCCCATATGCAGATACTAATTTTCTAGATTGTAATAGATACATTATATGATTCAGTCCCTAACTGAACTTCCCATACTATTCTGTTAGTCTGTTATTAGTGAATAATTAATAAATTGTATTATCTAGGACTATGAACTATTTTAGGCAAGATACTCTTTGGAATCTTAAGTATTTACCATTTGTTTTCCTATGGTATCTTTATAGACTAATTGGTGAGATACAGACTGTAAGGTGGGTGACACACCCACCTGAACAAAACATGATCAACAATGCCATGTCCTGCTGGAATAGTGCCATCCATTGGCAAGTTCACAGGCAATACCAGATTTGAGGGAGTAGTCTATACACTGGAAAGAAAGGTTTCAGAGGATCTCAACAGGCTGGAAGCTGGGTCAGCAAGAACTGTATGAAGTTCAACAAAGGCAGTTGCAGCCCCACATCCAGGGTGTAATAACCCCATATGCCAATACTGCTGCAAAGCAGCTTGACAGAAACAGACCTTAAGGTCCCAGTGGACAACAAATGGAATGGGAGTCAGTAATGTGCCAACAAGGCACATCCTGGGTGGTTATTACCAACAGGATAGGCAGCAGATGCAGGGAAGTGATCCTTCCCTTCTGTTTGGCAAATGGGAAGTCACATCTGGAGTCTTGCATCCAGTTTTGGGCTTGTTCAAGAAAGGCATTGACATATCACAGTGAGTCCAGCAAAAGTGCACCAAGATGACCAGGGGCTGAAGCACCTGATGTAGAAATGGAGGTGGAAAGAACTGGACTTGTACAGTGTTGCTATTAGAGGACTTACAGGAGGAACTTGTAGTCTCTAACTACCAAATGGGATGGTACAGAGACAACAGAGCCTGACTCTGAGCTCAGAGGTGCACAGCAATAGCATAAGAGACAATGGACAGCAGATGGAGCACTAGAAAACTCAATCAGCCATTATGAAAAATGCTTTTACTGTAAGGATGGTCAAATAGTGGAACAGGTTGCTTAGAGAGATGGTGAAATCTTGATCTTTGGAAATGTTTGGAACTCAACAAACTCCTGAGCAAGCTGGTTATAACTGGGCCTAACTTAGAGGTGGACTAGATGACTGATTTTCAGAATTCCAATTAAATTACTCTGTGGTGTTATTCCTAAATAATCTGATACCAAATAGTGACATTAATTTACTTTGTACCATCCAAAAGGCAAAATTCTGTTTAATTCTTCCATGGAAATGCAATACACAGGAACATTTTTACTTTTAGAGAATAACAGTGCATTGTAAATTTCTGTGTCCTCCAGGCAGCCTGATTTTCTAAGAAGGTTGACAAAAAATTAGGCTGATTTTGTGGTGAAATTTTAGTGATATTTAAACAGTTCTTCAGATGACAAAGTGACTTATCCTGTCAAAGGGTTGGGGGTTTTAGGGTTTTTTTGTAATTACTAACAAGATCTATCTTTAAATATGCAAAAATAAAAGTAATTTATTGGAATATACTGCTAACACACAATGCTCTTGGTAAATTCTTGTAATACATGTGGTCCTTGTGTAAGGACCCTCAATATGTTGGAGTTTTTTTAGTTGAAGACTGTATTTTTCCTGTGAGTCTAAACTAGACTGCAAGTCTATAATTAATTATCTAGGAGTAAACCTTCTAAGCTTCTCACGAGAAAGCTAGAATGTCACTTAAATATAACTATTCAAACATGAGATGCCCTACAGCAAAACTTAATGACGCTTTTTGCTCTTCGTGTTATGAAAAGCTCAGTTGCAGTACCTGCACAGCACTTTTACTGATGTTCTTTCCCACAAACATAGTTGTCAGATGAATTATTTCAAAATTCTTCATGGTCTTTGCAGTCTCCTATTGTCACAGGCCTTGTGTCAATGCTGTGTGAGTCAAAAATAATGAAGTAAAGAGAAATTTCAAAGGGTAGTCATGCATGTAAGCAACTTGTGACTGAAGTGCCCAACCCACATAATCATCTTCAGTTCCTCTTTTTCAAACCAAAGGGAGCAAAGCCAGAAGAAATCTCTATCCACTATTACATTTCTTGGTACATTAAGTCGGTGTTACTTAAGTGATAAGTTTCATAAATACATGGGTTGAACAGGAAAGAAAGAAAGACAATGCTTTAGAACAGGTTAAGATTTAGGGGTTTTTTTAACACTCTTAATTGCTTTCTCACCTTTCTGTCCCTTGTTTGAAGCTGGAGTGCATCAAGTTAATCTGGTTTGAGGAAAAAATTGGAAACATAACTGCCTTTTTAAATAAGGACCTAAACTTCTAAGTCTTACTGCTGAATCCTGTGGTCATAATTCACAGGCCTGTAGTTTCTAAATATTTCCTGTACAAAGGAGCAATATGCCTTTTGGACTTGTAGTCTTCATTCTTTTCAAGACTTTCTGTACAAAACAGCAATGAGACCTTTTAAAAGAGGAAAATCTATGAATTCAGATATTAATTGAGAATTTGTCAGTATGTCTGGGACACAAATTCCTACCTCTTGCACATTAGGCATTATTTTCTGTTTCAGTTACTTTTTTTTATGATACCTAGTTCCAGAAAAAAAAAAAAAAAAAAAAAAAAAAAAGCCACCAAAAAACCCACTTAAATCTATTAAACCTCTGACATCTGCAAGATGGTCAGGCAGAATTCTTTTACTCCTGGTAGGCATTCATTAACTTCCATGTTTCCATGAAAGACGTGACTCAGAGAGCATGACATTGTAGAAACAAATTACTACCTTTTGAAGAAGTATTTATGTTATTATGTGTCTGTGTCTCAATCAATTGTCAGTCTGTAGCACATTTACATGAAAACATTTGTACACAACAGTCTGTATAACATCCTTACACTGTCTCTATAGCATCCTGTCATCTTTCAGGGTTGTGCTTATTAGGGAGGTCTACTGAGGAAAGCATTTCTCTCCCTGTTAACTTTACATTTAATAGCTCATATGCCAGACTTCTTACTGAGTCAAAGAAATATATCCCTGCTATTTTCTTATACCAGGGAATATCGAGAATCTGTATCCATTCTCGACCTTTGAAAATGAAACAAGTATCTCTAGAAGATCAAGTTTTGCTTAGTGTCTTTGGGCAATAGTATCCCCTTCTTAAATTCCTAGGATTGATTGGGAACTCTTGACCTTTAAAACACATACTTCCACTGCTTAATTAAGGCAGTTACACTTAGGGTATTTCAGACTGAAGCTGGGCAGCAGTTGGCACAGCAGAGGGTGCCAACTCTTGGGGGACAGCATTGTGAGCGGAAATGGACAGCACTTGGGAATTGTGGAAGAGTGAGTGGCAAGTACTGCAGAAGCTTTTAGCAGCAGAAGAAGTAGGTACAGCTCTTCATAGATGTTAGGCCCTCTGCAGCTCTTTTAAGCCCTCTGCTGACAGCACAAGAACCACTAACTTCCTTCCACAGAGTTTATTTTGTGCAGTTCCACACTGATAAGTTTTCCATAACAGTAAATACCCGTGAGTTTTGTTTATTGTTTTTTGTTTTAGAGAGAGAAAGACTTCTTTTTCTCAGGATGTTTGAAAAAGGTTTTAAAAAGTGGTGTATTTCAATCAGCTTACGCTTTAAAGGATGAAGGGGGCAAAAAGTCCAGCAAATTTCATTCTCATGAAAGGAGCAAATGGCAGAAGTATTAAATGTAAGAAGTTGGGATTGATCATGGAAATAGCTTTTACTCAAAAGCTGACATGTTTTCACAGACTCTGTGCCCTTTTTGAAGATACCACAGAAATAACCACAGTAAAAGAGAATGCCGCTTTGACTGTAGCAATAGAATCAACTTTGTTTGACCATGAATAATTGAAGTCTTTGTTAATTCTCCTTTTAAGGGGGTAGTGGATCAGTAAATGTAACTTAATTGCAGGAAAAGTCTTATGGATGGAATTTATGACTGTATTTCAATGAAAGTCTTTTCATTTTTCCTTTTGGTTCAATAGAAAAAGGATTACTTAGATTATTCAGTGTTGCAGCTGAAACTTAGCAATTCCCAATGGTCCTGTTCTTCATGATTTTAGAGATACATATTGTGGCATGGAAGACTTGCTTTCCTATTCAGTTCTTTAGAAGAATTTGTTTCTTTGTACATTCTTGCTAGGTAATGCTTGACTTCTGCAAGGGAATTTACATATTCAGTGTATATGTGGGTTTTAAACAGGATTGTTACCTAAGTGCAGTGGTCCTTTTCAGAAAAAAAAGAGTTGAAAATATGCCCACTGAGTTCTGAGACCTTGAGAGAGGGTTGATTCTGTGCCGAAGCTTTCTGGCGCTCCGCACTGCCCGTACAGGGCGGCAGATACAGGAGATCTGTCACTGTTTCACAGGACTGTGGTTTCCAAGCAGTGTAAACACAGATTCACACATTGTCATCCGCAGCTACATGTAAGACCTTCACAAAAACATTAATATCACTCATCTCCTTCATGGTACTGTGGGAAGTCTAAGCAGGGGAAAAATACAGTATTTTGGTGAAGCCTATTCACTTACCTCCTTTTTCTTCATGATTAGCATATAAATAACATTTAGCAAGTCTTCATCTTTGGACATTGAAAGGGAAGCAGCTTGCAAGTCCTGCAAGTATGGCTAAGTCCTTTTTTCATATACTTCATCAGTCATGTTCTGTGTTCAGGTACTGACCAGACAGGTTCTAAAAGATCATTTGGCACCACTTCTTCCACTTTTTTTTTTTTTTAACTGATTTATTATTTACATGCTAAGTCCACAGAATCCACTCCATATTTATGAGTAAAAGAGTACGTGCCTGAAAGTAGCAACAAGCAATAAAGGGACTAATATGTCAATTACTTGAGTCTTACTGAATTAGCACATTCCTTGTCACTTTGTGTCATTTCTTTCGTTATTGCAGTAATTAAGGTTGCAGAATTGCATTTGTGCCATTCAGCAGAGAATGGAGAACAATAACAGTGTTTACCAGCAGCAGGAGGGAGCTTACCTTTCTTTCTCAACTCCATGAAATCTCTGCAGGCTAATCTCAGTGCGCAGCCAGGGTGCCCTCCTACACAATGAAGACTGTCTGAAACCTCCCTTAGGGAAACCTGAGTGAGCTGATTAGATCTCTTGTCCAAGATGCCAGATACCCAATCCTATGAAATATAGCGGTTTTTCATTCTGACACACCGTTTCACATCTGGGCAGGCTGAAACCTTTGCCAAATAGATTTACACCATGATAGTAACTCTGAGATAGCTGAGTGATTTAAAAACAAGTACAGAGTATTTTCAATCCATTAAACTATGTGAAATTACAAAGAAACAAACTGTAAAGTTCTTATGTTTCCAGCTGCAGCAATATCAAGAAATTTTCATAATATGCTATTATTATTTTCATAATATGCTATTATGTAAACTGAAATACTATATATAAATACATACACATTTTTAACACTAAAAGTTAAATTATTTGGGTTTGATTATTTTTAATACAAAGCAAAATATTTTTCTGTGAACATCCATGTTTTAAGGTGCTTCTGGTAATGAGTTAGATGCCAATAAAGTGTATTGAAATTAATTTTATTTTAAAATACATTACTCTATTACATCATTTTCATGGACTTGTCTGATCTACTGTACTGGCTCAAAGAATTGTCAGATTTGTGACAGAAAGGTGCAAACTCCCCATGGGCCAACAGTGGACAGCACCACATTAACTGATTTAAATGACAGTCCTATTTTCATAAAAATATGCAGTATCTTTGATGAGCAAACTTTCAGATTCACTGAATGTTTCTGGAGACAGGGTCATCTGATCCACCTTCTCAGCTTTGTTTGCTGTTACTCTTTCATGGAAGAGGTTTTTCTGTGTTCTTACCAGGTCTATGTAATTTCTGAAAACGTAAAGATGTAACTGCAAGGTTGTCCTGCTTGGGTGCCCCTCAGCCATGGAGGTACCAAAAGAAGAGTTGTGCTGCCATTCTCAGGAATCACCTTGTCTTGTCGCAGTCATGGCACCGCAAAGTCCTACTCTACACAGAGAGATGACAGCTCTAACATTGCATCACTCTTATGAAATACCAGTCGTTGGGTTTGGAATAGGAACAAGTGTGATCCTGAACACGGATTTGTTGGAACAAAAGCTGGAACTCCATCTGAACAAACCTGGCAAGACTATCGGCTTAACAGCTTTATAGCTGTCACATTGCTTCCATAGGAAACTGAGTATGCACCATTTTCCTCAGGTGATGGATAGGATTTAATATGTTCATCCCTGCTGAGTATTCACAGAAATTCCCTTTGGGTAAGATGATAATAGGGGCATTTCTGAAGAAAGGAGTGACCTTCAGCTTTGGAAAGAGACTGCCAAGACAACATTCAGGGTTTCCAGTCTATTGGCTAGAGGCACCCTCTACAGACTTTGTAAAGCTTCTCAGTACAGTTACAAGACTGAACTTAATATACACCTGCTCCTTCTTCATTTTCTGATGTCTGCTTTAAAAATACCACTTTTCTAGGAGTTTTTTGTCCCATTCTTAAGCACCTGACTCTATGAAATAGTAAGAAACTTTAGGTAAATATTAGAGAGTATGAATACTGTAACTACTTGAACACTTGACTTTGCCAACTTTTCAGCTGTATGTTGCCAGTTAGGTGCATTTAATCCAATAAAACAAATTAGGGCCATAGCATCTGATGGAGGGTGGGTATTTTAAAAATACAATGTTTTAATGTTCAACTAATTGTAGAGGGGAATTGCTTAAGTTGCATAATTAAGTGAGAACATAGTTCTTTGGCTATTTGGTTATTACTTAGCTTTCTGTGAGCCCTGTTTTTGCTCCTACCTTCAGAGCAAAGGGAAGTGGACATTGCATCACCTTGTATCTCAGTGTGATATTTTTGAGAAAACACGAGACTAGTTTAATAGTACCACAATGTCCTTGGGAAAAAAAGATGGAGCTGGTTTTGATATTCTTAAATTAGATACCAGGAAAATTTATTGCCACTGCTTCATACTATAAATAACGTCACCTGGATTGGAAGTGCTGCAATGGATCATTGCAAAATGCTTCTGTTGATAGAACACAGTGGACCAAGCTGATCTATGATTAATTATCTCATAGGTGAATTTCACTATCTTCAAATAGTTGTTTTAATGTAAGATTTAAAACAGCTGTGATGGATGCAGATGGTATCGATGAAAGACAGTTTGTGCATTTGCAACCTGCTCTGTACACATAATCTGGCACATGAAACAAAAGGAAATCGTGAACATGAAGCAAAAGGAAAAGAGGTAATTTCTTTGTCCCTTCCACTTTTACTTCTTTCATTTGTCAGTGAAGTTGTATCTGAATGCATAACTTAAAAATTGAAAAACTGTAATACTGCATGGTAAAACACTTTAAAATATGTAGAACAAGATGTTTATCTTGGTTGCAATTAAATGCTTGTTTTAATACTAGTTTGTTCCTCCTGTACACTAAAATATTTTTTTTCCACATTACATGTAGTTATGTCATATTGTATTGTGATTTGTACCCAGTACCATGTACCAGATTTATGAATAATTAGGCCCTACTCTTGAAGTGCATAGAATCAAGGTTTCCTAATCATTAGAAGAAGGTTTGTATTTTGTTACTCTGCAAAGTTACCAGTATGCAATCTAGAGAGAAAGAAGCCTTGCTTTGTTAAAAGATTGAATCAACTTTTCCTCTCCTTTATCTTATTTATATCTTTCAGGCAGCACAGGGATTAAGACGTTGTTAAAGTCTTGCCTCATCCCACTTGCCACATTACCTCTGAGTTCGTGCGTAAGCGGCCTCTGTAGCTTCACTAAGCATGTTGTGAACCGGTCAGGTAAACGCGTTTGAAATGAGCTGTACCTCCGTGAACAGCAGTCTTCCATACCACAACGCAACAGGCATACACCAAACTTCCATTTAGTCACCCAGCAAGAATACTACTTACAGGTCAAATGTGAACATCCTAAAACTTTTTTTTTTTAATCTAGAGCTGTTCTAGATGAAAGAAAAAAAAAATCTAACAAAGATCATTAAAATGGAGAAAGGTTTTTATATTGGTCTCTTTTTCTGAAAGCATTTCTTTTTTAATAGTTCAAAAAGCATTTTCAAAAACAAATTATGAAAAAAACTTTAAAAAATATTAGGGGAAACTAGCTAAGCTGGTTGTAATCATTTATTATATGATTATAAATTAAATGTCTCATTTTGAAAAATGGTATCCTTATTACCTAAATAACTTCATATCCTTAAACTAGGTGCAGAATAAAGCTGTATTGAATGTTATATTGAATATTTTGTTGCATGCTTTTCCAGCATGTTTTGTGGAAAATAATCTGATGCTTGAAGCTCAAGCTATGAGTACCAATATGTTAACGAAGTGTTTCATGTTTTTCACCCCAAAAAATTATTTATTTCTGTTAATCAGTTTCTAAATATTTTCAAATAGGCAAAAAACAATGAGGAGGGGAAAGTAACATTGTATTAACTAACTGTTTAACTATAATCTGTTACTTAACATATGTCTGAGAAATTAAAAACATTCTAAAGTACTTTGAATGCATCTGCAGCTCCTGGGAATAGTATAATTAGCAAAACTAGATATGTCATACTGGCCTATGTCACTAAATATTTCCTCTTCTGTAACATTTCATTTGACTTTTTAAATGGACATCTGATGTGACTTATTTGAGAAGAGAAATATCTCTCTGTGCCAGCAATCTGATAGACATATGTCCCTTCTAAGTCCCTACTGTGAACAGACATTTAAGCCATCACCAATAGTCACTGTCATTCTTCACCTATCATCTTATTTCTAGATTGCTGCAGTGTTAGCAAATCTGTCACTTTCTGGCTATGCCTTAGAGTAAATGTGTAAAAACAAACTAGAGTAAAAACAAACTGTGTAGAGGCAGTTGCTTCCATGATCAAATGAGTTCTTTATGAGGCAAACAGAAACCTCGAAGGGGGACACAGCTGTGTCTTACACTACACAGTTAGAAATACAGGCATTTCCTCATCCAGCAAGATGAATGTTGTCACCAATTCTGTAAGCCCCCAAGTGAACAGAAGATAGGGCTCATGTGCAGCCACATTTTATCAGCTTCCTCGTAGGGGAGAACTGGAGTTTCTGAGGTTGGCAGCCTTTGGTTCATTCATCTTTCTTATTGGTCAGCTTGTGATGGCCACTAAACACAACGATATTCTGATGAGTTTTTTGCTTCAGTACTGAGTTCAGATACATTCTCTGATTTCTGGAGTTTTGATGATCGTAATTTTAAACATTTTCATCACAAAATGTTAAGTGTGTACTGTAAATCCTCTTCTATGGAATGATTGAGATGCAAAATTAAGCCTACCTTCATAAGTTTTTTAGGGAAGCACCTTTACAACTCCTGACTCACCCTTCTACTGCAACCTGAGGTACGTTTCTGTAATCTCAACTTTGCTGTTATCTTTCCTGACAAGTGATATCCAGTTAGCCAGCTCACTTATGGAAAGATGTTTAATGTGTCTTCACACATTAAGTGAGGTCAAACCTCACTTAGTCTTGAGGCAGATGCACAGAAAATCAGTACTTGCTATTGACAATCTTTTGAAAATACTTGTTTGTTCCTAAACTTCTATTCAAAACATGTCAATTGAGTTACCAGGGTATTCTGAAAAATGGTAATGGTCACCTGAGTTATTACCCCTATTATTAAGCAAGTGAGAATCCTGTGGTAATATTAATATCCTCTGACTGGCTGAAAATCCTGCTTTTGCTGCTGCAGCAGCTGTTTCTGATTGCAGAAAGGCTGGTTCCTTCCAGTTGTTGGGGGTTTTCCTCCTCAAGGGCATACTGTTTAGATAGACAGGAGATGCTACCTAATTCTTTCTGTTCCTTTGAGCTAGGGTGGCTTATCTGCACAGATCATGGAAATGGAGCAACAAAACTGCATTACCCAGTTACTTTAATTGGGAATTCCTGAGTCAAGCTGCACATGCCATCAGTGCTCTGTAAGCTGCATCTGAATGATTCACAAATACTAACAAGAAAATCCATCAGACTACAAACAATGATAGTGAAGCAACCTCACCATGGGAGTCTGATCAAGACTGAAATTGTCTAGATTTAACTCCAATCACTCAAACCTCCAGCCTCGGTAGATCTTTATTTATACAATAGCTCAAGGAATCCATTTTCAGTTTTTGCTCTATGTAGGCATCCATACTGCATGAAAGTTTTAAGTGTGTGCTGTAAAAGCCCTTCTGAACAGCTGTCAGTCTGTGAGCTTGTGCTCTTGAAGTACTAGGACTCCTCAAAATGCAAGCGAGAAAAACAAGTTTACTGGTGCCCATTTTAAATTAATTATACAAGCTTTTGTCATGGTGTTTATTATTTTTGTTGTTGGTATTGGTATTGGTATTGGTATTGGTATTGGTATTGGTATTGGTATTGGTACTGGTACTGGTACTGGTATTGGTATTGGTGTTATTATTATTATTTAAGGAGGGGGTCATAAGTAGGAAAGACTGAAAACTGCTTCCCTAAAATGAGCACCTCAAGTTTGCTGCATGGTCCATCCAAAATTCAGGAGTTCCAAAAGAAGCAGTGTCTGCCTCCATCTTGAGGTTCATCTCTCTCTGGCTACAGAACCAATATTCCAATAGACACTGCAAGTGCATGCAGGCTCAACAGCTAAAGTGTGAGGGACTGATTGCAGCCCAGCTTGAGCTGTGGATGCTGAAAAAGATGGAGCACTTCAGTGAAATAACCCTCCGAGTTACAGTATAATAGCTCTACAAGGTTCACTTTAGATGTTTAGACACCTAAGATTTGCATCTTTCTTGGCCATCTGAGGAATCTAGCTAACTAGCCATAATTAAGCCATGAACCTTTTCATGTCTTCATTTATATCTTTACTGAAAGATGTATAGTTTAGAAGCAACCCACATACCAAGGAATTTGTTGTTTCAGTTGACAGATTTCCCATCTTCATTATTTATTTTTCCCCCATACTTATCTCAACTTATCTCAACTTTTCCCCCACACTTATCTCAGTAAAATTGATCAACTATTATGTTTTCTTTTAGAAAGGCAAACAGCTTGTTGTTAAAAACCAATCTGCGCCTGCATGAGACCTTATACACCAGCCTGGCAATATGCCATTTGAAAAAAAGTTGAACCTGTCAGTTAGGAATTTCAGTCAAAAATGCTGAGCTGAATCCAGTGATATACTTTACTAAAATGTGTTTTTCATAAACTCTGTTATATTTTGTGACCAACTTTATTCAAAGGTAATTCAACAAAATCTTGGTTTTCATTAGCGTATACTGAGTGACATAAATAATGCTGTCTATTTTAATACATTCACATACTGACTGTTCACATTAAGCTGCTCAAATTAATGTCACAGTGCAAGTTCATAATTAGCTACATCATTTAATTTACATTTTCTAAGTACTGGTTCTAACTCCAGATTTCTTAACAGAATCCTGGAACAAGCCTCATCAAACAATTGCTGAATATCAATCCTGAAAGCTCACTGACCATATCTTTTAAAATTCCTGTTGTGAAGTTTTCCATACATGCTCATCTAAGACCATAAATAGTAGCTGGTTTAATATGCTCTTGAATTACTGTTGAAATGTAAAGTATTTTGTCATTATATGATACAAATATATTTCCTTCTCTTTCCCCAGTGCAGCACAGAAATATCTAGTATAGGGTTTTTTCTCTTTGCTTATCAACAATTCTACATAATTTATCTAAAAACAGGCAATTGTTAGAGTTCTTAATACATTTGATGGACCTTTTCTAAATGTTTTTTTTCAATGTGGGTTGTTGACTTCTTAGGCATCTTTCTTTCTCCATGTTATTTTTCCATAATAACTGCCACCAAAGTTATATTTGCTGTTACTAGTTCTTTTCCCAGCTGTTGAGTGTCTATAATTATAACTGCTTTTCAAAATGGCTTCTAAAGAGGCAGAAGGCAAGGGATTGTTAGTTTGAGGAAGAGGTGTTTTGACTTCCATGGGATTGTAGACTTTCAGGACTGCACTCACCTCACTCAGCTTACAGTTTATTTGAGCTTTGTCTAATTTGCCTACCCTAGATACAAGACTGTTTGAGTACAGATATGGCTTAGTTTTAGGACTTATGCAGACATTTGCACTAATAGCATGAACTCTCCTGCCTCACCCCTAAGGGCAGAGCTCCATGGCACACTGAAATTTAGGTTTCTATGCTTCTCTGAATGGGGCAGTTCAGGTCCCACAGGGAACATAACAAAACAGGCTTGTGAGCTCCTCTAGATAGCCAAAGCTGACTCTCAGGGCCTCTGCACTTCTCCAGGATCACAGTGAGCAGCACACTGTACCCTGCAGATATTGGCCTCTAAGGGCCCCAGAATCTTCTCAGAGCACCTCATAGGCAGTTGATTAAGGAGTTAATCCTTTCTTCCCCTACTTGAAAGAACATAGCATAAAAAGTGAAGGAATCTTTTCTGACCACATCCCTTAATTATTTTTTCTCTCAACATCATGATTTAGTTCCAAATCAACATTCATTGCCCGACCTCATTATGCTCCTAGGGGTTGTTAACCTAGCAGCTCATGGCTTTAATGCCCTCCTAGTTCATCCAGCCAGACCATCCCCTCTGCCATGTCCAAGCCTGTATAGGCTCCATCTCCCACCTGGCAGACCAGTATTTCACAAGACCCAAACCACTCTCTGCTACGTTATTTCTCCAATCAGGAGTTTTCAGCCAAAATACACAATTACGGCAGCTTTACAGTTAGCATTTGTTAACAGATCCTCAGCATAAACATTCTGGAGCCAAAAAGTGCTTTCTTTAGTAGTAAAAAATGTGGATTTGTCTGGTATATTCAAGCAATTAAAACACCACATAAGACCACCTATTGCATTGCCTATACCATTTGCTCTTTTAAAGTAGGCAGCCTCTGCGTTGGACAGGGGAGATGGAAGTAAAGACTGGTGATGGCTCCCACTAAACTTCCAAGTAGTGGGAAAACCACCTTTCCAAAAACTGTGAATGTTATTTTTAAAGTACATTAGCATTTTAATTACTCTTGTCTAATTACTGTGCATGTACAAATTTCCATCTGCTCTAATAGTACATAAATGATGAAATGACATGCTGAAGGAGCATGTCAGTGTCATTTCTGGCACGGAAGGTCAGAGCCGAGCAGCTGTATGACAACGGATGAAAATACAGGAAAGACTCATCTCCTAAAGCTGAGTCAGTGACCTGTTGTTCTCAAAAAGACCTGTTGTAATAAACAGCCTCCAGTTCAGACATACACTGAACATACAGAGGTCAAAAAAAAATAAAGTGGTACCAATAAATTATTTTTCTGTATTCTTTCTCGTCAGATGGGCCGAAAATATTTGAACTGTACTTGAAACCTAAGTAATATGAGGCTGTTTACCTGAAGTTAAGACTTCTTAAAATCTGGCTAAAGATTGGGTTTAGTTACTGAGTAAGACGTCTTGTTCCCTCCAGACAGGTTGATGATTCTTAATCCAAGAATTCAAGTAATGAGCAGTTGAAGTTTCCATCTTGAAACATCTGTTCCGCCAAGTCAGCACTGGCCTTGATAAATAGCAAATCAGACTGATGCATGCAAGTGTATACACACATGCTCAAGTTAAACTTGAGGGAAAATACTTGAAGAGACCTCTGCATAGACAGATTTATATAATTAATCTGTAATTAGGCTTTGTACAGTGCAGACTGACTCAGGTCAAAACACAGAAAATGCAGACATGGTAGGATCTTTACCTGCTGCTGCAAAAGGTTTTTTCAAAGGTTGTTTGTGGGTAAGTTTACATACCTTTATTTAGTTGTCACAAACCTTCACTGCTATTTTAACTTACTCATCTTACAATAGAAGAAAAGTATGTTTAGCTAAAGGATAAAAACAAACCACAAGTACAACTGCATCTGCATGCTCTTAGTAATGTCAGCAAACTTCAAACATAACTTTAAAAGTTTGCTTAATTTTTAACTGTGCAAAATAAAACTTTGCATTTTATAAAGTCTATTACCATTTTTGCAATGGTGCCTTTTCCTGAGCCTGTAGAATAAAGGAATAATTTCTTTTTGCAGGTTTGTTATAGTCTTTATATCCTACAACACCTGTCAAATCCAGTTCTAGGGTCACTCTGTTGAGAAGGTTTCTACCTGATATGATATGCCAATTCAATTTCATTAACAAAAATGCCAAGCTAGTTCAGGAAGGTACACACTTCACTCCCAGCAGAGCAGCAAAGAAAGCCTGGGGAACTCCACTGGAAATAGAAGGTTGACACAACTGTCCTCTGGAGTACACAGGGAGGTTGGCAAAATGAAATCTCACTTTCTGTACATCCTTCAGAACAAAGCCTTGTCTAAGCAGAGCTAGAGATATTTTCCTGATTGTTCAGGCTTTGCACACTAGAGCAGAGGAGGAACTGGATGACTACTGAAATGTCAAGAGGGGAAAGAAGTCAAGATGAAATGTGTTTTTACTCAAATGCCAGGCTGAAATAATTAAGGAGTGCCCTTTGTTATTTCAGCAGGAATATCCTTCTCTTCATATGGTCTATCACAGTATTTCTGGTAAAGTGAAATGAAAAACGGGAACCAAGCTTGCCTTTCATAAGCAAAGGGAACACCTCTGTAAACTAATCCTGAAACAGTGAGAGATAAAGGTACACAGGAATAGACTCATTTCATGATTTCCCACATTTGCTTTAACAGAAAGTCACCCTGCTACATTCCTCGGTGTGGTGGTGCTGGATTATATAGCACGAGTGGCATTCGCAAAGCCTGTCATGAGTTAAGATGGTACCTCGTGGCTGGTGCAATCCTGTCTTCAGAGGAAAGTTAGCACGACAAAAATAATGACTTTCTTAAAGTAAAAGGATTGTGCTAGCTCTCTTTTGAAAGTTAGAGGTAAAAAGAGAAACCATTTCCTTCCTTGGGGAGACAAATAGTCTAAGAGTGGCCAGAAGTACAGACAGCTACTATTTTGCAAGAAGAAGGTTCATGCCCAATTCTCTCGTAACTTTATGTGGAAAAATGAGGTGGGTATTTGCTGAATCAGAACAGGCCTCTCTATGTGCTAAAAGCTCCTGAAATTATAATCAGACATCTTCCTGTGGCATTCAAGCCTGGCTTTGTTCAGCTGAGGTCCTTGGTTTTCCCTCACCTCATCATTATGAAACAACTTGTCCACATCTTTCCAGTCCTTCCTATGCCTCCAAACAACACATGCAGGTCCCGGTAACTCTGGCCCTACTCCTCCCAGCAGGACAGTGGGACACAAGAACTCTTCCTAAGAGGTATGTACTGTGGAGCAATGAGTTAGGAAACCAGAGAGCCTGTCTCCATCCTGGCCCCCCTGCTGAACTCCTTTGCTCCCAACCCCACTCCCACAAGGCAGTGCTCTGCTCCTCCACTGCCAAGCTCCCAACCGCCTGGGACTTGACATTTGTTCTTGTTTTCTCCTGTCTCCCCTAATGGGCATAGCACTACTAAGCGAATAGGAATGTACAGAACAAGAGAGTTCAAAGTAATTGAGTCTACATTCATTCAGAAAGCCTGGATCCTTGCCCGCTCAGAACCTGCAGCATTAACATAGTTTCAGAAACTTTAACCCTTTTCCCCTGAACCTGGTAATGCTCTTTTGAGCGCAGAGAGTCGCACTTGTCTTGCACTGGCCATGGACACTGAGAAGTGTCTTTGACATACCTAGCTCTAGGTGTTTACCAATCAATGCTTTATTCCTCTTTTTTTTTTTTTTTTTTTTTGGTCTGAAGGACAATAACTAAGGACCTTGAACTGTCATTTTTAGAAGATGCCCGAGGTCCTGGGTTGCAGAGGAATGATCACTCACCAAAACTACTAAACATGTCTGCCTGAAGTCTTACTTACACAAACAGGGCTGTGCTGGGTTGAAAACAGCTTACTTGGTTTTCTGCTGCAAATTCATCTCTTAAGGTGTAAACTCACTTCTACCTCAGTCTGCAAAATCAGTGAAGAAATAGAAACATTCCAAAATTATTATAGCCATAAACTCATTTTCTTTCATGATGATTAATTCTGAACAAACTCTCATTTCAGTTTAATTTAGGAGATAACATTAGCTGGCCACTTATTATTGACTTTAAATTTGTAAATAAAAATTATTTGTTTCAAGAAGTGTAAAATCTAATAACAATGGTAATTCTTAAAATGGCCTATCAAATAATTTTTCTGTCTGGATCTAAAAGTGCATTTTGACTATCTGTAAACTAAATAGTGCAGCAATATGTAGGTCAGATAAGCAGTGAACCTCAGCAGGAACAAGTCTATCTGACTTTCCTGTTTAATTGTTAATGATAGTAGAAAAGTCAAAATAAAAAATTGCTCTTTAAAAATTATGTAGTCTTTAGTCATCTTCCACTGGTTGTTGCATGACAAAAGACTGTAGGACCTAGACCATCAGTATCACAAAAACGTGGTGATGAGATTGGATTTATTTATCTGCAGTTCAGACCTAATTACATCCTTTCTAAAAAAATTAAAATACATTCAGAGATGCTTCTGAAAATGTTTAAAGTATACACAGAGCTTTACTCTGTGATACTATTCTAATTAACCAGCCAAAGCTTTTGCCAGGGCAGGCCCTTTATAAATGCATATATATAAAACAAAACAAGTGAAACAAAAATAACCCAAACAAACAAATAAAACTTTTGAAATTATCTGTTTTTCATTCATTTAATCAGATGGAGGGAAAACATGCAAAGAAGGTATGCAAGTCTCAGAAACACTTCAGTGACTACAGCGCCGGGATTCATATAAATGTCTGAAAGTTACAAGTACATGCACAGCATTGGATGCTGCCTAGTCCTATGTTGTGCCTGACCTGTAAACATTAGTTTCCAGACAGCAAAAGTGTAGTATTGTAGTATTGCACTTTTAAAGCTGTTAGAGAGTTGATATTAAATTTGTCCTTTCAGATGGCAAAAACATAATTTGAAGCCTAACAGGGTTGATATAGGGGACATGTCAGGTATTCAAAAAGCGTAATTTGAAGTTTAACCCTAAACTGGGGTTATGTTAAGGGCATTCACACAAAAACAAGACATGAATTTAAAATCTGATGGTTAAAACACCTGTTCCTAGGTTTGATAGGGAAAGAAATGCCAGCCATGAGTCTTCATTAAAGGACACTGAAGTTGCATATTGCCTGAACGGGAATACGTGTTGGTGTCGGATGGAAATGAGCCTGCACGGCTTTAAATGCTGCGCTGACGGCAATAGCCGATCTGCGTTAGTAGTAACAAGCACCAAGAGGCTACATACTGCTAAACAGACAGTTCGTGTAAAGAAATGTTATGCTGAGCTCTTCCCTGGTTCTGTAATTAGCATTCTGCATGCAGGCTCTGAGACATCCTACTCGCTGTGGACCGGGCGGCAAAGGGGAGGAGTGCCAGGCTGACCAGAAAAAAAAAAGCTTTTTTTTTACGTTTTTAAAAAGAACCTTGTCTGTAAATGATAGGGATAAATACGGGAAGGGGGAGGTTGCCAAGATTTCTGTGGATTCCCAGATTTTCTCCTTGCAAACCGAAGGCTGACAGGGCTGGGAGAAAGATGGAAAGTTTGTGCTTTTTTTCCAAAGCTCCACTACATGCTGTACTTTTCCTATACGATGTGAGCCGGTCGGTGTTGCACGAAAGGACGGCGTCCCTTCTTTTTCTGCTTCAGCGAAACATGCGGTAACTTAGCTCACCGTCCTGTGTCTACGGGGAAATATGCTTTGCGTCGAAACCACACCTCAAAACAAGTAAATAGAAACTTGCCTCATTTCGGTGGGAAGGGAGGGGGCAGGGAAGGGGGGTAAGAGAAGATTCAGTTGTCGCTACCTCTTTTCCTCTACCCGTCTTCCTTGTCCTCTGCGTTATTTCTGTAAAATGCTGAAAAACTTCATTTTCACAGTGTACGGGGTGGGGGGCGGATGGATCTGTACTGCCGGGCTGATAATTATTAGCAGCAGGTTTCGAGTACGAGTTGCCTTCAGGACAAAAAATAATAAATCTGAACGACTGCCTTTAAAACCCTTTTGAAGATGAAAGGTAGGACAAGACAGTTGTTTTAAAGTGCCCACATTAGCAGCGTTTCTTTACAAGCCTATAAATAATAGTAAAAGCACGAGAGAAGCCCCGGCGGAGCGCCGCACTTGCTGAAAGCCCGCTTCCACTCCGGGGCGAGCGCCGCGCCGGCCGCTCCCTGCCGAGCACTCTGCGCCGGGCAGCGCTCCCCGGCTGCTTGGCCGGGCGGTACCGCCCTGCCGGAGCCGGTACTGGGACCGGCACCGGGACCGGCACCGGGACCTGCCCCGGGACCGCTCCGCCATCACCGCACCGCCGGTGCCGCCCCTACGGGGCAGGGCCGGGCCGCGCCGGACCGGGCGGCGGGGAGGAGCTGCCCGCGCTCCCCGTAGGCAGGACGGGCGGCAGGGCCGGCCCCCTCCCCGGGCTGGGTGGGGTATAGGGGGCCGGGGGCGGAGTAGGGTGAAATAGGGGCGGGCGTGTGTCACCGGGTAGATACCCGCGGCCAGGTACGGGCGGAGGCACTGACGATAGCGGAGTGGATGCGCTCTGGGCTGGTGCTCCTGGGAGTGAGCGCACGAGCAGCCGCCGCCCGCCCGCGGGTCACTCACTCGCCCTGCGCCGGGGCGCGCAGCCCTTCCGCGCCGCGCCCGCCGCCAGCCCCATGGCCACCCGGGTGTTGACCATGACCGCCCGCCTGGGGCCCGTGCAGCAGCCCGAGGAGCCGGTGTTCGCTCAGCTGAAGCCCGTGCTGGGGGCCCGGGAGGCAGCGATCTTCCCCGGAGAGGACCTGAAGCAGCAGCAGCCGCCGCCGCCGCAGCAGCACCCGGGGGGCGGCGGCGGGGGCGGCGGCGCGAACCTGCCGGCGGAGGAGATGGTGCAGGTGAGCAGCGGGCACCGCTCGCGGCCCGCCGGTGGGCACTCGGTGCCCGCACAGCTCCCCGGCCACCGCGCCTCGCCCCGGCGGCAGCGGCCGCTGCGGAGCGGGCGGGACTGGGTGGGGCTGGGCGGCGGACACCGAAGTCCGGGGCTGTGGCGGCAGCGGCAGAGTGTTTGCGTGTGTGTTTGTGTGTGCGGGTGTTCGGGGCAGCGGCCACGCCGCCCATCCCGCCCGTGCGGGGCGCCGCGGAGCGGGGAGCGCTCCCGTGTTCCCGCCGGCGGAGCGCGGCGAGGCGGCCGAGGCGGGGCGCGGGCTCCGGAGGCAGCGGCCGGGGCGGCGGGGGGAGCGGGGCTGCCCCCGCGGGTGTGTTGAAAGCTACAGCTGCTGCCTTCGCACTTGCCCGGCGGCAGAATTAGAGCGGCCGCCTGTCCTCCTCGCCCACGCAAGGAGTCATGTTCGGGGGGCGGGGGGGCAGAGCACACGACTCATTGGTAAGGGGGGACTTCCCAGGACTTTGTGCCTGTCCCAGGAGGCTGTTTGGGAGCGGATCCGCGGGCAAACAGCTGGAGGAGCTAAAAGCGGGAAGGTGCCACCCGCAGCCGGGCTCCAGCCCGCTGGCGGTGCCCGCTCCAGGGGCGGCTCCCCGCGCCCTGCCGGGCACCGGCGCGGCCCGGCTCGGCGGGGAGGGAGCCCCGGTGCCGGGCAGCGCTCTGTCGGGCGCTGCCGTTCCGTGGTGTCTTCCCTCACGAGTAAATAACTCCACGTCTTCAAAGCGAGCTGCCCTCGACTCGTAAACAAGAGCTGGAAAAAGTAGCCTGGCATGTCGGGGCAGATCCAGATCAAAGGGACGGGAAGGCGGCTGTGTTTGTTTGTGGTGTTTACCGGGGGTCTTTGAAGAAAGGTCCTAAAATCCACTTTCGGGCAGAGTTGCTGTTTGTCAGCTGCTTTCGCTTGCGGGGTGCTAAACGGGTCTGGTATGAGCACTCTCTTGACAGGGCAGGGGGGAATGTAGCATTTGCCCACTGGACAGTGCATGATAAATGTTTTGCCGATGACTGTACACCAGTAATGTATAGGTCTCCAGCCACCCACGGATTCCCTCACACTACTGTGCTAAGAGGATGATTTTCCAGTAATTAAAGAGCTCTCCGAGAACCCAGGCATGGATAGGGACATGTTTATCACGCCATTAGACAATTATACACTGCATAGATTATTATTGGTTTAAGTGTAGTCCTGGAAACACTTTACACAAAGGGTACTCTGATGTAGTCAACTCATCTCCTTTTAATTCAATATTATTAATAACTTTACACTTCAGTGTTGTATTTCTAACTTAATCCTGTTTTTCTGCGGATGAAAAATCACGGAAGTATGGAATATATATATGTAAATATAAACATTATTCGAAGTATTAGTAGTCAAATAGTCAGCTGAGGATGTGGCTTTTACAGTTAGCATTTCAAAGAGAAGCGGGTGGAACAGATAGGCAGTCACCCTTGCTGGAGCAGTGAATTCCAGAGCAGGAGATCTGCAGATTAGGCACAGCGCTTGTCACTTCTGCGCCTCGCACTGTCTTTTAGGCATAAAAGATGAAAAGTTTGTCTATGCTGAAACATCAGATATGTCTTAATGTGTGAAGGCTTTGTACCGTATCTCCTTGTCCTTGAAGATGTTGATCAGTGTGCTGATTGTAAAATCAAGCAGGTTTTCATTAGTGTGAGCATTCATAACTTCCTCTGTAGGTGTCTTGCAGCTGGATGAACAGTATTGCCTTTTATTTGTAAAGCTTCACATGACTTGGATGCCATCATTTTTCTTAGCTGGTAACAAATCATGTGGATTATGGTCTGTTTTGTCTTTGTAGACGAGATGTGAAATGGAGAAATACCTGGCACCTCAGCTCCCGCCCGTTCCCGTGATCCCTGAACATAAGAAATACAGAAGAGACAGTGCCTCGGTTGTAGACCAGTTTTTCACTGACAGTGAAGGGTTGCCTTACAGCATCAACATGAACGTCTTCCTGCCCGACATCAGCCACCTGAGAACTGGCCTGTACAAATCTCAGCGACCCTGTGTAACTCACATCAAGACAGAGCCAGTCACCATCTTCAGTCACCAGAACGAAACTACTGCCCCTGCCCCTGCTCCCACTCAGGCCCTCCCAGAGTTTACCAGCATCTTCAGCTCCCACCAAACTCCTGATGTGAACAACATTTTCATCAAGCAGGAGCTTCCTACTCCAGATGTCCACCTTTCCATCACGCCCCAGCAAGGCCAGTTGTATCAGCTCTTGAGCTCGCCGGATTTAGACATGCCCAGCACCACTCCTCAGGCAGCCGTGATGGACTCCCTTAACAATGTCTCCATGCCCTCAGCCATGGCGGGCCTTAACACACTCTCCTCGGCTGTTCCACAGACTGCAATGAAACAGTTCCAGGGCATCCCCCCCTGTACCTACACCATGCCAAACCAGTTTCTGCAGCAGCAGGCCACTTACTTCCCTCCTTCGCCCCCAAGCTCAGAGCCTGGAAGTCCAGACAGACAAGCAGAGATGCTGCAGAATTTAACCCCTCCTCCATCATATGCCGCAACTATAGCTTCCAAGCTGGCGATTCACAACCCGAATTTACCAGCAACTCTGCCCATAACCCCCCAGAACATCCAACCTGTCAGATACAACAGGAGAAGTAACCCAGATTTGGAGAAAAGACGGATCCACTACTGTGACTACCCAGGTAAGCAATCTGTGCCAGAAAATCCCAGCTCTTGCAATAAAAAAAAAAAAAAAAAAAAAAAAAAAAAAAAAAAAAAAAAGGTGTGAATAATCATGGATGAGGTATAAGTGATTTTCTTTAGCTGTGGTCTACACCTAGGGAGAACCAAATAGGTTGTTGTCCAAGTAGAATTTGTCTTCGTCGTTGTTTTATTTTGAGTGGAAGACTCTCACATTCTTTAAATAATCATGCTATTTGTCATTCCGTTGGGCTCATTTTACCATCTTACAATATACGGGCTCTGTAGAAAATACACAATAAAAATTTTGGCCTTCGGTAGTGTGTGACTGTCCAGTACTCATGATGGAGCAGAGGCTCAGTTTGTCCAGTGCAGTACAGCTCTGTTTGAGTTTTCTGGCGCTGCAAGAATAATTTCAGCTCCCGGTAGCCAAGGCCACGGCCATTTTTCCCCGATACGAACAGGAGATTCAGCTGCCCTCATAAATCCATTAAACCCATCTCTGAAAATTGTCCGCAGATGGATTGCCTCTTGCACTGAAGGTGAAGAGGGACCTGACTGTCAGGTGTGCCTCCGTGTAGTACATGGCACCAGATGCAAGGCGTGCACACCCGTTGTAGCGCAGAGAGAAATTGCTGCTCCCCCTTTACCAGCTCTGGGTGCTGTATCTGCCATTCGGTGTGCCATACAATAAATGCCCAGTGGAAGAGTTGTGCTGAGCCCTGGGTGATGATGACATGGAGTCTGGCTTGATCAGGTCTTCTTGGGAATTGAAAAAAAGAGTCCTCTCCTGCTAAATTGTTGACTTACGCATAGCAGGTATTACTGTACGTAGATTGTAGCAGCTAGTCCCCTATATACTACATTACAAAGCAGTAAGTCAACTAGAAACATACATGTTTTTGTCTTTTCTGTGTAAAGCAACATATCTCTAGGAGCGTTCTATATAAAATTTTAAATGGCAAAAATGATGCCAGAAAGTAGTAAAGCTAAATGTGTCCAGATAGTACCCCAGCCCTGAATGGGGAAGTTTAAACAGAGTGTGGAAAGTTTCTGTTCCCCATACTGAAGCCTCTTTGCTTTTTTTGTTTTTTCGTTTTTCTGTTTTGTTTAGGCTGCACGAAAGTTTATACGAAGTCTTCTCACTTAAAAGCGCACCTGAGAACTCACACAGGTATGTGTGTACTCGCTGTCTCTCGTTCGTCCGTGCCTGATGCGTTTCCTGACAAAGCAAGCACGCTGGGTCTGCCAGCTTCCCCCTGTGTTCTCTAGGGTGGTGTGGACAGACTGGCAATTCACCTACAAAATACTTGAGGATTGGTCAGTGAGAAGTAAAATTTGCTTTATTAACGCAGTTTTGTTAAACCTCAGTGGAACTCAAAATAGCTGACAATAAAGTAGATGGAAACTTTCAGTCTAAAATGCCATTAAAGTGTTAAAAAAAAAAATCTTTTTTCCTCCCTGAAGGGTGAATTAAACATACTAAAGATGTTCTACTTTTGAAGATTTATCTGAGTAGATACAGTTTTCTAGCTTGGGCTTTCTTTCTGACCTTTTAGGATTATTTAATCTTAGAGTTTTTCACAAACATCATGAAAACTCCCAAGGTATGTCCATTTCTTTCCTTGACATTAAGTGGGCTTTATTATTTTTTGAAAGACAAGTGGTTCTCCATTTTTTTTTCTTTAAAGGACATAATTTTGATTTTTTTTTTTTTTAGATTTTTTTATTCTATCAGGGAAAGACACTAAAGTGAAGAAAATTTGAAGTGTCAGTGTGTCACAGTTGTTTTCTGTACCCTGATCAAACTCTGCTTGCAGCCACAGAGGCAGTCCCTGTTCCCGGGCCCGCAAGGAGCGGAGCCGATGTTGGTTGTGTGTGGGCTCAGGAGCTGAGTGTGCTGAGGACAGTGGCTGGGAGGTGGAACTGCCCCAGATGCTCTCCCCAGGTGTTCACCTGCTGAGGCAGGGGGAAGAAGGAGAGAGGGAGGGAAGGAAAAAAATATAGCTCACCACCAGCACACCTGAAACTGTTTAGGACAGTTCTTGGCTGGGATCTTGGTACAGAACTACTCATGCTAAATCAGTGAAAAGCACATGAATGATTTTTTAAATAAATTAAATGAAAGGACTGTGACTCCTGTTTTCAGAAGTGAGTGTGAAACACAGTTCTTTTATGTGTGGGCTTTGAATCAGAGCAAAACACGAGTTACAGTTCAAGCAACTTTATTATTGAAGTGGACTGTCAGCGCTACAGCTGTGCCGTTCAAGGAGTGAGTTTTCACCTCAACTGAAATCAAAACTTGGCCTGAACTATGGTCTAACAAAATGTTTCACTCTCTCTGTGGGAAAAAAAGGCCTTTTTGTTGGGCAGCTATTATAAATGGATTGTTAGATTGTTGTAAAGAGGTTGAGTATGTCCAGGCTAAGTGTTACTAAAGAAATCTTGTTTTCAGAAATGAAAGTTACTTGTGTTGTACAGTGAAAAATTAAAAGCAAGTAGAAGATTGTTTTGCATAAGTGACAGACCAAACACCAACATCGTTAAAAATATTCTTAATATGTAATCACTACTTACTCGCTTGGAGTAAGTTTAGTAGGAAAGGAATATTTTCATGAGGCTGTAAGTCTGAGTAGTGTCAGAGAGTAGAATCCCTGTTTAATAAATAATCTGTAAATTTAAGTGTATGATTTCCCCTTGCGCACTTCAGCCAGGAACTAAATACCAGTTTTAAATATCTTGATTGCTATTACAAAATAACTAAGAAGAGAGATAAATGCAAAGTTTTAGACTAAACATTAACACTACATAGTCAGCATTTGAAATGAACACTTTTCCTTTTTTAAATCAATCTATGTGTTTTTCTGTACCTTGGGTAGTAATGACTTCAGAGTTTACAAAGTTAGTTCTTGTATGCGTAGAAATACATACCTCAGTGCTAGCGAATATTACTTAGGGTCACTAATGTTTATTGTTGCCTTCACTTTTTTACCTAGAAATGTGGATAAATGTGCAGAGGTTAGAGGAGCTGATGTATTCATGGAAACAAGAATGTTGTTTTAGATAAAAATCTAGTGAACTTAAGCAGGTCTGTAATACAAAGGGTCTTCTGGGGAGGTGAATGAAGGGATAAACTGTCTAAAGCGTGCATTACATGCAAGAATGTGAGTCTGTATCCTGTTACCTGCAGTATTTCAGAGTTTGGATTAGTTTAACTCTCCTGAATATTCACTTCATACTTGAAGATTTCCAGCAGCGATTCTGATCTCTGCCTTAACATACGATTCAAGTGTGTTTTAAGAGTCAAATCTCTGATTTAATGTTTGATCAGTTAAGGAATGCTAAAGTAAAGGAGTGCAAACTCGGAAACCTGTGAAATTGTTCAGCTTTCTCTAAGAGTGCAAGGGAATCTTGCTATTTATCTCCGTAGAGGTTGATGCCGAGGGCTAAATTAGAGGATGTGCCTCTGTTCATCCCACCCCCCCAGGACTGTGAATTCATACAACACTAATAAGTTTTGATTTTTTTTAGTTTTAAAACATTTTTAAAGGACTCTGTGAAGCTTTTACCTTCAAAGTCTAAAGCAAATGTCACGTAAGCCGTTTTAATAAAGTTGTGTGTGATATTCTTTCAAATCCCTTCAGGGATAGCAGACCTGTTTATCTGGCTAAACCCGTTCTTTAGTAATCATGGACCACTGAAGTTGTTCTCTCTGTATTCTTAGTTTCTTAACAATACCTTTTAAAATTGGCTGCAGTCTCTCTCATCCCAAGCAGTCCCTGCCCTTCTCAGCAATCTGTCATCTTAAAATAAAAGAGCCTGCAGCAAAGTTTGTCTGCCATTAAAAGTCAAGACAGACCTCATGATTTTCCCTTTGTATTGGAAAATCTCAGCCTTTTCACAGTATTTATTCAGCAGCCTTTCTCTTCTGAAAGGCTTTCCCTGGGTTTAGTAGATGTTTTTTGAGAACAAACCTAAGGGAAATGTTACTTTTGATAGATGGAATGTAGGCTGTAGTCTATTTTTTTTTTTTCAGTTTAGAAGTGAATACAGTGTCAGATTTTATAAACTACATCTAAACAAAACTATAGGAAATGGACAAGAGGAAAATCTCGTGTATTTTTCTTCTTAGGTGTTCCCAAGCTGTTGACCTTACACCAGGTCAGGTGGTATAAAGTGATAGAGTTATGCTGATTTAATGTAGTTACACTGGACTCTTGCTGTTGATCAGGAATTCAGTATTCCCGTTAAGAGCTTAGATAGGGTTATGTATTTGTACTGGTTGCTGAAGCAGGCACATGTTTTTCTTTCCTTACGTTATGCTTTTAGCATTTTTTCACGATGGAATAAATTTTAGTTGGTAAACTGGCAACCCCAAAACAGAATATGAACAAAGGTTTGAGTGTTGAAAAGATACAGAATGCTTTTCATCTGTTTCTGTGCAGTTCTGGAGCAGGTGTGGTGGTACATTTTAATATATCTCAAATTACTTCAGTATGAAGTGTCACTTCTGAATTTGATGTTGGTTACTTCTGAAACAGGTAAAATGGTATTCAGTATTATGAAGTACCTATTGGAACATCTTTCAGAACAGGTTGGATTTTTGACCTTTTGAAGCAGGGAGTTTCTTTTAAAATAATATTACCTGTTCGTCACGGAACAAGTTCTGTTTCGTACCCGGCATTGTGCAACTGCGGTATCTGATGTGTGAGGGGGTTGTGCCTTTATCACGGGCTGTTCAGCAGCAAAGCCACCTGAAAGCTCTGGCATAACAGCTGGATGCCCAAATTGAAACGTGTGCCAGATCTCAGGGAAAAGCAGTTACTTGCATATTGCAGATGAACGTCATTCAGCTCTTCTTCTGGCATCCGAGTATATGCATATTTATCAAGGAATCATTTAGAAACAGAGGTTCTATAATGTATCCCTTTAGATTTCTTTGTATGCCAAACATTTTAATTGTGGATGTTGACTGTTGGCTGTGCAGGCATCTGAAATACCATACCTGTATGTTACCTGTAATGCTGCAGAACAGCTGGCTACAGGGTCAGGGGGGTTAATTGTTAATTATTTTTGTGAGCAGCTGCACACTTCAGAATTGTGTATGTTTTTAGAAAATCTGTGATTGTTTTGAACACATCAAGGCACGCACATTGTGGACATTTTCCAGCTGCATACTGGTTTTCCGTATACAGAGTCTTTGTACAGGCATGTTCTCTGGTCACATGGTGGGCTTGCCATTAATAGTTTCTAGCATTAACTGCAGAACTATTTCATCTCTATCTATAGATCTAGCTTGTATTTGGTGATGGGAAGTGGAAGCCGAGATAACTCAAGAGAAATGGCGTTTCTCAAATGAGATGCACTCAAAATACTTCCACTGTCCCTGGTTATTTCAAATGTTTATATAGGCATGAAACAGCTGCTGACTTGTGTGGTTCCTCAAGGTGTTAAACATTTTATTTTATTTTAGATCTCTGCCTCAATAGATCCAGAATTAGACTGATGGTACATCAGAATTAGAACCAGTTGTAAGCAGTAGATCTCAGCAGTCCCTGGGACTTGGCGCTCTCAGTTCACCATACCTGTGTAGGGACACTCATTAAGGGTGGTGCCATTTGCCTGGGAATTCAGGATACCTCTGGTTCAGAAGGGAAAACAGCAGCAGTTGGGCTCCTGCTGGAAGAAAAGCACTTGGGGGAAAAAAATGTAGGAACTCAAATGATACCGAGACCTTGGTGAGAGATTTTGCTCATAGTGCACAGATGAGGAATGGCGGCCCCAAAAGACTCTGCCTTGCTTGTGGTTGCAGCCATAGCAAACCTCATCCTCAAATCGTGAAAACAGCAATTAAGTAATACTTCTGTGCAGATCAGCTTCTTTGACCTGTTAAATGGGTCAGTTGCATAGATTACACTTCAAGGAGCTGTCAGTAAATGCCATCATTGATAGAGACCGTAAGGAAAAGTGCAAGAGAGTTAAATAAAACTGTTGACAAAGTGCATTAAAGTGCAGTGTTGCTAGACACTGTTGAAGGGTATGTTAGTATCTTTTATTTATGAATTCTGCTAAATCCATTAGTTGCCTGTGTGAGAAATGGAAGAACATTATTTTCCTGTGCAAACCACAGTTTAAGGGAAAATAATGCATTTTTTCAAACACTTCATGAATTATCTCAGGCCTTGGGAATAATTGATCTGGTTCTTTATCTGCTGTCATAAGCTGAATGGGGAGTGTTTGAATGTGTTGGCTCAAAAGAGGTTGAAATCTTAGAAGCATAAACCTAAATTTTATTTAAATATTACTGATCATTCTCACTGGCATCCTGCACAGAACTTTTATGAACCAGGAATCAAATTCCAAGGTGTCAGGTGAGGGTATTCCTGTTAGATTTTAGATACTGAAAAGAAAAGCCTAATATTTTCTTTTTGATTAAAAGCCTAGAAAGTCCCTCTAAGCATGAAAGCTTAAAAGAACTGTTGTTTCTGTCAATTGCTCCCTGAGAGGATTAAACTTCGGTTCCAGGATATTTGATTCTTGATAAAGAAACTGTTGACCTAAGAGACTGGCTTTAAATATAGTTCATTTTGAGACCGCCCTACATAGGCTAATATAGCCCCAAGATTCACAGCAATTGCCAGTGATTAAAACTTTCCATTATTTGATCAGACATTCCTTATTGTAATTAATTTCTGAGGCTTGACTGGGACGATTGACTCCTGGTTCCAGCCAGGGTAGTGTGTTGCTTGTTGTTTGTTAGATGACCTGCACCTCCCATTGGTGAAAGATTAGAAACATTTAAGTAATGTCCTAGTTTAGTCTGAGTATCTTGGTAGCCGCATTCCTGTCCTGTCAGGCTGCATTATTTATATTCAGGGATCTCTAACAACTCTGATTAAGGACATATTAAAACCTTTGATTTTGGCAAGTGTACAGTGCTTTGCTTTGAGTTAAAATACCTTTAATGTATTACTTTAATTTTTTTTTCTTTTGGTGTGTGTGCCTACAGTAGATGGAAATCTGGAAGTCTACAGTATGTGTTTAATAAATTCCAGTTTAAGAGCACCTCTTATCTGACTGTACAAAAGCCAGTGTTATTGGTGAGAGAGCTAAAGAGCAGTTCTTATACCACAGGCATAGGTGAGGAAATGTGTTCTTCAGCACAGGATGTGTAGACACAGCCATGCGCCCCAAATGGCATGGGTTTCTTATAAACCTACTTAAAAAAAATTCCTTTGCCCTGTGTTTGCATATCTCCTTGAAGAGAGACCACCTCTGTTAAGACAGAATGTTATACCAGAAAGAAAATAAACCATTGCACAGGGCAGTCAAGATTCCCCACTAATCCTTGAACTGCGTAAGACAACACTTAGCAAAATAAGAGTGCTTCTAGCACTGGTGGGAGTGCTGAGAAGGTAATGCCTCCTGCACCTCTGTAGTCAGACTGTGAATTCTTTGCACGGTCCTCTTTGATCACCAGTGAGTTGTCTTTTATTCCTGTTCATGCTTCATTTATCAGTGATCGGACTTTGTGCTGAGCTCAAAGCTCTCTGTTACAAAACTCTTAAAATGCTGTTTCATTGTGAAGTAGTATTTGATGGTACCCCTTTAGCCACTGCTATAGTAGGCCGAGACTTAATTGCATTTAAAAGTGTGCAGTATATGTTGCTCATTCATTTGTGGATGGATGTTTCAAGGACTAAATTTGTTTTGTCACTGAAAGAATAAGCTGGCTGTGCCTGGCTTGCTGTCAGCCCTCTCATCCATCTCCATCTTGAACAACTGAGAATTTTAGTGCACTAAAGATATTTTAAACACCTGAGGGGTTATTTATTTTGAAAATCCAGCTTTCTGTTCTTTCTCATAAAAAACCCCAAAACCAAACCAAGATGGTCCTTTTAATGATGACTACAGCACTTAGCACTTAGTCAGTAAGAGAAAGAAGATTTGATTTTGGGTAAATGTTGGGAGCAAAAACCTTCTGAATGCTTGCAGACATACAGCCCCAGTAACTACTTTCAGGTCCAGTCACAGAGTCAGAGTTTAAAACTGTGGTGCTGTGGGCTAGAGAAACACTGTTTCGAGCAAACTAAAACAGAAAAAACCATTTCATTTGTTGTTATTTTTTTTTCTAAAATTTGAGGCTATAGCTTATCAAGAAATTAAGACAACTGATCTTAACATATGAAAAATATGAAAACAAATACACCAGAAAGCTTTGAGACAACACAAATCTTTTAAATTATCTGTTTTAAAGCTGAACATGATAAAGGTTATGTACATAACTGGTGCAGTTTTGGTACAGAAACTTTACTTTGCCTGGCACAATTTTATCACACCTACCTGAATATTTTTTAAGGCCAACCACTTACTACTAGAAATAATTCAATAATAAGCACAAGTAATATTAAAATGATGTCTACACTGCAGGGTGGGGGGACTGTCTTTATACTTTTATACCCTTATGAGCTGTAATCAGGTGTTGTGATTTTGGTTTCTTTGAAAAGTGTACTGGTTGTTATTCTGTAAGGAAGCTCCAAACTCGCTGCTCTGACAGAAATCTCTGAGGAAACAAGTGAAGTTGCAGGCAGTGGCTGGTGTAATACCTGTATTTGGATTTCTGCATACCAATAGGGTTACCTAACTTTAGGTTTGAAAATCCAGCCCTTGCTGTTTACAATTTTATTTTGAAAGAAAGCCATCCTAGCAGTGAATTGCAGAATTAAAGTCATGAACCCCTTTGGTGAAATAAGGAAGCTTATTTTCTTGTGAATGAGGAGATTCGTCAATAGTGGAGTCTGTCAGTGACTTGTTTTTTCCAAACAATTTTAAACAGAGACATGTTCTTGAGCAGAGGCTGCGTGTTGAAGATAGAGGGTGTCTTCAAAATGACTGTCTCCCCCCCACTGGTGGCACTGTGCCTTACCCAAGTGAGCATGGCCATGAGGATTGCTGCCAGTGACTGGAGCTAAATGTTAGGAAAGCAGTTGGTGCATTTTGACACAACTGAACCAGAAGATAAATTAAAAGGAGAAGAGGCAACACAGTGTGTGTACTTTACTGGTCCAGACCACTCTCCTGTGGTGTTGATAAGAAACTCGAACCATGGGATCTGCTGAGGGAGATTTTATCTGTTAAAGTGGCTGGTTAGCATAGCATGTTATATGTGAACATCTAAATGTCTTTTTGACATCCTTGTAATCTCACAGCATTGTAAATAATTTTTTTATAACAAATGGACACTTTGGAAGCAGAATAGTCTCCTTTCAGGTTAAACTCCCTTATCTCTTGCTGCGTGCTTTGCTTTAAAAGACCTTCCAATCTAAACATTAGGGCTTAAAATTTCTATGCTCAAATACAAGTCTCATTCTCATGCTCCACAAATGTGTTTTTTTAAAACTGGAGAATGGATACATATTAAGAGCTGAAGAACTTAAAAATATGTTTTGTGATGTATAAGCCAGCAAGATATTTTAAACCATTGATACTGGAAGGAGGTTGTGCAGAAATCCAATTAAACTTATGAAATCCCTATCCTGTTGAAGTATAATTTAAAGGAAAGCAGTTCTGTTTCCCAGAAGTGCTGTGTATAATATTTCTGGCTTGGGAAGAAAGGGTTGGAGTGTGCTATTTGGCTGGAAATCGGTACCAGCTTCCTCCATGGTGTTTTAGTTGAACAGTGTTGACATTCTAACAAATCCCGTGGAAGCTCCCCTGAAGTGGAGGAGTTAGCTGTTTTCTTGCTTTTACAGTGAAATATCTGTTTGATACCGCGATCATGTTCCAGTAACTGAGCCGTACTGCCCTCGTGTTTGATGATCAGTGGCATTCTTGGTTTAACACCCTATAGAAGCCCTAAATTGCTGGAGGAAAACCAAATACTTCTGAAACTTTACAACTACTGTATTTCGCACAATAATTAAAGTAAACAAATCTTACATTACTATGTGGCCAATGAAAACAGTGGATAAAGAGTTCAGTGTCCCTTGTTGTGTATACCTGCTTTTTAAAAAAGTAAGTCTTCAACCCAGATTTCTCAGAGCTTTAAAGTCAGTGCAGCAGAGTGGGATCACTTCAGAAAATATGAAACCCTTTTTGCCTCGCTTGCAGGAACTTAAACCAAATTCTTATTTCTGCTAAATGACAAAAAGCATGTATGTAGGTTGAGAGAAAACACTAGCAGCTAGTTGTTCTTCTGCTTGCTCTGAAGGAGTGAAAATTAATCTCTAGCTACTTTTTTTTTTTACCCCCCCTTCCTCCTTGCTCAAAAGGAAAACATTTAAAATTGATTCAGTTCTTAAATAGAACTTTCCAGCGGAAACTAGCATTACAAACATAGATATTCAGTATTTTACCCTTAGGATTTATTCAAAATAATCCAGGCCTCTACACTGACACTAAAAAATATATATTTTCCAATTCTCACTGTTGGCCAAAGCAGGGGTTAAAAGCAGCGTTCTGGCTTTAATTTCCAGTACATAAAAGTAACACTATTAAAACAATCTGAGTAAGGCACCAGCTTGTTGCCTCTGCTCATCCCCTGAGCAGGCTTGGCTTAGCTCAGGTCTGCAGAAGTCTGCCAGCAAGCAGTGTTGCTGTTCTGCATGGCACTGCATGATCTTTTCCCTGGAGCAACGCTGTTGCCCAGGAGAATTCGTGGCTGTGGCAGGCAGTGATGTCACCATGACAGTGTGGTGAGTTTCTGAACAGTGTCTCTGCAAAGCTGAGTGCCCTGGAGTTTGATGGGGGTTCTGGCTGTGGCACCCAGCAGGGCACAGGGGTCGCCGCCGCCCGGACTGCCGGCATGCCGGCACTTCCTCTGCCGGGAGCCTTCACAACACCTGCTGACACTTGCTTGCGTGTTAGGAAAAGTTTTAATGGGAGACAGCTTTTGTTGTTGTTGTTGGGACTCTGACAGGGTCAGGTGTCACCTACACAGGACAACTTTGAGGCTGCTTGTACAGTGCAGCCTAGTCCGAGACTCAGTCAAAGTTGCGTGTGCTTCATACCACCTCCGTGCCAGGCTTGGGAATGGATCTTAATCTCTGGGCCCCCATTCCGGTCCCGTCTGGATATTCCTAGGCTTTTGTTAACTAGTGCTACTTTCCTGCCCTCTTTGCCTTCTCTGTCATTCCTTGTATAACTCTGCAAAGCACAAGAAGAAGCATTTGGAGTAGATAGAGACCTGACTGTATATGCTCTCCCTGGACAGTGAGGGTGTCAGGCCCACAGCACTGTGAGTTCAGTGTCAAGTATAATGTGGCTGTTTGGAGTGAAGACTTTTAAAGAAGAATTTAAAGCAAACAGGGAGAAAAAGAGAAAGAAAGGAGGAAAATAAATACACCGTCTCTAAATTAAGACATTTCAAATACAGGAGTAATACTTTTGTGTAACCTCTGTGTGTGCATGTGTCCTTTAACACAGAGTATTCAAAGATATCTCCCTGGTGCTGTGCCTTTGGATCAGCAACACAGGTTTATCCAGCCTCCATTGTTAACTCAGTTAAAATACATTGAGGATCATCTATATAGTGCAAAAGATCCCTCACTGAATAGAGATCTTTCCTGTAATTCTACTGTGAAGATCAAATGTGTTCTTAGCTGGCTTCACTGGTGCTAGAAAAGCTTTGCATACTGGATTTGAATGAAATCTGTATTTTAAGCCTACAGTATGTGTTGCAGGGAGCAAAAAAGAACCCTGTATAATAGATCATTCCTGTCTTCAATCGGCATCAGAATTTACTCTGAGTAAATTCAGAGTGTTAATTCAGCTGTGACAGAAATCTCTGATGATTCCTGTTCTGATCTGTGATCCACTGAATACTTAAAAATTCTGTGAGAGGTGATGCCAGGCCCTTGTTTTTCCTAAGGGATGTTATGTTTCCACCGTGATTTAAATAAATCCCAGTTGCTGTTGATGCAAAGAGATTGTTGGATGGGTGGGTGGTTAGTTTTTCTTGAAAAGATCTGATTCTGGTTGTGACAGCACTTGCCAGTACAAAGTCACATCCCCATTGTGAGCAAAGGGCTGGTTCGAAACTCATTAGTAGATGAGAAGTTTCCAGTAGATCAGATGAAGCAGTAGAAACCCCCAGACAAAAGCAGATTCATAATTTTATCTGCATGATAAATAAGTCCCTCTGAAGTAACGTTTTGGAGCTTCTTAGATGGTGTTACCTGCATAACTGATGCAGAATAAACACTCTGATTGCAGGATACTGACCCCTCTCATTCTTCCATGTGCATGTGTGGTAGTAAAACAGGGAAAAGTGGGAGGCACTTCACTCTGCAGTAGGATTGAGACTGTTAGTGTAAAGGATTGGGACCAGTGGAGACGTAGATCTGTAAGGTGGATTAGAAAGAACTGTTTGAAAAGCTCAGCTTTGGTCAGTTTCTGCTCCAGATGAAGCTGCTGCCACGTGCTTTGATACTCTGTTTTCTTTCTCTTCTTGCCAAATGGGTCAAATTAATACAAAATGTATAGTTAGTAATTCACTCTCCCAACTGTAAGGTGTTTTTGTGAAACAACATCAAACATTAACCTCTTTATTTATATGAGGCTTGCTTGTATGGTGGCATTATGCTCACACAAGCTCCTTGCCAGGTGTGCATCCCTGTGTAAAATTCTGGTTTCACACAGAAATCGTCATGGCTTTGTGACTCCATATTTCTCCCATTTCGACAAACACCTGTAAATTGTAGGTATGCTTAAAATACTGTGCTTCTAGTTCTAAAATGGATGAATGCGAACATTTCAGGTTCCTGGGCTGGTGTATTCAAGACTAGGTGGATATTCTGAAGTTGCTGCTGTAACATGGCAAGTTTTCAGAGATGCCATGTTTTTCCTGCGTCAGTACAGACTGCTGAAGACAGCAAGCACTTGCCACCTTGAAATATGGCTATTTAAGCGCCTGATTAAACACATTTTGTTCTGAAAATAGGTGTTTTGAACTTGGAGGTGCTTTGTCCTATTTATAGCTAGCCCTAGGCAGGATACCGCGAGTTTTTATTGCTTGTGACATTTTAGAAAATACTATCCCCGCTGTGTTTGTAGCACACTGTGCCCCTTTCTTCACACATCAGAAGCTCTAGAACAGACCTGCACACTGCAAAGAATCCTTATAGAAGTCTTCTTTCCCGTTTCAGACCTCTTAAAAAAGCACTGTAAAACTTAACTTACCCATTTTTGAAAGGTGCAAGTGTAAGTTACAGACCAGGCTAGATTGTCACATGAGGTTGCTTTTTTCCCCCCACTCCCTCTCATACTGTGGTGAGTGTATAGAATCATGTTCTGGTCTCATGCAGGCTTTTTAACTCTGCATTTTGGTACCATAGCTGTCTCCAGTTGGCAGGTTTGAAAGCTTTGTACATTTTAATGAGGTATTAAATCCCATTTTCAGGAGCAAAATGTGCTGAAAAAACCAAGGGGGTGTTAGTCTGGGGCCTGATGAATAGAGCTGTGAACAATTAGGACGGGTCAGCTCCTCGTTTGTAGTGGAAGAGTGATGCCGTTCCGTGTGGACTGGCGTGGGTTGTCTGCTGAGGGGTGGCAGCTGACAGCTCCGTGTCTCTGTGCTCTGTTGCAGGTGAGAAGCCCTACAAGTGCACGTGGGAGGGCTGCGACTGGAGGTTCGCCCGCTCGGATGAACTGACGCGCCACTACAGGAAGCACACGGGGGCAAAGCCCTTCCAGTGCGCCGTCTGCAACCGCAGCTTCTCCCGCTCCGATCACCTGGCGCTCCACATGAAGAGGCACCAGAACTGAGAGCCGGACTGCTCCTGGAGGCTGTTCTGTATCTATGCAATTTCCTATGGACTCACGACATACAACTGAAATCAGTTGAGTTTTTTGAGTATATCCATTTAAAAGAGATCTCGAAAGGAACTGGAAATGTATATTTTGTATATTTATGCAGAAAGGGAAGACACTGTATCACAATTACCAGAGTGTTCAGTCATTTGTTTGCTTTCATGATGTATATGGCTTTAGGCAGCAGGTTTCATCTCTTTACAAGTATTATATCTTGACATGTTGCAGCTTTATACTTTTTTTCTTCCTCTTGCAGTGTTTTGACCAAAGCACTGTCCTTATTGTGACAATGTTTAGTAAACGAATTAACGAGAGGATGCAGATGAATGCACACAGTGGAAAAGCCATGAACTGTAATCTGTCAGGTTTTTACTGGACATACTTAAGTACATGTGGGTTTTTTTGTTGTTGTTGTTTTTTTTTTTTAATGTTAAGCCATTCTGTGGATATAAAATACATAGAAAAATTCATAAACAGCCATAGAACAAAGCATTTTGTTCTGTGTGTTGCATGTTTGCTATGACAAAGATTTTGTAAATATGCAAATCAGCTTTTTAGGTTTAATACAAAAGTTTTCTAAGAAACATCTGAAAAAAGCAGTTGTTTTACATTTGATAACATGGCACATTTGTAAGAAGAGTTACTTAAATACCTCTCAAAATAGTACCAGTTTAGTCAGATGTTTTGTACCTGTTAAGTCAATGGTGTGCACTGAATATTCAAAGCAGGAGTTTGTTTTCAAATTGCATAAAAGGGCAAAACATGCAGAATGAACTGTAAAGTCAATATTGGAAGCTGAAACAGCGGGGATAGTTAAAATGAACACAGAATGTTAAACCTCTTACTATAAGCTAAACTTAGTATCACTTTAAAAAGAAGGATTTAGGATGCAGTTTTCATACATGTTAAGCTGGTTCAGCGCTGGTTCAGTATGATCTAGTTTTGTGTGGATATTGGATGTAATTTACTAGAAGGTAAAGGATACAGTAATTTTTTTAAAAATTACAGTGTAGTTTAGTTAATCCACTGTTCAGATTGACACATGCAGGGAAAAATTTACTGCTGACAGAAGTAGCTGAAACTCCACTGAAGACAATGAGATGGTGCCCTTTTATGCTAACAATGACTTTGGTCCACCGTGCTCAGCCATGAAATTGTAGATGGAAGGCCAAAGATGAGGTTAGACCAGGTAGGATTTGGCCAGACAACAGGAGAAAACCAAACAAACCTAATAAGTGTCTGAACTTCACAAGCCGTAACATTAAGCTGTCAACCAAAGGCTAGAATAGACAATCAAAATACCAAAAAAGGGTCTTGCAGGAAAACCTAGCTTTGTTAAAACTGTTGTTTGTCTTTATTTATTTGTGGTATATGATAGACTCTTTTTTTTTAAGATAATTTTACATACACTTGATAAATTATAGTTTTGTTTGTTATAGTTAGAAATGTTGCTCTCAATGTAAATAGTTGACAAACGATGTAAATAATTTTGTAAGGCTTCAAATGTTTATACGTGGAAACACATGCAGAAATTGGTTGCTGTTTTGCTTCTTTTGCCTCCCCCCTACCTTATTTTTGTATTGTGGTATTTCCTATGCAAATGATGGAGCAAACAGCTGTATAGTTGTAGAATGTTTTGAGAGAGAATGAAATCGTTTATATATAAAGACTTTTTTTTTTTTTTTGCAAAATAAAACAAAGTGCCTAATGTGTGTGTGCGTGCATGTGCTCTCTCTGGCTCCTGACAATGAAAGTTCTGTGTTTTGCAGTGGAAGCTGGAAATCATGACAATATTAAGCAAAGAATGTCTGTTCTACATAGGGACTGCCTCTTTGGAAAGTACCTGGCACTTCTGCATCCTGCCCTGATGAAAGTAATAAATGTGAAGGGATAAGGGTTGGTGCTTTTCTGCCATCTGAACTTAAAAGGAAGTGACCGGTTGCCTGAAAATAGTTATCATTGTCCATCCACAGTGGCATGATTGGAAATCAAGGTACCTGTTGGGTGTATAGAAGTATACAAATTCCTTCCCACTTTCAAAATTGTTAATACCTATTCTCACTCATCAATAGTGTTGTCCAAAAGAAATTTGTCACCAAAAAGTTCCTTTCATGCCCTAGAAAGGCAGGAAGGTCCCACAGCAGCACTATGCAGTGCCTCCCATATCTCTGTCTTTTCTGTGTTTCTCTCATGGAAGTGGAAGTACAGTTCACATGAAACATTCAAGTGGTTGTGTATGTTCAGTTCTGAACATACATCTCTTTTCTTTCCTCCAAACTTCAAGAGAAAAGGCATGCTGGGCTTTTAAAAAGAAAATAAATTTAAAACCAAAGAAAGAGTCAGTTTAAATATAGTTTGTTAGCAAATGTTAATATTCAAACCAGTCATTTATTCAAAATTCCATTATTGTCTTATAAGCTCTGATTCCTGTATCCTTTCTTGAAATTCTATGTTCTTTCCTTAGAATCAAACTTTGATTTTTCTTCAGTTGATTTTTCTCAATTATTGTCTCTCACATGTCATGTAATCCCTCCTGTTACAAAGTAGCTAGGATGGCATTAACCAAGTTAGTGAAGACCCAGTTAACTGCTAAGCAAATCTCCCTGCATCTCACTTAAGTGCACAACTGCAAAAGTAAGCACAGTGTTTTGGAGCGTTGGGAGAGAGAGTTCCCAGAAGCATTGCTGTGCCATTACACTTCCCTGGTCCAGTCATTAGAGAAACACCCAAGTTTCTTTGAGGCGTTTCTGCTCGGAGAAGAAGCTGGCAATGAATTGGACAATTGTCCATGTCACTGGGAAAGAGTTACCAGAGCTTATTTTGCTGAGTACCGTGGACGATGGGGGCATTGGGATTGGCAAGCTACCCTGTTTACCTCAGGCCCTGGTCTGGGCTGGACTGGTGCTGGGTTTGGTAGCCCCTCTCTCCTCTTTGCTGAGTTTTGTCTCAAGTCAGTGGATGAAGGCAGTGCTCACTCCTGTGTCTCCCATGCCTTTTCACAATGAAAGCCCGCTGACTGCATGGTTTCAGCCTCCAGTGTTGCCTCATACTTGTTTTAGATGTTTCTATTGCTCAGCTACCTGGTTGCATAAACCAGCCTAATGGCTTCATATTAATCTTGAATGAAAGGCCATAATTAGGCCCGTCTGCTTCAGCAGCATTTAACCTAACGCAAACAGAGAGATAGAACAGACTCATGCACGAGGATGTGTTACAAAACCTGAAGTAGAGGGGCTTCCTTTTCTGGCAAGCGCTATGGCTGCAGAGCACAGTATTAATGAAGGAGTTCAACAACTTGCCTGGTCTGAAAATCTGCAAGAAAAAGCACTGTTACCATAGCCCCTGCTCGGTTCCTTTACAGCAGTTGGCACAGAGTCCCCCAAGGTACCGAGGACACCCTCAAGTTCAACTCCCCAATTATCCTTCAGAACCCAAATTATCATTCCATGCAAAGAGAGAAGATCCAGTGGGCCAACTGGTTTTTCTGGTGGACACATGAACACCTTGTCCTCCACTGGACTGGGTGCTGAGTCCCTTCCCATGGTTTTCAAAGTGACTACAGCCTGATCATCCACAGCAGTGCCTCTGCCCACTTGGGAACATTGTAACCTTCATCACACAGGATCCTTGCTTTAGTCTGGTGGGTAATGAGGCTCTGTCACACTCTGCAGCTACCGTAGTGGTGCTGCCATTGACCTTCATGAACAGAGTCCAGCTCAACAACTTACTATTAGCCAAAAGAATGTGGTTGATTACTCATGCACTGAATAATGTATCCTGGCACTTCAAGTGAGTTAGGACAGGGGGAATTTATTGGCCACTGTAAGTAGCAGAAGCAGCCCAATGGGTATGCTTTTAATAAAGCGACTTGCATACTTTGCTTGTGTTTACTTATTCCTCTTCTCCTGCACTACTAACCATTAGGTTGCTGTTGTCATCTACAATGTATCCAGCACCCTCACCAATGCTGCTTGTTTGGGATTTGGGATTTGGGCAGGCTCAGGCCACTGGAGAACGCATGGTAGACCAGGCAGAGCCCAGTCTGTCTACAGCAAAGGCCGGTCCATGGCAAATGAGGACTAGCTTTGTTCACCAGATTCCTTTGATGTTGTTATTGTCCTCTCTAAAAGTAGTTGATGTTATATACAAATATTTATATAAATATATATTGGGGTATGTGTGTGCATGCTCATTTGCACATTCAGTTCAGTTCTGAATCCTGGCAAATAGTTGCTTTTGGTGACCTGTCACAGCAGCAAGCTCCACAGGTTAGCTGAGGAGAAAATGGGTGCTCCCCAGTGTCCACTCCAAATTTCCAAGCAGCTGGAGAAATTTAAAACTCCGTGTTCCCTGCTATGTGTACTGTATTGGAAAAGAAATGTAACAATGAATTTCTATTTCCAAGGAGTAGATAATTTCTTTAGTTTGGAGTCTCAAAAAGGAGGAGGAGGGGGAAGGGAGGGAGATGTGGGGGGAGGGAAGGGTGGCTATATTACAGAGACAAAGTGAATTCACACTGAAAAAGAAAGTAACTTCAGCTAGGCAGGGTAGAAATGTGAGTTGTTTCTGCAGGAGAACCTGTTCAGTGGCAGCAGACAGCATCCTGAAATGAGATCTCAAGGGTAGCTTGTTAAAGCAGGCTTCCTTTCTCCACTTTTCTTTCCTGGTCTCTGCCCTGTTCTGTTTCTGCTGCCCATCACTCTCAGGCTTAGTTTGTATTTTCAATTGCTCCCATAGCTCCAGCTCCTGTTGTTGCTCCTTCCCATCCAAGTGGGCAGCTGTGTGATGGGCTTGGGCCAGTGCTGCCCTGGTCCTGCTCTGCCTGCCTGTGGCCTGGTGCTGCACTGGTGCTGGCTGGGGCACCCTTCTCACCTGCCTCAGGTTTGAATTCATGGCATAAACAATAACAACGTGGCTTGTTTGTGTTCTGCCAGTCTCCCTGTGCTGTATAACAGGGGCAAAGTTCTTCCTGTATGTGCAGTAGTTGTGTCAATACATAAGATATGCAGTGACTACTTTTGCACTTAGAGTGATCTTTATCCCACACAGGGCTCAGTAAGCTGATCAGAGCCTTCTCCTTCCCATGGGATCAAGCGAAGACATGTGGTGCCAAGGGAGATTCTCTACTTTTGAGACAGCAACTTAGAAAGGCTTCAGAGTGGAGTTGTGGGGTATCCACTCTGTGTTTTTGTGCTGACCTCCCCATTTTCCCATCTCACTCTTTTTTACTGTAGAAGAGTTAGTTCAACGGCTTTGACTACAAGAAGATTTTGAAAAATGTGGTTTGTCTCTTTCTCAAGAAACAAGGAGTCACACTGGCTGATTTGCCATCTCCTCTGCCTGGGAAATCAAAGTCTTGAGTCTCTTCAAAATAATATCCCCAAAGGCCATTTCTCTTCCCAGCCTCAGTTGTTGTTTCTGTTTATACTTGTTTTGTTTAGCTGGCTATTGTTATTGTGGTTTGTCATTATTTCCAACCCATTGGGGTGGATCATTAGACCAAAAAAAGGACATAGACCCCTTAGAGGGACCAGAGTCCCAGTCTCCCAGGTCAGTACCCGTGTTGAGAGGATGCAGACTCATCATTCTCTTTTTCCAGTCCCATGAATCCACTGGTCTTGGCTGCTTGAGAAGGATGAATGCAAATGCAGTGAGCTCTCACTGTGCCTCTGAATAGTCCATGTCCTGCTAGATATCCTTGGAAGTTGTGGACGTGTGCTTTTGGTTTTCTCAGGGCCAGGAGGAGCCAGTACTGCAACTCCAGGCCACTGGAGCACTATCCTGCTTCATAGTTTACTCCATCAGAGAAGGGAACCATCACTAAATTCCTTCAAGACAGTGGCTTAGCACAGAAAAACAGCAGCAGCTGGTAAGAAGTTTCATGCCATGGACATGCAGAAAGTGAGCCAGAAGCGTGCCTTTCACATTAGGGATCCCAAGAGAATTTTGGCAGGGCAACACCTTGTTCCTGGATCTTGAAAGGGGATGAGCATTGAGTTCTTAACAGCATGAAGCCTGAGACTCTGCTACAAATTTACAAAGCTCAGCTCTAGGACCCCAAAAGGAATTTAAACTTATAAATTTGTCAGAATTTAAGATGTAGGGTCAAGCATTAGCAGTATGAATGTTTTCTGGATTGTGTGCTTAGGTTACACCCCACCACAGGTGCTAAATCCCTTTTTAGGTGGATCAGATGTTTTGCTTCTGTGAGAAGAAATGTGCAGCTTCAGTAACTCACATGACTGGAGCAGACTTGAGAAATCTGTTTCTGCGGGCTGCGTTGGCACCGGGGACGGCTCTGAGGTCTGGGTCTGTGGGAGCAG
Organism: Prinia subflava; assembly: GCF_021018805.1. Lineage (NCBI taxonomy): Eukaryota > Metazoa > Chordata > Aves > Passeriformes > Cisticolidae > Prinia > Prinia subflava. The sequence goes on from NC_086249.1 coordinate 56,905,659, forward strand.
CCTTCTTCCTTGGTGGTGTAGGTGCAGAGCTGGCACCAGGTGAGCACTGCCACCACCTCCTAGGTGGCTCTGAGCACCTTGTCCACTTTGGGATGAACTGGGCAACCACCACCACTGATTGAAGTAATATGCTGAAAGAGGCTTAATTTGAAAAATCAGCTGTATTTAAGTATGACAGAAAAGAAGACCTAAAGTCTGAGTGTTTTGCTTTTGGGGAGTTTTCACAACAAATTTCTGCATGCCAATCTTTTAATCTTCAGTGTCTCCTGGGGCTGGATCCAGATCTGTTGCTTTAAAAGATTTTTTTTCCAGTTTCATTTGAATACAGTGAGATTTCTGCTGTGGAAGATGTCAGAATTCTTGCCTGATTAACACCATTTCCTCTGCTGCCCATTATCAGTCAGTAAGAGCCTTACATGGCCCAAACCTTTCCCCACAGCCTATCTGTGATGAATCCCTTGAATGAACACTCAAATTCATAAAGTCTGGGTAAGAAAAAGCAACAGAAATATGTTTAGATACACTTGAAGTTTAAATTGCTTTGGCTTGTTTTTTGTTCTGTGTTCTCATGTAAGTAATGAAATCACAGTAGTTTTCTTATGCAAATATTTATATGCTATTACTAAATTTACCTGTGGTTTCCCCTCCACCCCAAAAAATTAATAAATTGCTGTTTTCCTAATACTGTGTTTGGTTTTTCTCCTGTGCTGTTATCAGGCCAGAACTAAAGTCATTCCTCCTTTGAAGAAGCTCAGACAAATGGGTAAGCCAGGCTCAATGTCCCCGGGGGAAAACTTACTTCATTTCTGAAACATTAACAACAGCAATCAAATGAAATGTGAGTATTTTCAGAGTACATTCTGTGCCTTAGGACATTTAGGCTAATTTCTTGAATAAAGGAACTTTTCAGTAACCTTAAAGAAGCATGCCCTGAAAAGACAGTTCTGAATACCAGCTATTTCTGACATGTACCATCTGCAGACAAATTAGTCTCAGGGAACCCACATGTTCCAGTTTTATCATCTTCGGGAGATTATTCTGTGTATTTACGTTGTGTAGCTTGCATATAGTGGCTGGTAGATGATCCTTTATTTGCTTGTGTCTGCGATTGCTGTTTTGCGATCGTCTCTTAGAGACAACTTCTGCTGTTTCTGCTGCTCACTTTGTCCCGAAAGTGGGAAACAGGGTTTTATCTGGTGACTCAAAAGAGGATATCAGCTGACCCCTCTTCAACTTGTTTTCAAGCAAGTATTCTTTCCATGCAAATGCCACCAGCTGCTGCTGCCAAAAGGTGTGTGGGTTGGTGCACCTTACCATGCCTGGAGAAACATCTGGGACTGCCACATTTGCAGATAGAACCAAATCACTTTGAACTGTATGGTATTTGCACAACTGTGGTTGGGGATGGTTAGCCCATGCCTGACAGACACCTGATTTGAATGGTTTTCCAGCACTCACTGCCAGTGCAGAAGGCTTCTATCTGCTCCATCTCAGACTTTTAATTCTTAATGCCATCGGACAATTGGCAAAATGAACAGATATTTTTTGTGTTTTGTTTTTTTCTTCCCTGAGTGTCTCATCCTTGCATTGAAGCCTGAACATCTGAAAAAAATCCCACAGTTAGCAATTAATGGAAACAAATCTGTCTTACAGCCGAGGTAATGCATACAATCAGTCTACAGGCAAATATATATGTTTATGCCGGGAAGATGGATTAGCAGCCTTCTTCTTGCAACAGCACAGTTGTACAAGCCTTGTTTGAGCAATTGAAGCTGTGTCTGTACTCTTAAATTAAGCACGGTTGGGACCATTCCCTGGTGCTGAGACCAGGGCAGATGGAAAGAGTGCATCCATACTACCGACCTCCTCTGTCCTTCTTGCTCTGCACACAAGCCGCCCGTGGAGAGTGGGCTGCCCTGGGGCTGGCCCCAGCCCATGCCAGCTGTTGGCCTGCACTGGGGAATTGTTTGGGAAAGTTGGCCCTGGCTCTGCTGTGCCAGGCACTGCGCTAACAATTAAACAGCGCAGACAATTGCCTTCCAGCGCCTGGAAACGTTCCCCAGAGCTGTTTCATTTACCAGGATGGACATTAGCTTTGGATTCAAGCTTTGGCAGATTCAGCTTGGCTTCCCCCTGACTTTAAAAGGAGGGAAGCAAACAAACAAAACCCCATGGCATTCAGGGGAGCAGCTCTGCTGCATGTGGTCCTTCTTCGACCCTGAGAAATATGCAAATACACAGGCTCTATTGATTTGCTTCAAATTGCTCTGCATTGACAATAGAATAAAGACAAAAAGCAGAAATTACTTAGAAAATTGCCTCACTATAATGAAAAGGGGAAAAAACTGTTTATTTTTATCTTTATTTTATTTTATTTTATTTTAGTTTATTTTAGTTTAGTTTAGTTTAGTTTAGTTTAGTTTAGTTTAGTTTAGTTTGGTTTGGTTTGGTTTGGTTTGGTTTGGTTTGGTTTGGTTTGGTTTGGTGAGTGATAGAGCTTGAGGAAGAAGTCTAGTTACAGGGTTCAATGGGGAGGCTCTGCAGGGAGCTATGTAGAAAACAGGGGAGGAAATATTCAGAAATGTTCCTTTAAAAAAGGGAGGCAGAGAGGACAGAAAAGAAGAGGTCTAATCCCTTTGAAGCTTGCAGTTTTATGAGAGCTATGTCCTTGGGAACTGTGCACCAAAGATGACTAGAGCCGCTTCAGGCTTTGCAAAATTACTACAAACATAAGGTAAGTGGCTTTATCATAAAATTGGAGTGGCCATTAAAACTTCAAAGGAGAGGTATGACCTGAATTTTACCTGTCACAGTCTGGAGTATTTATTAGAGGAAGATTTGATTCCTTTCTTTAGTTAACAACCTGATACTCACGTGAGGTCATGAGCCAGATTATAGTTTTCATTAGTGGTATGACAGATTAGATGTTAATATTTTATTGCTCCTGACCTTGGGAATCCATGAACCATTGGACAGGTGAGAGGTGAAGAAAACTCAACATGTCTCCTACAGGAATGAGAGCTATTTCTAATACCTGTGTGTGGTCGCAGTGGTAGGTATCCACTGACTAGCTCCCAGCTTGTCTGGATTTGATAGGATACATACCTCAGAGGATGTTAGGGATTGTAGTGCTTGCCTTAGGAGCCTTGCCAAGCAGTGACACTGCCCTTTTACTAAAAAACCTTGAAATTAGAAAACCTCAAAGGAGAGGCAGATTCAGCAGTAAAAATGGTAGTGAAAGACACTGTGATAAAGCCACCTTTGTCCAGGAACACCAATGTGTTTTTCAAACCTTGGTCCTTCCTCCTAAATCTGCTGCTGGTTGGCTTTGCTTGAGCCAGAGTGTTTCAACATCTTGTCATCTCACAGGCACAGGTGGCAGCTTCCTTTCATTCTTGATGGTGCTGCCAAGTTGATCACCTCTTCTACTGCCTTAGTTCTTTCTCATTTTCAACCTTCTCTTTTTCATACTTTGAAACTCCTCCCCTAGAGACAGGTCTGCCTGTGGCTTCCCACCTTCTCTTCCAGTATTTTCTGTTGTTCTTCTGCCTACCCCTAGCAAGTGCTTTTAGTGTCCCTTTTAAATGAGCAATTGCCACACAGACCTTTGGCATCCCAGTCTGCTTGCATTGCACCCTAGCATGCACTTGTGGGAATATTCTTGCCTGCAGCTGTGCTTGTAAATGATCAGAATAGTTTTACTAATATTTGCATTAGACTGAGATGCCTATTGTTTTAAGAGAACACAGTAACAGCATTTGAACAGTACGCACGTGGGATCCTCTGTAAAACTGTTAATCTGTACATTTCAAAGTTAGTGAAGTAACTGCTGCAATGTCCTGTCTGAGGAAATAGAAGTATTATGAGCTACCTTGGCTGAGGCCCAGCTGAGAGCAGAACCTGTGGGTGTGCATAGAGACAAGTACTAGCCCTTGAACTAGGTATCTGCCAATAGTTTCCTAGATATAGATTTCAAATTGAGGTTCCAGTGATCTCTAGGTACCTAATCCTCGACAACTGTCAAGATGGAAATCTTGATAGTACTTCTAAAGGTACCTTTATGATCAGCTTAAGAACCGTGGTCCTTTTACTTACTAGGAGTAATTATGGTGGTAGCTACCTTTTGCATCAAAGGCTTATTACAGGACTACTTTCCCAAGGATTCAGAGGTCCACAAGACATTTTACACTATCTTCCTCTTGAGGTACCACCAGCATAGCATCTCTGGTAGCCTAGTTTTGGCAGACAAGGAAGGGTACAGGAACTCCTTGAAAAGGAAGACTGTAGGAAGGGAAAACTGGATTTGTGTCAGCAAACCGATTTCTAAGCCAATGATTGTTATGGTACATAGAAGTAAAAGGGACATATAAAATCTAGAAGTTATTATTTTAAATGCAAAATTGTCTGCAGACAGCCTTATGACAAGACTGGCTCAGACGTCTTCAACAGTGTGATTAAACTTGCAGATAAGTCTGCAATCTTTGAAATAAAAAAACAAACTACAACAACAAAGGAAAATGACAACAAAACAAACCCAATCCAAAACAAAAATCAGCAATCTGGAGGTGCAAGCCAGTTTCCCTAGCTGAAAATTAGACTGTGTCCAAGCCATCCACTCTTCAGCACTGAAGTGACAGAGAACTGTAGCTCTCCTGAGTCTTCAGCCAAGATGTCTTTATCTAGTCTCTTCACCTCCTCTTTAGTGACCTAAAAACCATCATCTCCTCTCCCTGGCTCTGAATCATCCTCTTTCCCTCATCTTCCCTTGTTATCTCCCAGTCCTAGCACCAGGCTATCCCGACCATTCATGGCCTATCTTTTCTTTCTTCCTTTCTCCTCGCTGTTGGAGCTGTGGTCAGTCTGGCTGGTGGCATGGCTGGATGTCCACCCCAGCTGAGGTCATCTCACCATGCTGCTACCCAGAAGATCATTTCCTCTTCCAAGATTGCGAGAGAGACTTATTCCTCACCACAATAGGCTTTCTCCTACTATACCAGTACCCCAATCTCCTCATATAAGGAAAACCTGGGATTAAATTGTTCCACTACAGCTATAAGCCACAGCAAAACTGGCCTAACTGGTGGGAGACCAGCCAAATAGCAATTAAGTGGCTCATGTGTCATGGGTACTTATAGAAATGAAATCTCACAGCACTCAAATAGGGAAGGAAGATTTGGTCTCAGCCCATGAGGCATAAAAAAGCTTTGCTGGAATTTTTGCCAATTGAAACTGATCATAAACTACATATTGCCACTGCTAAAAGAGGCCTGGCAAGTGTCTTGCTGGGAAAGAATTTTTTTTCCAGTTACAAATATGAGTTGCAATCCTGAGGAAGATTTGTGAAGCAAATAGACTCTTTTGAGCAGCTCAGAAAAAAATGCCACAGAATAAAGTCCAGAGGTGGGTTATGTATAGTGGAGTTTTATTGAAAAGCCTGTCTGAGACAAAGTATGCAGTGTGGCTGTCATCTATAAGGATGCAATCCACAAAAAAGGAGCTGAAACTTTCAGCATAATGTTTCTGGGGAGGTCTATTTCCAGTTTCTATCATCAGTGTTAAAAGAAGCTCTTAAGACTCGTAGGATTTTGGTTTAAGTGGTCAGGAGAAAATGCTTGAAAGTGTTATAATAAAGATGAGCATTTTAAAGAATAATGTGAGCAGCAGGAAAACAATCTAAGAAAGGTGCCAGACTCTGGCTTTAGGCAAACAGAGAAATCTGTAAAGCCTTGACCTGTGTTTTTGATAGGTAACAAAGAATTCAGTATTTTGGGCTAGGACTAGAAACAGGCTAGGCTCCTAGACCCAAATAATCATAATAGATGCAAAGGCATGCATTTATGTAGCAAAAAAGGTTCTACTTGCAAGTGCCACAATCAGACAGAGCATGTCAAGTATCTTTTTACTGGACAGGGTGCGTCATAGTCTGATTGCATGTAACAAGTCAGGCAAGAGCTAAGTAACAGGATAAAATGGGCAGTGGGCAGTGTCTAAAGCAGGCACCTGTTGCATCCAGCTTCTCTCCTGATGCCTGCTTCCCTGCAGGGCTGGTTCCAGCCTGCTGTGAGGACTTGCCACAAGCCAGCCTGGTCACATTACTGCTGTAACCTCATGGCTTTGTCAGGCCAAGTCCACTTGGTTTTTCCGTGCCACCACACCACGTCCACTCCATTCCTGTGCTTGCCCAGCCCTGCTTCCCATTCCCAAGGTTTTGCTTGAAGAGTCCTCCAGTTCCAACACTCCGTCTTGTCTTTCTGAGTCCTGACCAGTCTTTCCTCGTGCCCAAACTGCTCGTTTCCATTAGTAAACCATGGTCATGTAAATCATGGTAGTCGTTGTCTTCCTATTTCTGAAGATTCTTATCTGGACTTGCTGTCTGTGTTTATGCCATTGGACCCAAGAGTGCTTCCTAATTCCTCTGTCTGGATGTGTGGTTAGTCATGCCCCAGCTCTGTGCTGAGATGGAAACCTGGACATGTGTGCTGGATGGGAGCTGCAGCGTGTCTCAACAGGCCGGGCCATTCAGATGACCAGGAAATTAGGCTCCCAAGATATGCTGCAGAGCAAGTAAGTACAGATGCAGCCACTGTTTCTCAGCTATCTTGCTCTTCAGTCCCAGGTCTCAGTCCAATTTTCCACACACAGTCATCACTCCCGTCTCCACACCCAGCCAGCATAGGTTTTTCTTCCCTGCTTTGGGATGAACTCTCCAAACTTATCCTCCCAGTCGATCCAATTGTGATCCCCTGGTCTGACTTTGATGTCTCACCCTTCAAACCACATCTCTGTTCCTTCTCCCGCCACCTTGTTTCTTGCTCTTGGTTCTTGAACATGATCCCTTCCCACTGGTAACCATTAGTGCTAACAGCCACTAAGCCATGAAGGAAGCCTGCGGTGCCTCAGCCCAGCTGCTCTGTGGGGGCACTCAGTTCCACAGGGGTCAACGCCTCCACCTCTGGACTGTGAAGGATCCTGTAGGCATTACAGGTATGATGCCAAGTGCCTTGAGGGTAGTGTTGAACACAGTGTGAGCAAAGACCTTGGTTTTTCACACACAGTGAGACCAGAGTCCTGCATGGGAGATTTAGAGAGAGATGCCTGCCCAGACTTGCGTGCCCTGCCTAGAACCATGTTTGTGCAGAGCAGTCACATGTAGGAACTTGTGAGAAACAAGGGTTCAGTGATGCTGAAGAAATTTAGCCTGAGCTGGTTAAAACACCTGTTCAGATAAAACCTGAGCAGGTGCAGACCTCAAATTCTAAAATTTTTCAACTTCCTGAATTTGTGTAGGTTTTCATAGAGGCAAGGAAAGGCACAGAACTAGGTTTGCCATTACTGTTGGACTTCCAAGATCTGACCAGAAAACACAGGAAGCTAGGGCTCTTTAACAGAAAAGCCTAAGAATTCTCTGCAGGCCCAAATGCCGAAAATCATTTCAGAAATAGCAGGGAAACAAAAAGAAATCCTGCAGGAGATGGACAGATACCTGTAAAATTTCAGGCTATATTGTCACATTTTGATAGATTACATGCAGTCTTACCTCAGCTGGGAAGTACCTAAATTTGTACTCTTAAAGGGCTCTGAATGGGTGGGAGAAGAAGACAGAAGGCAAAGAACAGGGTGTGTAAAGTCCAGAGCTCTCAAAAGGGCTGCACTCTGTGGGACTTGTACTGTCCTGCACTCCAGGTGGAGGCCAGAGCCCTCAGACCATAAAATCATGGAATGATTTGAGTTGGAAAGGCTATTAAAACTCATCTAATTCTAACCACCCCCCTGCCATGGCCAAGGGCATCTTTTCCAAGACCAGGTTGCTCAGAACAGCTTCCAGCCTGGCTTTGAACACTTCCAGGGATGGAGCATTAGTAAGGTCACTGGAGTCTCAACACTTAACCCTGCCTGCTGAGGGGGAGGTTTTGGATGTGGTGTCTCACACTAAACTCTGCTGGGGTGCTGCTGGGGCTGCACAAGCAGCCAGAAACCATTGTGCATCCCTGTTTTATCCCTTTCTGGAATCATGACCTATACCCAGACCTAGGAGCTCAGAGGGCCTCCACATATCCACACTCTCTCGGGCACCTGCCAAATGGCTGATGTTTGCTGGGGGTCAGTTGCTGTCTCATTACCTTGGTGCAGTGTTACTGTTTCCAGTTCAGTGTTTTCCTTCTGCCCAGCACACCTCTTCACCAGTTCCTTGCATTCGGTCTTCTTGCACTTTATATTCTCTTGGTGGTTCCTTGCCTCCTTTGAGGCATGCATGGACGTTGACAGAGTATTGAAGTCTCCCAGCTGACTGATGACACAAAACACCATGAAACAGCCCAGGTCACGTACCACATCCAAGTCAGCCTAAACCTAACAATCCACAATCCTTCACACTCCTTTGGCTAGAACAGCCAAGAAGAGCTGGGACTTTCAGGTAGACCTGTCATACCAAATGCAAGCAATTTGCAGCCTCTTTGTTCCACAGCTGTGTCAGGTTCTAGTCTGACTTGAATGGGAGAGGTATTCTAAAAACTGCTTTTGTTTATTTATTTTCAGATGTGCATACCACAAAAATTAGATTACGGTTTGGATTTTGTCACGGCTGTCTCCAGCAAAGACTGATTCTGTCTGTAGCAAGTATTTTCTGGAGGGTTTCTTCTATTAATTATATGCTGCCACCCACTTATTTCCTCAAGGCAGATTTTGCATCTGTGATTTCCCTATGAAGTTTCCCTTCTTTAAGGTAGTACGTCTCTAAGGTGGGCAGACTGACAGCGCAGAAAAGGCTTTTATAGTCCGGGGGGTCAAATGTTTTTCTTCTGCTACATCTAAGGATAAAAAGTGCAGAGGCTGTATGACAGGCAGCATTAATTTACCCTGTGCTAATGCTGTTAGCAATTGCAAACTGAGGACACAGTGGAGAATCCAGCATTGCCTTGATCCTGCAATCCCACATAAGCCTGATACTTGTAAACAAGGAGAAGCAAAAGATAAACACAAAACAGTAAGGAGATGATAATTTGGAAATTTGTTAACATAATTTGGGTTTTTTTATAGTTAAATGGCAGAGTGGTGGAGGCATCTTTCTGTGTATGGACATCCAGCCATTTGGGCTGGAAAGTCAGAGACTGAGGCTGACTACCAAAATAGCTGCACTGTGTAAACCTCACAAGCCAGTCACACACAGAGACATCTCTAATATCACTGTAAGTGTTAAGTTTTGTGGTACATCTCTCTGGTGATGTAGTGAACAGTGCTTGACACACAGGAGGACTTCCAGCATACTGTTACCCTATGTCTTCATGGGAAAAGCTGGGAAACCTGGAAACTAGTTCTGTGATAACTGGAGAGGATCATAACCTCTAATAGGTTTATCACTGCTTTTTATAACAGATTTGCTGATGCAGGAAATTTTGGGGCATCCATCTCTCTCTCCCACTTGGCAGCCCTTCCTTGCCATAGCCCCGTGTTTTCTTCTGTTTCTGTTTCTCTTTCTGTCCCTGGGTTGATGAATATTTACTTATTCATGGGGCCATTCAACGTGGGGCCATTTCTGAGGGAAGGATCAGAGAGCCTATCTGCATACCACTGGTACCCTTGGCTGATGGCAGGGATGCCAGGGAGCAGGTATATAGGTGTATCCTCCCTCCTCTTCCTCTGTCTCACAAAGGGATTGAAGCAGCTCTTTAATACTGAGCAAGGGCTTTAAGTGTGAGGTATTGAGTATAAAAGGATTTGCTACTGTGTCCTTTCTCAGCCAGCCAGGCTTGGTGTTCATGGTCTTACCTTCTGTGTGTGCCCAGAGCACTGCAGGTGAACCATGGATGGCGTGTGTCCATCCTTTGATGGCTTTACGGCCAAGCTGCCTTATTCAATCCTGCCTGAGGCCTTCACCACCTTGGGTGCAAATAGATTACTTACAAATTCTGTCTCTTCAGCATCTCATATCTTCAGAACAACCTGAAAACCATCTTTTCCATCTCCCTTTACTTTGAGTGTAAACTGGAGTGAAAGCTCAACCCTTTCACTCTTTGGAATATATTGACAGAAACACCAGAAAAGTTTTAGCTTTCAGATTGGTATTTTCACCTTAGTTCTCTATCCTTGCTTTCATCTGCCCTTTAGTTGTGTTGAAGGTTTGTTTGAAGTAGCTGTGGTTTAATACTGGAGAAGGAAATATTCTTCTTTGGCAAACCTTGCAGCAGAAAGTCTCCTGCAACTTGGTTGTCGGATTCTGTTTTGTGACTTTATTTGCAAATACAGCTCAAGGAGTAGAAACTAAGTAACTAAGTAGAAACTAAGTGCATGTTTTGACAAATACGTTAACCCAATCCCCTTTGGAGAGATCTGATTTTGAATTTTCCAGAGCCCTTTTCCAAAGCCAAGAACTTGTGAGCTCAGTTCCTTCCTATTTTCTGGGTATATAAGTTGTATTTCTTCTCATATACTGACTTCACAAATTGTACCAAATCACACTGCCTTCACCTGGAGTAATAAGGTGTAGAAAATAATATTGTTACATTTCTGATGTACTCAAAACTTGTGAGTTTTCTTCAGACTATTGATATAAGAGACCTCATGATGTTGGTAAAACCACTGGAAATTATACCTTCAGTAACTGCTTTTCCTTTTTTATTTTTTGGTCCTTAGTTGCACAGCTGGCCTTGGCTGACAGAAACCCTCTATCCAACAGCACAAATAAAGCTATAAATCCCCAAATCCCCATGTGAGAATTTGAGCCTGGCATCTACACACTTAAAAATGTTCCCCCATTTAGGCCAATTTCAAGTTTTTTAATAGATGAAAGTATGAATATGCTTTAGTATAACTCACAATTCTCCACTTTCTAAATCTTCATAGGGACCCTGATGCAAGTTATCAATGAACAAGATTTTTAGCTCTCCTAAGCACACTAACATGACAACTGCATTTGCTAAGAAAGCCCAAATGCTCCCTAAATAAAACTGAAAGGAAACTGTGGCACCCCTGCTTAACAATAGCAAACAAAAAACAGTGAGAGAGCACTTGATGTTGAAAATCTAATTTTCGTCACCATGTATTTATCTGAGCTTAGTTCCCATTCTTGGCTGATAAGGAATAACTAATCATGATTTAAGCATTTCTTCAAACCTAGCAACCTGTTGAACAGCTTCTTAATGTGCCTATCAATCATTTGGAGATAAGGATAGTTTGCACTCATAATAGCTAGTTGTAAAAATAAACAGAAGTTACTATAACTAGTTCAATCAACAATGGGATCTTTGAGGTCAGAGTGGAAATAATCAAACAGTAAGTATGAATAGGCTGTAATTTTTCTGATTAACAAATGTTTTGCTTGTCATGTGATCTTGAGAGCTGCTCTTAGCTCTTTAGAGGACTAAAATACATTTCAGAATGTATGTATTTACATTAGGGGGTTAAACAAATGTATGCACATACCAGTTGTTTTCTAAAGCTATCTGTTCATGTAAAGCTTTTTTTTTTTTCTTTTTAATTTTAAAAAGTATCTTTGTCCTAGAGTTAAATTCTCAACTGGCCACTCTACAAAGCATCTTGGATAAAAAACGGAAATCTGGTAACACAGAAAGTACCATGGAATGCAAACTATAAATTACTGATCGTACAAAATAAACATATTACTCACATCTCTCCAACACAGCTGAAAATATAACAGCCAACAGGAACATATTACATCTCAGCACCAGTTGCTGATCAAAATAACAGTGTCCATATATAGCTACTAGTTGTGTGAAAGGAGTCAAAGAGCTGTGTCTGTATTTGTATGTACATCCGAATCAACAACATTCACAACCTGGAGACTGACGGGACATTGATTGTAGTTATATGATTCCAAAATAGATGTTCTGATCACCTTCTGGAGACACCTATCTTTGTCAAGATTATATAAAGATCACAAACCCCTCTCTTTATTTTAAATTGCACCTGTGGTGCATACCTAAAATATAAACGTAGATGATGTGGATATAGCTTTCGTCTGTCCTCACGTTGCCTGTACAAAAATACAACCTTCCTCTCTACCCTGGGGTAATCATTTCAGTGAGTTCAAACAAAGGTAGATATCTCTGTAGCTCATAGACTTTACTGGTATGTGCAGACGACCTGGAAATGTGTCCTCTGAAAAGATAGGAATCACAGAATCACTCAGACAGGAAGAGACCTCAGGAGGCCTCATCCTACCTCCTGCCCAAGGCAGGGTATGACACAAACTCAAACCAAGTTGTCAGGGCTTCAATCCAGTTATGTCTTGAAAACTTCCAAGAAGCTGTTATCTTCATAATGATTTTATTTTCTTTTTCTTATAGTCACCCTGAACCTTCCCCCTTTTCAATTTAAGGTCACTGCTTCTTGTCTTCCTGCCACATTGCACTATGAAAGACCTGGCTCCATCTCCTTGCTGGCCTCCCTGTAGGTTCTGGGGGCTGCTGTTGGGTGCCCAAGCAGCTGCCTCTTCTCCAGGCTGAGCAAGCCCCACTCCCTCACCCTCTCCTCACCATACAAGTGCTCCAAGTGGAATTAAATCACTGATGAATATATCTGTGTTGTCAAGAAACCACAGCATATCTGCTCAATCAGTTTGTTACTTCTAACCTGATTCATTCAATCATGAAAGGAGTGACAGACAGCGCTTGGCAACTCTCTGGGATCTTACGCAGTAAATTCATGTCAGCCTTTTCTAGAATACAAAGTTTGGCCTTATTTTGAAAGGCAATGAGCACTCAAAACTTCTGTATGTCTAGCACCTCCCAGCAGCCAGCCCTCTGTTAAATACAGCAAGGGTGTTGGCAATTTGGTTATTTTGGTATTCAAAAGGAAAAACCAGTCAGGATGGAAGAAACTACAAAGGAACATTCTAAAGGGAAATTTGCTTAAAGACCAAGGAAAGGATGAGATTCACTGATGTCTAGGAGGAAGAGGCGGGTCTTCAAATACCATGGGGTTATTCTGAAAAAAAACACCTTTCTGGAATACCTGATGGTGTGGAATTCACTTAATTTAGCATACAAGATCTCAATCGCTTTTGTTTAAGGAAAAAAGATGATGGAAATGAGATGCTGTGACTCTTTATCCATCAGCTACTTTGATCTCTTTTGAGTCATCTCTTTTAACTTGAACACAACATAAGAATACAGCAATAGCAGTCTCTTCAGGACTTGATTAAAGAAAACAGAATATAACAAAGAGCTGAGCAATCTCCAGCATTTCAGACAGTTTAGCTGGAATGTGTCTTTTCAAAGAAAGATCCAGTTTTTATTTAGGAGTCTCTGATGGGGAATCCTCTTGACCCCTTCGTAGATTGTTCCACTGGTGTGTCTACTCTCTGAATGCAGGGGTTAGTGCAAATGTGTTCATTCAAAGGGTCCAAACCAGATACATAGATAAATTTTTGAAGTTATTGTGGGAGTCTGTGGATGTGTGTTTGATTTAAGCCCAAGTCTATGCCTGTACACTTTGGTTTTGTTTCATAAACTTAATAAGACCTATAAGTAAATTGAGTGGGAAATAATTAATATTCTATTGAGGCCATCCATATATATGAACTGTTGGCTTTAAATAATGAGACCTTTGAAAACCATGCTGAGCAAATTTATAGCAGTCACTCAGGTCCCCAGTAACAGAATTCTAAAAAAGTCTTCCCTCAAGTAAATGACATAATGAGAAATCTGCATTATTCTGACTTGATACATTTTTATTTGTTTTTGAGACTGCAGCAAGGGCTTATTTGTAGTGCCAGCAAACAGTTCTTAGTGTAACATCTTTTAGTGTAACGTCTGTGATGTTTACAATCATATCAATTGCAAATTTAAAAGTTTAAAGCTACATGGATTAAACAAATAAAATATAGAACTTAATGAACTTTTATCTGTTTTAAAATGGAATGATTATATCCAAGAAATCCTTTTTTTTAAAGTGGCCATAGCAACATCAGCTAGAACAGATTGGGTTACTTAAAGGGCCACTGACAACTCTAGAGAAACAAACCCCTGTGACTTAAGACAGGATCCTTCAGTGCCTGTACTCTGTGCCGGATTTCTGCTGCATTTGTTCATTTCTTGCTCTCTCCTCCCATTGCCTTTACAGGTCTGTGATTCAACCAAAGAAGACACGGAATAAGAAGGAGGGAGAGGTCCCCTTCCCATCATTTCCACCCTGGTTAGTCAGTTACCCACTGGAGAATAGAGTGTGGCTGCATGGGGAGCCATGCTGTGCAGCCCAGACCTGTGCTGCTGGGGAGGCACATGGCTGGGCATGGAGACCTTCTGCACCCCTGATTGAAAACATGGGGGGGACAGTTTAAGAAATCAAACTGCAGTTAAACTAACATTTAAAAAATTATTTTGAAGAGGAAAAAGTGAGTAGTTTTGAAATCATTGTCTGAGCAAAGGCCACAAAATTGAAAGAATATCAGTTAATGAACAAGATTATGCAATCTGGCTGATTATTTCCCCTTTCAAACATCTCCTCCAGCTAACAGAATGCCTCACTGATGTAGGCTGTGTCTATGGAAACTGAGGTGTGTGAGCTTAGGTGTTTGATGAGCATTTCATGTTTGGTGACATTAGATTACTTGGGGCAAACAGGGCAATTGCGTGGGGCTGGCTGATGGGGCAGGGGTAGGGCAGATGTTTTGGAGGCCATGTGAGATACCCTGGAAGAAACTTGTGTGAAGTGCGAAGACCAGAGTCCAGGCAATTGAACTGAGGCTACATGGCAGCCTGAAGGGGTTGGGTTCAGCTCCAAGTTGTAGACACTGAAGCTTAGGTCTCATTTCAGGCACAACATGGGAACCAAGGGCCTGAGAAACTGGCAGGGTCAGTGGAGTTTTAGCCAACACAGTTAGTGGGGTCCAGAGCTCTGTGGTAGGTCTTCCAATATGATAGATGGGTCATTCTTGCTCTGAGGTGAATAGCTTTCTGAACCCCAGCCTACAGACTGTACACTCCAGTTTTTGTAGGTGAGTGACTATACAGTTTTGAATGAACTGCCTGGGATGACACGGAATATAAGGAAAAAAAATGTAAAAAGCCAAGAATTATCTACAATTATCTGTGCAGGGAACTAAGCAAATTTGAGGCAATCTGTTTTATAATGAGCTGAAACTGAACTAATAATTTCATGTTTTTTGTGAAACGTAGATGGCATCTGAAGAAAATATCTTTTTTTTTTTTTCAACTAAAATCTAGTTACTCATGGTAAGGATCCATTCAGTGTACAAGGTCTGCACAGCAATTGGGAGTCCCAACTCCTTGTTTCCCTCCACAGGACTCACTGTGGTGTGCATCCAGCTCAAGTTCTCACTGCTGGACAGTAGCACTGATTTATTGGGAAGAGAAAGAAATGTCCAAGTCCTGGTCTTCTGCTTCTCTGCTGGTTGCCCAAGTTCTCTATGGAACAGAAAGACACATCTTTTTGCTGTTTGCTTTCCTTATATGAAAGGAAATAGTTGGGTTTGCCAGTTAATAGGTTGGTCTGACAGCTGAAATCAAATGGAAAAACAAAAAGCCTTTAACTTCCATCTTCAAAATCTTAGGCCTTATTATTGATGCTTTTCCCTGTGTTGAAAGTCAGTCTTCCTATGCAAGAGGCAATGCAGTTAATAGAATTTTTATTTTGGTAACAAAATTTATCCTTAGAGAAGAAAGAAAAAAAGAAAGCTTTCAAACCATATTATTACTTAATGTAGACTTCTGGGTTTTCTGCTTTGCCAACTCAGTCAAAACAAAAAAGAACCAGTCTTCTAGATTATTGTCATGGGTTAGCACTGGCCAGATGTTAGTGCACCCATGAATATATGTTTTTTTTCTCTAACAACTCCTGTGGGATGTGATCAGGAACAGAGCAGAGCAGGCTTAAATCTTGAAAACAAAAAAAAAAACCCACCAAAACTTTATTAATTACATAAGAACAGGGACAAAGATACTCTTAAACACACACAGAGACAGAAATAAAAACTTCTTAGAACATTTCTTCTCCCAGTTTCTACCTCCCCACCCATCACTTTTCACAGACCAACCTTTGGGTTTTAAATCAAACAATCACCACTCAAAAAAACTAATCTTCAATTCAGCAAGGGAGAGAGGAGTCTCTCTCGCACCACAAACTGTTCTTCAGAAAACAGGGGTCCACCCCTTATGTGTTTCCATGTCACCTATAGCACCGCCCGGAGAAGTCTGCTAAGGTGACACTCTCTTTTTCTTATGTCCAGCGCTCTCACCGCTGTCCACAGGCTGAAAACTGCATACAGGGCTCTTTTAAGGATACTTGCATGCCGAGCTCTCCCCTTTTTACCCAGGGGCCAGGGTTCCAGGAGCAGGTCTGCCCTGAGGGCAGAGGGCACTACCTCACCCTCCCCCTCTCTTCTCTGCTCGCTCCAACTCTTCAAGTGCCAGTCACTGTAGCAAAAGCAAGGGCAGCTGCATCCACCCAAAAATGCAGTTTATGTTCAAAAGAGACTCAAGTTCAGTCCATGGCTGACATTATGCAAGAGAATTCCAGCTCAGAAGGCTACTCCTCTCATTCTTCCATCGAATTCCTTCCAATCATGCTTTATTATCTCGGTCCCAGGCCGCTTCCCTCTCTCCGAAAACCACCAGTCATGAGAATCAATGTCTAAGAAAAGTTTCTTTCTGCCAAGCAAGGGTTAACAGTTTCTTCTCAGCAGGGTGCAGGCTCAGGCACTCCCAGGCTCCGCAAACCCCCACGTGGCTCGGCACTTTCTCCCGGAGTTTGGGGGGGAGGAGGGGGGTGAGCACACACAGAAGGCACTTCCACAGTTTTCCACCCCTCCATCCTGGACGGGGCAGTTCAGTTCCAGTCCTGTCCCCTCTCTTCTCCCCCCCCCGGGGGCTCCGGCTTACCTGAGCCGACCACGTGTTTTCCCCTCCCCCACCCAGCCTCGTGGCTGGGCAGGGAAAGGAGGCCTCACACGTCCCTCTGCTGAAGCCAGGATCTGAAAAGAGGCCGAACCCCCCAGACTCCTGCTTTTAACTCTTTGTGTCCTCAGAGGCGTGTCCAAACCTCCGAGTGACCAACCCAGGTGCCAGAAGAAAAGCTGATCACTGATTGGACTGCCCACATCTCCCTGGAGAAATTCACCTCCCCCCCCCAACCACGACAATTATTCATGTCTTGTGGTCTTATCTATGAATATTTGGGTTGTGGCATCTGGATTTCCAAACTTCTTCCTGTTCGAGTTTTGCCATAGGGTCAGTTTTGCTCAGGTGCCTTCTGTCCAATGCCTTCTGGCATCTATCCATGCCTTATGACAGAGGTGTCATCAAGATTAGCTGTCAAACTATGATTCCCAGTCAAAACCAAAAGAAACAACTGATCAGTGAATTCATCAAAAGACAAAATGCAGTTTAATTAAATTCAGATAAACAGTGCATCTGCAGGGCACAGCTATCCAGGGTGTGTTGAGAGCCAAGTTTTCCTATGATTTCAAATACTGGAAAACTGATGTCTAGTTTTTACATCTTTGTGCTTGATGAAGATGTGTCTGAACGATTTTCAGAAACAAACACAAGAAATACAACACCTTGACCAATTTCCTGGTTTAATTTCACTTTAAGGATTAGGAGTTTACAGTCTTATACAGCATTGTGTTACTATGGCTCCTTAAAATATCTATAAAATAGGAAATAAATTGATTATCCGATTACAATAAGGAGATGACAGTTTGTCTTTACAATCCATGAAACAAAAACTGTAATCTTATTACTTTTTCTAGGTTTTGTGATTGGACAGAAAGGTAGAAAAAGGGCTTGTGCTGTTATCTAAATACTAAACAAATCCAGTGTAAAAAATTGCGTGTAAAATTACATATGTAGATTTGACAGGAATAAGCATATTTTAGAAAAACTCAGGCCCTCTTTTTTGTCAGAAGAGGGTAGTAATAATTTTATTCTACATGAAAAATACAGCATATGCTGAAGGAGTACCCAAGGGTTTCCTGATTTTTTTTAAGTGCTGACATCTTCTGCTTTAAGAATAAATTGTGCATGTGTATATACCTGCAAAGACACTAAATTCTGTCAATTGTTTCCAGACATTCTGGTCAGATCGGTCCCAAGGAACAGAAACAACCAGTCCCCCACATCTGCGTGACCTGGAAAAGACCTTGTTTAGGCAGCTGACTGCTCAGGAGGCTGTGGCATATCCACAGCTGGAGTCAGCTACTACTCTGCTCTAGGAGACTGATGAAGGGATGGGTGGCACATCAGCAGCAGCATCTAATGACAGATTGGCTTTTCCGGAGTAATGGCTTAGGACAGGTTATGGCTGCTAGTCTCAATTTTTCTGTTGCTTTGTTGTTTTTCAGCTGCAGGTTCTCTATTAATAAGCATTGTGTTTTGACAAAATGTCTCAGCAGAAATCAATGACCTGGGACTTTCATACTAATTCATACATCTTTCTTTTGATGGGATCAGTTTTGGAAACAAATTGCTCTCAGGCTTTAACTGCAGATATACTAAAAATCTTACAGCAGCCCACACAGTTCAGTGAAATGAACTGCATTAGAACCAACCTAACTGTCCTGGCTTCCCCTAGTCTTATTTCAATAAAAAGAGATGTGAAAAATACACAAAATGTATGAAACAAGACCAAAAGATAGAGTCGAAAATCTGCCTTTGTGCCAAATCTCCCTACTTCTAAATTTAAATTAATATTTCCAAAATACATTTATGAATACATTTCTTATTTAAAGCAAAGAAAAATCCCCTTTATGGATAGGTTTCAAAACTCCCTAATTATTCTTGAGTCTTGTTATAGTCTGACAGATAATTGTTTGATCTTCCACTCTTTTAAGTCAACGTCAGAACTCTTACTGAGTTTAATGGGTTTAGAATTCAGACTGAAGTAGGGAATTTTAAAAATACAGACTCTTGGCACCAGGTACCATAACATTTTTGAAGTTGTATAGTGTTAAAAAGGTTTTTTAGCAACAGAAAAATGAATTTCTTTGAAGTTTTACAGCCTATTGGGCATATGAAAGCACAACAAGCACACAGGATGTTTGCCCATTGAGGATTCTTGGAAAATTTTAAATTATGAAAATTCCAAGTGCTGTAAATGATGGTTGAAACCCTTGTTTGCTTTCATGGTTCTAAATATCCAGATTTTTTCACAAAAACTAGCGTACAGTTCCCTCCTGAGTACAGAGCTGCATCTGTGCTATAGCAACAGCTCCATTCTTCATCCCCTCTCTGAGTTCAGACTTTAGTTCTTTGTTGTTTTGAGAAGTTCTTTTTCTAAGTTCAACTGCCTGAGTGTATTTTGAAACATAACTGTCAGCAGAAGTAGTCAGGAACTGCCTTTGCATTGGTGTCTTGCCATAGCAATGGATGATTTTTTTCCTTACCAGACATGAAATCAAATTTACAAACAGAACCTGCAAGGGGCTTTGTGTCCTTGCAGTTGCCTCCTTGGTAGCCCGTGACCTGCAAAAGGAGGTGCTTGTTGTACTTTGTGGGTCTGTCTACTGTAGCTACTGGTAGTGTGGGTGCAGGGTACCTGCAAAAGGGGGAAAGCATGTCTTTTCTGTGTCCTGCAGCAGGATTATGCCAGCAGCCTCCAGACAGTCTGGGGGGGCCTGTGCAGAAAGATACTTTGTATTGCATTGCCTACTGGGTACAGATGCTCATAGAACCGAGGTGGTTCACATCAAATCAAACACGGCTCCTCCTTTTTCTTGCATCTCACCAGCTGGTGAAATGAATGCCCACAATGTGGTAACTCACTTGAGAAATACTACATGTGGCTGGTCTACCTGTCTGCTAGTGCTTAATTTATCTCCTTAGCTCTATGGGGCAAAGATCTTATCTCCCTCTTTGGAGAAAATACTGTGGGGATCTCAGTTGTGCAACTTCAGTTTTCATTTAGTTATCTCACAAATTACACATTTCACTGGACTGAGACAGTGACACTTGCCATGAGGAGATCCCAAGTCAAAAACATGGGTAGATCCAGCACCATATTCACCAAAACACCAAAGTATAAATCATGCATTAAATGAATTACAGAATCATGTAGTGTGCCTGAGTTTATTCCTGGAATAGAGTGTTAGGTGCTATTACAATCAGGACACTGTAGTGGCTTGTAAGTTAACTGCAACCCTGTTCAAATTATTAAAGAAAGCTTAAAATTGCAATGAGCAAATTAGACTTGCTTAGTTGCCAGGAAAACAATTTTAATGGAAGGTGTGTCTTTTGAAAAAGGAATCTGAACTGGAATCCTTGGATGTGAAACAGCAGCTCATCAAGATGCAAGCAGGAATGAGGGCCATGGTCAAGGCTTGGTGGTGAGACTATGCTGGCTTGTGCTGGCACTTGTGTCCAGAAACCTAAGCTTCGTATTGCTGAAATCACCAAGATAACTGATCTCAGTTAATGGTTTGTTTCAATGGGGGTTTTTAATGAAAAAAGAAAAAAAGAAAAAGAAAAAAAAAAAAAAAAGAAAAAAAAAAAGAAAGAAGGCAGTTAAAATCTCTTTGACAAAATTTTATATGCCAAACTTCAACCTGGGATTGATTTTCCTGGTCAGAGGGAAGCCGCAGTGCATACCCCCTATAATGGAAATATCAATCTGCATGACAGACCCTTCCATGGAAGGGGCAGAGATGCACAGTAAGTGCACAATTGCCACAGCTGCTGCAGGACTGGAGGGTGTGCATTGTTTGGAACAGGAGGATAGCTAGCGTGTCTACGTGGCACAAAGCACTGCTTTGCAAAGCTCCCTCGGAATGAGTCGGAAATAGTCTGTCTTCATGCAGTTTTCTCCTCAGGCTAGTGAACTCTGCCTCTTGGCAGGGCTAGTTAACCCATATGAAGTGCTGTGCTAATACAGCTAAATTGTGCTCATTACCCACATTACAAGGTTTCAGGTCAGGCTGGCTATCTCTGCTTTCAACTGCAGCTTGGCAGTGGCAAGCACATCAAAATCCCTGCAAATGTGAGTGTCTGAGCTTGACACTGCCCATTTTCCTCAGAGCAAGTTCTTGTTGCAGGCAATGGGAACTTAGCCCAAGGAGCCCATGACTGGGCCTTTAAACGTTCAAGACCAACATTTTGAATAATTGACTCTCTAGTTTGCCTCAGGATATTATGATACTTTTCAAAGGCTGGTTCCAATATAGCAATAAGCCACAAACAACGTGTGTGTTAGTATGAAATCGGTGCATGCCTCCAGTGCATTGGCATGGAGCCTGTACCACCCAAGAAGTATTCCCGAAGTGATCCAAAGCCTACTGAAATCTGTGGAAAACTTTCTATTGACTTCAGTTAACTTAGATTTCCATTGACTTCAGTGGGCTTTGGATCAGTCCCAGAGATTCTCATGCCTCATATGAGAACTGTTTACATGAAATAATCATTAGCTAAAATACACAAACAATTCTTGGAACAAGGACTAGCACCTAGGACTCTTCTCTTTTGTGATGGATGAAGAGTCATATCCTTTCTTGCTTTCTTTCTCTCTGGGTCTCAGTGTTTGTTTTTGCTGCAGTCTGGCAACTTCAACACAGTGGTGGCTGGAGCACCCCCTGGGGATTTGGAAGCTGAACCTCTCCAGATGGTAAGCTACCATAGGCTTTATATCTCCCGTGTTCCTCAGGAACGCCCTGACTGCTAAGTTGTTGTATACAAAGCAGTTGTTGTCAGTTCTTCCATTGTCTAGGTTTTACAAAATGAGGTATGAGACACTCTTTCAAATTAGTGCCCTTGGCAGTCACATGTGGGTACATACTTAGTTTTGTTTATCCTTCTGTTGAAGACAAATACAGATGGAAACCTCTAAATAAAAGCTCCCAGATTGAGGGCTATCAATAGGACTTGTTTAGGTATTACTGTGGCGCCAACTTTTTTTTTTGTAGAATGGGAGCTTCTCGATGATTAAACTTTGATAATTGGTTCTGCAAAGGTTGTACAGGTGATGATAAGACCTGAGGTTATAGGAATGTGCTAGGCTCTTTAGTGATCATACAAGTAGAGTGGTGTTTCCACAGCCAGATTAGTTAAAATATCCCAGTAGGGAAGGAATTTTAATGCTCACAATTCTTTAATCAGTATCCTCACAGAATAATAAATGAGTACATCTCTTCCTGAGATAAAGATGAGCAAATTTTTCAAATCATTCAATCTACAGGCATATTGATTAATGTATTAATCAAAAGGCAATAATCTAATAAAGCATTTAGGTAACATGTTGTTAACAACAAATGTGCTGTTAATAATAGTTACTGTTTACTGTTTAGTTATTTGTACACTCATTAATCAAAACAAAGCAAGCTCCGACAGTGCTGCGTATTGTTCTATCAGTGTATTGTCAGCTTGGACAGTGCTGTTAATTATAGTCCAGATGCTGATAATCTTGCTCAGCTCAAGGAGTTGCTTGTCCCATCAGTAGCCTCGGGGGGTATTTCTACATTCACTCTGAGATGCTCCCAAGACCACATGCACTGAGTCTTACTCTCCACCAGCAAATTAAATGGTGCCAGGGCTCTGGAACTGAAGTCATCAGAGCAGTTGCTGACATGATTTTGGCCTGGGTCACCAAGAACTTCCCGAAACAATTCCCTGGCATGACTGGGGACTCAGCAGAGGCCAGAGACTGTTCTCTGGTGGTCATACAAGTCTGGCCACCCTGGTTTGGGAAGTAAGAGGATTTAATACTAATGACATGGAATACTGTGAATTGGCCCCTTTTGATGCTGGAGAATAGTCTCATGCAAGTGTCATTCATTAATGTAAGTGCAGCTGGGCTGCACAAAGAGCAAAATCTGCAAGCATGGTCCCAGCCGTGGTTGAAATAAATCTTTGTGGAGTCCCAGAGCCTCATGGTCAGTTCACAATCCTGTGGTTCACCCCACAGGCCCCCATCCCAAAGACAGCTCTGCCAGGCACACCAGTACAAACAGGAACCAGGGGCATCAAGGGCAACCCTCTTCTCCAGACACGTGGACATCCCTGTGGGTTCTGGTAGGTGCTTCTGGAGTGCTACAGCTACTGCTAGTTGCATGCAAGCAACTTTCTTTTTTGTTTTTTTGCAAACAATGGATTATAGAGGTTCAAGCACTTGAAACAACACCCACGGAGGTCTTTCAAAAAAGGACACAGGTGCATCTGTGGCATCCTCTTGTAGTTTACATGGATATTGACTGCTAGTCCAGTCTGGTGTGTTCAGTGTGCTCACTCATCTGTGAAAAGTCAGTTGTGACCATAGTGTTCTGCAAATTGGAGCCTGAAGTAACCAAACCAAATATTGTCTCTTACTTCATGCTGTATATACATATATACAAAGATATTGCTGACTTGTAGCAATTGTTGATAGAGCAAGTTCTGATGCTGCAGTTAAATTGCGCTGAGTCATTAATCAGTGACCCTACTTTATTGTTTCTGACATCACTTTCTACAGGTTGAAGTTTACCTTTATAAGAAGCAGAAAGCTGACAGATATAGTAGATAATTCTGTTATGCCTGTGTAGAAATGATTAATGCTAAACTTTTGAACAGGTCTGCCTTGAAAAGGAAATGTCACCTGTTCAAATGCAGCTTTGTATGTTCTCCTGCGGTAATGTATTCAGTGCTTATCAACATGCTGATCTGCTGCTAGTTTCAGGGAGTAAATGTGAGTTTCAGCAAGTGAAGCCTGATCCTGCAGGTGCATGTTTAGGCAAAACTACCATTAGTTTTAATGAGAGTTTGTCTTACTCAAAAGTGCCCGATGAAGACAGCAAGTGTGTAATGAAATACGTGAGCACAAGGGTGGCTTTTTGTTGCTCAAAAAACATTGATGTGCCTTTGAGACTTCCATTCTAAAGTGCTTGGAGTTTGCTGGAATTTTTCATGCAAAATCAGTCACTGGAACATTTTTATGTTTTATTAAATTCTCATTTTATTTCACTCCCTTCCGGCTGCTTAATAAAGAGTTTCCAGCTGTTTGTAGTTCCACGTGGTAGATAAAGTAAACCCTTATTTTGCAAAGCACTCAGGAACATTTATAACTTC
Organism: Prinia subflava; assembly: GCF_021018805.1. Taxonomy (NCBI): domain Eukaryota; kingdom Metazoa; phylum Chordata; class Aves; order Passeriformes; family Cisticolidae; genus Prinia; species Prinia subflava. The sequence goes on from NC_086249.1 coordinate 56,929,661, forward strand.
AAGTGTGTGAATGGTATCCTCTGAAGGGGGTTAACTATCAGTAGGCTTGAAAATAGTGACTAAAAATGTAGATATAGGGCAATGGGGTTTTTAAGGGTGCTTAAACATGTTCATCACTTGCTCTGTAATGATTTCTTTAGTACTCCATGTAATAATTAGAGAATAACAATTGCAGAGCCCATTTGTACAGTAATGTATTGCAATAAATTGCAGATTCTATATTATGGAGAAGTAGGAAAAACAGGTTAAATTTAACAGGAATTCAAGAAATAAAGAGAGAGCAAATGGTTGCCATACATGAATGCAATTTCCTCTCTGGAGTTATGTTAACCATCTACAGGTTTACTGCCACACCACCTCTCAGATGTACTAGGATCCCACACTTTCTGGTACAAAGCAAAATAAGAACTCTTATGAGCTATCATATTGTTTGAAGAACTCCAACTGTTTCTTCTCCTCATGATTTGCCTATAAGCTGTTCACGTTTTCCACGAATTTGTCCATTGTTTGGATTTGTATGAAATTTATTTTCTTGGAAAAGCCTATTAATTTTCTAACCAAGGAACCAAACATTGGGGCCAAAGGGCCAGATTTTCAAGCACTCACTAGGGAGAGTTCTGTTTATACATATTTCATGGGAGGGGTTATAATTTCAAAAATAATTGTGGTGGTTTGGAATTTGTACATGCTTTGGGTGGATATTGTTACATACTAAGTTTTTGAAGTAACTAGCATTCAAAAGACATTCTTAGTCATTTAACTATTCAGTATTTGAGCTTCTCCTTAGAAAGTAGTTTGACAAATACCAACACCATGGGAACTGTAATATTTATGTACTGATCAAACGCAAATAGAGTATTTCCCCAACCACTTATCTTTGTACAGGGTAGACAGTTCCTCATTCCAGATCTGTCCCTCTGTCTGTCTTGTCTGTTTATCTATCTATCCATCTATCTGTGTTAAATTTGTCATATTCAATTCTTAATGCACATTATGAGAATTGTCTCAATAAAACCTTTGTTGTGCACAATCTGTCATTGGTCGCTAGTATATCAATAATGCACTGATAGTCCATTTGCTCCTTCTGGTTTGTCACGACTGAAACTGCAATTTGGTATGTCTCCTTTTCTCTGTTGTGAAGCTTTCTGCAGACCTTACAGGGCCAGAGGATGAAAGAGCCACTGGAGTTTAGTACCTCTTGTGCCACTGTGCAGCAAAAATTCAGCAGGAAATGGAAGGCTTTTTTTCTGGGTATTTTCTTCCTTGTTATGTGTCCTACCACAGTAATGGAGAAAGACACAGCTCTTTTGAGCTGCAAGAAGAATACACTCTCCACTAGATTTTTTTGTATCATCCTTGTCCCTCATGTGATACAACAGCACCATTGTCACTGCTGGAAACTTCCCACTGCTCTCCTGCAAAAGCCCACAGGATCCCAGGGTGTGAGAGTAGCAGCCTGGTTCACCTCCTGTCCGATGTAACGCTGAGTGGAGCTGCATACCCTGTCAGAAGAACAGAAATCATTATGTAATCACAAATCACTAACTGCTAATGCACCATACACAAGCATAAGTTATTATCAAATATAAATTGTGTAGCAGGTTAAAATGTACTGCCTTTCACTGCACACAGAAATAAAAGGGTATTTTCAAAGAATACCAAAAAAAATCCTTTTAATGCATGAATTGCCAGATCCTGAAATGTCATTCCTGACACTGATTAAAGCAAAAACTACAAAATAGTGGTTGTTTGATGACAGTCTCTATAACGATGCCCAAGGTTTTTGTTTTCTCGCTTGTTCTGTGTACCAATATGGACCTAGTGTAAACAGAAACATGAGCTTTCATTACCTTGTATTCAAGCAGCTGCAATAAAAACTGCTAATGGAAGAGGAGGAAAGAAGAGAGAAAAGATCAAATGCCCTAACAGATATTTACACAACATAGGAGTTTTGTGGCCATGAGATACTATTCTGAGGTTACATACAAGGAGTGAAGAAAGAAACTGCACTTTCAGAAAAGTTTGTGACAAGAATAGGTGGGAAAATAATTATGTTGCATGACTAACCTTTTCTTTGTACAGACACATTAGAGGGCAGATGCCAAAGCAAACAGTTTATAAGTGAAGGGTAAGTTTTACTCATTTGCTGTCTGATCAGAATTATTTATAAATGCCTGTAGTATGAGGGTGTTTAGTGTACTTTTTCTTTTTTTAACATGCAAAGTTTGTTATATCACTGGTAGAAAAGTTCAGACATTTATTTTTAAAATCGTTTTACCTTAGAATTTTGTTTGGAATGGAAGGATAAGTTCATGTTTCAGCATGAAAATATTACAGTAATTTGCCCTTTTTATTTCTTGGAGTGGATGACTTACCAACTGAAGGGTGGGTGAACAACAGATAAATATTTGGGGAGAATTTTCTGACATTATGTTTTATGATGTTGTGAGCAAAGTAAGGATAAACAGGCTACAGGAAATAATTGGGCAGAAGGACAGCCTGAGACGCCTTTCTTAAAGAGTAAGCCTTCACTGCAAAATTGTGCAGACTCTGAGTAGGGTCCTTGCAGACTTTCATCTGCATCCCAACCTTAATCTGGCTTTTCATGAGGGGTCTAGACAGCAGGCTAGAGAGTGTGCACACACACACACACACACACTCACAGTTAATTTGCAGATGGCACAGATAGGATGATACTCAAAGCATTTTGGAGATCTTCACAGATCAAAAGGGCAAACTGCAAGAATGGCATGAAATTCACAGAGAGAAAGTAAGCAGGGGGAAATTCAGAGAACTGCAGTTTAGAAGGAAAAATCAAACACACAAATGAAATAGAGAATAGTGAGATTTACAGGAGCAGACTAGGAAGGGATTACTATAAAGCACAAGCCAAGTCAGCAATTTGAGGCTGTTGTGAACAAGAAAAATTCATCATGATGTGATCAAGAACATCATCTGTAAGAGACAGGAATTGGCAGCCTAGCTCTGTTTGGCATTGATGAAACCTTATCTGGAAGACTCTGCCTGCTTTTGGGTGCTGCACTTGAACAAGGATATTCCAGGAGTGGGTAACAAGCAGAGGAAGAGGTTTAGGAAACAGGGCATACAAAAGAAGAGCCATAGAAAGAGACTTATTTGGTCTAAAAGCACTGAAGAGGGAGTGCAAAATTCTGCTACAGTAAGGAGATTACAATAAAAAGATAGATTTGCTTGAGGGAATTGAAAATCTCCTTTTTTGGATGGGCTAGAAAGATGTCTGGAGGGGTGATTTGGGAACACAGCAACCTCTTAAGGTCAGTTCCAGACTTATTCCTTTGATTCATTGACCCACCACACAAAACTGAATCGACTGTTTCTGAAATTAAACATCTATTTAAAAATTGATTATCAGGAGACTTCTTGGATTAGTAAATTTTTAGCATGACACCCTATTACTTTTTGTCTGCAGAAAGAAAATCTTGTAATTCTGATGTCAGTGTTTGCTTATTACTTGGTGATTTTCATGATATTCATGAACATTCATGAACATTCATATTGAAGCTCTAAATTTTGTAAATCAGAATTATGTTTCCAAGGGTTTTGCTGTAGTGTTGTGGAAATTTGTTAGATGGCAAATACCCATTTAATCTGTTTCCTTCCAAATAGTTAATCCCAAAGGGTCAAGTTTTAATCTCCCTCTCAGAACAATAGTAACATTTGTTTTTAATGTACATACTGACATTTAGTTGTAAAAATACATATTTCCACTTGCTTTTTATGTGTCTAGATTCTTGTTTCCAAGTGCTATCTCAGTATTTTTCACTGGCACTAGGGATGTTCATTTGCATCATGTTTGTTTCATTTGCATCACTTTGCATTGTTTTTCATTTCAGAGCACTTGTTCTTTAGAAATATACCTACCAACAAGAAGCGACCTCTGGATGTTGCCCTCAGTATACTCAACAAGAAAAGTTTGTGAGAATGATTGGCTTTTCTGTTATCTTGGTAACATTTTGTTACCATGAATGTCTTGAATTGATTGAGAAGAAAATGTGCTGCACAGATTTCAAGTTGAATTTAGCATTCTAATTAAAATAAAGCCAAAATGTTTCATTTATTTTTGCATCAGAAGAAATGGCGAGGCAGTTTTCCTTTAGAAGAAAAGTTGTGAATGTGACAGCAATTTTAAAAATATTTTGTCTTAAATTCACATTTCTTTCAACAAAAGTACTTGTGTCCTGTCAATAGCGTTCATTACAAGGTCCATTTGTTAGCAAAGAGACACATGAACATTAATGGCTGACAGAACACGAGGTTGTGCTCTGCTGTGTGGAGGGTGAGGTGACATTCCATCGGCTTTAAGGCACCTCCAGAATCAGACATGCTGCAGCCCATGCAAGGGATGTATTGTCTGTTATGGACAGCACAGATTCTGTAGTCACAGGATGGGAAAGTTTTTAACCTAGGATTTACTTGGAGGTTTGGTGCATTCTTTGTGGGCTGCACATTAGTGCAAACAAAAGGCTTCTCCTATGATAATTACAATACAATTAGTGTTCACCTTCTGTGCAGCAGTGAGTGTCTGTGTCCTCCTTCCTCCCACAGGGGTGGCTACAGGTTGTCTGGAACTGAGCTCCAGCCCAGCCCATAGGCTATGGATGCCCAGCCCAAGTGAAAAGGGAAATGTTTTCCCGTAGGGATGTGGCAGCAGGGAAAATGTTGCAGCCCTGGGGCATGAGCGAGGCAGGTGCCTGGCAGGAAAGCTGTCAGATATCTGGGGCATGAAGTGACTGAAGGCCCCTCACGGCTGTCTCAGACACTGATAAATTCCATGTTTCTGCTGCCTCATGCCATTAGCATGCCTGCATGGGATGCCCAGCAAGGCTACCAGGTATTCCACAGAAATCCTCTCTCCAGCAACCCAAAGTTGACTCTTTGTAAGAGTTCACGGACAGTTCCACACAGCTGCCAGGATCTCAGGAGACCTGCTCACCATTCCAGCCTGTTCACCTGGGAAGGTGTGTGTACACCAAGGGTGCACCTTCTGTGGTTATTTTCCCTTTGAGGTGAGGGTGAGGGAGGTGAAATTACTTGCCTGGTATATATTTCTTTGTGGTAATGGGCAAACACCTTTTTCTTGCTTTTGGCTTTCCTTGATTGAACCTGCAAAGCTATGTATTTATGCAGCCTGTAGGGCACCATATTCTAGTTTCATGCTTCAGGTTTCCTTGAACTGACTTTTGGAAGTATAGAGGCTGGGATACAGCCCATGTTTATACTGTGTTGTACCATAACTGTTCAGGTTATATCATGTCAAAGGATGCATCGGGACCAACTTATCGTAAGACTTTTGTATACAACAGAGAATTATGATGGTGAGTCTGAGGCGATTCTCTGTACTCCACTGGTATTTCACTGAGGGCTGGTTAAGACACATGGTGCTGATTCCTCTTTATTGTCAACTGCTAAACTGTAGCAAGTGTCTAGCAAAGAAAAGCATAAATATCTTCCAATAACTGTATTTGCCACTGGAATTTTGAAGGGGAATGGGTTCCGTGTATGCCAGCTTTCCCCCAGACAGGTGAGTGGGTATGTCTACCTTGGACAGATAGCTAGTATCGACTTCATTTCCAGAATCAATGCGCTGTGAAGTAGATCCACAACATTATAGCTCTACTATAGTGAATTGCACCACATTATGACTTCACTATAATGAACTAAACCAAGTCAAGCCCTGGTTGTTCCTTTTTTTTTGGGAGGACCTCTGTGATAGTTACTATGGATGCTAGTAGCATAGTTACTGCTTAATGAGAAATTATTTTTGGTCCTATGCAGTTGCTGTCCATGTGCCACTGTCCAGACACCCATAAGTGGCTTCAGTGGTTGGGTAATCCAGTATTTCCAGAAAATTAAAAGGAGCACAAACTGCCTGTTTGTAGTTAAGACATCATCCCTTTAGTAACAAACATTTTGATTATGAAGTAATGATCCTGTTTATTAGTGTTATTACACTACAGACAACAAAGACTAATTCTTACTTTATTAATAATTTTGTGTACCTACACAGCTCTGGTTGTTGTCATCTGTTAAAGCACCTTCCGTTGTTGCCAGAGATGCTTTGTTTTAGATCCTCTTGCGAGACCTTTTCTACCCTAGACTTTTTTCCCTTTTTCCTTTTTTTTTAAACATCTCTGACATTTGGAACCTGCTCCTTTTCTTGTCCACTGACTGTTGTGATAGAAACTGTCCCTCTAACAGCTCTGTGGCTGGACCTTGGACTGGGGAAGGCTACCTCTGTCTCCTGGTCATTATTTGCCTGGCTATGACACCTGTACAAAAACATCTCTTCAAGAGGTTGCGTTGATTGCCTAATTTGAGTAACTCATGCATTACTTATCAAAAGATAAGTAACAGTAAAAAATGGTGCCAAAAGTCTTGTCCATCTACATGTAAGCCTTAGTTCTTATGTGTTTTCCACATGTTCTTCTCAATCTTGCTGCCCTTCTCTTCTGCTAGAAGACACAGATGCCCAGAAACTGCTGCTTATTTCCAACCCTTTTTACTTCTGGCTGCCTTTTAACAAATTTTAAGTTTCTTTGATCCTGACCTTGTGAACATCCACCTCTAACCTACCTGGAGCCAGATGGTAGACATTTCACTGTTAACAGCCCCTGTTCTGAAAGACTCCTAGGTATTGTCTCTGAAAAATATTGATCTTTGTCATGATTCCTTTTAGTATTTGTTTTTCTTAACAGTCTTCTTTAATTCCGTACAATTGAAGAAAAATATTCAAACAGGTAAAATGAAGTACCGATGATAGTCATGAAAATTATAGAGATATCTCATCCTTTACAACAATCAAATGAATATGAAGTTTTTCACACACTGTAACCTTGCAAGCTTGATATTACACAAGTAAAAATAAATGCACACACCCATAAAACTAGTAAAACTGGATGTTGCAGCTACACATAGTTTCTTGTGTTCATTAAAATTCTATCTTTATTGAGTTTATCTAGATTGGCACGCAGATCAAAGTGAAAATGTAATAAATAAAAGAATATACATAATGGAATCCATGGAAAGAAGTTATTCAGAAGATAATTCCAGTAGGTGAATCGCAATGAAGTTTTAAAAACAACAGTGCAGAAGCATTTGAAACAACACGTCATGCGGTGTTGAAGGGCCGGATCCTGAGGCCATTACTCACATGCATAGACATACTGACTTCAAAAGAATTACTCACTATGAGTAAAGATAGTTGGAATACAACTAAACAACAGAGCATTGGGTCCTTTGGCACAGCTGTGTAGCTGAACAACATCTCTGTGTAAGCATGATCCTGCTCGCGATACCCAGCTCAGTCCATAATGGCAGCTCCAAACCCCCTCTGGAATGTGGTAAGCACCTGCGTAAGCCAGAGGATCCTTGACCAAATGGAAAGTGGGAACACAAATACTCTCAGGAATGAAATGACTAAGTTTTCCTCCAGTTGTGCTCACCTGTGCTGCTTATGAAAATAATTTTCTTCCCTAGCCCTGGCTAGCCGTGCACAGCCCATACATGGAAAAGTGAGCTGGATCAGCCTTGTCTCATGCATTATTAAGCAAATAGTTGTACTTTGCTCAACTGGGCCCCAGATTTCCTAAGCTGATTTTTTATAACTGTTTAAATGTATAGAGAAAGAGCAGTTTGAATTTCAGGTGTCAAGGATGACTTTTCAGGACAAGCAACAAAGAAAATTTTTTTTTTACACCTCAAACTGCTAAGTCGAGTATTTTGAGACAGTCATAGGACATGAACACAATGCTATTTTGTTGAAATTTTTATTGGCACAATTACACAAGTGAGATAAAGGAGGATTTACAAAGTTAGTCACAAAAGGTGAACAAGACAGAATCTAGATGACACACTGTAGACAACAGAACCTAGAAGACAAAGTCTGAAGACAAAAACTGAAGACAAGTATCGTGGACTATTCAACAGAGTTCTATCCAGAGTATGAGAGAATATATAAAAAGAACTGACAAAGGAGGAGCCTAAGAGAAAGCTTTCTTAAATAAATATAGGAACCTAACTGGCAGCAATGGCTGCTGTTCATATCCCCTGTTTCAGCATCTAGAAGCAAGAAAAAGACGTCAGAATGCCAGATTTTGCTTTTCTGGAATGTAAAATCAAGAGAAATTTCTCGTGCTTTGGTCTTTTATCCCTTTTATGTTTAAGCATTCTTATTACGTACATAGTATAACCAAGAATTAACCAGGCTGTCGTGCCATAAGGATGAGTTTCAACAGAGAAAAACATTTGTCTGTGGTTACAGACTGGCTCTCTGGGAAAAAAAACAAAACAAAAACTGGTTGTGGCAGTACACATTGGAACTGCTAAAAGCAAAGCATGAGGCTACATTTACCTGTCTGCCTACCACTGCCTAGAGTGTTTTCCCAGGTCTCAGCTAGTTTATAACACATGGTTACCTTCAGTCATGTGAAAGTGTTTTCAACCAGCCTGCTGTCTCATTGGCAGCCACAGTTATTTAATGTAAAAAACATTGCATTTTATTTTAAAGTAGGAGGAGGCAGTGTCCCCTTCCTCAAAACATTAAGAGATCTTTTGAGCCAAATCATCCTACCTCTTTGACCCAATTTTTTTATGTGACTTAATCGATCCCAGCAATATTACATCAATGTGTCATTTTGGAATAAAACACTCCAGTGAATCAGTACCCTTTGCTCCTTTCCACATTTTTCCACTGCCGCCATGAGAGATTCAAGGAAATTTTCCACATCTGGGACCTTTCTGAGTAAGGAAGAGAAGATATTGGCATCCATAAAACCCTCAAAAACATCTCAAGAGATTATGATGTCTACAACACTGAAAAAAATGCCACCCAGGTTATTTCAGTACTTTTTATTTTTCTTTTTCTTGTTTATATTTTGTGAGAAAAACTAAATCAGACTCAAATAGATGAGTGGAGCCTTCTCTTTAAAGGAAAGAGTGTACCCAGCTCATTGAAACTCCCAGCTAACTGACACGGAAGTTAGCTGTGTTGTGTGGGCTTCAGGCCATCCTCAGCACAATCAGTCCCCTTCAAGCTGGAACTTGCTGTGTTTAGGCAGGTTGGGATTTCTGAACAGGTTGTTCAGCCCTGTTTTCTATGCTCGGTTGCCCAAAGATTTGTTTTCTTCCAAGAGCAACAACAAAGTATTTAGCTTACAAAAGTTTTGAAAGAGTCTATAATTTTGAAAGAATTTTCTAGCCTTAAAATGTGCAGTTCCACTAGGACAGACGTCAAGTTTTCAAGATGAACTGCCCAACAAATTACAAAGGCTGGAAGGCTGATAGCTCTGGCTTTTCTACTGATATTGTGACCTTTCAAGTATGCTGTGACATAACAACAATTTGTCAGGGTCTAGAGGTCTAAGTGAGGACATTTAAGGACTCTGAGGAAATACTTGTCTCAAGTGTTAATGTAATTTTATTTGATAATATTCATTAATAAGGTGCTTAGAACCTAGAAAGGGCATGACTGTCAATTCAAGACTTAGGAAGACTTAATATACTTTCATGTAGTGTTTATATTTGTGTGGTATTTGATGGTGTGGAGCTTTGCTAGAAAAGTGTAACAAAATACTTTGTCAGCATGTCATATTGAAGTAAACATATTTACTTGAAAAGAAGAAAAAAGGAAAAGAAAAATTAAAAAAAGAAAAAGGAAAAAAAAAAAAAAAAAGAAGACCCTACAGAGGATGTGAACAAAAGGGTCTGCCAGCATCTCTTCCAAAGCAGTGAGTAATAGTCTGTGCAAGGTAGAGTTCCTTCCCATGAAGGGTAACAACCCCAAACCAAGCATAAATTCATGTGAATGACCTAAAGATGAAACGAAGAGTTCAGCTCAATTGTCAACATGAAACAATAAGGTACAGATCATGCAAGGCTTTCTTTTGCTGTCTGTCCTGTCTATGCTAGAGATTGACCTTAGGGTAATGCATTGAGCTGCTCATTTAAGCAGCACTGTATGAATTAAAGATACATATCCCACTCATTCAACTTGGTAGTTATCTTTAGTGGTGGAGTCAGCCTTGCACTTGTAGAGTCCTACAAAGTTCTATGCTGCCTTCACAAGCTTTATGTTACTGCAGTAGTTCAAATAAGAAGAAATAAAAACCCTGGAGTTTTTAAACAGAGGTTTCAAAAACTGCCAGGAGCACTTCCTTACAGTGTTTCCATTGGTAGCAATAGACTTAGATATTCAGATCTCCACAAGTCTGTGGTAGTATGCATACAGCAAACATCCTATCTGTTGGATATGCCATGCCAGTTGTAATGAGTTTTTCTAGCTTCAAATTCCAAATGAGAGAAAAATCTGGAGGTGTTAAATGCCAGATGGAGTGCCTAGAAAGAGACAATTCTCATTGTAAAATGTTTTTGAGGCTGTAAATAAAGGACAAAGTACCGTTATTCCTGTTTTATAGGTCCAGGCATCAAGAGATGAAAAGATCTGCCTCTATTATTCATGGAAAGATTATCATGGACTTCAGTGGGTGTAGTATCAGCCCTATAGCGGTATGAAACTTGGCTCCTAATTACATCAGGCCCACGTAGACTTAGTTTCAGCCACAGTTTGTTTTATCGCCAGGTTGTTAACCTGTAAACCAAAGGTATTTCAACTGCTGACAGAGTCTGACTTGTGGTTCTGGGCTCCCAGGATGCCTGACTAAGAGAAACCCATGTCCAGTCACGTTTCGTTTGTGCTCCAAGTGTTTGGCTTCCATCAATGGCTTGGAATGGCCTGTTCTCTGCAGATTAAGAGGAAATAATATGTGACGCACAGGCTTGTCTCCTTCACTTCAAAGTGTGAGCAACAATGACTCACCCACCTCCACAGACATCTTTAAACCCTGTGCTGAGTTTCCTATTTTTCTTCTTGTGTCATAGATAGCATTGCTGCCTTTTGTTTTCTCCAGCCTACCTTCACCAGCTTTGCAGAATTTTGAATCCAATCTGGCAATGAGGTTGAGGTTGTTTTTTTTTTTACAGTTCTTTTGGATTCCCATATTCTTTCATAGTTTACTTAACCAAACAGCATGTGTTTAAGTTTCTCAGTATACTGCAAGTGTTACCAAATAAGAATAATCTGCATAATATCTACGTGAAAAGGAGGCTTGTTATTCACACTTTGTTATCATCCTGTCCCACAGACAGCTGCTGTCACTGTTTGCCCTTTTCAGTGGCAGTGGGCTAAATTCATCCTAGTCACAGATGGGGGTAGGTGCCTGTGGTGCAGTCACCATCCATTTGGAATATGACATGCTGGATTGAGTTTTTCTTTCACAGAGCAGGGAAGCTTATTGAACAGAAAAGGTTAATTAACCTTACTGCTGGCCAAACTGGGGCAGGAAAAATGTCCGTAACTTCTTCAAAATATATTTCATTATGAAAACTATGGAAAAACTCAATAATTACCTTGTTATGAGAGTCTTACCAGATAACGCCATAGCTTCACCAGGAAGGATTTATCTGCTCTTGTGCTTGTAATCTTTAGAACTCAATAAACCTGGGTCACCCATGGTTGGATAGGCAATCAATCCTGTAGGCTAGTATGCAAAAAGTGAGTTCTACCACTACCACCATCACTGTTTCTCCTACACTATCTTTTTTGAATTAAAGTGACAGTGGCAGCTCTGCCCTGTGTTGAGCCTTGTGCTGCTGATATGCATTAAACATGGTCCCATCATGCCCAGAAATGGGAGATCACTGGGGCCTTAGACAGTGAAATACCAACTCTGTAAATCCCAAATGCACTCCGGGAAATGGCAGTCTGTGTATTTAGTTCAGCAAGGTGTCAGTGGTGTAATTTTAAGCATGAAAGTAAATTTTATAATGCAAGTTTTGACTACGTTAATGGGACAAACGTTATAGGGAAATCACTCTTCTCTTTCTTTGATGAAATTCTTTTTGTTTGCACCATAAGTGCTAAGGTGTTTTATTTGAATCTTGCTGAAGGCACCTGCCTGTCTGAGCTTCAGCTCTTCTGGGTGTCCAGAGCACAGCTTTGGCACATGCCCAGAACAGTTTAAGCAGCTTGATAATTATCTCCCACCTATGAATCAAGACATTCCTCTGCTGAAGTCTCCTGGGGAGCTCAAATCTGCAGACATTCTCAACAAAAACCCCAACACACATCCAGAAAGCTCCTTGGAAAATGATTTGTGGGTGATTTTTAGAACAGACAGTGGAGGAGGATCTGCCACCCACCTTTCATACAAAATTCTTTGGTTAAGTCATCTGCTTAGGAAGTTAGGCTCAGATTCAACACTTTGGTCTGACTGAAGGGGTTGAAACCAACATTTTTTCAAGGAAAATGTCCTCTTCTTAGGGATTATGCTGTTTAGAAAGAAAGAGATGGGGTTTCATTCACAGCCTACTTTTTCTCTTCAAGTTATATTAATGTGTAGCAAAATCCCTCAAAAGTCAATAGACAGGCACCTCCACAGAGGTACATCATTCTGCAGACTGCACAAAGTAGTTTTGGGCAGAAACCTGATTATACACTTTATGGTCAACATCCTTTCAATTCAACTCAGACAAGTAGGACATCGGATACGTGAAAGACTGGAGGAAATTAAATTCTGGTCTTCCACTTTGTCCTCTACAATTTTACTTTTACTAAATAGACTAAATAGACTAAATACTCTAAATAGACAGAAACATTTCCATCACCAGCCCATGTTAGAAATATGCTAACCTGAAGAGGAGATGTAGACACCTTGTTCCATGTTCTGATCTCTGAATGTGAAGTAAGACCCGTCTTTGTATTTGCATTTTTCACTGCAAAGTGGCTGAAATGGTGAGTAGGGTGAAAAAGTAGATTTCAATCCTGTCTTGGATGCCTGACCTTCCTTACACTGTGCATATCAAGCCACATTGAAACAGGTTCTATTTTCCACCCCCATGCCCAGCTACACAAGCTAAAACTGCATTTGTTTTTTTGTTATTCTTGGTAACACTCAATAATGCTGATTTAAGTTATTTTTCATCTTAACCAACAGCCCAACAGTCTTTTCATCTGGTTATATAATTTTCCTGTTTTCTTGGTCCATTTTCCTTCTGGACCCATATATTTCCCATTTAACCTCCATTATAGGTGATCTGTTTTGTAAGTCATGACTTTAAATTATTCACAATTATTCCCAATGAGTGAGGGCAAGAAGATTATATTTTACTGTATGTATGGATTCTGTCTTCTCTCTTTTTCATGGATGTAAACACTAAGCAAACACCAAAGAGGATTCTTGGTGAAGAGTGTGAGGTCTTTAGATTCCTTCCTTTCACTGCCAAAGCAGAGAAAACCCCTAGGAAATTGAGAAAGCAGGAACAGTTAAGGCAGAGAATGATCTGGGGTTTTATATTCTGTAGAAGCTGTGTCTCTGAAATGATGGTGACAGCAGAAGATGGCAACAGCATGGGAGAGTCACCTCTGTGTGGGAAAAGAAAGGGTTGGCAGGAGGCAGGAAGTTTAACTGAGGGAGTCCAAGTGAGAGAAAATGAGTGAAAGCTCAAGTTGGATGGACAGGAAAAATTGGAGCTTTAAGTTTCTGGAAGTTAGGGGATTAATCTGGAGAGATAAGAGAGGGCATGTGGGAAGTTGAAGTTGGAGGGATTTTTCTGCAGAAGAGTGGAGAGAGGATTAGAAGAAGTCAGGACATAATAGACCTTTAGAAGAGCCAAGTGTAAGATCTGGGAATTTTACCAAGGGAGGAAATTCTCCCTCAGGAAAAAGACACATCAGATTTACTGGGAGTTGGTGGAGTCCTCTGAGGAAATACAACCAAGTAGATCTGAAAGGTCTGAAGGAAAGGAGATTCTGAGATCAAACTGAGTGGAACTAAGGGAATGGGGGCAGTCTCTCATCTTTCCCATCTTCCTGCTTCTACCTCCAGGGTCTTCAAAATTCTTACATGGGAGCAATGATGCAACAACCACCTCTTTCTTCATCCTGCATCAATCTTTGATTTTGAAATGACAAATATGTTCAAAAGTAGTAACCATATGATAACCTTTTATGTCTCTGGGTGATTTACTCTACAAAAACAATAGCAGCTATGGGTTCTCCATCTCTGGATGACTCCAACACTCTCTCAGCTGGAAAAGGCCCAGCTGAGATGCTTCAATATTTGCAATAGTTCCATTTTGAGCTGGGAGTTGCTGTAGATGACCTCCAGAGTTCCTTTCCTACATGTTTTCCCATGGCCCATGGTTCTAGGAATTTAGAAAACTTTTAGGCATAGAGGCTTTCTTATCCTTGACACCTTGCATTATATCCTTGTTCCATTGCCCTTAATTTTTGCTCAAGATGACACATATGTGTATCTCCAATATCTCATAATGTTGTTGTTCTAATAGGCTTGCAATAATATATTCTGGGTTCTCATTTCTGTAGCAACTTAATTCACAGAAAACCAAGAAGACCACCTAAGGGATTTATGTGTCTCTTCCTAAATTCCTCTTGTAGTTCAGGTATCTTTCTAATCTCCCTGTTTTGGTCCTCAAAATCATCACTTCTGCTTGACCTGCCTGAGAGCTAAAGAGCAAGTTGACTTGGATCTTTCCAGATCCTGTTAAAGCCTATTTCTGAAGTCATAAACAGTTCTGTGAAGAATGAAAGCACACCATTTCCTCCATGAATTGGTAATACAGCTCTTTTGTACTGCTCATAGCTAAAGCTGATGAAAGGATTTGGAGAAAATGCACTTTGCTTTCTAATGATGTAGAAGTTTTTGTGGAATCAGAAAGATTTTACTTATTTTTCCTACCAAAGAAAACCCCCTCCCCAAAATAAATTATGAAGGAAATAGTTACACTATTTCACTGATTTTTTTTTTGGGAAACAGGAGCTATGAGGCAGTGCCTGAACCTGTGCTTGGCTCCACTGCTGAGGTACCAGTGTTACAGCCCAGCCAAGCTGGCTCTCTCCACTCTGCTGGAGCCACCACGTCTCCCTGCCATCCTGAGAAAGTGCCCATCATCCTCCTGCGACATTAGAGGGAGTCTGAGATGACTAACCCCTTAATTTACATGCCTTACATGGGTGATTAACGTTAGGTAGGATGAATTGTGACTGCAGTGTATCATTGAGACACCTTACCTTATTTCCCAGATCAAAGTACCTCGTGTTTTTGTTCTGATGAAACATTTTGGTACTTAACAAGAGGAGCACGTAAACATTCAACATACAAATTAGAGAAGCCAGCTCTTTGCTGTATCTTTCCATTATCATGCAATTCTGGTTCAAATAATATGTTAGGGCATTGGTTTATTACGGGCTTCCACAATGAAGCCATAAAAATAAACAAATATCTCTAACTGTTACTAACAATAAGAAATTCTGGGTTGAAATGCAAATTCCCCTCCTAGTCAACTTCTTTTTAAAAGGTAAAACTTTTTATTCCGTGGAAGTTTTTAAAATATTTGGTTCAGTTGTGACTCAGCACTGAAACAAATTCTGAAATTATATTTAACATGAACCATGCTCCTAACTTTAACCACTTTTCTGTTTCAGCAACAAGAGGGCCATTCAGCTACTAATTCTCATCTTAAAGACTGAGTGAACAGTGGGAAAGCAACGAGAAATTCCAGTGATCTTTGTTGGTAGTGGGTCAGTGGGGTAGTGTAATACCACTAACTGCTGGATTGTACCTGAGTAATTTGGCTTTAAGACACAAAAATAAGCTAAGTGTATAAGGATATGATGAATACTCTTCAGAAAAGTTCAAGGTCAACAAAGTCTAAATGGATATTAAGTATAACTGTTTACCAAAGGGTTTTTTAACAATAGCAAGAAAGTAACCAGAGATTTATTCAACCTTAAGAAGAAAAAAAAAAAAAAAAAAAAAAAAGGAAGAAAAAAATATAAAAACCTTACATTTCTTTGAATAGAATGTGAGCTGAAGAACACACACACACCAAATCCATTTGCAATACTGTTTGACTATGCACTATGCAACTAAAAATGTTAGAGCATCTACCATTAAACTAAACAGAAGCATGCTGTGACTTGATTGACCTATGCATCATTGCATGCCAATCTATTTGAGTTGTTTCACAGTTTGGAAATGTTCTCACATAATTCTACATGTATGCTCACTGCACTTGTTTTTGCAGTTAACTTGCCCTTCTTTTGAATAGTACACATAATCTTCAAAGTTCAGCTGGGAAAACAATTTATAAACTGTGATAGTAAAAAAAAGCAGCTCTGACGCTTCTTGTTGGTGGCATGGGGCTGGTACCGATTTCACTGAATTTCTTGTAAAAGTCCACTTTATCTGATTAGTAAGAAATCTCTTATGTGATGATAAGAAGAGATGTCATGGTGCTATTACAGATAACACATTCTAGTCAGCAGTGGACTGTGGTCAGGACTATGTAATCAAGGTGATTTGTAAGTTGAGACACGTTCCAGCCGGATGCAGAGGAGGTGGCTTGGCATTTGCCAGGAATATCCATCCTGCAACTGTCAAATCCACAAACACAATCCATCATGCAGAATAATGGTTTCCTTCTTCCTGTCCACTCCATGGTCTAAGTGTGATTATTCATCTTGAACTCAACCAGTCTTTCACATATGCTTTATTTTATTGCACACAATCAGAGAAACACTATGCTATCCTTAGAAAGTAAATATTTATTAGTCTTCATTAGCAGAAATGCTCTCTGTATTGGTATATGATACTTGAAAGTAACCATCTGTTATACATGTTATGGTATGACAATAGATGACAATGGTTGATTTTCCAACAATCATCAGTGATAGGGTGAATAAGTACAAGGTGATGAGATAATCCTTACTCCTACTCACTTCTCTGTGGTAGGAAAGGCCTGAAAAATCAGGAAAAAAAAGTAGAATTCCATTTCAGGATTTCTCAGTATGTATTCAAGGCGTTTCTGAGAAAATCTGCAGCCCTAATAAAATAGTCATTTTCATTTGTAGCTTTCATCAGAAAAATTTCACCTACTGTCTAAAAGTGTTTTAAATATATGTTCTCACTAACAAATATATTAATATAATCTATCTTTTTAGTATTTTTTTCACCTCTAGTAACAATATGTAGCATTTAGTATAGTCTTTCAGCAATTGCCTTAAAAAGAAACCCTTGGTATACCAGAGATTCTTAGGCAGATGAGAGCTTAGAAAGATAAGTGTATTTATCAGCAATCTCAGGGAGTTAATTTTATCCTGAGTTAGAATGCAATGACAAAGTAAATCAGTGTTTTCTTTTGCTTTTTAGTGCAAAAACACCTCCTTTTTTTTTCTTTTTTTTAATGATTTTGGGTTTGAAAGCAGGATTTCTCCAAGATGCTTGTGAATTGAAGTCTGAAGGAAAATTAGGAAACAAACGTGTTTAGTTAGTAAGATTAAGCCAGTGCATGAGCAGGGGAACAGGAAGGATCATAAACCAGAGAGACCAGTTCAAACCAATTTTCACAGAACTCCTCCCTTCAGTTACATTACTGTAAGTTACAAATATTACATCATCAGAACAAATGATTATTTGCTAATCCATGATTCAGAAGGACAACAATTGTTAAACAGCAGCCTTTGGAAACTGCTTAACCCTTCATCTTCCCTTTATCACCATATGTAAAACAAAGCAGCTATGAATGAAGTGTGTTGAGACCACAGTGTCTTATGAAATCAGTAAAGCCCATACACATTGCTTTATACAGAGAAATGACAAAAGGTGGCAGATATTCAGTGTGGCAAGAGAAGCCATTTGTACAGTCATACGAGTGCTGACAATTCATTTTCTGGAGATTGGGCTTAACTTTGCCTGAAGTATGTTGCTTACAATAATTTCTTTGATGTAAATCTGTAATTTGGGTAATGGACTTGGGCAACCACAAACATATCTTACAAAGACACTGATACCCACATCTGCTCAGACCTCTCATTTTTTTTCTATCCCAGTGAATACTCCTGTGAGAGGACAGAAATGTCTCTGGAGATTAATGAACCACACACAGAACATATTACCAAAATCAGAAGATAGGAGAAGGAGATGTTTAAGGACAGGTCTCTATTAGTGTTTTAGTTTAAGTAGGGAGTGCTAATTTGAGGGGAATCTCCTGACCACCTCTAGCTAGTATAGAATCCTAGAATCATAGACTGGTTTGGGTTGGAAAGGACTTTTGAAGTTCATCTAGTCCAAACCCCTGCAGCAAGCAGGGACATTGTCAGCTAGATCAGGTTGCTCTGGCCTTGAATGTTTCCAGGGTTGGGGCACCTACCATCCCTCTCGGCAACTTGTTCCAGTGTTTCACCCCTCTTTTCATAAAACATTTCTTCCTTGTATCTACCCTCTTTTAGTTTAAAACAACTACCCCTTGTCTTATCACAAAAGGCTCTACTAAAAAGTGTGTTCTTGCCTTTCTTATAATGCTCCTTTAAGTAGTGAAAGGTCACCATAAGGTTTCCCTGGAGCCTTCTCTTCTCCAGACTGGACAATCCCAATCCTCTTAGCTCTTCTTCATAGGTGGGGTGCTCCAGACCTCTGATCATGTTTGTGGCCCTCCTCTGGATCTATTCCAGCAGGTCCATGTTCTTCCTATACTGAGGAACCCCATGCTGGATGCAGCACGGCAGGTGGAGTCTCGCCAGGACAAAGTGAAGGGACAAAATTACCTCCCTCCACCTGCTGGCCAATGAACCTTTGGCTTGCATCATGGAGGCTCTTAAAACATGGAAGCTAGATTCCTTTTGGATGACACTAACTAAATAATGTGCTCCAAGAAAAAACCTAACACCCTTCCACTGCCAATGGAACTTCAGTCAACAGGACCAACCTAGAACTAGTCTGATGTCAAAGGCCAGAAATGTGTGCAGAGCATCCAGCATTCCTCAGCACCTCTTCACACTAGTCTGGATTTGCTAGGGCAGCTGGAGGATTAGGTAACTCAGGTTTTGAGACACTCACTGCAGAGTTCTGAGAGGAGTCAATAAATAATCCAGAACAACTCTTTGCAATTTGCAGCTATTCCATCTGTCTGCAATATGAGTGCCATTTAAAATTTTGTCTGTTCTTGTAGATATTTTGTTTTCAGAGTCTTGAGAGCCTTTAGGAATGACCATTTTTTTTGGTCACTTCTGGGTGAGTATTCTCCTATGCACTGTTGAATGTACCTAGGCTACAGATGGGGCTGATCATGGTCTGGAAAAGTGTGCTTCTTTTTAGAGTAAGTTCTTATGGATAGCTGAGCATTAGTTGATTTCCTTGGGGCAAAGTTCACACTCTGTTGCAAATGATCCTCTTGAATTTGTGCTTTGTTGGCTGTTTTATTAAGCCAGATAGCAATGAATTACATTGACGTAGTCATGGATTACATCGATGTAAATGGCTGCATAAAAGATGTAAATTACTTTCACTTTCTGTCTTCAAGTCATAGGGAATTTTTCAGTCTATGTGCAAGAATTTTAGGTGTAATTGCAAAGGATAAGGCACCTCATGAGAAGGATGTCTGAATTCAGAAAAGTTCCAAATTAGACAAGATAGGTCAGAGAAGTCTTCACAAGCTCCCAAACAGATGAGTGTATGTCTTCCTGAGGTCTGAGCATGCTGAATTCATCTCAGCCTGATTTATCGTGTCTGCAGTGTAGATATCTGCACCTCAATTAGGTGCTAAGCTCCTATTAAAATTAATGGAGAGTTTGAAGGTTGCCTAAGCACAGCCTTCTAGTGTCATTTGAGATGTCATCAAGAATAAAAGGTATCTGCATAAAGCCTGAAGATAACACCCTAGACCTAGGGGTGACCCATGCTCTTCTGGAGCAGCCTAAAGGTGACAACACACAGCATCTAACACTTCAATAGGACTTCTGTGTCTAGGAACCTGGCTTGAATATGAGCTCTCCCTTAACTCTGAGGGTAACTTGTTCAAGCTCAGATGTAGACACCTGTGATACAAAGCTTAAATTGAGGCAAGATGAATTCTTCTCAGTATTTCATAATGAATGCAATGGAAGTGGTAAACAAGTGCTGGGAGTGGGAAGAATAGCCCTGCTCACAGGGAAGAAAAGGCAGAGGTAGGTTGTGGTACTAATACAGAACACGAGTGGCGTATTTAGATGGAAATAGAACTGTGCAAATGATAGATTTTTGGGTTTGGTGATTGGACTGAAAGTTATACAGTAAATTCCTTTTAGTTAACCTGATATAAATTTTTTGCTTCTGTGTGTTTGTTTTTAACTAATATAACTCATATGTGTCTCATCTGCTTTGTTAATGACAAGGAACAAAACTTCTATACAGCTGCAGCCATGGGCTAGGCATGGTAACCTGTGCAGTGGATTAAACATCTTAGAAAAGATGCTAGGTAGGAACTACTGGCTCATGAACTGAAAATTTCTACGCAATGATATGGTAGGAAAGAATAAATAATCTTTTTTCACAGCATGACTGGAAAGCTTATCTGCCATATTACGTATTTTATGGGTTTTACCCTGCAACTTTTGCTTTGGATTGTGTTCACTGAAAGTACCACAATACTTATTTACCTATGTAAGTGAGCAAAATGATTCATCATGCAAAAAGATTGTGAAACTAGGCAGTATATCTTACGTATCTATGTTTTCACCCGTCTCTAAAATAATCACGCAAAACCCATCATTTGGGGTATGTATGAGCCAGATTCTTGTGCTCTGACATCATATTTAGACCTGAAAGTTTTTCTGGTTTAATTATATTGTTAAACTAGTAAAATATGTCAGTTTAAATGATACTATTACAGTTTTGGAAGTACTGAAACTGCTGCAGGGTATGCCCATTCAGAATCTAGAATAAATTATAATGACATTAAAACTTACATCCCAACATGACCGTGTTTGCAAGACAGCATATACCTGTGCTTGTAAAGCTGCTGGATTTTACCTACTCAACTGTGAATTCTCAGGTCAATAAAATGAACAGACTTTGATTCCCGATCAACAAAAACAATCTATATTAAAAAAATGAGAAATACTTATGATATTAAGTTGATGCCCATGAGCAGTTTAACACTACAGATGTTTAAGAATACATAAGTTGAATATTTCAGAGAAGATACATGTTGATACTTCAAACTGTCACATGGAAAGTTGTGCAGTTGGCAGTAAAGTTGCTTTTCCTTAAAAAAAAAAAAAGAGTTATATTAATATTTACTTGATTTCCTGATAAAAGTAATACTACAAAAGAATATTGCAAAATCTTGCAGGCTTGGCATGCTTTTTTATGTGGGTGGAAAAATGTGCCGAAGCCAAGCTGGAATGAATCATGAAACTGTAGCATAAAAAACATACTAGATCTGCTTTTTTTTTTTTTTTTTTTTTAAGAAAGATGACAGCTAGAATAATAAAACTGTGGGCCTTACGAGTATATGCAACATAAACATGTTGCTGAAATAACATTGGAGAGTGCATTGTGCAGGACAGACTTTGCTTGTAAGGAGAGCGGTAGAGTTTTGGCCTTCATTCTTGACTTAGAGCTCTAAACTGAGAAGTCCCATCGTCCAAGAGATTCTCTATGGAAAGTCAACAGCGACAGGATATTATGTGACCTGTGAGTTCCAGTATTAAGGGGCATATAGAGGGATATAACTTCATTTATTTCAATATCTTCTGTATTAATGATAAATGCCAAAATAATACCTCACAGGTTAGTGCAGCAGAGGATGGCAAGTAGGCAGATTTCTTTACCCTTTTTGCCTCTGGTGTCTCAACACTTACAGGACGACTTCAGTGAAAGCCGCACAAAATTTGATTGCTATGCTGACACCCCATCTGTCTTCCTATCAACCTAATGCCATAATTACCAGGTTGAAATAAAGACGTTTAATGCCAGGTAAAAATAAGAGTGTGCTAATCTCCTGCATGAGCATCAGTGCATGTGCATGAAATGGTGCTGGCTAAAGCAAGGGCAGGGACCCTGCCCTGACCTGGAGGCTGAGTAACGCTGGCTGTCTTGCATCAGTCCTTTCCTCACGTGACTAATCCCAGAGACTGCACGGAGGGACAATCTTCGGGACAAGGCCAAGAAGTGAGCTCAGACTCAAGCAGTGTGGCCATCAAGAGTCTGGTGAGTGAGATCTGTGGCAGATTGACTGTATAAATGTACCCATTGTGGTTTATCGTAGGGAAGCAGTCACTGCAGGTAATCCTATTCTAATTACTAAAATTATGTAAGTGTATCATAGACACATACTCCGTTGATGTTGTTGTCTTGTGTTTCTTCTTTATATAAAAATCATTGAAACATGTTCACCAACTGACAAACACAGAACTATGCTTGAAGCAGTTATAAAAATGTGAATTTTTATAAATAAAAATTTTATGGTATTTTTTGAATTCAGGACAAAGTCCCTCTTTGGATGGACCAGCTAAAGAAACGAGGAAGCAGAAATACCAGATGCATGGAGAATTATCTTCATGGGATGTCCAAATTTTGATGTCTTTTTAAAAAAACGAGGGGAACTACTATCTAAACTTCTTCAAGGAATTTGCTTTTAAATTTTCTCTCAGAAGAGAGTAGTTTGGAACAACAACAACAACAAAAAAGTATACTCCTTTTTGAAAGGACGAAAACATCATGAAGAGTAGATGGATAAACACCCAAGTGGGAGTATGTTCAGAAACACATGTGAATGGGAGGAGTGGGAGAGTGGGATGTGCTTGTGCCTTGTAGATGTTACTTGTGGCTACATCTCCCTGCCTCATGCATATGTGTGAGTAAAATCCCAGGGCTCTTATCATTCAGCCCATCTGGATTTGAGGCCACTCCCCAGGCAGGCAATTTTGTCAGGAGCTTTGGCTGGACATTATGATCTGCATTTGGCCTCCAGATCTTCACTTGAGAAAGCTTGCTCCAAGGTCCAAATTCTGCCACTCTTGCTGTCATCAAACAGTCCCTTATTTCCCAATCCATTCACTATCTCTCAGGTCTCCTTTTGGCCCTCAGTTAACAACACAGATTAGATATAATTTACATTACACTGAGATTTTTATTAACATCACAGAAATTCATTCTGAATGACATCTCCATGTGCTACCACTAATAAATCAATGAATGAATTATTGTGTAGGGGCAGGGGAAACTGAAGAAGAGACCATTGAATTCCATCCTTGTCTCCATAACCCAAGTACAACATGCCCTGCTCCGATGCTTTTGTGCCTACATCTCCACTTAAATATTTTAACTTATTTTACCATTGGTTATTATTATTTGTTGTACAATTCTATAAACATGAGCTCACTTCAAAATGCATTGCTGGTGGTGTTCACTATAAATGAAAGTTTTAAGCTTTGCAGAGCTTATATATGTATTTAATGTAATACATATATTGCAGAGCTTAAATATATGCTCAAGATAATACATATATAATATTTAGGCCCTCTTCTCTCTATTTTTTCACTTTATATGAAGTCAGGAAAAATGTGTTTCAACAGTTTTTATAAGAAAAGGAAATACATTTCAAATATATATATTCAAATAAAATTAAAAAGAAAATGCATAAGAACTAAGAGCTAGAGAATGTAATTAATCACAGTATTTCTGCCAAACAATCTTTTTTATTAGCAGTATTCAGTCAATACAAGATAGAAAACTGAAGACAAGAAAGTGTATGAATAGGTAGAGCCTATTGTCAGTAGTTAGCCAAACAGTAAATGTAAGTGTACCCCCAATATAGTACTATAATCGACTGCTTCTTTCATCACTTACTGTGAGCAACATTTCTTCCACAGCAGCAATGTCTCCGTGTTCCCCCAGAAAATTCCCACAGGATTTTCTGATCATTTTAATTATCCCTGTTAGAAATTCCATACTGTATTTTTTCCTAGACTTTGATTTTCTCTTCCATGTTTGTAGCATATTTGGCAGTGGATGAGATTTTGCACTTTCATTAGAAAGCAATCCTTCCCAAATAGCTCACACAATTTCTCAGAGTCTGGTGTTTCCTGTACCACTGAAAGACAGAATATGAAGTTCAACTTTTCACATCTCTCCCAGAACCCAGGATCAGCAAGCAGAGGGACAGTGAGTGAAATAATTTGTGTTTGCCTGTGTCTGAATGAGCCTCATCAAGTATTACCATGGATTATTCTAATAGAAGGAACATAGAGCTAGAACCCAGAGTTCTTCTAAGAGGTGTCTTGGATACGCTTCTGCAATTTGAAGACTTTTCCTTTACTAAGATTTCAGCATAATTCTTTCATTTAGCAGTGGGTTCCTTGGTAGGAAACTTGCTGGAGAAGAATAGAAACAACAGAAACTCCAGCTGGTAGAAACATAGCTGTGCAAGCAACCGGAATGAGGGGCATCAGAGAACAACTCTGTGGGCAGGGCCTTGTGGTAACATATGCACACCCCTGACATAATAGTGGCCCAGGAATACGTAGTGAAAAAGCAAATTCATCTCCCCAGCTGTGACCTAGTGACAGAATGAGAGACAATGGCTAAAAAGCCACTGAATCCCAATCAAGAGTATTCAACAGTCTGAAGTTCTGTAGGTCATCAGGGAGAAATATAGGGTGCGAAAAGAGCACGGAGAAGATGTAATGCAATGAACTCTCCTAAATAATTTTTATATGGTGCTATAATTATGATCTAAACTTCCTTCCACATCACCTTTGTCAGTGGTTTCAGGGCAATAAGAACACGAGAAACACAGGGCCAAATATGACAGATATCCTCACAGCTCTATATTTGATACCACCAAGAAACAGTTGCTTAGAATGCATTTCTATAAATGAGTAAGGTATCTATTTTTTAAATAATTTTCTGGATTTTCATGATCAAAAGAGTTTGGAGTTGTATCCAGGTCATTATACACAATAGTCACTGATGAAATTTTCTGCCGTGTTTGTCTAATTTCCACTTTGAACCCGTTCATACTTTTGTCCCTCTGCATTATATAAAGGGATTATGTAGTTGTAGGAATAAAATCTGTGACCTTTTTACTGGTCCCTTAATTAAGAAATCTCCATTTTATGAATTTTGTGGGAATCGTGCTTCGCTAACAGTTATGGAGATCTGTATAAATTCTGTTCTTCACTAACTGTTCTTTAAAGGGAAGAATCCTTTGTTCTGTAGTTGCAGTAAGGGGTAAGGAACACAAAGAATATATAATAAATACAGATGTAGGAACTGGAAGTATGATGAATGCTCCAAATGTTGTGCACATTGCCATTATTAGTCATCCATTAAAATTAAAACCAGGCAACACTTAAGTCCCAAACAGATAAATTTGATGCCTTGGTCCTATTTTTTCAGAGGAGAACCAGATTCAGAGAGGATTTTACAACATTTCTTTCTTGTGGTTTTTCCACCTAAACCTGAACACTGGACCTTAATCCAAAGCAAGAACTTAAGTTTCTTTTACAGTCAGATGCATATGGAGTCAGTGGCTATGGAACAGAATTTCAAAGGGACATGCAGCTTAGGTGAGGTTAGTCATGTCTCCATACTTTTTTAATGTTTGAGGTATTGTTTGTCATATTAGTGGCTGCTGCATGTACAATTAGTCCTAACTTCTGCACACATCATGTAAGACACATAGAAATGTATAACTTCTGCTCCAAGAACCAGAAACAACAAAATATTTAGATCACTTAAACATCAAGTATTTTTTAGTTTTGTTTCCATATGATTTTATTTCCAAGAAAGCATTAGTACTCTAGTATGAAGCCTGTGCCAGTAGGTCTATCAGGAGTCAATCCACTGTAAAGCTAAATTTGCATATTTAACTGTACTTGCAATCATGGGAAGCTATTTCTTTTCCAATGACAGAACTACATGATATACTTTTCTTTTTAAAGTGAACATTAAAATATATTGTCTTTCAAACATGCTAGCAGTCTTAGTGTTAATAGAAAAGATCTCCACTGATGTGTTTGTTCTAATTGTGGTGGGCCTGTCCCCAAAAAGAGTGAGCTTGGTCCCCATCGTCAGTATTGGCCCTTGAAACTATACTGTGCTGCACTGTGACTGCCCTTATACCTCACTGAAAATTACAAGAGATCAAGCTGGAACACATTTCCCTTGAGTCTTGCCTATGACTCTGTACTTGCCAGATAGAAGCCCTTGGCAGAATCCTCTTCCCTAGAGCAGGAACTTTTCTTTTTTTTTTTTTTTCCAGTAAATATTTAGTTATGTGTTTCTTTAGTTGGAGATAGTGTGCAGCATTTTGTTCATCACTTCAAGAAAAACAAAAGCAGTTTTTGTAATCTTGGGTCAGGGAAATGTTTTTTGCAGTATTGATGGTTGTTCTGTAACTGAACTGAGCATTCTCATTTCTAGATCTACTTCTTTCACCTTTAATGTTGCTAAAGCAATGGTCCACAGAAGTTCTTTCTGCCCTTCAGAAGATGCATATTCCAGAAGGTTGTTGTTTCCCATTCCTTCCCCTAAAGATCATAGGAAGCTGAAGATTATTGCTGCAAACATTTCCTTTCAGTTTAGGTGTGTTGGAATCCTTGTTCTACTCCAAGGTTTGTCAGAGACCCAGCCCTTTTCAGGAGGCATGATGTGAGATTTGGCTCAGACAAGGCTCCTGTGTGCCTTCTACTAAGGTTTCAGGGCACCAAAAAAGCAGCCAAGTCCTCCTTCACACATTATCCTAACTGTGGTTGGAAAAAACATTTTTCCTCAAGGTACTGAAAGGGTGGATTGCACTACTTGGCCTCTGGAAGGGAAAGGCTTCATGTAATTCTCAAAAAACAGCTCATGGCTCATACTTTGAAGACAAGCTATAGGCAAAAGTAAGTGGCAGCAGCAGTAGCAGCTTTCCCCTGGAACAGGTTTTTTGGTAGAGGACCACTGATAACACATCACTTTGGACAGCTAAAAGAAGACTTTGACCCCAAGTGGACTTTCACACTTTCACCCCCTGCAGTGCTGGGTCATAAATTTGCACTGGCAGAGCCACACTTACCTCTTCTATTGCATGCAGCCTGTGAGATGCGACTAAACCTTTTCTAAGTGCTGAAAGGAAGACCTCATTCACCCTGCTGATTTCTTCTGGACTAAACAAACTTATTTTCTCTGAGATGATATCTTCTTCAGGGGATAGTTCACTGGTGTGGAATACGGGCACAATATGGACACATCCCCAACAAACTTGTTTCCTTCTATCCTCCTCTGCTCTCCAAAAATATTCCCCAAACTTCCCCAGGTGAATATGTGCCACCTAGCAAGACACATAACATGTACCCTTGCAAAGCACTTCCCCACCGGTTGTAGTGCAATCATCCTATCAGACACATTGAACTTAAAAAATGCACATTAAAATGATTAGTGTGTGCTGGTTTTGGCTGGGACATGTTTAATTTTCTTCAAAGTAGGTGGTAGGTGCCACGCTGGAAAATAAGGCTATGTGCTGTAAAGACTGTTGATAACACAGGGGTATTTTAGTTACTGCTGAGCAGTGCTTACACTGTCAAGATCTTCTCTGTCTCTCATCCCATCCCACTAGAAAGGAGGCTGGGCCTGCACAAAAAGTTGTGAGAGGACACAGCTGGAACAGCTAACCCTAAGTGACTAAAGGGATAAGCCACACTATATGTCATCATTCTCAGCATGTACAACTGGGGGAAGAAGAACGAAGATGAGGACACTCAGAGTGATGGCATTTGTCATCCCAAGCACCACTAGGCATGATAGAGACCTACTTTCCTTGAGATGGCTGAACACCTGCCTGCTCCTGGGAAGGGTGAACTATTTTCTTGGTTTGACTTGTTTTCATGTGTGGCTTTTCCTTTACCTACTGAAGTGTTTTTATCTCAGTCCATGAGTTTTATCACTTTTACTCTTCCATTATTTTCCTTCCTCCCACTGGGGAAAAGTGAGTGAGCCACTGTGTGGGGCTGAGTTGACATCTGGAGGTTAAACCATGACATTATGCCTTAGAGCTTCTGGGGAGCTGTGGTGTTCCCACTTTATGCAAAAGAGATCCAAGCCAGCATGGGCATCAGACACCCCGCAGTACTTGGACTGGTGGGCCACAGATCTCTTTTGAGAGAATGGCTTTGGCAGATGTCTCTCATGAACCCCTAACTCATCCTTTTGTTAGGCTCAAAAGCAGTAAATTGCTGAACCCCTCATTTTGTCAAGATAAGTAGCAAATATCTGAGGCCTCCTTTCTTCAGACAAAGATACTAAGAAATTCAACACCATAAGAACCATGTCTCACATACCCTTGGATATTTTCACATACTACGGGTAGTTCATTGGTTAGCAAAGGAAACTAGTGAGAAATGTGTCTTAGATTGTTGATAAATACTAACCTCTAAACCAGATACTGTTAAGAAACCATTATGAAACTCTTGCATTTTTGTCTTTTCCTTTTTCCATGAAACAAGGAAAGCTGGCATGGTAACATCACTAAATTCCATAAAGACAGAGTCATGTTTATGTCTCATGTTAGAGCTTTTACATACCATGGTCTCATCCTTACCTTTGCACCAGATTACTTATTTGATTACTCTTTCTCAAAACCTGACTCTAACACAGTGAATTGTGTATTCTGGATATACACAAAATACATTTTAAAATCAGGATAGGACCAAAGTTTTCAGATACCCCAAGGTTGTTTGCCAGTTTCACAAATAGGACAGAAAGTCAGACAGTTAGCCAGAGGCCATTTTAAGTGGGTGTCTAATTGCATTAAGTTTGTTGTGAACTAACCAGATTAGAGCTACCAATTCAAGCTAAAGATCATGCCACTACTGGTGGCCTTTGCAGCTTCTATCTATTTCAGAGATAGTGTACCTGTCTCTGAAATCTGGAGAAGATTGTGGATCAGACCATAGATTTACACATCATTTTTCTTAGGTCAAAAATATAAAACCTGAAGTTTGTGTTCACTGAGCTGTCCCATAGCCATTATTTAAGGCAGTCTCCAGTAATCTTACCTCCTACACATCAGGTCATTGCTTGTGAGTCATGGCAACAGAAAGCATAAGGATGTCAAGGAAGGATGTCACTATGGAAATTTCCATCACTAGGGTTTCCATTTGGCATAATAGAATGTTTGCAGTTACCATGAGGATTCTCGGAGATGTTGCCCAACTAGCTCTCCTCTCTGCTGGGGAGGTTTATAGTGCCTGAATTCTGTAATGGCATAAGAAAATTGAGTCTTGGTGAAATAGGTGGGGAAGCTTTAGTGTGCAGGTGCAGGCTTGGTGGATGAGGCTGGGCAAGCATAGATTTGAGAAATTCAGGCATGCCAAGAGAGAAGTGCAGATGGGCAATGCATTTGAAACAGCCATGGCTACTACAGGGTAGGTAATGAGTCCTACTTGCCAAAGGGAAATCCTACTCACTGCAATTTTTCATAGCCTCCATCATTTCTTGACTTGTGAGAGCTGTGCCAGCTCTAAGGAATAATAATTGCATGGTGAACCTTTGATTTTATTATCTGTTGTTTGCCATAGGAATTTGAAACCTAGGTGCTGACAATGACATACAATAAAATCAACTGACTTGACCAGTCTGGTCTCACTTGTAAGCCTGCTGAAAGGAACATGAAGTGATGCAATCAGCATCAGGAAATCAAGTGGTAAAGTGAAAACTGCCCCTTTTTTTTTTCCCAGACTAAGATGAAAATTAGCTGCTAACCCTTCTGACAGCAAATAATGGTTTCTGCATTTTTCTTAGATGTTGTGTTGTTATTGGATGTATTTTCAATGCACTGTATGAGGTAATGCTTAATGTTTCTTAATAAATAAGCCTGAGGCATGTTCATAGTTGGCATAGTGGATAATATTTTTAGTGGAAGAGGGTGGTTGTGTGCTGATGATATACGTGATAAGATAAAGAGTGAAAAAGTACATTTTTCTGCATGTTTAAACTTTTTAAATTAGAAAATCTGTTCAACTCAGTGTGATGATTCACTTGGAAAACAACACCGTGAAACCAGGCCTAATTTATAAATTGACTTGGCTGCCACTCCCATAAAATACAGGTAAATAGAATGTGCATTACATCTTCTGAGATGAACTATTCTTCCTCTTCCTATTCTGCCAGTGTGAAATTTATATGTGGAATTTCAGCCGTGCCATTGCTAGATCTTAGGGGAAAGCAAGATACATGGGAAACTCTTCAGGAAATGAATTGTGCAGAAGGAAGTGATGCTGATGAATCACTAGATTATACTTTTGTTCTGAGTCAGAACCAGGCTGGTGTTTGGCAAGCTCATGATGGTGCATTTGCTGTTGAATTGCCATGTTTTGGGTGAATAGCCAATGCCGTAGTGCTTTTCAGAGCAGCAGTTTCTGTGAACTCCCAGTCTGAGGAGTACATTTAGCTTTTCCTCCTTAAAATTCTTCTGCAGTTTGAAACGAATATTGTCAACATCTCCACAATTCCTCTCCTCTTTTATCATGTCATGCCATTCTGTGCCTAGCACTAATTGCCCTCTTTCTCAATGTTCTTACATGACATCTATGATTCAGAGATTGCTGGAGTCAATCAAAAGTCTGTAATGACTTCAGCAGCTTGTGGCATGAAGAATTTTGCCAAATGACAAAAGAAAGCACTTTAGTTCTCAGATTCCTTTTTACCCTACAGTGCCTTCTTTGAGAGAAGGACCAGCAGCAAGTACCTTAAAATAATACTTTAACTCCAAAATCATGCTACCTAGGCAAAAGGCTGCCCCTGATGCTCCATGCAGCTCTGCTGACACAGGTTTGTGTTCAGACACTGATTAGCTTCTCTCAGCATCTCTTTCTGTGACACACTTTCCAAAGCCAGTGAGATTCTCTCGTTTATTTATATCTCCCTATGTGTTTATATACTTGACAGTTACTGAAGTGAATGTATGAACTTCTTCATTACCATTCTACTCATAAAGACATATTTTATGGTAACACAGACAATAGCACTTCTCAGTTTCAGCAGCAACCATAAAATTGTTACCTCTCCTTTTCTTGACAATTTCCTACTGCATCCAAATGAAGTTCAACATTGTTACTTGGACTTCTGGGTAACACAGACTACATTGACTTTTCCATTCTTACCAGTTACTGTTGTTAAGTTTAACAAAACACATAACCTTCAAACATACAATTGCGTGCCACCTGTTTCAGAAAGGTTATGGCTGGACAAAATTCTGTTTGCATTTTGATAGCAGAGGTGACTTACTGTCCTTTCCTGGATACTTGGTGTTCAGACAAGTTGTTCAAGTTATTTTACATGTATTGTATACACACTATGTATTTATATAAACATGATTTCCTTCAATCTATCACACAGTTCGTCATGGTGAGTATAAAGAAAACCTGTTCTCCCAGCTCTGCAGATGGCAGAGAGAGGCATAACAGAGGTTAGAGCGATATCAATATTGCGATCGTATTTAAACAGTTTGAGCCACACAGATGGTAAGCCTTGACTGGGCCTTTTAGTTCATTTAAACCACAGTCAATATGGGTTTTATCACTAAAGGGAAACAACGAAAGGTCTTTCTTTGACCTCAGTGCAACCATCATTCTGGGGGGAGATAGCAGTGTCATTTACAGTACAAAACTCTGCTGTCTTGGAAGTTTGCTTGTCCTTTGCATCATGAACAAACTCTCTGCAGATCAGCTGAAATGTTTTACTCTGACACTTGGAGCCAGTAATCATATGAAGGTAATTTCTTACAGAAATTGACTCAATATTTTATCACAATACAAAGGATTCAGTTGCAAACACAGCTGCCTCATGCTTCAGAGGCCGACTCCAATGCCTAATGCATCTGGATATCCAAGGCACCTGCATGGCACCAGCAGATACAGGGTACTCGTGCAGTAAAACTGCTGATCAGGCAGGATAATGTGTTCAAATGGTGCTAAATGGCAATGTTTAAGCAGTTAACATGAGTCCCAGGGACAGGATTCCCATCACAGGCTTGGATTACTGAAGGCAGGTGTCTTCTCACAGGTGTTTTGGTGGAAGCCTGGTGGTTAAGTCAAGGTAGCTCAGTCTGGCTGCTCACATCTGGGGCATTGGAAGTCAGGTGCAGATATCTTCAGCACCCCAGGGCATCTGATATTGTCAGTGACTATGCCTGTGCACAGATAGATGAGCCAGGATTGTACTCTAGACCTGAGGGCTAATGTCAGTATGTAGCTCACAAGCAGCTTAAAGGTCCTCCATCCGCAAAACAAAGTAATTGCATCCATAATTTCCTCGAGGGAACACTCCTTGGCCCATATTATCCTCTAAACCATGTCCATGCTCCTTCTGACAGGTTACCAGCCTGCACTAAAACCAGCCTAGGGTGTATCTTAAAGCATACAACAATAAGGATGCTCACAGAACAGCAATGGAGCCTGTACCTGAACTGCTTTTGAACACTCAGATGACAAGAACATTGTTTCAAGTAAACCTGTTTCTTTTCTATCTCCACCCAAAAAGCATAAAATTTATTTCTACTTTAAAACCCAAAGATATTAATGTCTAACACATTTAACTCTTATTTCTGGCATTTTCTCGGTTCAAAAGCTTTAGGAAAGATCATCATTGTGGAAATTTTGCAATATAAATATAACTACGATTATTTCTGTAGCACCACAAAACACAACAGAACAAAATATAATCCTTAATGATAGCATTTTCTAAATCTTCTTTTTAAAATAACACAATTTATATGTTTCTAGCTCCCAAATTATCTGTTTTTCTTTCTATAAAAAAATAAGAAAGTGTACGTTATTCAAGAATCTATTCTAGTTACTTTTCAGGTGTATCTCTAGTGCTCAATGGCTACATTTCAGAGATGCAGTTCCCAGTAAATGTAATGTCTTTAAATTCTGTGGACAGGTACTCTTCAGACCTAACAGCTACTCCAGTGAACTAGCAGTCAGAATAGGAACTGACATCCATACTAATTCAGTCTACCCCATAACAGATATTATTAGCTTATAAGCATCTTTGCATTATTATAATTGTACATATTTTCCAGTTCTAAAGTGATCCTGGAGAGGATGAGGGACTCCCTGTAATACTCCATTGCATCACGTAGTTAGACCTTTAGTAGCAGTTATAAATTAAAATTTTGAGTAATTTGGGGATTTTATCATCCAAAAAGTGCAACTAAGCAGAAATTGAGGTCAGTATTCTCTTAAATTAAAGAATATTTACTCCCCTCTGTTCTGAAAATGGCTATTTGTTGCTATATCTCAAGAGTTTATTATGAAACCTTCTAATAATCAATATTTTTCTTCAAACTTCAGGTCCTTGAAGTATTGAACTTACAGAACATTCTCAGCTTGTGTTTGAAGTAAAGCAGGGTTGCAAAAATGCTTGAAAATGTGAACACTGTGTAACTCAAATGTGGCTGATCTAGGTAAAAGGGAATTTTCACCACCATTAAAATATGTCATTCAATTTTTCAACAGCCATGTGTAGTTCTGACACAGAGAGAGAAAGGAGGAATTTATTTCAATGTAAGATTTTGACAATATAATAACTTGATGGAGGTATTTGCATTAAAAAGTTACTAAAATCCTAATTTCAGGCAGATAATTAGTAATAATTGACATATACAATGATTTATTGCCAGCCAGGGACATAGTTTATTAACAGATGTAACTGACAGTAGCTGCAAGAAGTTATGCACGAAATCCTGATTTAATTCCAAAAGTTACATTTACTAAGGTGGAGGTGGGATATTACTTGCTCCCCTAAGAAAAGGCAAAGGTACAAGAGACAGTCCTGTTTGCATCCCCTTTGTAATTATGTGGTTAAGTGACATGGTCATCACACCGGCACGCCAAAATGGTGGCTGAGTAATGAGATGCTCCAGCAAAAACATACATTTTATATAACTGCAAATGCATGAATCAGTCTCTCAATTCAAAGGGTTTTCCCCCATTATTTTCAAAAAGCTAGCCCACCCATCTAATTCTGCTCGAGGCAGGAGATGTGTTGCTGGGCACAGTAGAACCATGTATTGTTTTCCCATGCAACTGAGTCACAAGCCAAGTACCGAAGGGCACATTGCTGAGGCCTCCAGGGGCTCCCAGTCATACTGGCAGCAGACTGGCCTTCCTGAGGGAGGTGTCTAGTCTGTATCTCCCAACCAGCCTCACCTACAGTGTTTGTCTGCCTCTCACAGATTGCTTTGTGTTGGCATCCACCCCCTACATGGCTATGCCAGAAGAGTGAATAAGCACTGGGATACCCCAGCACTAGGAAGTATTCCCATAATGATAAAAAATGAGGGTTCCACAGACTGTGTGACTCAAGTTCTCTCTTCAAAGATGAATTAGCTGAAGTCTTTGCTATGGCCAGATGATGCCTAACGCTATGTGAGAGAAGTGGGGGTTGAGGGCAAAGGCAGCTTGCTCTCCTTTTCCTCTCGGCACAGTCTGGGATAGAGGTGGCTCACTGCCAGCACAGCTATCCATTTGCTTACAGCTGGGAACAAGTAAACACAGTATTTTGGATAAACGGATCAAATCAAGTTTCCCTATTCCTTGCACAGAGAAAATCAGGCAACAGTTCCTTTTGGAGACCAACAGGCTCAGCTTCAGCCTCACACCTGCTCATCTGAGCTGTTTTTTACCCAATCTTTTGCCAAAATGTCTGAATGATACAATTACTACCTGTTGGAATGTTTAGTTGAGTGTCTTGATTCATAAGGGACTGGATATCAGAAATGAGAGTCTTTTGTTGGAAGTAATTATATGGATTAATTACCCCAAAGAAAAAATATTTTCTCTCTTTACATGGAGTTGTGGAGGAGAAAACATTACTAACTTGTATGTTTTATTTGCTAAAATAAAGATGAGATCAGGACACATAGCAAGTAATTTTGTTTACCAGTTGGGAAACTATGTTCTACTGCAGCTGCACTTACCTTTGAAGCTGAGTTACATTACTCTAGACAGGTAGGAGTAGAAACAGAGAAGGATATCTGGTGTGGCAGCCTGGAAGTGTGGCGTCAGGTGCGTGTCTCCTACAGATTTAGGTTCATCATTTCACCCATAGTTTACATGGTCATGCTAATTTTTATTCCAGCCCTGTAACGGCTGTTTAGTTTTGAGAGAAAGTGTAATCTATGACTGACATTAAATAAACTCAGTTATCATTAAGATAACATGACTTAGAGAGCATCTCAAGGTAAAAATATTTTAAATGTGTATGATAAAACAACAGACAAAGATCATGATAATAAAAAGAAATTAATTTTGTGGTTCTGGTGATTAATTATGTTAACCCAGCTCTGGAGGTTTATGACATTCCTAAATCTCAAAGAGTGAATTACAGCTTTCTCTTGTACAAAGAAAGAGTTTACAAATTATATAAGTGAGAAGCTTTCTTGTATTCCAAGTATGATTTCAGGAGCTAAAGCAATGTTTTGAAACTGGGCTTCACACATTCCAGAGAAATTAGTTTGCATAGCAGGAAAGAATGAAACTGAGGTCCCAGGCAGCAATATCATGATATGGTACCTAGTACACATGAAGTGAGTGGCTTCGTATTCCTTGTGCCACAACTTCAGTTTTAAAGCACTTTGTCCACATCTATATTGTCTGGAACTCTTTTTAGAAAGAGGAAAACCTGCCTTGCCTGTGAATGTTGTTAATCCATGTGATTTTCCATGGTGGAATCTGGGAGTATTAAAAGTGTGATAGAAAAACACACAGAAATACTGCTCCCTCTCTGGCTTCCTCTGGGTAAGCAGCGAGTGAGAAAGAAAAAGAGACAGAGCCTCTAAACAGAAAATATGCATTACACTTGGGTGCAGGGTCACAGCAAGGTTCATCATTATCATTATCATCATCATCATCATCATCATTATCATCATCCACAATAAGGGTACTGAAGAGATGCTTGTTTTGGTCTTGTGGGTCATCCCACCACCGTGCAGCTCTGTGGCATGTGCCTGAGGCTGCTCAGACCAGCCCTGCTCTGTGCAGGGAGCCTGTGGCAAACCACAGCCCAGCCCTTGGAGCAGTCCTTGGCTGCTGCCCGGCAGCATGATGTCCTGCACGTACCTCATTTTGTTGAAAGGGCAGGGTTAATGAATGTTTAGGTTTTCTGAACATTTGCCACACTCTAAACCCTGTGGATATCACTGTCCTCACCACACCATGAGTGGAAGAGCAGCCTGCGTCCAACTGCAGGTGCCTGCTAGCAGACCAACATGTTAATGCCATTCAGGCTCAGATAGTGAGGTACTCTGCTTCTCCATGCATACTTCCTGGTGGCCTGATGGTATCTGACTCAGAGCTGCTGACTTTAGCAGTCTAGTTTTTGCCTGTCCAAAGGTAATATGCTTGTTTTGTGTTTTAGTGCAGAGAAACAGGCAGTTCAG
Organism: Prinia subflava; assembly: GCF_021018805.1. Classification (NCBI taxonomy): domain Eukaryota; kingdom Metazoa; phylum Chordata; class Aves; order Passeriformes; family Cisticolidae; genus Prinia; species Prinia subflava. The sequence goes on from NC_086249.1 coordinate 56,965,961, forward strand.
CTGGTGATTCAACCGCCTGTCCTGGATTCCTGTCCTACACTGGGGTGATTTGCCTGTCTACTACCATTCACTGAAGACAGCACCTGATCGGCTAACTTCTGAATTTTTAGAGGTATAATGTTAAATGAGATTAATCCATGCCTACGTGTTCTACTTGTGAGCTGTTTGATTACAGATCACAAAGTGAAACCAGTGTTACTAGAAGAAATAAAATCCAGGTACACACTAAAATGGTTTTTATGTTGAGCTTTGCTGTCATATGTGTGCAATACATCCTGGTAATAAAACTGAAAAGAAGATTTTTATGTGCACCTGTGCATATGTTCATGTCCACAAAAAAATTAAGGTGTGTTGTGAAACTACCTGTTTTAGCTGAATAAATGAGACTAAGTTCCAGGCGCACAAAAACTTCTAGCTTTTTTTTTTTTGGTATATATATATACATATATATACGTATATGAATGTGTATATATATATATATATACACAAAAACATCTGAAGTCCAAGTACACATTTCATGTTCTTTAATGATATGCCATAACATTACATGCAGTTCCTTCAAAATGTCCCTTTTTTGTAAAAACAATTGAATACATGTACTTACATATACTCTAGTATATGTAATAGTTCTGAGTCAAGCTGAGTTTGGCATATTAGCTATTTGACACAGCAGAGATAAATAGATGTACACTTGTGTGTGGCTGTGGCTGACTGCCCACACACCTACATGAAATGTAAGCACTGCTATGTCAAACCTGTAGGGCTTGCTCCACACTTCAGTGCCTGATCAGGCTGCTCTGCAAATAGAAAACAGCCTTGAAGACGTCACTTGGCTCGAGATGGTGAAAGGCATTGACAGGAGCCTGTTCACTTTGCTGGTGGTGTCTACAAGAGGGCAGGAGAGATGACACAGCTGCTCCACTACATTGCCAAAGAGTGTGCTCCCGAGCCCCAGAGAGATGTGAGCTTAAAATCAGCCCAGGTGCTCAGCAGTGAGATGGGTCCCATCCCAGGACTGGCACAACAACAACGCCACTTCCAACAACCTAAGCACAGCTGGGATAGACCTCCTCAATGAGAAGTAAAAAGAGAAGAGAAGTAAAATAAGAGTGTGATAGCCATAAAATAATTTATTTGGAATATGTGCCCAAATTTTGTAGATTTAAAACATTCCTTGCTTTAATATTTATTTTATGCAGACACTCACTGAGTTGTGACTAATGAGCTGATGTCAAGAACAAGAAATCAATGAGTTGCAGAGATTTAAATCTGTTTTAAAAAAATATATTGGCTACATTGTAATCTCTTAACTTCTTTTCCTGTAATAATATAGGTAATCCTATGTAAGTCATAAATATTAATAATTTGAAAAGTAAATTAGCTCTTTTCCCAGCTGCAGCTTTTGCATTTTATTTCATTTACTTCTGAAAATACATCTCAGGGCCAAATGTTGCCCTTACCTGTATTTGTCTCTGAAGTCAAGGTCTGTAGGTCTGAAAAAGTGGAATGGTTGGGTTTTTTCTTATGCTCTGCCCACACAAATCCATCTATGGACCTTATCCAAAATATTCTGAAATCAAAGGAAGTTTGTAATGACTTCAATGAATTTTGAAGTAGAATTAAATTATTATGAAATGGTTTTAATTAGAAAAAAATAAGGTAGTTCTTCAAAGCCAAAACTTTTCATTTTAATAATGTAATAGTTATTTTTTGATATATTCAGAGTCTTGGAAATCATTTGGATTGAAATGTTTAAAAAAGCTTTTCTTTCCTCTTCTCTTCATTTGTTATTTAGAAATATTGACTGCAATAACAATTATGTTTCTCACATAGGATTTTAAAATTAAATTTTCCTCATCTCAAGCAAAAAATATCAAAATGTCTGAGTTCTGTGTTCTTTTGTTTTCTTTCAAAAACATGATGAAATTTGATTTCTTGCTCCCCATCCCCAGTGGGATTTTTTTTTTTTAAGAAGAAAATTTCAATAGACAAAGTTGTGAAGAATCCCTTTTGGCCCAGGCCTTTAGGAGCAGAATAACAGGTGAATAAGTTCATGTTTCATGATAATGCCAGCTGCAATTTCCTTTATACTGACTTAGGCCCACTAAAATGAGAGACAGAGATTATTGAGCTTAAAAAAAGAAATTTGGAAAAAAACTAAACTATTTGTCTCTTCCCAACCCTACAAGCCACCCCTGATGACATATTTGATGTCACTGGAGGAGATAAGCATTGAAAACTTGAATCTGTCAGCTCTTGTCTTCCAGGTTGCTAAAGAGGCTCAACATTCAGCTGCTAAGTGAAATTGTGATGGACAGACCTTCCAGTGTCCTCATTGCATTATGGAATAAGGGGGGGTCTTCCTGTTGTGACTAAACACTGGCTGAAATACCTCAACAGAATAATTGGTAAAGTGATTACTGAAAAGTAATGTCTTTATGGAAATGCATGAATAAACAGATTTAAGCTGTAGTTCATTAAACTGAAATGAGGTACCGTCTTGAGTGATAGAAGTTCAATTAAAAACTAATCTAAGGGAATGAAAAATATTGACTGTTCCAAAATGTAGATTTTTTTTTTCAACAAGCCTTAATTTGAATGAATATTGTGGTCAACAGTGAAATTAGAAAACAACACAAAAAAACCCAACCAACCAAACAAACAAAAAAAAAAAAAAAAAGGGAAAAAAAAAGGGTGAAACAAAGTCCTCTAGAAATTATAAGGAATGGCAATAATCAAAAATAATTTCCATGGTGGTTTGACTCCTAGAACAAAACCTTTGTGTTGCGAGTGATCATATACACTGATATGCACTGACTGTATTGTGGATGGGCCTAGAGATAGGCTTGGGTGTAGTGTGCTGAGCTGAATTTAAAATTCAAACTCTGTAGAATATGAAATGTTCAGATACATAATCAAAACATTGTTCATGGAGTGGATCTCACTGCCTCTCTACACATAACCCTTGACTTGTCAGAATTAGCATGATTTGCAGTCTGGTCTGCAAAGAAAAAGGAGATGAAGTTGAGTTACGTTATTTGGCAGTTCTCTAACCTATCCCAGAGTGCAATTACTTGCTGCACAATACAACCATGCAAAGGTTTGGATTTGGTACAATATTCAATTTGTATGTACACTGAAAATCAATTCCAGTGTTACGGAGACAGCAAAATTATCTGTAGGACATGAAATCAGCCACCTGGTTCTTTGTTTGTTACAACAGCATGGAGGAGTTATTTTGCCAACACTTTTATAATGTGGGCTAATATCATGCAACTACACCTGATATCATGTCTAGGAATAGACATTTGACATTTTCCAGAGATTTTTCAAAACCTACTGTTTAACAGATAAGATATAAAGAAAAGAAGTGTTCATTTCTTTTGCAGAAGTCAGCTTACATGCTTTAAAATCAGGCTTGCAAACTTCTCTCTGTGTGAAAAAAACCCTGAGAAATCCAGGGGAATTCAGAACTGTCATCTTTTAAAAAGACGTCTCTGTTATATTCAGCAACTTCTTTGAATCTAGCCCCTCATTTTAGAATGTAAAAATACAAAGAGAAGTGCTTTAACCTCTTGACCAGATATAATGTTGACTCTGGAGAAACCGAGCAGAAAAGGGTAACAAGAATACTATGAGTTAAGTCCTGAAAAGCAGAGTGAAGAATTTATGTGAATGTTTGGGAAGATGTGTACAGGAATAGACCTGCTATCAGGTAACCATGAAAATTAAGATTGATTATTCATCTGATTTGGCTGACAAATTTCGAAATGAAGAGAATGATGCCTGATATTTTTTCAACTAGGACAACAAAGCTAATTGTAAAGGGTAAAATTATGTAGATTCCAACTCCAATCTTTGCATTAGCTCAACATAATGGAGTTGGTGGAGTACTTGAGACTCACAACATTTAAAAGGAGTGCATGAAAATTATATCTTGAAAAAATTGAATTCATAGTTCCATTCAAATCCATTTCTCTGCATGCATAAATTATACACTAAATAGCATTGTCTGTTGCAAAACCCCACTTTGGCTCAGATGAAGAGTGAGACTGAAGCAATATTTGGAATATATGTTTGGAATCCTATACTGCATCTCACTGTGGTGTTACATGAAATGTTTTCAAGGGGATAGGTAGAAAAAAGAGATGTTTTCTGTGTAAGGTATATACTCTTATTTGCCAAATCTGCATCACTTGTGTTTGATATTGCTCAGGCTACATTTACACTATCAAACAATTTAGGTCCCTGGTTCATTCCTGGTTCTCTGTTCCCTCACAGTACAGGTTGCATAAATTTTTGTTTGCAGCTGAGCTATTACACTGAGAGATCTCAAACTGTATTATAATATTGGCTGCAGATAGATAGGTGGATGGATATAAAATGCTATCTGTATTTAAGGGCTATGGCAGTACCATGAGATGCTCTATGCTACATCAGCTCAGGAGTGTCGAGCTTTCCCTGGAAGAGGCTCCACTTGAGCAGTGCAGATGCAATCATTGTGCATCTCTCAGCTGAGGATCCTGCTCTCAGTCTCTGTGTTGGTATCACACCATGCAATGCTCTGCAGAAATAGCTCATGTGGCTCTTAATAAACCCTGTGTTGACAGAAGAGTAAGGTGATATCACAGAGATTAATGGCTTCTTCACTTAGAGCTTTAGCTAAAAAAAATTTGCATCTTGTCATTCTGGAAAGTGTGAAAAGTGAACATGGGAGCACCATGCTTTGTTATTTATCTCTATTTTTCTTTCCAACAGATATAGCAACTACCCTGTCCCATGCAAGACTTTCCTTAACACGTGCTAGCAAAAGCACAGTAGGCGATACCAGTGAGGAATGTACATCTTGCAGTAAGAAGTCCATTAATTAATCAGGGCCGTAGCAATGACTGACAGTGTTTTAAATTTTTCAGAGCAAAGCTATTTCACTAAAAGTTCCATAATCCATGATAAAGTGAAAGGCTATTTGATAAAAAACATAGAAGTTAACAACTTCCAAGTTTAAGTAAGGGAAGATACAAATTTGAGAACATTATGTACTAAGAGTGAAAAATGTAGATGAAAACTATGCCCATAGATATTGTTGTACTTACTGATTTATGAATAGTTTCCTATATGTGTAAAGGTTGCATTTTGATAGCTTGCCCAGAATACACACTGAGCAATGCCATATCTCTCTGGATTGAATAATTTTATTCTGAAATCAATACTTTCAGAAGTCATGAGTCAATCTGCCTTCTCAACCCAGTTGTCTTTTTTTTTTTTCTTCTTTTTATTCCTTTTTATTTTTCTTTATTTGTTTTGTTTGGATAATGCTTCCCTATCCATAAAGTGCTATGTCAGTGCTGAATATCTAACTTTTATGGGAGTAAGATATTTATTAGGTAGTTAAACTAGGTGAGCAAGGTACAGGACTATAAGAGAAGTGTAAACAAGAACTTTGAGAAAGACAGCTTCCAGTGGGCTGTATTTAATTCAGAATTCTAATTTGCAACTGAAATAGTAATTATTGCTCATCTGGATACTGAAGAAAGATTGATCAAGAAAGATTGATCTTGACAAACATATTCATGAGTGTCAAGGTGGATTTGACCACAGAGAGACATTTTTGAGGTAGAGGTTCCCACCTGAGCTAAGGACAGACTTACTGGTAGAGGCTGAAATTTTATTAGCTCAGGTGTTGTAACTTGGAAAGGAAGACAGGACTTCAAACTTACAAGCCATTTCTCAAATCAGAAAGACTGAAAACCTAGAAGTTTTTGCTGCTTTTACCAACACTAATGGTTGTTCAAACAGATTTCACCTCTGCTTACAAACTTTGCTTCACCTTTGCCCTTTAGACAATGAAGGTTACAGCAATATCCGAGACAGTCATTGCTTTGTAGTCAGTGATGACAAACAGGAACTTACTTCATATTCCTTTTTCTATATCTACAAAAGTATGAAATTAACCTTTTATTTATATTGCCTTAGGTTTCTTATCTTATATTAAGAGACGACAATAATTGACTTAAATGGAAATGTCATGAGTTCACTCACTTCAATCCTATCTGATGCCTCTATGTTAGACATAGTGTAACTAAGGTAAAATGGAATTCTGTGGAAATTAATTTATCCTATGAAATTAGCCTTTTGATAGCTAACATTAAGAATATGAACTTGCTAATCAGAACAACCTGATGGAAATAATAATTTAATGTGCTAAAGGACGCTGTGGAAATAACTGACTAGTGTGATGTACTTTGTGACTATTGGAACAAGGAAGATCTAAAAACAAATAATTATAAAATGGGCTTTTTAATTCATTGCCAGCTGTAGTGAATATTGTGAGTTTCTAAGAGTTCTCTATGATTCATCTTCTCTTGGAAAAGACTTTCTCTTCATCATTTATTACAAGCGAAGGAAAATTCTGAGTTCAAAGGGCTTTTAGGTTATTGAGTTGATAAAAAACAATTTTAGTTCTTGTTTGTACATAGAAATATTGCATTTTTAAAATTATTCTATATTATTTTGATTTTTTTAAAAATATCAAATAATAGTTGAGTGTTCTCTGGAAAAATGGACACATTATTTCAGTGCTAGTCCAGGAGTTGAGAAGTCAAGATCACTTTTTCAGCAGGCTTCCTTGGGCACACAGTTTGAGCCTGTTTTTCAAAAGTATTTAGGCATTGGTCCAGTCAGTGTTGCAATGATTCTGTAATCTATCAAAGCTGTTACATGAACTAATAGCTCTAGGTTAAGTCAACACAGTTTAAGCATAAAATAAGATGAAGTTTTTCACAAGGCTAATTAACCCTTGTTAGCAACAGGCTATACAAACAAGTTCTCCAGATCCCCAAATCTAAAGCAAGGTGTGAAATCTTTCCAAAGGATATTGCTACTTTAGTAATGTTATAAAAAATTGTCACTGTGCTTTGGGGCCTATGAACTTAAGAGGGTCGTACTATTGGCCACGGTCTCTTTCAGCTTCAAAATCTACCTATCTTAATTCTCCTTCTAGTGACTGCTATTGCCTACCTGGTTCTGCAAGGCACTAAATGGTCCTGTCTTTGTGTCTGGCAACTTCTGAGGTCTTTATCCTCATTAAAAACTGCTGAAACAAAGAGGTATTGCACCCTATGGCTTACCTATAAGATATTTTTAGGATGTACTCAGATTCTGTGTCACAGTTTTTCCCTGACCAATGGCATGTCTATGCTCCAGAGTGACCCTGTAGCAGGGGCCTTTGGCCAAATTAACAGGCTTAATGAGATGCAGAGATTTCTCAGAAAGCATCCTCCAAATATGACATGTACCTAGCTTGTGGGAGAGTGAAATTGATATGTCTTCCTGCTGGAAGAGAACTGAAGTCTCCAGTCGTTCCTGAGACACCATCTTGGACAGTGGGAGAGGAGCTGGGAGCTGCATACCGCAAGGTCTAAGCAATCCTTGATTGCTGCTGAAAGGAACTTAAATTTCAAAATCGGCTGCTTCTACAATACCTCATAATGAGCTCTGGCTTTTTAATTAGTGACCTAATGGAAGACTGTGACAGGCAGATGGATATTGCTGTGCAATAGAGCAGCTCCAAAGGCTGTGCAGCAAAGACTGTGCAGTTCTATGAGATTGTGGGCATGACTTTCATCTGATTTCACAAGACATATTTTCTAAATCACAAATCCCTGTTATGTGTGTCCTCATCAGGTTTACAACATCCACTTCAGAGAGGGAAGTTGAACTAGAGACATGAAACATGACTTTTCAATGTCACAAACATCAATAACACCACTGACCAACTCCAGATTAAAAAAAATCTACTTGTGTAACTGAAAAAATGTCTTAGTTTGCTTTTGCAACAACATGCATTGGGAATTGTGTTCAGGTGGTTCTGGACATTGACCTCTGTGTTCTTTCTAGTGTCACTGCTTTCTGAATTGAAGTCATCTGGAAAACGTGACTAACCTTTTGTTTTAATCTTTCCTATGGCTGTATGACAATTAGTGTTGCTAGATCAAATCTAGCCCTCTGTTGGACTTGATTTTGAGTTTAAAGATTTTGAAACTAGGGTAAGGGATGTATTTTAACTTTGATATGCCTTTGATTATATAATGACTATAAATTTAATACAAGGATCAGAGTGCAGCTTTGTTTCCATTTGCCTAAATCTGTCCAACTTCTTTTTCTCTATCATGTAATCAGCATTCAGGGAGACACATGGAGATGATGTACAGTTTTTGCTTGTAAGTGACATTCCTACTGCAAGGTAATAAACTTGTGTATGTATAAATATTAGTATACCTTTCACATAATTTGTTCTTCTGAGTATATTGTTGATGAAATCCCAAGTAAAAAAACCCCAACTCTTACTGAAGCTGCAGTTTCAGGACACAGTAGCTATGGGGCAATACCACAGCTAAAAAGCTTGTCTCTTCTGCTCCCTGCTCTCCTGCCCAGCTCTCATCCCAGAGCAGAAGCTGTCACTTGTGCTGACTGACTGCTCCCAGAGCTACAGCTTGCACTGAGCTTCTGGAATGGTCTGGGCTAAAGAAAAGCTCTGATTAAATGGGGTTCAGAGCCCTGTCTGTCAAACAGCTGTGCTGATAAAGTGCAGAGCACCTGGCACTGCAGCACTGGGAAGAAGGAGAAGGACATGGAGGAGAAGGAGAAGGAGAAGGAGAAGGAGAAGGAGAAGGAGAAGGAGAAGGAGAAGGAGAAGGAGAAGGAGAAGGAGAAGGAGAAGGAGAAGGAGAAGGAGAAGGAGAAGGAGAAGGAGAAGGAGAAGGAGAAGGAGAAGGAGAAGGAGAAGGAGAAGGAGAAGGAGAAGGAAGAGCAGGAAGAGCAGGAAGAGGAAGAGGAGCAGGAGCAGGAGCAGGAGCAGGAGCAGGAGCAGGAGCAGGAGCAGGAGCAGGAGCAGGAAGAAGAATAGCTGAAGCTGGGTGGGATGGGAATTCCCAAGACTAGCACTGCCAGTGAGTCTGTCTACTGACACAGACCACAGCCAGAGCCTGAAGGATGAAAGCACCTTGAAAAACAGTAGGATAACAGATTTGTAGTCCTTTTTCTGAAATGTATTCTCCTGTTCTTATTTTTAAGAGAAGCAATGAATGTTCAAACACTTTCCAGGGCTTTTGCATTTGAAATAATTTCACTGGTTCAGTTTGTGGGAATGACTCACATTTTTGAGCTCTTCCTCCGTGCTCTTTGCCCTCTTCATACGCAGACATGGCTCCTCTGGTAAAGATTTTATGTGGATCAATGTGCATGCTGGCATCAAGGAACAAGACAGATAACTTTTTTACTCCCAGTTTCCTGTTTAATTTACAAGGTGATAGCTCCAGTTAGTCTCAAAAGGCATAATATCTTGTATTTTTTGCATAGTGAAAGAACTTATCTTTTTCTGGGATACAATAGCGATCAAAAATCTTGCAACTACTTTAGTTAAGAAAAATGTGACTTCTCTGTTCCTAAGAATTAAGGGTGGAATTTTTTGATTGGTCCTGAACATGACAATATAAGCAAATAATACCTGGATTCTTAGTTCACAAAATATTTCTTTTCTGTTTTGAAGCTGGTGTTCTGTTTTAAAGTAGCTTTTCACATGACTGAGCTGTCATCACTTGCCAACAAGGACTGAAGGTACTGATCAAGTTTGAACATGTGGCTTTATACAAGGTCTCACAGAGATCTTGATGGTGTGAACTATTCCTGAAACATTGTTTTGACTTTCACTCAATACTTAAGTCTATTTAGTCATGTCAGGGACTTTGCCAGTGGTCTGAGATGTGTTATTAATCCTATAGACTGTCTACTCTCATATACAGGCAGAAAATATGCAGGTGCACGAGACTACCCAGACTTGGCCTTCACATCTGTCTTTAACAGTTTTCATCTTATCTCAATGATAAGGAATTTCCATGATAAAATGATTAGGCAGAAGCAATTTGACCAGATATTAAGCAATTGCTGTAGATATACTAATCTTTATTAGTTCATTGTGGAGTGACTAAGATTTTGAAAGAGATCTTGGTGACATAAAAATTAAGCGGCAAATAATTCAATTAAAAAAATATGGAAGACATAATTTTTTTGTGTGTGTGAAAGCATGAGAGAGCTAAGGAAGTATTTTCATTACATTTGTTATTCAACAAGGACCTACATCTGTTTCCAGTTTGCACTGATTATTGACACATCTGGCTATTTGGCCTTAGGAACTACAAGTTGCTGTTGTGGCATTATTCTCTGAATCAACTTTTTAGACCACCCGGAAAATAATATAGCAAGTGCTGTGAGAAGGTTGTGTTATTTGTAATAAGATTACCTTTTGGCATCTAGATGTATTGTACAAATGGGATTCTGTCATCTTCTGTTTTATAAATTACAGTTTTGCATTTTTTACACCTGTGGGGAAAATAAGTCTGTAGCCAAAGGGCTTACTAGTTGACAGAAATAAATCAGGATGACCTGATAGAGTTTCAAGTAGATGCCAGATACAGTAGTAACTACTTGCCTTACATGGAAAAATACCTTTGTTTCAGTAGAAACAAAATACAGCTAAAGTCACACAGCTGAGAAAGATGTTTCTTTAACCTCTGATGAGATGTATTTTTTCTGATTAATATCCCACTGTTGGAAGTGAATACTGTCCAAGTCCTTCACCCATCACGATTTTTTTTCTGTAACAAATAGTTAAATTTTCTCCATCAGCAGTTTGAGAGTAGCAATCCAGTCCAAGAGTGTGAAAGACATATTTTGTGAAGTATATGGTGAAGACTTTGAAAAGCCAAAGGATAAGATCACAGGACAGAAGGAAGCACCTAAATTATCAAGAGCAGTCATTTCCAATTGCATGCAAAAGATAGGATAGTCCTGAAGGATTCACAAAACATCTACTCCAAACACCCCCTCAAACCACAGGCCAAAAAACAGTTCCAATATTCTGTCACGGATTTAAAACATAATAGAAAAAGACTAACAGCCACAGCTTCCATGTGCCACAGGAAGGAACATGATGAAACACTTATTTGTTTTATTACAAATACTTTTAGACTCCAGTAATTTGTTGTTTTTTATATAATAATCTAGATAATCTATATGGCCACGTGAAGCTGCAGTACAGCTTCACTTGTTGCATTGAATTACATGTGGAATTAATTTGACCTTCTGCATAAAACTAATACAAACCTTGAAGATGCATAGATTAAAGATACATAAGAAATAATTTGCTGTTTTTTGATGAATTGCAGGTTTGTAAATGCATTTGTGTACTTTCTCTGAGAAAGTTTAGACAGCCTCAACAGTTATTTCCATTCCTTCAGATTAAGGCTGCAGTTTTTAATGTGCATTATTGAATTTTTAATTCCTTTAATAGCTAAAGAATAAAAAGTGCAGAGGGCAAGGCAGCAAAATCACTGGGAGGCAAGAGCAGAGAATGAATACTGTATTCTTTGCAGTGCTGTATTATTCTCTGCTATTCTCTTTAGGCTTGCTCTTTGTCCTCTTTGACATTGTGTGCCTGTGAGTGGTCTGATTTCTCTCATTTTCTTGTTAGGATAAGAATCTGAGGGCAACCTTTGTGGTAGGGAGTTGTCACATCCTGCCAGGCACACTGCCACACAGTTGATCAACCTTGCCCCATCTTCTCGGCACCTTCATGGCAATGATGATGATGTCTTTTGCTAGCTGCCTGGCCAGCCTAAGTGTCTGCAATTGGATAGAGCACGCTCAGTTAGGAAATATCTGCACTAGTGCACAGTTTTCCAGCAATCAAACACATGCAAGATCGACTGAGGCAAAACAAATATGTAAAAATAGAAACTACTCCCGGCGATTTTATTTTTCGTGTGCATTTAGTGGACTTAGGACTTCTGCAAGACCTTTGAAAAGTGATTTAGAGCTAGTTTGATAACGTCTGTTTTGAACTTTATCTTTGCAGTGCCTACAAAGTTTATGCCCAGTGCTCAGGGAATGAAGGCAAAACATCTAAATCAGGTGTTTAGGCAGCCTAATCAGACAAGTAAGAAAGTTAGGCATCTTGAGAGGATGATTCAGTATCCCACATATTGGGCAACACCTTGCCCAGATTTCTGAGGCCTCCCAGTTAGTGTTCTCTGCAGGGAGCAGGGAGATGCCTCGTCCCCTCCCAGATATGTTTATGCAGTTTGCATGCAGGAGATTTAGAAAAAAGTAGAGACTGGGATCAGGACCTCCCCCCCTTCCAGCTGAGTAACCTACCCAAGAGGTTCACAAATTATTTGTTGTTCTCCTCCCCACAGTGAGGGAATGATCTGCTTAAACCTGAATCTTGCTTAAATAAACAAAGCCTTAGCAGGGGGAAAGTAGAGTTAGTAGCTGCTCTACAGCATGGAGTTTAGGACACAGCTAAAGCTAAAAAAGCTCAGGCATCTAAATTTCCTGCATCTTTCATGAGTGTTTAAACCATAGAACTGATATGCAGAGAGCAGATTGTATTTAACAAGCTCTGCTTTTGTGAGTGCCTAGTCTCCAATAGAGTACAAGAGCCTGAAACCTATATAGTTAGCAGTGCCTCTCCCCAAATCCTGGGTTACCCGCCTAAGTTCTGGAGAAGGGTCAATACTGTCTTCTATTGTCTGGATCCCAACCATTTTCTTGTCAGAAGGAGGGTTCATTCGTGCAGTGCAAGCATCTCTTTTTATCTACTGATTGCATTAATCAACTCAGAAGTCAAGCAGACATCTCCAAATCACTAGGGAATTGTTCCCTGCAAAATCAAGAGTGTGTTTCAACTCCTATGAGACTCAGAGTTACCATTCATGGAGACTTAAACTGTTGAGGTACTGAGGTGTTTCAAGTTGTAGATAGGATTTTCAGGTAATATGCAAACGCATTCTTGAAATTCGGACCTGGTCTGTCAAGCTACTCTGCTGCTTTAGAACAATTTTCCTTTAGATACAATCCCTTAAGATTCAAATGTGCCTTATTGTGAAATAAGAGGAGATTGAATTATTTTTGGGGACTATTTTGATGTCATTCTTTTGGGTGTTGCCAAATATGTGCTCTCTTTTATTCTTTGGCTAGCAAAGCCAAAGATAACGCCTCAGAAGTTAATATTCTCAGTCAGATAACAAAGGTTTGAAGTTGTTTTAACATATATCAAGACACAGATATCCTACTGAGATCGTATGCCAAAATTGCTTTAGTCAGGATACACTAAACAGTTGGGAACAAAATGCTGTAAAAACCTTCAAACAGAAATTCTTACTTTACACAGTTCTTGGAAATAGGATCCATTTCTTTTCCTCTGAATTCAGCTCCTGAAGCACTCTGTTAACCATCTGGTATCTTCCAGAAAAGGAAAAATGTACATTACATCTGTCCTTTGCACGGTATGGGGGACGGGGGACAGGGCAGTGACAGTTATATTCATATCTGAAAAAGAAGAGGCTCATTTCAACTTTGGGGAAAACTTTGTGCCTCTCAAACTGTTACTTGCATACATAGAGCAAACATTCTCTATGAATTACTTTTATATGCAGTTCATTTCCATGTAATCTACTGATTTACATGCACGCAAACAAATTGCAGACTTTCTTACTTAAAAGACCATTCTGGATCAAACTATTTGAGATGTGAGGTCATTCATGTGTGTTTAGGCAACTTCTAATGCTCATGATTCAGCATACAATTTTCTTCTGCATCATGGGGGGTCTTGAGGCTTCCATGCCAGCATTAGTCCCAGATGTAAATGTAAAAAAATTAATGGTGTAAGGATAATGGTTCATTGACAATGAATAGGTGCACTGTGTATGGAGAATGGGTGAGATTTACACTATAATCAACTGTAGAGAATTCAGTTTGTGATGGGACCCTAGGGTTTGTTCAGTAAAAAAGGAAATCCAATAATGTATTTCCTTTTATTCAGCGTGCATTCTAAGCTTTTTCCCCTTAATTTTGCCTAGGAACTGCCTTTCTAAAGGCTAAATACCCCATAATTTCTGTTTTCATTTCTCATTAATTTTGCCTGGAACTTATATTCCTTATTGCCAACATTTGGTTTACCCCAGAAAGAAATTGTTTCATGGCATCACAGGAATAGGTCTTTGTGAGACTCTCCATTGTAGTCACAATTTTTTTTCATGGGAGGGCTCTGCTCCAACCTCCTGCTTCTCCAACACAGATGTTGTGCTCCAAAGGACAAAGAATCTGTCAGTGGCCTCCCTGAATCTACCCAAATAAGTGATCTGTAGTGATAGCATTCAGCTAGAGAGCAAGAAGAAAAGTGGAAGACTACTAGGACTGTTAGTAGATGGGAAGGTAAGGAGCAAGGAAGCAATGCTTCTGTAGTGCTGCTGGGGTCACTGGAGTGGTGGTATGTTTCCACCTACCTCAGCAGTGCTGGCTGAGCAAAAAGAATTTAAAGGGATCAGAGGGGGAGACACATATGATGAACATACTTCATGAAAGGGGGTGGAATGAGTGGGAGGATACAGCATGTGCTGTAGGGGTGGATGGTAGTAAATCTGTGCTTTCTTAATCACTTGTGACTATGAACTGAGGGTGGGATTCATTTCACAAAAAGTTGATGTTTTTATCCTAGCTGCTCACACTCTGGCTCTCACAGGCAGTGGAGAGAGGTGAGTGTTTTTTAAAACATTGCTTTGTCATTTTGCTGCTTTATTGGTAAAGAAAGAAGAATTAGTTTTCCACATAATGCAAAACTTTTGTCCAATTCCTAAAGAAAGGATTTATTACTAGTTTGGCAGGGAGCTGTGCTGGAAACTCTCCCGCTTCAGTTCCCTGGACAATGTCCTCCCCTGAAATATGGTTTGACTGTTCTGAACAGTGCATTGCAAATTTGCACACAGTGATATTGACATCTGGCTTTAGCATATGGGATACAGATAGTCCTTGACTGCTGAACAGCTGTGATGCTTTGAAAAGAAACAATTGCATTTGAAGAATATGGGATGTAGAGTATCCCACACATCTTGCTTACATTTATTTTTCTAAATCACCAGTCTGTTTATTAAATTTCCACAGTATAAAACCACCAAAATTTAGAAGAGATTGAAGTAGATGGTAATATTGTCAGATATGCCAGCAAACAATCCACTGACAACACGTGTTAGGAATCAGTCTATTACAATTAGTCAAGAACAATGCCAGAAGATGATGGGACTGAGTAAGAAGAAACAAACAAGCACAAAAGAAGGAACAGGGGAAGTACTGAAGGTTCAGAAAATGTTCCCATCAATTTTGCATGTAAAAAACCACTTTGGTGAAGAGTTTTTGCAACCGTCTCAGCAATGTCAGCAATTGTATATAGTGAACTCATTTACACATTAACAAAGAGTTCTGCTATCAGCTGAATATCAGTTGTCAGTTTGTCAGGAAATGGTCCTCCAAAGCAAGTGAAATACACTTATACAGTGAAGGGAAGCAAACCTTTGCAACCTAAATTTAACTGAAGAAAATCCAAAATCTGGGGGTATCTTGTTCTGAATTATACTGTATATAAAATATTACAAATTGAAGTTTGTTGCCTGAACTTTTCTTTATTTTGCAGCCCTCTAGTTTACATCCCAGTGTGATTTGGAGATTACAGGACTGCATATACCATTTATACACATTTCATGTATTTTTCACCTAGTAAAAGTTCTTGTAGCCAGGCTACCTGTAGACACTTTCCTATCAGTCCTATACCTTGTGCCATAATTTCTGTGTGCTAGGATTTAAGGGTGATAAATGTCATCATGAATGTCAAGTCTGCCCAATATTCAGTGTCATGAATAAATTTTGTATCAGAGACACAGTATCTGCTTGAAAGATAGTGCATCTTTAAAAATAGGTGTTTAGCACTGATTTAAAGACTTCAGGACCTGAAATGATCCTGCCTAACTGAGGTGCCTATAGCAGTCACTTCAACGTTTCACAGTATTGAGTGAAATGAGAATAGGAAGCTTTGTGGTGAGTCAAATTGAACTTTTGAAGGTGCCTCTTGCATGTTCAGGAAGCTGTTAACCTCCTATATCAGTTAAGTGCTTGAAATCTGAATGGGAAAATTCTATGATTATATGGGCCAAAGGTATTGTAGACAAAGTTCTCGCAAAAAAGAAAATAAAATGGACTGGTTTGGAAAAATGCATTGGCTACACAAAAGAACCTCCTGGCAACACAATCCTGTGAGAATAACTGAAACTGGCTTGCAATACAGGAAAGTGAGGAACTGTTGCACAGAGGAATCATAGTGATCTTTTTTCATAGGAAAAGAAATGAATGCTATTTATTCAATTCAGGGTAACGTGAACGAGAGCATATTTGTACTGTTCTAGCAGGTCAGTTCATGATCAAAGGCTTTTAATGCAAAAGATCTCTTCACAAAATGTATTTGTACTAAAAAAACTAATGTGACTAAGAACTATGATACCAAGCAGCCAAATAAACCAAAGATGTAGTTTCAAAGTCTTTTATATATACTTTCATAATCTTTTATCTTCTTACATTTTCACTCCCCAGCAGATAACCATTTTCTCGTACCTCTGCCAAGTTCATGGAAGTCATATTCTTTCATTTCATCTTTATTTGTTATTAGATTTTCCTAAAATTTGACTTTTGTTTTCAGTCTTTTTAGAAGCATTATTGTACACTTTAAATATATGGGGCACACCTTTTCCAAATCTTTCCCTGCTCCAGGCAAAAGAAGGGTAGCAAGTTTGCAGCAAGGGTGCTAAAGGTCTCTTTCACATCATCTTCTGGGAAGAAACGCCATCCGTAGCTCAACCTCCACATCCACAGCATCTTTGATTGATTTGGCACTTGGTCTACCAGGAATGTCAATCCGTCTCATTGCAGAATCTGTAGTATATGTAATTTTAAAATCTGCCATGCATTCTTGCAAATTGTGGTACAGTAAACAACTGTGGCTGTTCTTTACAGGTTTTTTTTACAGATTGCAAATAGAGGAATATACAAGAAGCAGCATAAAAAGGAAAAAAAAACCAAAAAAACAACAAAAGCAAACCAAAAAAGACACAGCCCCAAAAATATCCTACAGCCCATACTGCACTTTCTAGAGCATTGACATTCTTTTTACTCAAAAAAATCTGAACACTTCCCTACCAGTCTGCATGATTCATGGCTGTGTTGCTGGTTTTTGTTTTGACACTTGGCTGGCCCATTTTAAGATACTTTGAAAATGTACCATGATCTCTGATTTTGCTGAAACATCACAGAGTGTACAAAGGCCAAAGAGATTGCCTGTGAGAAGATCCATGTTTAGCTACTTCACCTCTCTCGGCATACATACAATGTTCTCTTTTTTCCACCTCATGTTAGTGATCAGGTCTTTCTGATGAGCTGAGCAATTCCTTAATCACAAGAATTAACACTGAAAGAATTATGTACAAATGAAGATTAATCAGTAATAATAAGTGTTCCTACAAATACTTACTTGGGTTGACTTGAAAAGCTTTTTAAAGTCTGAATCCCAACAGGTGCTGAAGCTGTATAAGTTCAAGCCACAGCAGCAATCTCAAGGTAGAGGTATCATGGATGTGATCCTGCAAACATGGTCAAAGTGCAGCAGAATGTATAGACAGGGAATGTTTTTCTCCTTTACACTAATAATGAAGCTGTTCTGAGAGGTAAGTGTGAAAGAGGTTCTTTCCTGACAGCAGAGGCTGGATTCAGGCCATCCATGTACCTATTCTGCTGCATTCCTTGGTTTCAGCTCCCCCTGCCACAACTATTTTATTTGGTATAAAAGTATTCTGAAGTGAGGATTTGTACCTGAATGTCCCATTCCTTAGGCAAATTGTGTCACCAGTTTCTTGGAAAAATATTTTCCAATTTGGTCTTTATCAGACAGTGAGTGACTCCAAATTACAATAATTTCCAGAAAATCAGTCTCTTTTGATTGATGTGCTAACTACATGAAATCTATTCTGTATTAAGGAATTACAGAGTAAAAACTACAATTTCCCAGGAACACATACTTCTCTTCATTCCCTCAGTTTGGCTTTCTTTGGACCTTCTGGCACACTTCAAGTTGTGTGAAGGCAAAGTCAATAGTCTCTTTGGTAGAGATGGATATTAGCGAGGGGTCACATGGAGATTCATGTCTGAACCATTCTGGTTTTAAAGGGTGACTGACACTTACTGCTTCACTTCAGATTTTTAAAAAATCCTAATCCTGTTTAGGAGTAGGCAACATTTTAGAGGAGATTTAATGAAGACTTTGAGGGTAACTGATCACAGCATTGTCTGTTTCGCAAGGTCAAAGTAGAAGTTACTAAAAGTAGGAATTTTATTTAGGGAATGGATGGCATATATTTTTAAGTGATAAGCCCACAGGATGTTAAATATGTCCTCCTAGAAATTTAAAAAATGTAAACCATCATGACTCTGTTCTGTTCGGCAGTTGCAAGTGCTGGTGCCAGAATTTTTTATGCCTATGGTAACAGAATCTCTCTCCCTCTCCCTTTGCCCTTAGCCAGCCTTCCCAAGCCAGAAATTGCAACTGATTTTAGGAAGAGGCACTTTACACTTGGTGCACATGCACACAGAAATCCGTACACGTGGTGGTTGTCACAGTTGGTTTGGTCGTCAAAGTCCTCCACTGAGCGAATGGACAAGAATGTCCTCCATGAAAAGATGATTTTATAAAGTACTGAAGAAGCACGTTTGCTTTACAAATTAAGGAAGATCTGAATTTTTCCTCTTCACAGTGAGTTATTCCTTCTTTACATAGTTCTTCTGCTTGCATTCTGTATGGCAAAATATCATTGTTATCAACACAAGCACCATATCCTCATATGAAAATGGTAAAGGAATGCTGGCAAATGAATGTTTCTCATATGTAGGTTTTATTACTGTTTTTTAATTGTGTAAAATTGCAAACCCTCATTTTAATACCCACTTCAGTCAATGGGAAGACTGTTGTTGACTCCCATGGACTTCAGATCAAGACACAGTTTTGGGAAATGGGTGTACCCTTTAGGACAGGATTGTTTTTTAGACCTGGCATTTTTAAACTCTCTTGTCTTTGTTTTGTTAGACATGAAGTTTGTGATCAATAAAAAGATGCTATGCTGTCGTACATGCTGTAACTGAACCAGCAACTTAAGTTGCACTGTAACTAGATCACAACCTTTGGACAAATTACAAGGAAAATGTATTTGCTTTATTGATTTTTAGTCTCCTTTATGCTGATTGATCATTTACTTTAAATACAAAGACTGAAACTAGGATATGCAAATGATTAGTTCTTTAGTCTCACTAAATGTCATAGTCAACAATATGATCTTTTGTGACTTCACATAGAAGCGATTTAATTTTTTCCTTTACTATCACTGTTTGCAAATACTTTAAAATAAGAGTAGTAAGAAACTAGTTTAATTAATATTTTTGCTGAGCAATCAGACAGGGGCATGCTCTGATTTTTTTACTATTTTCTGATGAAAATAACCTGTATTGTAACAGTCAGAATCTGAAGTAGACTATGAGAAAAGGTGTCATAGGTATGTTACAGACTTCTTGGAAAAGAGTTTCTTGTTCTGATAACAGTGCAGTCTAAATTAGGATAGTTCCGTTGACTACATCTTCATTCTCTTTGTTCTCTATGAAATTGTTCTCTAATTTTATTGAGATAAAACATATGGTGGTGCTTCTGCATATGGTATTGCTTCTGCTGTCTGATTAGCTGCAACATTTTTGAAGAAAAGAAAAATCAAAGAGATTTTAAATTAACTGTGAAAATGCTTGCCCTGCAATTCCTTAACAAATATTTGAACAAACTTCTATAAGGAATTTGAAGAAAATTATATTGTGTGTTTCTTTAGGCACTATCATCTATCTGAAACAATAATCTTAGGAAAATCTGGACAGTCACTTTTATTGTTCTTTAACAACAGACAGAGACAGAGCCTATCTCCATGACAAGGACTCCTGTGCAAGAAAGGGAATTTTACAGAATCACAGAATGTGCTGATTTGGAAGGGACCTATTCCAGGAATCACACCACATGCCTGAGAACGACTCTTGTCAGGCTTGGTGACCACTTCCCTGGGGAGCCTCTTCCAGTGTCCAAGCACCCTGTAGGTGAAGAAACATTTTGCACATATCCAGCCTAAACCTCCCCCAATTATTTTACCTCAGGAGCACTCTAGCTGCAGAACTAGCTGGTATTCAGCTTGCCCTTGGTATTGACAAAGAATCTCAGGGCTTTTCTGTGTGTCCACATAAACATACACACACATGCTACATGTGGGAAATTGTCTGAAAAGGACTGCTGGTCAAGCATGCTGGACAGTAACAGATTGCTGCTCTTAGAAAACTCTTTTACAGGTAGCACTTTTGCAATAGCTATAAGTAATGTGTCATTATTATTTGATAGCACTTTATGGACAGTGTACAGATGTGTGTGCCTCTAAAACCCAGTATAAAACATTATAATAATAGTTAGAAATGAAAAAACAAAAGTCATCTTATGTTTTGTTCTTATCTCCAAACATTAGAAGATCATGTAAACAGCTGATTTAGAGGGAAGTTAAACTCAAATGGCTAGTTGCATGAAAGGAATCAGAAATGGTATTTGTTTGAACTGACAACTATCCATCCTTCTGTAGGGTAGATAAGTCATTGACAGTAAAACATTAAAGGAAAAATAAAAAGCCTAGGCTCCTTCCCAGTCCACTCTTATTCTCAGGTGCTCTTTACTCTGAGTGATTGTGTACTGTGCTCCTGATATCAGGCTTACCACTGCTGTGTGTATCTAGCAACTATTTATTCAAACGTGTGATACTTGAAAAGCAGTGACATGTATTCATCTCTTTATATGTATACATGTCAAAAGCGGTGTATTTTTAGAACTAAACAAGGGCGAGTTTACCGGATGCTTTTACATACTGAAATAAAGCAAAAGACTGCTTCATGAAAATCTTCTTTACTATTCTTCACTCTTTTCTTATTATCTGAGACAAATGTTTGTATGTTATTCCTGCTTCAGGAAATTTTTTATATATATATATATATATATATACATCCTTCAGAATGCAAGCAACAAGATGACCACACCTTGTTATGAACAATCAAGGAACTGAACTTCAATTTTCTATTAAAAAAAGATCTGAAAGGAAAATTAAGTTTGAAACAATAAACTGGAGGTAGGTTAGGAAGGAAAAGCAGGAAGATATAATTGGACAAGTGTTTTTGTGGCCATTTTAAAGAGTAAAATATATGCATCTTGAGATTCAAATAAAAACTGGTAGACATAGCTTTTGTTTAGATCTGAATTTTCTACAGTCTAAGTCTCATCTGTCTTGCATGTGCAGTATTTGAGACTTCTTTGCTTATATAATAAAATTGCAGAAGTTGTTATGTACTAAAAGGGATTCTAATCCATTCTAATTTTCATATTATAATGTTAGATTTATTACTTGTTGAAAGAACATACTTACACTGTTGTTTTAATCTTATTATACAAGAACTCTTCAAACTATGCTAGCAGTTTTGCCCACTCTGGTTAGTGACTCATGTATGAACTTACCCTCTTTCTCTTCGGAATTATTCTATTCCGTAAATGAAAGAAAAACAAAGGGAGTGGTGGAAAACTTTAATTTCAGACTACATGTTGTTCATGAACTGTTTGTTTAACTCTATTTGTATTGGTTGGGTTGATATCTGTGTCACATGATAATTTTTTTCCTTCATGATCGGAAGCTAAAAATGAATCACAAAACAATCACTAGTGACTAACAACAATCACTCTCATTTTTATTATCTAGTCAGAAAAGCAGTTGGGAAACATTTTAGTCCCAAATATTTTCAGAGTAACCAGGCAATTGTTGGCATTCTCAGAATAGAATGTGATTGAGAATGACCTGCACTGTCCATGTCCATTCACACACACATTTGCTGATACAAAGATCTATTCACTACAGAATGATTTTTCACAGCTTTCCCATCTCACCCATTTCACCACCAGTAACTTATAAGTGCAATTTGGTGATGTTCTCATGTACAGCAAAATGATGTAAGTTATAGGTCCAAGTCCTGTTTGCACAAGCAAATCCTGCAGAAGAGAATTTACATCAGTGACAATGCAAAATCCATTGTCCCTCGGCTTTTGCAAGTGGAAACCCCCTGGGTAGTTGGCCCTGAATGATTTTCTGTTAATTATCTCTTATTTATCCTTTCTACCTACAGTCACACAGTGACTACTGTGTGTCTCCAGTACACATCCTGGCAGAAGCCCATAATGAGAACCTAAAAATGCCCTGTGTTGAGAAATAGATTGTAAGCTGGGTGAATGAGTGCCCCAGCTCCTCCAGCACAATGAATCCTTTAGGAAGGTTGTTTAAAATCTGATTTCAAGCCATGTAAGCTGCATTTTTTTAATATATATTTGTGGCTCTGCCCTCACAAATCTATGATTCATGACAGGAATGCTGCTTGGATCTCTTGCAATGTAAGCAGCTGCAGATACTTCAAATACTTGGGTACATGTGATCCAGCAGCTTGCTATAAATTTGCCCCTAAAAATAAAGTAACAAGTGATTGAACAGTGATAGGAATTAAACACGGCAGTGAGTGAATGGAATGCGTAAGTCCTTACCTCAGAAACTTTTATTAAGGCAATTGCTATAATTAAAACCAAAACGAAATAAGAAACACTCTAAAACACTATCTGTGAACAAACTTGTCCAAGATTCCTTTAAAGGTTTCTTTTTTAAATATTGTTGGACACTGAAATAAAGTATTTGCTTGTATGCCATGTCATTGAGCGTGATGTTTATATTGTTACATCATCTGAGAGTCAACTGTATTTACACTTTCCGTGAGTTACTGAACTAATTTGATTTCAAATTTCCCCAAACTTTTTACCATGTGAACACAATGGGCAAGTAACAGCTCTGAGCTTCTGATACCAAATGGATATTTTGTTGTATGATTTATCTGGAAGCAGACTGAAAGATTTCAGAAGAATTCCCACTGGCAACAATCAGGTTCGAATCTATCTCTGATAACCGAACATCACAGTGTATGCCTTTTCTATTTGGGTTTCACATTCATTTGCCCTCAGTTTAAGACTGACAGTGTCTATGTTCAGTGGTGGACATAGGATGAAATCACATGTCAGCATCTCTCTGACCTGATGCTTCCATGTCATCCCTGTTTTCACATGTAGTTTTGATATAGAACCTTGGAGAACATAGAAAATTTTAGAAGAGAGATTTCCTGGTCAGATCATATAATTAGATTCTACTAGGAATACTCAGAGTAGCTAACTAGGGGTTTTGTTGAGAATTTCAACCTAGAGGTGGAAGAGTAAATGAGAATTTGGTTTAGCTACACTGCAAACCTCAGTTCAAGAAGAACTACATTTTTTTTCTGAGAGACCCATCTGAAGATCTGTACAACATCCTGCATATTAGCTTCCTCTTCTGCAGGCCTTTTTTTCCTGCTGTCCTTAGTTTCCTTTCTCACCCAGGCACAAGAACAAAGGTGCAAAACTTGGTTTGAAAGGGGATATAATCAACATAGATTTTTCAAGTCCTTGTATACCTCAGAATGGCTGAGGACTAACTCCTAACATTCTTTGTCTAAAGGCTGGGCATTGGCTCTAAACTCATCTCCCAGGTTTCTTCTTCATCAAGAGAAAGATGAACGCATCTCCAGAAGGCACAAGTATGTTGGGGATTGAATCAAGGAGGAATGCCAGTGGAAAAGTTGACTGAATGTTAAATAACATTGTTATTTCCGGATGTCTATGTTGAGTTAATTGTAACTCAGCCCTGACACTGACGAAACTAATACTGAAGTTGATTTGTTTAAGACCACATCTGCCTGGATACAGCATTTCTGTTATTTTCCCTGACGCTCTGCTCTTATCTGAGTAAAATCTATGTATTGCAGTACAGTAGCAGTATTGCAGTCTTGCTCAAATAAATGTAATATCATTTCCCTCTGAAGCACCCTGTCTGTGTGCGTCTGTCAAATGTGCTTTGTGTCTCCCTCTTTAAATGTGATAGGATGGGGGAAAAAACAATGTTTATTTTGCTCTTGAATGCTGCACAAGCTGTTTAATATGTTTCTTATGAATTACTATTAAGAAAGAATTCCACATTTAAAAGGAAGCTTATGAGGATATAGGTAAGCGTGAGTGTGGTCTTTTCAGAAGAATGTTTGATTGAAGACCTGTTTTTGGACATGAGGTAAGGAAAAAGATCACTTAACCTCACTTGAATAAGTGGAGATTAAAGGTTAAAAGCTTTAAAGCTTTAAAATGCATTAGCAACAGAACAGTAAATACAATCCATGGAGACATGGAGGAATTAGCAAAACAAATGTTAAACTAAGAAATGCACTCTAAGATTCATTGGAATCTCCACACAAAGTCTGAATGCAGAGCACATTTAAATGCTTCACTGGTTGTTTTAAAATTGCCTTTGTATTCCTTATATTGGCTCTAATGGACATAATACTAAGACTTGCCATGAATTATGCAAGCAACTTTTATGTAGATGTTTCCATGTTTTAGCTTGCCTGAGTTTTGTAGTTTTAAAGTACAAATTTTACCATATACCTCATTTAACCTATTGCTTATTTGCTTGCCGTTTACTGTTGATGTATCAGTAATGTAGTCATAATCCCGTTCAAAAAATTCCTGTACAGTATTAAGGAAAACACTTACTGTTATCAGTGATGTAACCTTATTATATTGTAGACACAATATAATATTTTATAAGTACAACATCTGCTTAGTTGCAGTATTTGATTTAGATATCTCTATCTTAACTCATATCATGACTATCTTCAGGAAATCCTTTGTTTCTCTGTTTATTAATTAGTACAGCTCAGTAAGTCCCACAAAGCACAGAACACTTTCTGAAAACAGTTCCTCCACAAAAGAGAGGGATGACCCCAGGCAGGGCATTTTGCAACAGGGTAATTGTAAAGTAAGGAAGCTGTGTATCAACAGAGCATATTTCTATGTGAAAAGGTAGAACAAAAAACAAAATTGTAATTTTTAACTATTTCCACTACTGAAATAATGATTTATATATATACATAAAATAATATAAATAGTGGATATAATAGTGAATATTGTAGAACACCTGAGGTTCTACCAAGGTTCTCAAACTGGCAGTCCCCAGAGAGGTCACACAAAATCAACACCTCTGCTTGATCTTCTGCACCCTGGGCAAAATATTACTGATGGTGGAAATCTTGTGTTTGTATATGCAACAGATTTGAGACTGCACCTGCAGGAGTCAGTGTCAAAATTTTGGTTTACTTTAACCAATTGATGACTTGATGCATAGGTGAGACTACAGAGAACAAAACAATCAAAGATTTAAAACCAGATTTTATTCAATTAATCTGCAAGTGTAATTATAACATATGACATTTAAAAGAATGGGAAATTTGAAATACGTGATAATTTTTTGCGAGCATGAGCCACTCCTTTCTAAAATTTAACTTCTTAAATCTTCCAGTTAATATATAACAAACTGCTCTCATTGCAGAATGTTCAGATATAAGAGCTCCTCAAGAGTGACTGAACTTATTTTGAACTTTTATTTTCATTTAAACTCTCCATTAAGGAATTTGGGAGGGTGAGCAGGGTAGAAAGGCATTTGTTTAGATTCTGCTTTTAATAAAGTTTTAACACTTTGATATCAGTCTCTGATTAGATGCAGTATCCCGCATTCCAAAGTGAAGACAGGCTATTTGCTCCCTCTCTCCTCCGCCCAACACATATCTTACTTCTGTCTTTTAAGCAGAGCCTCTGATTCAGCCTAATTATTGTCATTAGCAGCAGTTTTCTGCAGAGCAACATTCCTTGCAGTGGCCTCTCCTTTTCGACTCAATAAAGGATTATCCTAAAGCCCAGTCTATTAATCCTATTTCCAGTTACATTGTGAGGGGGAGGGTACCAGATTCCCTGTGCCCATTCTGTGTCTGAAGCTTGGCCCCAGATAATGGATTTTCCTGGTGTTTATCACATTGTTCTGTAAAATGCCTAAGGATGGGATTCATCTGCAGTGTAGATGCCTGCATCTAAGCAAGTCCTGGTTCCTTTTATAGTCAATAGATATCAATAGACACTCTGAGTGTGTGATTCATCCCATCTCAAGATAGACGTCTAATTTAGGTCAGGTGACTCACTCCCTGGAAGTACTTATTGACTATAAAGGGAATCTGAATGACTAACTCAAAGATTTTTAAAGTAAGATGAGGTGAAATTCATCCTACATGCTTCACATCTTCAACACCCTTCTCCTTGAACATTTACTCACTGTATTTAACCCAGATGCTTCACAGAGCTTGCTACCATTTTCTAGCTCTCCTTTTCCAGTCACCAGCTTTCATTTCAATTCTTCTCACCTAGGAAGTCCTCAAGCTTTGCCAGTCTTCTTTTCCATGGATACTTGATGACTCCATTATTCATTCTTCCTTGCCTATTATCACCCAGGACTTTAGCCCTGGTATCAATTACTCTTTCATTTTTTCATGCTTGCTTCTCGAGGCAAGTCCTTTTTCTTACCTCACCCTCAATTCAAAGAAAGAAAACCTGTTTTTTCCTAATATTAGAAAATGGTGTGGAACTTTGAAGTTCCATAATATTAAATCATAATTTAAAAGAAATAATTGATTTGTTTTACATTAAAGGTTTTCATGAGCCATTTTAGTGGTTACAGCATGTGGCTTTCTTGCTATGTTTAGTTCTATCTTTCTCTCTGGATACACTTATTCATCAAGGAAATCCAGTGGAACTTGTATTTGTACTTTCAAAAATAAATAATAAGTTTGAATTTTGGCCAATGTCTTCCTCCTGTAGTGAGTGAGAGAGCTGCTGACTGAGAGTCTCTATCTCTCATGTGGTCACATAAATTAGAGTCCTGATCAACAATGACAAGCATTCTGCTAGTTTGACAAACATTAATCTGGTTAACTCCCCTTCTTCCCACTTCTTCCTGACACAGAGGAAAGAAGTGCCTTTGGAGAAAGGTTGAGATGTGAAGTTTGATTTTATTGTAACTATAATGTGGCAAGGGGGCTTCAAGCACCTTCAGGAGTTTATGAAAATTCCACACAGAAAACAAACAAGCTATACAAACCATAACAAGCATAACTTGTTTTCGTTTACAATAAACAATTAAAATAATTATTTTTATTTTTTATGAGTTCTTGAAAAAAAATTCCACATATTCACACAAATATTTAAATCTGAAAGTCTGAGATTCTCAAATTTTAATAATATAACATTTTCGGTAGAAAACAAACTTACTTGAACAATAAAATGAATTACTACATTTAGGATTAGAATCTTTTGGAGTTTTTTGTATTTAGTATGCAGTTCTTTCATATAGTTCTCTACATCCTATGCATTCCTCATACTCAATAAAATGATGCACAGCCTGTGGATAGCTTCTTGTAATTTAGGAGGCAGAGAGAACATCTGGAGGTGAAGTCTCCTGAAATCTTTTATCTATCAGGCATGAGTGTTTGTGATTGCTTCACTCCCTCTAAGGGTTCCACAAACTCCTTATCAGGGGCTGCATACACTATTGTCTCTATTACCAATTTAAATCATAGTGAAGCTGGTGCTCTATAAAATTTGAAGCTTAAGGAAGTATATACTTCAGTCTGTTTCATTTGTCACATATTTCTTTTTAAACTTGGTTTCATAAATACCTTTCCTTCAAAGGTTTTTTTTTTTTTTCTAAGTGAGAGGAGTGTTTTGAAGATTCCATATACAGTGACTTCAGGAATGAATGTCTGTTGTTTTGATCCAGAATGAGTTTGTATAAGGGATAAGGAAAGGAAAATATTCTTGAAAAAACAACCCCCTCCTCTTAAGTTGTATATTTTGGAGCATAAGGAAACATAATCCGGATCTTCTGTTTTGATTAGTAAAAAAATTAAAAAAAAAAAAAAAGGCAAGACAAAGTTCATAGTATTTGTCTAATTTTCATAGCTCATTACAGACGTTATGCAAAACTGTTAGCTGCCAACAGCAAATACTGTTTCTGCCCAGAAAATGTACAGACTCTATATTTTAAAAGAGTGAGATACAAAGAGTAAGATACAAGGTCTTCTGTAGTATAAATTTCAAAGTTATTTTCATTTCACTGAAGCTATGAGTTAAAAAAGAAAAAAAAACCTAGAAAAAAACCCAAGTCTATCCAAACACAATACCCACAGCTTTCCATTATTCCATTCTGAAATATCATCTTATGTAATTATATTTCCTATGTCTCCTTCTCCTCTTCTATAAAATCCAGAGAAATTACTGTCACATTGATCCTAATGTGTTGGATATACTATGTAGTCTGTGAAGGAATTTTTGCAAGCATGACCTTATTTATTGGATCATCCTAGGACACTTACCTGTTTGTAACTGCAGAACACTTTTGACAAAAAACCTAATTTTCAGCCACTCTACAAGCTCTTTACCATCTAAGCCCTGAGAATATCAAACCAGTACAGGTCATGAGAAAAACATGTTTTTATCCTATAGCTCAGGTGCTGTAGAGCAGTTTTATTAGAACTTGTATAGGACCTATAACAATCCTATTCCTATAAAAAAGAATAGTTAAGCCACCACCAACAGCACTACCACAAGCTGATGCTATGTTTCGAGGGAAAGGGTGATCCATATATTTGAATACTGAAAATTACCACCTCAAAAGCCCACACTCAGCATCTTCACTTTTATAGGTGTGCCAAAACTTCACAGATCCCTTTGGTCAGCAACTTCAAACGTCTGTTTACTTCAAGGTTCTACAGCTATGTACACATGTGGAAAGTACTTCAGCCTTCATGGAGCAGTGCAGCTTGCTGCTTGCTGTTCATTCTTTTGCCCAGGCCACAGCCAAACCTCAGTCAATACACATCTCAGGTGTGCTGGGTGGCATTATGTCCCCTTGTGGGTGCTAAATGGGCTGCTGCTTTCTTCTCAATCCCTAAACAAGAAGACAGAGATTTTACGCTCCTTACTCATAATTCCTTGCCTCTTTATTTTTAGGAACACATGGTTTATGGAATGCAGCCTTAGTCATTTGTAGAAGATCTTTGTACACAAGTTCTGTGCATTTATTGTAAGAACAAAGTGTAGAAACAGTCCCACTGAATATGACCATACATCCTTATAGTGCAGTATCCTGTCACAGACAGTAAAAAATACATTCTGGAAGAAAACCAGGTTAACCTTCATGGTGACAGGAGAAAGGTGTTGCATAGTGCTGGAAAGTACTAGGGGGTTTTATTTGGTAAGTACAGGCATTGTGAAATTCATTGGAGAAGAGGGCAACAAAAAATAAACAGATCAAAAAAAAAAAAAAAAAGGACTTTATTCATTTTAAGTAGTGCACTTGGGAAAGACCGCAGGGCAAAAGCAAGTGTGCATGATGGCTGTGGTGAGGCCCAGTCTTTTTCTGAAAATGCTTTCCCTCTCTGGAGCCCTTCTTCAGCTAGCATGTACCCATGTGATGCTCAAGATCTTCTCTGCAAGGGTAGACTATTAGTGCAGGGTACAGTTCCAGGTTTGTTTGAGTTTTTTGATCTTTGGATTTATAAGCTGCATCACTTCAGTATGTCTTCATGTATATATATATCTTCTTTAAGTACAAAAACGAATCACTGCTGAAGCCAGTGAAATACCTTAGGCCTGAAATGTTAAAAACGGAAGATTTTTCAGTTGTTCAAAGCAGTTTGAGTGCTCAGAGTGCACAATTTTTTTGGTGTTTCTTTGATTAGCCTTTGTTCTATTATTTCAATAATTTATTAACACATGTGTTGTTCCTGTCCCAAGGAATAAGTGTCTTGTTCAAAAGAAAATCCAATTAAAGTGGCTACCTCCAGCTATGCATGTCACAAGTGTACATGTTTCCAAGACAAAAATCTAAACTCCTTTAGTGTACAACTGATTAATGGCAAGCAAATTTTGTTCAGGAGAAGCTATTTTGATGTGACTAGAAATTTCTTAACTAGACAAAGAAACCAGCTTTTGTATTTCTTACAGCATTTGCTTTTCATGGATTCCTTCCCAGTAGCATGGTTTTAGATTTATGGGATACTTAATATCTTTGCTTTACATTCCAGAAACAGAAAGCTGATATAAAACAGAGATTAAGATATCAAAAACAATTCTTTTTACTTTTTTTCTTTCATAAACAACAACAGTCAAGAATTTAGTACAAATTGCAGTTGATTGCAGTAGATTTTTACAGTATTTATTTTTCAATTGCTTTGAACACCAGAGATTTATAAGTGATATCTCCATAGGGTCAGGGGCTCTTCCAATGTAGTACAGTAAATTTTTATTCAGTAAGCTAACCTTCAGTGGCATTATTTATTATCCCAGTTCCTTTGACTCAGGATAATTTTAAGATGCAGTTGAGCATAGCTTAAACAGCAGAGCACTTCAGCCAAAAAAGTGCATTTCCAAGCCACTGGTGTATGACAGAAAGCTTATCTGAGTGTGTCTGCAGCATGCAACACACTGCACAAGGCAGATGCTCGCCCAGGTTTTAGGCAGTGCAGCCCCACTGACATCCTTCTGCTGCTCTCTGGAGCTCAGGGCAAGCATGGGGTATGGCTTTGCTGTCTTGTGTCATGAAGACAAGCCCCAGAGGCAAAGGGATTAGCAAGCTACATCTGTGCATAAGAGTGTGAGAAATACCACAGAGGCAGAGGAGGTACAGAAAAACCAGAAAAGCTGCCAGAAGCAGCACTGGGAAATGGCTGGCAAAAGAGGCTCAGGACAGGGTGCAGACCTGCTGCCCTTATCTGAATCCTCCTGAGTCTAGGAAACAGCAGCTTGAGCATTTGCCACAAAGTGAAATAGGAATGTGTAAAAAAGGTCGTTGTGTCCATCACTAATTCCTCATGTGGTGTAAAGAAGTGGCAAAATTTCTACAACTGTTTCATTGATGGGGTCAACATTTTGCAGTGGAATTACAAGGATGACACAAAGAGAAAACAGTCTCTTAGTTCAGATTAAGCTGCTCCTGATAGTTGTATTTTTGAGAATTTTGTCAGAGAGTATGTTACTAATTATTTCCTATTTAACTACTGATGTTGCTTAAAACTTTTAGCTAATCCTCACAATGAAGTTACCCCTTTCAGTTATTCATTTTGACACCTGTTTTAGAGGGTATTAATGCAATGGAGAGTGATAGAATAAACCATGCATGCCAAGCTGATTAGATCAGCGCTCAGCTCCGTGCACTGCATTGTGGTTGTTCTGGTAATTGATCTAACTGTAAACCAAATTATCATGCATGTGTTCCTCCTTCAGGCCTGTGTGCAGTCTGTGATGCCAGTTTTGTCTCTGGACAGTGGGCTGGTCATATTCCAGGTAAGTCTCAGGGAACTGGATAAGCTTTACCTGGAAGCCTGTCTAAGTATCCAGTGTAGCTCAGTTTGGGTTTGCTGGAGTTACAAATCAGTCTTCCACAATGACACATTGAATTCCTCTCCTTAGGTATGATGGAGTGCTGAGAGAGAGAAAGTGATCTCCACTGCCTTGTCTACCTGTGCAAAGTTCAGCTCTCTCTCTGCAGTGCACACTCACCTCTGCACAACATCAGCACCCACTGCCAGTTCAAACAGAGACACTGTGTATGGGGGCTAAAAACCATTGATTATTAGTGGATGTCTCTCCTCCACATGAGCTGTTACAGTCTCCAAAAGACCAGTGTGTGTTCCAGGAAATGCTTTTGGAAAGAGATCTAATAGTGCTTATGACTAAGCAGCACTATAAAGACCAACTGCTAGATCTATTAAAAAGGGTAGTTTGATCCTTTTCTTTGGAAAGCCAGTCTTTGTCATTAGAAACAGAAGCAGAGAGGGATTCAAAGGCAGTGGCATTATGGGAAATCCAAATCTTTCTCCCCTATTATTGAGTTGAGTCATGCCCTTCATTTGCTTCCCTCCAGACTTGCTGATTCGGTGTAAGGAAACCACATTCTTGTCTGCAGCCTCCAGGCCTTGGACTGCTTATTCCTTCCACTGGCCTAGCAGTGAGAGATTTGCCTTTCTCCCATGGGAGTCAGGTGGTATTTGTCTCACTGACCATTAATCACCTAAAAATTAAAGACCAAATCTAAATAATTTATCTTGGCTCTCTGCAGTCAGTGGAAAGATTTAGATGCCTACAAAGGGCAGCGCATCTACCTATCTTAAACAATTATAGTGGAATAAGATGAATGGCTACTTCCCATTGACTTCCCCAGAGAGAATCAAGGTGACAAGTTTAGATAAGAGAATTCATTTTTAGATGGCAAAAATAAGGAGAGGAATCTCACCCCACCAGAGTCATGGCCTCCAGCAACCATATATTTTTCTAAAAAAATGCACTTTCTGTTGTCAGTGACATTATTTGTTTCTTTTCCTGGTATAAGTCAGATGAAGTCAGAGTCACTGATATCCCAGCCAAGCTATGCAGGATGAACATACAGTGGGCTTTCATGGCTAGCCAGAACATGTTCTTCATATTAATATCTTTTTTAATTATGATCTTCCTATAGTCTTCTGTGTATCAGTGTAGCAATTTCCAAATATATGCTTTGAAAATCTAGTTTATTTTTGTTGCTGTTCAGTTTTTCTCTCACAGACCTGATATAGCACAAAAGTGCATGTGCAAGCATACATTAATATAAATGTATATATAAAACCAATAAAAGACATGTGCCTCCTGCAAATGCTTTCCTGTGTTTGCAGTAGAAGTGGCTGCTGCCCCATTTCACACAAGCAGTAATATGAGCTGAAACTATAAAAGTTAATGATTGTTTCTTTGCCACCAAAAAAAAGTCAGTTAGCAAAAACTGATTTTCTTCTGAATGAACTTTATTAAATATAGTAACGTGCGCACTTTTTGAGTGGGGATGTTGCTGGAATAATGACTGAGAGTGAAATAGAAAAGGTACTGGTAGATAAGGAATGTTTTGTTTTAGGATGGTTAGAAATACAGCCAGAAAGAGGAAAAGCTATTCCATGTAAAATGCTGGCTCAGTTTTCTGATGTTAAAATTGCCAGTAACTCCCCATTTCAAGATCTGTAATATCAAAAGGACAGATTTTCCTAGAAGTGAATGTCTAACAGGACACATATTATATATTGCTTTGCTCTTTTTGATGCTTGCCAGATTTTCAACAATACTTGAAAGGCCAAGTAGGGTTTTAGATTAGCAGGGCCAAGATAAGATTTGGAAATTCCACCATTTTCTTGATTTTTTTTAACCACTGGCTAAGTGGATAAGTTGACTTGAGAGTACTTTTCTTGCATGAGGTTTTTGTAGTGGCAACCACATAGGACTGGGGTTTGAGAAGCTTTCAGGAACATAACAGTAAAAGATAGATTGGAGAGAAATCCCCACTCCCATTTCACTGGGCAGCATATGATGTATTATTAAATGACTACTGCTAACTAAACAGGATTATACTTAATTGTAATTAATCAGTTTCCCTCACGTTTATGTCAGAATTCTGTCAAGCCTGCAAAACATTATTTGTGAATACATATTCAGGGCCATTTCATGTGTTCATTGTTGACTGAGGGACCATTAAGAGCCAAGCTTTACATATTTTGACACAGTAATGGTTTGTGATGTAATTCTATACTCAGGAATTTTTACATGATGGCAGGTGTTGTCCAGGAACTCTTTATAATATGTATTTTTATGATCTATTTTGAAAGCTCACATAAAACTATTCTCACTTGTGCAAATCACATTGCACAAGTTACACTTCTGATGAAAGAAGGAAAACAAAAAAAGGAGACACATTTTCCATAAGAGGCTGGAGATCAGTGATTCATCTTGGAATATTCTACAGATGAAATTGAAATTCCTCTGCTTTAAAATATATATAACAACATGTCTTTCCAGTTACATAGCTGCACACAAAATATATTGGGTTTCTTCTCTTTCAGCTGCTAAGTTTTCTACAGCACAGCATAGGAGCAATCCACACATTAGTAATAAACAGAATTTAATCTACACACTATAAGAATTCTGGGAGAGATCCTATATTTAGGCTGTACTCCACTTTCCATTACAAAAGATTATTGTGACCTTTTTATGAGAAGCTATAATGCCTCCTTTGTATACAGTAGACTTTGACTTTTGGCAAGGGAAACAAATGCCTTTTCTGGAGAACTGGCTGGCTTTTACGCTACTAACATTTCCCACTTTCCTCCTGACTGAGCTCCTCAGGAATACATTGGCTGCACAGCAAAACAGCAACAAGCTACACAGCCCCATCTAAAGCTGGGCTGGTGCCACCAGTGATGCAGCAGCAGTCTGGGCTGCACTGGGAGTGCCTGAGAGCTGCTGGTGGGAGGGGACCCAGGCTGCAGCCCTACTTATTATCCAACACATACTCACCCTTCGGCCCGCCCAGCCCCTGACCAGCAATGCCACATGGGCAGCTCTAGAGCAGAAGAAAGGATATGGCTAACAGGGCAGATTGTTGATTTGCACAATTTTTTTCAACTGGTTTAGAACATTTTGTGACGGCTGACAGCAGGGATTGAAACCTTACCCAATAAAAATTTGGGAGTCAGGTTCTCAGCTTTGTAAAATCACAACCACCCATATGAAGCCAAAAATGACCCAAATTATTTGAAGAATTTCAGCCAGATTTTGATGTGTGATGGAACAAATCACTAACTCTGAAAAGAGTATTATTTATGAGTACTGATACAGTAATCTACAGCTAGTTCACTGGAACATAATGATGCAATAAAGCTAGGTGATTGTGTGCGTGTGTAGTTACATATCTGAGTCCTCTGTGAGTGACATTTGTGGTAACAGCGCAATGCATTCAGACACAGCTTCCCAGCCCACAATCTCACTGTCCTTTAGGAGTCTGCACTGATGGATCCCCACAACCGTCATGGGAGGGAGGCCAGTTTTGTTATCCTAAAATTACAGGAGAGCAAAGAGAAGCACCAACATTTCGAGTGACTTGTGCATGGTCCAAGCCAGGAACAGGAGCCAGGAAGCAAAGGTACTTTGATTTAGGTCGGGTGTGCCTCCAAGTGATTACAATTTATGTTGCTCCTGCCTACGCCTGGGGTGCTTGGCTCCATGTTTTCTGATCCCGACCGGGGCTAAACCACAAGACCATTCTTCGACATTTTAATGATAAAGAACAACAAGAGGAAAGATTTTCTGGTGGTTAGGGTGCTAGCCAAAACCTTTGCAAGACCTGGGTCTGACAACATTCTTCCATGCAGTTCCTGGCAGAAGTCCTCAAGACCTCGATGATCTTAGAGGTCTTTTCCAACCTTAACAATTCTGTGTAGGTGCCTCAGCTGGGACTTATGGCAAGCATGCACTGGATCTCAGGTGCCTGCCCAGGCAGTACTCAAAATCCTGCTACAGCAGCCTCCTGGGTGAATGTCTAGAGCTGTTTGGTTTTCAGTCAGCCCCAGAGTTGCTCGAGGGAAGGTCTGTTTGCCCCCCCACGTGTGGTGCTGTGGCTCCTGTGTCACTGGTGTCTGTCGGTGCATGGAATATATGTTCAGTATGGGCACTATGTAATTCCAGGCGTAGCGTGGTTTGAATGTCAGACGGCAAGTTGCTCGAGAGCAGAGATATATACGGGGAGGCAAAAGGGAGGAGACATTCCATTTGCTTATTATTTTCTTGGTTGCTGAAGAAAGTGCTGTTTGCTAATTAATAGCACAGTTCTGTGCCATATTTCACAACTTCCCTGTATTTATTTTCGTGATGACTTCCTTGAATCACATCCTAGGCTTCAGTACACATTAACTTCCTAGTGTGCTTCTTTCCTATACTTACCCTCAGTAAAGCAGATGACTGGGGAAAAAAATCCACAAAACAATCCATTAAAATTACTGTCAAATCCATATGGAATAGATTAGGTTCTAAATCCAATTACAGTGAAGTTTCAAGTACAGACATGATGGAAAAGCTAACAAGTTAGAAGACTCATTTTGATGAGATTTGATATCCATCTGAATGGCAGCTTGGCTTTCAACCACAGTTTGGTTTTGGAATCCATTGAAATTCTTGTAAATTTCAGTAAGGCTGTGTTTGAGTCTTTGCATTTGACCCACCCGGAGCAGTGACACAATTGTATGCTTTAGGGCACATTTCAATTCAAAAGAGAATGGAGTATTTGGGACATACAAAGAGAAAATGATAGTATCAAAGGGTACTGGAATTTGTCTATTGTCTTTACAATTACATAAATTTAGAGGAAAAGATGTTCACATATGTAAATGCTAAGAAATGGATTATCATGTAGGAAGGACCCACTGTGAAAATGTAGGTTATGCTAATTGTAGCACCTTAACTTTCTTCAGTGCAAAGAACTACTGATTTACTCTCCCCTGTAAGAAATAAAATAATATTGCTTCTGCTTTGGTTTGAGATTTTGCATGTTCGAAAATTCGGTGTGAATTTTTATGCTTCATAATCATATCTGAACATCCTAAAATTGCTGTGAGATGAAAATTACTTCCATCCCTGGAAGTGTTGAAGGCCAAGTCGGATGAGGCCCGGAGCAACCTGCTGTAGGAGGTGGCACGCCTCACCCATGGTGGGCGAGGTTGGAGCTCAATGGTTTTAAAAGTCCTGTCCAACCCAAAGCATCCTATGATTCTGTGATTCCGTGAAATACTGACAGGTGCTCCTTTGTCTGCACACAGAAATAGTAAAGCTCCTCTGGCTCTGTGTGGGGTGAAATGACTGATGCAGTCCATCTAGGTAATGCAAAATGCCTCTGGAATACACACCCTTACAGTAACTGCCAGCAGTTGTTATGCCAGATTTAAGGATATATGCAAGACATAAACACACTAGAACAGAGTTCTTTCAAAATAGGTAGTGAAGTCAGGGAAGTAGTTTCTGGATGTACTTTGCTGCAGGATGAATATAAATAGAGTAGTGCTCAAAACATCCGTGCAATGAAATTCTTTGGAAAGGATGAACTGCATATATAAGGTTCTATAGGACACTGAAATGTGCCTATTTCAGCATGCGAGTATATTTGCAATACATAACAAGTGCCAGGACTTTTTTATTTTAGGACTTCAAAACATTTTATATAACATGTTTACATTGTCATTCCAGCAAAGTAATCATCGGAAAAGAACATCATGAGCTTTATACATAAATCATATTTCAAATGAACTTATTTGATAAACCACACGGGCACATAATTTTGACAGAGCTGCAGTTGTTTGCACTTTCTTCCTGGACCAATGAGTGAGTATTTTGCTATCCCTCTTTTTATCCCTTTGTGTTAATTATTACATTGTGTTGCAGTAATGAAGGGAAAGACGCGCTGACACCGAGACCTTTATCAAGGAAGTGTAGTGCTGTGGAAAATATTTCTTGAGGGGACCTCCAGCTTTTCTCAGAATGGGTGCTAAAGGTGCACATCCTTTGTGGATACTGCTAGCAGTGCTCTCAACATTTCTCTTGCATCCAGATCATGACTAAAGAACACCAGTTTTGCTTCCATGTCTGATCGAAGCCAAGTATGCCATACACTTAGGCTAGCTGTTGCAAGAGAACGATTAAAATAGCCTGTGGCAATTTGCTTTTATTTCTGGAAAACTTTCATGCAACCCAAGGCACATCAATACCACAAATTAATTCCATATATGCTAAGAGAATTCTTGAAAATTCAGGGGACAATTTCTGTAGACTTTGACACTGAGGTGTTCTTCAATGCCTAAAGACCAGTTCATGAGAGTGAGGGGAAGAAGATTAAATCCCCCTATTCCTGTAATAACTGGAGATCAGCTGTCAAAAAACAAGGTCCACATGTGTAAACCTCTATAATAGCAGTTCTGTGAATATTTAAGTGGGAATAAAAACCAATTAAAATTCAATTACACCTTGCATCTGGAAAAGGGTGAAAAAATATGTTTCAGAGTCCTCTAAATGATATCCTGGCTGAGACCATTATTTATAGCATGATAATGAGGTAGACAGAAAGGAAGAAAAACCTAAAATGAAAATCAGCTATAATAATTCATTGAACTCTTAATGCCTTCTGCTTGTCCCTTGGCTGGGGAATCTTCTTTCTGAAAGCTGCTGCATCAGGTCCTACACATGTCCAGCTATTTTTAGGTTTGCAACAGGCTGTTTACAGGGGATTTGAAGTCTGGCAATCCAGATACTCTAGACACAGTTGGAATGCTTGTGCCTCTCCACAGGTTACACTTGGAATTAAAAACTGCTATGTGGCTCTGTCATTCAAACCTTATAGTGTCTGGCATTGGGTATCAAAAAATCGTGATGAAACAGAGCACTGTGGTTTTAATTTAAACTACTTACTGCCAAAAATATTCATGGACGACTTGTTGGCCAGTGGGCAAGGAAAAAGTTTTTGGTGAGCTTCCATTTAAAGACTATAATTTTGGTTCAGTCAGGAATCACAGTTTGGTTTTTTGTTTGTTTGTTTGGGTTCTTTGTTGTTGTTTTTATTTTAATTTGGCAGCATGTCTTCCTTTTAAAATAGTATTTCAGATATTAATATTCAGTATTTACCAGGTACTTCTTGAAAATTGGTATTCCATCCCTCCTCAAGCACGGATTTCAGCAAATTTCTCATTCTCCATTACATGTAATATTATACCCATCCACATGACCAATGTATATGAACTGACAAGATCAGCATAACAAGACATTTTAAGTTCTCAGATGCTCTTCACCATTATATCTCTACGAGCTTTTCAAATGAAACCTCTCCACTATTTTGAAATACCTTTAAAAATTAATTATAAATTATTTGTAACATAAAATTCATGCAATTTCAAATTGTTTGAAGCATTTTACATTTTATCACAGAGTTTTCTTTTTTTAAAATAACATACACTGTATGATTATATGATTTATTGTAAATTTTTACAATCAAGATATATCAAAATAAATTAATTTTTTACCTTTTTTTATTTTTCAACAGTTTCATATTGTGGGAGTGGAATTTTTAGGGTATTCTGTCAGTTCCATTTTGAATTTACTTGTGTCATGTAGTCCATATATGCCTTTAGCATTTGTAGGTGCAGTTTACTTCTGTAGCTATAAGAGTAAGAGCTACATAACAGTGAAAGAATTTGGTGTTGGTTGTTCCTGTTGGATTTTGACCCAGAAACATGAAGCAGATGAGATATTATTACCTGTCAAATACTCTACCTTGAATTCTGTCATCACTGATATAAATTGCAAGCTGGAAACAAATGGAAAGTTAATGTTGATTTTAGAGAGACCTGAGAAACTTGTTTGTGTATTTGGTTCCAAAATGCTGAAATCTGAAGCCTGAAAGCTTAAAGAGAGGTCAATGGGAATTTAACATCTGAATGTCTTTGAGGATCTGGACTTTGGTGCTGTAAAAGTGGAGCTTTTTATTCCAAAGGTAGGCCTGAGGCCACTGTACTGATTTACAGATAGCCCCTTAACAGCTCTGATCTTAAAGCCAATTATGCCCTGTGAATGCCAGAACACAGCTTTAGGGTACAACAGCACTTAGCACTGTTTGGAAAAGTTGGTATTTTTACTCTGTTTCTAAAACACCACCTCTGTCAGAGGCAGAGGGTAGGAAGGGAGCACATGTACTTTGCTTTGTTTTCCCTCCAACTTGAACTCTGTGTTGTGAAACACAATCAGTCTGGTCATGGTCTACACAGCTGAGCTTTCCTTAGAGGCAGGGACATTCCTCTGAAGGCAGCAAGCATGTAAGATGATGTAAGGGGGTTTCTGACCCCGTGGGTAATAGTGGCAGAAAAAATGAGGCCTGAGAAGTGCACTTACCTTTTCTGACTTTCCAGAAAGCCAAGAGGAAAAGTCTAGTGGAACAAAGTCCATAGATGAAGGACACAAATAGTTTAAATGTGCAAGCACTTGTACAATATTGCTATCTCTTAGATACTCTTCTGCTGAGTATGAAGGACATCTGTGTCTACAGTGAATAAGGTAAAAATAACATCTTCTGGTAAGTGAGCTCCATCCCCACCATACATCTCTGACAGGGAACTTGTTGCCTTGGGTAGCCCTGTGCAATAAGTTCAGCTTCTGCAGCTGTCCCTCTGTCATCTTCAATCTGTGCCTCCTTCCCCAGGTACTGATGGTACGTAGCTCATGCATGAGCTAACTACCCAAGCATTTTGTCAGCTTTTTGATCAGCCTTTGCACCTTGCCCAAAGTTCTCTGTTGCCACAGCTACATTTCTAGCTTTGCGTGAACTAATGAGTGGCTCTGGTATGTTTACCTGAGCTTTATCCTCTGAAACTTATCCTCTGTGTGTCCCTTCCTTGCTTTATTAATTCCTTTTTTAATGCACAGGGTCCCTGGCAGGCAGGCAGTTCAGATAGGCTCAGATAGACAGACAAATTCTCTGTCCCCAACAGCCTTCTCTGTTCCCAGATGCTGGGACTATGGCTGCTGTAAGCACTTGCTCTGAAAGGTCACTCTGAAAAGTCCAAATTGTTTTCTGGTTTGTGCTTTCAAAGGTGGACATCAGGTTGGGGAGGACAGTCTGCCTTGTAGATAAAGCATAGCAGAAGCCCAGCTAAGTGCCCTGGACCTGTTCAGGAGGGGTGGTGAACCTCATTAGACTAAAATTAGCCTATCTGTGCACAGCCTTTATATCCTTGTGCAGCAGTCCCATCACTAGGTACCATGCAGTCCTCACTGCTTTACCTGAAAATATCCCTGTTTCTCTTGACAGTTGCATGTACTAAGAAGGAGCAATCACAGCTTTGAGCAATCATAGATGTGAAATCATATTCTTATCAATTAATCCTTTAAACAATTTCAGATGAGAGAAGGTACTGTCTCACCATGACAGGTTCTGTGGGATCTTACATGCCTACAGACTAGTGAGTGTAGGGATGCTTGGAATACCTGTGAGATTCTCCGCACACTATTGGAAGTGCCAGTGCAAGCTCACAACATCTGTTTCAAATAGTTCTGGGGAAGGGGTCTAGACTACTCCCATCAGAGAGAAGTGAGTTAAATTGTGTCCTACAGAGGGAGAGGCTAAGGCTGTCATACACGTACCTGTAGCTGCCTTCATGCTGGCTGCCATGTTTTCATGTGACCAAATACCCAGAGAAGAAAAGAGGAGGAGGAGAATGCAAGGAGGAAAGAACAGACTGAGGCAGCCTTGGTGATACTTTCTTCCAGGAACAGTTGAGGCACAGTTACTCAACTACTACAGGTATACTCTCAAAAATACTTGAGGATCATCAAGAAACTTGCTATTTCTATGTAGGCATAGAAATGCCAGGCTGCATAAAAAAGGCAGTGATACTTCACTCCTGGGAGAGAGCAGCAGAAGGGACTGAGTTTTTGTGTGAATCTACTGGAAGGCTCTGTAATGTCCTCCTGAGGAATTAACAGCAGATGAGATCCATGGCATTTTTGCTGTCTGTTTTCTGTGCTTCTCATTCTGCATTGCACTGGAGTTAATTAATCCAACAGTGGTACCAAAAATGTATCAGTTCATTGTAAAGGGGTGTAAGTATCCCCTAAAGATCCTTAAAAGTGCAGTCCAGTTCACCATAACAGGAAAGTAATAACCTTTATCCTCCAGATATCCAACCAAATTTGTTTAATCTCCATGATATGCCAAGAGCTTGTTGTCTTCTGGGAGTATTGTTTCAGCTGCCTTTTCTCAGCAGCAGCACAGAGGGGGAAGAGGTGACTCTCAAAGTAAACACATGTCAAGCCTTTCAGGAGTTTATAGATTAGAAATGATACTGTCAGTCTGAAACAAGGAAGTTGTGATTACAGGTCTACATGGAGGAAATGCTACAATTAATAAGGAGTCTGCTCCACCTTTGAAAAAATCAATAGGCTTGGCTCTGAGAAGTCATAGAAACAAGTTTTTTCTAGTCCTGTGAGGCCTCTGCAAGGAATGTTCTTTTGCTTCTGTGACACCTTGAGGACGGAGAGCAATGGTGATTCTCATAAAAGATAGGATAGGATAGGAGAAGGGCTGTATGGAATCTTGTGGATGAGATAGATGCAAAGGGTAGAGAGCTTCTGCAGTTCTCTGGAAAGTTGCCACCTGCTTGAATTCATCTAGAGGAGTGAAGATTGGTCAGATGTAGAATTGAGGTCTGATGCTAACTCAGAACATGAAGTCACCTGGAACTGAATGCAGTTATGCTACCTTTGTTTCTTGCAGAATTTAGACCAGTGACTGGTAATATACTCCTGGGTGACATCAAGTCATTTTCACTCTGACGAATGTCATGCTGAAATTGCTGACAAGCTGCTTTCCCAGAATCCCAGAAGCTCTTCAGGGTAACAGGTTCCTTTTTCTGCCTGAAAAACTCAGACTCACCAGTGTGCTGATAAGCACTGCCCAGACCCTACTAAAACAGACACTTCTTTCTGCCTTTCTGAGTTATTATAATTCTATAGAGAGAAAGTTGGTCTGTTTTCAATGAGTACTATTAATATCTCCTTTTGTGAGAATAAGTCATCTAATACCCTGAAGCCAGAGGCAGTTATGTTCTTGCTTGAGACACCATATCATCCCATTATCATTTTCATCTGGCAAGCAAATGCAAAGAGCTAGAATGAAACCAGTGGATTAATTACACATTTTCAGTGCGATTCCTAATCTCATTAAAACTTTCTCAGACGGGACTGAAGTGTATGGCAACATCAGGTATTTGTTTCTCATTAATGGAGGTCAGACTCTTGAATCCCAGTGTCTCTGGAAAGAGGCACTGCCTGGCTCAGGCTGCCTGGAGTTCTTTGCTCAGGACACTGCAAGAGACAGATACGCCCATCCTGCTGTGTCCAGGCATCTCCTCTGTCCGTGTGAGGTTCCTTCTCCCTCCTGGTCTGGAGG
Source organism: Prinia subflava (assembly GCF_021018805.1). Lineage (NCBI taxonomy): Eukaryota > Metazoa > Chordata > Aves > Passeriformes > Cisticolidae > Prinia > Prinia subflava. Next base: position 57,008,773 of record NC_086249.1, read on the forward strand.
GAGTTTTCCAGGTGACTGTCTCTCAATTATAGTGACTCCCTATATTCGTCCCACGGCTTTTATATTTTGTGTGCTAAGTCTGGTTAAATGACTGTTTGGGAAAAGTGGTTAAAATTATGGCAAGGGTTTGGTGCTCTTAAGGAAGTTCCATTAGGGGTCAGGCAGCTTGTGCTCTGGCAGTTATAAGTTCTGAAAGGAAAAGTAGAATCTGCATGCTTTCATGTAGCTTATGGTTTCGTTTCCTTGCTTTGCCTTGATTTGGATACATTGCATATGTAGCAGCCTTGTGAGCTTTACAAACAAGATTTCTGTGTATAAATTACAACAACTTTATTATTTCCTGGATAATAACATTAAATTCTTAAAATCTCGTCTGGATGCCAAACACTTAAAATTCAAGATCTAGTGCATTTAAGAAAGACTCTTATCTTGTGTTGCAGAAATTGTGCTTTTTCTTTAAGGCAAGCAGTTATCCCTGAAGTCATTCACAACTAGATATTTTCAGTTGCCTTAATCAAACTTTTTAATATACATGCAAATTGAAGCTGCAAAATCTTTGGATACACAAAAGCAAGAAATAAGGGCACATACTGTCTTCCTTTCTAGATACTGTATAAGCACACAGTGAATATTTTTATAAATATCAGCATGAATGCATGAAAAACATGTTAAAGGTAGTTTGTAAGCTGAGTTAGGACTTAAAAATCTCATTCAAAGACAAGGTAAAAATGAAGACTAAAACCACCAAAGAACAAGGCACTGAACAATGGGATTAAGCATTTACAAAAAAAGAGGACATTCTGTAATTTCTTGTTTTGAATCTTTTTGTGGGTGGAATCCTGGCTCAGCTGCAGTCAATGGGAGTTTTGGCATTGACTTCAATAGGCCTGAGTTTCACCCTGTGTTTTTAGGATAATTCTTCAAGGGATTTATAAGACATAATTTTAAATCATAACAGAAAACACCCACTAAGGAAGCTACTAAATATTTTTTTGGGAAGAAAAACGATTTTAAGATGGGAGCAATTTGAAATACTCTTCTAGCTAATTTTCATTTGCTCTTCTTGTTTAATGCAAGCTTGAGTTTTATACAACAATGGGAAAAGCAAGTCATGTGACTGTGTAGGCATGAGGATTTTTCCCTTATGAGACTTCTAGAAAAGTAGCAACAACCAAATTCTTTAGTTTTATATTTGCTGAACTTTAATGAACTTAATACCCTTACCTATTAGATAAGAACCACATCTCATCACTAGTCAGCCAGATAATTAATGGTTGCAACCACTGTAATAAAAACTGATATTAATCCAACCTGTTATGGTCTGTTTATTATTGTGAAGCAACTCGTATATGACAAGCTGACAGCAAAATGTGGAAGAAACAGAAAAGGTATTCATGTGGATGGTTTGTGTAGGTGAGTGACATTGAGCATTGGTTAACACTGACACAAAGCAGGTAACCATGTGTTTTCAAAGGCCTGCTTAAAGGTCTATGGTAGACAAATAGGAGCCTTTATGTCGACTTCCGTGTGCTTTGAAGTCACTAATGAGTATGTTTTTGAATAACACAGAGTGTGAAATCTCAGCTGAAGCAGTAAATGCATTAGCATTAGGGTGACTATTTTCCATTCTTCCTCTTTCCCTCTACTTCCTATTTTTGTGGTTTTCTGATGCTGTGCTTTGTTGGTGATTACAGTATAAGATCTTTGAGACATGGAGACTGTATTTATGTATACACATACCTATGAGTGCCTGTGTACCTGTGTTTCTTCATGTGATATATGATTTGTTCTGAGTCCTTTGCACACTCCTGAATTTCTCAAAACCCAGTTATATAGTCCCAATCACAGTATGCCTTATTGTTCCCCACTTATGAAAATACAGGGGTTTTATTGATCAGCACTTGTATTTTGTTTTAATGCCAGTTACATTAAAATGTGAATCCTGTGTGCTAGCTAAGATAAGATAATTTTCAAAGAAGTGTTTGCTTAAGGGCCATGGAGTTGTACCAGGAGATTAATGCAGTGAAGATTTCAGATCATCCTCTTCAACTATTTAGTAATACAATTCTTCTGCAGCTCTTACCAGAGGGGTTTGTTCATTGAGGTCAACATTTTCAGCCTAAGAATTAAATTTAGATTCTTCAGTCTATATTTATGTGTCTAAATATAAATGGTTTCATTTTCAAAGGTGCAGATTACTCCTGACTGGTGCTGACAGCATCTATTCCCATCTTCCCTGCTAGAATTATTAGCAGGCACCTTTGTGCCCTGGTGTGCCAAGCAGGGATTCCTGACATGCAAACACATGTAAATATCATGAGTGCCATCTGACAAATGTAAAAGGACCAGGATGAGGAAGGGTGTATGGACCCACTTCAGGGGGAATGAGTAAGTAAGCACAGAAGCTAGGAAGATAAGAGCAAAGACTGATTGTTAGGTTTTTTTATAGCAATGAAGATCTGGTTAGACAACAAGTAAAAATGAGTCACTTGATTCAAACTAAATCTTGAATAATGGAGTGTGCAGTTACCAAAGCACCTTCTTGAAGAAATGTGTGTTCATGTCAGAGGAGAGCTGCAAAAGAGGAGAGCTGTTGACTTCAGCCTAGGAGAAACCTTAACACTGAAGGACAAAGTTGATTGTCCACACTGAGTTTTATTGATGTGTTTGTGTACAGGTACAAAGTACCTTATCTAACTGGAACTGCTCATCCTTTCCTTGTGTGCTATGAGTTGGTGAGAACCAAGAATCATCAGACAAATTGTGCAAAAATACCAGCAAATGCAGATCAAGGCCTTCTGAATAAAGTATTATCATTGACTTTAAACAGAATAAAGAATATTTATGCTCTCGAGACAGCCAAACTGTGTATGTTCTCATATCTAATGCCCAGTACAGACCAGATTTGTCTTTCATGCACACAGTAACTGACAGTAAACAAATAAAATAAATCATTGGTTCTCCAAAGAAAATTGGCCAGTTCAGGTAGAAACACTTTTAGCTCCAAACTCTTGTACATACATGTTATTGTTCAGGTTCACAGATACCTTTGTTACCAGGCATCTTTGTACCATGATAAGTCTCCTCTTTCCTGCCACCACTCCCTGGTTTAAGTCGCTTTGTGAAGGTAGATTATGATACTCTTTGCCCCCTAATTCTGTATTATTAAAAAAAACCAGTGCACGTTCATACTTCAGATGAGAAGTTGTTACCTGAAAAATGCTAGAGGTCTTGTAGTCTTTGAGGGTATTTGGAACTAACCATTACTGTTTGCAGACTAATTGTTTGGTGAGAATAAGGCAAGCTACTTTAATGACAGCTTGTGAAATAACAATCTATGATATAGTACTTGGATGTAGCAACGACTGTGTTTCAAGCCAAGTAAAGAAACTGTCAGTATCTTGTGCGTGAGAAGCTTGTAGATACCCTGAGGTGACTTCATATAATTCTAAACCAGCAGGTAGCTTCTTGCATAGCTAATCATGGCATCAGTGCCTGGAGCAAGTGGAGGTGGTTGACAATGTACTTTAGTTTTAGATGAATTCAGCTCCTTTTGAATATCATTTTAATTCCCTGTTCCAGTTTCTAAAGTAGGCATTTACATGTTTTATTTTTGCAACATACAGAAGGTAACCTTGAGGAGGAGAAAGTGTAGCCTGTGTTAAAAAGCAAATAAATAAACCAAAATCAACCCAAAAAAGTACCCCAAACCCCAAACCTGATTTTGATAACTCTTATTATTGCCTTGTAGAGTTGGGAAAAGAGCAAAAAAATTTACTCTTTCTCTCTCTTTGTGAAATATCTCTGAAATATTTCTGAAAAATCTCCATGTAAGTCAGTTTGAGCATATAGGTTATTCACAAACTACTTAAACTCAACACATCTCAAACTCTGTTAGAAACTATACTGTTTGCCTAGTTGTGTGGTGCATTTATGTCTGCTACCTCCTAGAATTACTGCCATGCTTATAAAACAAAAGAAATACAAGGGGTTTCAAGATGACTGTCCAAAAACTCTTCTTTAAAACAGATAGCCAGTCCTTAAAACAGCCTGTAAGAAATGTCAGATGCAGATCTGTGAGATGCAGAGAGCTCTTTAATGGGATTAAAGATGGGTAAGGACTTAAATGGGGAAGCACTTAAATGCTTACCTTAGAAAAATCCATTAATTCATACCTTTTAATACCTTCACAATCAAGAGCTTGAGTCTTTTGTTTCTCGGCAATACTCTTGTTATGCTGAATAACAGCACATTAACACTGTTTTGACACTTCATAGCAAAAATTAAGAGTAAACAATGACTTGTTTTCATCTCCGTGAGAAATATTTAAAAACGTATCAAACTGGATGTTTTATTCAGTGAATGCTGGAAAAAAGCTTAACTCTTTATTCTCCCTCTTCTATTGTCTTCACTATACCTAGACTGAGACATAGTCTAAATTCTGAAATGTTGTGCATGTAGCACAACTCATGTAAAAGCAGGTAGCTTGCTAAAAACTTGGGATTCAGCACAGGAGCTGACATTGCTGGGCAAGTTAAATTCCTTGGTTTGTACCCTGTTGCTTCATGGCATTGGCAAGGAGAATAAAAATTATGAGAAGGACCATCTTACAATCATGTTAAAGCCACATGAAAGTCGGTCTCAAAAATCAAGTCACATAGACAAGTAATTCACCAAGAGCCTTTCCCCATTGCACAGATGTCCTAAACTCCCCACTATGCTCGCAGAGATTTTCCAGAGCTCTACCTTCTTTCTTTTCTTTTTGACTATCTCTAGCTTTACATCTCCTGAGAGTAATTTTCTTCTCATCTGCCCATTTGGAGCAGAATGGACAATGCAAAGGTTATCTGCTGCTAAGGTCTTTCTTTGCAGACAGAGGTTGGAAAGGTGTTCGTGACAAAGAGCAGCTCATCATTCAAGCTCATTATGCTCCCTTGTGTATGTCTTGGGGGTCACTGGGGAAATCAGGAGCTGGCTGAAACTTTCAGAAACTTTCCAGAAGCCTTTGTGAGCTCTTTTGTCTCTCAGTAATTTCAGATACAATGCTGGTGGAGTAAGCTAGTGTCCTGAAGGAGAAACAGGAGGGAAGGGTGCTTTCCTTAAGCAAGTTAAAACTTCAAGTTAAAACGTCGTGCATGAAGGGCTTAAGAAGTCTGGTGGAGGATAAATACCTGCAGACAGTTTTTGCTCTCCTTCCCTCTGGAACAGCATTGTCTGGCTGGTTGGGTGTAGCAGTTGAAACCTTTTCTTTTGCAAAGAGTATTAATGGTCAAAAACTTTTATAGTGTGAGTGTAAATTTAGGTTGCTTGAAAATGGAAAGTAAACGCAGGAGCTGGATGAGATATCAGTGTTGGCTAGCCAGAAATCCTCAAGAAATAAGCCATTTTTTAAAGCAGAAAATATCCTTTTTTTGCCTTTGGCAATACAAAGAAATAGGAGTTTATCTTAAGAGATTCTCAGTTAATAATTATAATTTATTTTCATTTTCTTGAGGAAATGTGTTTATATATAAAAGATACAAAAAAGTGAAAAAAATTTTTTATTGAATACTTAATTTTTCAAAGGATATTAAAACAGAGACTATGGCTCCCTTCCTTCAATAATGTATCAGATCTCATTTATTGTCTTTTCTTCTTTCCCTGCATTTTCTCCCACTGAAAACATGAAGAATGCAAGGGAAAAGGGCCTGAACAGACCAAATAGTGTTCTTGTAATGAGGCTTTTTCTAGAATAAAGTGTCAAAGGATTTGAAGTTGAGAAATATATTTTCCAATCATTCAAAAAAATTGCTGATGATTTTTCCAGTGAACAAAGAGCATAAAAATCTACCCCCCAAAACAACAGGAAGAGACAGAAACATTAAAAGGAAAATCCTAAATAAAGCAAATAATTTTTCCCGTCCGAAACAAATCTTTGTTTTAGAATTAAAGGAAAACTGTTTGGCTGGTTTGGAAAGCAGAACATTTTAATCAGAGATCCTAAGAAATTGAGTCCTTTGGCTCAGTTCATCACAGCCAGTTGTAACTGTGAAGCAGAATAGCCAGAGAAACAGTCAGGAAGTCACAGAGGACAGATCATCCGCAGATAATCTGCAGGTCATGACTGAGGTCATTTAGCACACAACAATCACGATTTTTTGTTGGTATTATGAGATCAACTCCCATAATATGATTTCTGCTTGGGCATGAGCAAGCACTTGTGTGTTTGTATGTGCCAAAATGAATGAATGTTTCAGACCTTGTGTGATCAGAAATTTGGTGTGCCTATATGAAAAAATTGCGGTGTGTGCAGAGGTGATAAGGCACAAATACTCCATGCATTATAAACAAACAAGCAAACAATGATTACGTATGCAAAACAGAAAGACTTAGGATCACATGTGATGTTATGTCAAAAGGGTAAGAAAGGGTAGAGTATAATACCTGCATGCAAATGTCCACACATAACCTGTAGAACAGATGTTCACATCTGAATTAATCCACATGGTTCTCCTTAACAGTCATCAGAGTGAAAAAGGTGTTTGTAGTGTGTGATGCATGTCTATCATAACAGAGACATAAAGCCAGTTCAGATGAAATATGTCCTGTGTGCTTATTCCTTTCATCAGCAATACCTAGTGAGACTAGATCAGTTGTAGATGTCTACATGGTACAAAATTGGGTGACAAGATTCCTTTCCCAAATGGCTCACCAGACCCCTACTTAACTTTGAAAAGTTCATTTAGGAGTTTCTTACAAAAGATGGAATTGGGTGTGGCAAACAGTCAGAGGAACCAAGTCTGCCTGTGATTCTTTTAATTAGTAATTAATAACAGTAATAATGTTTATCTTTCCCTCAAAGTAAGGAAAAACTCAGAACACTGCAATGGTCACTGTTTTGATAATTCATGCATTGTTTGGAATAAAATCTAAAGACTCCATAGATCACTGTTAATCTGAGCTGGACCTTAATTCGGGGGTTAACTGTGGCTATGAGAAGTTGGAGGGGTCATTCTCTTAAAATTTGTTTCTGGTCTTATTCCAGCATTCACATTAGGATGATTGCTGCCTGTTCATTCTCTATTAGGAGGTGATTTTCTAGTGATAATGTAGCCAAGTAGCTTAATCCCCTCTTTAGTTTCTACCAGCCCAAAACCACTGGCAATATTGTGCCTCTGATTCTGTGATATGAGATGTAGGAGGGGGCTAGGCAGAAACATTCAGGTTTGCTTCACTCTACTACCCTTGAAATTAGAGTGAAATGTCCACTTCTGGCTGTACTCTGATCTGTATGTAGAAAGTTAAGGGGTTCTGTTTGTTTCTAGATGGAACAATTACTATTGCTGTAGTGATACAAAACAGGGGCTGAGGCTGAGCTTCATCTGCAGCCTCATCACCACTGCCTGTCTTCTCCTCTGCACCTGTCACGGGGACACTTAAGTTAAAGTCTCATCAGCATCTTCTCTGGAAATCTCAGCTGTGGCCAAGCTGTGGCCACAGAAAAGGCTACAGGGCTGCTCAGTGTGGCTGACAAGGAGCAGACAGATATGAAATATCAAACATAAGCAGCAAAAGCTGGTGGGAAGCATGCAGACTGCTACCAGCATGTTACCAGATAATTCCAGTGTGGTGGACTGACTCCTGCTAGGGAAGGATGTTCCTGATTTGGAGCTACAGTCAACTGGCTGTTAGTACAGCCCAGCTATTCAGTGTTTCTAAGTCCTCAGCTGAAGTAAAAGAAAGGTCAAACAGATGTCTAGTGTGTTTTCTAAGCAAACAAATAATCACTCAAACAGAAAATCCAATCATCCCACAAAAATTTAATTTAAAAAGATAATTCAAAGATAGTTTAAAATTACTATGTCAGGTGATAGATACAAGCCCAATGTGCTCAATAAATCAAGCATAGCTGAAACATTCAGTGGGCTTGGCTCCCTTGCCTCACATGAAGCAATTCACAATTAAATGTGAGTTTTCTTCTTTAAACTATTTCCATTGTTTGATTTTCTTCTCTCTCTTTTTTTTTTTTTTTTCCTTTCTTTTTTTTTTCCTTTCTTTCTTTCCTTCATTTTTGTGGTTATTTGTTCCCTTGGAAGGTGTGCTAGTCATGTGTGCTAGTCATGTTGCTTTTGAACCAAAACCCAGCATACCCTATACTTTTTGCTGGCATCGATGCAATTGCTTCTCTTTGGCCTCCAGAAGTCCCAGACCTCCTGACTAGAACTGGTGTGGAGTGATGCTGGCATCTTTTCACAAACACAAAGTGCATCACCCCCACATTGAAGCAACAGTAATAGTTCATTTTTGGTTTCAAGATCCAGTTCAAAATAACTCCCCTGGCTTTACAGACTTTTCAGGCACTTGCTCAAAGCTATTGTGCTCATACATCTTGGTTTGGATCCACTCCTGACTTCAGAAGAAGCTGAAAATCTGCCTGGAGCATGCAGCTGACCACTCTCCCAGCTGGAGCAGCTGTGACCAGAGCAAGCTGTTCTCCAGTCATCTCTGCTGTGCAATTCCCTTTGAGAGAGGCTACTCTCAGCACACTTTAACCAGCCACAGGACTTCAAAATATGCAGATGATGACATGTTAAGAATCCAAAAGCCTCTTTCCTGATGCAGACTTACAGTAGGTGAAGTAAGTTTTCATGAGAAGGGATCCACTTCACAAAAATTCTTAAAACTGCAATGTGAACACTGTTTAGATGTTTACTTTTTTCTTTTAAATCCTCTCTTTTTCCTAAAGCCGTTCTTCTCTGGACCTCCAGTAATCACAGCCAAGTGATGCCTGTTTAGTTCCCTTGGCTCCTACCACCTACAGTTCTCTGTTTCCATAACTCAGCAATGCTGACTACTAAGATTTTATCACAAGTCTCATAATATTTTGTATTTTTTTATCTAAACCTCCACTGAAGTCAACTAATTACAAGAAAATTCTGTCTCGTTTTTTTCATGACGCTGATACATAAACGTTCCAAGTTGCAGTGAAAGGTTTGGGTCATGAAAATTTAAATTTCCAAAAGCTGCATGAAAACTCATGATTTTTTCTTAATTTCATGGGTTTAATGGCTAACTTGGGAGACTTGTTTATAATTTTTGAATGCTTATCCAGTCTCATCAACATTTTGCCCATTTTCATGGGATGACTGTGTGTTACCTCAGTTTCCTTTGTGTTGAACTCTTGAAATTTGTATTGCTTTCAGGTAAAAGGTAGCACAGATGATTAATTAAAAATAATAAACTGTATATTCTTATAGTCATTCATCTACAGCCTGAGCAAAATATAATTTCTTCAGGAATAAGTTACATAGTATACATGTACATAGATGTAAAGTAAGGAAATAAACTCCCAAGCTAGGGTGACTGCTGTATTCAGCAGTAGAAATCTGTGGGTAAACTGTGGAGATCATTCTGTCTAAGTGGCAGGAAAAATTATACCATAATATATATTCTAAATGTGCAGTGTGTATTAGAGCCAAATCTTTTAAATGTATTTTATCAGATGACACTGAAAAACTTAGCAAAGATCTGGGATGACTTGTGATTGTTCTCTATAAATACATTAGAGAGGTAAGTACAGGGAGGCTGAAAAGCTATTAAAAATAAAGGATAAGGTTGGCACAAGAACAAATGTTATAAATTCACCATGAATAAATTGAAGCTGGAAATTAGAAGGAGGTTTGTAACGATCAGAGCAGTGAGGAAGTTTTGCCTGTTTTTACTGAGACTATGGTATGTAGCCTTTAAAAACACATGCCCCACTTGCCATGAATCCAGCCTTCCAGGGGTCAAGAAGAACCATAAAAATCTTCAGAAATCTCTGCTCCCAAGTATAAAAGTGTCACAATTCTGGGAGCAAATATTTATTGAAGGACCTCTTCAACTGTAAGCATTAATGTGAAGTTCTTGCTTCTAGCCCTGCAGAGCTGTACGTTTTTAAAAAAAATTGAACACATGTTCTGCATAAGCTGCCTTTTAAATTCACCTCTCCATATGGCTGAATGTCATCTATTCTGAACATCCCTTTTTCTCTGCCATTTCTGTGAGGGGAAATTTCAATTCCAAGGCAAAGAAGGAAGTGTTTTTCACTCACTTTAAAATGGATACTGCTGAACTGTTACAAGTCAGAAAAGTCAGAAAGTTATTTTTTGTTTTAGGAGAGAAAATCTGTCCATGTTTGAGGCCAGCAGGTACATTGTGCTAAACTATGATAAAAAATAAATTGGAAATTTCTCAATACAAACAAATTATAGTTATTACAGTAGAGGCATTGCCTGATCCCACTTTTAGGGTCCCACAGCAGGAAAAACTTATATGGAATTGTGGTTAGAGTAATGAAACAATCACTTTGAGATGACAGTTACCAACTTTCAGTTATATTCTATGAAAAAATCAAAACCCACCTCAGTTTATCAAACTTGTGAAATCAAGTTCTACATCTGTAATTTCTCCCAAATTGACTGAATTTTGCAGGTTATCACTTTAAAAGAGTATTTATATATATATTGTGTCAAATAATTGTATAGAATTAGACCCTACTTAAATCTCAGAATAAATAATTTCAGATGTTCTTTCTTGCTGTGCTTACACCTGGTTTCATCCCTTACCTAAGCTCTGCCTGTTCCAAGGCCACCCTCTACACTGCCTGAATCTGCAGTTCTGTGTTAGAAATCTGCCTTAGTTCCACCTTAAATTTAACTTGCTTTTGTCTTGATTGTCTTAATTATTGCAGCCACATAACAATGGTGGCAGCTGCACCTGACTGTGCCCAATTACCTCTGGAAAGCAATGCAAGTAACTCTGGCTTTGCTCTGAAACTTTTCCTTGTTTCCTTGCTGGGTCCTTTGTTTGTGCCATGTTCATTTGCTAGTCCTGAAAATTCATGTTCAGGCTCAGCTACGCATCCAACCCACTTTGTTTTTATTTATCAGCCACCTAGCAACATTTTCTTCAGACAGGATCCACGGTGACTACATGCCATTCAAAAAGCAATACGTTGTGTAAGTGTTTGTAGCTGTTAAACCACCTCTCCTTTTGTACTGAAATCAGTACTCACTGTGAAAATGAGGCATATGATTTTTAATCCTTTCAGAGAAGCCATGTACATTTTTCTAGGAAAAAAAGCTCTCAAATTCTTACATTATAAACTCAGCCATAAATCTTAGTAAAGGTAAGAGGAATAATTAACCTGACTTTCCAGAGTAATTTGGTTACATGAGACTTTTAGGCTTCAGCTTTGCCTGGATTATAAGGGAGAGTTTAAATATGTGACTGAAATGTGCCTTGAAGGCTGAACTTGCCCCCACAACACAGAAGGTAAATTAGAGAAAAAAAAAAGTCTAAAATATGTTTCATCTCTAAATATCTTTGATATTTGGGCCAAGTTCATAATTATTAGCAGGTATGAAAAAAGAGTTTTGAGCATTTATGGCACCAAGACATCCTAGTCCAGAAGTAAATATTTTGTTTACACCTAACTTCAAACATTATAATATAGACATCTGCATTGCTCTGTTCTCCCTTTATTGTCAGGATAAAGAAACAAATTCAGGCAGCCTCTTTATCCATCCTTTCACGTATACACCAGGGTGAGATGAAGAACATCCTGTCCATTACTTATTCTTCTGTACTGAGCATAAGAAACCTTTTAATGACTGGATCTCATCTGATATTGGGTAAAACCCTTCCTTCCTACCCTTACAGGGCTGTTGTTCTTGCTGTAACAATGGCACTTAGGCTGTAGTATTTTACAATCAGAATCTGCTACTTTTCAGATAGAATTATGTGTTTCATGGGCTATTTTGTATTTAATAGACATGAGATATAAATTCATATTTTGACACAGTATCTGAAGTACAAAATAACATTAGATTCTATAACCAGGGACAATAAACCATACACTTTTTAAAGAAAAAAAAAGTGATATAATAAGGAAACACATTCAGTTTTTAACTAACCCTTTATATTTTTCCTCCATTTAGTTTCAAGGTTTGTGACCCAAATCTTGGTAACAAGATGGCTGGGAACTGTGCAGCCACGGCAGTCCACAGATCTTCAGCACAAAGAAGGATATGAAGAGAGGACCTTCAAAAACAGATGGGTTTAGGAAAAAAATTGAGACTTTTTGGGGGAAAGAAAAAACGTGGAGGGGGAAAGAAGTTTAACCCTTTAGGGACCAGTGTGTGTCAGTTTAGGCTTCTCCATGGCTGCTGACAATGGAGTGTGCCTTGGCTTTGTGCCGAGCTCTTGGCTTTGTGTCACCCTCAGCCTGGCTGCTGTACAGTGCCTCATGTCAGGGGTCTTTAGAGCTTGCTGGGTAGAGGTGGGCCTGGAGCTAGGCAGGGCATCCTCCTGGATTTGGAATTTGTCTCTGGCAAGCTGCAGGGGCTATAGCTACTCTACCAAACTGCTTAACTCTCCAGGGTGCTCCCAGGTCCTGACTCTACATTGAAATAAAGCCTGGCCACTGCGCTGGGATATTTGCTCCAGAAAGAGTGTAACTACATTAAACGGCACTGGGCTGCCTCCACCATCCTCTGTACCCTTAAACAACACCCATCTCCTTATCAGACCACACCAAGGAGCATGCAACATACACTCTTTGTGCAGGAACAGTCCTTTGGTAGGCTGCAATACAGCCCTTACCCCTGTGCAGATGTAAAAAAGCACAAAGAAATGAAGAGTTTATTGTTAGAGCCATGGAGGCAGCTTGGAAGAGAGGTGGAGCCATGTTCTTCACAGCATGGGTTCTTGCTGCTTCATCTATAACAAGTATTCTGTTTTTTCCAGGTTCAGGGATTGCCAGTCTCCAGTTCTGCTGTTCTACACTGTTGTATTCATGGTGTCACACTGGTCTGACTTTATTGTATCATTTTTCAGAGACAATACTGGCCTCAGAACTGGCTTGGAGTTCTATGCATCAACTTCTATTCTGATTGTAAACATGACCTTAGTCATGATCATCTTTGTGCTTTATAAATATTTCATTGATTCAGACAGGGCTTTGCACTACTATTCCTCCTCTGTAAGGATAAAGCCAACAAAGTACAGCCCAAATTCAAAAGCATGCACAAAACTCCAAAGCACCAACCTTGGCCACACAGCTGTGTTAATCTCAGCCAAACTGCAAACTGTTTACATTTGCACTGCAACACGTCATGGTGATTTCTCTGAAACCTTTCACAAACTGTCCTTCCCTTGTACCTGTATGCACTGGACTAATGCTCTGTCCAGGCCTGGGTCTGGACATTATTTCAATACAAAGCAGTAACAATATAACAATGATATATGGAGCATTGCTGCCAGTAACAGCTGAGGGACCTGATTCTTGCAAGATGCTGAAAGACTTCAAATTGCATCAATGTGAATGAAAAACATTGTATCATTTTCAGAATCATAATTTTAGAGTATGTTTTGTACATCTTTAAATAACAGTTGTTTTTACTTACAAGTCACTTTAACAAAGTCAGTGGTAGCACTTATATCAGTAAAAATGGATGTTAGAACTTGAAGACACTGTGTCATTGGCATTTTCTAAACTGAAATGTGGCTTTTGACCACAATAACAATTTTTAAACCATTCTGTCCGACATTTCTATTCTTTTTTTTTTCCTTTTTAATGGGAAATCTGCAAACAAAAGCTGTTCCCTAGTGACCTTTGAGGACTTGCAAAAGAAAAAAAAATTGCTTGTTTTCTCTTGAAATGCATTTTTGAAAACACTTTTCAGCTTTACAGTTACTTGAAGACACAAATGAAATGAAAAATGTACTACTTCACAAATGAAAAATGTATAAAAAATTAAATGAAAAATTCTCAGAAGTCAGAATTTCCCAGCTAGATATGCAGGATTGGGTTCCACAGTTTGGAGTCTGGTTCCTCTACGGCACGCATTTGTTATTGTAGACACCTTCTAGACATCCATTCTTGACAATTATTTCCTGTGTAAATACTCATATGGAAAGATAGGCCTAGATTTATCCTACCTGAATTTAAGTCTTTAGGCATTGAGGGAGGTTGGAACATTGAGAACACATCAGTCTCTAGGCAATGGAAAGAGAGGTATTTCTGAAGGGTGATCCAGGATTTAGGTGGAGGATGTAGCGAATTCCTCCCTCTCAGCCCTTCTGCAGGGGCTGTGTGTGGACCTTGGTCCATCTCCTTTCCTACCTGGAGAATCTCAGTTAAATCTTTAAATTTAGGAGAGCTATTGTGTGTTATGGCTCTGAGAAGCCTTGAGACAGAGCAGAGCGGAGGAATTTCTCTAGTGCTCAGATCAAAGTCCTTCTCCCCATACCTTTCTCCACCAGAGGTTGCAAGGACTGCTCCTGCCCTCCCCATGGAGGCAGGACGTGTTTTCTGAGCCAGTGCTTTGTGTTTAATAGCCCTCAGAGTGTTTGTGTATCCTCTGTTTGATCAATCTTGTGTGAACAAATTTAAGATCCCACATCTGCAGCATCTTGTGGGAAGGGCTTCCACTGCTTAATTCTATAGAATAGAAGAAAGAAGAAGCCTCTTGAATTGGTAGAACACAAGGAAGATGGGAGCTGTAAGACCAGTAGGGTTGCTCAGAGTGCACCAGTGCAAAGGACCAACGCTTCAGACTGTGTACAACTCTATAAACACGTAATACTGAAAAGTTTGATACTCCTTTTTTTTTTTTTTTTTTTTCATACTCTGATTCTTGGCAAAAAATTGACTCTTAAATCATTACAATGTATATGCAGTATAAAATCCCATGAAGTTTCCTGTTTGTGTACCTGTAAACTAGCTAAACGCCAATATGCCAAGTTTGGGCTGGGGACAGGGAGAAATGATTCAAAGTCCTTATTTAGATCTTTTCATGTCATGCTACTCTTGGATAGAAGTTGTGATTGCCCTCTTAATTGTTCTCAAATATTCTTTATGGACTGTGCCACTCAGGAGGATCACAGTTTGTTCTCATTGTACAGGACACATTATGCCCTTTATCTACTGGAACTTCATTCTTTGCAGAGAAATGTATTTTTCTTTTGTATCCATTGGAACTACCTCCAGCAAATGTGGCTGTCCAAACACAGAGTTCAGTTCTGCCCCCATTTCCTCCCCCTTCCTTGGAGTGTGTTCCCATCTAAATAATTCCTGTCTCTACAGGTGTTGGGACAGGCAGCTCTTGCATTAAAAAAAAAAAAAGAGAGAGAGAGGTAAAAAAGGGAAACAAAATGATGACAAACAAATTTACCTAGTAACCATCTGAAAAACTACCTCCTACCTCCATCTGTCTGTAAGAGGAAATATGTGTTTTATTCATTCTCTAATCACAAGGCTTCAATGAATGTACTCTAAGAGCACATTCAGAGCTATTCATCATTGCTAAGTCCTAAGATTTAGGATATGTGTGTGCTTGTATATCTTAGCCATAGAAACCTCAGAAAGTGCTGTTAAAGTGCAGAAATCTTTTCTTTAGTATGCATAGGCATAACATCCATAATCCTTTATCTCTGGCAAAGCTGCTGGGCTTTTGCCAAGGGCATGTTTGGCAGAGTGTGGAATCTGAGGCTGCTGCATGACATTGCTGCTGAAGGTGCACAGATACCATGGCGATGGGAGAGATAGAGGTGCCTCGATGGAGAGATGGATGGATGTTTTCTTTACCCACTTGCCAGCGTTTTGATTCAACCAGTCCAACCTGATTTTCCAGATTATTTAAGTGAGGAGGCTCAAATACATCTGTTTGAGAAATCTTGGCAAGCAATCAAGCCCCGTGCAATTCACCCCCACTACCATCTCAAAATTAAAGGTAAACAGAGCAGCTCTCATTTAAATTTGAAGCATCTGATGCAGCCTTGATATTTTCTTCTTTTTTTAAAAATTTTTTTTAAGTTGCTGGAGAATAAAAACAACAGTTGAAGGAACTGCAGTCAGTAAAAAGGTTTCTCTGGCAAGGAGGCCAAACTAAATAATGACACCCAAAGCAAAAACATGCTTCACTGAAACTAAACTTTAGTCAATTCACTTGTTGAAACAAAGGATTTTTTGTAATTTCAAAAGTGAACATTGTACTTTTCTCTGGCAGCCATTTGTATGTTTTTCAATGATCTGATTATGTATAAATCCCAATTTAGCATGCCTTTCAGCACCTAAATCCTATGAGTGATTTGAAAACATTAATGAAGTTTTCTATAGACTACAGCTGTGCTTCTCTTTCTCCAAAACTTTTTTGAAATGCAAGCTTTAGTGACAGTGTTTTGATGTGCCTCATTTGTTGATGTGTATTTTCTTTCCTTTTTTCTAATTACTTTGTAAATATTTATGAAAGATACAAGATCTGTTTCACATTCACACAGCAAGTCAATGCTTTTCCCTTCATTCCTGTCCTCTGTAATTGCTGTGCTTTCATGTGTGCTCTCAGACTTTTGATGAAATCTGTACTCCTTACACTTACAGCCATCATCAATGCAGTCTGAAACTTAGCATAAGATGGGTTCAAAGGTTGCTCACTCAGGGGATGAAGTCTCAGCTCCTACTCTGAGATGGAATAATCACGCAGTTTGCAAGACTGGCCAGATTTCACTTCTGGCTTTGCTCTGGCTTTGTCTCCCTGTTTTTACAATTTGTAAAACAACTCTAGTCCCTGTTTGCAGGATAGTACACCTCCTTTACACTAGCCTGAAGGGGTACTGTAAATCTACCCCTCTCAGAATGATTTAAAATGTCTCCCCTCTGCCTTCTCACAGCCTCTCGGAAGGGGCTCCATGTCTGAGCACAGAGAGGTGAAAGCAAAAACCTTTGGTGGCTCTGGTGGTTGCACTGTACAGGTTGGGATTGCTCCCTTTTCCCTGCATCAAATGCTTCCTACTGCTAGTGAGGCTCTTTGTGCCAAGAGGGCAGCGGGGATCACACCAACATTCCTGGTATTCCAAAGGGCTCTAAAATTACTTGTATGACCTGAAAAACTGTTTAAATAGAAATACATGTAGAGCCAGCAAGAAGACAATTCTTAGCAGCTTTCCTACAGAGAAGTGGCATTCTAGATATTGTTGTGGACTCACTTTTTCTTCTTTTAAATCTTAATTTTTCTCTACTACTGTTTCTGAAGTTATTAGCAACAGAAAAACACATTTTGAAAATAATTCCTAAAAGCCTGTGGGTAGGAAAAAACCTGTTAAAACCAAATCTTTTCCAACCTAAGGTTTCCCTTGACTGAATAGTTATTTTCAGCTGAAAGTCTGAATTGTTGAAAATTCCAACTCAGCTCTATCCCTACTTACCCTGTACTTTTCCTGTAGGAGGAAAACCAAAACCTGAGTTACTGCGAATCATTTTCCTAAAAGTTATGTTTTCTTTTACTGAACTAAGAAATCATTTGTAATACCCTGAGTTCTCTTACTTCTTCAAAATAATCCCCTACCTTATACACATGAAGTAGTGTAACCACATTCCAACACAGTCATATTTATTAAAAGTTCAATGTTCCATGTATTTTAAGCAGAAGATGTTTTGGTTTAAGAAATAGTGGGAAATGTTAAAATAAATATTGTTCCAGTCATTGCCCGACCAGTGCACTTAATTAATTTTATAACCAGGTGGTGAAAATGAACTTCCTATTAATTTTAGGGCAATTTGGCCCTGCTGAACAAGGACATGGTGTGATCAATACTACGAGTCCTGCTGCACAGGCCTCATACAGCTCTGGGTGAACCCGGTGACAGAGATTTTGTGCCTCACTCTTGTGACTTACCACCTTATATAAAATGCTCCTTCATTTCTGAACCCAGATACCTGGAGGGAAAAAAAAAATCTGTGTTTCTCATTACCACAGGTAAGTTGTTCCACCGTCTTTGCTCTGAGGAGTAAATTCTTAAGTCACTTTTCACTGTCGATCTCTTTCTGATGCCTTGGCATCCTCAGAAAGTTGCTAAATGGTTGTTTTAGTGTCTCTTCCAAACATGAGCCTTCATTCCACAATCTCAGATAAAAAAGTGTAAGCTTGGGCAAATTCCAGACTGAAGGTGTTAATGGATTGCTGGATTCAAAAACATTAACTTGGTGGAGTTATTTCAGAATAACACCAGCATGACTGAGATTCAAATTAGATCTCAGTAGTATTGATAAATGTTCAGTTAAATACTCAAAATATCAAATTCATATGCAGCTCTACAAAATCAGAAATAAATAAATTGTACTGTTGGTGTCCCATTTCTGACGGATTTTTCCTCAGGGTTACTCTTCTGATGAGGGTAAATATTTTTATTATTCTTAATTTGTGGAGTAATGAGTTTTGAAAACACTATCCAGAGACACACACAAATGCATGTGACTTTAAAGAATATTGAATTCACTCCACCTTGTTTATTCTGGAGCCGGAAAGGGGAGTGAGCACACATGAGCCATCACCCAAGGAGCAAGAAGCCGGCAGGGCTTGGTGTTTTATGCTGTCCACCCTTAATGCGAGGGGCACGAGAGTGCCGTGCTTCTTTAAGGACGTGCTTGCAACACTCCTGCATTGTCTATGCCCATCAGTGACTCAAGGGAAGAGCACTCTGACTGAACAGATTTGATTAAACCTTTCTGGGAGTAGATCTATCACAATCCTGCTTCTTCATGTTGCATGATAACATCCAGCCCCAGGCAGACTTTTGATTAAAAGTTCCCCTGAAGTTTTGTGGAGAAATTCTGTTTATTCCCACAACTCTGAGAGCATTGAGGTTATGTGCCTACATTTTGAAGTGCAAATTACATAAACTGCAAATTGGCAAACATGTTTCTGGAGCTGGGAAACCAACTGGGGAGGCCTATAGTTGTTTTCCATTGGACTGCAATCAGGAAAAAAATGCCCATTTTAAAAAGTTTTCTTTAATTTTTTTAAGTTAGCCCACGCAATCTTTAAAACTGAGAATAATGAGCGAAGAGAAGGACAGAGCTTGGAGTAGACGATGGGAACTGGAAAAACTTTAGAGAATCATTTTTCAAAGGAGAACCACACACTGAGGTCACAAGCAGACTCTTGAAATATTTTTTTTTCTATTCAGGACTTGTTAGATTCTTGCCTCTTTGTTTTTACCTTTGTTAGATAGACATCAAATGAGTAAACATTTTTTTGACTTTGGAATGTTTTTTTGTTACTTTTAGAAGAATTTGAAAAGGTATTTACCAAGTAATTTTCAAACTGCACACCAGCAGAGTGATTATTTAATATACTACTCACTGTTACAAGTACTTTGGTAATGCAAAACCAACTTGATTGTACAAATTAGAACTCCTTTTTACTATTTTTTTCCAGTTAGATGTTGGGTAAGGGATAAGAAGGATTGGCCTATGAAAAATAAAAGAATTATTTGAACTGTTAGTTGGTAAGTTGTTAAGAAGCAGAGGCACAGACTGAAATATTTCATTGATAGTTGACAGCTAACACTGCAGGGGATGAGTCAAGGCTTTTTGTTCACTCTTCACTCAGACCAAACAATGATGATTTTTATCAAACTGAGAAGTGATTAGAAATTGCTGACTGGATCTCTTTGTTGTCAGTGTCAGCTTAAATTCCAGATTTCTCTGAATCCCATACACCATGGAAAATACTTGAAATTGTATGAAGACATTTAAATTGCTATGATATCATTTTCTGTGATGCTAATCCTCCTGATCGTGCATGGGCAGCACACTGAACTGCCACTACAGACCAAGGTCCTTATGTGAGGCATTTTAGAGATGAAGAGGGATGGATACTGAGGGTTCCTGCTCTGCCCTCAGCCTCTGCGTTTGTTGATCTGGGCCAGTATGGTGAGATGACTGACAGCATCCCGTAAACACAGATTTGCTACTGAACACAACAGTCACAAAGCACTGTGTGAGTTTCAGATATTCTGCTTCTGATATCAGACTGTCTGGAAATACTTCTGGGTTGAAACATAGGCGGTGTGTGATAGCAGCAACAAGCAGCAACTCACTACAGAGAGAGAACAGAGAGAGGCTGCATGCCCAAGCAGTGTGTGATACGGCAACTTTTAATTTTTCCAGCTCTTTACAAAATCGTGGCATTCAGAATATCCCCCTGTGCTGTGCTCAGGGAACTGAGCAGCTGACTGCTCTTGTTGTAGGTTGCTTGATTCACTAGGCTCCGTGGATCAGGGGTTACTTTTTATCAGTTGTACAAGTAAAAGAGATAAAGACAAAGAGATAAAGGAAGCACCGTTCTTCCCCCACCTTCCTGGGTAATTTGCTTATTCCCAAAGGACTTGTTTGCAATGAAAGAGATCAATAACATTTTACCAGTATAAGCAGGGTTCCTTTCAAGAGTCTTTATCCATGCAATTACAGAAAAGTTTCTTCCAGGTGACATATATACTTCACCTTTGATCTCAAAACACCGTGTTTAGCTGTAAGAGTCATGTTCACTATCTGTAGCATTTTGAATGTGTGATTCTTATCTATGTGTAGAGACTAAGCAAATGAATCCAAGACGGGCCTCTGATTATTCCTGTTGAAATATTTTCCAGTCTCAGAAAAAATATGTGAAAATGTGTCAGATCAATTTCTAGTTACGTAATTGGCTGAAAAATCTGAAACAAATGGACAATTTCTAATGACTCAAGTACTGAACTATGGAACAAAACACAGAACTACTCAGTGCAAAAAGTCTATAAGTAAACAGTAAAAAACATTTATTTATCACGAGGCCATGTTCCTGTGATGAAAATAAAAGAATACAGATAACTCATCTAATCTGGGAATAAACTGGAGTTTATTATATGGAAATAAATGGAGTTACTGAAATCAACAACAAACTTATGTGTCCAGATGAAGCTGCTTTACATTTTGGGAAGATTCTGAGAAGAATCCTTACCAATTTACAAAGAGCACTCAAAGTATGCAAATTCATGAGTTAGACCAAAAAAAGAAATTCCAGTAAATCAGATTTTCTACAGAAAGCGTTTTCCTTCACTAGCCACCTCATGTCTTCAGTTAGACACAAGAATCATCTTGTGCTGTGTTGCCACAGTATTTTTCATTTTCAATCCAATCAGTATTGGACTAAATATCAGGAGACATATTATTGGTTGTATACTCTCATTCTCACTGGTTTTATAGGATTGTGGGGTGTCAGCACTGGAGGACCCCTCCAGCCCAACCTGCTGCACAAAGCAGAGGCAGCTCTGTGGCCAGATCAGGTCACTCAGGCCCACAGTCAGCTGGGTCTTGAACATTTCCACAGACAGACACTGCAAAAAATCTTTGGACAGCCTGCACCCCGTCTGACTATCCTCACAAGGAAAAGGTTTTCATTCAATAGCTTGTGGGAAGATGTGTATTATTTATATAAGCTATTGTTGTCAATGTTGTTGTTATTGTTTATTATTTCTCAATAAATGTTTCATGAACCATCTGCCAGTGACAGCAGAATGAGTAACACTGGGCTGCAGCATAAGGGAAGGGTTTCTCAAACGGTTTCTTGGCTGCCTTTTTTGCCAAACTTGCCATTTTTTTCCCAAGGAATTCTAAAAATGTTCAAAAATTTATGATCAATGCTGAGATATATACAGTCAAAATACTAACTAAAACAGTCAAAAAGACTCAGCTGTGGTAAGCTGAGCTAGAGCAGTTCAGATGTCCAGCTGGAGGCAGCATGTAAAAGCATGCTGTCCAAATATAAAATAATTTTCAAAATTGGACTAATTATCTGTACTAGTAGCTGAAGAGTGAATGGGAAGGCTTGATAAATATTTTGATAAAGAACCAGAAGCACAAATCCTTGTTGGTGTAAACGCATCCTTGACTAGTATTGGCAGAGACTAATGGAGTGCTATTTTTAGGACTTTTCAAAAATCTAAATACTAGTGTGTAGGGCAATAGTAAGACTGGAAGAGTCAGCTGGGGCCATTGACCAAGCTTGAGCAGTAATGGTTCACAGTTTGTTACTGGTCTCTGCTTGGGCTGCTCCAGTTGCTTTTGCCCAGAGGAAACCAGCTGTAGAGTCAGCCAGCCTGGAGCAGAGGAACATGAGGCATATAGTGTTCCTTGACTTGGGACCAGATCCCAGATCTCTTCTATTTGTTGAAGACCACGTAGCCAGGCCCTGTGGGGCTCCATGAGAAAGCTGCTCAAGGGAATGCAGTCTGGCCTGTTCTGTGCTCTTCTACCAGGGATTGTATGGCCTAAATTCCTCCCCCAAACACCTTTAGCTGAAGAGTGCAAGCCAGAAACTTCAGTGTTCCAGGCCCCCAGGGAGTCAGCAAAGAAAGTAAAGCACCTCTGGAAGGTGATTCAACATTCTGAGAAGTGTCTGGTTCTCCCTACTGAGTGTTTAGGTCACATACACCTCTAGTGCATCTGTCTCAGATACATTTAAAATTACTTCAGAGTTAATTTAGGCTGCAATTGGTCAAATAACATTGTGAAGAAAATCTCATGACAGCAGCTGCTAGAATTAGGCAGGACTGTTTGAAGGGCTCAGGGCATCTGGGTACTAAAGTGTGCATGTTGCTCTGAATCAATAAATTCAATCTATCAGACCTGCCAGAACTGACAGTGCATGGCATGCATCCAGGCATACTTCAGGGTACAGTGCAGACCCAGCATTTCTGGTCTGCATTGAATGAACACTGAGTGAAACTGTGCTGAATGGTCATGCATAAAGCAGTGCAGGTTTTCCTTGTACATGAGGGAAATGGATGAGGCATTCATTTCCATATGCTGCACTCAGATTCAATAGTTCAGCTAATTATGTGCTGTGTACCTTCCCAGCAATTCTTAGTTCATATGACAGAACTATCAAGTTGAGGTTTGAGCTCCCAAATGAGCAGCTGAACAGAAATACAAGACCATTTATCCCACTCATGTTTGACCAGTCAAGGAAGCTTATCTTTTTCAGACTGATGATTACAAGGTTATTTCACAGAATGCTTTTGTCTAGATTTTTTGTTGTGGTTTCCTCTTAGACTGCACATCTTGAATAACTTATGGTATGAAATACAAAAACAGTGATTTAAAGTACATTGGATCATCCAGACCAAGTCTTTCTGCACAGCACAATGACCACCAAGCTATCCAGTCATGCTACACAGCCTCCACTGGAGAACCGTTTGACATCTCCGCATGAAGTCCACTCAAATGCCATCATTCACTTTGTCCATCTACTCTGTTCTCTGTTCAGTCAAAGCCTGAGAAAGCAGGTGCATCTTAGAGTTAATCTTGAAAGTCATAAATCTTAGCTGTCAAAACCATGGAACCTAGAAGAGGCTTGTGAAGTTCGAGATGATAATCCATTCATCTGGTGAATTGCTGGGGACACTGCTGTCATGAACATGGCAAACAACCAAGATTCATTGTCTTGTACCAGAAGCCATAAACTGAAGTGGAAGAATAAAGGTCTGTTATGCATGTTGTAGAAACTGGAGTGATGAAGGAAACCTGCTGTGACCACTTGAGCCCCTAGGCCAAATATGCCTGGAAATTGCAGATATTTCATTGTCATTGGTTTCGCGTTATTCAGGGTGGTAGATGCATGGAGGAATTCCTATTCCCTGTGGCTATTCCTCATACAGGAGGTCAGGGCAGATAAAGAAATTCTGTTCCTTGGGAGATATCTTTCTGTTCTCTTCATCACTTCTCCCAAGCACTTTACAGCATTTTTGCCACTATTGCTTAAGGTTTGCTGCAGGTAGGATAAAACATTCTCTCTTCAGGGAGTTCCCTCAGATAATCTCTCACAGGGTGTGCCTTTTCAGCAGCCTTTTTCAGTCATTGAGTGCTCTGCCCAGTCTTCAAGGAAGTCAAACTCCATGTGCATCCCATTAGCGCAACGCAAAGCCCAGGCTAACTGGTCTTGTTACTGAGGCTCTCAGTGCCTTCAGATGGTTTCCAGCTGTCTGAAAATTGGACACCTAAATATGACCTAGTCAACCAAGGCGTCTTTTATAGTTAGGGCAGGAGAAAATAAACACCACCAGAGGCAAATTGTCTGACCTATCTTGGATGCCTATCTTATGATGAGATGAATCACCTTCTGGAGGTGTCTTTTCTCTGCATCTACTGTACTCAGAAAGGACAATGTGTCTTACATTCTCATTAAAAAAATGAAAACAAACAAAAAAGATCTTTAGATAGACCTTTAGTCTCAGAACTTGGACTGTAATGAAACATCAAATACTCAGCTTGTCATGTGATACAGAAATGCTGTGATCCTAGTAGTAGGTATCCTTGGTTTTAAAGTCTTCCAAGAAACTCCTTTAAATTTGCTTACAACAAGGTGCCTATCTCCATGCAGTCACCCTGAAAATCAGACTCATCTTCTGTCCATTTTTCAGCCATGAAGTAGTAGCCTGAGGCTTGGACAAGCCATGACCTCCCAGATCTGCCAGGGCAGGTATGCCTCCCCGTGCCCTGCCGTGGTGACTTCTCTCTCCTCTCACCCAGGTTCCTCCACATTAGGAATTCAGGCAGGGCCAGTTCATTCAGTCCTTGAGGGAATAACATAAATGGAAGGATCACAGGTCCTGGTTTTTCAAGACTGCTCTTAATTGCTATGTAGGCTTACCCAGTGTCCTCTTCAAGTTGGCACAGTTAGAAATTTTGGTTAGAAAACTCCCATTAAAAGTTTCATTCTGTATTCATACTATCTGGAAGAATTTAGACCGTTTACCTCTGCTTCTGTGGTGACTATATGAAGTTCTCAGGTTTGCTTGTAGTCGTAAGTGTTGGGGCTAAGTAGACTAAAAAGTTTATTCTAGAAGTCTGGGTAACAGAACACTTAGAGTTCAAAGAGGTGTTGGAGCTGATGTTTATGAATGTAAAAAATTGTGATCATGAGTATAACCTCTTCTGAATCATGGATTATGTCCATTTCACAATTGATACATCATGACAATAAATCTAGGCCTTCCTGCTAATGACAATGGGTAGAGTTGTCATTTCAGTCCCACTAATTATATTCGTGAAAGCTGTGTAACTCAGATAATAAGTTTCGTTTTTCTTGGTACTCATGCCTTCTGAGGCTGATAGATTCACCAACAGCACATTTGTATTTTATACCCATCTACACACGTGTACATACTGGGTGTACACAGCAGCACAGAAATATAAGAACAGATCCCTTGAGCCAAAGGTAACCATTAAGAAGAGTTTGTCCAAAGCATGCCACAACACAGCAGCTCCAGACTGGAAAGGCTAGTTTCATGCTACTTAGATGTTATTCAACACAGCGTCCCTTCTTGTCAAAAGACACACACATCTCCAGAGGGAGATTTGTCTCACTCCAGAATTAAGCTGTCCTCTGATGACGCTTGTTTCTTTTTGCTGATGGCAGGCCTAGGTATTCAAAGTGTTACACACTCAGAAACCATTTAGATTTACCGAATGTGGAGTGGGTTAGCATTTACTTGAGACAAAACAGTCCTGCTCTTCCCAAAGCACATGGCCTGAAATAGACTATATAGAATGCAGGAGTCTACAGGAAAGGTTCTACAATCTTGCTGAGACCTGGCCAGCGTAGGTCACTCTCAGGAAGACAAAGTGACAATGTTCGTCTGGTCAGCTGAATTGTTTCTAAAACTCCACTAAATTTTTACCTATTAGACATTTAGATAGCTAATTTGCATATAGGCACATTACATAGCAAAAGTTAGGACAACCTATATTGTTCTCCACTTACCACACCTGGTGGCTTCAGGTCACAAAGCTGTTTCACTATATCAAGCTGCCTGCCCAAGGAGAAAAGAAGACCAAGAAATCTGACAAAGCCAGAAAGATTTTGCAGTTTCTCTCCACAGCATAGTGGTTAAATTACCAGACCCCTCAGAACAACTTAGGTTTGGGTATTACCATCAGTATTTAACTCACTTTGACCTCCCAGAGGAGTATGTTAGTGCCAAGATAACAGCTATTCTGACAGAATAGGTCTCATTGTTTCTCATTTGGGCTGTTTCAGTTTCTCTGGAATTACTATGAAATAGTTTATAGGAAAACAATTACTCTATGTTTGAAGATTGTACCTCAAAAATGGTTGGGCACAACTCATTGGAGCTTGCTGCTGTATCATGTTGATCAATCAGAACACGGACAATCAAAAAGCTCTGTGGACCTGGACATCTCAGTTCTGGCTGATTTCTAAATGCATTTCTAATGCATTATTTCAAGAACAAACACCTACTGATTTCAATAATTATATTCCACTGCCTGATCTGCGTTTTAAAAAATCTTCACCTCATGTCTCTATCTAAATCTTTGTGTATCTAGCTGACTTTAAAAATCTGCTTCTTTGAATTACAAGGTCGGGCTCCCAAGTCACTTAAAAAGTGACAGTTTTCCTTGCCAAAATTTGGACTATTACAGGATATCAATGTTTGGTTTTTTTTCCTTTTTCTGTTATTTCCTTCCCTTCCCTGCTGCAATTGAGATTTTTAATTCATTTGATTCTGGTGAGAAAAATAAAATAAAATATTACCCTAGTTTTGTACAATGCTTAGTACAATTACACAGATGAATAATACTCTCACTGAGGTCTCTTCTATGATTGATACTTAGATGCCAACATAAGTTTATTACTATAATTGCATAAGGAGTAATGGAGAAGGTTCATCCTAAAAACCTGAGCAACAACTTGCTAATAAGAGTCCTTACCAGAGATATTTGAAATGACAGGACACAAAAGTACTCAAAACCTAACTGATAACCAGCCTCTTTGGAAGCAAGGCTTTGTCATTTTTTATTTGTTGTTTGTGAAAGTCTTCTGTTTCATTCCTACAGAAAATGAGAACCCTTTCTTAAATCTTGGGAAAGCTCTGTATAGGAACTTCGGGGTTTTCTTGCAGTCCTCAAGGCATAGACACATAGTGCAGACTCCCATGAGAGGCTTTCACAAAACTTTGACTCCTACCTACCTGACATTAATGTCCAAAAACACCATGAAATACAGCGCATCCAAATATACATTTTTTCTTTGTGTTCTTTTTTTTTACTTTTTTGACCAGCAAAGAAAACAATGTGGATTGTTAATCCAATTATTCCAGTTTTAACATTTAAACTGAAAGTCCTCACTTCCCGGAATTAACGAAGGAGAAAGCAGACTTGCACACACACACTATCCCTTTCCTCTCGATCCCAAAATAGTTAATACAAGTACTCCTGTATTACAGCAGACAGGCAATATTTAGTAACTGCTAGACAGAGCCCATGACCTTTGGCCAAATTCTGTTATTCTTGACATGATGGTTGGGGTTCCCCTCACACACACGTCTTAATGACAGGCTAGAGTTCAATTTGTATATCCTCAGATCCAGGGGATTCTCAGTCTCTTTAAATGTCAAGGTTGTCCTGTTGTTCTTTAAAGTTTGTTTTACATTGGTAATTGTGGATCATGAGTTCACATAATGTTGTACTTGATGTTAATAAGCAGATAAATGTATAACCGCTCAGGATTACAAACAGTTCTAAGTGAGGGACCAAAAGAGTTTGACATTTTGTTCCACCCTTCATGAGTCAGTAAAACAGATTGGATTATGAAGAACCAGCATTTCACTGTGATGAAACTCATTAAAAAACCCCATAAAATATCACTACATGTTGGCAGTTTATAAAAGGAGATTTACCAGCTTATCCATTGCTATTAACATGTCTCTAATAATGGTAACCTTCTTTGCAAATTAAATTGTTATTAATTTAAAATCCTGCCCAGATATACTTACATGCTCATGTGAATATAGGCACCTACCCTATCAAATAGACCTATACAGAAAGAGCTACATTGATTTCTACGCTTTCAGCAGATAATGCATAGAATTTAAGACCAGTTGGCTCTAACTTAATCCAAGGGGTGATATTTTGGGTCTCAAAGTCTCCTTTTTACATCCACCAATGTAAAAATATTCATTGAAGTAGTGCCTGGAATGGTGGGGTTTGCAGTGCATGCTGGCTCTGATGTTTTGTGTTTGTGGGATTCCTGTCAGTGCTATAGGACATTACAACAAAAGCAGATGAGATGGCCCACTGCATTGAGGAAAAAAATTGTCACACATGTTCATCCTCAGCTGCAATAAGCACAGTTTAGAGGCACTTGAAAAGATGACACAGGCAGGAGAATTTTTTTAGAATTTCTTCCCATGTTTGATAAATACAAATATTACATATAAAGAAACATGTGTTCAATGTATTTATGACATGAAAATGTACTCAATTTGAAACTATTTTAGTAGTCTAAACATTCAGACTTGCTGTAATTAAGATCTGAGTCTGTTCAGATCCTTTCTTCTTCAGGAAGAATCTAAGTGTCAAAATTAGGCAATATAGTAGTCATAACTCATAGTTACTAAAACCATAGTGACAGGACTTAATGGTCAGGTGTATCTGGATGAAGATGGAGTGACTGGTTTAAGGCACAGCCAAGCATACAGAAATAATCCTATTAATTTTACTTCAGGGTGAGACATAAAAAACAGTTAGGAAAGGGTTTAGATCTTTAGAAGAAAACAAATGGGTCACTTAGAAAAATTGCAT
Organism: Prinia subflava; assembly: GCF_021018805.1. Classification (NCBI taxonomy): domain Eukaryota; kingdom Metazoa; phylum Chordata; class Aves; order Passeriformes; family Cisticolidae; genus Prinia; species Prinia subflava. Next base: position 57,037,214 of record NC_086249.1, read on the forward strand.
ACTAAAGGAAACAAAGGATCCAGTGATGTGGATCCTAGAAAGTCATTAATTCTCCAGTGTTCTGATCTGTCCTGGCTCCCACTATCTCAAAAATCCAAAGTGACAGCTGATGTCCAGTTGAAGAATTGTGTATTACCACTGTCTTTCTATTTTTGATAAAAGAACCTATTTAAATTGTACCATGTTGTTAACCTTAGATTAACTTAGACAGGGTTACAGATAATGGGTTAAGAACATTTAAGCTTTTTAAGAGGTACAAATGAAGACCCATGAAACCATCATCTTAAATCAAGACTTTGACTGCATCTCCTTGTACATTGGGGAGAGGCCTGATACCCTTTTATGAACAGCTAGCCCTACTGAAAGCATTAAGCACAGGAGCCTTTTCCTAAGTTTGTTGGAGCTCTTGATTTACTGAATTTTAGCTGTCAGATTTTAATCTGGAGAACTAAAGAACAGCTGCTCCATATACATTCAGACTGTGCCTCAAATGACAGTTCTACACAGTAATGCAAGGAAACTATCTGGTATCTGTTTAGCCCACACAGAAGGAAGTTCTCAAAATGTGAATTCCCAGTGTCTTTTTCTTTGCAAAACATACATCTAAATACGGTTTTGTGCTAGGATTATGGATTCTTTTGTAATTGTGCCTTATTCATTCATTGACTAGATGAAAACAAAATAAATAAAAGTCTGACTAAAGTTTCATACATATTTGAACTTATGACACAGACATAAAGTGAAATACCAGCACACTCAACCCTTGTCCTGTCCCCTATACTTTGATGGTATCTGAACTACAAAAATTCACAAGTGTAACCCTTAAGTAATGGATTTTTTGTGACTTCCATTTGAATCCTGCTTTTAAAATTCTAGTCACTTAACCCTAGCAGCATGTATTATTGTTGACTTTTTCCTGGAATCTTAAAAACAGTTCTGAAAAAGTTCTTCTGTACAGAGGCCTCACATATTTCCTCACCTCAGCACCACTTTTGTTCATCAGCAGTGCCCATAACATTCATGAATAACATGGATCTTCAGCTCTCTGCATGAATTGTGAGGGACTCTTGAGGGAGAGAAGTGGGCATCTCACCCTAACTATCCCTGATCTTCGAACAGTCTGGATTTCCCACTGAAGGTACCTGTTGCTGTTGCTAGTTCTAGAGACATACTAGGCAACAAGCCTGTCTGACTCTGTCAGGAATAAATCAAGTTGTGGAAATTTAATGTGAAAAAGTCTAAGCATTTACACACAGGATAGGTGTGTGAGTTCTCATTTTAGTAAATAGTGATTCAAGGCTTGATTCATCTATCTTTTCAGGAGTGCTGAGGAGATTATTCTAGGTACCTGGGACATAGTTTGGGACTGGCAGATAAATACGTACATGAGAACCACAAACCCTTCTGGACTGGCAGCTGGAAGCCAGTCAGAATATCCTAGAACAGCTTATATGGAACAAAATTTCTACATTTGCGTAGCTGAGCTGACTCTTAGTAGAACCAATAAGGTCTGGAGAGCCATTCAATTGCATCTACAGTGGAGGCCTAGATTTGGTCAGCTGAATTCACTGAATTGACTGGAGCTCAAATTGCTTTCATGTGTTACAGGATACACTTATGTGTAGACACCTCCCTGCTGATGTCTGAATCTCACCCCAAAAGACAATTTAACTGTCTGGGTCTCAGGTCAGTTGCATAAATACCAATACCCAGTGTCACCACTAATATCCTAGATGATCCAAAAAATCTGTGTTTACCTGACATTGAACAGAATCCAAGTGTCTTGCACTCTTCTGATGAGACTGCTGAAGGCATGGTGCATCTAAGGAATCTAAGATGTCACTACACTCATATACTGGGTTGACGCCCTGGAGGCAGGTAAGATAAATTAGCATTGCTTGTACACCACTTTCAAAAGGAAAAAAATGAAGATGTCTTGACTAGTTATGAAAAGATTCATTCTATTTTCTTCTACTCCTATTTTATATATGCAACTGCTTTAATGAAATTAAATGCAATCTCTACTGATCCATACCAGTAGTATTTGGACAGCCATAGATACCAAATGGGTCTTCGCAATGAGAAAAAATGTTTTCTTTTTAATGAAAAAATTGCTGATATCAGCATACTGATAAAAACATCTTCTATTAATTTTCCAGCAACTGAAGATGTTAAATTTTACATTAGCATGTGCACACATATTTAGAACGCTGAAACAAAATTATTTCACCAGAATACCCAATCTAACTGCCACCATGGCTGCTGAATGATACATTTCTGGCAACTACAGCAAATTTGCCACTGGGGAAGTTTGAATGGAATGTTGCTATGTAACCAAACTGCAAAAAGTGTCTTTAAAATAGTGATGAATGAATGAAGTCCAGAAACAGGTTTTTTTTTTCTGCCACAAATGTAATACTTACTAGCACCTTTTAATTGGACCAGTAACTGAACAGACAGCCAAATAAATCTGACAAAGAATGTGAAAACCTTCATATGTCGTATACTGTTGGGTGGAGATTTGAGGGAGGCTTGAACTAGTTATTTGCTTAATAACAAGGTTATATTTGGTCTTATAATTGCAATTATGATTTCATGGAGTTTCAAAATCAGGATGACAACAACCTTCACACTTTGTGCAAAAATCTAGATATGTTCTCTTAGTGGCCTAGAAATATGACTCAGACTGAAAGAGAAAGATTTAAGAAAAGATGAAAGATTTACTGTTCTAATACATTAACAAATAATTTTTGTGAACACCTAGTTTGTATGAAACTAATTTTTTTAATATCAGAACTTATGAGTATGACATTTTATGTCACTTTTTGTCTGTTCTGTATGCTTTCTTAACATAGTCTGATGCTTTTGTGTAAAATTTACACAGGTGATAGTTCTCCCTACTTTTGCTTTTAAAATAAAGTCATTCTAAATCCTTCTTCCTAAACAACTAATTGCAATGACATAGTACTATTAAAATCATGGAGCATTGATGGTGTTAGCTCTCTTACTGTTTTCCTTTATTTTTTGAGAGAGATTTAGACTACATGAATACCTCAGCATATCTCAAAATAATCCATAGCCATTGTGAACAATTTCAGGGATAGCTCTACTAGTTATATCAATTCACATTTGCCGTTTCAAGTCTGAACTTCTGCGGTGTGCATAAATGCTCCAGTATGTCCTGGCTGGATTCCCCGTTGAGCTAGGAACACAGATCTCTGAAGACAATGGGTTAGCATGTTATTCTTAGGGTGTACTAGACATCGCATTTCAAGTAAAAACAAAACCAGCAATATGAATATCATGGTACAGGCCATGGTGAAAAGCTCAGACACACACCTCACTCTGCTGCATCTTTTGGGGTTATTTTAGGTGTTGGCATGTTGGCTCTTGTGAGGGAATGTCATTCATAAGCACCGGGCTGTACCAAATCCTTGGACAAAGAACTGAAATGCATCACATGGGATTTCCACACTTGCATTCAAAGATCAAAATTTGTGTTGCCTTAACGTGCCAAGTCCCCCAGTGTGGAAACAAGTCTTTGGTTCCTTAACTAGGCAGAGGATAAATGGATGGTCTCTCCCTAAACTCAGGGGACAAACATAAGAAGGCAAAAGAATTCTTTTAAGCTAAATTGTCATGTTGGAACAGAGCAGATAGTTAAAAGACAGTAACAAAGAGAGTTCAGAGTATAAAGTAAAAGAAGGATTCTGAGAAACAAATGGCCCTTCTCTTGAAATGTTCAAGGTTCGGCTGGATTGGGCTTTGAGAAATTTGGTCTAGCAGAAGGTGTCCTTGTCTGCAGAGGGGCTGGAATGGGATGATCTTTAAAGTCCCTTCCAATCCAAACCGTTCTGTGACTCTGTGATTCCATGAAGAAGTTGTGAGTCTTACAAGAAAACTTATGGAAGAAAGAAACCTAATCATTTAGAAAAGTCTTTGATCAGTTTATGACAACCATTCTATAGTCTGTTTGCTCATGATAACAAGGACATGATGTTGGGACATGCTCTTCACATGGTCTTTATTCTTAGCAATGTTAATTAGTAACACAGAACTTGAAGTCACATGGAGCTGAGGCTCTCCTATCTTACTTCAAAGTATTTGTTGTGATTTATGGTAAAGATACAAAGAGCCTATTTCTCATTGTAGACTTACCTGGTAAGATCCTGAATGTGCTTGGAGTGCTTTATCTTCCAGTAAAACTGAAGAAGATTCTTCAGCTTTTTCCTTATTCTACAAAACTAGATTCTTTCAGGTAACATAAGATAAATATACGGTGAATAATAAAATAACAAGACAGCTGTAACTGGCAAGGATATGAATGCAGGTGGAAATCACGATGGACCCCAGAGAAGTTTTTGATTCAAACTATTTACTGGATTTGTCATGTGCATTTCAAATATTTAAGGATTTCTTAAGCTGTACTTTTTTGCACACAATGACTCTCAGAACCTGAGAGGGGATGATGCCTAATTTAATGAGCAGCCTGCCCTTTTCAGAAGCCTTTCCTACAGAGGCAACTGTTACAAACTGTGGTATTAGTCTTTCCAAATTTCAATGTCTACACTCTGTTGGTACCTGCTTCTGAGATAATAATCCTTTATAATCAGTGAAAAAAAATCCTATTATGCAATGCTTGAGGAAGATTTCTGATAAAGGTCAGATTTATAAGAATAAAACTACTTCAAATGTAGATACTTCAGCGCAGGTCATATGAATTCCTCTATACAGGATTGCTCCTGTCTAGCTTAGGCTACTAATTTTCATTAGGGTTTAGGGAATCATTACAGCAAGCACTGAAGTTCTCTGCATAGTAAAAGAGAAAAGTAGATGCCTGACTTGTATATCTAAAATTAAATGGGCAGTAATTTTTTTTCCTCCAAAAAGACTTTGAAAAGACTTTGTAGACTTTGAAAGCATCTACATTTTTCTGTTGACTTTATAAGCACCTACTTTTATAGAATAAGTTCCCTAAGAACCTACATTTAGTAGCATGTTAGATGAGTAAGCTAGACAAACAGGACTAATTTTTCACTGACATTTCCATCTGATGATGACACAAGAATATTGATATAGTAGAAGAGTGACTGAAAAGAACTCAGTCAAGATAAACCATATATTGATTTCTGACTACATACTGCAGTAAGTTCAGACCAAGACACAGGCACATAAAACTACAGATATGCAAAAAAGGAGAGAAAAATTGATGAAATACCAAACTCCAGACACTTAAAAAATATATAGGTAAAGAACAAGGTGAAAAATTCAAAATAAAACCATTTTAAGTTAAAGTTCATGTTCAACATCAGCAATGTTTTGCTTTCAGACTGCATATTTGGAAACAGAAAGTCATATTTATCAACAGAGAGTTTAGAATCAACTTCTATATTCCTAAACAGTTTTGCAACAGATGACCCAAAGGATCTTTCTTGCATCTGCGACTTCATTAGTGTTATCCATTCAATTAAGTGACAATATTGAAAGGAGTAGATGGCAATAAGGAGGTATAACGTTACCAAGATTTACTTAATCTAGAGTATGATTTTCTTTGTTAGGAGAACCAGAACTCTAATGATGGACAGCCAGATAATAAGAGATCTGTCTCCAGGATTCTAATCTCCAATGGAAAAAAAAGCAGAAGTTCTATACTTAAACGCAAAGCTTAAAATTTTAAAACAGCACACAGACCAGCTTTAAAATCACATATTTAGGCACAAACAAAAAAAATTTTCTGCATTTTTCTTTGCAAATTTCACCACCAGACACATTCAATATGCTTAACTTGTTAAAGTGCATTGAGTGTGCCATTTAAAAAGAAGCACTCATATGTTACTGTGCTTACTTTCACCATAAAAATAGAACTCCCAGCACTCAGAAAATATGAAGAGAGCTTCAAAAATAAGTATTTTAATTCATGCCCTAGACACCTCTGAATGTGCCCTACACTTACAGAAGAGCAGCCTGCGCAATGGAAGAGGAACACTTGCCACTGCAGAAGCTGCTGTTAGGGAGCTTGGCTCCTTTCAGAGCAATTAGAGCTTAATGGACTTTAAAAAGAACTCCTAGTCTCACATATTCATTAACTCTATCTCGTGAGACACAGCTCCTCTCTTCTCCATTTCTTCTTTTTACATTCAAGGTTTCAGACATAATTCAGTTATCTTTTCTTATTGATTATTTAAATTATTTTTTTTCCCAGTAATGACCAGCAGATCTTTTTGGGCAGCTGAAAGCAGTAACTGGCTACTTACACCTCGTCTTGCAAGGGCATGATTTACCCAGGCAGGTGCAGGCAGACCTGAGCTCATTTTGCCTTTCCTCAGAGCTAGCTGACTGAGCAGCAGTGTGGATGGGATGAACTCAAGGCTGTCTGTAGCCACCTGTGCAGGCATGCTCCATAAATCATTAGTCACATCTCTGGGACTAATTCCCTTAACACCATCCAAGTGAAAATCTGGCTGCAGAAAGCACATTAGGTGCAGAGACTCTCTCTGTCATCAGCCAAGAGTTGGGCAGCTCAACTGGCAATTCCTTGCACCGGACGATGGGGTGATGAGTGTCCCTTTGAAAATGTACTCCTTTTTTATTATCTAAGGGCACTGCAGTTATTACCTTAGACTTCTGTCTAACTTGAAGACGTTGGTGTTAGGTAAGAGCAATGTGATTCCCCAAGGGTGAAAATGCGAGCACCTTCCACAGAGTGGGCACAGCTCTCAGGAGTCAGCAGCAGGACGTCGGCCAATGTGACTGCAGTGGTCTGTCTGACATTACAGACAGGATAAACCAAAAGCTTCATGTCCTTTTATTTCCGGGTTTTGAATCAAAGCTAGACCATGGAAAATGAGATGTCCTGGTTCAGTTTTAAATTGTTAGCAGTTAAATATTTTACATAAACATATTTATGTAACTATAATGGGCATTTGCATTTAGGAACTATAGACTATTTAAATCCTAATAAATATCTTCTGCTGAACTGTGTCAAAACAGAGTGCAAGAAACTTTGAGTGGGTTCCTTAAACAAATAATGTTTTAACGTAGTTAAATGATGCCCTCCAGGTATTATACTGAAACACCTGTTTTCTTGAGCAACAGCTACTCCCATGGGAAATAAGTTCAAAGACAATATAGTAGCATACAGAATGTTTTTGCCAGATACAAATGCTGCCTACATTCAGTATTGCAAATGCAAGTTTTTTCATTTGCAGTCATCTTTCCTTAATAACCCATGGTCATTTATACAACATGACTCTTTTCATTTGTATGAAAGAGATTATCAATGGAAATATTAAATTTCATTCTATTTTTAAAAGACTTTGTTGAGTTTAAAGGGAAGAAAAAAATAAACCATTTCACAAACTGAGTTTTAATGTTAATCCAGAATGAGGGAAAAAGGTTTTTGTACCTCAGAACAGTTTCCCTTTGGTCCTCCACAAGAATCTGAAATGAAAACTGTCCAAATGAAGGAAAAGATCCCATTTCCTTCAACAATGGACTTTGAATAAGGACCAGCTCCCGCTCCAACTGATTTCAACAGTACACTATCTAAGCAGGGAGAAATGATCTAATGCTTATCTCTCTGTATATCAAGATTACACAAAATCAATAGTAAATAAAAAGTGAGATTATAATTAGGCCTTGATAAAGCTGAGTTATTATTCAGAGTTAAAATCTAATTTGCAATTCATATTAGTTTTGGGAAGGATGAGAGAAGTAGAGGAAAATAAAGGGGAAGCAAATAAAGGCTGCATTGGCCATGTCAACTCTGCCTTTTAGCTGACAGCCCAGTTTTGTTCAGATAGGACAGGATTTTATCTGTTGCACTCCTCTGTGGTTCATTTATGAATCATGGCAGTTAAGCCTTCTGAGCAGGCAGACAAGGATATACTTGATTATATTTAGAGACTTTTCCACTACTCATAATTTTCCATTAATTTCAGTAGAAGTTTGATCGAGCCCTTTGCAAACACTAAAACCCACTGAGGGCTGGGCGTGAACATTTCCAGAATAAGTGGCAAATGAAGGTTTTCAAAAATAATGTTCTTGCTAAAACAATTTCCTAGTAAAGTATTCACAAGCAGAAGTCTTCCTGCAGTTCTTGGCAATGCAAAACAATTTAATCATACCTTAAAGCCAACTGGAAAAACGTTGTCTAAGCCCTATAAACACAACCACTAACATTTCCAATAATCTTTCCTAATTCCTGTTGGAAAGAACTCTCACAGTGCTACCTAGCAGTTCAGTTTGCATTCTCTGGAAATCATCTCTAATGAGGTGATTACCTCAGAGCAATTAGAAGTTTAGAAATAAACACAACTAAATAAAGATGTGAAACATTTTTCCGGGCTGACTTTGCCAAAGTCAAAGCAAATCAAATTCTTGGAAAAGGACTGACATCTTTCTAGGCATTGATCAACATTCTTACTTTAAACACATCAGAGAAAAACTATTTCAGATGTAGCTGGACTCTCCATACATGCCAACTGGTGTCCCAGTAGCACCTTTACTTTTGAAAAACTGGCTGGAGTGTATGGGCTCTATCCACCTGCACACCCTTCTCACCTTTTATGTGGGCTTTATTGTCTGTGGCTTGAGCTTAGCAAAATGCAGAAATTTCTGACAGGTTAGAGAAGTGGACTAAAGCTCTTGAAGTAAGGGACACCTGAAATCAGTAAAAGTCAACTGGGTTTGCAGACAAAACCCCTAACAACCAACCAATGACCAACCAACCAAACCAACCATTAATCTGTTAGATGACTGACATTTGCCATTCTTTCAGATGACTTCAGAGACTTCATTGTCATATCCCATCTCCAGCCGTGGCTTGGAGTGAGGCTGGCCTGACTCTTCCACTCTTGAGTTCTCTTCTGGTGTGACTGTTGTGTGGGGAGAAGCACAAAGGCAACACTCATAAGGTACATTGCCACAAGTAATGGGGTAGAGGAAGGTGAGGTGGGAAGCTCAGAAAATATATGGGTTAGCCCCTCCTTGTGTTCTGAGAACTTACATACTGAGACTAAACTTCACTTTTCAAGGCTCTGAAATAACTTTTCTTCTCAGAAAGAGGGAGAAATGAGAAATTCTCAGATGAGACAACATCATTACAGGAGCTGCAAGCAGGACAGCAGGACAAGCTGCTTTACCTGATTCGTAAGATGGTGTACACATAGCTGTTGGACTTATTTTTGCAAGGGAAACCTTGCTTGTTCATGAGCTCTACTAAATTCAACTGTTCAGACATAACTATGTTATTGCTCAACTTACATCAGTTCACAGATTAATATGATGAGTGTGTTTTCCTTGAGTCCAAGGAAAGGTTGAAAGCTTGATATTATCCAGATTCAAAGGAAAAAGGATGGAAAGAGTAAATCTCATTGGTGAAAAGGAGGGCTCAGCCAGCCCTACAGCAGTTTGACCTGAAGATAGCCTCTCACAGCCACCAATGCAGCTGTCAGTGGAGTTTTCAATAGCCAGATGTTATTACTGGAAAATACATTCCAGAGTTCATTGGAGCTACTTATAGTCCTAACCTTGTGTGACCAAGGCAGCTGGTTCTGTAGCTAAAAAAAGGTATTGCAGATTAAGCTGAATGTGAAACAACAGCTATAGAATTATGTGGTATTTTGCTGGCAAAACTGTAATGACTAGAACATGCATGTGCCTCTTCACTGTGCCAGCACAACTGCTTTCCTGTTTTTAACCTGTTCTGTATACCTCAGGAGGTGAGCATATCATCCAAACAGGGTGGAGCTGATATATATTTTCTTTCCTTCTTTGCATTTGGCTGGTTTACTTAAAGATCATTTTGTCCTTCAGTGTGAATACTATATGATAGATGTAAATTTTTTTTAATAAAAAAATAATGCCCTCTCATTCTGCAGAACAAGAAGGATTTTCAAGGTCCTGGAATGTGCATGTTTCTCAGCCACCCACAGAACGTGTGAAAAAATTAAATGCATTTGACATGTACAGTACATCATGTCCTGTCTGCTGATGTGACCCAATACACAACTAAGAATTACTCAATGCAAGGCTCATAGAAACAAGAAAAGGAGATGATGATTGCTTAAAATTTACTCTAGTTTGCAAAACAGAATGGATCCACACACCTTGATTTCAGGGGAATATTCCCCATTTCCTGTGTAGAAAATAAAATTCAGTTAGAAAGACTTACTTTTATTAACTTCATATAATGTTTACTGAAACATGTGGTTGGGCGCTTAAAATTAATATGAGCTTGCAGTATGTGATGTCCCTTTTCAGCAGTGAGACAGTAGAGGACATGGAAAGCAGTATTCTGAATCAGACCCTGTAAACAAGGACCACTGATACACTTTTACACAGTTCTGGATCTTCACCTGAAACACCAATACAAGTACTGAGCTACCATTTTTGTATGTTTTGTTTAAGCTTGAGAAATCTCTATGAATCTGTAGAATATTCTACAATTTGCCAAGTTACAGCAAACCCTGATGCCTTATTACAGCTTGAAAAATACCAGCACTGTTTGGATGGGAAGAGGCACAGTACTTACAGCTCCCACATTCCACCTGCTGGATAGGTGTCCTGTGATATTAAAGTTTCATTATATTCTGTGTTAGGCATGCCCTGTGGGTTCGGGTAAAAGCATTGTTGAACTGTAAGTTCCTCCCTCCTTTCTCCCCATCTCCATTAAGTGGGAACAGATGACAACAATCATTCCCACCTCAGCTGCATTTTTCCAGGTCTCTTATTTTCTGTAGAAAGAGTGTCACTTCAGCTCCTGTATTTTTAGTACAGGTTGTACTTTTGGCTTGCTCCATTGCTAATGCCAAAGCAATGTCTCTTCAGTTATCATCTCTTTGGTGTGTTTAGGGGTCTATCAGAGATGATCAGATCTTCATAACACTGCATTTTTTGTATTACTGTGGGCAGCCTGTGTGTGTTACAGCTTCTCCATTTCTTCTGCCTTCATTTTACTGTACCCTAAATGTTTCAGAATTATCAGCCACCTTGCAAACCCTGCAGTTTTCTCTAGCATTTGCAGTTGTTTTTCTGTACTTCTGTTGTAAGGAAGAGTATTTCAGGTACTGTCCCTGGGAACATGACTTTTCTTGTCTTCCTAAATACATGGAGGTGTCTGTACTATACTGTTTCTCCTAATTCAGGTTCTTAAACACAATTTCCACTCTGACAATATTTAGATTGCCTATCAAATTTAAAATCACTCAATACCATTTTAGGTATGTTGATATTTGTACACGTCAGAGGGATACTATATTAAAATACATTTTTAAGAAGAACAGAAAAATCAGGTTTTGTAATTTTGAATAGGGTGTGTATGTCTTAGGGCATCTAATATAAGACCACTTCAATTTTTAAAAAAGAAAAATCATAAGGAAAAGGATTCTTTTACATACTGGAAATTTGCTTTCTTCTATTATGTAAAGATCAGTGGTCCAAAAAACACACTTTTGGCTGACTGTACTGAGTTATTATCAGCAGCAAACATTTCAGCAGCTCATAGATAAGGGGAAAAAGCAAACCAATTCATGAATCATCCAATCTAAGGTAAACTTTGGATCAACTCTGCATTTAACTCCATGATTAAATTCCATTTGAATATCTATGGACTTGTTTTTCTATCTCTATACTTATTAATGATAAGTCATCTTATTTGGCCATGTGAAACACATTGAAGTCTATTTAAATTACTGTGAAAGGAGGACATCACAGGCAATATTCTAGCTACAAATGTACAGAACAATTCCTGAAAGAACAGTAGAGGTTCATGGGTTTTTCTTTTTTTAATAGACACTGCTTACCTCACAGATTCCTGTGTGAAAATTAAAGGCTGAGTTTATAAAATTACTAGCCCTACCCATGTCAGATCTTCTCCACATATTTCTAGCTGAAAAATTAGAGAGCAGACATTAAGCTTTATAGAAACCAACAATTATGAAGAAACAAATATGTGCAGAACCATTAGAGGTGCACTTGAAGGGAAATCTGTGAAAAAAAAAAGTTGATTACCAGACTTAAAATGACTGCAGAATTGCAAAGTGGTGGGGGATTTGATTCTGCACAGTCCCCATCCCTGGGGAGACAGTTTTGGGACTGTGGCATATTGGGCTGTCTGGAATACACTCTCTGATCATCTCTGGGCTAAATGGCTCTTACACAAATAATTATGTGCAGAACTGAGTTTTTATGGCATGTTGACACTGCTAAAAACAAAGAGGCCCAGGACTGATCTCTAGCATGAGTCTCCTGATGTTCCAGCTCCTCAAAGGGTATAGCTTATTCCCTGAGTTTGGTTCATAACACTCCATCTAGCTCCTCCCAAGGAAATTTGCTTATGGGTTCCAGAGCTAAGCAGCACACAGAGGAACCAAACTTTGGCACAGGGTTTGGTCTGGAGACTTTCATGGCATAGACAAAGCCCCAGCACTGTGTATCCTTGTGCCCCATTCCCATGCTGAGCCTCACAGAAGGAGTAGGGAAAAGTCAGCATTTCGCAGGCATATATGCTCACAGATTAGTCACTGCTTGTCAAGGAAACGTGCAGTGGGATTGTAGCAGTGCTGGGAAACTACACATGTACAATGGATCTTACTGTCTGCCTGCTTATAATAGCCAGTTTCTGTACAGAAATTAGACTTCACCTCACAGCAAAGACATCTTTCTAGTCAGATTGCTGGGGTTTTTGAAACATGAACTGCTAAGCCTGAAGCAGCCTTCCAAATATCCTTTTCCATTATGGTTTCATTGACAGATTTTGGAACCCTTGCTTCTTTCCATCCCACCCTCCTTTAAGGGACCAAGAAAAACCTCTGGACACTGTCTCTTTGTTGTGAGTGCCATCTAAGGCAAGGCTACAGGCAAAAGAATATCTCTTTCTGGTTTTCAAATGGGTCTTTAAGAGGTAACAACCTCCATCTGTTTTCTTTCTCTGATAACAAGGGAAAGGGACCGTGAGTAGAGAACAGAGATCGGTTTGGGGCCACAGCTCCCCAGGCATAGCCTTTCTTCCCCCTGTCCTGAGGGAGGGTGGGAAGTAAGGCAGGTAGAAATAGCCAGTTCAGTGGATGAGAAGAAAGCCTCTGAAGGACTGGTGGTGTATGGCCACTCAGGAGGCTCTTCCTAGGGTTGCTTTCCGTTGTCTTTTAGCCCAAGCAGAGTGGGCAAGGTGGAGTCCTACATTAAGATCAAAGAGTACCTCTTCTTGTCTCATCAAGGTAGCCCCATTTTCCCTTCTCAGAAAAAAGTAGGAAAAGTGGTGATTCTGGAGAAGAGGAAGATTGGGAAGCTAGAGTTCAGAGAGCAATCTCACAATTCTGGAGCAATCCAGAGCAATCTCTGGATTCTCACAGTCCAGAAGTGAGATGGGGTTCTAGGCAGAGGAAGGTGAAAATAAAAAGCTGAGAGGAGCTCTGAGGAATAGTTTAGGACCACACAAACAGGACAACCGAGAAGGAAATGAAGAAGTCAGAAATGCTGAGGAAAAATAAAAAATAGGTGTAAAAGCCAGGTGTCACTTATCTTTGGTAGCAAATTCATGCCACAACCCTTAAATCCCTTTTCTCTTTCTTTCCATTGTGTTGATAGATAGAGAAGTGAGTTCTGAGGATTTTCTAGGCTGTATGAGTGGACAAAAATAACTAAAATAGATTAGCATCTCCAGAGGACAGTTATCCAACTATCTCCAACACTTATTTGACAACAAAAATAAAACTTAAGTAGAAATGGAAATAAAAAAAGCTTTCCATATACATACTGAAGAAAAATTAACAAGGGAGCATTATTCTTTCTCTGACTGCATTTACATTTCCAGAAGGACAGTAGCTTAATGTGATGGTATGTGTCTTAAAATGGGACCTCATGCCCCACCATCTGTTAATCTCATCTTGGCTTTCCCTCATTTTCATAGCCTAGTGTTTGTATCCCCCCAGCATATGTTCATTTCTTCATTTTTAATCAAGTATTAAAATACATAGGGAAATGGCAAAGTCACTGGGGAATGAAAAGTTCTTAGTGGGGCCTAAGTGAACTTCCAAAAGTGCACAGAAAATTTCTTCTCTTTGTCACACACTGTTATGACTTGACCTGTCTCTTTTCTCCTTTCAAATATGTAATAACAGCACTAGAATTTACACCTTTTAAAAGTTACGGTGTTTTTAACACTTTAACTCAAAAATAAAGCTTCATTTTGTTCCAGTGTCACCTGACTCTTTTTTCTTTTGACATGGAAATATCTCAGCCATAATGTGACCTTTTTACTAAGACACTGAATTCTCCCTGAGTACCGTGGTGCAAAAAGCTTGCAAATGACATGATAAATGAAATCTTTCAATATATGTGAAGAAACACAGTAAGGTCCACCTAAAAATCCATGCATGATTTACACAGAGTGTGAATGCACTATCTGTCTCCCATAAAGAGATAAAATAAAGAACATATTTTGACTAAAATGAAACATCTAAAAATCAACTGATTTAAATTTTCAAAAATATATAGGAATTTTTAACTGTTTGCGGTTGCTCAAGTAGCTAGCATAAAAGGTCTTGGTGCAAAAGCACTTCCTGAAAATCAAGGTCCTTTAAAACTGTCTTTGACCGAGTGCTGAGACACCGAGGAGGGCAGAAGTCGTGTTTCTCACACTTCTCTGAAGAAACACTTTATTTGGAATTCTGAAGTGTGTCAGCAGCTCCTACTAAACACTTGCACTTCTCAGGGTTTTTTTTGAGACAGCTTGAGCAATGTGACATAGAAGTCAGAAAAATGAAAAGACATTTACATATGTATTTAATACATGTTGAAAAGACCCCAGGGTATGTATTAGACCAAATTAGGAGCTCAGTTGAGCTGGTTGAGATGATTTCTCTATGACAAACCCTGATTTCAGCACCATTACTCCAGCTCCAGATAGATACAAGAGGGTCTTGCCTTGTCCTGGTGATGTGGAAATGTGACAGAAGTGAACAGGCAAAGTTAAAGGCTTTCTGTACCTTTTTAGAGAGAACAGAGCTTAAATATGGACCAACCACATCTTTATAAGAAGCCTTATCAAAAGCAAGATCTCATGGCAATTGCCTCATGCTGTACCTGTGTAGCTTGTAGGGAGAGGTGAATATTGAGGAGCTGAAGGAGCAAGACTGATTCTGCAAAAGCTTGCAGCACTTGGCTGGGCTGTAAGATTAAAGCCTCGGTTCTGCTCGGGGTGAAGCAGAGCCTTACAACTTACCTCCATCAGGAGATGCCCTCACTCACCTGCAGGTGCTCTCTGATGGTGTTTTTTATTGTTTCCTCCCACACAAACAAAGACACCAGAGCTCTCCCCCAGAAGCAAACCACAGACCATCAGAACCCCTGTGAGCTGCCGGCGCTGTCTTCTGGCGACCATTCAGGTGCAGGGCTGCCCTTGGCACTTGGCTTGCTATCCACGGTGTATCTGCTACTTCAGTTCCACACCACCCTCCCTCCCTCCCTCCCTCCCTCCTCTTTACTACCAGTTGCATACTTTCTACACGAGCCTTCCTGAGAAGATGTCTGAAGCATGGGTAAACAGAGGAATATATAACAGTTTTCAGTGAGCTGATGCTGCTTTTCTCTCTCTGATTTGATCCTGCTTCAGTCTTAACTGTCTTTTTTTTTTTTTTTCTTAATTTATGATTTTTTTGTAGAAATGTTTTTCAGAAACAAAGAGAATGACAGCAAAATCGTACCATTTAGATTGTAAAAAGAGAATCGTAAAAAGAAGCAAGGTAGGTATGATTGCTTTAGGAAGGAAGAAAATAATTCAGAACAAATGAAAGGCAGTGATGAGAGTGCCATATAATAATTGGGGAAGAAACACTTGACATATGAAAGAGACACAGAAATCTCTCTAAGAAATCTAAGAAAGCAATCTGGGCAACCTGGAAATCAGTAGGACTTTTAAAAGAAAGCCTTATGTGGCTTTCAAAAATAAATGTATCTTATTTTTTTCAGTAAGCATGAAAATTCATAACAATATGATGCTCTAATGCTACTCCCTGTGTTAAGCAATTGCAAGACAGCTGAAAGTGTGGGAGAAGGGGAACCTCCTCTGCACATCAGAAAGCGGCAGGTTTCAGGTTGTTTAGCCTAGATTTTTTTAACCAGACAGCCCCCAGATCTTTTGCTAAGTCTTTAATGCTTTGTTATGAAAGGCAGCTATCAGCTGAAAAACTCCAGGCCTATTGGTCACCTTCCTGTAACCAGATTTGCCATCTGTTAGAATCCAGTATTTAAATAACGATGTCTAACATTTAGAACTGAAATTTCCCTGGCTCCTCAGAGGACCTTTTCCCTTACCATTATGTTGTGCAACTCTAAACTGCTTTTCTACACAGTCTCACAGATATTTCTTCCTTCACACTGCATTGAGTATCTGCATAGTCTTCAAAAACACCGCCTCTACTAAAGGCTGTGCAGTCAGCAAGTTTTCGTGGAGGGCACGTAGAGGAAGCAGCTTAGCTGTAGGTGATGAGCATCCTTCCCTGAGATGCCTACAGCCCATCTGTAGAGAGCAGATTCATCCAGCACAACTTACAGCCTGGTACTCATCACCCAGACCATCCTGGGCTACAGTCAGCTCAGTCTGAGTTGCAGCTTCATCCCATGGCTGGGCTTAGTTTACCTTTGACTTTATAAAGTCTCCGTAAGACATCTCTCAGGTACAAACAAATATGGATGTGTGGGTTTTTTTATCATGTTCATTTGTTTGAAATGGTGTGCCTGTCAAAACACTCTATAAATGTGTGAGTGTCTATTAATTTTTGGACGTAAAAGTCTTCTAGGCCAAAAATTCCCTTGGAATTTTATCAAGGAGAGAAAGTTTAATAAAGCAGAACTACTTGCCTAAAGCCTGAGTACAATATTAAGCTGTGTCACCCGTAACATCACAACCCAGCTCTACATGACAGCACAAAAATTGGCCTGCCAGAAGTTTAATCTCTGATGGCAAAGAGGAGAGGCTCTTTCACCTTTCTCAGGCTGGAAAAACACCTCTCACCTCTCTCTTCTCTCCCTTCTGAGTACTCTTTGTACTTAGGAAAAAATGATGAGCAACCTCATGCACCAAAAATTCCTGCATAATGCCGAAATGCTAAACAAGAGAACTTTTTTTTTTCCTCTGCAAATATAAACACATTCCACTTGAAAGTACAGTTAAAAAATAGCAAAGATATGATTAAAGAATTCCATGTGGATTCATTACAAGCTTTCATTTCTGGTAAACTAATAAAGCTTTCCAGCTCATTTAAAAAATAATCTCCCAACATTACACAGGAAGAAAAAATTATTACTCTTTGGGTCTCTGATAGGATATTAGGAGCAAGGCAAAATATTATCTATGCCAGATATACAAGCCAATATCGCAGAAAAACTCATAAAGTATATCAAGTCCAGGCAAAACCATAACAAGCAAAAAGCAGAAAATTACTTGAACTGTATCAAACTGATGGTAGACCCATAAAAATAACTACTGTGCTCGCAGCCAAAGCTAAAACCTCAGAAACACATTTTCAGATATACAATTAAGACTGGGGGAAAAAATAAAAGAGAGAGAGAAAATTAACAATAAGCCCAAAAGCTTTTTAGAGACTGTAATGAAGAAGGAAAAGAACACAATAATAAACCAGATGAGGTAATAATATACCCAGAAAGAGGTGAGAAGAAGGAAAGTGGACAAAAGTCGTTCATAGTTCAACTTGGTAGCAATTTAAAGAAGAGAGAAACAAATATATGTGTGTGTATATATATATACATATATATATATGCTTAAAAATGTTCAAGAGCACTGCCAAGATTCCTTGTCGTGCTATTTCTGTGCACACAAATACTCTTTCATAAATGCATGTGAGTAGCCACATGATGCAGGACATTAAATACAGCAAACAAGTCTCATTTCCATTCACAGCCTTTGCATTTCTCTAATGCTGGGTTTCAGAATGTGGTGGTCTGAGGAAGAATTTGCTCATTCATGAAGATTTTACATAGTGACTTAGAGGAAGGAAACAATATCAGTTATATTGCATGAATATTACAGGGATGTCTCCCTCCCAAGTGCTGTCTATGTGGGGTTTGTGTATTGGCAGTCCAGTAGATAAATTAGTATTTTATATATTTCTTAGAGATCTTTAAAAAAACTCAAAACAAACAAAAAATAATATTGAGCCTTTCAGTATACACTGAAACTTCCAGGATGTATGTTACAAAGATCCAGCAAGCTGGGTTTGAAATGCATGTCTGGTAAGCTGTTTTCAAATCAGAATTTCATGTAGCTCTTATTACCTTTCAACCCATAGTGGTGCTTTTGGTGCAAATCTGTCCTGAAGGAACATCTTTTGATGGTGCTTTGAAGAAAACAAAATCAAAAGGTGGAACAGTAGAGGGAGAAAGAAAGAAAATTGTTCCCACACGTTTATTGCCAAATAAGAAAAACATAAAGAGCTCTCTGGAGAGTTGTGGCTGCAGTTGCAGCTACGTCTTGACCTGCTGCTCTGCTTTTTATTTTGTCCTCAGAGGCAAATTGCATAGGGTTCACCCGGGCAAACACATAATCATCCAGCTGCAGATTCATCCCACCTTGCTCTAGGTCTCTACACAAAAGCCTATGTGAGCAGCAGACCTATCTTACCCTCTTTGTACAGCCAGTGGAGAGGGAGGAATTTCCAGAAGACTCTGACGGTCTGAATCAAAACTGTCCTTAGAAGAGCTTCTGTCATATGGAGGATAAGCTAATTTCATTTTTTTCCTTTGTGTTTCAAGGCCACTCTGGTAGATGTTCTTAATTCATATTGGAAAAAAGGCTTCTTTTCAAGCTTTCCTTTTGTGCCATTTTCTTTGCTTTCTTGTTTTTTGAGTCTATTGTTTCCCCTAGAAAGTGGGACGTAAAGAAAATGGCTTCACTTATTGAGCTACTAAATAATAAAATGTTAAGCAGTACTCTAA
The DNA here is from genome assembly GCF_021018805.1 of Prinia subflava. Taxonomy (NCBI): domain Eukaryota; kingdom Metazoa; phylum Chordata; class Aves; order Passeriformes; family Cisticolidae; genus Prinia; species Prinia subflava. Next base: position 57,056,168 of record NC_086249.1, read on the forward strand.
TTTAGTGGGGAAGTCACTGGGGATAAGGCACTTAGTGGTAGTTGTTGAAAGACTCAACCTTGTTAAAAAGGAGTTTGAAGACTTTGTAAACCTCGAATGCCATGTTCTCAGTACTGTGAAGATTCCCACTATCCTGTAACTTTGTTGTCTATTTTTGCTCTATTTCTTTTTTCCACAGAAGAGGAGAAGCAGCACCTTCTGGTAGGCTCTGCTGCTACTACAACTAATGCCTGTGTTGTTTTAAAATCCCGTTTAATCCACTGCATCCATTCGAGTCACAGTGTATTTCATCCTGTTTCCCCAAGTGCCTCCTTCCTGCTCCAGAGCATTTGCTGAAGCAAAGCTCATTCTCTGCATTACACAACCCCAAATTACTCCAGGAATTAGGGCATTTCTGATCCTGCTGCTAATACTGGTGTTATACAACTGAGGCTCCCTCCAGATCTGTGCTGTCCTAAGGGCAGATCACAGAAGTTGCTGAGAGGGAGGTGCATTTTGCCAGGTCTGGGCTGCAATCTGCCTGCTTCAGCTGGGATCCTTCAGCCGGATCCTGAAGTCTGCAGCTGAGATCCACCCTCTGGAGCAATCTGCTGTGTGAGGAGACAAGGAACGCACACTGGGCTCCAGCAGTGCTCTGAGGCCAACTGAGCATCATCAAAGTTTTAAAGATGGAAGGACTAAGTTGTAGCACTCTGCCCTGGTAGAAAGTGAAGCTAGGTGCCCAGTTGACCTCCAGATGAGCTTGTTTCCAAGAAAAGAGGTTTTATGAGATCTCAAGGGACTTTCTAGATTGACCAAGTCTGGAAACACAGATCAGAGAGATCTACCCGTGGCACAAACAGGACTTACCAAAAGCTGGGTTAGTGGTAGACTGAGGGCAATCAGAGATCCCTCAAGTCCAAGGCCTCTGCCAGAGATCTTATAATTTTTTTAGTTTTCTTATCTGGCATCCAAGACACAAAGGCAAAAGTCTGGAGCAGTGCTGATTAACTTCGGACCTGAGAGACTCGTGGCTTTTCTGCATATGAGTAAGTAATGAAAGTATTGGTAGCACAGTATTCAGTACATGTCCTTGTGAGAGAAACAGAGAAAGGCAGGCTATCACAATCTCTCAACCATATCTTATTTATATATTGGAAGGAGAATAGGCCATAGTGTCTGTGGTATTCTTTAAACTGATTTCGGTGTTATGTCTTAATTTACTCGTACCTCAGGAGTTAAGAAACAAACACTCCTTAAAATGCAGATTATAAAACACATACTTATGGCCATCTGGAAAAAAACATACTGATTGATTACAGTTCAATCTATCTCCTCTAAGACCAGTTCACAGTAACTGCGATGGTTGCAATTCCAGCTATGAGCATTTTCTTCTTAAAACATTCCTCGCTCTTATCAGACCAATTATTCAGCAGAACTTTCACTTACTTAATGTATCTCATACACATCTGATAGTCTGCAGCACAGTTCTGCAGGGAGAAGAAGAGGACTTTGTGCCTGGTGACTCAGAATTGCTGAAGAATATAAAGGTCCAGGTTCTGTGAAAAAAAATAGAGGTACATTTGCATACCCCTGTACCTTAGAGCAGTTGAGAACATGATCTAAAATATTGACCACAGTTTAATTACGCACTGACATGTTCTGCCTGACATTATATAATGTTCTTCTATTAATTTAATAATTAAGCAACTAGCCCTGAGGATATTTTGCAAAACAGCCTACCAGAATGCAAAACAAAATGTAAATTTTTAAGTGTTCCACCTGCCTCTGACAAAAGAACAGGAAATTATTTCAGTTCAGGAAGGTCACTGAAACTGTACACTTTTAGAATGTTATTCAAAAGTACATTTTGAAATCCAAAATGAAAAGTAGAAATATGGCTACATTATCAGAAGCTAGAAGTCTGTTCTTCTTGTATTGGTAAGGAAAATTAGGCATATTTACTATGTGATGAAGTACATAAACCTTGTCTGGAAAACTTTCAGAGACCTCACACTCTAGGCCTGAAGTTAGAGTGGGTTAGTGTTTCAGTGTTGCCCCACATCTCCTATCTTCTCAACCCTGCATGAAACATTGTTGATTAAATAATGTATTGTAAATTTTTCTTAATAGCTTTTGGATAGCTTGAAAAACACAAAGTGAGCCAAAAGCTCATTGAATACTATCCAGTGTGCATTCCCCAATTATTCTACCAGTGCAGTCAGTTCCAAACCACTAGTAAATTTGCCATAATAAAATTTTCTATTGACTTTCCTTTATATACAGGTTGTGCCTCTACCATACCAAGCTGAGCTCCTCCCAGATGGATTCTTTTGCTGCTGGCAGGAGCCAAATATTTCTCTTCTGCCTTCTCGGTATTTGATTCATGTAGTGTTTACCATTTTTATTCAGACTGTTAACTAGTGGAATACCAAGTCAAAGTAACAGCAGGACTCTATTCATGTAACACGCATGTTGACTATAAAGCAACTGATTTATCACATAGAAGAGGTGTGTAGAAGAAAACCTGATAACAGATGGTAACTACAACTGCTAGTTATTAAAATCCTGATACTGAACTGAGCTGTGTCATGTCCAAAAGGAACTCCAGATCTCAGGCAGATGAATCAGCCCCAAAAGTCTCCCCAGTAGTTTACCTCATTTCTTTTTGAAATGAGGTAAACTATTTCTTCTGGTCTTTGTTGCTGCAGCTTTAGAAATCCACCATCTTTGAAGAATGGTGAGGCAGGAGGGATAAGGCATAAGAGGAGAGGTTGTAGAACATGACCCACTGATCTCTTCCAACCTTACCCTTTCTGTGATCCTGTGAACTGCTGCATAGAAAAGCTATTGCAGTGGCAGCTTATCGACAACTCCATTTTACAAATGATTGGGGAAATTTCTTTTTAAGTATAAACAAGTATGTAGAAATTTAATACTGAAAAAAATTGAGGAAGACTTTGGCCTGTCCTTGCCTTGTTGGTTTCAATTGATTAATATATTGTCCTGTGATTTGCTTGTAAGTTCTCATTTAGATCACAATCTAAAGGAGTCATTTTGGTAAAAACCTTTATCAATATGGTTATAACAGAAACCCCTTATCAATATGTCTATAGTGTTTTGCAGCTGGGACAATGATCTGCCATGGAAACATTTCAGTCCCTGGTGAGTTCATAGATTTCACTGAGATTTAATGGCCAACAGCACTCTCTGTTAGCAGACATTAATAAAAAACTGAGGTTGTACTCAAGCACCTCAATTTGTAGTCGTAGCCCAGTGTATTGGCACCACTCCAAGGCAGTTTGGAGGGGAGATAAACTAGATTCCTTCCAAAGGAAACTAAACCAGACACTCTGCTACAGCTGCACCCCAATGTTCTCTGCTCCCAAGGCAGGGTGTAAAGGCTAAACCCAAGGACTGGCCTTCCACACAGCTTTGAACCATGAGACTTGCAGGGGTGTCCAGTCCAGAGCACTGCCTGAAGCAAGTACAACTGCAAGGCCTTTGCTGTTGAGCACTGATCTGTCCTGTTGTGGTGAATTACTTATTAGTATGCACCTGTATCTGTTAGACATCTAGGTTTTTTGGAGAGGATTTAACGTAATTAATTTTAGCCATGTGAAAATCATGCTCTCAATCCAAGCTAGCTGGTCTCCAGTCTTGCTTTACTCACCAGTTCAGGGCTTTAAATTCTTTGAATTTTAAGACTGATATAGAATATGGGATATCATATATTTAAGGTATGAGATGAGGACCTTTGGGATTTGTTTCTCTTCCTCCATGGGCTATCAAACGAGGTAAATTACATACTTTATACTACCTGTCTAAATTTCAAGCAGGTAAAATTAATGATCTGTCACAGTTTGAGATATGACATGGAGCTTCATGAGCAAACTCTTATGAATAAAAGATAAGAACATCAATAGTCAGATGCAAATTAATTTTGGGGACATCAAAACTCAAACTTATGCTTAAGGAAACACACTTCAAAACGCAAAACCACTTATTCCGCCACCCATATAGCTCTGCTTGTGTTTAAGGCTCAAAGAATGTTGTTCATTTGTTTTGCGCCTTTGATTAGTCTATGGAAATAACCACCTTTATGTATCCTTATCTACTAGTTGATTTCATGTTCTGACAGCAAACATCTTCTGAGCATATTTGGATAGAAATTTATACTTACACTGGAAGAAAATACACAGGGACAATAATACTTCCCAAAATATACAATAACACTTTCATGCAAAACACTTCAAAGAAATGTACATGAAAAGAAAAAAAGAAAGAAAATTGCCCTCAAGAAATCAGCTGAGGGCTTTCCAACTGTGAGACTGTGCAAACTAAGATTTTTTTTTTCCGGTCTGCCTTTAAATGGTTCTGAGGACCTGGTAATTTTTCTTGTTGTCAGAAATCCAGAGTTGGGGCACCCCAGACAAAGACCCTCCACAATTGGCTCCCTCTGGTGTGAAGTGTCAAGTCTCAGCCTGCCTTGGGAGCAGTTGTTCTTTAAGTTACAGTTTGTATTTTCAACATGATACATAACAGCTGTAGGAACATCAACCTGCAGATTGTCTCAAATGTGATTGTGAAAGAAATGTACCAGCACCTTCTCATTATGTGAGCTACCAAGGATGAAAGAAGAACTTGGATAGCACAGTGCCTGAATACATGGTATTAATGTCCAGACAAACTCAACTGGCTTGTCTTCATCAGAATGTAGAAGCACTAGCCAAGGCACTAACACAACCCAAAAAACAGCCAGCGAATCCTCTCTGGTGCTTCTGTATCTGTGTTTCCCAGCATCCTGAGGACCACGAGAGATTTTTTAACTGGCTACAGAATGACTATACAAAGGTAACTCGGGTCAGGCAAGACTAATAAACCCTGCTAGGCATGAGCTGGTGGTGTAGCATATGTCATATTTTTTGCTTGTTTGGATCCTGGGAATATGAAGCAGGGGCAGCTGAGCTGGTTCTGCCCTGAATTAGTACATGTTTGGCAAGTTTTGTTACTCTGGGTTATAGGACACACTGAAGCAGCTATGATGCTTCTGCAAATGACCCATCCCTAAGATGCAACATATTTGTGTTCTGGGACTGCCAATACTGAGCTACTAAAGAAGACTTGACCTTGAATCAGCTTATATGACCCTGTGGTCTTGACCCACATAATCATTAATCTGGATACAACATGTGCAGATAACTGAGAGTCGCCTGAAATTTATTACTTTTGTGCATGTATCCTCCAGGGCTTCTCTGCCATCTTTACTGGTTATGACCATTTCTTGCTGCTCTGATTTTTTTTTCTAGAACTCTGGGTACAAAGAGCAGCTGCAGCACAATGACAGCATCAATCATGGTGAACCCAGACAGCCCTGCTCACAGTGCTTGTGCAGACACTTCTCTTAAGATGAGCTCTCTCTATGTTTACAAGCAACGTACGTGCTGCAGAGCCAGAGCTCCTCTCTAAGTCCCTCAGATGTATCTGCTTGTCACAAAAGATACTGGACAAAGACCAGTCTTGCTTGGAAAGGAACAGTAGCTGCTAAGAAAATTCAAGAACAAATTTCTAGTGACTTCAGCTGAGCACTCTAGACTAGAAGTAGACTCTGACATAACTGCTTTCACAGCTCTAAAATTCTTGGATGCCTGATTTTGCAGTGACCTTGCTTCAGTGAGAAAGTAGAAAACCAGATACTGGGCTCAGAAAGAATATCTCATTGCCTGTGAGCCTCAGGAACTTACTCAATAAGCCTAAGTTTTCTTGTATGCTTAAAATTGAAATCTCTGTCTCCTTGTAAAGGTGAGGAAGAAATCTTGCAAAAAGGTGGAATCACCTGACATACATACAAACCACCAAGGATGACCCTTCCTAATGCCACTGACTGCAGTTTTTACCACAAGTGAGACTGAAGATTTTTTTCAGAGAATATCAATAGCATTAAGATGTTTGTTTACCTAAAGGTAGAAGTAATTTACCAGGAACAGATCATCTTGACCACACGTAGGTGACTAAACCTTAATGCCTTGTGATCTTTCAGGTAAATAGGGAACAATCTAGAAAACTTAAGAACCTACAATATTAAGCAGTTTTGAAAAGCAGGCAAGTTGAATTTTCATCTTGGAACAGATGAAAGCAATAGTTTTGAGCAATATTTTGAGCAATAACCAGCTAAGCTAAAGATTCTAGCATGCTTGTATCCTACCCCTAACAGCAACTAGATTCTTACTAATGGGTGGCAGATTATGGAAGATAACCAGTTCTCAGCAAATGGTTTGGATCTGTTATGGGTAACAATCAATCCCACACAGCTCTTTGGAGGAGGCAAAGATAGAGCCGTGGTGTGAAGAGGAGCTTCATCACAGGCACAAGTGTGGGAGAGTGTCCCACAGTCGGCTTTCCAAGGACTTCCTCACACTTAACACTGCACCATTTGACTTGCTGGCCAAAGAGCGTAGATTTCAGAACTAAGAGCAAACATGAGGTCTAATTAGCCTCAGTGCAAAGCCTAGGAGTCCAAAGCACAAAATGAATCATGTCTTGCCCAGAACCACCAGGAGGGTAGCAGCAAACCCCACATATCCTGACATCTAGTCTGGAATATTCCAAACTGTACCTTATGACTGCTTCATTTCACATATTATCATTGCATTTGAAAGTTATGGTAAAGGAGACACTTTGGGATAAACTTGACAAGCTCTCTTTTGGCTACAGGAGGCCTGGAGGGGCTTCCTTCCAGGGAGATGCAGAAAGAATTCTGCCCTAAGCTGGTGAGGAATAGCCTCAGAGTTGATGCATTACAGGAGTGGTATTAGCACAGCACTGGGCCACAGGGAGCACAGGCTGCACAGATGTTGCCCAGAGCTGCTGGGAGGGCCACAGAAATTCTGGACTGGCTCATAGTCATACCTGGCCATAAGCTGAGTGATTGTGTTTAACAACCCTTCCAGCAGGAATACTCCAAGATGCCAATTTTCTGCTGTCTGTTCACTGCTCTCCTCAGACTAAAGAACATTTCTGGAGAACAGCCAAAAATTTGATTACCATTGTAAGCAAGAGAGAATAAATAAAGTACTTCTGGCTAGCCCAAAAAGCAAAGAAATTCTGTGATTCATCCTAATAATTATGATGTATTTGAAAATATTTTGAAAAGGAATATATTCAGCACTTTGGAAATAAATACATTGTATGCAATTTGATTTTTAACCTGCTGTGGAATGTTAATGATGACAAAATATTTGTGTTATACAGCCAGAATGTGGATATAAATATTTTCTTACTGAATTTTCTACAGTTTTATAGTGTTTAGGATGTAAATTTGTAAGTGAAATTAAATATATGTTTATGTCTGGTCTTCAGAAACCATATTAAAAACTGTTTTCTGCAATGGAAAAAAAAATCAGAACAATTTTCTAAGAGGCATTAAAATATTCCTGAAGAAGTATGATTTTTGTACTACTTACATAAAACCAGAAATACAAAAAAATACATTCCAAGTCACTTCAGAAACATAGAAGCCCATACTTCAATCCCAGGCATGTGAATAATTCCATTTACTTAACAGGAGGAAGCATGTATATAAAATTGATTCCACATGTAACTGCCATCAGAAGCAGGCTCTAAGCAGAAGCTGAGTATGTCCAAAAATTTGCAAAGCCAAACGTGATTTTGGACTGGTGCTTTAACCTGCTGAGCACATCAGTCTGTGTGGCCAGAATCAATCCTCAGGGAAGCTTTTCAACCTCCTCATCTGCAAAACAGCCTGAATGTCCTGTCCAGATGTGATAAAGGTCTGAAGCATCCTGGTCTGTGTTCTCTACCAAAAAAAAAAAAAAAAAAAAAAAAAAAAAAAAAAAAAGCCCTGATTTAAACCTATCAATGAAATATGGCAAGGGGTATATACTCAAAGAAGAGCTCTTTACCCAAAACTAAACCATTCTGTAAAAGCAGCAACAACCAAAATCACTATACTCCATCCAAGGAAAACTTCAGGTGATAACGTATTTCAGTAAAACATAATTAGTGGGATGGGAATTTGGCTGAGAGCCTCAGGTAAACATTCTTCTTAAAAATAGGAATTGGATATTGTTCTAATGAGTTTTTAAAACCAGTCTCAAATGTATTTACTTTCTCTAGATGCCTGGAATATTTCACATAGATTTAGAGTGAAGCATAGGTACCATGCACATCAAAAGTACTTGGTGCAAAGGAAAGCTTTTTGAAAAGGTGAAATTTCTATGTGATTAGACATGCTCAGTATTACTGGGACATGCCTAGAAGAGGGGTACAAAGTTATCACCTGTGCAAAAACAAGTATAATACTCTAGAGTGGTAGGACTTGATTATCTCATCTCACTGGATGTAAAAACCAATGTGGAACCATTAATGACATTTATTGTTTCAAGTTTGTGCCTTACATGACTCAAAGGTTTCCTGGTGAACAGTTCTCCCTAAAGTCATTTTTTTAATTAAAGGGGTTGAATTTACAGCCCAATATGGGTAACAGGAATAGAAATTCATATTACTTTACAAACAAAAAATCAGCACCCCTTTTGCATTTGTTCTTAAAAGATTTGGAAGTCTCAAGCAATTTCACATGTCACTAACATCCCTGCATGATTATATAGCAACCATAGAAAATGTCTGCTTCCTGGTATTTTGGGGGTTTGCAATCCCATCTGTTATGTTTCACAGTTCATTGCTAAGAATATGAGTTATATGATAAGTTGTGGAAAACACATAGCAAAGTCCTCTGACAGAAGCAAATGTAGTAAGATGAGGGTCAGGTGGGGGATATGACAGCTTCAGTAAGAGTCTGCCAGAAAGGTCTTCTGGAAAAGGTCTTGTCCATCTGCCAAGCATATGAGATAATTGACATCTTGGATGTTCCCACCAGCTGTCTCAACAGTTCAGGATCGAACAGGGGCAATTCAGAGTCATCGAGAAGCAGAAATGCATGTTGTAATGGAGGAACTGGAAAACGTGACAGGTGATGTTTGCTGATGACTAGTAATGAGAGGGAAGAGAAGTTAAGCATTGTAGCTGTAACCCAGCCATTTTAAAAGGCTGAAGGTGAAATAGGAATTAATTTTAACACTTTCTAAAATTCCCCTGAGATGATCTATCATCATTCAAGAGTATTCCTTGTACATCCTCACTCAACATCTAATGCTGACATGCTGTCTTTTGGGCTACTGATAACCCCACAACTTGGTCAGCCTCTGAGAATACAGAATAAAAATAGAGGGCGAGTAAACTTTTAAAATCTCTGTCTTTCCAATAGATTTGGAACAACTATATCTTATCAAAATATCTGAAAATCTTACATGTAACTTATTCCTAATGCACAAAAACACAGAATAAATCATTAAATCTTCTTCCATTATATCATCGTATCATCCTCTGAAGAGAAAGGGCTTTCTGCCATACCAGTAATTAAGAAACCTAACAAATGGCATTTCTTAATGTACAGACATACATTTCTAGAACAATAGAGTAGTAAAATGAAAAGATGAGGAGCGGTCAGAAACATCTGTCACAATTTAACAGCACCAGAATTAATAACACTCTCCCCCACCCAACCAAGCATTCTGCCAACACTTCAAAAGGGTAATTGGAGTGACTTGATAATTATAGATGTGTCATCCTGATTTCAGTACCAGGCAAAATAATCCAGCAGGTGGACATGACTTTAATAAATAATTAAGGGGGAAACCCATGCAGTCGAACTGAGTTGATATAGTTTGTGGAAAATAAAACTTAGTAAGTCACCATTACAGAAAATATTATACACTTGTAAGGAACACTTCAGTTTTAACATAAAACCTGTTCCAGCTTTATTGACACACTCAGAGCACCTTGCAGCAGAGGAACTTGCTACTCTCAGAAGGATTGTCCCTGTTGTCCTCCTACCAGCTCTTCTGCTGATGCAGCCTGCAGGGCTCAGCTGACTTCAGAAGACCTACACTCTTTTACCTCCCAAGTCCAGATTTAATATAAATAACAATAAAAAATAAGCAAATCTATAAATAAATGCATTATTTCAGAAACTCAGTTAAGTAGAGCTGGGCTTGCTGGTCTTTTCACTGCTGCCAGTTTCTTGACCAGTATTATTAAAATTGAAGCAAATATTTTGTGATAGCTGGGAGAGACCTGCGTTAAACCTGTTGATCTTTACATTGTGCCAATGCTGCTCTTCATTTAAAATCCATTTCACTTTCCAATAATAACTAAATTGTATGAAGTTTGGACAATGTGATATGTATAGGAGGAGAGAATTCAGAGTACTGTACAAACTCAGAGAGCAGATCTTCTGGTGCTTCTAAAATACTCAAGCTCATTCAGTGTCCCAGGTGCATCAGATTGGATGAGATGATTTAATGTTCAGCCTTAGACTGTGGGCAATGCAAGATGATGCATAAAGTGTTTTCCTTCATCATGATTGCTCATATGTAACCATTAAGTAGACCATTACCTCATGAAACACAAGAGCCAAAAATCACTTATACTGACAGTATATATTTACTAAAGTGACATTCAGAGGACTCCAGCACTAGTACATTTAAGATTTTGCCCTCTAAATCACAAGAGGAAATAGTCCACTTACTTCCACCACTACCAGTGGGTCTCAGTTCTTTATTAAGCTTTGCATATCTGAAACAGCATCGCAGAACAGGGCTGTATTAGTCAGACCACAGCTGTGCACTGTACTTCATAATTTGTGACTGAAATATTCTGAATTGGAAGTAGCTGGCAGACAGCATGGCAGATGATTACAGAATGATGGTATCAATTTGATGGCAATTTTGTTCAGGCTGTTTCTATTAAAGACCCTAGTCATCCTGCCCCAAAGTGAGGGACAAAAATAAATAAATAAATTTTATTTAAAATGTGCTAGGGTTGAATCAAGCAGGGTTAGAGATCCCACAGGGATGGAGCAGGAAAGCCCTAGTGATGCCTGCACTGGCTCAAACTTGGTCATCAGTTGTGTCCTGAGCATGTGAGCAGGGGAGATCCAGCTGTCATCTGCTCCCCCTGAGAACACTGATGCACGGCTCTTCCTCCAGCTGGGATGAAGCTGCACTGATTCAGAGGGAGGAAGAAGTATAAATAAGCATAAAAATGTATCGACACGGAATAAAAAGGACTGGAAAGTTATCCTCAGTAACCTACTGAGGATGACATAGGAAATACACACGAGATACACTCCAAGTCTCTGTCACAAGGTGGAAGCTGGCAAACATGTAGCACCACCTCTCACCCTGGGAGGTGGTGTGAATTCTCCAGAGGGACAAGAGGCCTTGCAGAGGGATGGAGAAAGATTGGAGGATCGGGCTGTGATTAATTTAACAAGTTCAAATTCTGAACAACGCACTTAGTAACAGGCTTTTAACTTTTGACCAGCCCTGAAGTGGTCAGGGAGTTGAACGAGATGATTGATGTTGGTCCATTCCAAATGGAATTTATTCTATTCTATTGATTCAATTAGATTCCGTTCTATTTTACTCTGTTGTCTTGACAATTCTCCATAGAAAATGTGGCTATGAAAAATATTTAATAATTTTGCAAAACTGAATGTCAGAGTATTCCTGTGACAAAACAGTGTCAGTGATTTCAAGCAATAAAAACAAGAGTATCCTATGAAAAAGGAGAATATCCCATCAAGACTTGGAAATGCAAGGCTGTCCACAGAGCTGTGACAAGGCTGTTACTGTGATATAGATACCAAGCCTGTCTGAAATCCCCATTTCAAGAAGAATGTGGAAATACCAGTGTGGCTATAAATGAGACCTAAGGGTTGGGAGACAAACGTTTCCTAAGAGTTAAGATGTACAGCTTTCTAAATTCACTGAAAAGGAGACTCTGTTTATCCCATATGCTGATGTGAGTCCTGATAAGGGCATGCTTTCCAATCTTGTTGCCAAAGACTTGACAAGAGGTAATGGCTTGAAGTTCAGTTCAGGCAAACTGGCCTTGACATCAGGTGCATTTTCCTAGAAGTTAAAGTCTAGAAAAGCTTAACTAGGATTGAGAGTGGATTTAGAGTCCCTTTAATAGGGTCAGAGATATAGCTAAGGATGTCATCCAATCCAGAAACTGGATTTAAGTGTGAGGGTTAGTCTGCTGACTTCCTGAGGCTAGAAGCATCAGGTCTATGGACTATGTCTTTTCTTTCTTTCCTTTATGAACTATGCTGGAAAAAAAGGAAACTAGACACTTAGCTCAACATGGAACAGAGTAGAACAGAATAAAGTAGAATAGGGTAGAATCATTTCAGCTAGAAGGATCATACAACAATCATCTAGTCCAACTGCCTGAACAATTCAGGGCCAACCAAAAGACAAAGCACATTATAAAGGTCATTGTCCAAAGGCATCTTAGCCATTGACAAGCTTAGGACATTGACTACCTCTCTGGGAAGCCTGTTCCAGGATTTGATCACCCTCTCAGCAATGAGATGCTTCCTAATGTCCAGTCTGATCCTCCCTGGTGCATCTGTGAACCATTCCCACATGTTCTGTCACTGGTTCCCTGGGAGAAGAGACCATAACCTCCATCTCCATTTCCCCTCCTTAGAAAGCTGTAGAATGAGCAATGAGGTCACCTCTCAGCTTCCTTTTCTCCAAACCAGACTAGCCCAAAGTCCTCAGCCAGTTCTCATAGGACATTCCTTTCAGCCCTTTCACCACCTTTGTGCCCTCCTATGGATGCACTTGAGTACCTTCCCATCCTTCTTAAATTGTGAGGCCCAGAACTGCACACATCTCATCTAAATTTATTCCCTCCAATTATGGCATCGCCTGATTGCATCTAAGTTGCTCATAAAAGACTAAAAGACAAAATAATAAGGAGTTTATAAAAGAATTATAATCAAAAAATTAATGAACCCACCATCCTGTGTAAGGAATTGTTTCTAGAGGTCTCATGTGTGTGCATACTGAAATATATTTTATGGAACTGCAACTGTTTAAGCAGACAGTTATGTTGATTCTGCCCTTATTGTGTATCTTCCATATTATTTTAACCCAACAAACTTTGGGCTGCCTAAGAATCCCACTTGAAAACACTTTGTATGGTCATCAATGTTAATGAAAACACTGAACAGTGCCAGCTTAGAAGTCAGTGTTGGAAGCAGATCTGCTCTTCCATTGTAACGACTGCCTGAGATCTCTCCAGGAGTCATTTAATGACACACTTGTTATGTGTTATGCTGTGTTAGTTCTATTTAATTCATGTCTCTTAGTCAAAATCTAATTGATAGAAAGTCAAATGTCTAGCAGAAGTCCAAGTGTATGACATCAGTATAGTTACCATTTTCTGCCAGCTTAGAATGAAAGACAATAAACAAAGCCTGCCTTCCAAGCAAAATACTCATGGCTTCTAACCCTTTTTTTCTGAAGTCCAAAAACCATGGCCCTGTGTTTTCTAACCAACAGTCAGGATAATTATCTGATAGCTACCCATGTCATTCCTTTCACCATTTTCAAAAACCAAACCAGTGCCAAGAATCTTGGTTTTAAATCCTCAGGAATTCCCTCAGTTTTCCAAGCTTTGCTAAAATTTACTGTGGGCCTTCGAAGATCTTGGCTAATTTCCGTATGACTTCTAGATGCAAGTTCTCCAACAGATGCTTCCAACCCTCTTCTGCAGTTACAGATGATAACTCCTCTGTTCCATTCACCATGTGGAATGTAATGGACACAACCTAAAGCCTCTTTTCAGATACAGAAGAAAACCTTCTGTTGAGCACATCCAACTTGTTTCCTTCATGAGAAGCAGCCTTGTTATCAACGAACAGCTATCAGGTCTGATATAGAGATCTTTCTTCTCACAAACATGTATTTTCTTGCCTTGGCGCCTCTTGTCTCAGATTGGAATACTTTACCCTTGGAATATTTTCCATGGTTTTTCTGAGTTGTGTTACAAATCTCCTCATAACAGGCTCATAAGGCATAAGTTTCATTAAATCCTGTATTACGATTCAGCAGTGAAACAGAATAACAACTGCTCTGTTGATCTGTTTTTTCTTACAATTACTCATAAGGCAAGTGCAGAATCATGGCACAGTTTCTGCTTCCTTCTACTTTGCTTGACAAAACAGAAGAAGGGAGTTATTAAATTCAAACTGCATGTTTGGCAAATATCAATCCACAATCAAAAGCTCTAAATGGAACTACCAGAGATGTACAAAGCAAGGTTCACTGCCAGTAAATTTTGAATGCTTGCATGAGGTGTCCCCTATTTCCTGCAATATTTATGACAATCCTTCCTGCTCTCTTACCTAATTGTCATAGCAGATACTTCAGGTGATTAGACAGTTTTCAGTCTGGTATTCTTTCATCCTGTAACTCGGTGTAACAAGACCCAGTCACTAAAGTGGTATCAGACCTGTTTGAGGGGATTATGACAACATTTCTGCATTTGTCCATACTTGATCCCTTGAGGAAGAAAAAATATAATAAGCAAAACTCCAAACTTCTTGAGAGTATTTTTTTTATCAGTTAATTAGTTATTATAAATTTATTTAATTATTCTTCTGGAATTTTCAGTTTGCAAGAAATTTCAAAAAATGAACTTCCCAAGTAGCAGACACCCTGTGTTCTGATATTATGTCAATTTTGAAAAAAAATTTGACTTCCATTTTTTATCTCCACAAAATGTTGGGTAAATGCACAGTCTTGAGCAGTTTCTCACCAAGTTTAAAATAGGAATTGCTGCAAATTTCACCAAAAGATGCCATAGTATAAAACATTTATTGAAATATGCAATTATTATAATTAATAATTTGCTATTAACAAAAGGCCTTTCTCTGCCAAAGCCTGAGGCCTTCTTCAAGTCATTAAACAAAATCACAATAAATATCAAAGAAAATATACCGTCTAGTAGAACTTTGAGATGGAAAACAGTTATTACATCACCCAATTCATTCTCTCCTTGCCAGTGGAGGAATGTAGTACTAAGTACAAATTCATTTTCGTTATTTGGATGAGTGTTTCCAACTTTTTTTGGGCACAGCAACAGCTCTTTCAGCATAAGAGTAATGAAATCTTGGCACTCTGGCCCTCAGTTCTCTCTGAAAGCCAAAGCTTGTCCAGACTTTTCTGTGTATTTGCCCAGATAAATGTAGTTAAATGGAATTGTTTACACTGCTGTTTTTCCTGCTGCACTTGTTCTTCAGCCAGAAGCCATACATAAGAAAGAGCACTCTGCATACACGGTTACAAAATGGGACACCTCCAAACATATTTTGATAGAGCAGAAAGTAAGTTTGGACATTTTTTCATTTACTTGCAGCTGCCTGAATAAATTGCCACTATGTTCCCGCTGCTAAAAATTTACATCTTCTATATGCATATATTGTAGATGAAACAATATTTTTTTAAGTGGCACAGTGGAACAGATCTGGCTGAAGTTCTAGCTGATGCTTCCAAATGTAGCCCTTGAATGCTCCAGTTGCAGGCACCAGGGTCTAGGAATCATAAATGTTCATCCAGGTGATGAGGAAATGAGTGCCTTCTGTCTGCAACACACGTATGAAATTTGTGCACCCTTTGAAACCTCTGGACCAGGACATTCTGCTCTGTCAGACTCTCGGTCTCGGCGTGTTTTAGACTGGAGCTAAGCCCCGAAACTACTCACAGTGTTTTGGGACATGCTGGGGCAAGTGAACACTAAGGCAACTTTCAGGTCAAACAGCAAATCAGTTCAGCAAGTCTGGTGAGCTCAATCAGATTGGGCTGAGCAAGTCTGAGGCTCTTCTGTTTGCTTTTGGATCAGATGCACCTAAACCCTTTTCCTTCTTAGACGTCTCTGTCCTTTTGTTTTTAATTTATGAAGTTCAGTCAAAGTCACTTACATGAATAGGATTCATGGCCCTCTGAGAAGAACCTGATCTTCCACTTCAATGTCCTCAATCCCTAGGAAAATGAGGCATACAGCAGAAACTTCTGGTCTATTGCCTTCTTCCACCAAGCTGGAAAATGAAACTAGCCGATGAGAGGAAGAGAAGGACTCACTAAAATATCTTCTAGGTGGTTCCTCTTTTCCTGTTTTCACCCTCTTGACACTGATAACCTATTTTGGGAATGCAGGCCTGGATTGTCAAGTCCAGATCCCTGGTGATTAGACAGGCAATTCTTATGAGAACCTTATTTTTCCATAATTGTGATTGTGAGTCACTTCCAGTGTGCTCAGTCTGGGGAGGCTCTCTTTGCAGGTGGAAACAAGTCACAGATTCGTTTACTCAGGTCTGATTTTCTGTTGTCCTGTCAAAAATACGTACCACAAATCTCCTCTTTATTTCAGGAACACTGAAGGGGAGGCACATATGTGAAACTTAGAGCAGCTTTCACCTGCCAAACCCTTAGGATCTTTTCCCAGTGCCTGCACAGTCATGCAGTGTCCTCCTCAAAACAAACAAACAAAAAACCCCATTAAAACAGCAAAAAGGATTAAAATAAAACAAAGAGAAAAGTTGCTATTGATCTAAGCTGGCTAGAGAAAAAAATAATTAAAAGGCTAATTATTATTCCTCTGATGCAATTTTGAGGATCTGCACAATACATTTTCCACCTTGTTTATCCTGCTATGTACAAATACCTAAAATCCAGTTTTTAAAATTATTTACCTTTGTTTCATTCAGCAGTATCCTCTGGGATTCCCCTGTGCACATGAATCAGACTTATTTTTTTTTTTAATACCTTCTTCTGCTATTTATAAGCTCACCCAGGTAGTAGAATAAATTCAAAGTCTACGTCACAGTGCTCAACTAATTGCCAGTAATTTTCTCTTCCAACTGTTTACAGGGGAAGAAAAATGACATATAGAAGATGACTGTGTTTGCTATATAATACTACACAGTTACTTGGATTTGGTTTAGCTCTAATGAAAGCATTTTGAGCTCTCCTGAGGACTTGAGGAGATGTCACCTTAATCACCTGTGTCTGTTTTCATGACAGAAAAGTTTTCCCCTCTTGAAGCATTCCCTGCCTCTGTGGTAGCTAGTAAGAATCTAGGGACTGCAGCAATTCATCCATGGCCTCTCAGGGACTGGGTGCTCAAGCACTTTTTGCCAGGAAATCCTTGCTTGCCTCAAGAAGTACTGTGGTTTCTGGTTACCAACACGCTGCTGTGATGAAGGCTCTGTGTGCCTGAAGGTAAAGAGGGACTCTGTGAGAGTCCCCTAAATGAATTTTAGATTCTAGTAAAGGGAAACAGGGAGCAGCCTTAGACCAGACTTTTAAACTTCAAAGGAAGCATCACTGTCTGCCTGATCTACCCTCCCACATTTCTGCTGGAGAGAAGATAGCAACAAAGGCTTTGAGTCTGGACATTTTTCAGTTCTTCACTGCATCATTTATAAATGTCTTTTGTTTTCAGCTGCTTTGCAAGGCAGTGTGATTGCTCTTCCGTGTAGTCCTTCCAAAAGTACAGTTGCACCATTAGCAAACAACATCAAGGAACTTCCAAAGCCAATGCTAAATCATACTGGCTGTTTTCCACCAAACTTTGCCTGCTCCACTGAATCAGAGCCCTTTACTGCTTTGGTTATGCTTGTGACAAAGCAATTTATTAGCCTTCCTCACTGCAATTTGTCTGCCCTAAGCTATGCAGGGCACCTCTCCCAGTTAAGTGTTGGCACTTAGCTGCAAAGCAAG
The DNA here is from genome assembly GCF_021018805.1 of Prinia subflava. NCBI lineage: Eukaryota > Metazoa > Chordata > Aves > Passeriformes > Cisticolidae > Prinia > Prinia subflava. The sequence continues at coordinate 57,073,804 of NC_086249.1, forward strand.
GTGCCTGCAGGAGACAGTTCATTCTTCCCTACACCCACTGCCAACCACTAAGACATCAAGGTCTTCATCCTCTGTGGCTTCCTCAGATAGGACAGCAGATATTCCAGCTACTCCGGGCAGATTCCTTTAAGATTCAAGCCAGTACCTTGAGCATAGGCAGGTAGATAATCCACGTGGGATCAGCAGCTGTGAAGCCTGGCCTGTGGGTGACCCTTGCCTTCATGGAGAGGCAGCAGAGGCCAGGTGCAATACCCTAGGACATCTCTGCTTATACTTGATATGCACATTTAGATAAACATACATCTTATCACTTCTCCTGCCCACAGCCACTTGCTGACAAGTTGCACAACACCCAGCCTGTGGATGGCTGTGCACAGCTCTCTGCCCATCAAAAGTAGCTAATGAGTTTAATTCAAAATTTCACAGGGAAAGGAAAAAAACCTCTCACCTTTGCTGTGTCCCTTAACAGCTGTGTAAGTCCTTTCATATATGTCCTAACATATGGTTTATATATAGTTTTTCACTCAGGGGGTGATTGAGCACTGGAACAGGCTCCCCAGGGAAGTGGGAACCAAGCCTGTCAGAGTTCAAGAAACATTTGGATAATAGTCTCAGGCACATGGTGTGATTTTTGGGATGTCCTGTGCAGGGCCATGAATTGGACTCTGATGATCCTAGTGCATCCCTTCCAACTCAGCATATTGTATGATTCTACAGCTTCCTAAATGTCTGACTCCCAACCCCTAGCAAGCCCCCAGCTTTCAATAAAATGAAATAAAATAGAAACTGCCTCAACTTCTAAAAACACATGTGGATGAGCTTGCTGCTGAAATCATGGGTCACCAAGCTGCAAGAACTGAGAAGTTTCCCTACTACCTTATGGCACATTAATACATCAAAAATCTACCCTGAAACCACCTTCTGGCATTGATGCTAGCTGGCATGGGACACTTCTTGTCCACACTGCTCAACTCTCCTAGTCTCCAAAACAGGACAGCAGCATCCAGCTGCCTGTTGGGAAGGGTCTGTGTGCCATGCTAAGTTCTCAAGTATTCCCAGGTGTTGTTTGGATGAATGCTGGCACAGGCCAGAGGCCACCCCAGTGGTACAAAAGCACAGGTGATGGCAGTGCTTGGCAGTGTTTGCCAGCACTGCTTGACTTACAGGTGTGACTGCAGCCAGAGCAGACAGCTCAGTGCTTGGGTTCATCAGGCTGACTCTTTCCTTAGCAGGGAGGATGAATTCAGTAAATAAACCACAAGATCCTCAAAAGCTTGGTTGATTTCCATGGATTTGCAACCTCCTTTCTTTTTTTTTTTTTTCTCTCCGAGCCATACTCACCTCTCATGAACACTGCAGGGCATGTGATTCCCTAGATTCCTGTAAACCTCAGGTCTAATGGACTGAGTTCCTGACAGACCAGGCACAGAAGAAAAAGGCCACCCAGCAGCCCACATTTGTCTATAAGAAGCATGTGTGCAACCTGCCAAGCAGCCTGAGGCACTGCTGAGGGTGTGACAGGTGATAGCCAGCAGCCCCACAGAATCACTACCAACCCAGGCAGGAGAGACAAACAGCTGCAATGCCTGGGCATAATCCTGATGGTCAAGTTTCTGACTGGGAGCTGGCTGGTTCTTTTGATGAAAAAAAAAATTAATATATGTTCACTTCATCCTTCATAAAATCCGTCATATTTCCTACTATTTTTAAATCTTAATAAATCCTATGAGCTTTTAATAAATACAACATTGTGGGGGCATGAGTCATCTGTTTTAGGATCAACTGGTTGGTTGTAGATGTGGTTATTTGCCACTACAGTCAGAGTATTCAGGGTTAGTCTCTTACTGGACTTGAAGCCAGGAGAGCGATGGTAACATGGGGATGAGATGAACCACTCACAAATATTTGGGTAACTGATTCAGCCCAGCTACCTGAGATGGGGCAGGCAAATCCAACTCAAATGCAGAACCACCTCAAAAAGATAAATAAGCTGTATTGCAAAGCACTGTGGTAGATATCATGTAGATAGGGCACTGGCAGAAGAATTAGTGGGACAACACTTCTCTTTGGAAAAAAAGAAAAATAAATAGGTCATCACTGGCATAATCTCATACTGCTTTTTGTTTATCTCTGTCTTCTCCTTTTTCTAGTGGCATAGAGGAAGTTACCTCTTCTCCTTTACTGTGGTTATCTTTCATCCTTCCTCCTCTCTGCTTAGAGTTTACCTCTTCATATCAATAAACCCACAACCTGAATTAATTTTGTGAACAAACCATATGACAATGAGCAGTGGTAGTATCTCTTTTACCAGTATTTCTATAATGACTTCCTTTTGAGTACATCTTTCAGTTTCCTATTACACTATTATTTGAGAATATTTAAAAATCAAGATGCAAAATATAAGTTTCTTAATGACTGTCAGGTGCTTTTCACATTTTATCTTGAGTAATCTTTTCAAAAACTGCTTGTGAAGAACTTGCTGTCTGGATTTCCTCTCAGAAAGTTTCTAATGTCTCTCTCTTCATTCTTAAAAGCTTCCTTGTCCTCACACATAGTCACTAAGACAACATCTCTAATTTTGCAATCCCTGTTCAGATGAACTGTACAGCTTTAATAGATGCTTCCATTTGGGGAAAAAAAAAAGAATCAGTTGCAAACAACTATCTCTTAATGATTTCACACTTATCTTCTACTAAAATCTGCATAATCTTCTAATGTTTAATCAGCATACATTTATTTCATGATCATTAAGAGGCAGCTGTTGTTAAGAACAGTGAATGGAGAAATTTCTACCATTGTGCCCTTTAAAGCACTTGAGCCTAGATTTAGGCAGTCTAAATTGCATCTACTTCCCTACACCTCTTGTCCCCCTTTGGTCATCCCTATCTCTGCAGGGACACAGGGCACACAAAGAACAGGAGGCTGTAAATTAAGTTTTCAATGTCTGAACCTGTACTTTGATGTCCAGATGTATAAATACCAACACTTCTCAAGTTACTTAATTACTTCTCAACAAGTGGGTTGGTTGGTTGGCTGGTTGGTTGGGTGGCTGGGGTTTTGTTTGTCTTGGGTTTTTTTGTTTCTTGGTGTTGGTTTTGGTGTTGGTTTTGGTGGGGGTTTTTGTTTGTTTGTTTTTGGTTTTTTGTTGTTGGTTAGTTTGTTCTCATTGATGTTTTGCTGCTGCTGTTTATTGCTATGTATCAGAGTTCAGAAGTTACCCAAAGTGCCATGGAACATAGCTTCACATACATTTTTCTGAATACCTAAATGAGATTGTGACTACTGGTGGCAGAACTAGGGCTTCACTGATAAGGGCTTCACTTGCTCTGCCCTTAATTCAGCTCATTCTTCTGCAAGCTGCTTCCACTCTGTGCAACATAAATGTGTACGTGGTTATGTGAGCTGAGATCTGACCTACATCTAAGGCTAAACACATTGTTCCCTTTTGTGCTGCTGGCTGCAGAAGTGCTGTATCTTTACCAGTCTTGCTGCAGCAGCCAACTGCTTTATCTTTGGCTTTGAACAGATTCTCAGTCTTGGATAAGGATGTGTTACTGTCAGTCAGATAACACTGGCTTTTGAGGAGCTGTTGCAAGCAGCCACAGTCTTTGCCCTCTGCCTAGCTTTCAATCAAATGTTGGGTAAGAGATTTACAAAGGAAGAAATTTTCTTTATGCTCTTCTTGACCAGATCTTTCATAAGACTGTTGTATAGCTTTGCAAATCTTGATCTAGAAAAGAAAATAGCAGATTGTCTATCACTGATTTCACATAAAAAGGAAGATTGCTCCCATGGTCAACTTAATACTGCTGAGCAGGAGAGAGATAGTATCTGACAGAAGAAAAGTCTGGCACAGTCTAGACTCATAGGTAAAATGTATCTCAGGTACTTCAGCATAAAAAAGGCTTTGCTATAATATAGACAAATGCAGAAAGATTTACAGTTAACACTTTGAAATCATGAGTGTTTGGCCCTGAATGTTCTCATAAAGGTCCTCAGACTAATTTTATCACAAACACATCTATTCTTTCATAGCTTTACATTAAGTCATGTACAAAGGCTCATCAAGCAAAGAGAAGTAAAGAGTCTTCTGGAAAAAAAACCGCATCCTTAAAATGTTTACCTAGTCATAACTAATAGCTTTTGATTGTTCCTTAGTAAACTTGGAAACCATTATAGAAAGTTCAATTAAGAGTCTTGACATTTACTGTGCATTCCAGTTCAAATTTACTAATGGATACAATTCAATTCCTTTTTGCACCACACAATGCCACAAAATCAGTTTAGAGTAATGCAGACTTCCAAGGGTGAGCTGGGAATAATTACACAGAAGGTCAAAAGCCTCTTGTCCTGCAATAAGTACCATTTCTGACAGGCTTGCTAGTTTGTTTAAATAGAACATTATAATCAAGCAGATATTGGAAAATATCTCAAGGAGAGTACTTTTATACAATACAAAGTCCCCCTCATAAAGAAAGATATACCTAATTTTCAGTTCTGTGGAATGTCACCCAGAAAGAAGGACCCTTTTAATAGCGAGGTGCGACTGCACTTTTGGTCATTGTGAGCTGCAATTCCTTCTCTAAAGTAGGAGTTTGTTGCCAAACTTGGAGCTAACAGTGTGTTGAACATCCGGCCCAGTGCAAACAGGCTCCACAAGTACCTTCAAATCAGCCTTCCTCCATGAAAAAAGCAATGCTTTTGTGAATGAAACCGGATGCTGAAGAATTAGAAATGCAGGTAGTCCTCTGGTCACTTTGCAAAGAAAGGATGGGGGAGGAGGAGTAGAAGAGATACTGATTACAACATGTTGTCTATATAAACTAAACATGTGTAAAGGTGTGGGAACGTGCATATGAACCTTTTCCAGAGTTTGTTGTTTCATTAAAATGAAGAAAACTCAAAGAGGTGTTCCTTCCTCTCCCCTCCCTCCACATGACAATTTTTGCTGAGCAAAGTGTTAGACCTGGACAGGCACTGATGTCACCATTTTGACCGATAGTCAAGTTCTTATAGGAAAATAGCACAACTAAATCATCTGCACTTGAGAACAAAGACCTGTAACACATGGATGCAGGCTCCTCAGGTGCTCTGGGAAGTCCTCTGAGCAGCACAGACGTGCTGCAGGTTCAGGGTACAGCTGGCTATGCTGAAAGGGGTACAGCAACAGGCAGACAGACATCACCATACTGAAAGCAGTCTTGGGGATCAGTGGCATTCCTCAATACAAAGAGTAGCATTATTCTCATTTCTTTGTTTTATTTTATTTATTCCAAGTATCTGAGCTACTCCTAAACCTTCGATTAAAAAGAAAAATTCCCTGATTTGACAAACAACTTGTGAACTCCTGAAGCACTTCAGCTTTGAAAGGAAAACAAGTAGAAACTTTTGCCAGTTTGCTCGAAACTGCCATTCACTATTAAGTTATTTTTATCAGAGAGGGAAGTTGGCTAAAAGCCTGAACAAAGAGATAGATCTTCATTCTCTTGTTGAACATGCGGCAGCTCAGGTAGTAATTATCTGTCCTCTGCAACATCACACCCAGCCTTCCTTCTGCCCTTGTCACTGCAGCTTGCTGAAAGAGCACTGGGGGCACAGAGGAGGCAGTCCTCATCAGCTGGGCTCTGCCTCACATGGTGATCACCACAGGGTACTTCATCTAGAGATGAAGCGTGATATTCTCTCATCATCTCCTTCAGAAGCCTTGCAGGCTCCTTGACTCATTGCCCCATACAGTGTGCACAGCCTATCTAGTCCGTATGGACAAGGATGGGATCTAGTCAGCAACCATGAGAGCACAGCTTTTCTGCTGCAATAATCTTTCACTTGCAGCATGTGTCACAGCTATGAACTGTTTGGCCCGTAAATCAACAGGTTTGATCTTGCCTTCCGATGATTCCTGAATAGGCTGAAAGGCTCTCAAGAGCACCTCCACCTCCAAACCGGCACCACCCTCCTTACTCACAGTGGGTTATGAGGAAGTTGCTGCCTTTTTTGTTGCTTAAGCTGACCTGTGAAAGACCATAAATGCGTTTAATGCCATACATAAATTATTTGGCTTCTTGCAAGACTCACGGAGTACCTAGGTATGAATGTGTTACCTTGAAAACACAGGTGAGGGTGTAGGCTGTGTTTGTTTCAGAGTTGAAAATGTGCACACAAATAGGGGGAGCTCGGTTGGATGCAGCAGTGTTGATGCATGGACCTTCAGAAATTATACTTCCAAATACAGAAATCATTTGCCTGTGTTTCTTGTCACATCTGAATCAAATCCAAGAACCAGGATTACGTTTTGAATCTGATGCCATATTACGGACAGATGGATTGACACAAGCCACATTTTTGAGGTGGTTTATTCATAAACATGTACATTTTGGCACAGCAGGTCAAGTGACTAATATTTCATACCTCAGCATTCCAAGAACTCACCTGCAATGGAAATGATTCCTTGGTACAGTATTTTCTTTAGCTACTTGAGCGAATGTGCTCTGTGTCTGTAGGTTCATGTTTGTGGAACAAGATGTTATTCAGGCCCAGTTCCACAGGTCATTTTATTTAAATAAAGGTGCCATAGATCTTACTTCCTCCCTGAGTTAGCCACATGTACATGTGCTCAGTGTTCTTTGCACAAGACATGTCACAGCTACATCTGTAGCTGTGAATACACAACCCCACCTCCTCTCCACCTGAGCTCCTCTTTGGAACCTGCAAAAAGTCTGTCCATGTCTGCTTGGCCTGACCTCCTTACGTGCACCCTGACCCTGTCATGGCATGATGATGGATAATAAATGTGCTGGCAGTGCCTGAGCACATAAAGCACTAAAATATTTCAAAGGACAGTCTTCCCCTGCATAAATCTTGTGGCCTTCCAGACACTCAAGAGCAGATTTGGCTTTCAGATGGCCTCAGGGTAACCCTTGAGATGCAGTGCACCTGCATCAATATACCTACATGTTCTTACCAAGCAGAATTCTCTCTTGGCTTATACAATGGAAATTAGAAGTAGGTGTGCCAGCATGTATCAGTAGGGAAAGACACCCTTAATCCACAAATGGCTTGCTTTATAAAGACTGCAGTACTGTAAAAGCCATTCCCTTATGCAATGCAGCCTAGAGATTGTAAGACTCCAGAGACAAGGCATGGATTAAGTGCGTTACCACACAATGAACATATGTCAGTTCAGCTTTTATCACTGTCAAACAAGTACTAGGAAAGAGTCATAAGAAAAATATTTATAGCAATAAATCCCACCTCAACATGATAACATTCAAACTGAACACTAAAAGAACTAAAGGTATGTACAATACAAAGTGACTCAGGTATTCCAGGTAACCCATGGCACCCTGCAGAACAATCATTTTAATATTTCTGTCTGGCTAATAAAAATAGCAGGAAAAACTGTCCTTCATGAGTTTTAGATAAGAAGCTAGAAGTGTCTGGTCTGGCTGGGTGTTCATCTTACTGCAGTTAAGTATAGACAACTTTTCTTAACTATGCTAGTACACATCTTCCAAAATGTAAGACACACAAATCATAACTTCTTTCATAAGTTGTACAACAAGGTGTGCACTGTTCTCCAGACTCACATAATCACGGAAATAGCATCACTGCAGTAGTTTGCCTCCCTCTGGATTTTTCCCCTTCACAGGTTTATGCTGACAGTTTGCTTTGCTTTACTTTACTCACTAATGTGGTTAAAATTTGCAACCCTCTTGATGACTGCCATGGTTACAGAGCACATCTCTTTCAACAGGTTCCTTTTTCCTGGCGGTAACACAACGCCTCTGATTCATGGGCTGCAGGATAGTGGTGGTGAAATCAGTGGAGCTTACCGTCCCTTGGCACCGGGGACCAAACAGAGAGCCGGTGTAAGATGGGGATTACCATGCAGCATAGAATAACATCCCTAGCTTTGGCTTTGAAGATTCGGTTTCCTCATCAGTATTTTTCTCTTTTGTTGGCTTTCAGAAATGCAAGTGTTTTCATATCATGCTGTATAATTTAGCTGAAGACTAATATTTTGTCTGGCAGCCTTTGTAGCTTGTATAGATGATTTCTTGCACCAAACTTCCCCTTGCTTTTTCCTTATTTCCCCTGTCCCTCTGAGTTTAAGTGTGATGTTTTGAAAAGCAAATCTTTTTGACTACAGAGTCCTTGCCAGTCTTTATTATGTTAGGTATGGGTTAGTAGGGCAAATGTCTTCAGCTCCTCTTCATCTTGCTTTACCAAAGTCTGTTTTACCAAAAACACGCTCATTTGTATTGGCTGAAATTGTTCCATCAAAGTTGAATTTTAATGAAAACATTCTTTAAAGAGAGTTTTCAAGGTGAAGAGAAAGAGGGGAAAAAGTTTTTTTGCTGTCGTTGTAGCTAAAAAATAAAAAAGGTATTTTAATCCAGTAATGGATACTTTCCAAATTAAAAAAAATGAATGTGTAGACCCCAAGATAACTACTTTGTGTCCCACAGAAATCTGTTTGTGCCCTCATTCTCCACTGAGAACCAAGTGTATTTTTCTCATTGAGAAAAACTTTGAGGAAAAGGTGAGCCTGACTTAAGTAGTGAAAAATCCAGAAATCTATACTGGGGGCCTGTTTTTAGCAATTTCTCTTATCAGTGATGTCAGCTTCCTTTCTAAATTAATTAGGCTCCTGGAATACTCCTTCATTATCCTTTCTCAGGCAAAGTCAATTAATTTTGCATTAAAAATATGCAATTACTGCAATTTGTTGCATGTACCATTTTTTTCCAGCCATGAATTACTACCATCCTTTGGGTCATAAAATGAAATTTAAATAATGCTGCCATATTCCTCTTGACTGAATGAAGTGTAAGTGTTGATCAAAGCTACCATCAGCTTAAAATATCAGAAATTAAGAATGACACTGCCAGAAAGATGGGTATTTAACATATGACTCAGTACTTACGTGTTTTTCTCCTTTGTGTTTATCAGCACAATAATTTCTTCTTGTTGCACCAGTATATTTTATTCTTTAAGCAAATTATCATGGCTAAAGTAAGTAGGGCAATTATTCTTTGTTAGCTGGCACACTGCCATTCCTTTCATGTGTTCAAGAGTCAGCTATGAATTATAAGGATGTAATGTTCCTGATGGATTTAGCGGTGACATCATAAATCCTCACTCTGATGAAGACACTAATATGTGCTGTTGCCAGTAATTTGCTGACACCACTTAGAGTGAAGGGCACAAACAAAGATGCCTTTCTTGGCATAGTACCAAGGAAGCCAAAGCTACTGTGAAAGAAAACACCAGCCAGGTGAATTCGACTCCTTTGGAAATACATCTGTTAAATGGGGAACAATACACCTACATAAGGAATGGTGCTCTTCTGTGTGCATGGTGTGCTTTGGAAACCATGGTCAGCTGAACATAAAAAAAGAAAAAAGAAAACAAAATATTTATCTGAGGGTTCTTGCAATAGTTTGCTAATTATTTCAGCTTAGATAAAGCAGTTTTGGAGTAGCTTAGGGGTCACCATAGTATCAGCACATAGCTGGATTGGACCCAGCACAAAACCTGAAGTGGTTCTCTGTATGAACTCTCTATCTGTCCTTTCCCCAGTGGGGAGTCGTGACTTGCTCCTCTGGCTCCAGATTCTGATTGAGCACTGGTACAACATTCCATAGCTACAACCCAGTGAGGTCAACATATCCACATGGGCTTTCAGGGCAAACTTTGGGAGCACTCTCAGGTGAAATGGTGACCTATTTCTCCTAAGAGAACAGAGAGAGTCATGATGGGACTGATGCCTGGCTTGTAGTGAGGTACATTGGCACCAGATGTGTTTTGGGGTATGTATTTGTGTCATACACCAGAATAGCAGACTGGCATGATGTGCAGGCCACAGAGGAGGTTTGGCTTTGTCTTGTCAAATGATGTGCGGCATTACCGATCCATCCCTTCACTCCTTCACTCTACCCATCACTGCTTCATTCTGCCTACGCTCTTGAAAAAAAAAAAAAAAGAAAAAAAAAAAAGTTAATTCACAGCAGACATTCATAAAATACTGTTCGTCCTTTTACCTGGTTCCCTTAAACATACCATAAAAATCAGCACCAAGGTTGCTCAAGAGACCCTTGTTCCAGATTGCCACCTTGAAATCTCTTAGTGTCTTTTTTAGGTAGATTTAAGAGGTCCCACATTTCTTCCCACCCACCTCTGCCGCTCAGGCCTCCCTTTTCTCTAATAAAATCCCACCCAAGTGCCTTAAGGTGGCACATGCTGAATCCCACAACACCATTGGCAAGCTGAAGATTCTGGATTTTGCCTCAGGAACTGTATGTTGCGCAGCAATGTGAAAATCTTTTCTGTAATAAAGTACACTAGGATATTAATAGCATTATCAATATCATTATAAAAATCTTCACGTTAGGGTTCAAACTTTGAACTTAAAAACAATAATGGTGAAGAAATCTGTTCCTTCTCCTCGCCTTCTCTGTTCTTGAACAATTCCAGTTTTTAGATTTTTTTTTCTGCAACCCCATGAATCATCTTTTCCTGCCCCAAGTTCAAATGGGAGATGCATCTCATGATGCCACATGACTTCAGAAACTGCAGGTTTGAACAAAAGCCAAAATATTTGTCTTCTGCAAATAAAATGCACTTTATACCATCTTGGCAATGAATATGTTTGTGCATCATATCAACCAGTGCTTGGCTTCCCTATGGCACATGGTGCAATTTTATTAATAGTATTGATTTTAATCTAATTTACCTGAAAGTTTTCAAACCTCCTGCTTCCGTAAGGTGCCCAAAACACTAACCTACAGGTCAATCCAGATCATACTTGTTTGAAGTGTTCCACATTAATATCCATCCAAATTCTATCTCTTCTGAGATTGCTGGGTCCTGTCAGCATTCTGCCTCTGTTCTTTTCTGCCAAAGCATTGATATGACATTTGTAAATGCTGCCAGATGAGTCGGTTGCCTGGGTTTGGTACACAATTCAGAATTTCAATTTTTCAAGGCCTCTGAAGCAGCAGCCACTACTGGAGCCAAAGTTTAATATTGTTAGTGTATTAATTTACATCAGTGGTTGAGTACATTTTTTTACCACGTTTCACAGAAACTCTCCTACTACCAGCAATTGATCATATATGACAAGCTCCCACTTGGCTCATGCCTGTGATATGGGCTACTTAACTCCTGTATTTCTTCCCAAAATGGAAACTGTTGGCTTCTGGTGAAATAAAGGAGCTTCTGTTTCTCTGCCACTGTCAGAAATGGAAATTCAGAGCAATATTTTCATCAGCTTGAAATGCCAGATCAGATTAAAATCCTCATGCCAAGGGGAAGGCATTTGTTTTGAGCTGCGGTTCTTAATGCTCCTCAGCCCACCACTTTGTAGCAGCATCTCAGCCTTCCTATTCCTCCTCTCATTGGAGCAATGCTAAAGTGTCAAATCATTAAGAGAGGCTGAGGTCTTCTGGGAATACCCCACAAGGGTGAATTCAAGCCTGAAATAGGGCTGCCAGGCTAAGAGGGTTACTTCAAGGAAGAAAGCACACTGGTGGAGATGTAAACTGGAACTCACAAAGCCCATGAATCCTGATTCCCATAAACTGGATGTTGCAGCCTCTCTGCTGGGGAGAGTGAGTGGGATGAGTTGCCCCAGGGAGCAGGGCCCTTGAATCACGAAATGATCCCTTAACCTTGGACATCCTAAAGTTTGTGATGACTGAGCTGGGTTCAGGTAACAGAGACCATCATGGCCTGCAGCTTGAGGAATATATCTATCCTGCTTGGACATGTTCTTGTTACTAAACCTTCCCCGCATTTCACACACACCAAGAGCCTGGTATGAAGAGTGTTGTTGTCATAACGAAATCACAGGGAATCAGATGGAGAAATGCGTGTTTGAGCATTTAAAGCTAGACTTGTAGACCACAAAACAGACTTCACAAGTAGAGGTCAAGGTGGCACCAATTAAGACAAGATTATATTTAATGGAAAGTCACCTGGATTGAATTAAGTGTATTTTCTTGGACCTAGCAGGCTGGAATCAGGATAAACAAACTTCTCCAGAATTCCTAGGTGACCTTCCAATAATTATGACCAAATCTGAGTTTCAAGTCTTCAGAGCCCCCAAATTATCTTTTATATAAGAACACACATTGCTACTCGGGAGGTCTGTTTGTTGTGATGAACAGAGTATAAAATAAATCCCTCATACACAATACTGCAGGTGGAGGCTGAAAAGCAGTTTCTCTGATCAATAGAGCTAATGGGCCTCCAGTGTAAAACACATTTTTGGAACTCCCTTTCTTCAGACCTTTTTTTTTGTCAGAAACGCAGTGCCAAAAGAACTTAATGGCTTTGTTTTCCAGTCCATAAACTGCTGATATCTCACTGGTGTTGCAGTTTAGCATACACCATAAACCCACCAGAGTTCAAGCTCATGCTACAGTCAAGCAATGGGACCCCCACTTTTTTTTTTTTTTTTTTTTTTTTTTTTTTTTTTTTTTTTTTTTTTTTTTTTTTTTTTAAGTTTAGTGCTGCTGTATGTTTAAAATATGATCATGTACCTCTACCTGGAAACACTGAATAAAAAAACAAAACATACACTTCTCAGTTTTGTAGGTTCAATCTGTGGCAACTTTGCCCCTTATGCAGACAGTATGCCCAGGAGAGGTATGGGAATCAGCCTTTAATTCCTGTTTGTTTGCCAGTCTTGGCCTGCACAGTCTACTTGCTCACCTTAAGATGAACACTGGTCAACAGTTTTTCACCACAAGAGTTTCTTTTGAAAATGTGTTGGTTCACTGAGCTCCACTGATCCAACCAAGACATTAAATGCCTGCTTAATGAATCCATCCAAGTTCTCAGATATCTAATGGGTATCAATTATTTGGACCCTCTGAATCCCTGGCAGCTTCTAAGTGAATGCACACTCCTGTCAACTTTCACTATTTTCTGTTTGCAGTGGGAAAAAAAAAAAAACACACCAAAAAACAAACAAACAAAAACAAACAAACAAACAAACCATCAGTATTTCCAGGCAGATGCAAAGAAGTTTCCAGAAAGTTCAGTAGAAATGTCTAAAATTTTTGGTTTGAGCTCACACTGGACTAGAACATAATTTCAAATACAAAAACATTTTTGGTGGACCTAAAGTAATTTTACATGTGATTTTCAAGAATCAGCCCAACTTCCAATCTCTCAGTAAACTTATAACACATGTCCTAAAGAAGCAAATGACACTGTATTTGCTTCACTTGAAGCTGATTTGAACCTTTAAGCTCATGGCTCATGGTCTTGCCCGCTGTGATTTGAGATACTGGTTTTATACTACAAAGAGAATGGGAAGGCCTAGATTTTCACAGGAGATACAGAATGCTTATTCTTTCTCTAATGAAAATGGAGGTAAATCTGGTGCAATTAACATTTTGAGTGTTTTTGTACAAGTTTTTGAAGTGTGTTTCTGTATTTGTTTAGTTTGAATCTTGGGGATAATGAACCATATTGTAAAAGAGGAGCAATACACCCAGCATCAATAATCCTTACAAAGCTTGCAAAAACACTTCTAAACACCTTTATGTGGGATGTACAGATAAAGGTGTAATGAAAGTATGAATGGTTATGTTTGCACTGTCTGATTCAGTGTTTTGAGCTGCTGCCATTCTCTTTCCCCGTTGCCATGACCCCTAGGACCATGGTGTAACCATACTTCACCCTCATCTCAGTCCCAGGGCTATTGATACTTTGTCTTGTCCTTTCATTCCTTTTCCTGACTTCACATCTCATTCCAGCCTTAGTCCTTAGTTCATATTACAGGTGCCTGACCACCTCTTCATACTGTAGTTACTTGCCTTCTACCCCATCTCCACCACCCCCTGCCAGGCAGGAATTAAAGATCACAACCTCAAATCGACCCAGCTGAATCTCTGTACTTGGCTTGCAGAAAGGCCAGAAAATCAATCTGCTTGGGGTAAGAAGTGTGGTGTAAGGCTTGGCCACCTGGGTGGGAACCAGTGTCTGGTGTTACCTGGTGGTGCTTTCTGTGGCTAGGAGTAAAGCATTAATGTTTGCAGAAAGATACTGCAAAAGCCTGAGTTCTGCATCCTGTGCTCCTTCCACATATGAAAGCACCATCTCAGAATCCAGCCACTATAGAGAAAAACAAACTTGGTTTCTCAGATACACAGGGTGGTTTGGGTTGGAAGGGACCTTAAAGATCATCTAATTCCAAGCCCCCTGCTGTGAGAAAGGACACCTTTCACTAGACCAGGTTGCTCAAAGCCCCATCCAACCTGACCTTGGAACACTTACAGGGACGGGGCATCCACAGCTTCCCTGGGAAACCTGTTCCAGTGCCTCACCACCCTCACAGTAAAGAACTTCCTCCTAATATCTAAACTAAATCTACTCTCTTTCAGTTGAAAGCCATTACCCTTTGTCATATCACTTTGTAAAAAGTCCCTCCCCAGCCTGCTTGTAAGCCCTAAAGGTACTGGAAGACTGCTATAAGATCTCCCTGGAGCTGCTCTTTTCCAGCTATCCTGGAGATATATTCCCTCATATATTTATCAGGCCATTCCTGACTGCAGTAGCAAGGTGTTACCTTCCACTATGTCTTTGATAAGTGGCTATCGATCTACTGGATGTCACCACCACTCCTGCAAGTTACAGCCAGTGAACTAAGATTTGCTCACTAGTTCTCTGATTGAATTCAAGCATGAAATTGCTATCAATGCCATCCTTACTTCCTACCAAAACCCTTCCTGCTAGGATACTCAAGGAAAACATTTTAAGCCCTGAAACCTCCTTAAAGTTTATGGGTACATGGCCATTCATGTGAATCAAACTAAAGCTGACAATCCTGAAGGGCCACATTAGTTTTCCCACAAAAACACATGAATATAGCACTTCTGTCCCACACTTGGCAGGTTATTCATTTATTTTAATTTGCAGCAACCGTGACTGAGTTACATTCATCTTCCCAGATGTTGTTAGTGATGAAAGCTGAAGGAACAAGTCTTTTCTGATGTTGATGTACTGTGTGCCAAACCTCATCTTGAGCCCCTGGCTCCTGCTGTACTTTTCTTGTGTCTGTACTGCTGCCTTGTGATAAATGAAACTTGCAGAATCACACGTACTGTGGTACAGGAACAAGCATCTTGTCTGGGGAGTGGTCAGTGCCGGAGGCTAAAAACTTGGGCTGTGTGTACATCTGCGGAGGCTCATGTAATCACTACAGTAAAGTTATTATAACTAAAGCAAAGGTGCTGAGGCTTTGATTACAAATGTCAAACAAAACGGGAAACAAAGCAAGGCTGAGGAAGGAAAAAGGCCCCAGCCCTGTGTTCTCCTCCCCTCACCTCATCACAACAAGCAGATTTTCTGCCTTTGTTTTATTAGCTCCAAAAGCCTTTGCAGTCTTGCCTTCTTGGCACACTTGTAAAGTGCTGGGAAGCTCAGAGTTTTCTCTAAGTTACACTGAAAAGCCACAGATGGTCTAAATGATCGTTTGTAAATAAATGAATAATCAGAACCAAAAAAAGCTCTGCAGAAACCTTCTACCAGCCTTTTCTAATTTTTTACAAAATGCCTCAGAAACAGATTGCATACTTCACCAGCAGACTGAAACAGCCATGTTACCAATTTGCACAGATGGAGATCAATTTTGTCTCAGCTAATTCAGGGTTTTCAATTTCCATGAAGATCCTTCCTGCTGGAAGCAGCAAAGTCCCAGACCTCTGTTTACTGAATGAGAGATGGGCACCAAAGGAGCAGCTCCCATTTCCTGCTCACATCCCTTACCTCACACCACCCTGGATGTGAGACAAACTCCCCAGCACAAGTGAGGCTAAACCTCTGCTTTCATGTCCCTGCTGTCCTCTGGGCTCTGTCCACGCCTGTGTGCTGAGGGGATGGTGCTGTGTGCAGGACCCCAGGCTGTCCAGGTGACCTTGGACCCCTCTGTCATGGAGAGGCCACACTGTCTCCTAGGGGATGCTCTTTGCAGTCCAGGCTTGGGATGAACACCTGCTGCCAGAGGGGGAGATGAGAACAGGGCAGGTCTGGGGACATGGGGGGCTTTAGAACACCCCTTAAAGCACCAGCTCAGGTGAGGAGGACAGGCATAGAAGGAGTCTGAGCATTCATCTCCTCCCTTGACCCTTTATAGAGTCATAAAATGGTTTGGGTTGGAAAACATCACTTAAAGACCACCTTGTTCCAATTGCCCTGCCATGGGCAGGGGCACCTTCCACCAGGCCAAAGCCCCATCCAGCTTGGCCTGTAACACTTCTAGGGATGTGACACCCATTCCAACTCTGACATCTCAAAGTAAAGGGCTTTAAAACTGCTACTCAGCTGTTGCATACCTACGTGAACACCTGGCTCCTAAACATATTCCCAGTAGTGCTCCTAGTGCCCCAACTACCTTCAGCAAGAGCTAGTCCTGTAGCTATACCTACATAAAGCATCCAGTGCATGCATGTGTGCGTGTACAAATACACATATATATGTACTAAGCAGATACATGCATGTACTTGCATGCCTGTACGTGCTAGCAGTCAGAACTCAGATGTCAGCGTAGACAAAGCAGGTATTTAAGGATAAACGAGGAATTAAAGCAGCTTTATCTGCTGGATAAAGCGATAGCTGGGGAATACTTGCATCCTGCTTCCCACACCAGCCAGCCCTCTCTTTTGGCAGCATGCTTCCAAGAGGCTGTGGACATGGGAGAGGAAGCCATTTCCCAGCAAATCCTCTGCTGTCCCAGCCTCAGCCACGAGCAGAGAGGCTCCCTGTCGTCCTGCTGATGAAGGAATTTCACAGTCTCTCTCCCAGCTCCTCAGAAATGGTGACACATTGTTGCAGCAGCCAGGGCTGGATTTGCCTCTGCTGAAATGGAATTGCACAGCAGGATGGCCATGATCATCCTGAAGGAAAAGATGGAGATTTTTTTCCACCCCAAAATCAGACAGAGTGTCTTAGCAAAGCTGCCACAATGGTTATTTTCTTTATGCTCTTTGCAGTACATTCTCTTCTACACACATAAAGCAGTCAATGAATGTATTTAGCTGTCCTTTTCCACCCAGAGACTGCTAGATGGAGACAGAAAACTCCTTTCCAGAGCTGCAGGCTTCCGTGTCTCCATCCAGTCCCAGAGAGGGTGTTCAGCCACCAGTGCTGCCACACCTGCTATGCTGCATGTGCCACATTTACAATCCAGTTGATCATGGGAGAGGGAGATTTAACAACTCCTTAAAAACTGCATACCAGAGCCTCTTCAGGGCATTGCATTTTAAAGTAACACAGGGGAGCCCATAATAAATGTTACAAGGGGAAATACCTGTGACTGATAAGAAGCTGAGCGGATGACAAATCACAAAAGCCTCCAGAGAACCCCTCAGGAGCAGATAACCTTGAGACGTACCTGTATATAAAGATTAAACAGCAACCCGAGCTCAGCAGAGATTTATAGCGCTTTGCAAGCATCTTGGTTTCACTGTTTGCTTTTGCAGTAGTTTCTGGACTTTATTGTTAGTTTCTGTCTGTTAATATTCTGCATAGGCCCAAAAATACAGGTGTAGAGAAGTCACCCCAGAAAAAACAAAGAATTTATTTGAAATATTTTACAAGGAGGTTTTATAGATCAATATCCCCAGCAAATGAGGAAGATAACCAGGAAAGGGCACAGTGCACCTGTGAGCAAGGTTGTGCAAAGATACAAATGAAAACATAAAGGATAAAATATATTGACATGTTTCAGCTTACTGGCTAAATCTGGTTATTCATTCCTTTGTAAGGGACAGGTCTAGTTATTATGGGCTAAGTATTTTTGGTAAGACAAGTATGTGAGGCAGTAAATGCCTCTGTGAGTACGCTTCAACAGGAAGGATACGGCTACTGCTGCTGTTTGAGGGCTCTCACAGAAAATACCCATGGGTATAAAACCAGTAGCCAGTTCCAGACTGGGTCAAAACCTTAACCAGAGAGAGCCTGTTCTGCCTAATGGCCAAAGTGAGAGGGAGGGACTCCGGATGGTCAGTGCTGTTATGAATATCAGGAAACATTTTCTCACTGTAAGGGTAGCTGACCCCCGGCACAGGTTGCCAGGCAAGGCTGTAGAGTCCTCATCCTTGCAGATTCCCAAACACCATCTGGACACCACCATCCTGGCAACTGGCCCTAGGTGTCCCTGTTTGAGCAGGGGGCTGGACAACATGACCTCCTGAGGTCACTGCCAACCCCAAACATTCTTTGATTCTGACATTTTTTGCTTAACTACTGAGTCACTCCAGCATCTGTCAAATGCCTTTGGCTCTTTGTCTATTTAAAGGGTTTAACTTTGCCTGGTTTGCTAGGATGGGAGGGTTGCTTAGGGACAGGTTTCCACAGTGTGTACTGCAGGCACTGCTGGAGACCAATTATATCTGTGGCAGCCTGGACCACAGTGCTGGCTTCACTTTGGAAAGGACAAATACTCGGTGACCACCAGCATGTTTTTCCCCTAGCATTGCCCTTTCAGTTCCCAACCAAAATCTCATGCCACCAGGCCACAGAGCAGATCTTTCAGACAGACCCCTCATATGGATGAGCTTCCCTGTTAGAGGCTGGACATGAGCACTCGCACTCTAAACCCACAGGTGAAAGTCCACACTGCCAGAACTCCATCTGGGAGGTGGGCAATCTCCCTGGGTTCAAGGATGATGCCGATGTGATTTTTTTTCTGCACGTAGAGAGGGAACGGTGCTTATCTGATCTAGTAACTCAATGTGCAAAGTTGAAGGTAGTTACCAAAGGCCACTCCTTGCCATGCTCACGGAGAGCCAGACATGCCCTGTAAGATGTACTTAACATAACGTGCCAACTTTTCATTCCAAGTGGACTGTTCAATAACAAAGGGGGAAAAAAGGGGGAGGGAGTAGATGACAATTGAGCAGTTGTTTGTGCAAGTGGAAGAAATAACTTTTCAGGAACGGAGCATGGATCAGGGCAGAGGACGGTGTGGGCGTTCACTGAGGAGGTCAGACTAAACAGGCAGTGATACATTTTATACTTATGTCACTCTTGGGAGAAAAAATGAAATTACACACAGGACACTGAGGAAGAACAAACAACTTATTGTGTGGAAAGCAGAAGTGCTTTGGAAGGGCCAGTGTGACTATCTGATTTTTAAATTCATCATTGGTTTGCGAGATGGAAGATCTGTTATAGCATAGATTTGGTTGAGAAACATCTCTTCATAAGGCTCAAAGGTCTCCAAATCACTTTGTTTACTCGTTTCTCTGCCTGTAACCATGGAACCCTATGGCTTTTACTAGATAAATTATTATATTGGTTAAAAGTAAGCTGATGGGAATTCAGGGGAAGGGGAAAATAAATTTTAAGGAGAAATTTCACCAATAAGGGTGATGTGCAGCTCTGACTCATCAAGCCTCAAGCCTCTGACTTTACATCTACTTGTCCTAGACTGGCTCAAACATAAAGGAAGCTTTTTTATGGAATGGTCAGACATAAGGGAGAAGGCCACAGGCCTCAGAGTGTCCCTAGGAGCAATCACAAATGCCAACTCTCTCCAACCAGGTATGGATTTGCAACTTCCAGTGTGCCACTGCCCTCCTCCAGCAGCTGTTCCTTCACTTCAGGGGCACACAGTGAGCAAATCCTCTCCTGGCTGCACGGGTACCCTACAGATGCTGCACATCAACCGCACCAGCCTCTCCACACACAGGGAAAGGAGAGGGGCAGAAGCAAAGAGTTCCCCTTTTAAAGTACTTGGGGAACTCAAATTGTATAGTAATGCAAAATATTTTTATATCATCCCAGGACATTTTTGTTTACACTGCTGAGTGCTATTTTATTTGTTCCAGCTTTGCCACAGAGGCACAAATTCTGTGCAAGGAGAAAGAATGTCTACTCTCTACAGTGGCTTTTAAAAATCAGAAAAGCAAATAAAATCCATTTCTTAAGCAAACATTCCATTCAAAAAATCACTATATGTTTATAGAAAATGAAGATTTAATTTCAAAAAGTTAATAACTAGGTATTCCAGAAGGTTGGAGTCATCCACAGTAATAATTAAGGGGTTTGTTCCATACAAAATGCTTTATTTAACCTTCATGCCTCCATTCAGATAATTGTACAAATGCATACATTTAAAGGTTTAAACTCTATTTCAATTCACAGCTCAATTCATAGGAAAGTTGAATACAGAAAAGCAATGCACCAACAAAATATGTTTGAGACACCATTTAAAACGATAACACTTGTTCATTTAAATCTTTGAGAATAGAGTGGAATTATCATCCTCTGACAGAATTTCATTAGGGGACTCCCTTTACATTATCATAGGGCAAAAATCACCTTTTTACAGTAAGAGGAAAAAAAGCTCTGAGTATATTTACAATACATACACTATACATAAATACAGGAACAACACTTACATAATATTAATAAACTTATAACATAGGCATTGCCAAAACACTACATAGTATATAAATGCAGAGGAAACTATTGGGAAATTAGACCTTCAGAAGTTTACTTTAAGTTTTGAAGAAAAGTAATTTTTGTATTTAATAGCTTTTGAAAAGAAGGCAAAAGAAAATCTAAAAAACTAATATGTTTGCCTGCTAGCACTGGTATTTTTATTCCTTTTAAATGTAGGAGCTCTATTGACACTACTATCTCTATGGGGTTACCGATAATGGCCCTCCCTTCCCCATCTTATCTAGGAAAAAGATTGAGGTGCTGTACATACTAATTCCACTGCTGTGAAGCTTCAGTCCCAAATGAATCGCTTGGTAAACTACGGGATGTTTTTGTATTTTTACACAGGAGGATCAAATGGTACACACAACAGTAATGACCCGATTAGAAGGAACAATTTGGGGCCAAATATAATCCCATCCTTAGGTTTTCATTCAAATAACACCATGGGGGAATTTGCTTTGTCCATAAGTAACCTGGCCAAGAATGATATTTTTCAGTATTGCTGTTTTTTCCTGAACACAGCTGAAAGAACTTTCTGATTTAATGGTATTTTTGACCCCACATGTTGATAGCAGTGTCCAAATCCCTCTTTCCCTTGATGTGTATGAATGCATGTGCCTGTGTGTGGGTTGAAGGTCTTAAGGCTGATGGTGCATGAAACTTAAGTAATTAATTACTATCTCTGCGTATATTCTACAAATGTGCAAATGGGAAATAAAACTTTGCAAGGACAGACAGAAGGTCAAGAGAGTGTATTGTGTAGGTGTTCAGTGAAGAACTTATATTACCAAGGAAGCCATGTATAGGACAATCAGGGAAGAAATAAACCATGCGGGTTTTTCTAACATGGAATTGTAGCAGTGAAAAGGTCTGAAAGCAGAAATGACAACAACAACTCCGAGTCATGAAAAATATTAGTTCAGCCATGAAGATTTGGCTCAAGTTGCCTTTCCAAAGCTGTTTTATATCTAGAAAACCAGGGAAAGGGAGAAAAGTGGTATCTGAAACTATTTGTGTATTTCATGGTTCATGCTTATGATAATCCATCAAAGCCATTGCCTGTGGTCCCATATCAGACACTGAATTACATTTTTTTAAATGCTGAGGTCACAGTGCAGAGCAAGGTTTAGCAAGCTCTTCTTTCGTAACTGAGAGCACCTTGGCTCACTGAAACTTCTGGCTCTGAATTGGGAAAGATGTTTCTTTTCACTCATATGGACAATAGCATCTCAAGTAATTTTTTTTGTTCTTATTTTTGTAATAGCTAAAATTCACATGCCCAGTTTTGCTTCTCTGGAGGACTGAAAAACTCTGTATTGAATAATGCACAAGTTACCACAAGGGTAATTATTTCATAATTCAAAGTCAGTGAGCACGAGCTGTTATAGAATAATGCTGGCAAAGCAAGAAAAAAAAACCCCAAACCCAAATAAAACAAAAAAGACTCCAAAAGTAAAACCAAAACTAAACAGACAAAAAAACCCCAAAAAAAAAAAAAAAAAAAAAAAAAAAAAAAAAAAAAGAACCCTTACTCAGAGTTTGATTTTCAGAATGAAGAGGAAAAAACCTGTCTCATTTTGGGATGGTGAAGACAAGGTGCCCTTTCCTGCCAAAGAACTAACACACAGAGGGCTGGAATCAGCCAAACCTTCCAACATGGCAGCTTTCTAAGGGTGTCCCCTCGTAGTCTGGTTGCTCCAGAACAAAGAACCAAACACTCCTCTCCAAGAAGGGCTCAGGTACAGGGTAACAAACTAGATTCTTTTGTCCTTCTGATGACACATTCCCTGGTGCTCTCCTGAAACCCCTAGCATGAACTGTATTCTTTTATGTGCTTAATATCTAGAGATAAGCTCTGGATAACAGAATAAATATATGCATGTTCTGATGGGATTATTTCTGCCAGTGGTTAACAATTGCATTTGTTACTGAATGAGCAACCTTGTCACGTAATTAACTCGTGCATGAATATCTAATTGTTACATGTGTATAACATGCACTTATTTTTGGGGGGGGGGGGTGTTTTTGCACCTCCACTTTCATCTGTGTATGAGCCTCAGTGAGACTCCAGCAGCAGCTCACTGATGGCAGCAGAAGTCTAGACAAAATGCAGGATTTTTCAAATACAGTTTTTTGCCTGGATAAATGACAGGTATAAGTTCAGAGAATGGAAAGCCATCTTCCTTGGCAAAGGCATCAGGACAACCAGTTACAGTTTGATTTCCAATAAATTAATTTTTAAAAATAGAAGAAGCATGAGGGCTGGCATTAAACTGCTATTTTAAGAATCCATTAGCAGTAGTTAATATTTACAAAAAAACTGAGAAAAAGTAAGAGTGCAAGAGTCATAGCTTGCCATTTTCTGGTAAGATCAATTAGTCTACTGATACAAATGCTTAGGCCACTCAATATAAAAATCTCCATACTTCGTTTTAGGAATATTGACTTCTTGCTTGCTATTCAAATAGTGTCTAGACTGACAGCTCCCAATTTTTCACTCATTTGTCCCCAAAAGAAAGAGAAGTGATATATTTTGTCCACTCATGACATCAACCAAGATGATATTAAATACTATGAGCATTACATGATGAAGAGAAAGGAGACATAAGGTGAACTCTTGTGTTTCCAGAGTTAAATGCAGATGATTTTTCAAGAGAATCCCTGTTCTATCACATTCCCTAAAGAAAGCTCCATTGGGCTTATTGCTGGTTTTGGATTACCTCACGAGAGAATACTCTGAATACACGGGCATATCCAACATAAATTGGGAAGAAATCCCCTAAAACACTGCTTTGACAACGACCTCCAATCACACCTACTGAGAATCGGTACAGCTACGAGTAATTTGTAAACTAAGATTTATTTTCTTCTTACAAATATATTATGTGACAGATGTTATCTGAGGAAAAAAAACCCTAAAACCTCTAACACAATATCTCAACATGTGAACATACAAATGGCACTTTGTGTTTGTTTCTGTGCTGCATTATTGTTCTCCAAGTAAATTTTTTTTCACCTTATTGTTAACAGAATCCCATTAAGTTATTGCTGTGTAAAAGTATAGGAACATCCCATCAGTTCTAATTACAGGCACTTTCAGTTTCTGTTTCACCTTTAAAATAAATTTCAGGCTATCTTACTGAAGTGTATGTGTATTTCAAATGTCAGAACTGTCCTGCTACAATGGATATTCTCAACATGTTACTACACCTACAAGACTAAACTCCCCCGCAATCAGCAAAAAGCAGCTGCCTATTTCAGCTTTGCAACCTTTAATCAGGATCCGCTGTAGTTGGGGAAATACAAGAAGAAATAAAATCATATGAGTGTTTGCCATTCCTGTATCTGCAGTCCATTGTAAAATGCCAGAAGGTAAAAAGAAATCACAAACCACCAAATCTTTCATATGGTTTTCGTTTTGTTTAAGTGTTTTTTTCCTTTATTCAGTCAAAGACATTGAGAGCGGACTTATTTGACACTGAAGGACTCAGTATAACTTTGCTATATCACACAACATCTGCAAAACAGCAAAGAAGTGGCCACTCCATTTTGCAGAGAAAACATGCTCTGATAAAACAGAACACTTTACTTCTTGTGTTTTGTGTTTAAGCTTTGCAAGGCATTATCCTAACAGTCTTCCTGACGAAAACTGAAGGTAAGAATTGTTTAAAAACGTATTTCATTTACGCTACGTAACACCCCACGTAAAACTGTAAGTTTAAAAATACTTTTCCATCATCATATATATTACATAATATTTTAACTTTTACAAGTATAGTAAAATACTTTCAAGTTACTTCGTTTTCTAAAGATGCAGTATCCTTACAGTTACATTTTTATGCCAAAACCTGATTTATTGTGGAGAATTTAAGCCTTTTCAATCATGACTTCATAAGCATACATTAAACAGCATCTGTTATGCTATAGCAAAACTGAAAATGCAACAATTTCTTTGTGCAATTCTCCAGTCACCTATCACAGGCAAAGGTATAACACAATAACATGAGCTGGTTTAAGGTAGTATTTTCTGTAACAGTGTTTACTTAAAATTCTTCCTTTTCTGTTTATTTGGTTTGTTTGGTTTGTTGTTTTTTTTTATTTTGTCCCTAAATTTTAATTTTAAATAAATTTGTTTATTACCTGCACAAGGGTAGAGACACTTGGAAGTGGGGTTCATATGCATAAGTGTAAGGATGAGCATGTGGGAATAGCATGGATTTACTGAACCATCTTAAGTCTTGACTGCTGTGGAAGACGCAGTTTCATGCAATGACCTTTCCAAACCCAAATTCAAACTAAAAAGTAAGTGGGATATTAATAGTCGCTCTTACTCTGATTTTGAGGTACCTACCTTCAATAAAAGAGAAAGAAATTTTTTTTTTACATTAAACAGCATTTATTATCAGAAGATAAATTTATAAATGTCAACTAGAATACATTTTCAATATGGCTAATTGAAAACGAGACTTATGATCACTGTTATTCTCATTATTAAAGGGGAGAAAGGCTGTCCAGCTATTTGCCCATGCTCTGCACTGCAAGTTTACCCAAATATCAACATCACTGATGTAATTTGCAACACTGTTAATTTTGTTATACATTACTCCAGCAAATAATCATACGTACAAGTCAGTCTAAATCTATTTAATTAATTATGTAAGCATGAGAGAGAATAAGGAATACTGCATCTTCATCCCCCAGTAAAAACTGCTGTTGCAATGAGCCCATTTACAGTGCTGAATATAAGGGGTGCTCAAAAAATAATGACACAATCAACATTTTTAGAAGTTCTGTATCAAAGCTGTTTGCTCATTACATTTTCCTAAAATGCTGGCTCCTGAGTTTTCCTGACAAATCCATTTAGAACTTTTGAAAAATATATGAAATCTGACACTTCAAGGCATAATTTCCCTTGTAAGCTGTAACATGCAATGTCTCACATGGTGGACTGAAATGTCTGTATTTCTGAAGGTATGGGACATGGTATATTTGTGTATCACAACTGCTCAATTAAGATGGACCTACCGGATTGTGTCAGGATGAGATCTAGTATTTCTGCATGCTACACATGATGTAAGCTTTTGCCACAGCCATGAGACATCACAGACCTGTGGTGGGGTACAAGGACTTTTGAGGAACCTACCCTGGAGTGCCCGTGGTCGTTGCATGAGCACAGAAACTTGGCAGGTCTGACCCACAGCCAATAAGCGCAAAGACACGCTGAGGATCTGGGGGGCATCAGCTCCACAGTCAAACACCCCCATTCCATCAAGTAACTTCTCTTAAAATATTTCTGAAGGGAACAAAAACCAGAGGACAACCCCATGGAGTAACTGGGATGAAAGCCCACAGGTGCTGGTATGAATGAACCTTACTATGTATTGGAAACCCAGCGGTGGACTGCTGCTGATTGTGGAAGTCGTCTACAGGTAAGAGCAGCACAAGAAACCCTTGCACATATGCTGGAAAGGCTGAGGATGTACTTCCTGCCTGTGAAATAACAAAATGTAGCACACACTCCTTGACTTTTTCGCTTCATTCTCCTACCATTGCCACACTGTGCCTGTGTCTCTTGGCATTAGTGCTGCTTTAACCCTCTATCACTTCATGTTTTTTTGAATAAAACCAGATCCTCTTTCTGTTGCGGTGTTTCCAATGCATAAAGTAACAGGCAACCAGCTGAAATACCAGGGATTCACACTGACCAACTTCGACCTTGGGAGACAAGCATCTCCAGGGTCTGTCGTATCTATGCTCCTCCACAGGGCATTTCAAAGCTGAATGCTAAAATTTAGGGCCTCTCAATTTCTCTTGCAGTTTCTCTCTTCATTGACTACAGGGGAAGCCTAAAGAGGACCACTGATCTCCTCCAGTTGTACCCTGCCTTTGAGAGTAACATCACATCCTCCTGTATGCTAACAGAATGCCCAGTGAGAGTTTCTGCTCAAGCAAACTTGATTTTCTATGAGAGAAAAAAAAACCCACAGATCCCAAAAGGAATTCTGTATGCCATTGGTTCTTCAACTGAATTACTGTTATTCAAATAATTAGTTGGTAAAATATTCTTGGGCAGGGAAAAAAAAATTATCAATGGAGCTCTACCTGACCTGACTTCTTTCCCTAGATGCCAACACTGACAGATGCATTTAAGGGGATGATACTGAAGTACACAAAAACCAGACCTCAGACATAATCCATGAAGCACGTCACACACAATACTTTGACAACCAGTTTTTAAAATCAACAGTAGTGATGTTGCTGGCAAAGACACAACTCCGCTGCCCTTCAATGCCTCATGGTCTATCCAGAAGCCCTGCTCTGTCCTTGATTTGGAGATGGATTCTAGAATGAGATCAGACTTGGTGGAAGTAGATCACCAACATGGTCACTGGAAATTGATAAAGGCATTTTTTTCTCATCAGCTGTGAATAATTTGTGTTTAGTTTTCTCTGCTGGCCACTCAGCAGTGGGAAGCCTGAGCTTTAACAGTAGTAAGTTCTTTCAGAGAGCTGATAAACTAGCTGATATTGGGGAATATTAAGGATATTTAAAGACAATCAAACTCTGAGTCTTGTCAATGCTATTATGAAATATTATCCCAGTCATATTAATCCTGAATTAACTGTAATTACTTTTGTATCTGTATGGGTACTCTGTGTTGTTTTTTCTTAAAAATTACCTTGATTTCAGAATCCCTCTAACATTACTACATTTACTTCAGGAATCTGGTATTAACTAAGATGGTCAAACATTTAAAAACAAACAAATGGCATCACAAATGTAATCTGTGCGATTCTTGAACAAAATATTCATAATTAAATGCATTGCAAAAGACCTTTGTGTTTACATCTTTCATCTCTAAGCTGTGAAAATCTCAACACTTAGAAAATATTGCCAAGCCTCCCCTTTGTCAAATTTAGCTGAATAGGCAGATCCTTGTGAGGAAAGAAAACAGAAAAACACTGTTCTGTTTGCATGAATAACTGATGACTAAGAGTTTCTCTCTTCCCTACATAATTCAATTAATACAAATTGGTTTGCAATTACAGGGTTGTATGGGAATGATCAAGAATTTCCTTTTATTTAATCTGAAAAGGCTTGGATTGAAAATCCCAGCAGAGGCAGCCACTGGTATCCATAGAGGGCCATTTATATCATACTAGACAGCTGGCAAAAACTTGTTATTCCCTAACTCCCAGGGAGAAATCTAATGTCTTGCAGAAATATTTCTCTGTCCTACTTACAGTTCACCCACTACCTCCTCAACAATCAATTCTTTCCTTTATCTTTCCAGCCTTCCAGACACAAGTATTATGGTAAAGGAAATAAAAGTACGTAATTGTGGCATCTAGCAGGTCAGTGAAACCAGCAAAAAGATTAACTTAAATGTTTAAATCCTACATGCTGCTTCCACATACCCCCCACTTCTATTGGTGTGGAGTAAATTATTGTCTCAAGAGCCATTTTGTTCATTATTGCTTTTTCTCTGCAAGGGATGCAGCCATTTCTTCTCTGTTTTGTTCTGATGATACATTCAATTCCATATCATGAATGGCTATACCACTAACCTTGATACCAGCACGTACAAGATCTGACTATTTCCTTGGGTTGAAATAATGGTTGTGGGGAAGAGGATACCTGCATGAAAGAAAATGGCATATTGAGAATAGGGTAGTTGTTTTCAGGTGGGGTCTTTCTATACAAATCAGAAAATGGATCTAAATAAGTCCATGGTAAGATACAGATACTTAATATGGTATTTCAGCAGATATGCTGCTGCCCTTTGCTTACTTCACAGACTTCAACAACAACAACGAAAGAAAAGAAGGAAAAAAAAGATGAAAGAAAAAGGTTAAATGGCTGGTGTCCTCTAGGGCATAATGACAAAATGTGTATGATATTAAAATGCCACCATCATTATTGCAGAAGTCTGATCAAGCAACCCTCCAGCTCTGGCAGCGGGACCTCTCCAGCAGAATCTTCTTGCCTATTCACACGCAGCTTGTCTGTAGCACAGCTCTGGTGCAGTGCTGACACCAGCCAGATGGTATTGAAAACAAGGGGAAAAGATGGCATAACACAGATCTAGCGGTCTTGCTCTCATCATCACCATTATCATCATCATCATCATCATCATCATCATCATCATCATCATCAGTCCTATCAGTATCTATCCTCCAGTCAGCAGTGATTTTTCAGGAACAAAATGTCTGGCAGCTGAGAAAACATACAAGCTATAAACATTTTTTGTCAAAGGATGCAGCATGTAAAATAATGCCCGTTCCTGTAGCATCTCGGCTGCTATTTCCCAGGTGATTGTGATGACACTTTCAGGGGGTAGCCATGCTGAGGGGCAGACAGGGTTAACTTCAGATGGCGAGGAGAAGAGTGGCACTTCTTTTCCTGCTTTTTGTAAATTTCTGTTATTACTTTCTGTTACAGACATCAGGGAAAGCCCTGCCTGTTAACACTGTAGAGGGGGATTCAGCCCTGCTGAATTCACTGCGGGTAGTTAAGAGACCCAGCTCTTAAACTCAGCTGGAACAGGTAGCGTTTCTCAAACCAGCATGTGCCTGCGGCGGTGGAGCGCCAAGTGATCCGAGCGGGAGAAGCTGCGGTCACAGTCTGCACACTTGAATGGCTTCACTCCCGTGTGCTTGCGGTAATGCCTCGTCAGTTCATCGGATCGAGCAAACTTCCAGGTGCAGCCTTCCCAGGTACACTTGTAGGGTTTTTCTCCTGGGAGAAACAAAAGAAAGAGGGGAGGGGGAAAAACAGGTTGTGACTTTCCCCTTGTTGCTATTAATCCCCACAATCCCCTCTGCACGCTTCCCATGAACATGCACTGCCTAGGGGTTGCTTTAGGCCAAATTACACTATTATGAGGTACTGGATCTGCTGAATATAAGAAAAAGAGCCTTGCGATTTATCATTCCTGTGGCATTCACATGACTAAGAAAATCAACAGGATTAAGGCAATAATACAGATCCTACCTTGCAGGGATGATGTGAGGATTAACATCAGGACAGAGGGCTGTGTAATTATTCTCATGATTACCATACAAGTTTGCGGCCCTCATCTTGCCAGGCTACACTTTCTCCCCAAATGACCACATTACCTGGTATTTTTTCAATTTACCACAGGCTGACACAGACTTCCCATTATTCTACAATATTCATGAAGGTTTCTGGTTATTTGTGTAAACAGCACTCCGAGACATTTCTTAGTTAAGCTGGTAAAAATCAACTACAATTTCCTAATGAAACTTAAAAATTCAATCTGCAAAACCTCCTCTTTATTTACTGCACTTACTTTCAGTAAAATTATTTTTGCAGAAGATA
The DNA here is from genome assembly GCF_021018805.1 of Prinia subflava. NCBI lineage: Eukaryota > Metazoa > Chordata > Aves > Passeriformes > Cisticolidae > Prinia > Prinia subflava. The sequence continues at coordinate 57,103,609 of NC_086249.1, forward strand.
TTACTAGGAATGGTGTGCAACTTTAAAACGTACTTAGCCATGGGACTTGCACAATACTGTTCATAAATACCCATTTACTTTAGTGAGCTCAGACTTGGGCTAACGTAGATTTTTGGAAAATCCCACCATCTTGCTTTACATTTAAGGGTAAGAACAATGTTGTATCATCTCAGAGTAGAAGATTAATACAGCCACACTGGATTTTGTACTTGCATAAAGCAAACTGTTTAAAATCCCATTTTTGGTGTGTTTTTAGGCTATACTTTGTGACTTCTATCACTCACCTTCAGTGTCTACAGAAATGCTCTTGGCAGTTACCTTGACCCAACAGTTCAGCATAAACCAAAACTGAGGAAAGGAAACTGTGTGAGGTCTGTATTTATCTTCCTTTTGTGTCTCTGAAATTTTACTTCCCCTTCTGAAACCAGCTAATCACAACCTGGACAACAAAAGAGCATCTCTGCGACAACTGTTCCCTTTGCTAGGCACAATCATTCTTCAGTTATTCATTATCTCATATGAATCATGAGCAGCTTGCAAGAAACTACTTCAATTACATGAACCAGTGATGCAACACTTGCTTTTTTGTAGGCAGAACCTCCCTCCTTGCGTCTTTTCAAAAGTCAATAAATGCTTTGCAGAGAGCCCTTGGTTTCAAAAGAAAATTCCCAAGTAAGAGTATCATCACAAAGTTCAAACAGCCCTGAAAAATCCAGCTGAAATGGCCTCTGTAAGGAAATTGAGTGCTGTACAGACATCAGCATGACATGTCAGCGAGGTTGTCAGCAACATTTGAGCTCCTTGGGTTGGTACCTTCTGTGCACCATCTGGGCTGTGCTACAGTTTTGATGTCAGATGGGGGTGGGAAACAGTTGCTGCAAGGAGAACCAGCGATCAGGGCTCTGACCACAACCTGTACTTACACCAGCAGCAACTCAGCCTAGATAGTTTTGTACTCCCCAACCAAGCACAGAGCACCAAATAGTGCTCATTGCCAGCGGGTGGCCACAGTGTTGGGCATCTCAAATCCAGCAGCTGCTGTGAGCTGGACAGGCAGGCACAAGCTACATGGCAGATGGTGGGATGCACACTCTTGCCAGTGACACAGTGCTACAAAATGTGCTCAAATTCGTCACCAAACTGTCTTACATAGATATTCTTGCCACAAACAGTTGGTGCAGAGCACTGTACAAATATAGCAGTACCCCCATCCAACTTGGCAGGTTGATTCCAACGCTCTTGTCACACCACACCAACGTTTTTCAAGCGCAGCGCTTGTCCTGCCCATTCCTCAATACACATTTGAACCCCTGTTCGCCACATACCACCACAGTTGGCCTCTTTGACCACAGACACTTTCAGACAACAGATTCTTCTTAGGCTCTGCATTCTTACTTAAAAACATCTGAAATTTTAAACATCTTCAGGGATGGAGACTCACCTACCTCACTGGACAACCAGGTGAGGACTTTTTTTCCTAACACACAATCTAAACCTATCTTGGTGCAGCCTTGGTGTAACTTGAGGCCATTTCCTTTTGTCCTATCGCTTATTATCTGGGAGATCGACCTCCACCTTGTAACAACTTCCTCTCAGGTTTTTGTAGAAAGCAAAAAGCTTCTGCCCGACCTTCTCTGTTTCCAGCCTGAGGAACATCCCTTCTCTTAGCTGTTCTTTGCAAGACTTGTGCCCACAACCTTCACCAGCTTCACTGTCCTTCTCTAGACACACTCCAGCAGCTCAATGTCTTTCTTCTAGTGAGAAGGACAAAATTCAACGCAGGGTTCAAGGTGTGGCCTCACCAGTGCCAAGTGCAGGGGCACAAACACTGCTCTGGTCCTGCTGGCCACACTTGTGCTGATACAGGCCAGGATGCCATTGGCCTTCTTGACCACCTGGGCCCTGCTGCCTCATGTTCACCAGCTACTGGTAAGCACCCCTAGATCTTTTTCTGCTGGGCAGCTTTCCAGCCTCTCTTTCCCCACCCTGTAGCATTGCATAGGGTTGTTGTGACCCAAGTGCAGGATCCAGCACTTGATCTTGTTCAGTCTCAGACAACTGGCCTCGGCCCATGAATCCAGCCTGTCCAGGTCCCTCTGTAGAGCTTTCCTACCCTCTAGCAGATCAACACTCCCCAACTTGGTGTCATCTGCAAACTTACTATGGGTGCACTTGATCCCCTTGTCTAGATCACTAATAACAATACTGAAGATATCCATGAAATCCTTCCCCTTGGTACACAGAATTCTAGATCTTCCTTTCCTCAGCATAAAACAGAACCCAATGCAGAAAGGGATGATTTGCATAGAAATACCAGAAACAGTTTGTTTAGTTCATCCATTAAAACAGTATTGTTTCAGGTAAGAAATGAAAGTCAGCTGATGGACGGATGTGAGTGCAGATCACGCAGCTGGAGTTCCCAAGTGTCGCTTCCAGCGTCCCTCCTCAGTGAGCCCTGCCTACCCAGCCCTCACAGAGCTATGCGAAAGAGACAGGACTGACGACATTCCTTCCAAGGTATTTACTCCACCAAAGGAGAATCACTCTTACAAGTTCAACCTAAGAGGACCTCTCTTTGTTTTAAATTAAATTTATACATTTAGTGTAAGAAAGAAAAAACCTGACAAAGTAGCATTATTGTGAAGACATTCACTCATATGCACTGTAAAGACAACTGTGAAAGACATGATTGTTCATTAAGCTTAATCAACATTTTACACAAGTCTTATTTTTGGGGAAGGAATAGTACTACTACTTTTCTCTTAAATAGCTACATTATTTGTGCATGCTCGAGTGCTAGAAAAAATTTTCCTTCATATACTAACTCTTAACCTTTTGTTTGGTGTCATCCCAGACATGAAGAAGACTGAGTCCGTCAAAACCAGAAGACCCAGGAGTTCAAATGATAGAGAGAGGACCAGCAGGAGCAGAACTGCTACAAGCTGAGAAGCTGGTGTCAGCTACCCCATACCAGCATTGCCTGATGAGAGATTGAGCACTCATGGCTGAAATCCTCAGTGCAACCAACAGAGGGGAGATGGCCTCAGCAGGGCAACCCAGAGAGCAGTGTGTGAGGAGGTGGAAAATACTGGAAGAACTTAACTGCATCTATCTATCTATCTATCTATCTATCTATCTATCTATCTATCTATCTATCTATCTATCTATCTATCTGCATTTCAAGATTGGATTGCAGTGGAGTTGAAGTCAAACACTCAACCATTCTGACTCAGACACTTCTGTCTCTTTGAGAGCCCTTGAGTTTAAGTGTTTAAGAAACTCTTGGGGTTAAAATATGGGCACATGGATTCCTCATGCACCCAGACACTCAAATTCTCGTTCAGCTTTAAGGAGCAAATGAAGGCTGTGTGAGTTTTGCCTGGGGTGGTGGAAACACAGGAATGAAGAAGTCAAAACGGTAGACAGTTTTGGGAAATTGGAAGCAAGAAGAGCTGCAGAAAGAAACTAAAAACATGTGGCAATTTGGAGAAGGAGAAAAGGAAAACCGGAAGAAGATAAAATCCTGTTAGTTCAATATTCTGAATCTGTGAAGATTTAAAGAACCTATCAATTTAAAATAGATGCCTGAAGCTGTGAATATTTGTTGACCCTCGACTTCTGCACGTCTTAGAGAGCTCTATTGTTTTGTCCTGAAACCTGACAAAAATATATATCCCAAAACACAGAGCAATTCCAATACTATTCTGCAGCTTTGTCCTGCAATACATGGATAGTGAACTGTACACCACAACAGCCATTTACATAGATCAAGCAGGACCCTGGAGCATGAAAAAGTATTTCTAAACAGTTCTCTGTAGAAAATTAGTATTTTCTATTATTTGGTGGAGTTAATTACAAAGTTTTGAAGAGATGAGTCAATGCTCTAAATGGGAATAGTCATTTTTCAATCTTCTATTAACACAACATCTATTTCTAAGAACCCTCCAAAACCATGCCTTTTGTAGTCCAGATGCGACAAACCAAATTAGTTTAATTACTTTTACCATAGTAATTTTCCTAACCTACCAATTCTCCTCTCACTTAGGCTCTTAAAAACATGGTTACGACTGCTGCTCATTAAATCCTCCAAAATTCCTCAAATATTGAATTAATAATGCTGAATAATAACCACTCTTCAGCCATTTCCAAATTTTCCACCCTTCACACAGCCTAACATCTGTCTTCCCATAGCTTTATTCATGTACCCTGACATCTGGAAGACCATTCACCCAGGGAAATAAATCTCTCAAACTTTTACTGTATAGCCTGTTGACATTCACGTACTCCTTATTTAAAAAACTCTGTGTAGGTACCAGCACAAGATATGCCATGTAACAGATGAAGGGACCAGGGTCCTGTGCTGTGCAGAATTTCCCACGTGGGATGTTCCTCAGCAGTTATCCTCTGCCTATCAACTAGCTGGTATCTGTATTTGATGCCAGACCAGATGTTTCAAAGACAGACACCACAAAACCACCATGTAAATAGTTAGAGTTATTCTGCCAGTAGGGAAACTGTTCTGGAACTGCAGGAAAACAGAGCTGAGCTTATATTAATTCCTTAGACGAGGAACCTTATTTACTGCAATTGCAGATGCCCCATGCACACTTGCAGTTCGTTTAATTTGTGTGTTATTTAAGTTTCATTTATCCAGCAGTTTAGCAGGCTCTTGGCAACCATGAGGTAACACTGTCTACTTCCAGGACAGAAAATATCCCAGTGCTCAAGCTGTAAACAGTTCTCTTCCTCTGGCATGAACTCCCCTCTCTTTCTGGTATTACAGATAAGTGCCATGGCCCTTCTTATTTATGTCCTCCTCAGACATCCCTATCTATCCATTTTTTCTGCACATGGAATTGTCACCATGACTCTTGAGTTACTACGTCACTTCGCTGCAGCTGCTCCCTACAGTGGCACGCAGAATTTTGAAACTAAAATTGCTAACACTTTTATTCCAAATAAGAGACAAGAAGGAAATAAACATAGGGGACTGCTCAGGGGTAAAGGTTTAGCAATCTGGTCAGGTTTTTTCTGTGTTTAAGCTTTCCTCACCCTGTGAAAGACACAGTTAGAAAGCACATGAAAACAAAACCTGATGTATAAATTTGTGTAGTAATTCCAGACAGGGAGGATGGGGGCATGGAGGAGATGACAATGCTTAGCCCATTCACAAAATAGAATGGGTTTTCGTGAAATTTGCACAGTTTAATAGGTGGAATATGCCCAGTTCTGATACATACATCTTTATGCCCCAGGTTTCTACTGGGGCATATTTTCCATTATTTTGGAGATGTATTCCTCACATAAAAACAGGGAGGTCACAAGGATTTAGCCCAAAACAAATTGGAAGAAAATAAATAAGCCAGCAAACATGCCTCTGCCTATGTCTGATATGCTACATTTTCTAGTCAAAGTGAACAGATCTGCAGTTTTGCAGGGTTGAGGACATCTCCTGGTTACCCCTGGTTTGGTTTCTGCTACAGGATGTTATGCAATATATGTAATGTGTAGTATTTATGTCAGCTGCTTTCAGCTCCCATGTAAACACCAGAATTGTTCTGAGCATATGGGACAGTCCTACTGCACCCATACTGACAGGACTCTAGGAGAAGAAATCATATATTGAAAACCACAAATGATAGCTAATTAGATTTTGCCTTTCTACTAAAAATAAGGAATTTCAGGCAGAAAAGAATCTTTTAACAGCAAAAACACTATCTGATAATGAACATCCTCAGGCACTCCCAGAAGAATAGGGGAGCTTAGCTTTCAGACATGGGGGAAAGGAAAAAATGACAGTTCTTACATTTTATGTGATATTTTTATTAGTATAATTTTTTAATGAAAAAATAGAGCACTTATCAAGCACTTTACAACTTTAAAGTGTCTTACAAAGCTTTTTTGAAAATGTAATCCCTCATAAAAGTCTCCTTTCACAGTAGTACTGTGTAACAAATATCAAGTTCATTCTGCAGGTAGGAAAACTGAACCAGAGAGCATCAGCCTTCCCAAAACTGCTGAGAGTGAACAGCAAGGCTATGACTTACATATCAGGAACACCTTAATTTCTGTAATGAAAGTTCTAGATCTTGGCTTAAACCCTTTAAAACTTTGACATATTTTCAATCATTTTGATGCAAAAATCTAATTCAATTATTTACGTAATGCAGTTACTAGTTCACTCTCTATCTTTTGGTGAACATAGGCAATTTGACTTTTATGTTTCAGTATTGTCAAAATATGCAAATAAAATCTTTCCGGGAAGAGATTAGTTTCGTATAAGTTGAGCAAGTCTGGCAAAACAATTTCTACGAGCAGAACAGGAACATACTGTGCTGCCTGGGACACGTCTTGAAGTTCAGGTTTTTATTTCTTGTTCTCAGTCTGACTTAGGCAAAGCACAGGGACATGGTTTCTTCATGTGGAAACTGGGAACAAAACAATTTCTTCAGTTCAAATATATAGTTACAACCTCCACTCCACAGAAGAAGAGACAGAACTTCATTACACTTTGGTAGCCCTTGAACTCATTATTTACAAACTCCACTTGTGATAATTCAGGTGGGAGTCCTCACAACAAAACACATGACCACGTTTTCATTTCACTGCACTGATGAGCTCTGGTCCTGTTTGCCATCCTGGCCCTTCTTCTCACTCCCTCTCCAAGACCAGTACTAGGCTGGCAACCCTACTTCTCTCCTTCTACTACTATTGTCCCACATGCCACTCTAGGTATAGAGCTGCCCCAGGCTGACGCAATTTAAATACAAAAAAGCCTTTGGGACTAAAATCACAAAATTCAATTTGCTGTAATTTAAGAAGGTAAACCCATTGTATCAGTCTCTGCTCTGCTCTGTAATCACATGCATAGAAAAGAAACAAAGAGGGGGAATCCAAGCAAATTCCATATTTTCTCTTTCTGGGGCTTCTGCAGAGACTTTGCCCCAGAATGGGCCCTACCAAGTACTGTGTGACTGACATATGAATGAATTAATGCTCGGGGACAAGGATTAGTTACGTACATTGCCAAGGGTGCTGCTGATGCAGTAGGATAAATTTTGACTCCTGTAAAAATAGAAAAAGTAAAACATTTGGAAATGCAAAAAGCTTCTTCCTGTGCACCTGAATCCAGGAGCCAGATGAAGTCCCAACAGCTTATGAAAAATATCATTTTATTAACCTTCCTGAAATTTGTTTCCTGTGGGTATATATAAGTTTTTAAGTATATGTTAACTGCATATACATATACACTTAACACATACAGATATATCTGTAGTGGAAGATGACATGAAGTTTTTTTCTTCACAACAGCCACAGCAAATATATGAGACTGCTGAATTTTCAGTGCTTTGGGAAAAGACTGAGGTTTTGCTTCTTAGAGCAGCCTTCACTCACTAAAGTATTTGGGAAAGGTGATGCAACAGATCCATACTTCCATCAGCAGCCAAGTGTATTGAGGGTGCCAGCAAACCTGCACATTTACTCTCCTTAACTGGGGTGCTGTAGGCTTGGGCTTCAGTCTGGCCTTCCCCAAATAAAACACCTTTTCTTCACTGTGGTCTACAACTGCAAGGGAGACACCAAACAAGTCCCACTTCCCTACCCATCTGTCTTCAATGCTGGTCCTGTCACTCCTCCTGGCATTGCTCCACCATGTTCATCAAGAGACATACTCATGTTTCTCAGTGTGAAACTTCGACCTTCCTTTTGTTTTCTGAAAAAAACCCCCTCAAACCAACAATGAAAACCTGCCAAAGAAATAATAATTTAAAAAAACAAAAAAACCACCCCAAACCAAACAAAAAAACCCCACAAAAACAAAAAACAAAACAAAACCAAAAAAACCAAACAAAAAAAACCCAAAAAACCAACAAAACAAAACAAAATAAGACAAAAAAAAAAAAAAAAAACACCAAAATAACAAAAAAAAAAAAAAAAAAAAAAACAAAAAAAAAAAAACAAAAAACAACTAAAAGGCTCCAAGGGATGAGTTTTGTCTCACGCAGTTTTGCACAACTTATTATTTCATGCTTGCACTGTGCTCAAGTCAGGCTCAAGCAGACCATGGGCACTGGTGTGCTGAGCTGCGTACAGAAACAGAGCATTAGAAAAACCCACCTCCCATTTAGGTGAGTTGGAAATGAAATTAAACTTCCTAAAAGAAGATATACCAAATTTTATCACAATAAAAAGTAGATTAAATAAATATAATACTAAAGAAAAATATTAAGTGACAAAAATATGCATGACAAGGGACAAGAGGAAAGCTCATTACTGTGATCAAAATACCACTATTTCATATCCTACATGGAGAAAACACTGGAGTGCAGAAAATAACTCTTCATTCTACACAGGTTTCATCAGATCTTTTTACTTTCCCATGAAACAAGTTTTTGTAGAATTTACCCACGTTTATAACTGCTTATTTGCAAAAATGTGAAAAATGGAAACACTAATTTTCAGGATCTAGCTCTTGTTTGCTTTTATGCATGAAAAAAAAAAAAGAAGGCAGGAAAGAAGAAAACCTGAATAAAACATTTTTTAAAGGTTTTATGATGCTTACATGCAGTTTTGAGCACACTGCACTCTCAAAGACTCTGTTTCCAACTGAAGGTTGCCCTAACAAGGACAGGATGGGCACAACCAACTTCAGACACACCTCCCAAAAGACATGGGGTATCATCAGCAACAAATTGTTGTTCCCTCTGCTGGGGACTGAGTTGGCTGCAAGAGCTGGAAACCGTGTACTGTGTTTTTATTCCTCCAGGTCTGGGTGCAACATCTGGGAAAGTGTTTTGGAAGTAGTGGGAGTAAAGACATTTTTCTTGCCTTCATGGCACTTCAGGGCTACAAATGGTAGACCACAATCACGCCAGAGACCTTAGATGAACTGCAGTTCTTTGGAGGTAGAGAATTAAGTACTAAATGGTTGGCTTAGAGAAAATCTTATTCTGCATAATGAAATTATCATTATTCCCTCGTGCCACACACAGACAAAACACATATGCACCCCATATTTACAAAGTCAAGGGGCACTGTTGAAAATATTTTTCATAACCTTGAGACTGAAAGTAATCACAGACACAATTAGACTTGCTTTCCCATCAAAGTGCCTTGGAATAACCACACGGGCACTCTTCCATATCGGCACGGCATCAGACCTACAATGCAGAGGAATGACTCCCTGTGTGTAAGGTGAATTCAGAGCTTGCAAAATGTGCCAGGAATGAAATCATTTAACTTTCCACAGAGCAGCTATTGGAAGGGAACTGGATGTACAAGCTCCTTCTGGTATGGACACCTGCCTGTAACTAGCTGCACTCAGACAACTGTCTCACCATGCCCAGAGGTTCTCCCTTCTACATCACCTTCCTAGGCTGTGATGGCTGTGGTGAGCCTGCCCTTACAACTCTGGTACATACTGCACCAGCAGACCAGATCTGCTTTTAAATATATTTCTGTCCTAAAATGTGAAGCCTGCTGCCTCAATGGGAGTAGGTTGAGGTTTCATTTATTAAATAATCTGTTTATCTTCTAAAGAGACACTGCACGAAGAAAGAGCAGAAAGGCTAAAAAGGAAAACTTCTGTGAAATATACTCATTTTCACATTGGAAAGCTCTACTGTTTATTGAAACTGGCAATAAATTTCAAACACTAAAAGAAAGTATTTCTTAAAAAATAAAAGCATCACCCAACACAAATAGAACCTCCTATTTTGCTTAAAGCAAATTAATTTTTAAATTGACTTTGTTTATTTAAATTCCCAGTTTCTGAAACAGAATAGGAACCTGCTGCTGGGGGTTTTTTCACCTGACAGATTTTCAGGGTTCAGGAAGAGCTCAGGGACAAGAACATAGGACATGAGAAAGAAGAGCTGGGGTTTTGAAGAGTGAGTCTGGCAGGTGGAGGTGTTAGAGACCAAAAATCTACACAGTTCAAGTAAAATCCAGACAGATTATTTAAAAAATGTTTCCTCTTCCCAATATTTGTCTGAAGAAGGGATTACAAATCTGTAAATATCTCTCTGGAACTTATAGTTAGCAAAAGGCATTAAACAGACCTTAAAGAAAACAACAGGAATGAATGGAGTTTTAAAACCTACAGAACAAAAATAGCTTTTTTGGTGCCTCTGACTTTTTAAGTCCACTCTGAAAGCGCTCAAAGGAAAATGTGAACAAAGACTAATGACAGGGGCCCTTTCATATTAAAATAATATATGGAGCAACAGTGAGTGAGAGGAATGCAATGTTTGAAAAAGCACAGACTAAATAAAACACCCATGTACTCACTAGTCCTCTCTCTTCCAGGGTGGTGTCTCAACCCAGCTACAAAGAACATCTTGGGGACGGAATGCTGTCATTTTCTCAGGTACAAATCTGTACTTCTGAGATGTTTACTGTCTCCACGTAGAACTGCTGAAGACCCCTTGACACTGACAAATAGGCTTCCTTACGTCTGTGGCAAAGGTATTTGCTCTCATCTCTCAGGAATGATATAGGCGTTGATCAAGGACAAAGCACGAAACACTAAAAAATTTACTTGGCCTGGGGGCTATATTCAGCCTGGCTCCATAAGAACGTGACAGAGCAGCCCCCCTACTGCAGCAGCAGCATTGAGAAGGCTGATTCAGACCCAGTTCCAGCGGGGGCTCACGGATCAAGAGCAGCAGTTGCAGTATCTGAGTACCACAAAAGTGCTCTGGGTACAGACCCTGGCCTCCTCCACTCCTCCGAGGCAGGAGCAAAGCCATGTCTGTGGATATATGGTGCCTACACCCATAGATTAAATCCATTCCCACCTCATGCCACCTGGAAAGTCCCGGGCTTTTGCAGCTGTTGACCCCAGAAAGCTGCACTGTCATATTCTTCCAGAAATTTGTAACTAACAACTTGAAATAAGGTTGCACAGAAATACAGAATGCTGATTACCACTACAGGAAATGAAAATCCTGTGCAGGAGAGAGACAGGGAACAAATCTCTTGTGTTTCAGACACTATAAAATTATGTCCTGCATAACCTCAAAGCAGACATCTTCCTTCTTTGTTGACTTCTTCAGGATGCTTCACGCAATGTTTTAAACTCCTTAGGCTTCTCCATATGGTAAGGGGGTAGCTATGATGAACCAGAACTAGAATTAACCATGAACAACTCCAGATGTATAGATGTTCATACACTGGAAAGAACCAGTATTAGTCTGCAGGACTCAGCTGTCCTATTGGAAGTGTCAATGGCAACTTTTGTACTGCCTAGAAGGACTGAAATAGCCAGATCATACAGATCATAAAATAGCATTCTGACTTGTTTCCCTCTCCATCTTCAAAGTAAAAGCAGCAAAGTGAAGAAGGTGAGTCCCACCAGGGCTGCACAGCTGCAGACCCCTTGGAAACAGCAGTTACCACTCTCCCCATTCCTGGGCCAACACCAGCACTTGTGCCAAGTGCAACACAGATGTACACAAACGGGAAATGCAACCCATGGCTGCTGGTTTTCCCACTTCTAAAGATTAGTCCTTTGTGGAGTCACACATTAGTAATTTTCTTTAAGTTCACTGAAGCAGAAACTAACTCAACGCAAATCCAGTGAGCCAATTTCTCACAGTTTCTCCTTGCAGAAGAAGTTGATAAACCTGAGCTGTGAGATTGCCCGCGAGCCCCAAAGGCTCTCCATCACACCTGATACCTCCTGATAGCTTTATTTGATGATTTAGCAAAACAACGACAAGAAGCTGATACTAGAAAGAGACATTTAATACCAGTGCGTGTGATTTATGCAATGCTCTATCAGTCAGAGGTTTCACTTGCAGATTTCCGAGCAAGAGACAATCCACAATTCAAGCCCGCCCCCCAGTGGACTCCATGCCCACACCAGCATACCAAGTTCTGAGGATACTGGTGGCAAATACTGAGGAGCTAGATGACAGCATATTTAAAACACCTAGGAGTTACCCCAGGAGAATGAAATTAAACTGTTACCATCTATAATATTCTGTTTCCATTCTTCATTAGGATGAAAAGAAGTACACCTCCCAGCCAACAAATCTGTCCATCCTGTCATAATACCACATTGTTTTTCCTCCTGTGTCTAAATTACTGTGAAAGTTTCAGTGGCTATGCACAGAAAATAATGCAGGCTGGAAAAGATCTTTAAGATCATTGAGTAAATGAGAAAAAAAAAGTTCTCAAACACATACTGCTTAGGTAAACGACTGTCAGCAAGATCAGCCTGACTAAAAAAAATAAGGTACAGATTATGCAATGCTGAGTTTCTGTGATCTTTTCTCGGAAAGTTTCCGACTGAAACTTGCTCACTCTTGCATGCATAGCTGTCATACTTCATTTATACTTATCCAAAACTGCACTAATTACTGTGGGTCATATGTGAATAATTAACTTATTTTGCCTGAAGCAAAAGTAAAGGCCAAGATAAAAAACGCAAGATGAGATTAGTACATGGAGTACGCTCATGGCCAATGCTACATATAAGTCCGAATACACCGACTTCTTATCAAGACCTCTGAAGTGTCCCATAAAACACATTTAACAGCTTGACACAGGTTTTCCCACTGGATTCCCTGGCTAAATCCAGCACTGACCATTTTTCTAGGCTACACTTCTTTCATCATGCCTACTGCAATGTCAATATAAAGCAATTATCAGCTGACTATTTAATGAAGGCTTTTGATTCAATGTTATTTTTCTTTTTCCCTGAAGTAATAAACCAACTTCCAGCATGACTACAAAACAGTTCAGGCAGTTGTATTTTGGCGTGGGAATTCATTTCAGCCAACTCACAGCCTGGCAAGTATCTGGGCTTCCTCTGTACTCAGTGCAAGAGAAGCACCTTTGCAAGCCAATCCCCGGGTATACCTGAAGAGGGAATAACATGCCCCAGAGGTGCCAATCCCTCTTCTCTGACTACCCAGAGATGCCAGACAGATAGCACAGCCTTGACACCCAGCTGCCAGGGAACCACGGCTGGGGATATGGATCTTACGATTACATCAGGTAGACAAGTTCCTTTTGTGCTGGTGGAGAGCTACATATGCTTAAACTGGGATTTATCTACATCCTCTCAAGCCTTCAGTGCCTACTTCTGAGCACCCTAAGTGCACAGGTCTGAGATTTAGCAGTGTTGACTATATAACACTGATTTGGGCACATTACCTGCAAGCACTGGTCTGCCCCATGAGATCACTGAAGAATTACAGATGTCCAACAAATGTATTTCTCAGTTTTAAAATCTCACAGTAGAAAAGAGTCTCTTCTGTTTCTGGGCTGACTTGGGTGTGACACTTCTGAGGTTGTCCACATCTAGTTTGGTAACTCACACAATGATTGCTTATACTCCTGGGCTGGTTGCCAGTCTGGCAGGATAGAGAAGAGTGACCTCCCTTTGGTGTAAGCAGATAAATGTTATTTTTGTTTCAAACCAAACACTCTATGGCTCTTCTCTGCCAGGCTCTCTGTCTTTGAATCTGTTACAGACATGTAATGCTCAAAGGGCGATCCAGGCAAGAAAAGAAAACACAGAAATCCAGGCAGGGAGAAAGAAAGGGACAGAGTAGGGTTAGACCAGGATAAAACAGGAAAAACAAGAATGACAGGAAAAGGTGACAGGGTAAGGGTATCTAAAAGATATTAGAAGACTAGGGATGAAAGATCACATTTAAGATGGGAAAGGGGAGAGAAGAAGAAATGAGGAAAATTGTCCTGAAAGGAAATCTAACGGAATTTTCAGATCACCAGAACATTTCTGTTGTTTAAGGAAGGGACTTGAACAGCTTGTAGAAATTATTTAAATAGGGGACATTAGGATGAAAGCTTGTTCAGAACTCCTCTCGACAGAAGTCCCACCAGCCAAAGGACATACTGGAAAGAGTGACGGAGATGCGGCTTTAATTGAAATGGAGAAGCCTTCATGTAATTTTCTAATTACTAATTTTAGTATGAGATACTAAAATAATATCTCATACTCTTTAGAGTACACCAGACCACAGAAAGTGCCAGCAGATTCTCAGCAAAGAACAACACTGTCCTACATGCTGGATAAACACAATCTTTCCTTCAGGGAGTTACAGGAATGCTGAAGTCCATTAAGAACAGAGAGATCAATAAACTTAATTTAAGCAAATCAGCATCAGAGTAAGGAATAGCACTGAGGCTCAGAGTGTTCTGTCCACTGCCTTTCTAGTCATCCAACCAATCCCCTTTTAGACTTGCTCTTGATAACTTCAAATTGCCACTTCTGAGTTTATCCACAATAAAATTACAACTATTACACATCACTGCCTCAGCTATCCTTAAACGCCTGTTGTACAGACTAGTAACAGGCCATAAAGTTAATAAGGACATCAGGTACTGACTGAGTGTTAAGTATGGTCACCCCTGAATGCGACTCAGCTCCTCTAGGCACCTCTCTTGCATCTCTGCTGTAGGAATCTAGTGCAACCAATTCTCATACAGTCATGACTTCCCACTCCAGTATGGGGTGGGTGCCTCTGAAAGCCTCCAGAAAGACACACTGACGACTTGAGTTTGCCCTTGAACTGAACTGAAGGATTTCAGGAGCTCCTGGCTTCCAAAGGCTACATCTGTAAAAGCAAGTAGTTTCAAAAGAAACAAGTCTGTAGAGCAAAAAAATATGCAGCTGAAGATTCATGACCACACTGTATGCTCTTGAGGGTTTTCTCTGGACTTGCTCTGGTTGGTCCCAAGGAATGACCACCCTTTGTTGGAGCACAGCAAGTATGTCCCTAGAGGCCACTTTTCTGTTGAGTTTCATCTGAGAAGAGTCTGGCTAGTGCTGACACCAGTCTTGTGCTGCCAAGAGTGGAAGACAGGGAAGCTCCATTCAGAAGCCCACTTCTGATCTGCACCAGAATGGCAGTGCACTCACAGACATCTCTGTTATTCAGGTACAGGCCTTTGGCTCTTACTGTAGGATGACAAGCTCATTATGCTCTAAATTGGACAGAAAGGCACCTGCTTGTCTTAACCACAGTGCACAGTGGCAGCAAATCTTACCTGTGTGCGTTCTCCGGTGAGCCTTCAGGTGGGAGCTTTTTGTGTATACTTTGTTGCACCCCTCAAAGTCACACCGATGGATGCGCCGCTTCCTGGAGTCTGGAGACTCAGACCTCCTCTGACGCCTTGTGCTCTCAATACTGAACGGCGAAATTGAACTGAAAAACAGAACAGAAGCAACAAAATAAAGCAAGAGCGTGGTGTATATCCCATGTCCCAAAAAACCATCAGTAACAGAAGTGACTGCCAGAAGGGATATAAACAAGGAATTAGTGCTTATTTCCATTTCTACATTTTGACGCAATTAGTGCTTGAACTAGAGCATTTTTCGCAGTATGAAATAACTGAAGTTTTGTTTTAGAAGTGTTTATTGCCCAAAAAACCCACCCTGATCCTTGAAATACTGCTCCAATAATGAAACAGCCTGACTTTATCTGAGCTCTATTTCTATCTGACATGTGTCCAGGTACAAGCTCACTGAACTGTTTTCTAAACAAGTTTATATATAGCCTCCATAACTTCTCTTTGACAAGTTTAAATAGATAAAAAGCCTGAAACCTTTTATAAAAAAATGTTTCCAGTACTCAGATCTGAACTATGGATCCTCACATAATGCCAAACACCAGTTGTTTGCTTGAATACACACTGCTAACAGATCCAGATCAGACTGCAGCAGCAATTTCTCCATTTTCTCATTTAACAATTCTCAATCTATCATGTGCAAGCCAATGAAATTTATTTTCTTTCAGACCACTGATAAATGAAGTTTATTGGAACAAGGCCAGAGAACAATCCTCACAGAAACACATAAATGCTTATTAAAGATACTCCATTTACAGCAATGTCCTATGGCCTATCAGTTACCCAAATTTTAAGCAATTAAAATACAACATTGAAGTAATGTTGCAGGAGTTTCTAAGCACAGTGTGTGCTGGACCTAATACTTGAAGAAAGCCTTGCTATAGCAATGCATTTGGCTTGGTTAGATAAATTATTATCAAGTTGGAAGGCCAAGATTCAAACCCTCATTGACTGCCAGTAATTACACTACTCAGCCATAAATCATTATTAACTGATCATCCTATCAACCTCACTACAATTATATTGCACAGCAATCACAGTCACCCACAGCTACACTACCCTGTTTAGTTAAATACTGGAACAATTTTGTCCTTCACCAGGTTTCTGGGGCTTCCCAGGTTTATTGACATTCAAGGTAAATGGGCTACAGATTCATCAGCCTGCTCTTTTAGACTCTCAAGATCAATCTGAACGAAGAGCATGAATGAACCTTTGGGCTACTAAGGTTCTAAGTACCCCTTTGGGGTACTAAGACAGGCATTTGAAAGGAGCACTGATGCTGATGCATCTGCTAGGAAGCACCTGCAAGCTCCTGTTAGAGGAGCTCCTGTACAGCTATAGCTGTTACAGCACACACTGAACTCCTAGAGCTTTCCAGATCTTTCTGAGGAAAAAGCAAGTTATGGGGTTGAAAGTTTGCATAAAGCATCTCATACCATTAGCACGTGATTTCACAGATGTTCTAATTCTGTGCATACAAACCTCTAAGCCTTGAATTAGTGGTAGTTCAAATAACACATTTTTATTTTTGTTTAAATATTTTCACAGTAAAATCCTAATTTGAAGTACTAATGGGGGGAAAAAAGTACTTGCTTTCTGAACAGTATTCTTTTAACACATATTCATATTTCCCCTGCAGGCAAGAGAATCTCCAGATTAATTATTTTTTGCCTATAATATGATGCATGTAAACAGATGTGCAGAGAATTCCTGAAATGGAGAAAGAAGTGGACAGAGAGCCAGTAACAATAGTAACAACATTAGCTGGCAGAAAGTTGTCCCCAAGAGAGCAAGAAACGTTAGCACTTTAACTACATGACTGTAATACAGATATGTCTAGCTCTCACAGAAATGGCTTAGGAATTGCATCTAAGCATCTGAATCTCAGAACAAATAAAAGTCTTGGGTTATACAATTCACTGAGAATGGTTTCACTACTCCAGTTGGGTTTTTTTAAAACATCCCACCAGCTGAAATAAAAGCAAATGAGTAAATCAAATGTTAAAGCTCAATACAGAACATACAAAATCCAGTGCTCAAAACCAGGAAATACTGATCTCTAAAAATAAGTATCTGTGCATTCTTTTAGCTGCAAATAACTTACGAGCTGTCTTAAAACCCTGTTTTGTAACAGAGCATTCAGATCCTGTATAGTACAGCTCATTTAAATAGGAGAAAGATCAAGCTTAAAACGCTGCTGCAATTTTCAGCCCCAAGGACAAAATGAACCTTGAGAAGAGTCAACACCTCATAAAAAGCTATTTGTCACATAAGAAAGTGATCTCACTGCTGGGAACTGCTCTGTGCCTGCTCTGTGATATTTATACTGAAGAGGATGGCACAGAGCAGTGTCATGAAGGTGGCATACGATCAATGCTGCTGCTTTTTAACTGGTTTGCTCCCTCTTTCTATAAAGTGTGGGACTCTACTTATCCCACAGGAGGGAAAATAACTGAGTAAGCCACAGGAGGTGATGAATATTGTCACCATCCCCTGAGAGCTTCACAGTCATCACTTGCTCAGCACAGCAAGGAGAAAAGCTGCTGTCAGCTAGAGCCAGCAAATGTCCCCTCATGCCTTCCCTTTGCAGCCATGCAGCATGTATGACAAGCTAACCAGCAGAGGAGTCCCCACGGCAAGTGAGAGCATATGTCCAAGGTGGTGTTCCTCTGCTACTTCAGCTCCTGTGGCACAGGTGGATCCCCAGTGCAGACATGTTCACTGGTGGAAAAGGAGCCAGAATGTACCAGACACCACCAGCTTTGTTTTAGCCTTGCAAAAGTTGTGCAACTTTAAATGGAGACATCACCAAAGACCCTAAAAAAAGCACAAAGTGCTTTTTTGAGCTTCCTCAGGTTAGTGCCTCTCACAGTAACTTCATGATGATTTGCTGATGTTCTTTCCCTTTGCCATACAAACAGTAAAGGGACGCCTTCTTTCTCAAGTAATTTCTGTGAAACACTCTCACTGACCAGAGAGACAGAAGGAACACCCTCAAAACCACGTTTTGTGCCTTTTGAAGGCCACAGCGGCTGTGCCAGGTGTCTCTGGTCAGCACAGGGTTCCTGAAACCACTGTTTGACGGCACCACAGTAGACAAAGACTTTGAAATGGATGTGTTAGCGAATTCACAGGCATTTGTTTTTTTCAACTAACATACTTTTCCTTTTTGTTTAAAATGAATTTTAAAATTCTATAAAATAAATAAAGAAAAAACATGACAAAAGACCACAACGGCCCTCTTCCCCCAACCAAAGCCTAAACAAACCATATTGTAGCAGCCTCTTTCAAATTTAAGTGTTGCCCCAAGTGACTGCACAGAGGGAAGACTTGGAAACCCGTCATGAGCCAAGAGCTACCAGGGTACCCTGAGGAGGAGCTGCCAATTCTTCTCTTAATGGCTACAACCTCACTCAGTCTTTAAGGCTCAATGTGGGCTTTTGCAGTAGGACTGATGTCACACATACAGCTCTGCATGATGTATTAAATTAATGCTGAAGCATGACGTTTGAAAGATAATTTAACAAAGAAGAAAACTGGGTTCTGTCTGTCAGTTTGATGTTTATTTATTTGCAGCTTGCTATTTCTAAAACCAGTGTAATTTCTATGTTAGTGAAGAAATTGTTACACCTAATAGGAACCCTGGGAGACTGCTGCTGCCTCCATGAGCAGCTCAACACCTCTAGTCAGTATGGCTCGTAGGGTGAAATGAATAAAACCAATGCAAGCATTTAGGGTGATTTATAAAAATTCGGCCGTGTTACTTCCACTTAGAAGTGAAAACATGCACCTTTGCAACTCATACGGGACCAAGTTCCTGTCTCCCTGATACAAAGAAATCTGCAAAACCCAACACCGACGGGGGCTTCACCACTAGATGGCCATCACGTTCTGCTGAACGTGATCTGCGCTGAGTGAGATGTAGATTTTAACAACCTTGGTTGCGGGATTATTTTTCCTTTCTATGAATGCTGCTCATGACCTCCTAGGTGTTTTCCCTCTGTTCTGTGTGGACCGTGAATAGCCCTTGGCACAGGCAGTAACAGTGTCAAAACCCACATGTAATGGGTGTCCTTATCCAGATCCTGTGTTTTCCGAGCAATATGCAGAGCAGAGCCGCCTGGGGAACGCTGTTTATTGAAGCCTTGGACTGTGTTCAGTCCCGTGACACACGGCAATCCCTGCACGCTGGCTGCTCCCCACTCGCTCACCCCGTGGCAAACACAAGGGTTATCTTCGGCCACCCAGGCACGAGCTCCTGGGCACTGCCGGTGTCCCAGTGAGCCGGCCAAGGGCAGGCTGACAGCGCCAGCAAGGAGCCAGGGACGTGCAGCGAGCCACGCTTTGCTCTTTGCTCTGCAAACCCAGGCAGTGTCCCAGGGCTGCATCTTCATCCTTGTGGTTTCTACTCTTCTTTGTCCCCTCCACTACGAGCTCAGACTCTTTGGCTACACATCCTGCCTGCCTCCCAAGACCTCTTGGAAAACACGCTGATCCAGGGGTAACAGGTCACATCAGTTTGAGCCCAACATCCCTGTCACTTCACCTAAATCTCTCCTCTACAGCAATCGGGCTGCATTACCTTCCTCCCTAGCTGGCCCTGTAGTTAATTGAGAGATTTGTGGCTGCACCATGCACAGTCCATGGCTGCTAAAAGCAGATGCTCTCTTCCCTTTGAGGTGAGACCCAGGATGTATCAGCCACGGCCCCTCCACTCTGGCTACTATGGAAAGAAAAACCAGATGTGCTCAGGCCTGTGCAGCATCTGCTCAGCCTGGATGAGGGGCTCAGCAGGCCAGACCATGTAACACGAGTTGTACTCCTCTTGTGCTTCTCAGCCCCTGGGTGCTGGAGTACAAGATTTGGCTGATGGCACATCAGGACAGTCCCACTCCAGCTGCTTTCTGGTACCAGTACCGGCACCTGCCTGATTCTGCAGCAAGCCAGTGCAGGACCCACAATGACAAAAAGAAAATTCTGCCAAAAAAAAAATCTGAGAAGCTTTTGGTAGCTTGACTCCCTAAGTAGGAGAGTCTGCCAAGTACCTGCACTGACATATGGCAGAGGATGGGAACCTGTGGACATGGGTTAAGGGAGCGTCATCACCCCTTTTAGTGGCAACTAGCTGTGATTACCACAGCTTCCATGTAAATTTAGAGTATGTGTGAAGAAATCAAAAACATGGACATAAGCAATCAACACCAGGAACAACTGGAAGATCCAGCTTTTTCTTCACAGAAAAGTTGCTTCTTGTAATATTTGAGTATAAAACACACAGAAAAATAACCACAAAAATAGATAGGCTGAAAACAAAAATTGGGAGTTATGACCATGTCAAATAACTATGAGCTGACGATGTGCTTTGGCAATACATGACAGAACCACTCATATCCCACCCTCAGTTCAATTTTGGACATTCAGATATTTGCATATTTTATGTTTTTAAAGGGAAAAATATGTCACTATACAAGACTCAAATATTCAAATAGTGTATAAATTTAGCAATGTGAATCTTTACTTTATAAGACATGCAAGGGTTCTGGGTCAGCCTGTAAGCTATAGTAATTAAAAGTGCAGGCAAATTAAATAAAAGCAGAAAACTAGAGTACAACATGCCTACATTCAGACACTAATGAGCAGCTGAAGAAAATCCTTGTATCTCTAGCATTTGCTCAGTGTTCAAAAGGGAAACAGGGCTGCAGAAAGAAACATTATGGGTTTTGGCTGCTTAACATTTATAGAACCTAGAGCTGTTAAGTGACTAACTACAGACATATATTGTTTAAAATTGATGTTTTTAAATCCTAGCCTTTGGATTCAGTGTGGGATGGCACCCTCTGAGCACACAGAGCAGCATGCTCACACACCCCCACGGCAGCTGTCACTCCTCCTTTGGTCCTCAGAGCAGCTCCCCACCAAGGGCACTCAGAAGCAGGCATGGCCACAGTCCCAACACCTTTGCTTGGCTCCTCTGGCACTTCTCTGAATGAACACACCGACAGCAGCACACCACTCATCCATGGAGCTGATGTCACTTAAGACAAAGTACCTTCTATTAGTTAAGACCTTAAGTTTCACAAGCTAACAGACATGTGGGTACTTTGTGCCTTTTTGAATCACATTTGCCAGATTCCAGCTCTCAATTACTTTATTTTGTAGCAGCTTTTCACATAATGTAATTGTATTTTCTGGTAGGTCATGTAATGTTACCATCGCACTCAGGATAGTGGTAACACCACACCATGAAGAAATATGACATGGATTATTTCTCATTAAATTTTTAAAATTCCTAGTAGTCAAATGCCAAAATCCTACTAAATAAAAACACAGGAACTTTTTTTTGCTATAAAATGCTTAAATATCAGCGTCTCCTGATAAAAATCTTCACTCACTCAAATATTTACTTTTATATAATACAAAGAAAATACAAAGTTGTTACTGTCTCCTGTTCCTAAACAGGTGCGCATGCGTACATACACATGTATTTTTTCTCCTCTTTGATTCTTAAATTCTAATTAATGTTTCATGAAAGGCAAACAGCTGCCTTAGAAATGTTAGACATTAAAACATATCAAGCAGTATTTAAGGCGATCATAAAAGGAAAATATGTGCTACTCTTTTATTAGCAGTAGTTACTTCAATCACTGTACTTGAAGGTGATGTTACACCGGAAATTATACTTTTTGTCAAGAAAGAAAGGAGGAATTTGGCAGCATACACAGGCAGCACACAAATGGGAAAATTACATGGATAAACAAGACAGAGATAAAAGATGATTTGAACATACTTGACTCAGAAAGTGCTTGAGCTGGAGCAAAATTGCACTAGGAGCAGATGGGCAGATGGGAGTAGGAGCACAGCAAGTTCCTCCTGTTATGCTCTGTCCTGGGTGTCCACTGCTGGCTGCTGCCAGTGGCAGTGGCCCAGTAAAGAGGATCCTCTGCTCCAGCTCCATATGGCCATTCCCATGCCATCCCTGAGCTGGGCAGTCAGCAAAAAAAACACCCTGCACATCTTTGACCTTGACTTTCTCTACAGCACTTACTGTTTGAGACCAGATAAAGGTACTTGAACTGCTGAGCTGCCTTGCAAAACCTGAGTGTGTCACAACATTGCTCGAGATGGGGTGGAGGTGGAAGCACAACTACACATGGAACAAACTTCTGGCAAAAGCAAAGAACTTTGGGGCCTACTATGAAAAGCACTAATGTAAACCCCGGCACACCTTACCAAAATTATTCATCATCACTTTTGTTATCAGCTGTGTTAAGCTGAGACATGAGACATTTGTTTGATCTATATTTGTGCTGTGGGATCCAGAAGCACTTTTCAGCTCTTACAATTTGGTGTTCTGAGATGCCTCCCAGCTCCACAGTGGGCTGAGACATACACACCCTATTCTCCTCTTTCACTTCCCTTTTGGGTTTCTAAGGAAAGGAAGCTGGGCCAGTAAGCATCTATAACATGCTCCAGCACACCCACTAGATTTGGTGACTGGAGGACTGTAAAGCATTCCTGAAAGAGAAAACCCGTGAATCAAATCTATGATGAACTTTGAAATGTCACAGGAAAAAAAACCACCAAAACCTTACCATCTATTTTACCTTTATTAACCGACAAAGTTTTACCCTAGAGAGCTATTGTGAAAAAAAAAAAGGAATTACATCCTAACTACCTTGTACCTAGACATTATCTGCATCATTAAAATGTTTCTTCCTGGTTTTGAGAAAGTTCATGCCTGTATGACAACTTGCGCTACTACACCCAGCAGTAGCCAAACCTGGACAACAGCAACTCCCAGGCCAGCTCTACGAAAATACTGATATGATCCTTAGCAAGGATTAATTTCATGATTCTCCTAACATGCCAGGGCCTACAGAGTTTGTTTCTATTTGTAAAGGCTTTAGGAACATTTGACAGGAAGGCTATCATGTTTTACACACAGACTTCACATTTTCAGTAATATTAAACATAACTCTGTTTCACTGCTCTGCCATTCCCTTGGTTTGAACACATGGACTTGTTTTAAGTGAGACACTTGTCCCTAGATTTTGTCAGAGATTCTGAGGAGACACATGACAGCAGTTTACATATGTTTAGAAGTATGTACATATGTTTTTTTCTAACATGTGCATGTTACAGAAGATGCACAGCTTCAATATTGAGCCTTCCAGCCCATCAGCATGGCTGAACACAGTTCCAAGACTGCTCCGGATGTTGAAGCCCATGTTAACACCTCTTTTTGTAACACAGTGTATTGTCATGGAATAAAGACTAACCAAAAACTCATGTGTGGAGGGGACTATAAGTTTTCTGATGTTTTCTGAACTGGAGTGAAAATTTATGAAAAAAAAGAAACCTCAAGCAGTGGGGAAACCTATCTTCACAATGAATTTGCAAGTGGACTAAAGTGCATGGGCAAGGGTCTATTCCTTGGATCTGAAGATGAAGCATTGAATATCCTCCTGAAAGCAGGAATAACTCCTGAAATCCAGTATGCCACTCATGTTTAATGCATGCTAGTCCAGGCCTGGGAGCTGAACCTGATCCAGCAGAGAAAAAGCATCTTATTTCGTCCCCTCCTTTCAGAGCTGGCAGAAGAGCAGTGATCATTCACAGGATCTCCAGCACCAGCTGCACTAACTCTCCCTCCAGACGGAGGCTGCATCAATGCCGAGTCTGTTCTTTTTTGTTTCCTTCTAAACAGAGCAGAAAATTGGGTAACTGAACACCTATAACTCAGCTCTGAGATCACAGGGCCCTGCTTTTTACCTCTCCTGTTTCTGATTCATACTTTTTCTTCACACTTTTCTGGCAACACGTACTGCAAACAAGCCTTGTCAATACTGGTAATCTCAGAAGAAAAAGATTTAAAAAGGGAAATAAAATCGAGTCAGTTGCAGACACTGGATGAGCTGAAATTTTCATCATGGAAATAAGGTGAGTATGTACATATATTCATGTCATTCACCTTTGTTCTGGTTATTTGTTCAAAGAGCACAGACCCTCCACATTCTAGGGCAGAACATCAGAATGTTCTACCTTGGTCTCCATATTTGACTTTCTTCTCCTATCTCTAATTCTGATTCTTCACACTGTACAACACAGTAGTCAGTCCCAGTCAGTGACTGTACAATGATGATTCTTGCCTGTGCATCCACCTTCTCTTGTTGGTCAGAGTAACAAATGTGGAACTGACCACCACAGTGGTGATGAAAATTTCTCTGTTCTGTATCCTTAGCTGACAAAATTGCCACTAACATCTTGCCAAGTCAGTGATATTAAATCAGGAGATCGTTTCCACTGGGACTGAGGCTCATATGAATGACCTTTACTTTCTTCCTGTTCAGAAGGGTTATTACTGATAAGTTAAATATTTGATTACCCTAGATACCTATGTGTAATGCAGTTATGGTGGTCATCTGCCATACTCTATGTCATCAAGCAGATTTTGTTAACTACTAAATGGTTGACCACACTGAAGTGTACATTTTGGTGTTTATATATATATGTAAAGACAGCCTGCCACCCCCAGCAGAAAGGCATCTCAGAAGACCAGGTTTTTATGCCCCACAGCCCTTTACAAGCTCCTGTGTGAGTATCTAATGCCAAGTATTCATCTATAACTGAGATAATGTAACTATCATACCTATTTGATCTGTCTAGGAAATAAAGGGACTAAATAATTTAATTCATTTGGGGGAAAAAGTTACTGAGCACAAGATAATACTTCAGGAATGTGGGTTTCTTTTCCTAACATAGTTTCTAATCAATAACTTCTGAGATTTATGGTTTTGCTTGTTTTGCTCTTCCAGAACACCCTCTCCTATTGAAAGGAATTTTTTATAAATGAACAAGAGAAAAACATCCTATAAATCTACACTGTACCCCTCAGGGGCCGTACAGATTGTGTTACTAAGCATTTTTGTTAACAAGGAATCCTGATGCATTTATTTTATACAAGAAGTCAGCTTTTCTGTTCAATATGCTACCTTGTACCTGCCTTATCAGCCATGCATATCAGTGATGTATTCCTTCATTTGGATTATGAGATCCTTGCCACATCTTTATGCCTGTTCTGTGTTTGCAAAACGAAGTACAGTGAGGTCCCAGTACACGAACAGAGTACTAACACACTATGGCAACATGCAGAAAACCCACTACTTCTCTTTGCATCTGCGATTTTCCACACCAATTTATAGCAATAGTCTCACCTGAAGCAATGTTCTGGGCTTCACCAGGCCCAGCTTCTCATAGTCCTTCCCCAGGGAAAAGGGAATGCCACTTCTTTTCCTTAATTTCTCCCCGCTTCCCCCAGACTTGCTGCCAATTCCCCAGCTGGGGACTGTCTCTTTAGAGAACCACAGGGCCAGGTTTTGTCACCCAGTGTCACAGGTTACAGAGGTAGAAATTTACACAGTTGTAGTTTCTGTATTTGCTAGTATTCAAAATATTTCTGGTGGCTTCACCTGCATGCTGGGATGGAAAATGTCCCTGAAAGCTGCAGAAACCACTCAGACACACAGTGCCGAGAGAGGGGAACTCATGACTACCATCTATGAGCTGGAAGAATTACTGCATCTTTTTACTGGCCTTGCACAGATCTGTTGCATCATGTGGTCGACATTTCTTCTGTCTATTATTAAAATCAACCTGATTTCCACACAGCATATAGTCTGTGGTAAGTAGAGTTTTTCCACTTGTAATTAATTATGCAGCAGAGCACTAATGTATTTTTCACAGACACCAAAAAGCCAAATTTCAACAATTTCTTGTTTATCATTACACTAGCTCAGAAGTCACACAGACAGACAGCTTGGACACAGGCCTCATAAAATCTGGGAAGCTCCCATTCTCTTCAGTGGAGTCAAACATAGGAGTTCTCAACAGAAAGGAAGAAACCAGAGTACTGTTTTCATGAAGAATACTCTTAAGACTTTCTCACCAAGACAGAACTGCATTTAGGCTCTCAAGTCTCACTGGCAAGGCAAGGTTTGATTAAGATCAAAATTTCTTCTGCAAGCAGGCTTATAGCCATAGGATATATTTTGTACTAGGAAATACATCTTTAACACATCTACTTGTCACAGAAATTGTTCCAGTTGTACTCAGAATACAAAGCCTATTTTTCCTGATAAACACACCATAACAAATTTCTAAGAGCCTTGATTAGGTTGGTAGCCAAGCAACCCCACTCCTCGGGGCTTCACTGGGTCAAGGTGGCTTCATGGGCTTGCTCTCATGGTCATTCACTTGAAAAGCCAGGTGGCCCTCACTGTGGCTATTCCCTGGTCAGGGAAAACGACAAACACCTTTAGGATGACAATAATCTTCTTTAGAAAGACAAGAACAAAATCCTGATAGCTTTTTGCCATCAAAGTAAAGCTCAAGATTTCACTCTAAGCATGCTCTACCTCTGCTAAAGCAAAAACTGAATGGAGGACTTGGGTGTTTATATTCACTATTACTTTGTAAGTGAATTTATGCAGGGATTTAAACTGGGTAAGATTCAAATTAAGTTGCCTCTTCAGGTTTTTTGAAATGTAACATAATGCATTCTGCTGGCATGGAATGTTTCCCCACTGGTAAAAGGGGTATGTCTCCCCCTTGGGATGCCAAGTATCCAATTATTTGATAGAAATTATTCTGCTATTTCCAACAGACATTTCAAGGTCTGTTCAGGAAAGGATAAAAACATACGAAGTTGAACAAGATTTGCAACGATCTGATTTTTAACCTGGCCCTTCCCTACACACTAGCAACAGAGAAAAAATTTCATGCTTGCAAGCTTTATGAAATCAATTTTATTTCATTTCATCCCACAAGAATTAGTTAGGTTAATCGTTTGGAAACAATGCTGCCCAACAAAAGAAAGAAAATTCATAGTCATTATAGTACAGTAGTTAAATGATCATTATTTAACAGGAGGTTAAATGGCCACCCTTTTTCAGGTTAGCAGACTTTTTCCTCTGATTTGAAATTGTCTCAGGGATGAGGGAAGGAACCAAGCCTCCATCTATCCAGAAGAATCATCCTGTCACCAGCACAATTTCTTGCAGACACCGCAGTAGTGGAGATCAGACATCCTTCATCCAGATGATGCTCCTTGTCCTATTTAGTGCTACATAATATTTCCGTGGCCTTGTTACCAATACTTGATGTATTTATTATTTACACTACCATCATTATAATTTATTTTCACACTTGGAAGCACACTTCAAAGGAAACCTTGCAAAGAAGCAAAGGGAACTGCTCTCTTGAAAGCTGTCATATCCCTCCCAAGTGCATCTCCTACAATGCTGAGAATCAAGGGATGGTAACAATGGGACACTCCATTCACCCTGCTAATTTATGCATGTCGCTCATTAGCGCAGGTCAACAGATCTGAGTGGCTGGAAGACAGTGTTCTAAATTTCAAGTATCTTAGCTGTGCAGTCAGTAGCACTGGTCTAGGACCCAGTGGTCCCTTGCTTGTCACAGTTTTCCTGCATATATTAGCCCAAAACCAGTTGTGCTGACCCAGGATCCAATTCATTCATCTATGCAATTCTTATTACTTCCCTGAAAACATTTATTATCCCAAATCTTCACCAACAGGATGTTTGGCCTAATAACTTAAATCTACATCATGACTCATTTAGTTCTACTTTTAAATTTCCATTCTGGAGAAAAAAAAAAACAAACCAACTACAAAATCTTCACACCCACTTCTAGATATTTTCGCCTTCCTAATCTGTTAAAATCTCTGCCTGTTTACTATATGAGATTTTACAAACAGTATCACTCACCAAATAAAGCATCGGCTAGTGCTGCCAATATAGTAATTAAGAACAACTAGTGTGCTTACACTCAAGCTTTTAGGGGAGAGATCGGGAGTCTGTTAAAATCTAGCAAAACTCAACTCTGCACATATGTTGTTTTGCTTTGTTTTGTTAAATGGGATGGAACATACCAGA
This sequence comes from Prinia subflava, assembly GCF_021018805.1. NCBI lineage: Eukaryota > Metazoa > Chordata > Aves > Passeriformes > Cisticolidae > Prinia > Prinia subflava. The sequence goes on from NC_086249.1 coordinate 57,131,670, forward strand.
ACTTTAAAGATTAAAAAACACCCATAATTTCCTAAAACATTTGGAGCCTTTGCATGCAGTAAAAAGGGATAATTATCAAAGCATTTTGCTGTCACAATTGTTCATTTGGAAGAGGCACAGGAAAAAAACAACCAAATCCAAATCCAAAACTCCCAGCATAACAGAATGGCATTGCTGTAACTGCGGTAAATAAGAGAAAGTGTTAGACAGATGGGGGAGGCATCAGAGTGGCATTCAGCACAGGATCAGATGGGACAACAATAGCCATTGCAAGCAACTGCCTCAATAAGACACGTCAGACATCTCACACGGGCAATGGGGTCCCATATCCCATGGGCCCCATGGAGCAACTTCCACTCTAGGCAGATATTCCTGCTGACACCGCCTCGGGCCTGAGGGTGCCTGCTCAAGGCACCTTGTGACACCCACTCAGAGGTGAAGAAACACATTTCAAGGGGCAGAAAGAACAGGGCTCTTCCTTTCCACCCCACTTCCCATTTCTTTGCCCCATTTCATACTTTTATCCTATACAGAAGGGATGCTGCAAGGACTGTTGTGGCAGACTGAAGCAGAGTTTGACGCAAGACCACAATCTGGACACACATCTTGATGTGCTAAGCATTTTTTTCAGGAATATTGTTCTTGGGAGGCCATTTACTTCAATTACATCCCTAAATCCTCTTTGGAAGCTCCCATTTCCAAGGCCACCTTTCTCCTCCCCTTTATGGGGTAGGAAAGCAGAAATCTGCAATGAGTTTCATATTTGCTGTAATAGCAACCACAAAATCAATTTCTCATTTGCATCTCACACTTGGCCACTCAAATGCAACCATATGAGTTACACATACATAGATAGTCTTTAATATGGATAGAACTGATTTTTTAATAGTAATAATGCTAATAAAGTGTGACCTAGATGCACCTTGTGGCACAATAAAGTCCCTCTCCTGCTATGCACTCACCCCACAGCAGGCACAGAATGAAGCTGTAGCACTTCTGCCAATGTATTTGCTCCAGGTAGTATTAAACAGCTGTGTTCCCTGGCCAGTTATTTCTTGCTCTTGTTAGGGTCTTTCCTACAAAAACAAGCTGTCTCAATTTCAGTATGTTTTATGTTCAGTAAATTATAGCAATTTTCAAAATATCTTTAACCTTCTCAGTGGCTGATGGCCTGGCAGGTGGACCTCTTGCATCTTTTCATAGTAGAAGCCTGACAAACATCTTCTGGAAAAGGCAAGCAGGGAGAGGATATGTAAAATCATATGAGTGGTGCATAGTGCACTGCTCTCTGTTTCACACCAGGACAGTAAATCCTACTGTCTCACTTCTGTGACAAAAAATTGTGCAATAACAAAAAATTGTCCTGTGCTCATCTGGTTTTGTGATAGGCTGCTTTTATTTCATCCTCTTGAGTTCAAAGAGCAGAGATGTGGTTTACACAGATGTCCCATGGATGAGCTTGTATTTCTGAAGGGCTCAAGCCTAACCCTACCCATCTGAAAGCACTGCATTTAAAAGCCATTTTGAAAGACAACTCTGTTATGAAGTCTCACATTATTTCAAAGCCCATCTTACTCAACAATACCCTTTGAAAGTATAGGCGAATTAAATGCACAGCTTCTCATTAAAGCAATGTGTCACATTTTAATAGAGCCAAGGGAAAGGAGGAAAACATGGCTTGGAGCCCCACAGCACTGCAAATGACTTTTCCTGGGTATTCTCAGTCCTGCTCCTTATCATTTTTGTGGGGGCAACTGTGGGCATATTACCCTTTTCTCCTATCCCTCTTCCTCCTGCCACTATAGTATCCAAGTTGTATCGTCTTTTCGGGACCTGACTGAATCACATGGCTGTATGAATGCAGATGTTTTCCAGGCAGAAGAGTAAATGTTAGCATTAAACACAATCAGCAAATGCTGGAACTATGTAGTAGAAAAGATCAGAAAGTACCCTGTCCTCATTTCTGGGTGGGCTGTAAGTCAGAAATGCTAGTTACTGTTTGCAGTGATAGAAGTGAGCGTTTCATCATTCAAGTAGGTGCACATTTTAGGTGAATGGTTAGGAGAAATCCTTACTGACACTAATATGGTGATGATGCCTGCGGTGCTACTTCATGTTTTTCTACCACATACACATCATCAGACAAAATGCAAGCCAAATACTGGCATGAGATTTCTAAATGATCTCTTAGGAAAATGTTGGGTTTTCTTTTTCTAAAGTAATGATTAAAAAATAATTGAATAAAACAGTTATTAGCCAGACAGTTAGAAAACAGACTGCTAACTAAAACAGTTAGAAGCCAGACTGCTTCTGCTCTGCTGGCAAACCTGCCAGAAATGACAGGCTCCAAACTCTGGGACAAAAGAGCCATTATAGACCAAATACTCACAGGAACTCAAAGCTGCTACTTCATGTTCTGGCAGAAGCCACTGAAAAAGGTGGTCCTGTGATTTATGTGCCATTCAATGTTGTTTTCAAGACATTCACTGAACTGAAGAAGCACCATTAGAATACATCAAGCACAGATCAAAATCCATCTAAATCAACAGTGGCTGAAAATACATCATGTGCTTGACATACAGTAATTGACACGTCATATTTTATTTGACATTTCAAGGACAGTAGTGCCTATTTAAATGGAAACACAGTAATATAAATATTTTTTTACTCGAGCTAATCAAAATCTAACAGGGCATCTTGATGAAGAGCTGTTCACTGAATATCAGAAGAAAAAAAGAGAACTAAAACAGTAAAATCTCTAATGACTCAAATTATGAAACACAGAAGAGTTAACTTACAAGAAGATAACTCTACAAACACATCATTATCTCAGGGGGAAATTCTGGTCACACTAACAACCTCCTACTGATTGCCATGGAGCCATCATTCCAGCCATCCCTCTCCTCTCTCTTTGCAGCTCTGCCTGGATTTAGGTCTACAACTAAAACTGCCAGGACTATAGCATGACAACAGATACAGAAAAATGGATCAACATGATGGGAGTACAGGGAGCCATGCACACAGCACGGGTCAGGCTCTTTTTCCCAGCACAGACAAGACACTGCAAGGTAGCAGAATTTGGAATCACATATGCTTCACCTGACACTTCGTCCTCTCTCCTGAAGGCAGCTGCATAGGGACATCACCTGCAATAACAAAAGTCCTGAAGGACATCTTGACATAAGAAAGGGGGATGTAATATAAACCATTCAAGAAGCAGCAGCCACACATGCTTTATAACAGGACTAGGAGTGTGGCGGTGCCCGGGCTAGCCGCGCGTGGAGACGCTGAGGTCTCGAAACACAGCACCGTGACATAGGAGATTTCCTCAAATTTAGCACCCAACAAATTGAGAGCTGACTGTCCTACTTTCTTCTTTTCCACTTACAAAGATCACTCACAAAAGATCCTTACCTTTTTTGCTTCTCTTAAATAACCTAAAGGGGTTTTTTTAATCCACCATATGTTGTGATGCAAAAGAAAGGTGCTGACAGTTTATAAATTGAGGGCTAAATTGACTAAATGAATCTGCTGTCACTGTTTTCACCTAATACTTTGCTGTACAGTCTTAAAAGGATTCTTTCTTGTTCCATCTTCTCTCCATTTCCAAGATATGAGGCTGCCCTGAACTGCTGTTTAGCCAAGCCAAACATATTTAACTCTCTTACTCTGCCCCGTCAGATATATCCTCCAGCAATCTAAGTGGTTTGCTGCTCCTCTCAGGTTTTATGCAGATTTGTACATGTACCGAATGCAGCACCCTGCCCTGAAATAATGCCACATTCTCAGAGAATGCAGGGCAGGGGCATTTGCAGGACGAGACCCACGTGCTGCATGCGCAATCTGATGATATTACATTGTGTGGATGCCATGTAGGAAAAACAGCCACTGTAAATGAGGATGAGTGGCCAGCATAAAGAATGAAGCAAGCATGCAGAAAACTAAAATCCAGGTAAATACCTCCTGTGAAATATTCTTCCTCTTCATATTTTTTTCCTTGTAAGCTCTTACTTCAAAAATACAATGAATTTATTAATGAATAAGTGTTTAATCTGTCAGAGAATACAAACAAACTAATTTACCTGCTTTTTTAAACCAAGGTCCTGCTCATAAATTCTGAGATGTCTATACCCAAATAAGAGAGTAAACCGAAATTTTGTGTTAGTGTAGAAGTTTATTAAACCAGAAGCAGGAAAAGGAGATTGAGAAGGCAGAAATCATGTTAGACCAACAAGTGGAGAATTTTAATCCCCCAAAAACCCTCAAAAAGTTTTTAGTGGAGTTTTTTAATTGCAGCAACTACAAAGAAAAATAGTATGAATAATGTGTCATATGTGTAATTCTCTTTTTAGAGCTGTGGAGAATTGAGCAAGGTAGAGAAAGATACAGTGCCAGAGTTTCATTTTATACTTCAGAATTAAACCAAGTAGTTCAAAGGACATGAAAGAAAAAAGACTTCATGTACTTTGTGAATTTAACTTCTTAAATAGTTGTGTCTACTCTGCCATAACAAGAAAAGAGCATACTGGGGGAAAATGGGAAAAGACAAAATACTAGCGCATGTTAGTATTTCCAAGACTCCAGAATAGGATAATTCAAAGAACTGAGAACAAAAAGGAAGAGTAAAACTATAAAGTGATTTTTGACAGCCCTCTTTTTGAAAAGCAGCTCAGCAGATTTATCAAAGTATGTGAAATGCTTGATCCTAAGCTGAACTTCCATGAAAACAGAATCATATTCCTTTCTGTTCCTAGGTCAAAGAAAAACTGCCAGTGCCAAAGGAAAGGATGAAGAGCATGTTCTGATTTTAAATTAGGGAGTGCTGCATGTATAGACACAAGTAGTTCTATATATCTAGCTAAAATATGGTCCCTGAGCACAGAGCGTGTTTACACATTTAATTGACTAAAACTGAGAGGTCCAAGTCTGAATAGCTGAAAATTAAAAGAGTATTCAATGACACAAGTGAAAAGGAGGCTAATTGAAATATATAGAGAATGGAAATAGGCAAACTTTCTCAAAATGCTTTTTCTAATTAACAGTTACATCAAGGTTTTGGAAGTAGGATGCACTAGAGATGAAAAGACATAATGATCCTGTAATGCCAATAGGTATCTTTTCTGAAAGCACACACAGAACGAAATGTTAGGGCACAAGTATTGCAAGCCCGTACATGCCATGCTGAGCCCAGTCCTGCTCTGCTCTGCCTGATGTTTGTGCTTTTTCCCCTGGCCCCACCAAGGAGAATGAGGCCATTCCACCACCCTGCAAGCCATACATTAGGGATGGGCCATTCTCATGCATCCGAGTCAGGACAGTCTGCTTGAAATGCCATACTCCTAATCCTACACGCTGCAACGGGATCCATCACTTCAGGAACAGGATGGGATGTGCTGCTTTATGCAATGGCTGTGCTATGAGGCAGCTGGATTCCCAGTCCTCATGAAAACATGTGCCTCTGCTTGCCCCACAGCAGGAGAGCACAGGGACCTGGTCTCATCAACAGTGTTTGCTTGTTCCTGCAAGCTCAGATTTTGGTAGGGTGCCACCTTGATGGGAGAGACTAGCCTTGTGCAAGAAAGGTTCTCTCCCCCCGAAGGACCCATCACTTGATCTTCCCTTTCCCCTGTGAAACTGGATGAAGAGGAGCAGAGGGAGCAGCAAAGTGGAGAAAGACAAGTGAAAGCATCAAATGTGACACAGGAGACAATGTGTCTGCCATTGTCCCAGTTTGAGGTGCAAATCTTCAAGTTGTACAGACTAAGGTCACTGATTCTAAGTGATATTACGAGGGGAAAAAGTGTAAGACAACTAAATGAGCAGTTCTTCTTTTCGATGTTTGAGTCAAAAGTCACAGTCTTATTCCAATCAGCTCCACACTGGATCTTTTTTGTGCACGTGCACTGTTCCATCTCTCCCATTAAGCTGCCTCCTGTTGTGTGTGCTAACCTCTCAATATGGTGTTACAAAAAGGACTGAAAGGCTGGAGCTGGAGAAAAATCTGAGGGGAAGGGCACAAAGGAGATGAGAAAAGCCCTGCAACACCTCAGTGGGAACAGCCCCTCTGTACACACCCTTTTACACACAGGTTACCTTTCCATCCATATTCCCAGGATACTGTGCAAGGCCTTGCAAAGAATGCCTTCAGCTTGAAAAGTACTGAGCAGACCTTTCAAATCTAGCAAGAACAAGCAAAAAAACACTTCTTGTGTTAACAAGCCCTAATACAGACCACAATTCTCACAGCATCTTTACGAGTACTCTTCTAAATCTACTTTGCTTTCGGTGTAACTACTTACAGGAATACAGCCACAGAAGGGTTTCAAATTCAGGCCAAATGTTAAACTGGCCAGAAAGAGGCCATGCCACCTTAGAAGCTTATCTTCTAACCACCTTGGTTACCTGCTACACACATACTTTCAGATCTACTGTCACGTTACGTAGTTTGTGCTTCAAATTAAAATTTAAAGAAAACTCATAACACCTCTACAACTCAACTTGGACATTAGGTGAAGTTTGGAACTCAGTACTATATTATAAAATTAAACATTTTAAAAGATGAAAAAAGTAAAACGTAGGTATTTCTGCATATCCTAGTGATAGCATATATAGGAATGTAAACTACATCATCTGAATACAATGTTGAAGGGAATGTTTTCAGTCCTAGTTATCTGTATCCAGCTTAGCCAAGATTTTTTGTTGACTCCTCTAATTGTGTAATAATGTATTTGTATTGTAGGAGTATTGTCCTCCTTTTATTATGTTAAGTCTCAAATTTCCCACGATGAGAACATTTTAATTGAAATTAATTTATTATATTACATGTAAACAAAAAAGCACTTACTAAAAATAAAAAATATCTATAGAAGTTCCTATTATTTGTATTGAAATGAAACGCAAAGAAAACAGCTCCATCGCCCTGAGGGGTTTTCCTCTACTGTTGTTTTCACATACACATTACTTGAATACCACTCCTGAAGAGGCAAACAACATCAGGTCTCGACTCCAGATGGCAGCAGCCTCCTTTACATTTTGGTTTTCTCCTTCCCTAGTGTCCGGGTCTTTGTTCCTTAACCCTCCAAACAATCCTATACTTCCTTCTCTTCCCCCAAAATAAAGACTTCAGTGCTCCAAGCAGCACAGTTTGGGGAAGGTGACTGGAAGGCATTTTCAGTAAAAGAAATCAGGCCATTCCTGCAGTTAAGCTACAAGGTTCTTCAAAGCATACAGAATAATTGAGGCCTGAAATGGTAGAAAAAGAAAGGCAGATTTTTTTTTTCCCCTCCCCCTTTCCCTATCAGTCACCTGGAGAAACATCGGAGAATAGTGCTTTTTTTCAGCTAACAACAGCCCCTCAGAAAGAAAGGGGCAAAGGAGAGAAAAAAGAAAAGAAACACCGAAGAAATGGAACAAAAAGGTGCCATTTCATAATGAATCTGAACTGGGAAAAAAGTCTACCTAAACAATATGGCTTTTATGCGGTGAACAATTTTACAAACCTCTCTCTTTGGACACAGTATACTGACACTGTGCTGGTGGAGTCTATTAGATGAGCCGAGGCTACTTTAAATATCATAAAACTTAACCCATAAAGAAAGCTACTGCTCAAGGAAAAACACCTTTTCTGAACGCCTCTCCTTTTTTCCTAATATTTACCTTTAGCTTTGGCACTCAGCCGCTCATATTGGCCAGTATGTCCTTGCCCCATCCTGTTGCTAGTGTCTTCCCCACAACGGGTTTAGGTTGGATACTGTACCTCCTCCAGCTCGTTAGTATTTCTCACATGCCCTTTGACACAATCACAACCCCAGCATTCACATGAATAAAACTGAAACACAGAAATACCTTGAACAAAGATTTCCAGAGGTCCATGCATGCATAAGTCCTTAACATCTGTAAACTGCTGCAATTAGAGCTGATTCTGTGAGCCCTTAAGCACACAAGACACTTTATTTGGGCAAACAATCCCAGGTCAGCTGGATCAGTCCCCTCTGGGCAGTTTCCCATAAATGTGTTTTAAAAACCAAGCTACTAGACTTTGGATTCACAGACACTATCAGAATTTTGAGGATTCCCACATACATATGTGGCCATGGCTGGGACACACAGGGACATCAGAAAACACGCAAGGAACATCCTTTTGGAATAGTTACAGATGGAAGGCACTGTGATACTCTAGAGCATCAACATGTTATGCTTGGGCTATTTTCAAAACTCAAACTCTAACCCTAACCTTCTCCACCCCAAGCCACAGCCACCTCCAACCCTATGGAGAAGCAGCTTAGGGAGCTAATATGTAGCAGTGCCCTCCCTGGTATGATTCACCAGCACGCAGCTGAACTTGGGTACCCACACAAGACAAGTGGCGAATACCCATGACCAGGGACAGGGACTGCACTCTGCCCGTTAGATTTGTCCAATCATCTGTGCAACCAAGTCATCCCAGCTACCTTTGGGAAAGGAACTGATATCACCAAGTTATGTCACTGCTAAAGGGCTCAAACGGTAAATCAACAAATGAAGACTGCCACTCACATACCTTCCAAACCTTGACTTCCTTGTCACATCACATCTGAAGCATCGCAGACACAAAGTATCTTCTAGAAGACCACGCTCACACTATCCCAATGCTTTTTAAAGAGCAAGCCTCAACTACCCAACACTGACAGAAAGAGTTCTGTGTTGTGTGTGGGTAAAAAACCCCCAAAATTGGTCGAATCCTGCAGTTGGATCCAAATGGTCAAACTTGTCAATGTGGGACCCCACAAAAATCAAAAACATTCTCCGAAGGTGCAAGGCTTGCTTGCATGAGTGTACTTGCACCACTGGGATCAAAATCTTTGCTTTTGAGTCTAACACAATTACAATTCAGAACCAGAAACTGAACCACGGCCACTTTAAAAACTGCATCTCTAGGGCTCAACACAATTTATGAGAGCAGCAGAAACCACCAGTGGTCTCACCCTTAGGACTACAGTAATAAACAATTCATTTTTGTGCTACCAGAGAGAGCAAAAAGAGAGCAAACAAAGCAGTAAACCTCCATTCCCTTTACTCTCAATTATTATCAGGTTTATCTATAATTCATTGGTTTTACTATGAGAATCAACATAAAAGTTGAACAGAGTTCAGATTTATGAATTTATTTTCTCAATACCCAAGTGAGGCCGATGGACAATGTTACTACCATTTTTCAGAGAAAGGAATGACGCACAGAATAATTAATTGCCCAATTTTTTCCTTCTATCTTCTTTTTGTGTATTCTTTTTTACAACAGAAAGTGAATAGAAATATAGAATGGAATAAAGATATGGGTGATTGGAGCATCCTTAAAAATCAGAAATCTATGGTAACTAGGGTGGCATTTGACAGATAAGAAATTCTTATTCACAGTCCCATATACCTACTGAATGTAAAGGTGTGTGTGATTCAAGGTAACTCATCCTTCAAACTCCATTTTTCTGGTCTTCACTGGGTGCTCGGTTTAAGATTAAAACTCACATAATGCTGTTTAGGATCAGAACTCACATAATAATTTTCAAAGAGGGATTTTTTTTCCCTCCAGAATATCTTTATCCTGGAGATAACATCTCCATTTGTTACATTCTCTTTAAAACTCATTCTTTTTTTTCTGTTCTAACTTAGTTAAGTAGTTTGCTTAGACTCTCTTTGATGGCAAAAGGAGAAAGATATTCATGGAGAAACTGACAATTCTTGGTATAATTCACCTCATTTATCTTAGACATAAATGTTTTCAAATGGGATGGAGAGGTGCACCTCTCTCCAGTAAATGCAAAATGAACTGCACTGATGAAAGGAGCCATACCAAGAGAAGCACCTAATATTTACTTATCCATGGCAGTATCTTTAGCTGCTCCGCTGAAGGCAACAGGTGACACTGGGAAATCATGGCAACTATTTTCACACAACTGATAAAAAAAAGGTGGTGATCTGCGAAGTATTGTTAAGAACAGAGAAAATGGAATGGAAAAACAAAAAGAGACTTATTTGGTTTAGAAGTTGTTCGATTGCTCAACAAATTACTAAGTCATTTGCCTACTTATATTTACATACGTGTGCATTTATGAAAATGCGGTCTGAGTGAGAAACAGTGGAAGGTGTCTGGAGGCAACCCAGGGCATGCTGATACACCCTTGACTTTAATGTATCAGACTTGTAATGAGGGACTAATTTGGTTCCAAGCACTAGCCTGGCAGAAACAAAATACTTATAGACTATTAATAGAGAAACTTCTCACAGAAGCTGTGACCTTTATGACTTAGCATGGTTTACAGCCCTACCTCTGTTACAATTAAGCAGAGCCTTACTGCAAAGCAACAGCTTTCTGACTTTTTTTTTTTTGTCTTTTCTCTCACAATTATACAGAAAGGACTACTAAAGTAGAGCTACTGTTCAGTATAAACCCTGGTGCAAATCCCTTCTGCAGTATGGAGACGTACTGAAACACAGTAGGTTTATACTAGTCTGAACAATGTTCCCTAATGTCCTGCAAACATCTACCCTTGACAGCCCCTTAGCTGGAGGCCTAGGGAGATTTAAAGACAATGATCTCTATAAAACTAATTAATAATGAGAAAATATTATTGGTCACAATGTTACAGTGGAATTAGTGGATGGAGTAGAAGTTTATTGAAGGGGTTACTTCTCTCACTTCCAAGTCACACATATGTAATAGGTTTCTAATGACTTTGAGTATAATTAAACATTTAAAATCAGTATTGCAAATGCCTGATGGAGAACAGTTATGAAACACAACAGAGAGGACAGTCCATTCACTAGTTCAGCCTTTATTTGCCAAGCCATGTGTCAATAAAAATACTGGTTGTTAAGGTCACTGAGCTAGGAGAATCAGGGAAAAAATATATCAGGACCATTTTTAACACAAGTGGTAGAAGTCTATAACTCAGGGAAATATGTAATGCAAAACAGACATTTTCATTTTTAAACACAATAAATAAACGTTTTTAAAATTGTAAAAGATTTATCTGACTCCATCTGCTCATTGCTGTAGCTCACAGCAGCAAACAGCATCAGTGAAAGGATGTATAAAAGCACAGGTGCACAGGATTAAACAACAACAAAAAAGACACAAAATAACATAAAAAGACAACAAATTAGTTCCAGAAATACAAGCTAAAGAGATATTTGGAAGTAATTATACCAATAGGCACAGTAATCCCAGTTCTTCCTGGCACTGCAGAAATGAGGAGCTCTATAGGGATATGCCAAAAGGTCAAGCAGCTGAATGAGCAACAAGCACAATTTTACTGTACCTAAAAATGAGAGCTAAACAAGCTACCACCTCTTTAGAAGCAAATGGTGAGAGCAGTTAAATGACTGGTATTTCAGCAGTTTTACGCTTTGTAACTATTTGTGCCAGAAGAAGAGATGTTCTGAATGTAATGAGTGACAGAGCAGTCCATGGTAGGCATGTTTCTTTAATTTATCCTGTTCCTAGTAATAGATTCAAATGATGGGAGATCTAGGATTAATTTGGTCTGAAGAAGAAAGTGCAGAGTGGAAGAGGCTTCACAGGAAAATGATTTCAGTCACCTCTTTGACAGCTGGCCCACAATCATGTTACCCTGTGAATGCCAAATTTGCCATATAACTGAGGGGAAATAGGAAGAGCTCTGCACAACCAATAATGTAATGATAGGAAGGGATTATTCACTATTTTTTTCTGAGAACTGGGGACTTATATTGAACACAGGGAAGAACCTTTTATCTTTTTTTTTCTCTTCTTTTTTTTTTTTTCCACATATTGCATACTTAGAGCTCACAGCCACTGCATAGTGCAGGGGCCAAGGATATAGATGAACTCAAATGAGGATTAGACAAGTTCACAGAGGGCAGGGCCATATAGGGATATTAAACATTAAGGTCAAGTAATAGCCTCAGAGGCTGAGGGGCAGAAACTACTGATTTTTTTTAATGCTGTAAGGTAAAAGATGACTAGAGGGAGGGGACGCAGGTATTCCAGAGGAAGAACTGCTCTATCACAACCTTGTTTCTCTGCTCTTCTGGTAAACACTAGCCAGGTTACTGGGTTCACTTGGACTTTAGACTTTGGTCAGTTGTTTCTACACACACACGTGAGTGAAACTTGCCCTTTTGAAACCAGCTTTTGCATGCCAGCTTTAGTGAAGGACTCCTGTATGAAAGAAGCAGGTTTGCTAGCTCTTATGCCGACAGGACTAAGAGGACCTTTGCATTATTTGGAGTGCTTACAAATCCATGGCAGCTTTAAAAGAACAGCTTTGAGAACATCAGACCAAAGGAAACACGCTCATCAGAAAGGAGAAGGTTCAGCTTGCAATACCAGGCTGTCCTGCAGTCCAGCAAAGCAGGGCTCTTCACTGTGCACTGTCCATTGTTTTGCTAACATCAAACCCAGATGACAAGCTGATGAGCCTAGTACCACTTCCTATTCAAGCACATTTCTCATGAAGGACAAGCTGGGAATCTTCTCAGTATCATCTAGCCCAGGAAACAGGTGCAGGCAGCAGGAAGAAATAGCTAAGGGCATGGGAAAGTGGTGAGTGGGCTTCTCATTCTCACTGAGAGAGGCTAGAGCAAGGGTAAGGAGCCACTGCCAAGGCAAAAAGGCAAAAAGAGAAGGGATAGCAGCAAAAAAGAAAAAAAGGACATGTAGGCTGCTGAGGTTCCGGAAACCATACTGTAAGTAGCAACAGGAAATCTGAAAGATTGAGAAGTGGCAGGGATTTCAACAGCTGGCTCAACACATGAAGTCTCTTTGATACTGACATTAAGACAGGTATACCTCCAAAAACACTTCTTTTCTCAGAACAGAGTATCTTAGCTACTTTTGTTCATCAGGTCTGGTGGTAGAAGTAACAATAGCATGGAAACTACTTTAATTTTCTCCATTGAAATCATTGTAGCATTTAGTGCTTGTACCAAGTTCAGACACAACAGTGTTTAATGATATTACCATGACACAGTGATAGAGAGGGTGGATAAAAGCCTAAAAAAAATAAAACCAAAAAACCCTCCAGAAAATTGCCTGACAAGTAATTTTTATGAAATGAAAATAATTTACACAGCAGTTTTACAGAAAAAGGGAATTATGCCATTAATCAGCACTGCTGGATAATTACACTGTACATGAGGCCCTGCTTTTAGGGAAAAAATATAAGCTAATAAAGACAGTCAGACGATCAGTAATGGCAGGGCTTTTGGGAGATACCAGAGACACAAAGCTTAATAATTTAACACTAAGGAGTATAATGACTGTGAAACCGAATTATTTTAAGTTTACATTAATTTTCCACCCAATTACATATCTAACATTAAATCCAAAAGCTAGAGAATTCCCCTCAGCTGTGAACAACCACAGCAAGAATGAGAAAGCCAAGGGGATGTGATCTCGAACATGACTGGACTCTGAATGTACCCTTCCAACTGCTGTGTACATCCTTAATATTCAGAGGTCTGCTCGAGAATTAAAGCCAGTTCACACTTCCCTCCAGTTACTGCCGGTTCAAATAAGGTCTCTCCCTAATACAGTCAACTGCAGTCAATCAATTTTCTTTGTGGTGTCTCTTTGCACCTCTCAAGCACCAGCAGCAGATGGCTCAGCCTGGCTGTTTCACTGCCACACTGCTAAGGGAGAAACCAGTGAAAAGTTGAACAACATTGAATTAACAATGAAAATGAGGACTGGAGTGTAATGAGAATGTTTCATTACCTATGCGTTGTAAGCAATTTAGCCCTGATTATTACTGACCTCTGGCAATACTGTATCCAAGTAAAATGTGCTGTCCCCAAAAGCAGGGGTATACTGGAAGGCAGACACTGCTTCTGAGTGTACTCATAAATAAACCAGAATATTTCCCTTCCTGTGTTAGAGGTTTACCTTACAGCTGAGTTATCAGCATTCAACAGTCCCCCCCGCTTTGTGCCTGTGCAATAAACACCACAACTTGATATAGTACACCTGGAAAATTATTATTATTATTACTATTATTATTATCACTTATGTGGCACCCAAAAGAGCATTAGGTATTTCAGAAAGTAGTTTAAAAGACAAACTATGTGCTACAAAGGGCTAATACTCGGTGAAACAGTAGAACTACACAGGGCGGAAAACCAGGAGGAGGTGGTATAACAGGAAGAAGTATACAGGTTACAGGAATAGCATTAAACAGTTACTAATCTGGGGGACATGAGGTTCAGTGCACGCTGCCTCTTCTTACTCCACACTGAGTTCACAGGAATCCCTGTGAGTGGACGTTTTGTTAGCGAGCTTTCCAAATCCACTGATTTTTTCCAAAAGTGCTGTTTGCTTGCATGTTAATCTTCACCTTTTTGAGTGAAGGTGTGCAGTCTGAAAGCAGATTTATTTAAAAGTTTTGCAGTTCCAAGGTAAATACGCCTATTAAGGATTCAGCAGCAGCAGCCACAGATTTTGAAACTTCCACTGATTTTATAGTGATGGCACGATAGAGTCCATGACTTTGGGCCAAGATGCAGCAGGCCAAATGCACAGGAGCAGCTCTTTTCCCTACACACTGCATAGTGCACCAACAACCCACGCTGAGGGGCTCTGCACACTTAAGGAACCATGCAGACCACTAAGTGTAGCCAAATGTGTAGTCTATTCCCACTGAAGTGCTATGATGCTGTGTGAGCCGGCCCCTACTATGCACCTTGGTGTCCCAAGAGCTCTTCCCCCTCTTCTGCCAGAGGAATTATAGCATCCCTCACGTGCTGAGTGCATTGGGGACAGCCCAGGGAGGAGGCAGAATAGAGGAAGGTGAATTTAAAAAAATGATGAGGAGAAACTACGGCCCTCATTACCAAATCCATCTAACAATAGTAAAACAATGGCCACACAGTTCCCTGCACTCTGGGCAACCACATTCCAGCCAGAACAAAGCATGCTGCTGGCGCCTCCAGAATATTAATAATAGTAAGGTATGTGCTGCAGCGGGAGGGAGAACCACAATGGGTAGTGCTCCACGGGGCTGGCATAAGGAGCGGATCTGCTTCAGGCTGCCTGCCAAAGGCACTGGAAAACTTGACTTTACAGAGGCTGCCCAAAGATGCTTTTCTCCTGCCTGCAATACTCTTTGGAGGGCTTTTGCCCAGACCAGGCTGTACTGTAGCCAAATGCAGGTGGGAAGTAACCCTGCTCACTCTCCAGCCTCTCCAGCTGGTACTGCTGCTTCCTGATGGAACAGTCACCAGAATCCCTCACCACCAAAGCTTCTGGTTCCATGACATCCTGCCATGCCCACGGGGCTTCACAGAGGTTACTAGAGTACGGGTGAACATCTTAGAAAGAAACCATTCCCCTAGTAACCCAAGGGGAAGTAAGAGTAACAATGGAGGCTGCCAGAGGGACTATTCAGGTTTGCCCAAGACCCACCGCAAATGCAAGGATTACGAT
The DNA here is from genome assembly GCF_021018805.1 of Prinia subflava. Classification (NCBI taxonomy): domain Eukaryota; kingdom Metazoa; phylum Chordata; class Aves; order Passeriformes; family Cisticolidae; genus Prinia; species Prinia subflava. The sequence continues at coordinate 57,147,106 of NC_086249.1, forward strand.
GGTCTCCCAAAACACAGATGAGAGAAGCGAAAAATTCACTAAATGCTGACAGAAACACCTCACTTCTAGCTAACAGCCTCTTGTACCAGAGGTTTTGTTAGGGGGCAAAAACAGTAAACCAGCATGGAGAAAGGAAGGGACACCAAGGGGAAAAATACTGAGCTGCCAGTGTCCATTGCACCATTGCAATGGTGCACCATTTAGCGTGGGGAGACATGTCCAAGGGAAGTGTGCACTCATGAACAATCTGCTCCCAGCTCAGGTGTTGCAGCACCCTTAGGTTTGCACACATGCAGCATAACCCTGAGATGCAATGTATCCCCCACCTCCTCCCCTTCAGAAGGCTGACAACCTGCAGAACTACACAAAGAAAAATCACTGCTGGCTTAGTCAAAAGGATTGCAGACACATAGCTGCTAGAAGCATTACTAAATATGTTGATGTTTCATAACAGTTTGATCTCACTGTTGTTTGTGTTTCTGGTTTGTGTACAGCAGGGACAGTCAGTCAAGGTGATGCTTTTGCTGTGCAGATCTGCTGCAGCCCTTCAGTCTCACTGGTGGAACTGACCCAGGCTTCCCAGCTCCCTGTTCCCCACAGCTTCCTCTTGCTGTGGCAATGTGCTGTGGTGCACCGGGAGAGCCCAGCTCCCTGCAGAAGTGCACACAGAAAACTTAAACCTTGTCTACTTGAAAATTTCAGCTTTCAAACTACTAACAGTGAATCCACAGGCAGAAGAAGCAATTTAACTCCCATGTATACCAAGCAGAAAGAATTTGAGATACCATCTATTTTTCAAAAGATTAAAGCTAACATGTGTCTATCTCAAAACATCAGCTTGCCTCACAAATACAAACATGCAGTTATAGTTTTCAGGGACACGTTATCGCACATCATGGTATATGCCAAGGGGTTAACCTAAGCCTTGGAGGTATGTTTTAAAACTAGTTTTGCTAAGCTACTGTCATCTACTAAATATAACTGTGTTTCCATTGAAAAAAAGAAAAAAAGTCCTTTAGGAGTTTCCTTTGAAAAAAAAATAGTTCTTTGAGGCCATCTTGAGGGTTTCTGGATTTTTTTTCACATGTTCTAAAAATCGTCCTTGTGAAGCCCTGCACAGTCATGCCTCCCCATCAGCATTGTCCAGAAAATACAGAGCTTGTATGGCTGCTGCTCCAGGTGGCCCCCCAGCTTGAGGTGGTCCTTCCCAACCAGAGCTAACTCTCTGCCCAAATAATTTCCATGTGATTTTGCAAGTTGCTCCTTGTAGAGAAAAGCTTAACTAAATTATCACCTCATTACGAACTAGTTCCTATACAAATAAGAAGTCCCGTGAGCACAATGCTGACATTTATTGAAACGCTTACTTTCTTGCACTGCTTGATGGAGTGTATATTACTTTACAGAAGCCAGTACAATTTTGTCCCTGTTCCTTACCAAGGACCAGCCACAGTTTCTCCCCAAGAGGGAGCACATCTCTGCACATACACAACCTACATTCTTCCTTCCAGGGCTCTTTATTACCATCTTCCCTACAGCTGAGCTGTTCTGCACAGATTTTCTGCTCAGTATGAGGGGCTGGGGAGGGGGGCATTAATTATACAGCAAGATGGAGCAGGGCCAGGCAGCCCCTCCGGTGCACCGTCTCCTCCATGCACAGCCCTCTTCCTGCTGCTTTGCAGCTACAAGGATCACCTGTTGGTCTTGGCACTTCCCCAAGCTGGGGCCTGGCGGAAATGACAGAATCAGCTAGAAATGAGAGCCAGCTCCTATTCCAACAACCCAAATGAGGGAAATACAAAAACAGATGATGGCAATGTGATCTAGCTGCCGCATGTGAGAGCCACGAGAGGGTGGGGTAGAGGGGATACATAAAAAGCGGGTGAATGTTAGACAAAAACCCCAAAACAAATGAAAAAGCAGGAAAACCTCCAAAGCCACTAAAAAGGAAGCTTTTTTCCTGCTGTTCTCTTTTCATATTCAGCACAGCAAAAACATTAGGAGAGTTTTTCTCCATCTGAACACCTGCCAATAGGGAAAACTAGCTACCTTGCTCCTGCTCCTGCTGGAGTTGTCAGATGTTTTCATCTCCCATACAAGAGATGTCAAAGGGATATTCAGGTACACAGCAGAAACAACCTGCCTTTTTCAGGCCAGCTCCTCTCTGTACTCCACTATGACACACAAGCTGTTCCAAGAGCTGTGTAGGGAATTCCCTTCTTCCACAACAATGCTCAGCAAAACCTTTTACTTGATGTTTGGGTGAGATGCAATGTTTTGTAGCAGAAAGATTAAACACTACTCGCCTCTCATTTTGGTCTTCTGGGTAGAAAAAGCAGGTAACTAATCCAACAGAAAAGGTAACCATCACTAACTATTGAAAAGACAAGGATGCTGCCTTTTAAATGATAAAAATACAATTTAATTGCACATTGCATTTATATACCTAACTAGTTTCATATAAGCCCTTGAAATCCGCATCTACTCAAAGCAGTAACCATCCTAACATCCAAGATCTCTCATCAAATTTCTGTGAATCCTTGAGTTGAGTGACACCATAAATATTCACTCTCTGCAATACCTTAACAGACTTTAAATGAACTTCTAATATTTTTTTAACCCAATAATTTTTAGAAACTGTAACAATAAAAGCAGGAAAAACCTACTTCTTAAAAGGAAGTTTTTTTTTCCTCTCCAAGAGCAATGGAATGGGTCCCCAGAGCTTCCTTCTTCCTGAGAAAACACTCCATGAATAATCGACATAGAGTCCAATTCCTCAACAAGCACCAAGCCTTCAAACACACCCAGCATTCAGCAGTCTCTGTGACTCTGGCCTTTAAACTGTAACACCCTTTGCCTTTCTCTCCCTGGTTTCCCAAGCATTCTTTATTCTGTTCTTTCCAGCAACTAGGTAGGTAAGCAGAAGCAAAATTCGAGCAGTGGGAGCAAGCTGGGGCTAATTTGCACCTTATGAATTATTCAGGCCCTCCTGATTCCTGCACCTGCACTGAGGCAGGAAGCTTGCGAGGAACAGTCATTACTCTTCTCTTGGGTTTGCACAAGCTTGGTTACTGCTCAGACATTTTGTTCTGTAACCAAGGGCTTCAGGTCTTGTATTAAGCAATAGAAATGGGAGAAAAAAAAATAACTGCACGTTGTCAACCCCCCCTCTCCTGCCTCAAACCCAGGATAATCATTCAACCCTCTTCCGAGACAAATGAATTGTAGGGTGTATCGGACTGATGCTGAGTTTATCTTACATATGCTAATCCAGATCAGAGCATCGGGACAGAAAGAGCGAATGGGTGTTTGAGTTAGTCTTGTCAGACATTTACTCAGCTGCACTAAATTGCACATTTAAACTTCTCCCTAGCTCAGTAGGGAGTATTTCACGTGCATCAAGTACTTCACATGCTAACCTGATCATTAAGGCGTCCTTCTCCGCAGATACACCACAAATAAATTCTCTGCCTGGCATTCTGGCTGACATAAGGGGTGCTAACGGTTTAATACTATTAGATAAGCCTATATTGTGCTTGCAACAGGGTGGACTTAACAAGCAAATAGGTCTTTTTTCACCTCTATCTACTATTTTCGTGGTAAACAGAATGTGACACCTAACTGCAATTCCAGATACAACCCATGAATCTAGACAGCCATTAGGAACACTTGCAGAGAGCAGATACAAACCAATTAGCACTATGAACATTTTAAGATAATGGTATGTTTTTGAGGTAATATGCTAAGGCAAACAGATCTAGAAGTATTATGCAAATTCAAAGCAGCAAGCACCATCTTTACTGTATCTCATGCCCCCAGCTGCACTGAGTATCATTAGGTCTTGTCCTTTATTAACACTGCTGTTACCAACAAGTTCTCCAGTTAAAAGATCGTCTCATTAATCCGAAAGAGCTAAGGATCATGCTTTGATTGATTCAGTAAAACAGATCTGTGGTAACGGATAATGAAACCTCTTTAATCCCCTCTTCCAAAAAACCCGAGTCAAACATGAGTATTAAGCATTCAGAAAGGTACAGTCAATCCTTATCAAATCTTTGCTTTTCTTCTTTCTATGCCTAAAGAAGTTAATGCATTTTCCTATCGAATGGAATGTGTGATTGGTCCTGTGCTACTCTTATCGCATTCCTATCCAACAATAGGTACTCTGGCACTTTTTTTTAAGGTATTTTAATCGAGCATGTAAACACGTTTTATTCTTTGATGCTCTTTCATTCAGCATCATTAATCCCCAGCATGAAATCAATAGACTTAAAACATTTAATCACGTCAAAATGCAATATACAAATCCACAAATGACTTCAGTTCATCACACACACTGAATAGCTTGCAAATTGGAAACTATGCCTTCTTTTTGCCTTGGGAATCAGTAAACCCTGAGTTAGTTTTCCATTGAAGTAAACAGATCCTTTCTCCAAGGATCTGCCATTAGGAAAAAAAAAAAAAAAGTTGATAAACAAAACATGGGATTTTCTGTTTGCTCTGTCATCTTTTTTTATCCCTTGCAGTCTCACTGGCTTTATGAGAAACACTTATTTTACTGCAATCTCTTGACACTATGCATGTTTAAAAAAAGTTTGAAAACAATTACAGTAACTGGGTTACAGAATGTACTGGAGGTGCAAGAGAAGGAAAAAACATCTTTGTGGTTGCTTATTTTCTCTTTTTAACAACACACATTGTTTCTCTGCTTGAATAGAATGCATAAGGGACAATAATCATTGGCGCTTTAAAAAATAAAAAAAGGAAAAGAGAATTAACTCAAACTTATATATGAATATGATTTCCAAAGCCTGTAGGACACAGAAAGTGACAAGAATCTCTTTGATGGGGCAAAAGCTGTGGCTGAGATGAACAATTAAGAGCAATCAGACCTCTCCTTCAATTTGCAAAAGGGCAGAAACAGGTAAACATGGAAAAGGAATAGTCTAGCTAATGGAGTAACATCTTTAATTCTACTACATTAAAAAGCACTGAAAGCTTGTTAATTTGAAAGAAGAAAATACAGTTTGGAAAGTGGTGAAGTGTGAAAACGGGCATGCTGAAACCATGATTTGGGAGGCAGATACCCAAAAGCCTGTCTAGGTCCATGACCCCACCCTCACCCATGAAGAATGCTACAGCCTCCCACCAAACCCATGAGGTGCTTCACTGTTACTGATGGAGCTTCTTTAGGTACCAACCACTCAGCACATGTCCGCACATACTCATTCTGGCAGCGACCCATTTTCCACCCAGAGGCAGAGCCCTGTCCTCAACTTGGCCCGTGCCTAGTGAAGAAGCCCCAAAAGGCAGGCAGAGTTCTGATGGTGGTGGCACTGGCAAGGTGCTGTACTGTAGCCCTGCAGTCAGGTAAGCATCACCCCAGGAATAGTCTGGCTCTAAGGATGCAGGGTCTTCTGCATAAGGGTCCATGGAAGTGAGTAATGTAATTACTACTCTGTCATCAGGAATGCAAGAACCACAAGGCTAAAAGATTGGGGAGAAAAGGGGATCCTGGCTCCATACTGGAAATCTGGACACTAAGCATTTAGAGGGGAACAGTGGAAGGTTTATTTCAGTATCCACAGCTGTTTCTGGTCTGATGCTGCTCAAGGTAATGGAGCCTACAGTCCCAATCCTGTTCATGCTCAGGCAAGGATACAGGTTCTTTTTACCCACTCACCTTCCCCATCCCACGGCTTCCATGTTCCTGTCCATACAACTGCCCATATCCAGCAAGGGAAATGACACTCCACTGCTCCCCTCGTATCTAATCTGATTAGGCCTGCAGCAAGGATTCCAATGAGATCAGCTTGTGCTCAGGTCTCAGGTCACCCACTCTGTTGACGAGCTAGTTAATGAAACTCATCTGCAAAAGTGGCAGAATTGCTACTGCTGCTGCCAGCTTGTTGGACAAAAGACTTATCTCTGCTCCATTATAATCCTGAAAGGGCTACAGAGACTTCCCTCTCTGAGGGAAAATGATGCTCTTATTTTCTACTGGTTCCCTACACAGTCCATAATGATTGATCTGATGTAACTGGCCTGTATTCCCAGAGAAGCACTTACATTCCCTAGGCCATCTACAAAGTATATACCTAAACTAAATGGGTAAGGGCTCCTCTTTTGGTTGTTCTTGGGACATGCAGTTACCTCTAGTGACTTAATGAGGAACTCAAGTGCTTTTCCTCAGAGGTCAGATCAACCTGCAAAGCTTAACCTTAGCATGCAGGTAAAAGTTTCATTTCACAGTGAAGCACAAGTGCTACTCACTCAAGCATTAAAGAAGTTTTTGAGAGTGTAACTAGTGCCGCTAGTGTAGCACAACATAGTCCCACTCTAGCTGAGAGAAGGAATGAAAATTTCATAGTAGGTATGACTAATCTGAACTTTACTGTAAGTATGCAGAGTGTAAATGACCTCCTGATTTTGCAGTTTTTCCTATTGAAAGTAGTGTTTATGTACTGAGTTGCAAGAAGGAAAATATGTAAATCAGGGAATTGCTTCAAATACTTTGGCTATCCTAGATGCATTAATTTTTCATTACCTCATTCATGAAAAAAAACCAAAACCAAACCACAATAAACGAACAAAAAAAGCCCAATAAAAAACCTGAGGTAAAACTAAAATGTGAAATGAGGACATTCCAAATCCAGCAAAGAGAAGATCAAGCATTTTCTGCTGGCAGTGCTCTTAATTATTACCAGTAACTTCCTATTTATTACTATCATCATTATTCTTTATCCCGTTCTTTAAAAATTATCCAGATTACCTCTGCAAATATGTGGGGTTTTTTTCTGTTTGACAGATGCTAGATTGACTTTGGGCTGAAAGCAATCAAAGTTTAGACATAAGAAATATATCCTTTAAAGCCTGTGCTCTTCAGTTAACAATTTGGTCCTGGAGATGAATTGCAAGTACAGACTTAGGCCTTAACATTCTTACTAACTAATGGGAATGCTAACAAGTAAAGCACTGCACTGCAATGCTTATTTTCTTTTTGAACTGGTGACAAACGAGAATGACTGCTTCGAATTAGTCTTACAAATGTCAGGAATAAAACGGAACACTGTAAACCTACGTCTTCAAACAGTGGAGAGTCAAAGCAAATTAAGGTGCAAATAGTGTTCAGAAAAGTAATTCAGATCAGGAAAGCCATCCAACTCCAAAGCAGCTTGACCTGAACACAGCCACAGAGGCAGTGCCACAGCTGCCAGCTAGCCAGTAGCCAAGAAGTTAGCAGAGGTGCAAGCCAAGAAGCCAGCCATGAACCCACTTGCCAATGCAGTAAAGCTGTATTCCAGAATCTGGCATCTGGGTCCTTCAGCTGCCAAACATCTCCCATCTGGCTGAGCCTGTGGATGAGGTGTTAAAAAGAAGACTGGGGAAGATTATACAAGAGCAAAAGCAGTACCCTTTGCAAGACAGCAAAGATGAAGAGGTACAATGTGCCCCCAACACGTGAAACTCACACATATCATCACTTTGCTCCCAGTGGACCAGAGGGGGCAGTCTGGACAAAATGCTCCACATTTTAGAGGAAATCAACAGTTAGATGTGCATGAACTGAGGCAACCATCCCAGCCCCTGGCCATCCATAGAGGTCAGCAGATGCAGATTTGTGTGGAATTGGTTTTCAGTAAAACTTGCAACTTTTACTAGATTTGATGAACCCAATAAGAAGAAATATGAAAGAAAACCTACAAAAAATGTTTCTTCAAGACTTTGTGATCCACTCTGTTCCTCTGTCATCACAAAGAAACTGAAGTATCAAAGAAGTATCAAAGTACTGTTTCTGTTGTTTCCTAACTGGAATACCATAATTTTGAGTGTAATTTTATGGTAGGATAACTTCCTCGCAATTTAATGGAAAAAGATAGGTTTAGTAATACAAACTTGAAAAATACCCAGACCTCGGCAGGCATGAAATTCAATTCAAATGAAATATATCCACTCATATAGTTGCATCTAATTGCAGCAGAATTCACTTCTGACAAGCAGTTACTGTTCCCAAACTCCGACAGTGTCATACTCCAAGAAGTGGGCTAGCTGTGAGGAAGACTCCTAGAAAGCACTGTCAGTAGTTTTAAGTGCACCATAACAATCCATACTTTCAACTAATGCACTGACTTTAATGTTTATCTCACTGATCTCGTTTCCACCTTTCAATCTACAGGCAAGTCCACATGGCCCAAATGAGGTTTGACAGATGTCACTTCTTGATCAATTTGGTTCCTTCTTTTAAAAAGACAAAATCCCCATAGCTCTTTTCCAAATATCTGTTTTTATTAGAACCTATTTCTCTTGTCAAATATTACCTTTCCGTCTCATCTCACTCCAGTCTGAGCACACTATCAGCAATCTAGAATGAGTTGCATGAGATGACTTATGCAATCATCTACATCTAACCATGCACAATTTTCAGGGGGGCTCATTAGTAGGATCTCATATTCATTACTATGGTATGTAAATACCATATAAATTCATGAGGGATTTTTTTAAGCAAAATACTGACAACATCAACAAAGAGAAAAAAATTAACAACGTAAGTTTCCTTCTTGAAAATGCTTCCTGCAGACTAAAAGACAACAGGCAAAATATTATAGCAAATTTAATGCAAGCTAAAGAAGACTGCATTAAAAATTGTATCTGAAATACGCATATATTTTAGACACACAACACAACATTCACAACATTCTGAGAGACTAGTAGACTCTTCAGAATAATTTCTGAGGTTGATAATACAATCAGATCAAAGAATATTCTAAGGATTTTCAAAAATGAATGTATTGCTTCAATTTCATAGCCAAGGAAACCTTAAAAGATTTGTATTAGCTCTAACAGAGAAATTGCTCCTGCTGCTACTTTGAAAACGTTTGAGTAATAAGATCCTGCAAATTTTTAATATAAATATACCAGTTGTAGTGTAATTAACTGCAAATTGGAGATAGGAGTAGTCTTGAGGAATGACTTCTGTATTTGACTACTCATTAGCAATCTGGAAGTGTAATTGCTCTTAAACTTGTCTTCTTAATTTTATTACGAAGCTTATAATTGTGAAGAATTTGATTTATTCTGCACAGTATTTGCTTATACTGAATGTGAAAAGTTGTTTTTTCTTTGGTACTCCACAGACAGAGGGCACACAGGTCACTAAGAGCAAATAATGCAGTGAGTTGATGGGTTTACTCTTGCCCCATAATAAACAGGACTCCAAAGGAGTCTTTTGAGGGGCCAACAAAACAAACAAAAGAAGGGAGAAGGACAGGCAAGCAAGCACACCGAGAGTTGACATTTCACTGCACCCTGTTTTAAAACCCATGAAAGCAACAGCCACAAATCCCACAAAAACAGGAACCCTACCAGCTTTGGTACATCCTTCTGTCATTTGAATCATTTCTACCTGGGCAAGGGGAGTGAACCTGAGGGCCCTTATGATAAGCATCACAACACTTGCTGAAGCCTCCCAGTCACCCCCTCCCTCCTCTGGACTGCCATATAAACCCTGCACCCAAAAACAGGGCATCTACTAGGCATATTACACAGTAAGGTTTTAAAATTCTGCCCTTCTTGAAAGAAAAACAAGAAGATGTTTGCTAAGATCTCTTTGTACATTTTACAGCTTTGCTTCATGGTAACTGGCAATGACTCATTATAGCATGAGCTACATTGATGCACATAAACTTCATTACTCAATTTCAGCAGACTACTTTGAACACTTTAAAGTGTATTATTAAACATCAGACAATACGAGTATTTTCTATGCTCATATTTTAAACACTGGGTTTTGTGAAAGAAAAAAAAAATTGTAGCTTTCCCACCCCCCTCTGAGCCCCAAGATAAAAAAATGCAATTGCAAAACTCAACTTCAGATCTTGCCTAATCCCACACATCCCCCAATCATGACATAAAGAGGAAAAGAAACCTGAAAAGCACTGCTACTAGACACTTTATCAATAAAACAAAATATTACGTAATACACAATAAAATGCTTCATACCTGGAGTTGAAAAAACGAAAAGGGTTAACAGCTGACCTGGCACAGCCCCACATGCTCTCTCTGGAAATTGAACACAGACAATTAGGAATTTTAAGTTACCCCAAATAATCGAAGGGGACTTAGACAAGCTTGAGGAATGCTTACTGCAAAGTAAGTAAGGCACATAGCCTCAGTGTGGAAGGCACTTTGGGATTTTCCCATTCACTCAAAACTCTTCTCAAACTGAATTTGTTCTGTAGATGTCCCAGCTAATGATAAGTAAATCATTAGGAGCTCTGCGAATAAATTGCATGGCAGCAAAGTCAAAGCTTAAGTGCCCGCATGTCACTCAGTGCTAATTCTGGATCATGATGGATCATATTTTCTTATTAAAAAATAATCAGTGCCAAAGAGGTAAACTCTAATGAGAATCTACAGCAGGCAAACATTGCATGAAGAGGAAATACTGGCTGCAGTGAATGTCTGCTCCCGGAATTCTGCTGCATCAGTACTATTATTCCCAACACTACACCGACAAACTTAGGCTTTAACATTTTTACTTAGAACTGGGACTCCAAGGAAAATAGACAATCTTCTAAAACACCATTTTGAATAATGAACCACACAAATACATAGTGCCAAAGCTGTACAAACTCCTGTGCTGGGTGAGCGTTGGACTACGTGAAATGTTCTTTTTCACTGACATTCAGATCTACTGCATGTGCTCAAACAAGACGCATCATGCAAATGGTTTTTGGAAAAAACCAAGTTAGGGGAAAAAGAAAAACCGGTAGAAAGCCAAGAACATGAATAAGCCCCATTAGTCCTGCTCTCTGTGGTTCAGATCTCAAATGTACTGTGAAAGTAGTGTGAGGCCAATGCCCAAGGAACTAGCAAAAATATTAGAGTAACAGTATGAATCATAAAAAAAGCTCTAGCACACTAGCAGTTGAACGCATTTGCACTGAAAATGTTTTGGGTCTTTTATAATGCTCAGTTAAAATGTCCAGGTTGGCACAGGAATTGTTGAAAGTGAAAAGGAAATTTTCAGAACAACTTTGCTTGATTTACATAATTGCACTTTCCACTGGCCCTTGGAAACCTACAAATAATCTATTTGCTCTCAAAATTTTGCACTGCATGCTTTCAACCTGCCACATTTCCCCGCTTCAAGTGCACAGTAAATATTGGCTTTCTTTACTGTTTTTGCCATTTGTTAGATGCTAAATTTCTGGCAATGACAGAAATATGCTATGCAGATGACAAAATGATGTAATGAATTTCTGTAGTATAAGTTATTAGCTCTATCACTGCCTCACACTGTTTTGATTTTTTCCACACTCTTCTTCCACTCTCCACGTAGTCTTTTCTTTCTCAGAAATATATAAAGTACTTGTCCCACAGTATCAAATAGGTCCAGATTTTATTTTACAGCTGTGTCAGTAGCTAATCAAAGAGCACTGTGACAAAATCTCGCCTACCCCATCAGCCCTCAACTGACAGCAATATGCACTGGAAAAATGGTTACTGGAAACCCTTAACACCAATGGTTCTCCTCCATGTCAATTAGTTTGCAATCATCTCTGTGTCTTATGGGAAAATCATTTACTTGCATAGGTGATATAAAAAACAATACTTTATCTAGAAGTTGTAACTCTGAATTTTGGACACTCCATTCCATAAAGTTCCCTTTTTAACAATAAGCAACAGGGCAGACCAGAACACAGTTGTTGAGGTTCAGCATGCTGAATCTTTGACAGTGAGAGATTTAAAACTCTGTTTAGAACCTACGGTATCCAAGCATTGAAGCAAAAGACACTCAGGCGTCATCCAACCAACCTCACTGACACCTCAAACTTACTATGTTCTTCTCTGTTCAGCATGAAAGCCAAAGGGCTGTGGCCTCACACCCTGCCTCTTCTACAACCCAGAAACCATGGAGAGAAATACCTAACACTTGCCTCTGGAACTTGAAGCTTATCTGTGCTGTGAAAATGGCTAAAACACATCTCAGACAAATCAGCGTAAAAAGGATTTGTAAATTACTTCCCAACCCAAAACGCAAGTGCAGAATAAAGAAGAGGAAAAGGACCACTCCTGGGTCTCTTTTGCAAACAAATGCAGATATCTGGCTTCCTGAGTTAGTGCTCTAACCACCAGGATTTTATGCCATAGGTGTGTGGCTGCACCACTGCTGGCTGTCACACTTTTACACAGAGAGACGGCCGATGGGAAGAGGACAGCACGCTCTGGGTGTTACAACAGGCAGGAACAGGCAAGCTCAGAACTCAACCTCTTCATTTCCACAACGGAAAGTTGGGAACATGAGCTGCTCTTTTTTTTCCCAAACTACTTTAATGAACTACTACAGTTCAGAAGCTCGAGCTCCAAAGAGAGCAGAGACAACTCACAGCCAAGTACCCAGGCAGGATGTAAGTGAGGAGAGCTCTAGGAAGCTGATTGCTCTGCCCGTTGAACTTCAAAGCCTTTAACTCTTTGTTTACTACACTGTGGGAGTGTTAATGCCTTGTGCAGGTGCTCTGCCACACTGCTGGAGTCAATCACCTATTGCAGAACCTCACAACACCTCCACCAGAGCTCCCCCAAAGCAGAAAATCTGCACCTTGTCTCAAGTGCCTGTGGTCTTGTGGCTCATCTTGGTCCTAGGTACCTGCAGTACTTCATGTGTGTTGCAAGCATTTGGGGATAGTGAACCTTTGTGTTGTGCAGTATATTGACAAGGATCTACCTGTTACAGAATTGCATGTGCTTGTAGTTCCTCTCAAGCAAAAGGAAAATCACATTCTATTATTATGACTATGCTTTAGGAATGACAAAGGATCTCAGAAATTATGTGGTGATACAAACAGCAGGCAGTTCTGAAGTGGAAAAATTGAGTGCAAAAAGAATCAACCTGCTCAGCTTGGTAAATTATTTTCAGCAAACAATTTATTATACAACATTATTCCATTATTGTGCTTTTGAAACTTTTATGACTCAGATTTTGGTCATCATTGTAGTTCCTCCTGTGAATTTATTTATCAATGGTTTGAGTCTTTGGCCCTGACAAGGAACTGATTACAGAAACAGCAATGCTCATCAGTTTTTAAGAGAAATACCATGGTGACTTATATATATCTATTTGACAGCATTGTGTGTCCCTGATTTATCATGCATTACCCCAGCACTATGCTAAATACTGTACATTTCATGCAAATAATTGAGGGACATATTTTGACAGGACTAGGACTGCTGACTTTTAATGAGTACATGAAACAAGTATTTCTTTTACTGCCTGATGTCAGCTTCTGGTCATTCTCAGGTAATTTATTTTTCAGGTTCTGTTTGCAATGCTGAGCTTTTCAGCCAGCAGCAGATCCTGTATACAGGCCACAGGGTGAGCACGTTCTAGGGCAGCCTCTGGCCTCAGTGCCTGCCAGCCTGCTCCATGCCCCCCTGAGCTAGCAACACAGGCTAGATAAGAGAGCTCTGCTGTTGCTGCCTCCTCTGATCCACTCTTGTCTCTTCCTTCTTTTCTGCCTGCCTTAGCTTTCATATGTCCTTGCATTACTTTATCCTGTGGCAACTCAGTATATCTTACAAGGATAAATAAAGAAAAATATAACCCAGAACTTCATGCTTGACACATCTTTCATCACTGCTCTAATGATGGAAGTGCAGAGTTTGACTCTGAAACCTGTGACTGTCATTACTTCAGGATTAGATGCTATAATATCAGCCATTATACTGCTTTACTCATTGTTTTAGCCTTCGATTCCTTTATTTTGACAAGAATAATTTCATATGTGTGGTGGCTGTAAGGTCCAAGAATCCTTTCTGAGATGTATTAAAAATAGTAATGCTCATGTTCTAAGTCACATACACATGGACAGGGACACCTCCTTGGCACACAGGCTCAACACAAAAAAACACTCTCTTCATATCCATCTTCCAAGAACTTCCATTCACTCCTTTATCTTCCGCCTAAAAAGAAGATGATTTCTCTTGCTGTGAGAAATGAGTTTGTGATGAAACCACTACTAGTCAAAGAGGATTGAACAAACGGACAGAAAAAACTTTTCCCATTATGCAGGAGAGAGGAAAATGGCAGGGGGAAAAACGTAGGTTAGGTTTTTTTTATATGCCTGTATTTACATGCTCATTCAATTATGTCTTGCCAGAGTTCCCCTCATTTACAAGCAGTTTACATACCTGTGACCTACACAAATTTTTTGTTTTTGCATGCATTGACCTAAACACTCAGGACAATATTTCCATAAATCAGTGTAAGCACTGCTAATAAGATTTAATTGTGCTGCATGTATGTCTGTCACAAAATCACAGGAACTGCCTTATGGAAAAGGAAGATAAAAACTTATCTAATCTAGATAATGAAACAAGAAGTAATTTTGGCTCAAGTGACAGCAGAGGACAATTCTCTTTCTTTTTCTTATCAGTAAGTCGAAGTTGCAGTTCACCAAGGTAGTTTTATTGTGGCTTTTCCTGGCAGTGTTCTGCTATCCAATCCACACCTATGAGTATTTGCTATAGCTCTAAATTTCTCAAGGCACACAGCTCTGCCCCTGCTTTCTGTACTGATTTAGAAAGAAAAAACATAAAAGCTGAATAACGAATCACTGGAGAAAGAGATGCCAAACGGGTGTACAGACTGCTAACTGGGTAGCAGTAATTCATAATGTTATTTAAAATTCATTCTTCAGTGTCATGCACTTCAAAAAATTACAGAAAGCCTGCCTCACTATCCATAAAATGCACTTCTCATATCTAACAACTAATGACTCAAGCTTCACTCTGGAGCAACACATTTTAGTGGATTAGGCACAGGAGTAAGAGGCAGATGTACCTGATCCCCACTCTTTCTCTGCTTTGCTGCACGGCCTTGAGCAAGTCACGAGCCTGTGGATAATTATAACATTTGAACGCACAAGGGACCTGTACAATTTAATTAGTTAATGTTTGCAAAGCTCTCCAAAGATAAAAAATGTTGTATCAATGTTAATCACATGCTATTGTTCCATGGAATTTTATTCCAAAGCATGTTTGTGTAAACATGTTAAGAAATGTAAAATTCCAGTAATGGCAAAGCTTGACAACTACCTTGAAATGACTGGCACTTCTTAGACTAAGATTTACATTAATTAACAAATTTAACTTATGTTTAAGAAGACATTTAAATGTGAATCCAATAAACTGAAGCTGGGAAACAAGATCTTTGGAAGTTTCTGTGTGATAAACAAAGGAAGTGAAAGAGACATACAGAAGGTATCAATGAACCAATACATGTTGTTTGTAACTCTTTCACTGCAAGATAATGGTCTCCCAAATAGCCTAAGTGTTGAGTTACTTTCCTTTTTTTAGCATCCAGACTTCTCTTAGTTTCAGGACTAATCATTAGACCAAACAAAGTTAATGCAAACAGACACAGGATTTTGGACTTTAACAGAACCAGGATTCCTTAGTTCTTCAAGCTTATTAGGCAATTAATTTAAATATTTCTCCCAAGAGGAAAATATTACTCCTAGCAATGGTGTGGTAAAAGCTCTAGAATGACCTACTCAACAGTCACAGAAACTTATTCTTACAGAGGAGACAAGAAGATATGATTTTGTGCAGACCAGGGTAAAAGCACTCTTATTTTCAAAGTATCTTTCTTCAGGGAACAATTTGACAATACCCCTATCTCCCGATGCACTTCCATTTAAGCAATACAGTCCTTTCAAAACCAGAAGTGATGTTAACTTCTCTGTAGAAGATGGTTTTGATTTACAGTTGCCATTCACCTAGCCCCTGTTTCTAGTGATCATTGGCTGATGGGGAATCTTGTTATCCTGGCAAAAAGCCTTGGGACATATAGCAGAAAATTTTCACACCAAAAAATCCTAGTGCATGCACAGGATGGCATCCCTTGATTTTACTGCCCAACTGTCAAGTTATTGAACTTTTCTTTTGTCAAACATCACACATTAAAAAAAAGAGCTTTTTTAGAAGAATATGGGTTTATTAAATTGTTGAAACCTCGGATTCATACTTAGTGCCTAAAGCAATTCCTAAAGGTATATAGGTCTTTCAAGCTCTTGAAGTCCATAATAAGGGCTTTAGGCCAAATCATTTTTATATGCAAACAAATCTTTCTCAGAATTCAGATTTTGCTAGAAATAACTTTATAAAATGCCATACAAACACACTGTAGAAGAAGTCAGTACTTCAACAAGCTGTCAGAACTGCATGTAGGGAGTGCATGTAGGTAGGAGAAATCACACCTGTAGTACTTGCTGCAGGTCAAATTCAGATGTACTAGTTCAGTTTCTTCTCGAGTCACAGACTTCCAGCATGACCTTAGAAAATATCATAGAGGTACTTCATATGCAAACTTCAGCAATGTAAAGTTTTGTCACTTTCCCTAAACCACTTCTCCAGGTTCCTTTACAACTGCTGGGGAAGACAGGTACCTTTTGAAAGACAGATGATCGTAACTGCCAAGATGATTTTACCTAGAAATATCTCTCCACTAAAGAAATCCAAAATACTTGAGCCTAACTTTTAGATATATGTCCAAATCAGACAGTCCAGCACTGCCCAGAGGTTGCCTAAGGTAGGTGAGACACAGCACACTCTGCCAGCCCATGGGTACTCTTGGGTCAGTAGCCAGCATCCAATCCAGCAACACTTTTCACTGCAGAAACCTCTTCTTTTCTGCCACAGGATACTTACTTGAGACTGCTGACAAAAAATAAAACAAAACTAGAACAGAAACATCCCTGAAATAATGACACGGTGGGGGCACCAACCATAACACAGATGCCTTGCAGGGCTCTATGTCACCACTGTCTTTCACTTATGTATCCACACAAGTATCTCTCAATGTTTTTAGCAAGTCATTTCAGCTTGTAGAACAACTTTGTAGGAGGCCAAGGAGAAGCCTCACCATGTTACAGCCTGTGAGGAGGTCAGAGGCCCACAGACAGTTCTTTCTTAGTGTGTGGTCCAATTTCCCTCCAATTTCAGCAACTATGCAACCTTCTGCTCTAAACTCTATCTGCAATGGAAAAATGCATCCCAGACTTGGGTATTCTTCATGAGACAAGTAAAATTGAAATTGCTATATTCCCACAATTTCACTTCAAACCAATTAGTGTTCTCCAATGAAAAGAAAATCCTTTATCGAGGAATTTTGGATGAGCACTAGCCAATTCTCCATCTGTAAAATCACCATTCAATCGTGTGCCAGTTTTAAAACGAGCGTTTGTTCATGGTGGGCAGATGTACCAGAGAAGAGGGAAGCAAAGTTCACACAGGCACTGCTGAAACACCCTCGCTTATGTTTCTCGGAGACTTGGGACAAAGTATTTTGTCTGCAAGTGGAAGAAAAAAATGAGGTGAAAGTTCCCTACAGTGAATAGCACAACAGTAGTAATGATTGCAACTGAAGCAGGAAAACAAACTATACCAGTGTAGAAAATCAATAGCTGATGGAAACAAAGATACAAACTTCAAAAGAAATAAAAATTAACCACAGAAATTGATTTATGCTGAAAAAGAGGAGGGAGAAAAAAAAAAGAGATATAGAAAAAAAAATCAGATTTGAAAAGCATGTACTTATTTAAGAGAGTACATTGGCATTGGTAGCCTGTCTGTTGTGGAATTTCTTTTTTTCTAGTGCAGTATTCAAAACTAACTCCTACTGTATTGCAGTAATAGATGCCAGAGAATTTACAAATAAAGTAAAATGATCACATTAGCATCAATATATCAATCACATAAAGCAGTCAAAGAGAACAGGGGTAAAGTCCCTAATCTCATTTTCATACAAGCACTTTGAGACACCCAGCTCAGCGTAAAGAGGAATTCATGTTAAAGGTCAGAACAGTCACATACAAATGACAAATCTCATCTCTATGAATTAACTGCAGTTATAACTACAAAAAATCCTTGATAGGATTTCCTCTCTAAAATTTCTGTCTCTCCCTTACTCCAGAAAAACAATATACTATCTGAAGCATCATCAGTTTATATGCACAGTTCCTCTTTTCCTTGACATTTGAAAGAAAATATGGTTCCATCAAAGGAATTTCCTCTACTTACAACACCTAAGGAGGAAAAAAGTCTAGAGGGAAAGAGGAATTTCTGCACCTTTAGATTTTTACCAACACACTAGTCAAAAGTTCATGGTAAAAATCACCCTCTGCCTCTCCTGCTTCTGCCCTCAGCTTCTGCAAATAGGAGATCTTAAGTTATGCATATTCAGGAGGGAGAGTTGCATGCTGTAAAATGTACCCTAGAGATGGCTCCTGAGGCCATCCTGCATCCGTTTTGCCTAGGGATGGAAAGGCTGCCAGGCTGAGCGAACAGCATGGTGCCTCTGTGAGGGACCCTAAAAAAGTTTTACTGGTCTTCTAGGCATTGACTAATGCCTTCTTCCTCCCTTGGCTTCATAAAGATTTCTGGAGTGTATCTGAGATTTGGCTCTGAATAGACGATGCTTTTCTTGCTGTGTAATGAGCGTCAGTGGTGTCAAGCATATAGAGGCAAATCTGCTCTTTGTTAGATGTTACATGTCAAAATGAGTTTGTAAAACATGCCACAAAAAGGATGAAATGCTGCTTACAATGCAAAGCCCACTGAAATCTACATAATGCTGCAATTTTTATTATCAGCCAGAGCATATTATCTGAGAATAATAAATTATTCTTAGTCTGTATTTTGTAAGGCATAGCAGCTTCCATAAAGCAGCACTGTCACAGGAAGAAATTTCACCAAAGCACCCTGCTTGAAATAATGACTTTAGTTATCTATAACTTTACATTATTGATTGAGTTTGTTGAACTGAAGAACTATGAACTCATTCCAAAAGAACTACTGAGGAAAAAGGCTGGAAGCTCAGCCAATATAAACCTTGCAGTAAGAAGGCAATTTCCCTGAGAAAAAATAGTCATACTTGATCACTTTACAAATATGCAAGCAAATTACATTCTGTTTGTGTAAATAAGAACTAATGCAAAACACATGGCTCTTAGTGTTTCATTGTCACAATTTTTATTCCTATGAATTTTGTTCCTGTAAGACTACAGTGGACCTGAAACAAAGCAGCAACATTGGTGGATGTCATCCAGTTTCAGAGGACATGAAAAGCAAAGCTTTCAAATAGGCATTCCAAACTGTCCTGTGACCCAGCTAGGCAAACGTCATTTCCAGAAAAACAAGCTTAAAAATGGCTGTATTAAAACAACAGTTCCTCCAAAAGCTGACGAGCTGATTTCCCTGTGGTTAAAACCTGGCAGACTGAGATGCAAGGGAAGATGAGGGAGCATTCAGTACGATCTGTCACTCCCTGCCTCTGGCACAGTGGCTCCCCAGTCAGGTGCCGTGGATTGCCGTGGCCTCACCTCGCACCAGGGATCTGCAGTGCTGACGTGTGTCCCAGGCAGCTGTCTGCACCGCCCAGGGGCGATGGAGAGGAACAAGAGCTCACAGGCTGGAGTCTCTCTCTGTCCCTAATCAGACAGCTCGAATAGGGCAGAGGGATTGCTGCCTGAACGTGCCAAGTGCTACCCGGCCCATATGCAGGGAGTGAGGTAACTGCATTGGGTGCAGATACACACACAGGCAGGATGAACCCTGAGCCTCACAGACAGCACACAGGGAGAGGCAGGAGGTAAGGAAAGGCAAGGCATTGAGGCAACCCCTCACAGCCTCAATGAGGAGCTGTGCAGGATCAACCCAAAGCAAACGCCCACCACCAGATACCGAAATCCCCAGAGTCTGAACCCCCTTACTGCTCTTACAGAATAAGAGGGAGTAGGCAAACATATATATATATATATATATATATATATATATATATATATATATATACACACACTCATAATCCTTATGCAGAATAATTTAAAACATGTCTGAAAAACAAGCAGAGAAAGGTCAGCTGTTGTCTCACACCTGCTACCAAGCACCTACAAACTGGTATTGTATTTAACAAAGACAAGACTGTACAGCATCAATTGGTACTGAAGAAAAGGGTGCTGTCATCACTTTGGAAGTACTGTGGTGTACTTCCAGCCACTCTTTGCTGGAAGTTACTTTTTGGGCAGCTATTCACCAGAAAGTGGTTACAAGTTCATTTACAAAAGAATACACTCTGGGGGACAGTCGTCCAGACTCGAGGGCCAGCCTGCCTCCCTCAGGCACTAAACTTTTGACCTATGTATGCTTTACTGACTGCTGAAGAATTCTTTCTATGCATGTCCCTGTGCTGCCCGGTTATTCAGCAGAACAGTAGGTGCCTTTCTATGTCCTCAGAGGAAATTCCTGTCTGCTAAGTTTAGATACTGAAATTGAGCACACAGGATCTCCCTTTGGAAGGCCGCAGAAGCACTTTCCTCTCTGCAACAAGGCTATGTAGAATGAGAGCTTCTTTTTCAGTGAACTCCTTTGCTAAACATCTAAAATTAAGGTACATATTACATACCAAAAATCAAAATAGAGCCTTTCTGTAGGGCACAATATTGCAGATGCAGTAAGAAATAGATGGAGTGCAGTTGGCATGAAGTGCCAACATTCCTTTTCAACTCAGCAGCTGTATGTGTGGTGTCTTTGACTGCGAACGAAGTAAAGATGACAAATTGCAGATCATAGTCAAATTAGATTTTCCTAATGGAGCTTTTGAAATAAACTAACAGATTACTGTTTAAATAAAACCTGTAACAAGAATGAGTTGATGTTATATTATTAAATTTCTTAATTTAATTCTTAAGGTCCAGAGCCAGTCAAGTAATACTCAACATATTTACTTCCACAAACTGTGGAATGCATCATCAAAAGCTAAAAAAGCTTCCCAGAGTCTGACCAATTCTCTAAGTGCTCAAGCAATATCCATCACAGAGAACAGTATCTGCCTGCCAGTCATATATTAAAATTATTTGCTAGTGCTCCATACCTCCTTTTTCAGTAATTAGACAGCACGAAATCATTTAGTGCAAAATCATGACGTGTTGTTTTATTTTTCTGACTTACTATGTGTGCTATAAATTGAAAAAAATACTTAGCACTTCAGGGCCTGGTGTTGTGACTAGAAAATTGAAAATACATATGGGACCTGTCTATCAAGCAACAGCCTCACTGGTGAAGAAACCTTCCCCTCCTTTATCACTGTTAGAAAGAGAGGCTACTAATCACAGAACCACCACCTTGACTTGCCTTGCCCACAAACACCTCTCTCTCTGCTTAAGGAGAGTATTGCTTTGAGGTTCTTTGAGGTTCACAGTTACAGTGCTTGGCTTCAAGATGAGCTATAGTACATGTCGGGTAAAACTGCAAAAAAATCCCAAAAAAAGCCAAAGGCAGTCCCTCCTCAAACGTGGCTTAGAAATGTCAGCTCTTTTAGCTGTTGATGTCCAGGAAAACAAAGCAAAATGGTTTTAGATACCATATTAAGACATTTAAAATGCATCTATAATAATTTATATACTAGCAATGTCTAATGCCCTTTAATACACCCATTTTAATTTAATAATGTCCAGAATGCCCATATTTTGAACCTTTCAGATAAAGTAACGTGTTTGTGGGTCTAGCACAGGCTTCAGTGCCTGGAGGCTCTAGTTCTATTTCCAGCTCTGCTTCAGACCTACAGGGTGACCTTTACGCATAACCTCATTTTCCTCACCTATAAAATGGGGATATTAATACTTATTTACCTCACAGTTGGTTCCCTTCCAGCTGCTACGGTGACTGAACAACCTCATGCATCTACAGAATTGCTAATGTTCATGATGAACTGTTTCTTCTTTTCAAACAAGCAGTGCAGGCACAAAATTAAGAAATTATTTGTCCACCCAGTTAGCAAAAGTACACAGATAAATAACAACAATGGAAAAACTGTTTGAAGCTCCTCAGTAATTTCCTTTCAATGACACTGTCCTTCAGGAGACATGTTGCTGGTTCCTATTTGACAGCAACTAGAATCAACTTCCTGATGCTGCTTTCAGTCAAGGAAAACATACATGTTTTTTGAGTGGTAATCTAATCTGCTTTCTCTTTGGAGAGGACATAAAACCACTGCAAGCTTTCCAAGTATACAAAGGGGAAGAAACAATTTCAATTTGAAACTCCACCCAATAATGAGGGCAGAGAGAAAGAAAGGAAAAGAGCAGGACAGAGACAAGAGATACAGTCATCTCTTCCAAAAGGGAATAAAGCTCCAAAAGGGAAAAGGTGATGGCAGGTATGCTGCCCGCAGGGAGGAGGACACCCCTGCAGCACTGGTGCCTCTGTCAGCCTGGGAACATCTCAGCAACACTCATCCTGTCTGGGAATGTGATACTTACTCTTGTACTGCTCTGGCTATGGAGAGCGCTGTAGATCCAGTTTCATTAACGCTATCTAAGGTCACATTTGGCAGGTCGTCATCATCACTGTCACTTTTAATTTGTCTGGGAGATAGGCCTCGGGGGTCCATTTGTGCTGGAAAGAGACATATAATGGATTAATATGAGTGTGCTGAAATTAATCTTGTCCCAGAACAACATCAGGGTGCACAACACATCTGCCTGCTCTGGCTGGAGAGCACTATTTGTGCTGAGCTTCCCAAATCAGCTGATAGATAGGCAAAGCCACCCAGTGGTGCCACAGCTGGATATGAGCACTTCTGGGGCATGCAGGTCTGTGAATTCAGAGGCTACACCAATGCACTCAGCAGTACCAAAATATAACTGCACATACCACATCCAACAAAAACCCAGTTTACCCTCAAGCAACTTATGCTGCCTGACTTCATAAAGTGAAGGGAAAGAGTTGCATCTGCTTTGTACAACACAAAACACTCAAGAGTACATTTGACAAATGTTTACAGTTACAGCAAAATTCCAGGAGCAATCTCTGATTCCGAGTGTTCATCATGAGGTATCAGAATGTAACTGATGTCACTCAACTCAACTAAAATTTAGGCATCTAAAACCCCAGTTGTCCTGATTTCTCACACAATTCAACACCATTGCCAGCCTCTGAAAGACCCTTCATTCCTCACCACGTGTAACCTCACACAGCAACCAACGTTCAGGTGACCTGTGTCAGCAGGGCTAACCTTTTTTTTTTTTTTGAAAAGTCACCTAGTTTCAGGTCTTATAAATATCTGAAGGTCAGGAATTGCAGGATTACCTGTCCACAGCCTACAGGATCGATACTGCATGGCAATGGAGTAAGTGCCCAGGTGCTGGCAGTGACATTGCAGGGACTTGTATGAGGAGCAGCAGGGCTGCCCCATGCTGGACACACACAGTTCCATTCGCTCCAGCTGACCCACTGCTGGGCACAGCTGAGCCCTGCAGTAGGGTTGTCTCAGAGAAAACAGGTTTAAGAACAGGCAAAACATCTGCCCAAGAGAGGAATGAGAGAAGAAAATGTGAGAAACACTTTACATTGATGCAGAGAACAAGAACAGGCTGCACAGGGAGATTGTGGAGCCTCTCTCTCTGGAGACATACAAAACCTACCTGGATGTGTTCCTGTGTAAGCTGCTCTAGGTGACCCTGGTTTGTCAGGGGTGTTGGACTGATCTCCAGAAGTCTCTTCCAATACTAACAGTTCTGGGATCATGTGAAACAGCTCTGCAGATACCAATGTGCAAGGAGAAAGAGGGGAGAAGGTTCTTCATAATGGGGCAGTCTCTGGAGGAGACCGTCCTGATGGGAACTACTATCTACAGGGAACCCACAATGGAGCAAGGGAACAGTGAGAGGAGAAAGAGTAGCAGAGAGGAACAATTATGGATTAACCACAGCCCCCCAGTCCCCATCCCCCTGGGATGGGGGAGGGAGAAGAGCTAGGAATCAAGGAGCACAGTCCTGGAAAAGGGGGCTGGGGATGGTGGTTCTCACCATCCTAACCTACTTTCAATCAGCAATACATTACTTTTCCCTCGCGCTGAGTCCTATTTGCCTGTGAAGGCAATTGGTAAGTGATCTCCCTGCCTTTATCTTGACCCTTGAGCTCTTGCACCTTATCATCCCCTGTTCTGTGGAGGAGGAGTGAGAGCAGCTGGGTGTGCACCTGGCAGAGGGCCACCAGAGTTAGCTTTTCTGCCAAAAAGGAACAGGAAAGGACAGGAGAACAGAAAGGCAGGTGACCTGCCTTCCCTTTTATGCTGGTTGCTGCCTTCCAAAGGGGAAGAAAGCACAACTTGGCAGGATAGGGGGAGGGACCCCTCTACAGATAGGCACAGAGGGGAAATATGGGGCACAACTGAGACTTGGGATAGTGCTGAGAGGAACTGGGGGTTGCTTATTCCACAGACAAACTTCGGAGGTGATGTGGAGAAAGAGATATTTCTCCTTACTCATGAAATATCACATAGGATTACTAAGTGCTGGGAGACACTGAAAGCAGCTGGAGAAGAGAGAAAAACTGGAGAGATGTCTGACCCTGCAAGGGAGGCATAGAAAGGGGAAAGACAAGCAGAGATTTGTGTAAAAACATGTTTATTTTGTCTGCTCTGGTGAAATAGGGGAATTCACAGTTATTTATTTAAAGAGCTAACTGTTGCAGTTTGTTAGCTTGTGCTCTCCTGTACTGCAGTGTCAGAAACAGGACATTTTCTTCTGGGTCTTGCAACATGATTTTTGAGAAATTCCTATTCAACTCTGTCTAAGCACAGACCTGGACAATAGGTATCACAGGCTCCCTTTAGAGATCATGAGTGGTTCAGTGGGCCCACAGCTAGGAACAGCTCTGAAAGTCGTAGTTACATCTGCCATTATGCTATCTTTCTTATGATACAGTGTTTACAGGCTCTACAAACGGGACTGAGCTCCAATGAAAAATAGGAGTACTGCAGATACTTCAGGAGCTGCGCAGCCTTAACAGTAGGACTGATGAATAGCTGGGCTCTTGAAAAGAAAGCACTCCACAAACGAGTGATGAATCCAGGGAAAGTTGGTCTTAAATTTTAATTTATGTCTTAGCTGCAAACCACCTGTGAGTAAAAGAATACTGATTATAAACTAACCTTCAGCTGTGGTTTTTATGTTACAGAATTTCATAAGGAAAACACTGTTAAACACGTTCAGTAAAGCTGAAGGAACAACCCCTTCTGGAACCACAGTGCATTTACAGTTACACTGTACTGTTTTTATTACCTTGCTACAGGCACAAGTTAGGTGCCTCAGCAATACTGGCTACATTTAGACTGCTTATTATTTCTTCATGTATGGTGAACACCTTTTGCTTATCAAAGCAAAGGCTGTTGACAGTGAACCATGACCTACATGAGACAAACACAACTTAAGAAATTGAAACATTTAATTGTTTTAGGCAGAATGAGCATCATTCTGACTGTGCTTCTTAAAATCCCAACTTACACATGATGATATTCAATGTGTAACCTCAACCTGAGCACTATGGATAATCTAGCATTTTTTAAAAAAAACTGAACCATCTAGTCAGCTGATTTAGCTCCAGAAAACTATTTGGAAAGAAATGCTACTTCTGCCTTGCTCCCTAACACTCCTTCCTAAAAGAATGAGGTTATTACTATGTATTTCATTAATTGTCCGTTTTTTCATAGAATCATAGAAACGGTTACGTTTGTAGGGACCTTAATGACAATTTAGTTCCAGCCCCCCTGCCATGGGCAGGGATGCCATCCACTAGACCCAGTTGCTCAGAGCAGGCAGAGTTGCTCAGCCTGACCTTGAACACTTCCGGGAATGGGGCATCCACAACTTCTCTGGGAAACCTGTTCCAGTGCCTTACTACTCTCTGAGAAAAGCCTTTTTTTGTTCCCCCTTAAAGTGAATCTCCTTACAAAAAGTTATGCTTGTATTTGCCCAATATTTAAATGTGCTACAGGTGATGCATTCGTGAAAGTTTGTTATTTACCCACAGAATTAAAAACTGTAACAAAAAGCTATGGATGTTAACTGAGGTTTAATCTCACTTGCACTACAGCAGAGGTTTTAAGTAGCTAGCTCAGAAGCTAAAGTCAGCTTGAAATGACGGAGGTTGTTACATAACTTAGTCTGTAATACAGTTCTTATATGTGAATTCTGATCACTTAAGCGTGAATACACCTACATAAAAAGAGATGGTATAAATGTGCATGAACAATCTTACGTACTTTAGGTCTTTGTAAGACATGTTCTTTCATTTTTACTGCAGATTGCTGGCTCTTAAGATATTATTGAGACTATGACATTTGGTATTGATTTTAGATTACTACAGAAATGTGCCAGGATGAAAGCTCTCAGTTACCTTTTCCTTGTTTCTGCTCGGTAAGTCCTACTCCCTACTACTTCTAGCACAGACACAAAGTTGCTAATAGGTAGTTTTTCAAGCAGGGACAACTTACTGTACCTCCTTTGCCCAATCAAACACCAGTGTTTGAGCACATCATGAGGTGCTGCCACACATAAGTATGGAGAGGACAAAAGGAGAGGAATGGAAATGTATCAGTGGGTAAACTCAAAGGCAGGTAGTTCAAGCACTGTTATATATTTGCGGAAAACCTAACTAAAGATTGTAAGTAAATACAACAATGTTCTAGGGATTATTCCCTTACTTTTTATGTCAGCCCACATATACATCCTTTTTTGTCTCTCTTCATTTGTCATTTCCTTCCAGCTTGCAGACTTGGGTGGCCGAGGCACTTGGGAGCTGAGGTGACTGTCCGGGAGGCTGAGCTTTGCTGCTGCCAGCTGCTGTAAACTGCCCTGTTTTCTCATCAGCATGGCTGCAGCTGCTAGGGGAAAACAGCCTTTAAAGCTCCTCTCCTCCCTGAAATGAGCCATGTGAATAATCAACTGGCCAAACGCCGAACAGATATCTCCTCCTCACCACTCTCTGCAGTGTGCAAACTGCAGCACAGGGCTGTTACACATTAAGAGTTCATGACTCCTGCTTGTGTCAACAGCTTTGACTTTCTCTTGGACATCTAAGAACAACTGTCAAACTCCTGGCACCAAGGTTTATAAATACCAGCCTCACTTCATAAGCACTGAATTAGAAGTAATTGAAGATGGCCTAATGAACATCAAACGGGAAAGGATGAAGAGATGCAGGCAAGAGATAGTTTAGCAAATGAGATAAAAAAGGTAGAGGAAAAATGAGTAATGGAATGCAACCGGCAAGGAAGGTAAAGGAAAGCCCACGAAACATGCCAATGCATTTTAACCTCCCTTCATGCTGTACCTTGCTCTAACAACCAAACTCTTCCTCGAACTCAGGGCCATGGGTCCAGAAGGGACTTACCTGGGTCACTGAATTGAGTCCTCCCAAACACAGGCAGACACATTAATTAATAAAGCTCAAGCCCTAAACCTTAACTGGTTTTCTTGCCTTTGCTATGCCTCTTGAAAGGCAAGATTTGTCCAACAGAGCTATCTGGTGGTTTTGTGAGGTGTGAATGAGGTTAAGGCAAGGCAAGCAAAAAGAAACCAGTCAGAGACTGCTGCTTTCACGGGACAAAGGTGCCATTGAATGAGTGCACAGGAGCTACAGATGCAAGCTGCTAGCTCTCCATGCTGAATAGACTGGTGAGCCAGGGGAGTTAAGAATGGCTGCAAGCGCTGAAGGCTGCAAGCAGCCACGCTGCCTGCCCTCCTTATTAGCCTCAAGAAACAATGATCCTTTTTTGCTACAGAAAGTACAGAGAATTGCTCATGATGCACACAAATACACGTAATCACTTCTCAATGCCCCTTTGCCAAACTGTACCAAAAAAGGAGTTTCCCTCTGGGCACCACGAGCAAATTCAGTTCCTGCACTTGTTTTAAGGGAAGATGTGCAAATGGATCCCTCGTAAGGCACATACCAGCCAGTAAATACTACACAATTTAAGTCTATCATCATTAATATTGTATCTGCCAGCTGCCAGTTGGAAAAAGCCTGATCTGGATCAGATATAAGCTTGCTTCTATTTCTGTCAAACAGAACAGTTTGGGGCTTTAAAATTTATTCTGGCTGTGGGGTCAGACAATACCCGATCCTGTTTCTGAGGACAAAACTGCCTGTTCTACAATGCTGGAAGAGATTTAAACTTGCATAGGAGCTTTTTAATGAGCACTGCATGAATTTGTGCTTTCTGGCACACGGCTGCATTGGTTTTGACATGGTACAGGATTAGCCATGTCACAGAAGCACAGCCTCTGGGAAGGATCCAGCTTGTCGGTTGCTAAGGGCAGATGAACCCCTTGGAACAGAATCAAGCCTTCACCTCCCCAGGGGAATAACCTGAGGACACAGCCACACCATCAGGGGCCTTTTTTCCTTCTTCACTCTCTAACTGGTGCTCCTGCCCACATTCTGGAAACTCTTGGGAAGGAAGGGATTGTGGACTTAAACTGCTCTAGGCTGACAAGAGCCCAGCACCCCTGCTCCCACTTCTCACACACGCTGCTGGTTTGGTGTCAGAAACACAGCCACAGATTTTTATTGGGATGGAAGTTTAAATGATGTAGAAACATGAGGTCCCTCAGATAAGCCAGAAAGGGTTACCTTTGCTGTTTCCAACAAACTCCTCTCTGTCTGACTTCAGTCCATGTTGGCATACTACAGGTTAAAGATTGTCTCCAGCTGCAAGCAATGCTGCTTTGCACTTACTTCCATTAGGAATGGAAAACCAAATACTATTGCACATGTCAAAATTAACATTTAGAAGAATCTCATTAGTACTGTTTTACACATGTGTGTGTGTGTCTGCAGAGCACGAAGGACTGAAGTAACAGACATTTGCTGCCAAACTCCTAGAAGGATGGAAATGGAAAATATGGCTAAGAAAACTGCATGGCACTCACATTTTAGCACAATGCACGATTAATCTGCCAGCATCAGGAACACTGCGGTTATGAATACTGCAGTATGTAAACCATAACGTTGGACTCTTAATTTTGGCATACAGCATAGTTCAGTATCGGAAATATCGCAAGAAAGCTGCTGGCCAAAAGCAAGTCTTCTGCTCTTTCTTAAACTGAAACTGTCTCAAATGTATCTGATAATAAATGCATCCAGGCAGATCAAATCCCAAGCAGAGGTAAAAACTCATCTCCATCCTTCCTGGTTACTCTTGGAAAATAGGTTTTACAACTGCAGAAGAGCAGCCTCACACCACAGTTTGGTGTCTGAAACAAATGAACATCCCCCTTCTTGGAAATTTTTTTAGAGAACAGGACACCAGCATGGACTTGCTCAGCAGCAGCATAAAAAAAATTGCAGCAGACATCACTATGCATTTTTAACAGTGGAAACAAAACTACCAGATGCAGATGTACAGGAGGTACTTAAAATTATGACCTCAGAGACTGTGTTGTACTCAGGTTTATTTAATGTGTTCTAGGAAACAAAATTGTGTCTTTACAGACCTAGCAAATGCATGTGAATGATGCTATTCATGATTTCCTTCTCCTAAGCTGGTTCATACTATATGAAGCACATATATGGCATTTTTCTTCCTATTTAAAGTTCATTATAAATGCTTTATGCATCAGAAAAATGCTCTGAGTACACCTATCAGATTTTTGATCAAAACAGCTTTGTGCCCGGTAGGGGCAGGCAGCAGAATTGGTCAATTGATTTCATAAAACTTTATGTACAAAGCAGCAGTATCCATGAATGTAATGGTCAGAATATAGAGTCTACAGGGGTAATTTTTATTACAATTTATAGCAAGATTACCCATACTCCACAGTTTTCAGATTTTATTAAGATTTTATGGGACTATATGGCTTGAGCAGTTAACTGCACCTAGTGTAGTTATGGGTCACAGAGAATGGGAACTGGCACTGAATGCACAGTGTAACTAATCTAGCAGAAAATATTAATTGCTATGATCCAATCAAAGGCAATATTTAAAATCATTTCAACAGTCAAATAATTTGCCATGAACCTGTAAAAGAATAGCTATATGGAGAAATACAGAGGTAAGAAGAATTGCATGGATGTAATATATGCACATACTTAAGCATCTCCATCAATGGGTTGTATATATAAGCATACAAACCCATTTTTTAAACAAAGGATTTTTCTCCTAAGCTATTTCAATGCCAGGGTCCCTCATCTACACAAAAAAAGAAACTACTAAGACTACTGAGATTTATAAGTCGCTGAGCATCCAGTATACAAATACTCTATCATCAAAAGTAAACAAGGAAAATAATAAGGACAGAATATATTTAATATTAAATAAAATACTAAGAAACTACTACACAAAGGTAGCAGACTGCAAGTTACACACTGCAACAGGCCAGAGATATTTTAGACATCAGGAAGCTTCCAGCAGGTTGGTCCAAGGCACAATAAAACCTAAGGCAGACATAAAATAAATGAGAAGTTTTAGGCATGTGTTTCTGCTGGATCCAAATTCATGGGATAAAAGCAAGCAGATCAAAGCTCAGCCCTGGAGAGAATACAGAACTGAAGGGCCAGAGGCACGCTAGGCGTGGAAGACAAGGAACTAACAGCTTCCAAAAGGTGCAGGGACTCAGGGTATGTCAAAAGAGATTTACTCATCCCGCTTATGCTGGGCTTTGCAAATCAAGTTGGAATATGCCTCTACCTCATTCGCTTCCTCAAATCCCTCCTAGTTGAAAACAAACAGTGAACATCGATGTGAACAAATCATAATGATGAATCTTAAAAGAGCTTTTGCTTCTCCAGTGAAAAAACCCAAGTATGTCTCCAGTAAATCACTAGAAGTAGTACTTTTCTGGAAATTTTAAGTATAAGACTGTTTAGGGAAGTCCCTATAGTTAACCTAATCCATTTTGTCTTAAATCAATCTCCTTGGTTTCAAATACCACAGCATATCTTATAGCCTGTGTTTTAACTCTCTGTTCTGGCAAAAGCTACTGTTTACTTTAGTCCTTAAATAATGTGCACCACGTTCAGGAGCACAGGTCCCATCCTGAACACAAGCCTCTCCTCTGTCCGATCTCCTCTCTCTCTTCCCTTCCTGGCCAGCCATTGCCAACCTGTTCCTGCTTTCCCAGAACCACTAGTATTTCTTCCAGCTGAACCAATCAAACAAGGAGAGAGATTTAACATTCTGGGAGGCAGCAAGGGGGAGGTGGAATACGTACAGCCACAAAAGATTTTTTGTTGTGCATAACAACAAAACAATGGTAGCTAAAGTAGAAACTCTCAGCCTCAACGCAACTCAAATCCAAAATAACCGCCCAGTAAAATGCAGAAAGGATAATCATTCCACATGAAACAAAAAAGGCCACTCTACTGGTTTTAATTAAAAGTCTCTGCCATAGCATAATTTATACAAACAGACCATATAATCTGACCTTTAAACATATGTAACAGTTCTCTTAATTTCTATCTTTGTACTACAAATTGCGTTTACTTTTGCCGAATAAACTTTACAGCATGCTGAGATAACAGACCACACTTTCAAAAAACAAGGGCAGTCGATAATATAATGTAATGGTACTACCTATTTTAAGTCACAAAAACTCTGCAGCAAAAGATACTGCATTTACTACTTATTAATATATCCACAGTGAGGAATGTGGCATGTGCAAACTGTGGAATGACAAAACCTGTGTATTTTTGCCAGGTCTATATACAGATGTAACATAAAAATAGTCAAACAGTCCATGTCATTACAGCTGTTATGCACAGCGAAGCAAAGTTCAGCTGACAAATTTAAATTTATAATATTCTGACTGCTGAATTTTGCAACTGATTACGTCTTCTGAAAACATAAAAACGCATAAGAATGAGAATCCATAAATTTGATTCCAAAACCCCAAAAGTATCAAAGTTGCACCAGCCCTTCATGCACCATTATCAGGAAGAAGCTTCCAAAATGCTCCTCAATGAATGCTCCTCAAAGTAATTTCTCTGAACTACAGAAAACAATTTTTAAGGATATTGTATTTGGCAAAACCTGCTGCTAGAGGGACATGATTTGCCAGTAGTATTCATGGATATCTGCTGAAAGTGAAGAACAATGGTTTAAACCAAGCATGACGTTCATGTCATAAAAACACTGGGGTTCTACAGTTGTTCACCAAGGAAAAAAAAACCACCCCAACTTGACATTAATTTTTCAACATAGAAAATTTTCCTACATTTTTTTCTCTATGCTTAGTCTCAGGAAAAGTGGAATAGGTTTTTCTCTTGAAAATTTCCTCTTAAGGGAAGAAAAAAAGGAAAAAAAAATAGCTTGAGGCAGTCATGCAGTATCGAAAATGTTAGTCTAAATGGTTAACATATAGACAGACTTGGAGCAACTGATGATAGGAGTTAAGGGAAACCATTAGGCTGTCTTATCTGTAGGTGCTGCTACCTGCTGGGCCTGTAATTAAACTTTTAGCAATGCTTACCATTGCTAAACAGTGAGGGAAAAAGGCAAGGAAAATTTTTCATGGGACTGTAATGCTGTTTCATGGAATATTTTAATGTACAATAATGTCTAGTCACCACCACCTAATCCTCACAGCAGAAAACCTCCAAAAGCACTTCTTCAGGCTGTGACAAGAGCAGTGACGACTGAAGGAAGCAAACTTTGACTCTGCCATGTTGTAGGGGTGGCAGAGGGCACAGCCTGGCCCTGTGGTGCCCACGAGGACATGTGCCTGGTTCCCTTCCCCTCTGTGCCCCACAGCCCTAAGGCATTACCCTGCCTTGTGTGTATGAAACAACGAGAGGAGAAGGTTGTAGGGGGCAACCTGCACAGCCGGGCTGGTGCTGCGGGGCTGCTCTGGGGATCTCCCTGGGCCGTGTCCTCCCCAGCGGGTGCATCGGGAAAGAAGGTGCATGGTCAGCAGGGAGTCTGCACGGAACTGTGTGTGTGTTCACAGCTGAGTGTTGTGGTGTCAGCAACTTGTATGAATTTACTAAGACTTGTAAATGGTAAGTGTTGTATTACCAACACGGAAAACAGCGCTCGCTAATTACCTTCTAATTAAACATTGTTAATAACTTCCTAAAAAAATGCACCAATCCTGGTTTTGTACATCACTCTGACATAGGGTGCTTTTGCAGCATGACAGCCCCGTCTCCCACTGGCTGCCTTGTGGTGTACGATGTGGCACGGGACCTGACAGGATGCTGCTGGCACCTTGTATATATAAGGGCTATGTGTCTTCAAAACAAAAAGAAACCTTGCAAGCAAAATGAAAAAAAAAAAAGGGAGAGGAGGCAAGATAGACAGAAATAAACAGCAAACTGGGAGGCTGAAAAGGAGATCTGAGGCTTTTCTGAAGGATGGTGAGACAAAGAATGCTATGATGAATGACACCATGGAGAAGGAGGCACAGAGGCAGAGGAGATAAGAGTACAGGTTAGAAATACTAAGCAAAAAGGAGGGGAAGACAAAGAGCAGTCAGCAAGATGGGAAAGACTAGAAAAAATAGGAAAAGAAGGGAAAACAGAAGACAAGGTAGCCATTTCTTGTGCAGGAGGCAAGAGAGAATTCAAACAGAACATGAAGAAAGAACTATTTGCTTGAACTGCCTAAAAAAGCAGCCATCAGGAGAGTTCTGTCTGAGAGAGTGAGAGAGAGAGAGAAAGGAGGACTGGGGAGCATCAGGGGAAGCAGAAAGCCACCGGAGCAAAACACCTGGACACAGTATTAAGAGGGATGGTTACAGCCTGAGAAGGTTTTGCAAAAAAACCTAAAAATAAATGGTTCTCGTCAAACCTGGAAGGAAAAGGAAAATTCAGCACAAGAGAAATAAAATTGAGAATAACAAGGAAAAAGCTTTTCTCTGTGCCCTGTTTCTTGTATTTGTTCCCCTCAGTACCTGAAACCTAGAAAAACAAGAGAGGCCTGAACTCAGGTCTGATGTAATTTTCATTAATTTTTACTTAAAAATATCTCTTTTGAGGAAAATACTTTAGTCTCAATTGTGTGAAAAGGGCTTAGATAAAGGTTAATGTAAAATATAACTTTAAGTGCTTCCCAGCTGGCACTCCTGGATCATCAACATGGTCTCTGAATTAGCACCAATGCAGGAATAACACAGGGATTACGCTGCTGATGCTTTCTGTGGATCAACTGTTTCAGTGTGCATATTTTTCTGTTTCTGAAAATTACCAGCATTCATGAAGAAGTCGAAAGCTGTGACTCTAGATGATTCCAAACCTGCACTTGTCCATCAGCTGGTAGAGGATTAGAAACTAACTAAATTTGACAACAATGTCCTGTTAGGATCTGTGTACATTTAGTTTTTGTTATCAGCACAAGAGCTGATCATTGAAGGGAATTTACTCTGCACACATATAAAAATCATTTAATTGGTTAATTTGTGTGATATCACCGCATTTAATTATTTATATTGTTTTGTATTGAAGAATGAAAAACACTTCAGCAAATGCTGATAAAAGATTACTGCCTAGAGTGGATTGCTGCCCAATTTACTTCTATTGTATTTATTTAAATTAACCTGAACTTTTTAATCAAAATAATTAAGGACAACAAAAATGAGTACAACTCATGAGAAAAAAAACCCCAGAAATTGAAGAACTGTTAATTCCTTATTTTTAACTGTGCATTAACAGATGATGCATGGGCTGATGGCTAATGACTTCTTCCAATTAGAGCACAAAGGCCATATTGTCAGGGCAGGTCAGAAGGCATGGAGTTCATGGGCTGAAATCCCTATAGTACATTAAATTCTGGAAT
Organism: Prinia subflava; assembly: GCF_021018805.1. NCBI lineage: Eukaryota > Metazoa > Chordata > Aves > Passeriformes > Cisticolidae > Prinia > Prinia subflava. The sequence continues at coordinate 57,181,721 of NC_086249.1, forward strand.
TGTGTAGATCAAACTGGAGTAGCTAAGTTCCAGTTTCACAAGATCAGGAGGCGCTTCCTATAGAAGAGACTACTACCATAGCCAACCAGCACCTTTGAAAAGAAATCGAATGGGAAAATTTCTTGATGAGCTCACAGTTAGGTGTACCTTGAAGCTTCAAAATCAAAATACAGACTAAAACTTTCCTTCTTCTGCTTGCTTGGGGTTTTTTCCTAAGCACACAGTACAAAGTTCTGGTTTTATTCATAACTTCTTGACCTAAAGGCACAAAGGACGACTAAGATTACATCACTGTATGAAGTGTAATAAAACTTAAACAATCCTTTTGAGGCTTAAAACTAGACTCAGATCAACAGTGCGTTAATTTCCTATGTCCAAGCCTATTGAGAGGGCACAGTCCCCACTTGGGTGGTTAGGGAACAGTGGTGAGGGAACAGTAGGAGAACCACGGACTAATAGACAACAGGATGTCCCTGAATATCTGAATGATCCATCACTGTAGTCCTGAACAATAACACAGAGTTGCCAATTTATCAAAAACAGATACGAGAGGTGAGAAACAAGTTGTTGAGACCTGTTCAGTATGCAATTAGGAACACAAGAGATGTTATAAGACTAAATGTCCTGCAGTCTCAGAAGTCCTGAGTAAGGTTATCTGTCAATACCCTCCCTTTCTGCCTCAAGTAATACCTCATTTCAGGGGAAAATTACCGTATTTTACTCACTCACATGCAATGAGCCTTGAAATGAGTTTCTCATTCCTTTCCTCATATTTCCGTCTCTGTCACTAATGCTCCCTTTATAAAGCTGTGCTTTCAAAGTTTCTGGGCACATCTGTTTTTCCTTTCCTTCCTCCAGCCATCATCTCACTATCTCTAACAAGTTTTTGCTCCCTCAGTAACTGTTGGGCTCTCACTGTTTCTCGCTTTCCAGCTCCCCTTTCTGTGTTCTTTGGACACCTCAAGAGTGTATCCATCCTTCTGACATGCCTCTTCCTCCCTTCACACCTCCATGTGCCTCTCAGGTCCTGTGTCTGCAAAATTCATTCCCAACATAAACACTCTGGGTGGCTTCCTTCTGCTGTTTAATCTGGAAGAAGAAACCTAATTCAAAGTACTTCATTGCCACTCCTTAAGCTTAGTAAAACCTACTTCTCTGCATCTGCTAGTGCTCGTTGGTCCACTAGCCTTTCCTTCATACATTCCTAGAGCCTGATGATTGCCTTCTCCTGGCTGGGGAACACTCCCTCTGACATTCCTCCCCTTGCTAAATCTGAAACACCTGGTGAGTTTTCCATGTTCATCTATGATGTTTTACAAATTGTCATAAATGTCATACATTGATATTTTCTCTGTTCTCCTACTTTCTCAGCTTCTGGAGTATTTATTTCTCTCAGGACAAAACCTGCCACAAGTTGTCCAAGCATCTAACACCACTGCTGAACTCAGTTTTCATTTAAAAACTTATTTACTTTAAAGATCATCTGGGATAAGACTTTTAAAGGTTCCACTCAATTGTGTAAGTTGTATGTCTCTTCAGGAACAACACAGTAAGTATGGAAACTAACAACTTTATAATCTTTGTTATGCTTTTCTCATACAAGACCAGTTTCAAAGATGCCACAGATACACAAAACTGGCTCCACCTTACCTTTGACATGGCTTCTCCCATCCTCCAACAGTGGTACTACTATAGTGTTGTTCATATTCCCAGGTGATCTCACAGCTGTATAGACAACAGGTACCGACTGTACCACCACGGGGATACGGTGCACGTGACTCATTTTGTTGGACTGCAAGTTCATGGGACTTGAAGGTGGTACTGGATGGATAATGTGCAAAAACTGCTGGCCTCCAACACCTGATGCAGAGGCCACAAGAGGACCTGGAGTTAATACTGACGGTACAGATGCTGCTGAGGAGACTGATGTTATTACAGTGGGGGATGAAGCTGGCCGACTAGAAGAAGAAGTAGAAGAAGGGGAGGAGGCTGATGCTGTCATGGAAACCGGTGAAGATGAGGCTGCTGTAGGGGACGACCTGGCTTTGTTTATTGACAAGTCCACTGGTTCAGTCTGTGTTTGGAAATGGTCTGCAGATAATGAATCCTCCGTGGGGTCGGCCTTCATGTTGTTTAGTAACAAGGGTACAGCATCCATATCTGGGTAGTTGTGGACGTTTGGAGACTGTTGAGGAAGAACAAAGGGACATAGTTAAATATGTGGCTAAAGATGACTTGCACATCCAATTGCTAATGCACACCACACAACTTAATTGTGAAAGCCACAGGACTTGTTTCCTTTTCTTTGGTCAGCTCATAATTTTGAAGTGTAAATTGTGTTAGAAAGCACAGACATGTTCTGTTTGAATAGAGCATTAAAAAGAAAAAAATTCTACTCCCATTTCTTAGAAAGAGTCAGGATTAACAGTCCAAAATCATCCTGGTTCTTTGCAAAGTTGCCAATGACAAAAACTTTAGTATCTTCAGCAGTAACAACTTTTTATATTGACAGAACATTTTTTTCCAACATCTAATTTTAAACCACAGCACTACTCTCTTGTGTCATCATCACTCAGACATGAAGAAAAAATGGTTACCAACATCCCTCAAACAACCTTCTGCATGCTCAAAGACTGTAATTTCCTCCCACATGTCTACCTTCTTCTAGACTGGGCAGACCTAGCTGTTTCTTTGTGTCACATGTCTGCTTTAAAAGCCTTAGTACTCTTTACAGTGTAAATTTGCTCTTTACAGTGATCTTTGAAGTTTTGTTCACAACACTTTTCAGACGGTGGTTCTTATGCTACCCTCACTCCTCCAATTCTGTTTTGACTTCTGCACTCCGAATGGTCATTGATCATGAACTCACATGTCAGTACAAAGCCATGCATCTGTATGATTGCCCTGTCAGAGGGAGCAATGGTTACGGCAATTCATTATGCTGAACTAGCCCATTAAATAGCCTTCCCCCTTGTTATTATTATTATTATTATTTTCATACTAATTGAGAACAATTTTCCTGACTTCATGAAGTAATTCTATGCTTTAGATTAATTCTTTCAAAGCTGGCTGGACTAAATTTATTCTAGAGCAGTGCTTTCTACTATTTTTATAGTTTTCTCTGATTTCTGTCATCAAAGAGGTTAATAGAATTTTTGAATAATGCTAGACCAAAGACAGATCCCTAGAGAAGTTTATTTGATATATCTTTCCATTTTGACAGTACATCATTAATAACCAGTCTTTAACAATGTTTTTTCAAGTAATTTTCACCAGGCAGAGCAAGGATGGAAATGCCCATTGATAACCTGCTCGTAAGACAAAGCACAGCTCTCAGCTCCTCAGCTAAGGAACTCCACGGCACTGCACTGCAGCAGAGCTTCTCTACAGACAGGCATTCACACAGTGTAGTACCAAACCCAACCTCAACACTAAACACTGCTCCTTCAAACCTCACTTGGCCCAAGACAATTATTCCCTATACAGACCTAAGCAGCTCTAAATGCATTAACTTGATCTCTAGATTATAGCATTTACTAAGTATCTTAAAAATATTAAGTCAGAAATATTTAAGCTAGAAACACTTTCATGCATCTACTGTCAATAACAATCAATCAAGCTATAAATTCCCTTTGGGGTTTTTATAATCAACTACATTAAGTATTTCCAAGGAAAGCCCTCTGCGTTTTGAGTTGGAGTCAAGCTTCAACAGAGAATGAAATTCTATTGAAAAAGAAAAATACAGACACTTATATTGAAAACTGCAGTAATAAGGGCCTAATTGGATATTATTCCTGGCATGATGAAAGATGAGCTATTCTAGTAGATCTCATCTATTTAGTTGATTTAGATTGGTTCTTAGATCTGACATTTACCCCCATTTGAAAACAGGAACATCTCTGGAATGTTCTCGTCCTCTATTCTTATGCAAATCAATTTAAAATAAAGGGACCACCATCTAAATAATCGATTCACCTGGACCCTGCTAATCTGTTGTAATACAAGTAACAAAAGCAAAATATCCCTTTTTATAAAGACAATGAGAAATTCTGCTATAAAAACCACAAAGTGAAGAACGGGTTACTTTTCAAAGCACATAACCAGCCATGAGTGACAAGGCTATGTAAAGCTCTTCCTCAAGAAGGCAAACCTGCCCGTAATTACCAGGTGATGATTCCTGGTAACTTGCAAGAAGTTCTGAAACACCTTATCCTGGCTACTGTTCATAATGAGATCCCCCACCATGCCATCATAACGACAAAACCATAAACATATGTGGCACAAGAAGTTAATCTGTCAAATCTTGACAAGTCTCATCCCCATGCACTTGGACACACAGACTGGTTCTGCTGAACTGAACAGACAGGTTCCAGAGCAAAGGCAAAGTGGAGAGGGACACCCTGCACAGGCTACACCTGAACCTTCAAAAGCCCAAAGGCAGCATCTCCTATCTTAAATGTTTGAGAGAAGAGGGATAAATGGCATCAGCTCCTTCAAGAGAGATGAGGGATGCCCTCATGCATATGGCCACACAAGTGTCATCTAGAAGCAGCATGAATGGCCAGCTCTATCCACAGCACAGAGAAATCCACCATGCAAGAAATCCTACATTGCCTTACTTCCAGGTTTTCTATGGGTGCCAGAGGCAGACACCAGGTTGACTCACTGCCACAGGGGACTGGACTCGAGGGATCCACACAGACCTCAAAAGCAGTCTATTGCCAAACTGAGTGCATCTGCCCCAAAGTCCCACCTGCCTTGCAGCAAACAGCAGTAGGTACCTCAAGAAGAGTAAAGAACCCCAAACCCTCCTGTAGCTGATAGCACACAAAGTATTTGTTCCACAGATAAGAGTTAATGGTCTTTGAGACAAAGCACAGGTCATGACTTGCAGATTTTTCTAGGCTGTGCTAAGAACAGTCCTTTGTTTCACTATAATAATTACACCTACTCCTTTGGGAATTCAGAAAAAAAGTAACATGTAACTTTAGACTATAATACAAATCACTTTCTCTTTTAACAGCTCTTCTACCTTTACTTTTGTTTGTACATTCCTTATATTCCAGATATCCTTCCCTAGGTACTCTCCTCTTGTCCAGAACTGCTGGAGGAGCCACACAGTCTCTGAGTACTACGGTAACGCAGTTGATATTATTTCAGTCTTCAGTAGGGAAAGCTCAAAACCTTTAAAATCCCTTAATGAATTTTTCCAAACAGGATGACAACTGGTATGCCCTTCCATAGCTGCCTTTCCCTGACAAAACTCTTAAGACTAAGGAGGCCCTTTCTTTGGTAAATGCAGGATGTGACTGATGTCAGCTGACATTACAAAAGACAGCAGGATCCTTATCAAAACAGGTTTGTATGTCTCATATTTAAGATAAAAATTGCAAGCAAGTGCTATAATTTCTTCTGCTGGTGCTAAACAAAACTCATGCTCCCTTACAGTGAGCTACAAGAGGTATATAGATGTTTCTCCATGACCTCTGATTTTACCTAAGCTGCCAAAAGTCTATTTAATCAGTATGTGAATCAAAACTTTGAACAATAAACTTATTATTATTTTCTGAGAATGGATGCTATAAGTAATTTTTTCCCAGTGGTGACAGCTTTTCCAGAATGAGGAACTAAGAGAAGAAGAGCAGTAAGGAAGCCAAAAGGAATGGCTAAATTCTCAGAACACTACTTCTTAGCATCTCCTACTAATGTTATTAACTGGGAAATAACTGTTCATTTCCCTAGACAATGAGTGTTGTTGATAGTTTTATTTAATGGAACTATGGAATTTAGTGGAACTTTTCTAACTGAGAAGATAAGAAAGCTGTAGCTGCAATATTCAGTGTACCTTCAGCCATTCTGTCAGCTCAACTGGAAGAGAAACAAATACTTGTGTATTCATTTCTTCTGTCTCTCTACTTCTGTCCTTACATTCTCGTCTAGTTAACTGAGCTTCTTTTGGTGGTGTGGGCTCAGAGGATTGTTAGTTTGGGCATCTCAAGCAGGCTTTTCCTATCTGGCTCCCAAAAGCATCTGTGTTGGTTTTGCAAATTTCAATTTGGTTTTAGGAGTCTAAACTCTGTTGCTTAGAGTTTGGCAGCCTTCAGAACACATGGTGGCTTAGAAAGAATTCATCCTAAGGTCCCTGTAATTCAGTGGGCTGCCCTGGATGCCAGCCCAGACCACAGAAATATAACGTGAAGGGGTACATTTTCACATAGCTTCCCTCATCTCACAGCTCAGCCCATTGGTAGAATGGAGAGGACAGCTTCAGCCCTGCCACCAGGTGGGACTCAGAAGTGAATCTCAGCAATGCATGTCTCTGCGACATTGCTGTTGCATCCTTATGCTATTCACCATCCACTCAAATCCAGGCTGAGTCAGAACTGGAAGTCAGGTAAGGATGGCTCCCTGTTAGAAGAGGCTTTTTAATAAAGCTGCAGCCTCTATTAATCAATGTTCTTGGCTCATGCCTTTTGTGCCTGCCCTTTTAAAGCTGTACACCAGTATTCTCTGCAGTGCTCTGTTTCATTAGCTTGTCATTAATAAATACCGCCAGGAACATAACATGTGATTTCCCTATTCACCAAGCTTCTTTTAGGTGAATAAAAAAGCATTCCTTACTCCTTATTCCCCAGACTGTTATGGAAAAACAGCCTGTCTACCTCACAACCAGCCACAATACGCAGAGCGAAACACGGTGACACGATGGCTGATAACATCCTATCTGCTGGGCAACCATCCTTTCCTGCACAGTTCATCTTCTTTCCAGCCCCCTGAATTCCACCTCCTCATAATTTACTTGTGACAAAATTTTGCAACAGTTCCTTTTGACTCCACTCTTATTCTTCTCATGGCAACTCCTCTGTGTTTCAGCGTTGTCTCCCATCCTAAAGAAGCTATGAAGAGCTCACAGTTTGCACACGACTGAGGTTAAAACCAGAGAAAAAGTAAAGATCATTTTCTTGTCAGCAACTCATTCTGACACCTTGCAGTTCACCAGCTTCCCAGGGCACTAAGCCACAGTGTGTCTTTGTGCCTTTGTGGAGTTCTACTGAGACCACACAACAGAGTTTACGAACCTCCAACAATCAGCTGTCAGCTTTTGAAATGTCTTCCTTTTTGGCAGCAATCTCCCAAGGTCAAACATTTTGGAAGAAAGCATACCAAAAAAGCTGTCCTTGATGACGGAAACAGAACAGACTAAATTTAGCATTTATAAAATAAGCTAGCTTTGAGGACAGGAAGTTAAAAAATAAATTGCTAAGCATTTAACTCTTCAGGCAAATCACACAAAACCCCTTCTTGATTTTCATCATGCTATCCCACCTCACTCTGCTCTGGCAGGAGCAATTTCAGACAAGATGTTGTTTAGCCAGTGTTAAAGAAGACTGAGATAAGAAAAATCATACTCTATCTGAAAAGCTACTCATAATTTTAACCACATCATTGTCACTGCAGTACCAAAGTGCCAAGGCTCGGCAGTGCAGGCATGCAGCCTCTCCTGGGCAGGCAGTGCAGAACTTGTGCCTGGCTAGAGCAGCTTTCAGCTCTGGTCATCACGCCTGGAGGGTGAAACCTTGATAACCAGAAGTACTGGGCAGGTCACAGATTTTCTAACACTTCACAGTAAATGAAAACCAGTACATTTTAAATGACAAAACCTACTTGTTCTAGAATAAGTCATTTCGCTTTTGCATAGCACACAGATGTGCTTACAACTCTAATGCCATGAGATGGCAGGTGGATTGAGTTTAGAACATGGTGTGCTCATCTTTTGTACACAGTTTGCTTTTAAAATTAAGATGGAATATTTTCCTTATCCTTCTAGTGATAGGGTAAAAAGTTCATGCCCCTGAAACTGCAGTTCTGTAGGTGCTGGCCATGAAACATATCTACCTATGTCAGGTTTTATCCTGCCCCACCCCAAATGGGCACTTGCTGAGCACAAAAGGCTGCAGCTAGCTTGGGTAGGTAGCAGCCTGAGCATTTCAAAAAGCCCTGTAGGTTATGGCTGAAGTACTCAGTGCTTTACTTAGAGTATTTTTAGGGCTGATTTTGCTAATCTATGAGTGAATGCTCTTTAAAGTTACAGGAAGAGATGTTTTTCAAAACCGCTTCCCAGCATGAGAAATTACCTTCACAATATTCACTTCTGCCTGAAAATCCCCACTTTAACCAAAGCAACAAAGTACTCTCAGAAAAAGAAGTAATACAACCTGCAAAAAAATGAACTAAAGAACCTCTATTTGAATCACTCTGCTATCTCTATGAAAAGATGACACATCCGAGATCCAACCACGCTCAATTTGAGATTAGGCTATTATTATTAATCTATACATGAAGGGTGCACCAGTACAGTAATGACAGACAGCTGCATAAAGGCAGAAGGACAAACACGTACACAGCTGAAAACTAAAACTGAGCAAAATACTTGAAATTTTGTTTCCACATGCTAAAGCACTAAGTGAACGGGCATTTCTGCCTTTTCGCTCAAGGCTGCTGCTGTAGGCTGTCACAGGGTCACAGAACTGCTCAGCTTGGATGAATTAGAGAAACACAGGAGGTCATGCTGAAGAAGAGGGCAAAACGCAAGACAACTGGATCTTTCTGCTTCCTTTATGGAAGCACAAATTAAAATGTGTCTTACTGTCAGTTTTCAATAAACAGTTGCTCAGGGTCAAGGTTACATTTGTGTTCCAGGGAAAAAAAGAGATTCCCAAGAGATGGCACTCCCAAGTAAGGCTGAGTCAGACTCTGTCACGATGACTCCCATTGAAGCTTTTATAAAACGCAGCAACTTGTGCAGGGAAAGACAGAGAGTAGGGTCCAGGAATTATTAAAATAAAAAAAGGCTCAATGAAAATGCATTTACCCGAATTGGAATCGATTCAACAGGAGAGACTGAGAGATACCCACTTTAAAATACTCATGATTCACTTAATGTATCATTATCTCTGCATAACACTTGGAAGTTTTATTTCAAAGTGGATGTTTCCAACCCCCAAGGCCTAAAAATAGTATTTCTATTCTCTTTGTGAGTCTGAAGAGGCAAAAGAAACTCCTCTAGCACATCTTATGAGGCACAGGTGGCCTTGTTAGCAGAGTGTTGCTAAATCTATAGATGTCCCAAAATAAAAAGAGAATTAGCTAAGAAATGAGGAGACCAAATGCAAATCAACTATTCATAAACACGCAAGGAGAATTCAAGCTTCAAGGCTGTCAACACTATCTTCTATCTTTTCCTGATCAGTCACACTATGATGTTACTCCACAACTACTTCAACATTAAAAAAGTACCATGTGCTACAACCTTTAGTAACAGTTCAAATTAGGACTGGGGAAACATGCTTCAGAATGAAGGGAGATCCTTATGCAAACAGAATTAATTTTTAAACATGTTTAACAATAAGCTCAAATATATCTAATATGAAATGACTTATTTTTAAATAATACATTTGCAAAGACAGAGTAAGCATTAACGTTGCTTGGCATCCAACTCTCCTGTCCCAAAACTGACAGGTTTACCAAAGGATTTCTCTAACAGCACAGAAGGAAAAACCAGGGATTACAGATTTCTATACCAAACAAACTAATCAGCCCCTGTACTATCTAGTATGTTAAACGTAAAAAAGATACATATCTTGAAAATGAGGACAAGTTCTCAGTACCTCAAATTCTACCTGGGCCTCCTGTGATATTTTTGATAAGCAACAAAACCTACCCCCTTGTTCCCGAAATCATGAACACATTCAGAACACTAGATGTTCAGCCTAGATGTTTTATTTATATTTGAGCAGTGTTGTTAGAATGCTCTGTCAAAGGAAGAACCCGTTGAAAGCAACAAATTTATGCTCATTGCTACAACACAACTCTTGAAGAGAAACAAGTCTAACAAAGGTGCAGTGCTTGGATTATTACCTGCTTAAGCATAAAAAGTATATTGGTAATGTATTCTTTGTACTGATCCATTTTAGATATGAAAATAATTTCTGAATGAATGGCAGATCCATAAATAATCATTAAAGGGAAGGTAAATTACCAGGAAAAATATTGTATTACCCCAATTCAATTTTTGGGATTTAAAAAAAGTTAGTTTTTAAAATTCTGAACAACAAGAATACATAAAACCACCTAGCAGCTCCCCTTCTTTCCCTTCCCCTCATGTTTTTGGCATTATTTTCTAATTTTGATTTCATTTTATTTTCTCTAACCTGATCTTAAATCAGAATTTTACAATTATGTTCACTCAAAACCTTGAGTTAATAAATTTGAGTCCTTAATGTTTACATTAAAAAATAATAAGAAAAATTCTACTAGACATATATTGGGATTTTAAAGTGGATTTTCTTTTGTCAATTTGGACTAGTTACTTTGTCTGACATGGAACACATGTCAGGAACTTTTCACAAGTACCTGCCAAGCAGGATTGTTGATAGAGAGGTCCATCAAATTATCAGGCTTAATGAAAATAATTTTTATAAAAAGTACTCAGCAGTATTTACATTTCTAGGTGAAAATATTCAAATTATATTGTGGGTTTTTTCAAAGTAACATAAGTGTTCTATGTGCCCACATAGTCCAACTTACACTAAAAACAATGAAAGCCTGAAGAAAAATTTGCAGCCAAGAAATCTTTAAGTTAAAATTTTGATGCTAAGTTTTGATATACATTTTCTTACCCTGCATTTTACTCTGAAATATTCATAAATATACTAGCAAAAAGGACTATGACAAAAAATATATTAAATCATTACTTATACCCTCTAACCACCTGCAAGCTGTCACCAAGTTTGAGGCAAAACAGCCGTGACGAAACCAGCCTTTCAGCACATCACTCAAAAACTGCTCTTACACTTTCAAGTAGTTCCTCCTTGGGCAAGCAATGCCAGACACTGCAAGAGGACTCTGTGCACCCAGTAAACAGAGCTGACGTGGAAAAGGCACAGAAGACTGGGCAGTACTTCTTTTCAGTCATTCCTCAGTCTTGCTCTGAGGTATGAAGGTCTCCATTAACTGCTTCAGTACCTGTACACCTACTGGACACATACATGGCGGTTGTGGAGGTGCCATGCCTGAAACTCACATCTAGTGTGTTATCTGCACTCTGCAACTGAGCTTCTCCATGTCTTTCCTCGCTTGTCTTTGTTCATCTTAATTTCCACCAGAAGAATTTGTTTTCCCAAATGAACATCCTTTGGTTTATTATCCCTCAAGCTGAAGTTTAAATTCATTTTGTTCTTCTGACCTCCCAGCTGAGGCTGCACTCAATGTTGACAATTCTTCAGTAAAATAAATAGATGGCACAGAGATAGGTACAGTTAGATCTGACTGAAATTAACCATTTCAGTGGCTTGAAAAAAAAGCATCCACTCCAGAGAGAAAACATTTAAATCCAGTTTTACTAAAACTAACACTTTTCTGTGGTCTGTTCCTCAAACCTATCGTTGGTCCTAGTAAAACAAACATGGCTGGTACTGTTCACTGGTACTGAGCGAGTGTGGCCTGAGTATGTATATCCAAAACCTCTCAACCTCCAAGTGTGGGTAGCTCTGCTCCAAGCTCATTAACCTGGGTGAAAGCAGTCCGCCTCATTGACGCCCTTGAAATCCTTAACTGCTTCCCACTGCTGCCCTTCCTCTGGGAGCACTGAGGAGGACAAGAGCTGACCTCAAGGAAGGAAAAAGAGCCAAATTTATGAAAAGTATAACACTGGCTAGAAAAATAGACCTACAGAGGCAGACAAAATGCAGAGACTGGGTCTGGTATTGTCTGAAAGGGAAAACCTACATAAGTCTTGGCCGGGAAGGCTGCAATACTACCAAGCTCCAAGGGATCATGTCAAGTGATTCTGCAAATTAAAGAAATCAGGCACTTTAAATCCTAAACAAAGCATTAAGTCACCTGATGCCACCTCAGATACAACACGGCGGCCCACAAGATGAATATGAGGGTGGGAAGGAGATGGTGCTCATCCCTCTGGGTGTGGGGTTGGCTGGAAAGGCTGCATGGGTTGGCTCGATATCAGGGAGAGTGTCCCACCCTGGAGGAGGCGGGTCAAGCTTTGAGCGACCACACAAAAGGGCTTGTGCCCAGTAAAGCAAAATGCCCCAGCAGTGCTTGGGACCTGAAACTGTTGAGATTCACCATTCCTCTGCTGTCAGCAGACATCCCAGAAACCCATGCTGTCCCTCTGTGACACTCGTCCACAGAAAATGAAGACGAGACACGCACATTGCAGTAATGGCCCACTAAGGGTCTGAGCAAAACTAGCACAGACAGCCCTCCTCCCAACGCTGCCCAAAGGCACACTGCTTCATTGCTTAGGCTCACCCATGCTCTTTTAGCATGGCTTTTGGGAAGGTGGAATGGGGATAGCTATTTCTGACTCTTTACTCTTAAAGAGAACAGTCATATAAACTATGAACACGTATATTTAGAAAATTAATTCCTAATGCCTCTGGAATGGATTTTGACTCAATTCACTGTCCTAGTACACCACAGTACATATTGTTACAGAAGAAAAGACCAAGAATAAAACCCAAGCCCTCTCTGTGCATCCACTTTGAGTCTTTATATAAAGTTTACAGTTAAAAGACTAGGTAGAACAGCATTGGATTATGAGATGGATATGAACAGGATATGGATTATGAGATGGATAACCCACTGACATCACATATCAACCAGCAGACACACACTCCAGTACAGACCATTTAATGCAATACTCTGGAGCTGACCATGAAGATTTCCTTGTTTCAGTTCTTAACCTATGACAGTAATAATTACCTACTGATAACTGGGAAATTATTAGTCTTCAGAAATCTCCTTTAGATGTGGGTAACATAGACTACACTTCCACTTTATAGAAGGGGAAATGTAGGGAAGAATCCCAAGACTTTTTCCCACACTACAACATCAAATTTAGAGATGTAACAGTAGAGCAAAACCATTGTAATACTTAATATAAAAATTAAATGCATTCTAACTACGAAACTCTCTTTATATTATTTTATTCTTTCTAACTTTTAAGGGCTGAATAAAAATAGCATAAAATAAAGTATCATTATTTTCCCACTCCAAATTAAAGCCTGCAATGTGCATCTGTAACAACTTCCATTACTTGAAAGGCTCACATCTGAAATCTGAGACAACTGTACACACTCAATATTTCATTATACTTTTAATCTTAAAACAATAAACATATTAGCAACTGAACTAAAATGAACTCAAACTGATTATTTTTTAATAGCGAACAATATTACAGTGCTATTATTACACATCAGAAGAAACTGGGTACTTATTTGTTTTTATCAGGCCAGAGTTAATACACAACTATGATCACCATGTTATTAGTTATGCATGACATTACTCCAAGTTTGTTCTGAAGAACTAATTGCTTTTAAAAAAGAAACATCAACTTTCAAAGAAGGTGTTTGTAAGAGCTGTTTAGTAACTTTTCATTTCCTAAGCTTAAATCAGCTTCAGAATATATGACTACACCTAAATTTAAATTCTGTTAGAGACAAAACTATTGGGTTTTGACAACAAGTAATACATATAAAATGCCATATTAGACACTTAAAACTAAACTGCAGGCAAAACAATGCTCTTGAGCCCCCCTCAAAGATATACATTTTAACTTAAAGGAAACTCCTTATATGCTACCCATAGTGACAGGGGCAACCAGACACAAGCTATTTCTCTTGCTTGTGAAAAGAAAACATGGAAGAAGCGGAGAAGGAAAAAAAGGATAAAAAAGGAAAAAAAGCTTTTATTTTGGTGTACAAATTGTTTTTCAACAGAATAAGTAGTTTTACTTCCAAGTAGAAGTTTCTATTTAAAATGCAAGGAGGAGAGGGAGAAGTAAATTCTGGCATGACTCATTGTTAATGATACACATTGACAGATTTAAACTTTAGGCAAAGAACACATGAGGTATCTTTTGATCTTTTTGTTATTTCTTTACTGATTATAACAAGCTAGTGCATTTGAAATCAATTCCCAAAAGTTTTTGTTTGACCTAAATATTCTTTCCTAGTCTTTTCCTCAACTCTTTGTTAACAAAACAACATTCTCTAAAAAGTTTACTCTTGGCTCTTTCACTAAGCAAAGTGATTTGCGCCAAACTCAGATGTCCAGGCATAGGCACATGGTGCCACCTGAGACTTCCTGGAGTGTGAAGGATGGCACTGAGCTCAGGGACAGTGCCTGGCACCCTCATGGGGAGGAACTGGCAGTGGTTGGGGTAGAGCAGGGTATCCCTGAGAGCACAAGTTGACAATGCTGGCAGTTGTGCAATTACCTACCTATGCAAATCCAGCAAAAGATGCACACGAGCGCATCTTGCAAGCACACAGAGGAACAGAAGAAAAAAAACAAAGTATTTTGCTTTGTGCTGGTAAAAAAAGAGGTTCTGTAATTCTCAATTTCATTTTAAATACAGACATAAATGGACTGGCTGCAAGGTGATGTTGTGTAACATCATAATAGTGACATCAGGGTAAGTACTGTCCCACTTCCCCATGTTAGACCAAACAAGACGCAACACCTGGTACTTGTTATGGAGCTGATATATTGCCACATCATTGATATCACAACCCACATTTGAGTAGAAATAATTGTTATGGTCAAAGAAGGAAGGTGCTTAACTGCGTGTGTCCATTGGCTCCAAGAACTTACTGCTGCATTTTCAGATGCATACACACCTGGATTCACCCTTATCAACAGTCAAGGCTTATGGGAAGGATCCAAAGGCACCAAGCATTTCCAAATACTGCTCCTGACTGAGGAGCACAATTGTTTAAAGTGCAAGTGTTGATCTCTACTATTGCAGGACAGTGCACTGTCCTGCTATTTTGATTCAGAAGGAAGACTTGCAAACCCATTGGGCTTATTTACTTTGGGAGAGGTGCATGAGGTAACCTAAAAATATTATAAACTCAATCATACACTTTTTCTGCTAACCATAATTAACATGCCCAGCCAAATGGAGATGAGCACACCAAATACATCTCTGAATAGGCATACTCAAAATTCTGCTTCTGAGACACAGACACTATTACTTTTCTTGACACATGAGTCTTAAACTATTTTACAGCACTAATTAGTACTGACAGCTCCTAATATATTACAAATTAAACAGGGGAATTCATACTTTGGTTTAGGGTCTCTTTAACCACTGAACTTAAAAGAGTATCTGTAGCTCCAATACATATGTAATTGCATGTTACAGACATGAAAATTTAACAGAAGAAAACTAAAAGCTGTGAAGTACAACTGTTTCATAAATGGCTTGGCATCTCACAACTTCACTTCAGAAGACTTTTGCTTTCAAGCAACACAGAAGACAGATTCCGACACAGACCAACACCTGCATCGACAGGGCAATGGTTCCTCTGTGGGGCTGCTTGTGGGCCACAGTGTAACTGTGCTGATTGGCTCAAGTATCTCCTTCAGAATGCCTGTACACTCACCACTTTGCTCTATTTCACCTCTGCTACACTCACAACACAAATGTAGGGAATTGTAGGAAAGCTTGGGCTGGAAAATGGACCTTGAAAGACCATCCAGTCAACCCACCTGCTGTGGGCAAGGACATCTTCAACTAAAACAGGTTGTTCAAAACCCCATCCAACCTGGCCTTAAACATTTTCAAGGATGGGGAATACACAGCTTTT
Organism: Prinia subflava; assembly: GCF_021018805.1. NCBI lineage: Eukaryota > Metazoa > Chordata > Aves > Passeriformes > Cisticolidae > Prinia > Prinia subflava. The sequence goes on from NC_086249.1 coordinate 57,197,395, forward strand.
CTGAGCAACCGACTCTTGAGTCTCACCAACGTCACCATAAAACTTATGTCTCTTCGTTATGTCTAAATCTATGCACTTTCAGTTTAAATCATTATCCCCTGTGCCATTGCTAGAGGCCTTTATTCATCTTTCTTATAAGCCCTGTTTGAATACTGAAAGGCTGCAATATGGTCACCCTGGAGCTTCTCCTGGTACTTTTCTTCTCCAGAGGGAGCAAATCCTCTCTCAGCCTTTCTTCATAGGAGAGCTGTTCCAGTCTACTGCTCAGTTTTGTAGCCCTCCTCTGGGCCAGGTATAAATGTTATTTCACAACACAGGAATAGCTGACACAGATCCAACCATTCCCCCACCCACCAAACTGGTTTTCTAGAGGCATAGTGATATAAATAAATGAAAATCATGCTCTGATAGTATATGCAATACCCTTTTGCAGTACTCTCCTTGCTGTTTCAATAGCTTGTCTACTCCAGGACTTGCAAGCCACTACACAGGAGTAAGTTGGCAGCTACTGCCCATCTTTACAGGTATTTTGGCCATTGCAAAAAGCTCATCTGTGTACTTCCCAAGCAACAAACTCCACAGTAACTGCTGCACCAGCAAAGAACAGCAGGTCTACCAACTGTGAACACACCAATTTTCCCAAGAAAGACCAAAGCAGGTATGGAAAATTCTTGATGGCAAGGAAGGTTCCCTGCACCCTCAGTAATTACATGCTACAGAGAGTTACATGCTTCAGATTAACTTTGTAAGAAGGAAAAAAAAAAAAAATCCCGAACAGAAAAAGCCCCATCGCACTGCATAAAAACCCTAACTTAGCTAGCAGGAAAGTGGTTTCTCAGGGCAGCAGAACACCACACTGTCTGTCCAGCTGGTGCTGGGCTAAGCCACCCATCACCCTCACCACCTGCCACTAGACTCCAGCAGTGAAGTTCCTCTGGAAAAAGGAAGATTCAGTTGGGAAAATCGAGTCTCACTGACCCTCATTTTGCATTTTATAGGAAAATAATGACACTGGGGAGGGAGTCTGAGTTCTGATTCTACATTATTTAGATAATCAGTGGACGAAATCAGTGAAGTGTATTTTGTAATCGATGTGTGAGGTGGTGTAAGCCTGTCTTCTTCTAGCACAGCTGTCAGCAGCCTCTGGCTTACACGCTAAATTGTGCCATGCGGGTGGACTGCGAGTAGCACACAGCAGGAATTAGATGCTAAAATCATCCGTCTCACAGAATCAAGGTATCATGAATTACCTCTCTGTAAAATGCAGCCAGTTAAGAGAAAAATCCTGCTGAGAACAATTCTTGAAAATTTGCGTAGCAAGTACACTCTGATCAAAATATTCTCCTTCTCTCTCACACTGTTGTCCTGTAAATCTCAGAACCTGTAAAGCAGAGCAGTTTGAAGAGGATGCATCAGAAGATCCCATCTCAGAACAACAGCCTCATAACTGCACCTCATAAACCACAAAAAGCCTCATAAATAGAGCTCTCCTTGCATGTGTGGGAGACAGACTTGAATCCCTTCAGGCATTGGTGCAAACTGAACCTAGGTCTTCCACATCATTAGTGGTTAAGTGACCCATGCTTCTAAGTAAAAAAGAGAGCAAGAACATTACCTGCTATTTCTGTACTTTAATATATGGGGTTTCAGGGCATCTAAAGCAGAGTCCGAGTCACAGCAGTGGATGTTTTAACATTTCAACCACCAGGTCAGATAGCCTCAACAGGAGAGTTACACATCACCTCTCTTCCTAGTCCTGATCAGAGGCACACAGCACTGAGCTGCTCTACCTTTAAGGGATCCACAAACACATAAACACAATTTTAGGCCTTAAGAAATGTAATATATTATTACTACAAACAATGACATTCCTCCAAATGTTTGTAGTCAAACAGAGGATTTAAGGATTTCATTTTGAATTCTGTCACTGAGACTCCTACTGATGGCCCACTTCAGGAACTGATCAGGCTGAACATCCATTTATTTTGCTGTGTAGGGAATTAGGAGGAAAGATTAACACTTGCCTATGACTAGGTGTCCAAGTGCCTAGCTGACATGGGCATCACACAGCAACAGTGTTGTGAATAAGTTTTATAATCCCATTACAAGACTTTAACAGAAGAGCTCACAGTTCATATAAACCGAGATGGTCTTCACAGACAGATGAGGTACTTTATCACATTTCATGGTAACAAGAACTTTTTATATACAAGGGACTACGCTTCAAATGCACTAAGCTTTCCTTAACACTGTTCAACTTCAAACACAGTGAATTTACAGCTCAGACAGCCTTTTATATTTAACTACTAACTAATCCAGTGCCTGCATAGCACATAATCAATAGCTTTATTATCCTGGAATCTAATTACAAGATTGATCACCATTTTTGGCCCCTTCTCTCCCTTTTAAAATGTGAGTTTTCTCATAAGGAATGAAAATAACAGTTTTATTTTACTATCTGTCATAGATACTACATTTTATTAAATTCAAAGGAAGTTCATTATCATACTGAAAGGTCTTTACAAAGCCAGCTGTATAAGCCCAAAGACTTTACTACAGCAACTATGCTACATGAAGGAATGCAAAAAAGCTGATAAACTTGTAGATTAAAGGAAGCTAATTTCATTTCATGACGTATAATGTGTTCAGTATAACATTAGGTGGCGAATCAGCTCAGTTACCAGTCCTGTGGGACACAGGCATTGCTTAGAGTGACCAGGGCTGCTGCTGAACCAAATAATGACTCCTGTTCTGAGTGAAGCACTTTCCAAATGCCCAAAACAGTCAGCTTACCAACTGATCCACTCTGACTATTAAAAATACATTCCAACAGGGCTGATAGTTTAAATAGTAGAGCCGGCTGCCTGCCAAAAAACCCCTCAAAAAATCTAATGTGTGAATCTATTGAGGGAAATCTCAGGTTATTTATTCATACTGAGGATCCCAAAAGAGAAAGAACATTTGTTTAGGCCAGAGTTTGCAGACTGTACCCTGCTTCAGGCATCAATGCTCTTTCAAAATGCTGGTCATGATGTGCCTAAACGTGAAAGATTTAGGAACGGCAGTAAGACAAAACAACCAATCTTTTTATAGTATTACATAAGATGTAAACGTAAGAACAGGAGAAGCTGAGCAAGTAAAACTTAACTGATGCTTTGCCTTCATCCTACCTGTCTCCAAAGACTTCTATATACAGAACAATATTAACACATCTTATCTTAGAAATAATTACGGTATTTCAAATCACATCTTCCTTACATCCTAAAGTGACAGATACTACCATGCAGGGATATGTTTATCACTGAGGCTAAGCCAGTTACATCTGGAAAATTAGTTTACTTTGTCACTCTTTCAAGATACCAATAAGTCATGGGATGATAACGCAGCACTTGCAGTAGCAATTGTATACAACAAAGGCAACAAACACATGAACTGGTGGTGCTTGGAAAGGTATCATTAAGTTCATGTGGAGCTCAACAGGCCTCTCCTGCATGAAGGGTTGTAAATGTGAGGCATTTTTTCCAGTATTTCCCTTACAGATTAGCTTTCTCCAGTAAAAGAACTAGTCAGACTATACTCAAACAAGCAGTCAAATCCTCCTGGGGAACAGATGTTTCTGGGTCTTGCCTTCAATATTTCAGATCTGTCAGAAAGGTCAAACCCATGGTATATAAATAGTAAGAAATACGCCACTCATTTTCCTTCCATATACATTTTTGTAATGACACAGAACACTGTAAAAACTAAGGGAGAACAAAAAAAATTACAAAAAACCAGAGAAATTTGAATAGATTAACTCATTTAGTTCATCTAGCTCATAACTGGAGGATCTAAGAAAGAAAATTACGAAAAGCAAGCCTTCCTTTTAAAATTCTTGTCTTGCATTTGCCCTATAGAGGAATGTTCAACATACAAACAGGGAAAGAGATCTCTGGGCAAGGTGATCTTGAAACCACAACTAGCACTGAATTCCGTTCCTCAGGCAAAAGGATAAATGCAAATAAAATTTAAAACCCCCTAGAATAAAATGGCTTAAAACCCAGAATATACTATCTGTTTAAGTTATCATAACATGGTATTCCTGGTATGTTACTGCTATTGAATTAATCCAGACAAACCTCCCTCCTTAACAGTTTAAGTAGCTTACGAAAACTTGAGAGGCACTTAGTTATCAAATATTACTCTACTTATGGTATTCATGGGTCAACATTCTCTTGGAATCTTGCTGTGAGTTTTCCAAGTTGGGGTTTAGTTTAGTTTAACTTAACCAAATAAACTCAATAAAACACTACAGCTTAAGTCAATAAACCAATAACCTACACTACACAAGATAAAATCCAGAAAACTTACTAATGGCGAAAGGAGTGTGTCAAATTGATTTTATTATTACAATAGCATGTGTTAGACTTAAGTATAAATATCTGGGGAGAGTGTACTTTGAATATTTTAAAAAATCCACTAGGACTTGCCACCATAATGATGTACCACAAACTACCACAAATGGGCTTCAGGCAGGCTAATATTCCCTGATCCTGCATTTCAACGTCTACAATGTAATTGTTCACAGGTGAGCTATGGAAAAGTGACCTTTGCCTACGATCGGCAGCTCCAGGAGAGGCCAGAGAGCTGCTGGGCTGAGCCGGGCTGCTGTCTCCCCAAAGCGTGAGACCTGGGCTTCCACCTAAAAAAAGCTTCCCCTTTTTAACCAGGTCCAGCTACCAGCGTACATACACACACTGAAATGGGCTAAAACTAAGGTAAGAAAACACATCCTTTAGTGATTTTTCCAATATTCCACCTGTATGGTGAAAAAAGAGATCTTCCACTCTAATTAAAACATTCCAAAGGATAAGCAAAATTTCATGTTGAGAGCTGCATAATCAGCCCTTTTCTGACTCTTAACTGTAGACCTCAAATTGCAGGGTGGTTAGGTAATGAAGAAGGGAAACAAAGTACCTCTATAAAAGGACAATCTCATTGAGAAAACCTGATTTCCTCCATCTGCCAATATCCCCTTCATTTTGTCCCGATTAACTTTTGGCCAAAGGTACACATGGTTCAGAACGAAGCTGCAGTAAAAATATTAAAAGCACAGTAGGGAGCACAAATAGCTCAGTGTTACTCATCCAAACTAAAACAGAGCTGACAATAGGATGTTTCAGAAAGACTTCCTTTTTTTCTTTAAATGAGGCATCATTTATAGGCTTTTATAAGTCATTAGACTTCAAGGATGTTGAGAATACTGAATTTTAACTTCAGCTCGGCTTTCCCAGGAAGGGTATTAACACCTTTAGGGCAATCAAGAGAACTACACTTATTAAGCATATTTAATACCAGAAACCAGTGAAGTGTTTCAATTTCTTCTCAACAGAAAACTCTGAAGTGACCAGCACAATAAAAATATCTCTACAGTAATGAATTACTTCAATAAAAAGGAGTACAGGTCCATTATATGCATTCATGACAGAGACATCTTTGAAAAGGAAAATTAAAAATACATGGGAGATTAGAAAGCATGAGCAGGGCATGTGAATTGCTGTCTTTTCTGGTTTACAGTGTATCATAAAACTACTGAAAATTAAAATATTGTCTGAGTTTATATTACTGAAGTCAAAATGTAACCTGATACAATTTGTGATTTACGTACTATTACTATAGATATAAAACAAATGGAGAGATAGTACAACACTTGTGTGATTACTAAATAGCACAGGTGCCTGAGACCAAGTTCAGTTTGGCACTGAATTCGATGTATTGAATTGGTCCACCGTACAAAATAACAATTTCTGATGAAGAAGACCACAAACATGAAAACAAGACTCAATTTTCATTAATAGCAACTAAATTTAACTCTTCTCCAACAACAATAAGCTGTAGCTTTTTGCTTGCTTAAAGGTTAGTACCAAAAAAAGGGGAGGACAGCAGACCCGGCCTCCCAGGTCCCCAGAGGCTTGGGGCAGCTACGAGAGCAGCACTCGCTGCAGCAATGACAGACTTCACCAGTGGTTAGCTCTCTCCTCCCTCCATCTGCTTACACCACAGTCACAGAGGTGGCAAATGCTTAACGGGGAGGAAACTGATGACTTAGTATTTGGCAGCTATAATCAGCACAGCACTTATTTTTGGGTGATGAATCACCACTTTCATCCCAGCCATACAGTGCTGGTACATTCACTGCACAGAAAACCACTTTCACGCAAGGGGCTGATGGCAGGACAATGAACACCTCTCCTGGTAAAGTCACGTCAAGAGACTGCTTTGGAGAGATCAGAAGGTCTTAAGGCCAAATGCTGCTGTGTGCATTACTGCTCACTATCATATGCCAGCCACACATTAAGCTCTGGGAATATGAGACTACTTGCCAGGAGATCCTCAAAAGTCTGTATATGGTCAATAAGAATCACCTTTTCCTTCTAGTGAAAAAAAGACTGAGGATGCAATGAAGGCATGCAAGGTGTCAACAATGGCATCAAGGGAGAAAGATAGGTCCCCTCACTTGTGAACCACTTGAAATTGAAGTCAAGTCACATCACAAAATAATACTTCAAAGTTCTGTCAAAACCTGGAATAAATGCGCACCAAATTGGAAAAAAATGACTGAACAATATTTCCATAGACTCAGCTGAAGCACGACTCCGAAATCACGCTCCCCACAAAGTCCTTGGCAGCCTCACCACAGGCTGCCTGGGACCAGGGCCAGGAGACCTACCCGATGTCATCATGGGCCAGAAATGGCACTGCAGCTACCTTCCCAACCCACACTGATGGCAGCGAGGTGCAGCACCTTTATTTAGCACTACAGTGCACGTGCTCCTCAGCAGTGCTGTGCATTGTCAAGATTTATTGCCCTCCTCCTGCCCTGCCTCTCAACTCAGAATCTGGCATTAGTTCAAGGACTGACCCAGGCTTTTGGTATATCCTCCATGCTCTCTTGAACACAGATTTCCACCACAGCAGCGCTCTCAGTCACAGGATAATTACACATAGGTCAGCAACTATTTTCTGTGGCATATCAGCTGTATCACAAATGACATCCTAATAAAATTATAAGAGATCCACTGACATTTTGCCTTGGTGTTAAGAGATGTGACAAAGTCAATAAACACATCATATGTGCTTCAGGGTAGTGAATGGGCGAGATCAGTGTTTTTGCTTTAGCGTTTACTATGGTGGAATCCAGAATCCCTAACAAACTCAGATGATTTCTTTTCACCACCCCAAAACAGGTACCTCATAATTTAAACATCTGCCTTGGTACCACCTACCAAATGACTCCATCTTTCTCATTCTGATTTTAAACTGACATTTAAAGCGACAATACTTTTATATAAGCTCAAGCCTGAGAATGCATCTGGTAATGTCCAACCGAAATCCATTCATTATGGCATCCATCAAGAAGAGTGGAACAACAATTATTATTTACGTAGAGATACACATACAAAAAGTATAAAACATAAATTAAAGTATTTAAATATAATTGTATACAGATAGATAAGTGTGTTTATATTCATACTATATAATTTAGTTATTTATACATATAAAAATGTATAAATAAAGACAAGTATTATAAAGACAAATTTTTTGAGGCCAGGTCTATTCTTTGACTCAGTTTCTACTCAGTCACCTGCAGAACAACTGAAAAATCTCGATGAAACATAGAACTCACTTGCGTGTCGATTTTTCTCTCTTTTTTCATCTTTGCAAACCCTTTAGAAAAAGCAACCAAGCAAACACTAATGAGCACCGCTTCTTCATTTTTACTTAAGTTTTTTATTACTATTCCCCTCAATATTCCAATAAATATTTTCATTTGAGAATTTCCAACTCATTTCTGCTTATGACACCACCAAAAGCCTAATATTGTCCTAACATTGTCAAAGATCAAAAGAGAAAAGAGTGAATTCTAATAACATCAGCTCTAATCCCATTAGATTTCAAGCTGTGCTCATGAATCTGCTCCTTAGGGGCCAATCACTAAGAAGCCTTTTTCTGCTCTGGCTTCTTCTTTTTTTCCCTTCTTCAGATATTCGGTAGCCACTCACAACATTCAGCAAGAAATATTTTTGTACTGAAAATACAATATATTGTGATGACTATTTCCCAGAAACAAATCCCTAACATACGATACACACTTGTTGCTTCCAGTCCATAATTGTTCTGTGTGTAGAACAGACCTAATACCACAAGGCTGTTGCTACTCTTCTCTTCCACTGTCACCACTGGAGCGCAATTGTAATTGATCATTTACACATCATACATAATTTAAAGGATAACACAGAAACATGTCATATATTGCTCTGCAAAGCAACGACGGCTACCTAAACACCCCTTTATCAGATACCCGCAATCTGCATGTAATTTCTATCCTTAAATTATCATACACAACAGTAGTAAACTGTTTTTAAAAAAATCCACAAAATTCTGAATGATGCTATCAGATTTATCACTACTTTTACAGTGACCAGTGGAAAAATTTGACTTCAAAACCACCATACAAACACAACAAGGTCTTCTGCACTGCAAACTATTCTTTCCATAATATCACTTTCCAAAATAAGAACTTAAGCAATCTTTTAGTTTATTTAGTTTATTGTTAGTTCAGGGCAGCTACAATCAAGTTTCAGTAAAGTCATGTACTAAGAGCCTGTAATAAGACTGAACAGTACTGCAAATAAATTAACCTACACATGAGGCTTCAGTAACACACATAAAGAACTAAAATATTGAGTAACATACATAAAGAACTAGAAATTGTTTCGTAAGTTTACATATTAGGATAATCTTTTTAACAGGACATGTAGACCAAGATGGGTGATTTCAGGAAGGATTATCCCTCTGCTATGGAATGTTCTGTTTAAAAATTTCCATAGAAACATCAAAACCCATTCAAACTGCTATAAGGCTACCACTGCTATTACTGTCTGAAACACCTGAGCCCACATTTATAAAAACATTCAAATTTTTTGGCATCGTATCAGAGTGTGGGTTCCTGACATCTTGCATCCTGAGTTTTAAGGCCTCAGAAAAAAGGGCAGGACCAATGCTACAGCTGGAAAAATACAACATCTGTGACTATATACACATATTTAAGAGACAGAATTAAAGAGCTGATATACATATCTAGAGAGGTATGTAAATCCCCATCGTTTAATGGAAATTGGTAATGTAAGTGCTGTTGTGGGTCTGGAGCACGGTCTGCTTACTATAGGGCAGAGATTTACCTTCAAGTCCTGTCCATCTGTCTTTCTGCTTCTTCCCTCTCCGCCTCTACCACATAAAAGGCTGCCACCAGCATAAAACCAAAGGTGATCATTCCTCAACCAACCTGTCACACAACCACTGCTGCGCTGCAGCTGGTTAATCAAACGTGTCCCTTTTGAAACCTGCATGATGGCACTGTATCTGCCACTTCAAATTAGTGGCTCCAAATATTCAGGTACATTTGCAAACCACAGTCTGTCCCGATCCATTATCACATGACACTTGGTCAGCAAGCAGATTGTAAATTAACATTTCCATCTTCTGCTGTAGCCTTTTAGTCACAGTAATTACGAAAAAATCTCTTTAATCAGCAGACTCATAAAATAACCAAGATGGATGTCTTTTATTTGAGGAAGACCTTGTGATACACATTATGTCACCAGCTGCAGGGGGAGAATATCAGGCTTTGCTACAGCAGCAAAGCAGGAAGCTTTCTCACATTCAAGCTGGGAACAGCTATTCGAGTTCCTCAGTGATGCAATGCCTTCTGCTGTGATTACAGTGAAACAAATAACATATTTCTAGTTTTCTCTTTTACTTTCAGTGTACTTCCAATGTTCTTAATAAAACACTCCCACAAAATGCCTGCAGATCACCTAAGCAGAGACAGACGTGCTCTGTAATATCATTTCTTCAATGTTCAAGGCAGCCTTTTCAACAGGGCTTATAATTAAGAATGCTTTTGATGGCGAAATTGGGCCTCTGCTGTTAATCAAAGGACCAAAGACACCCCCTCAGCATGCATAATTCCACACCTCTTTGTTTCAAGGAAATCTTGACAGGAAAATAATGGTTCCTTCCATTTCTTTCTTCTCTGTCAGTTAACCACGGAAGGTTATTCTGTTCAAGCCTCCCAACTGCTGCAGCAGATTACTGAAAGGGGAAAGAGTCAGAGGCACATACTTCCCAACAAACCCTCTTCATCGTTTTTGCACTAGGGGTGAATGAAGTGACTTGGGTAAAATGGCCTTCACCAGAACCTATGAGTATGTCCCAGGGCAAATTCAGTGCTCATTTAAAATTCAGGAAAATCACAGTCAATTGAAACAGTCTGTCCTTCAAACCAACTCTATTTCTGATATCTTCAGATATCCCCAAATATGATCTCAGCTCAGGCACAGCTGAGCCTCAGAAGTATCGCACTGTCAAAACTCTTCAAAGACTTAGAAGACCTAGAAACAAAACACAACATAGTTTTGCAAAGCTTCTTCTTCTCTGTACTGAAATGTGTTCTACCTTTGAGGGGTCTTCTCAAGGTTACCAAATGATTGCATTTCCAAGGAAAATTCTTAGGTTTGTAGGACTCATCTGAGTTTCCAACTTGTAAAGCTAGTCGGTACTCAAGGCACAAGAATTTCGGCCAATAGAGAAATAAATCAATTAAAAGGTGCACAAGAAGTATCAGCCAAAATATCTGCAAGCAGAAGAAATCTAAGAAGCTTTGTTCTGTCTCGATGTTCAAGACAGGTCAAACAGTTCCTGATCCCGCTTTTTAGTGTTTTGATCCTGTCATTGATTTATTTATCCACCAGAGAAAGTAAAGAAGTTTAATCTTCAGACAGTTATTGAAATCATTGCAACTGAAGAGGTAAAAAGCACTCAGAAATAAACCATCCAAAAGCTTTTTATACTTGCAAATTGCATTAATCATTCTTTTTACAAGGTGCAAGTATACACATCTAAAAATTAAATCTAAATCATCTAAAATCTAAACACCTAAGAATTACCAAACTCACAAAGTCAGAGGTTGCAGGGCAATCTCAAACATGAGTTAAATACTACTGTGCTGCTTCCTAAGTTACTGGCCAAAGAGGCTTGAAAGAAATGTGGACGTCCCCTCACGTCAGCTCTATTTCCTCTGTGCTACATCCATTCACCTCCCCCATACACAGCATTCATAATTCAATAAATTTACAGTGTTACTAAAAAGAATCCATTTAAAGAAAACTCTGACATGAATTTTACATCAGTTTGCTCCTTTGGGTATTCCAGTAGTCTTCAAAGAGAATGTGTCAGTAATTAATGCAAGTTCATAAGTTTATTTCCTAGGAGCCAGCCCACATACGTGGTTTTGTCCAACAGGATACGTCCCTCAGCAAAGGCCTGAGCTGCACTGGAAGCATCATCAACTCTCTAGTGAACTATCAGACACTTTAATGTAGTCATCTACAAGTCCTTCTGAGAAAAGCATGGGCTACATTTTTCTTTCTTCATACATTTCTTCACACATTTCCAATCATCTTGATATGATCTAAATATCTCCTTTCCTAACAGACCCTATTTTTACTGGCTTTATATTCCTTCCACACTACCCAACTCGGTATTAAAAATCCAAGCGAAGAAATTTCAGAAGTAACTGAAATGTTTAATGTGTTTTGAAGAATGGAACAAAGTTTCTGGAAAGAACATTACTCCTATCTTCTTGCCAGAACTGGTCAGAAGTAGTGGTAACTACAGCCAACTCCTTCTCATTTGTAGTTACAGAGGGATAAGAACTGCATTTACAGGCGATGCCACAGAAAGACATCTGGGGACACAAAAGCCAAAGAAGAAAGAAAACCTGAGGCAAACAACAGATACAGCATTGCCAGTTACAACAGTAGCTGTTACAACCACTTCTATCAAACATCCTCATGTGGCTCCTGGAGCAGACATGAGGGCACAGAATTACAAGGTATCTTAGAGGGCTGCAGCAAGTCATATCTTTAGTTTTAAATCAGATACCATTATAAAGACTATGTCCCTAAAGGCCATTCCCACATATTAAACATTATCTCTTGCCACCCACAGAGATCACACGGCACAGCCTCTCCTTGCTCTACCCTGCACTCCATACTTAAACCGTAATAAAACCATGGTCTTCTCACTAGCTCTCCACTGCTGCCCCTGAAACTACTTTCTTGTCCAGAATTACTGATTCATGCTCTCTTGTGCAGTGTCTTCCAAAATTTACTTGGACCTTCTTCCCAGACATGCTAGTCCAACCACTGGAACAGCAGGAGAGACATTAAATTTGATACCAGAAGTTCTGCATCAAGGAGAAGCCAATTTTTAAATTAGGAGCTGTTTTCAATCACTACCAACACTCTGTGGGCAACACCGTTTTATTCTCATCTTGAAAAAAGAGCTGTTAGTCTGAAAACTTCACAAAAATTAGATGACATTGTTAATGAAATTTCTGAAAATTCAACAACACAGACCTTCAGATATTCCATGTGCCCTGGTGAGTGGATTCAGCCAAATACATGCACCAAGAATCCAGAAGCCCAAGAATCCAGGAACTTGTCTGTACAGGCAATCTAAATCCAAAACACTTCCATGGACTATGCTTGTTTAGTGTCTCTCAACTTTTCTATGTCAACAGTGATGTTAAAAAATGAGGAGAAAGTAGTCCTCCAACACTCCATTCAGTCTAGAAAGCTTGAAAAATACGAGTAAGCAAGCAAAGAAAGAAACCAAACCCACAGACACTTTTTTTCCTATTCAGTAGCAAGTAGAGTTTCTTTTAAAAAGAAAGCAGTATCATGACAGATACTCCGACTCAGACTTCTTCTTTAGGGCTTTCCTCCTTCTTCCCCCCCGCCACAGCATAACAAGCTTATAGGAAGTGTTTGTAAGTGAAATATACTGGTTCAGTATTTTTCCAATACCTTCCATTAGGCAACATTTGGGGTTATTTTTACTACTGTTAAGCTAAATTTTCATTGTAGTACAGCTAGAATCCTGCAGACAGATGTATCTTGAGTTTTGACATTTGAACTCCACTCTGTAAAGCTGACATGCTTGCAAAAACTAGATTGTGAACTCAGACTCACACAGTCCAGCAAAGCTCACTGACGTGTTATCTCCCTGCACCTCTACAACTTACGTATTTTCCAGAGCACCCTCATTGTTCAGGCACTTTCAATTCTGATCCCTTGCTGGCTAACTATCAATTTCCTTTCAAAGTCCTTTTCACTACTACTTTCCAGCACTAATAAACACAGCTCTTTCAGGTAACAGATGCCTTGCAGTTTGACACCATTCAGAAACCTATTACAATGACTGCTACAGGAACGGATCTTAAAATCAAGCTTGTCTCCAACCGACTTTGAAATTACCTAAGTTTTTAAATTCAAGTGTACGAAGCTCATTTTCTTTGCAACACTTGAAGCTAAGCAGTTACCTTAACTGACCCAGGGAAGAGTGAAATGCCAAGCAGCAGCTCTCTGATTTGGACATGCACAGAGTGTGCAAAACAACAGCATGCAGCACTTGAAAAAAAACGTTGGGATTTCTTTCGTTTGTGTTTTGACTTGCAAGCAGTGACCACATTGCTTTAAGTATCTAAAACACAACAGCAGATCAGAATTGGGTGAAACAAGATGCCTGCCATGGTATTTTTGTTTTCAAAGACTATTTAAGAAAAGACTTGAAAGTGTCCACAAACACACAGACCTCCCCAGTTCAGTCCAGCACTGCTCTGACTGTAGCACTGCTAGATGACTGTAACTCCTACAGAGCAGAAAATGCAAACTTCACATTGACATGAACAGGCACACCAAATATACCACTGTCCTTTTTTGATTATAATTATGACTGAGACATGCAAACAGGGCATAAAAACCGTGTATTTCTCCGATATCTGTGATGTACAAGGAAGTGAGCAATATAACACATAGTGTCACATTCAAATGCCTTGATTTGGGTCATGTACAACTTTGAGACACCAAAATCCTTCAGAAAAGCCCTCCTGCATCCTTGTGTACCTGATGGAAGCCATGGGGACTTTAAATCAATACAGATTTAACTGCTCTTCTGCTGAAGAACACTTGGAAATAGCTATGTGTTCAAATACAGACATGTTTTTGCCCTGATTAGTCTACAGAATAAAGGACAAGTTTTCTTTCAGGCTTAGGGAGCCAGAAACAGGACAACCTCCTACAAGAAGGGGCTCCTGTCCTGTGACAGAATTTTCTACATCTCAAGACAATATAAAATCCAAACTCCCACTGCAAACACCACTAGGGAAGGAAAGACTGTATGGATTGCTTTATGTTACTCACCTCATCTACAGATGCCAGAGATTCTAACTGTCACAGTCACTTTATCTACATTTGCATAAAGCATAGAGGCTGAGGCAAGTGCTTCCTTTATTCTCCATTTAATTTACAAAAAAAAAAGCTTTACAAATAAAGTCTTGGGGGTTTTGTTTTCGTTTTTATTAAAAACTAGTAGATGATTAAGCCCTTACAACATTAAGAAAGTGTATTCAGCATGAGACATGGTTAAAAAGTAAATACATCAGCTTATCATTCAACTCAGAGACTGACTAGCCTCGAGCAAGTACATCAGGATTTCTGCTTTCACACTTCTAGAACTGTGCAACCATCTCTCTCTCCCCCTAATTCAAATAAAATAGATAACTCCCCAGGAATCTTCCTGCAATTAAGGCAAGTAGCAATTAAGCACAAAACAGTTGTAAGGCTCTGAGGAATTAAGTGAAACAAAATACTCTGGTCCACAAGGCTCAAGGTACAGCCCTCTGTTTGCAAGACCACTGCTTTTTTCTTCTCCTCACAGACACTAACCCAGATACAATTTGCAATTAACTTAATAATCAATAAAATAAAATTATCTTCAAGAGATGCTAAAATGATGATCAAAAAGAAAGAGTAAGGTGAAAGTACTCGCTCAACTGTATGTACCTTATCTTCTGTGTCTGAGTTACTTTTATTGTTGTTTTAAATGCTGTAGAAGCAGTCAGAATTTCTCTTAAATTTTTGGAAAGTTTCAGACATTGATTAGGCACTGGTAAAGCTCTGCTGAGACAGACTAGCAATAAATCAAAGGTTGATATGCTCATTTTAAGGTACACAGAGACACCTCTCTGTTTTTAGCAGATTTTCTGTTATTGGGGTGGTGTATTCTTGCTCCCATCTCAGCTGAGATCATGTACCACACAGTAATATGCAAAATGCCTCTCTATCAGTATGAACAGAAGAACACTATATCGTATTACTCATGCAAGATATTATTACAAAAAATTATTTCACATATATATTTGCCACATATCTCCACCCCTCTTACTTGCTGTTTACCTAGCTGCCAAAATCACTACATTTCAAATGCAGATCTGAACCTTACCATGAATATCAACTAATATCTTCTGACTGAGCTGCAATTTTAAATGTCAGTTCTAGGCAAACAAGTGAGCAAAACTCATGAGGGCATAATTTGTTAACACTGTAAAATGGACTGGTGCTAAACGTTTTCCTCTAGTAATGACAGAGTTGGCCCCTAATCAGACATACGCACCCTACCGGGAGTTACAGGATCACCCTAATTCTGACAGCTGACTCAGGTTTCCACATTGGCTTCAGTTATTTACTCTAAACCAGGCAAAACATTTAAAAACCCAAATTCTAACATAACAGTGAGAGATCACATCCTAAAGCATATTCAAAGGATGCCCCACCCCTCACAACAATGAAAAATCCCTTTGTAGAAGATCATAGCGGAAGAGAAATGTAAGATTGAACATGATAATAAGGTAGAAATTAATGACTTGTGTTGCCCTAGAAGTTGAACCAGACAAGTTTAGAAAGGTTTGTTTAACTAAGTGTTAAAACTTTGAGAACTAAAGTTTTACAACCTCAGAAGACGACCTGTTAAGTGTGCTTAGCTATCATCAAAGTTACATGGTTTTTTCCTGGGAAAACGAAACTTTCTCATCATACTCTCAGAGAATATGAAATATTAATTTTGCTGCCTATAAACAGCCTTGTAAAAAATTTCGATGCTGCCCTTTTTTCTCCTGTCTAGACTAAATTAATGTTTATCCATCAAACTTCTATCTAGTTAGTTTATGCTATGTGTGAAAAATGTGTAATGATTAATTCATGTTCTTATGGTAAATTGGAAAATTATGAAACTGTATAAATTTATATCAGGTAAAAGTCTATGTTTTAGGAGACCTTGCAGCAGATGGTGAAACTAACAACCCTGAAAAGCAGGCACCTCCATTCAGAGAGGAACAAAGGACTTTTCCGGGAGAGTCTGCAGCCTTCTCAAGTACCGG
Source organism: Prinia subflava (assembly GCF_021018805.1). NCBI lineage: Eukaryota > Metazoa > Chordata > Aves > Passeriformes > Cisticolidae > Prinia > Prinia subflava. The sequence continues at coordinate 57,213,716 of NC_086249.1, forward strand.
GAAGAGACCTATCGAGATAAGGTGGCATCAGCAACTCACACCTTGGTAGCCACCTTCACAGATCCTCAAGCAACATCATCCTTATCTCGATCATTTATCGACCATAAGGATCTATAGAAATTGGACATTAACATTTGAACTGAGAAAAGAACTCTTTTCTGCTTCGTTGGGGAAACTCCTGAATTTGTATAGCTGGTCGGGAAACAATGGGAAATATGGGGAAATACTGCCGAGGGCAGAATAAAGTGTATAAAATCCAAGCCCCGAACCGGGCTAACTTGTGAACCGTTGGGGAGATAGCAGGCTGCCAGACCCTGTATCTCACGGTTCACCCTTAGCATTTCCCGGGAAAACTCTGTCAAGTTTCTCCGCTGTTGGTGGGTTATCGAAATTCTGTGATTTGATCTTTATGAATAAACCAAATTATTATTTTAATTGGAATATCGTATTGGCATTTATAACACTATGCATTTACTGACTCGATTTCCCAGTCTAAAATTATTTTTTATTTTTCTGTACTTATCTTCCTCTTAAATTATTCTAGGTCTCACTCCAGCTTACCAATTTTAATCTGGTCTTCTATAATGCTTGCAAGTCCAGCTTGAAGTTCATAGGCTTTGTTGTCTTGGTTCTGGCCAAGACAGGGTTAATTCCTGCAGTGGCGGGGAAGGGCCATGGCCAGGAGTGGAAGTTTATTCTATACCACCTCATGTCATTGCCAGGGGCCGGGGAGAGGGGAGTCTCTTCTGGGGAGAAGGGGTTCCCTGCAGTGCAGTCAGCGTGGTGGCAGTTCCCAGGGGAGGGAACGGTTGGGTAACATCAGTTCCAAGCCAGAGCGAGCAGCTGGGTACCTGGGTCTGAGCTGGAGGGAGCGGCTGGGTAACGCTGGTTCTGACCCAGAGGGTCTGACGGGGTAACCCTGGCTCTGGGCTGGAGAGAGTGGTAGGATAACACCGATTCCAAGCTGGAGACGGGTTGGATAACGCCGGTTCTGAGCTAGAAGGAGTGGCTGGGTAACGCCACTTCCAAGCGGGAGAGAGTGTTTGTGATGCCATGGCTGGGGTCAGGTTGAGCTTCCTGGTGGGCATTTTTTGCATGTGAATCACTCTCTCTTTTGTACACTTTTGTTATTAATATTCTTGCACTTACTGTTCGTTTCTTTATTTCATTGCTGTTTCCTTACCTCAATCCATGATCTTTGCCTTTTGTGCCTCCAATTCTTCTCTCCAGCCTGCCTTAAGGTGGGGGAAGAGGGCGGAGCAAGCAGCACTCAGTTTTAGTGAGGGCACTGAAGTGGAGAACACCATTCCTAAATTGTAACACTTGTATATCCACAAGGAGAGAGCATTTGGAAGGATTTTAATGTTTATAACAAATGCCCATGAGAGGGAGTAGAAAAGATGGAGCCAGATCCTTCACAGTGGTGCCCAGCAGGACAAGAGGCAGCAGCATAAACTGAAGCACAGAAAATTCCATTTAAACGTAAGGGAAAAAAAACTTCTCTACTATCAAGAAGATCAAACACAGAAACAAGTTGCCAGGAAAGGTTGTGGAGCCTCCATCCTTGGGATATGCACACATGGACTGGATGCAGCCTTGAGCAACTTGTTCTGGATGGTTTTGCTACTGACGTGCCTTCCTGTCCTAACCACGCTGTGTTCATGTGGTTATGTTCAACTGGATCCTACCACCTGTAATTTGATAACCCCACCAGATACATATCCCTCTGTTAGACAGACTACCACCACCATTTAATCTGTTTGCAGTCATCCACATCACATGATTGTGTATGTTTGCAGTCATCCACATAGTAATCATTTCATACACACTGTATATCTTCCAGATTGTTTCTGAGATGTCACACATGACTCCAATCAGAGCCTTACTGATGTTGAGAAGAAACACTCGGACTGTTCTTTCACGGCACCTGAGCTACAGTGTCACCGAGTCATTCTATCTCAAGCAGAAATTTCATAAAGCCCATCTCACAAGCTCACTACATTCCATCATTACATTTTTGTCCTCGGTACTGTAACCAACTAGAAGACTTAAGGTCTATCTGCTTTATTACAAAACTGTCATAAAACATCAGCTTACACTTATTCATGAGTACATGCTTTTGAAGAGTGTCTGCGCACCTTTCATGGTGCCAAGTTTGTTTGAATGGTCTGCAATCACAAGATCTTCCTTTTTTCTCTCTCTTAACAACATACTCTCTATGTGCCCTCTTTTGGGACATCACCTGTCCTTTATGGTTTCTAGAAACTAACCGCTCTTGGACTCAAAACTGCGTCAATTAGTTGTCTGGGTAGAAAAGAACAAACTCCACCTTAAGCTTATGAACTTGAATGCTCATAACTGGAAACCATTCTTTACCTGTTCTTTCCTTTTTCTGCCCTGTGTTCCTTCCACTTTGCTGTTAGCTTCAACCATGCTAAGTAGCTGGTCCTAACTGACCTTCTTTGTGAAGACAGAAGACAGATAGATTACTATTCCAACTTCTCCTGTCTTCAATTATTTTCTCAATTTCTCCTCCAGATAACAGCCTTATAGTTTCCTTTGTCTCCCTTTAGTTACAGAAGCTTTTTGCTATTTACGAAACAGTATTTTGCTGTGCATTGCAACCCTTATTATCGACAGCTCTGCATTTTTTAATTTGTCCAGCATGCTTCTCATGCTCTTTTATCTTTAATAACCATAGTGCCAAAAAAGTTTGTCAACATTTCAAACTATCGTCCTTGTACCGCTGTTCAGATACCTCACTCGGATTAGCCAACAGTCTCAAATGAAGTCTCAGCTTACCTGCAGAAACTGCTAAATGATCTCAGGTTTTTAATATTCTTTTGTAACTGTATTTCAAAGCTGTGCTAAACAAATCAGTCAGAGAGCATCAGCCAAGCAGTACACCCACGTTCACAACCTTTCTTTAGCTAATGATAATTACAGATTGTACTACAGACAGCCTTTAATAAACAGCATCAGGTTTAGAAGGAAGACATCTGTAGGGACCTTTCGGTTGCCATGGAAATATCTGCAGGCCAGGCTGTCTTTAGCTGCACACATTACCTCTGTATTAACCTATCATTATGCTTTTCTTTGACTATTAGTACAAATTATGGACTAACTCACCCCAATAGTATTATTATAAATGATAATTTTGTCTGACTTTGAGGGATTCCAAAGAAGGAGTCACAAATGCTACATTAAAGGGTAAAATCCTGGACTTCCAGAAAACTGAATACTTGTCTGATGTTGCATGGCTTTTATTCCATGGAGTCTTGCCTATCTGCAGCTTGTTCCAGTAACAGGGATAAGTCAAGGCTCCCAGCAATCACCAATGCACTTTCTGAAGGCCACGGAGCAATTCACAGCTAAATTTCTTCACATCATTATAGAAGTCTGGATGAAACTTAAACCATGCCAGCTCAAAATATTAAACAGATGATTACTTTCTGAAACAATGTGATTAATGCAGTAACCATCTCGAATGCAATAAACAGTGATGACAAATGGTGATGAACACTACAGCAACAGACACAATAAATGTGTGCAACAGAGTCTCACGTGAAAGACTGCTCTGAAGGATCCCAAAACATTTTGCAACTATGTATACTTAAAACTGCTGAAATGAAGTCATCTCAAAGGGTAGACGGACGACAGCCTGACAGGGGCATCTTTAACACCCACACAGAATAAACAGGATCTCAGTTTCTAAGATCTCATCCAAAACACACCCACACAGCCAAGTGCATAGTATTCACTCTACTTATTTCATATAAATGAAAAAAGAAATTAACCTCTGCTAAGGTATGAACCACTGGACTTCAGAAGAGTGAGGGAGACAAGCTCAAAAGTCAGATTGTTCACAACAGCATTTTGACTGCTTCTCCAAAATTAGAGAGGACATAACTGAAAATGTTCCCTACTCTGACAGTATCTCATACTGCCAATAACTTTTGAACAGAAGATAAATCAGAAGTTCTCCCTATTGGCTTCCATTGTGACATTAATTTATGTCACCGGGTATCTGATGATAGACCTTTGAGGAGAATCATAAAGACTGCTGCCCAAAGAAGCATATGTAACCTCTTTAGCATGAACTAAACTTGAAACTCATAGAAAAACAGACTTAAAAAGAATTCCAGGAAATACAAAGCTATTGCTGCTGGTGTTTACCTAGTATGAATTGTATCTGTTAGCGAAAAGGCTCTGAGTTTCTCAAATAAAGAAAATTATAACAAAAATATTTTCTACATTTTTTCCATATTTTTCTAATACCTTGCAACTTCAAAATAAAAAAAGAAAGTAATTTCATCAGGCTGTCCAGGGTGTGAACAGCAATTTAGGTTCTATTTCTGAACTGCTGACTCACATAAATCTGTGGAAATCTCTCCACAGACCCTAGAAAATCTGTGATTGTTGCCCAGAAGTAACACTGAGTTCAGTCAACAATTAAAACCATCAAACTATTTTCAGAATAAAAGGCAACTTTTTCTCTTCTTTTTTACATATTTTTTTCTTGATCTTGTTCCCTCCAGTGAATAAAAAACACTCTGAGTAAGCAAAGGGATATACTTTTTATGTAAACTTTAAAATTATAAATGCTGGAAAAGAAGGCTTTCAGGTTGAAAATCTTTGTAAAATAACAAGGGCCTAGCTACCACCAAGTAAGGACTTAAATCATCAACTTGGTCTTTTTAACCAAGAGTAGCATTTGCACCACTTTGGTACAAAATTATATTAAAACCTGATATTACAAGAGGCAGTAACCCCACTGCCCTCCTGCCCCCAGCTTGCCTCCTCCCTCATGCTGCCATAGGGACCTGCACACCAGCACTAGGGAACTGGTAGACTGAAAATAACTTCTTTCCCCCAAAAAATTAATCATTTTTATTGTATATGCATTCCTCAATCTTTTGCACTAGGAATACTACCGTTGTAGATAAGGAAGGAACTTGAGGCCAACCATGTGCAGCCAAGACAACAAAGCAGGAGGATACTGCTGCTGCGTGCTGGCAGCAGTACTGGCATATACCATGGGATAGTGACAATGAAATGAAGCAGGGGTCTGAGGGCAACACAGAAGAGGCACTGACATCTGCTTGAGCAGCCAGATTCCTGTATCATCATGTCACATTCAGTGGTGCCTTCTGTCAGTAATCCTGCTGGGATCAGCAGGACCATGCACAGACAACTTCATTGTACCACTGCTCCTAACATGATTTCCCCGTGTTTCATTTACATGATTGCACACTATCACTTGTGCAAAGCTCTCCGTTCATTCAGTGCTCATGACAACCAACCATCAACGAACAAGACAACAGATTGTACTTGTAATTCCACCATCACTGGTGACTGCTCAATGCTCCATCTCCTCTGGAAGGTGCACTCAAACACTTCAAGTAATAATAAAGCTTTCTTATTCATGTCACAGAGGAAACAATCAATCCAAGTTCAAGGTTTACTGAATTCCCCACTGCTTTACACACCTATCAGCCAGGCCTCAACACCAGGGGAAGCTAAGAACCTGGAGTGTAGAGGAATCGATGCCTCCAGAAGCTCCACTGCAGGGTGCAGGAAATGTGCTGCTTGTCCTGCCAGCCAACCTCTCTAGAAATCATGTGGAAGTGTCTCAAGGATGTGAAAAACACACCCACCAAACTAGATGGATCCAAACATGGGACACGGAAGCCAAGGACAAACTTCATGTGGAAGAAAAGGAGGATTACACTTCAGAAGCTGAAGAAGTTAAAGACAAACAACTGAACGAGAGTGGAAACTCACAAGGTTTAATTTAAGCTGTATTACATCCAAATGATCCCTTATGAACAGCAGGCACAGGTAACCAGGTCAAAAAAAGTAGTATAACTTTTTAGTTAAAAGACAAACAATGTATTTGCAAAGAACATCTATAAGTGCATCTATAACCAATAAACTCATTAGCACCTTCCGAAGACAAGACATATAATCCCGTGATTTCGGAGGGATATTTTTTACATTTCAAAGTAAATAGAGAAAGGATTTTCAAAAAAAAAAATACTTTCCATCCAATCAAGTCCAGAATCAATGAAAAAGTGAAGTGAGTGATGACCAAAGCACAACGTTCACAGTTACACTGCCTAGGCAAGAGGGCTTCACACTCAGCAGCACTGCGCCAAGAAAGAATTTGCCACTTGACTTACAGAAGTTGCTTAAGTGAGAAGACTGATGCTAATTACATCAAGAGATTGGCCCTAAAGGTCATGTTACTTAATATGCAGTATTCCTGGACCTTTAAAGAACACTCAACATACGGCATTTCTGGTTTTTAAGTCACATTTCAGAGACTTTCCTTATATTCATTATATCTGATATCCATCTACAAAGATTTGCAGAATGAACTTGCAAAACTGTGACAAGTAATGACACAAAATGCATGTGGGAGAACTAACCCTTACCATGCATATACAAGGATGACCTGTAAACTGGACATGTAAATGTAGCTGTCCTGGTGGCAATGGGTTGTATTTCAGCAGCTCTCTAGGGAAACAAAACATTCCCTTCAAGACGATGCCAGGTTATGGTATACCCATTCCTTTAAATACTGCATGGAAGATAGACATGGGCAAAATGGTAATAACCTCCTATCTTTCACAATGAATTCCATTTAGGATTTTCCTGGTTTTGGCAGGTTCTAGGGCATTTTTGGTAACATTTTTGTTTTAAGTCAACCAAAACCTAAAGCATGAAAACTCATTGGTAATCTGTAGTGGGTTGAATTTGACTGGATGCCAGCCACACACCGAAGTCTATCACCCCCCTCTACACCCGGACAGGGCAAAGAAAATACAAGGAAGGGTTCATGAATTGAGATAAGGACAGGGAGAGATCACTCACCAAATACCATCACAGACAAAACAGACTCAAACTGTGGATATTAACTGAATTTACTACTAAAAAAATTAAAGCAGGATAACAAGATATAAAATTAAAATAAAAATTAAAAACACCTTTGCCCCACAGGATCCTCAGCTCTACTTCCTCCCCTGCAGCGGCACAGGGAGATTGAGAATGTGGGTTACGACCAGTTCATCACGCATTTTTCCATCTGCTGCTCAGGGAGAAGAGTCCTTCCCCGGTTATAGTGTGGGGTCCCTTCCAGAGGACACAGTCCTCCACAAACTTCTCCACTGAGTCCATCCCACAGGCAATTGTTCTCTCCACAAACTGCTCCATTGTGGGTCACTCTTCCACAAGCTGCAGTTCTTCAGGCACAGTCTGCTCCAACATGAGTCCCCCAGAAGGTCACAAGTGCTACCAGGAAACCTGCTGCAGCATGGGTTCATCTCTCCATGGGTCCACAGGTCCCTGCTAGGATCCTGCTCCAGCACAGGCCTCCCACACGGTCACAGCTGCCTTCTAGGCATCCACCTGCTCTGGTGTTAGTCTCCTCCATGGGCTGCAGGTGGATCTCTGTATCCCCATGGACCTCCACAGGCTGGGGCACAGCTGCTTTGCCATGGTCTGCAGGAAAATCTCAGCTCTGGCACCTGGAGCACCTCCTCCCCCCTCCTTCTCCACTGACCTTGGTGTCTGCAGGGCTGTTCCTCTCACATATTCTAACCCTATTCCTCTCTGGCTGGAAATATATCTGTGCAATATTTTCTTTTTCACCCTTCTTAAATCTTAACAGAGGCATTACCACCATTTCTAATTGGCCCCAGCTTGGGCCAGTGGCACATCCATCCTGGAGCTATTGATGTGTTCAATACCTTAACCTGCACTGGCTACCATCCCCATTCTACCCAGTGGTGAAAAATCAAGGAGTCAGAGGATTTTTGTCTTGCCGGTCCTAGAGATTAAAGACAATTAGCTCAGACACTGCTATTTAACGTTCAAGTACTTAACTTACTGAGGAAAACCCTGAACCTAGTACTTAAAAATGTATGTTATCATACCTTTACAAGGCTGATGTGAGACATGAACGTTCAAGGACATATAAAGCAGATAATATGCTTAGATTTTGGAAAATGATGAGTGAAGTCCTATGATAAGTATCCAAATTGACATGGAAACTGTTCTTTACAACATAAAACCTAATGCAATTGGTGGACAACAGCAGCAAAATAACCAAAAAGAAGTAGCCTACATTTGCCACCACATTGCCACAGAGGTCCCATAAATCAGAAGGATAAATAAGTTAAAAGATGGATTAAACAGTTTTACTGGGAAGAGTTCAGTAGTAGCTACTAAATAGCAGCTCAAGGATAGAAATGGGCTTAAAATCACCTAAAAAAGGCTGACGGATCAAAGTTATGTCCAGGGAAGAATCACACAACATGGACGTTTTCCATCTTCCCTGTTTTCCTCACCTCATGGGGATCCTGCTGCAGTGTGTGGCCAAATGGTTTTGGCTTGACTCACCGTGGTGGTTATGAGGAATCTGAAGAAATCAGCCTGCTGCTGCTACCACTTCACTCCACACAACCAGACTGGAACCATAAACTGCTTTAATGCACAGTATGTTTCACCACATGCCCACGTAACAAAGGCTAAGTGTCAGCTAAGCTCCTTTGTGGATATTACCACTCGATGTCACACTGTGTACTCAGTCAGATGCCATTTGGATACCAATCTAATGAATAGGTTGTCAGGCATGTAAAAAAAGAGCTACACTTATTAAGAAGAGTAGTGAAACACATTGGTTGATGACCAGATTTTAACCATGATTTTTAGACTGATGAAACATGACACAGGGGTTAGTGTAACATAGTAAAGATGAAACCAGACATACTGGATGAAAAGCATTTTTTCCTATTAGGGACACAAAGCTCATTTGGACATCATCTACAGCAGCATTCACCTCACTCCCCAAACAGAGCAACAAAACAAATACCTGGGTTTTGCAAAAGGCACTCTTCTTGTTCTTATCAGGGTGCAATGGAAGCAGTTGTTTTTCATCTATTAATTCCTTTCTGACTTAGAGGCTGGTTAGCCCAGATAAACTCTCCTCCATACATTCTTCCCTGACAACTGAACTCAGATAAGGTTCTCCACCTAACATGTGACCGGATTAAGATGTTCTGGGCATTTGTGACAAGAGTGCTTCCCTTGACCCAGCACAGTCCAACCTTCTTTTTTCTTCCCCTCCCCAAACTTTATGAGAATGATGAGAAGTTCTTTGACTTCCTCAAGGTCAGACTTGAAGTGGTGGGTAGGTGTAAAGTAGATGATTTACTTGGGAAAAGATGCATTCTGAATCCAAAATTAGACCAAGCCTTTAACTGAAGCTTGACCAAAATGAATACATTTATCTGTACCTCATACAAAGAGGGCTATTTCAAAAGCTTCAATTTAGCCATTTTTTGCCTAGAGCAAACTGATAAGTGAATTTTAAGAAACAGCTCTAGAAATACACAAAGTGCTACAGATAAAATACTGAGAACAGGAAATACATAATGAGAACAGTCTCAGGCACATACTGAAAACTCTGGTGTTGCAACTGCTTCAAACGCTTTATGCTGTATGTAACAGTAACAATATCCAACCAATAACAGTATCATCCATACTTATCACTGAATCTTAAATGCCTTCTGAACATGTACCTTCTGCTATCTGCCAGTGACCTTCATTTTTAAAGACATTCCACTAGTAATAGGCTCTATCGACATTAAAACATTGAAATTTTATGTTTGGTGTATCACTTTCAGGTTACAAAGCTCTTCTGAAAAAAATGGGGAGTTTATTAATTTCAAGTTGCTTTCTTGGGATACATATTAAGATTACAGAATCACATAATGGGTCAGGTTGGAAGGACCACAGTGGGTCATCTGGCCCAATCTCCTTGCTCAAGCAGTGTCCAGATGGTTCTTGAATTACATTAGCACTTTATTATTACTCCTTAATAATGATCCCCCCCAAAAATAAACTTATGACGGTAGATGGAACAGCATTATGTCATGGGCTGTATCTCGAGCTGTGCAGTCTCCAGGTTCTATGGACAGCTGTAATTCCTGATTTATTAAACTGAGAAGAGAGGGTATATATTGCATGGACCTTGTTCTTCCTCCATGTAAATAACAAAAGGAATAAGTCTTTATGTTTCTCCAGTGTAAACTTCCAAGTCAACTGTGCAAGGGCTTTCCTGTCAGGTTTTATAGAAGCAAACAGAAGCCACCAGGAGAAACCATATCCACTTACAAAGTCTCACTAACTCAGAGACGAACACATCCCATCTATGGAACACACTGATGTAGATCCAGCTTCCCTCCTTGAAATGACTGTATTTGAAACTATGTGAAACAAAAGACCTCACTGCTGAGGATACCTTTGCTTCTGGAAATGTCTAGGGATAATCAGCAGATCGACAAAATAAATAATGATACTCTCACATTATTGTTTTTGTTCAGTCATGCCAGGATAATCTTACTGTTTCGTGTGAGATAATGATGCAATAAATCTTATGAGATCTCTGCCACTGCATTTTAATGTTTTTTTTTTCTGTTTGCATGACATGTTCCCAAGACTTCTAGCATACAGATACATCACCGTCATAAAGGCCTTGATCCTTGTGTGGCTGCAGATGTTGATATACTTCATTACCAGCAACAGCACAGGTTACACAGAGGTGCTGTAAAGGATGACACTTAGACACAGCTCTCCATGGTGTCTGAGAACTGCTGTTCTTTTACACATGCAATCTCTCATGTTCAGAACAATAGATTAAAAAAAAAAAAAAACAAAAAAGCAACAACAGCAAAAAAAAAAAAAAAAAAAACCAAAAAAAACCAAAAAAAAACCCACCCAGCAGAAGATTCTATCAGAAAAAACAGAGTTGTACGGAAATCTCCATATCACCCTAATAAGTACAAGCTGTGCTGTCGGACAGCTCCATTCTTTCTTGGCCTGTCACTTAGCTGTCTTTTGCTGGAGTCAAAATGCCTTCCTTGTTCAGTCACTTAGCACCCGCAAACTGCAAAAGCAAAGCCCAAACAGTGTTTCATCCACACGGCATGACTAAGAGCATGAGCCATGAATTAGGGTAGCACATATCAAAGTACGTGTTGTCACTCTTCCCTTTCCCTGCACACTCCTTTTGCTTTGAGACTACTTCAGCATTTGCCTGACTCCTACGAAAGCAAAAATTTTGTTGGGTTTTTCACCCCCTCCCTCCAAGCTACTTTTATGTCAGACTGTCAGGCTGAACTGGCTCACTAAGCAATCCCATGGTTACCAGCATCAGTTCAGCGATGGCAGCTGAGGAGTTGGGGAAGGAAAGAGGTGGGAAGAACAAAGGAAAGGGATAACCTCTTCAAATGGCTGACATAGCCTTCACTACAACTAATAGTAAGGCTACTACTACAAGGAGTATTAAATCTTGTTAGGGCTGGCAAGCCTGCCAGCACCCGCCCAAAAAAGCAGAGGTCATCATTTAAAACAAAATCACAGAAAGTGGGGATTTGAATGCACACAATAGGCGGAGAAGGGAATTGAGAGGAGGCAGCAGAGGAGCACAAGCCATCTACACAAGGTGAACAGCACAGCTATTTGTTCCAGGCCAAGCTGCACAGGGCTTTGAGGAACCTGATCGAGTGGAAGGTATCCACTGCCCATGCCAGGGGGCTGGAACTAAATGTTTGTTCAGGTCTCTTCCAACCCAAGCCATCGTATGATTCCATGATACCTAGCCGTGCCAGGGACCAGCAGCAGCCTAGTTGCAGCAGCTCAGAACTCAGCAGGGGCAAATTTATCCAGAGATACCCCCTACTAACATGCTTGGCTTGTTCTGATCCCAGAGGTGGCTCATACCACCCTAAGTGCACAAACCCTCATAGTGGGAGTACTCATCTAAACACAGATCACAGAGCAAGCTGAACACTGCTTTAAGGACACTGGAGGTAAAGCAATGCAAGTGCCTTGCACTACTAAATCCTCCTGCAATAACTCAAGACAAACAAAAAGAAAAATCAACATTTTGGATAATGTTTCAATGTCTTTTTTTGTTCCTTCTTTTAAAAAAATCAGAAGGCTACAGACAAAACATGAACAACACACGTCCAAGTTCCAGAACACATGGCTTATGTAAGTTTAGAAAGAAGTATTTTTTGAAGACACCAGTTCTCTGCAGAGTTTTCACATTGTATTAGAAGAAGGAGGGAAGACAAAAAGTAAATATGCTAGTCAGTGATTTAAGGGAACACCCAAAGCAGCTACCAAGGGAGACAGACTGGTGAAACCCACATCTGGCTTTCACAGCTGCCTGAGAAACGATTCACAAAGGGCTCGGGTCAGCCTGCAGCATAGGCTCAGGACTGGTAACCATCACCACACTGCAGGCAGACACTTCCCAGATTAGCAGATGGGCACAGCAGGGTCTGGTACAGGACAGCAGGAAGCTCCAACAGACAGATTGCCAGTGCAGAATTTCATAGGGGGAATGGTGAAGGTCGATTATCAAAAATGTAACCTTTTGGTTTTGCACAGAGCATGTTTTTCTCTTAAAGTTCCCACTCAGCAGTTATTCATTACCAGTTTCCTCCTGTTAGAGAAATTACTTGGTTGGCATGGCAACATATTCCCACCATGAATTTCTATCCCTCTGTCTACTTTCAGCTCCGGAGGAGTTTCACTGATCCTTCTTCACCCTTTCATGCCACTACTGCCTATACCATACTCTTTCACATGGAAGAATTTTATTTAAATTGCATCTTGCACCCATGGGTGTGCACAGTCATTGTGTTCTCTGCCAGTGACATTATGCAGAGGAGCTGCAGCTCAGGAACACACTCAACGTAAACAGGAACTCCTAAACACACCACAGAAATTGTCAGGGCTCAGTTACTGACCTACGCCATCCATCCTTTAGATGGTAAAAGATATTTTCCCTTATTTTAAAATGAGTAAGGCAAATTCAACTAATGTTATTATGGATTTTTTAACAGAAAGTCAGCTTAACAGAGGATGCATTCCAACTACATTTTCTGATATAATTTGTACTCACCACTGACTGACGGATAATGACAAAAACACTTATCTTTTTAGAGGTTATATGGTTTAAGGAATCATTTGAGTGAAAGCAAGGAACATATTAAAAAAAACAGGGTACATAATCAACAATAAACCCTCTCATACACACTTCATCCCAGCATTTCATATGAATAAAATTGGTCCATAAAGAATATTCAAAGTTTCACTACTTCACAAAAACTCTCCTTGTTGTACATGTACTGTATATTAGATTAACAGCAGGGTTTAAACAAAACTAAGAACAAGCATCACGTTAGTAATATATTACCTAACATGTAATACATTACTCTGCCTTAAAATGCAAGGATATTTAATCCAATTGGTTTCTTCCAATTATTTTAAAGACTGTTAAAGACTTCTAGAGATTACGGTAGCAGTTTTTACAGATTTAAGGTTCCTGCATGGCACACTCTGGCCCAGAGTCAGTGCCATGAGTTAAGTAACAGAACTCTTTCAGTTCTTAAAAGCTAAGCAGATGCTTAGATTCTCTGCTGAATGCTTAATATTCAGTACCTTTCAAAAACAAGCCCACAGCATGCTTTCCGCTGTGGACCAGGTATTTCGTACTCTGCATATGTGATTTGGATTTACTTTATCAGGTTGCATATTAGGACAAAATTGTTCACTGGAACAGGTTAAGCACTGAGATAGGATCTCCAGGGAAGTGGTGAAGTCACCATCCCCGGAACTGTTCAAAAACCAAGTAACCACAGCACCTTGAGAAATAGTTTAGTGCATTTGGTGTTATATTAGGTCAAAGACTGTACTTGATCATGGAGGTCTTTTCAATTCTTAATGGTTCTGTGATACTTTGAGTAGCTTTGTTTCTTTTCACCTTGGGGTTTGCAGACAAACTTGCAAATACCAATTCAATGAAGCTGCAAGTGTCTCTCCATAATCCATTTAAATCTACCAAACTCTAGAGCAGGCAGCTATTTTATTGTTTAGCCTTTAAGACATACTTGCTCTTCTTTCCTTCAATAGTAAGGTCACAATCTACACAGTAAAATTGTTACCAAACTCAAGGCGACCTCATTTTACACTAGAAGTACTTATGGATTTTTAACATAAGAATAACTTAATATTTGAGTATTCAATATTATCAACTTACACACCTATTTTATGTTAACAGTTGACTTAAACTGATTCTTTATCCCATCAATACTATGAATGGTTATTCAGCGAAAAAAATTAAGCATATTTCAAGTCATTCAGTCTAAACCCATTCATGAAAAGCAACATGTACAGAACAAAGAAAAGAAACACAAGCTTCAATAAATCAAACTATAAACTGTTTTCCAGGACCAGACATAAGTAATACTTACCTTTTCATTCTAGATTTTTTAACTTATTCTGTGAAATGAATACTATTCAGAAGCAAACAAGACTGTTTTGGCTTCTATTTCTCTATTCTATTTTACAAGTTTGCTATCATGAAAATCAATTATGTTTTCTGTGCCATGTTTGCACGGCATGTTTCAACCTGCAGATCACACAGAACTGTAGATGTTGCAGATCTAACACTTTAATCAGTTTATACCTACAACTTAACTTAAATAAACGGAATTTCAAGAGGAAAAATGGTGTTTCAGTTTTTTCCTTTTTTTTTTTTTCTAGCTTAGAGCACATCCCTGCACTGGCACAACCTCAGAGGAGTTAACAGTGAGCCGGAGCTTCCAAACTGCTGTTCTGCCATATAAATCACGGCCCAGACGACCACTACTACTTGCAAAGGTTACTTTTTCTTTGTTGACAGCTGTCAATAATATTACTACTTTTTACTGCATTTTACTCAACAATAGAAATATATATTAGTATAAAAGCCCTACTCTATTAAACACAAGGTTTATAGCACTGTGAAGCTATCACACAGCATTGTTCACAGTACTCGGTAGCTGAAGGAAGAAAAGCTGGAGTCTTTTGTTCTCATCACCATAGCTTCTGCCCTCCCCAGACCCCTCATCATATGGACTCCCCAGAAATCCACAACTATGTTCTACTATAAGTAATGGGAAAATAAATCAAGCGTCTGTCACATGAAGTGCTCTCACTGCCACCACCATTTATACCACTGTATCTTAAGCTCATACTGCAGTCTCAGGGTGGCAGTGGCCAGCTGTAAGACAGGGTTTTACAGGTCAAAACCTACACCAAGCCTCTGGTTATCAGGAGAATCTCCATGGAGCTCAAAGAGCAGTGAAAACTTGCAATACTAAATGTCACCTTCTGCTCATGTGGTCCCCTGCTGCACACCGACCGGTACAGGCGGGTGCACCAGGGCACTGCTGCTGCATGCTTGCTTTTCCCCTGTGCTTTCTGGAGGTACATGATAACAGCTGCCATTGCATGGGTAAAAAGAACCTC
Organism: Prinia subflava; assembly: GCF_021018805.1. NCBI lineage: Eukaryota > Metazoa > Chordata > Aves > Passeriformes > Cisticolidae > Prinia > Prinia subflava. The sequence goes on from NC_086249.1 coordinate 57,229,085, forward strand.
TCATCAGGTGCACTGTGGTCACGCCCGCATTCTCATAACACCTCATATTGTCAGAAACAAAATGACCACTGTTTGGGAAAAAGAACACGTGGAGGTGTGGCAATCAGTGGGTGTGATGACCTCTAAGCAATGGGGTTTAAGAGGAGAGTGAAGAAAGAATGGTACTAACAAACACCCAGTCCAGGTCAGTCTAGACTCTCAACTACAGGAGAGTAGAGGTTGGCAGGGAACTAAGTGGGATCTCATGGGAGATACCTCTAAAAGGGTCAAACAGCAGAGGAGTACCGGAAGGTCTTTAAGGAGATCAAAATGCAACACCAGTAGATTTAACTCAGAAAGGCAAAAAGGATTTTTGCTAAGGCATCAAGGACACCAGTTTGGGAGACATGAAACACACAGAGGAGCTCTAGTACAAAAAGGCAGTATAGTAGCAGGAACAAGAAAAGGATGGACACACAAGTATCACATAGGAACACATGAGTGGTGTTGGGAAAGCCAAAGCCCAGCTGGAGCTCAGACTTGCAGGGAATATCAAAGGCAACAAGAACTTCTACCACTACATCAGGAATACAAGGATGAACAAGGAAAATGTGGGTTCGTGGCTAAAACAGGGGACAGCTCGCTGATATCCTTGCAGCACCTTCCTCTACCATGTGTGAAAGGTGCTAGACATTGGCAAAAAGCTACCAAAAAAAGTGGAAAATGTCACGGAAGGGCACCTACGATATTAAAAACATAATCAAGCATATCTGTAACCCAGACAGGAAAGGATGAGCTGCTGACTTCCGAGGACAAACTGATACGGCTGCTGCAGAATTTCCAGTAACTCCCTCGCTGGCATGACGTAAGATGCACATACAGCATCACAGAGGAAGATCTAAGTCAGTGTCTCAGCATCAGTATCAGTCTCTAGTGTATATTCTGAAAGTAGGAAACAAGCTACAAATATCAACAGAGCCAAAAGAGGCAGGATGCATGTGACATCTGTGTGGTTGGTGTTCCCTCCAGGAAACCAGGGGAATGGAGGCAATTTGGAGGAGACAGAGCTGAGGGGGCTAATCTGACATGATGCTTTCCATGAACAAGCCTTGCTTGGAAGATCACCTGTTCTCCCTCCATCTCATCCTAGCACCTCTCCTCCTCTTCCTTGTTCCCTGCCCACCCCGATGAGCTGAGTCTTACCATTCTTGTCTGCTTGGACCCCATCCTTGGACATTGGGAAGCATGAGCAGCGACCTGAGCCGGCAGGGGAGGACAAACACCACCTTTGGTTGCTGCTGGCTTTTTCTGCCTGCACTGCCTATGGTTTTCTGGTATGGCTATATGATGCAACCAAGCAATAACAATATCTGTAAATGGATGTCTGAAAGCAGATGTCCCCATAAATAACAGTTTATCAAATACTCATCCTCACAATCTGAAACAGGGTGGGGGTGGGGAGAGGAGAGTGAGGAGACTGTGAAGGGAATTTAAAAACGACAAAAAAAAAAAAAAAACCAAAAAAAACACAAAAAAAAACAAAAAAAACAAAAAAAAACAAAACAAACAAGCCAAAAAAAATTTCAAGAAAACAGAAACCTTAAAGTAATTTATGTAAGGACTCATCTCCACAGGGAGAAATAAGGAAAAAAGCCAATGATGCTAAAAAATATATACAGCTCTTTCAGTATTTCCCCAGCAGGATACAGAACAAGAGTAATACATTAAAATAAATACTGTTTATAAGACAACCTCCAAGAGAAAAGAAAAGCTAACAGAACATAATGAACAAGGGAAAAGTAGAAGTAATCCTTTCTCATAACAAACAGCAAGAATTAAAATAATTTTGGTACTTTCATAACATAATGGCATTTGTCTTATGCTGCTGAAGTGTTCATGATACTGTAAATTATTGAGTTATATTGGCTTATGCTTGTTTTTCTTAGGCTAGCCACCATATAATAAAAACATAGTAACAATGCACACTTACACTCACTTCACACTTCAACACTCCTTGAAAAAATAAAGTGTAGCAATTACTGAACTGAGAGCTAGGAAGAGAGATTTCATTTTACCCAAGTCAAAACAAGGGAAAAGACAAGAGCCCAGTCACTTCTGTCTCATTTCTACTTTGAGCATACCAACATGCCCTGGTGAGCAAAATATAGACTGTCAAATGAACTGACTACTCTAACGAGCATTAAAACAAACCAAAAAAATCCATTAAACTCATATGTGAGTAAAACAAAATGAAACCTAATGACTAACTTTTCTCCTAGCTAAATAACTTAAAGATTTTGTGATTAACAATTATTTCACAGAGATGTTTCAATGGAAAACATTTTTAATCAAGAGCTCTGGACCACAAGTTACCAAGCATTAGCAGGCCTGCTCTACCTATTCAGATATATAATCATAGAGAGAGGTAAATGAGAGGTAATACAAGGTAGCTTTCTTTTAAGAAAAGCAGGATTATCTAACTCACCTTCCTCAGTTTCTTAATAGGAACAGGGGGTTATGTACACTTGTTACTGTTATTGAATTTCACTACCATTGCAACCAGAATTAAACTTCAGATGCCCAATCAGGTGAGTTGCCAGATGAGAAGAGTAACTGCTTTTCATATGCCAGTAATAGTTTCACACATGAAGTCAAAAATTCTCATTGCTGTATCTTAGAATTCCACTGCACTGTGACATGAAACACAGACCTGTGATGAGTTTTGAGGCAGAGGTGCAACAGGGTTTTAGAATACAGTGCTGTATACCAGCTGATACATGGCATGCTCTGAGCTTCCATGACTACGGCGTTAATAACCTTCTGGCACAATGCATAAAAGCAAAAATCTTTTAGGTACCAGTAATCCTAATTGACGAACCAGTATCTCACTGGTTTCTCAATTAGGATTGCAAACCAAATCAAAATTACAGCTAATCTATCAATATTGGATTCCCCAAAGAGAAGGAAATGGAGCAACATGAGTGTCACAGGAACTTGGGTTATCAGAGGGAATTGCATTAATTGTAGATATTTGGATGATTAAAATATTTCTTGCAGTATTTTTTAAACCATTTTCAACTACTTCTTTAGTGTAGTAATGGAAATGTTGACCTTTCACATCTTGAATAAAGAATCTATTTGCAACCTAAAATGTAGATTCAGGAATTCACAGTAACCGACAGATACGCAGCTTGTATATAACAAGCTTGTTTTTCTTTATGACCACTTTCTCAACTGAATAAATCTTCCAGGACATTCCCATCATAAGCTCTGGTAGCAGAACAAGTTGAGAGGTCATACGTCATCAAAAAAAGCAAACTGGCTCAAAGGTGATCTCACAAAATAGTTGACTGGGAATAGAAGGCAACGGAACTATAATCTTGCAATGAACTTCAGCACTACACTCCAATCAAAGGGTCAACTTTTCTCCTCCCAAAGGCAACACTATTGTTCTAACCCATATAACCACATAAAACTTATTGACTCATGTATCTAACATTTGATATATTCTCTAACTGTGTTTTTGCTAAGAAACTGTAACAATATTAAACTATGTTAGTTTCTGGGTAGCATCTCATATTCTCTATGAAACTTTCTCCAGTCTTGGCAGATAAAGTATTATCCTCCTCCTCTACCAAACAGTTCTTCCTAAAAATCTAAATTTCTTGTAATTGAAACCATCTCATTGCTGCCTTTCTATTACTGTAGACATAGGAAAACTCTTTGGGGCATGGCACTGTTGGCTAAACACACGCTGTCTGGAGCACAGATCTTCCTCTGCTTCACTCCTTTATGCTTGCTACTGAATCCCTAATAAGCACAGTCACTAATATCTGAAGAACACCATTAAAAGACTGTCTAAACTTCTGATTAATTAAACCTAAATACCCTGGGACCACCCTTTATTGGTACAACGTTTCGTACAATTAAATTTTCACCCACAAGTGAAAATCCCCCTGTTCCTACTGTACACACAACAAACAATACCAGACAAAAAAAGAAGCACACTCCCTGCTGTGCTCTGTAACAGCTAACTTAGCTGCCTAGGAAAGGAAAGCAATGGCAGACAGTGGTCAGTAAATTATGACTCAGAGGATCTGGGATACTTCACTCAGTGTGAATTCCAGACAGCAACATACATCTTACAACCCCACCTGCATTTTTAGTCTGCACTCCTGGTTAACTTGGCAAAAGGACTGCCTGGCAAGTGTGCTGGGCTGGTTACATTATCATTTCTTGTTAGTCTTAAATCTATTACCTTTCTATTGCATTTTTGGTTGATCTCTGGAGAGGAAAAAAACATAAAAAACAAATAAGGAAACCACACCTACATCCATGATAAAACCCCTTGGGTCTCTACACATGAGCTGACTTCAAAAGGAATAAAGAACATGAAACACTGAAAAGATTCAGTGTTTGATAATGCAGCAGTGCAGAGACATGCCAGAAGTAGGCAGCTGGGGTCCCAGAAGTAGTAAAGATGTCTCAGGCTGTAGTTCCAGATAAGGTCACCATCTGTAATAGAAAGCAGCACACACAATCTTTTTCCCACTCTCCCCGTCTCCATAGAGGGTATCCATGACTTCAGATGCACGTATGGGTTGCAGGATATGTACAACTATTCCCTTTCTCCATTTGGTTAGGTTTTTCTTGGACCAGTGATCAGTTGACCCCATGCTCCCCAATGTCATTGAGTCACTGGCAATGAATTGAGCAAGAATGCCAGGATCACAGCGAAGATGTAGGAGTTGGCTACCTTTTTTCTTCATGCAAGCTTCCACTCAACATGAAACAGCATCCACATACTCATCAGCTTGTGATGCTTGATTTGACTTAATTAATCCAACTGACATAACCCTTCTGGGATGTGTCTTGCACCCTTCTGGGTTGCAAGCACAACCTTCAGCAGTGCTCAGGAAATACAATATTATCTCCCTAGGTACATCTCTCATGATGCCTTTGCGTCATGACCTGTAAGGTTAGGTCCTTACTGGATTTAGAGCCAGATCTTGACCTCTTTCTGAAGATTATTCTACATTTTTGGCACTGTAAAGCAACCAATGAACTGCACCAACTCTGATTCTAACACCTCATAACTCCTTGAGTGATGCCAATTGCAAGATGAAGAAAACCAAGAGAAAGTACAAAGGGCTTTCTTTACAGAAGAGATTGATATATGGACACTGTCCATACGCAACGTGCTTCCCCAAATCAGTCAGGATAAACATTAAGTAATTCACTGAACAAATAAGCAATTGAATGAAGCAGAAACTCACAAACGACAACAGCAAATATCAGAAGTGCTCTTTTTTCTACTAATACAAAGGATGTACCCAAGCTGAATGAATCACTGCAAAACAGTTCCCCATACAGTTATGGAGTAAGCTTTGTTACTGAGACTATTCTCAACTGAATATGAAGAGGAATTTTTGGAAATCTTTAAAAATAAAATACTTATGTCAGTATTACCCAGGCTGAAGTAAAACATGTTTATGTATATACCAACATAAGGATGGGTGGCACTCTTCACATATGAGACGAGCATAATCTGGCTGGCTATGAAAGACACAGAACAATATTGGCTTGTTAAAGGGTTTTGTCATTTTAGTAATTTTGTTTCATAATTTAGTCATGATAAGTGATTTGAATGGAGACAGATCAAGAAGAATTAGGAGGAGAATTCAGAGTAAGATATATGATCCTCCAGTGATGATTTGAGAAGACAAAATTCAGGCAAAGGAACAGATGAGACTGCAGATCTGGAAACAAAACGACTGATGAAAATTAGCAGTTCATCATTCTCTGTATTTCAAGATTGACTGTGGGACACAAGTCCCACATTTATATTTCCTTTTAACAACAGCTTACGACCCAACTCAGCAAATACTTGAAAAAGTGCAATTGAGCACTAAGTTGCACACATTTACCAATATTTAGAAACTGGGCCACATTCTGCAATGACTAGCAGGACTTCTAAACGCCACACTGAAGTCAACACTATTCATCCTAACTTCTTAATAGTATCCACCAGCTAATAAATTCTCCACTCAGTCTCTATTCCAATACATTAATCCGGCTTCCATGCATTTTTACAGTAAGAAGTATTACTTCCAGAATAGTTTTTGGCACAGACAAAGAATGAAGATTTTTTTCCTGCTGAAGTACCCCACCTTCAGCCTCACGGGGAAGGACCACTTTCTTCATGTCTTTTTTTGAAGCTGGTAACTGAGAAATATTTTATTGCAGCCCAAAAGATCTAAAGTTGTAGGTCACTGGAGGATATTAAATGATAAGCAAATTCATATTTCTAAAGTAATTCTACCAATTTATTAGCAATGCTAGCTCCTGTTCCACAGTAGGGGAGATAATAATGAAGCCTTGTTAAAGGGCGATGCGATATCTTTTATGTAATGTCTTTTTTTTCATTTGTGATAAAGTCATTAAAGCAGCACTGTGTCTTCCTGAAGCCTCAAACAATAGACTGCATTAAATCTCCTGTGCAAAATTAAGGACAGTAGCTCACTGGAAAAATAAGCATGTGTTCTTGCTAATGCTGATGGCCTCCTAAAAATCATTAAACTACTGTAAATTGGCAACAATAAAACAATGTAGAACTGTTTTAACTTTTTACAAAGCAAAGGGAAAATCCATTTCCCTTGTAAATACCTCTTTGTTCCAAATCTGACTAGTAACCTCTATCTCATAAGGCATGTCTTCCTTATGGACTACCTAAATCCAATTCTCCCACAATATCTAACTTGAACTAAGTGTCTTAAATCTGGGTTGGTAAAGGTTTGTTGTCACTGCCCCAACATAGGCTGCAGTTCCAGAGTCCTGCTCACCTCTTCTCCAGTCACAGGCGTCAAAGATCTAGTGCATGGGGCATAGCTGAAATGTCAGCTCCAATTTCCTTTCAGACTCAGCTAGAGACTGGGTTGCTTTGCAGCTAGGAGTACCTCACACAGCTTCATAATCCCAGGGCTACCCTAAAATCTCAGGTGGACTACCCTTTCTTTGCTTATTGCTTCTGCAGTATTGTATTTTAAATTCACCTTCACTTGCTCTAGATAAGTAATACTCATGCAGTGTAAAGGCTGAGACACTACTATTTAAGAAAACTTCTTAAAAACTTTTCAGCACCATCCTGTAGAAAAGCATTCAGTAGTCCTACAAGGAACAGGCACATTTCCTTAAAAAAATACTTTAAAATCAAGATGTTTATTTGAAATATGGGCTCAGACCTTAAACAGGAGACTACTCAAAGCAGTCTTGTAGCCCTTCTAAGACAATAGCACCCTAAAGCTTCATGGGCCAAGCATGACAACTCAATGTTCTCTGGTCTGATAGTGCAATACTCACCATACTGGTCAAGGGCCGCTGGTGCTCTAGACCCTGTTGGTTTCACTCCTCCACAACTGATCCTGCCTTCATGATTTTCCAATCACAGGTGAAACCTTTTTTTCATAACTCTTAACCCATGTCTCACTTTTGCCCTTGCAAACCTAGAACAAACCTAGAGCAAACAGCTGATACCAAGCCAGAACAGCAAAAAAATCCAAATGTCTTCCTCCGGGTTTTGGAAGAGTTTGTCTGGTGTTCAGCTCCTAAATAATGAAGCTTGGGCCATTATGATCAGAAGACTCAAAATACCATCTTAGTTCCCAAAGTTTCCCAAAGTAGAAGTCACATCTCCCTTTACACACATATGCTGTGATGAAGGTACAACTCTAGGGACTTTGTGCGCTATAACACAGACAGACACCACAATTTCAAACTCCTACTAGTTGGATCACACTTCAGTTCCCACTCATGCTTCCCAGTTATGATATTCATCTTCCTAAATAGCTCCACGTGCTGCTTTTGGTAATCACATACTTCAAACACTTGTTCCTGTTATGTATACCAACATCTGCATATTCAAAGCAGTCTCCGAAGTGCATGCCAAACATCTGTTTCAACCAGCTCTCTTTAGAGTTTAAGCTGTTTGCTGGAAAATTGCCATCCTAATGGCCAGCTCCTCTGTTACTGAACTGGAGAATTCATTTTGTATTTATTGATTGTTCCCTAATGAAGAATCATAAAGGTGCCAGAGACTCTTGACCAGACACTACTTAATTAGTACCAAAGTGCATAAAATTCCAAATCAAGCGAACTCTTTGTCCAATGGCTTAGTCACTGGGGAAAAAATTACATCATTTTCTGCTTATACAGAAGTCCATAAAATTTTATTTAAAAACTCTAAGGAAATTAAAAAATTATATAGATAATTCATTTCCTTCCAGTTACTAAGACACCAAGCAGGTCTTCCATAACCAACTCATGCTTTGCTAAAGGAAGTACTCTTCACAAAGGACCCAGCAATATGTATCATGCACAGAATTTATTTTAAACTGAACAAAGGCAAATGACAATGGAACCTTTGTCTTCTGAACACTATAGAGAAACATTTCTGTTACATACAAAGACATAATTCAAAGCATCCAGAAGGTATTAAAAATGAATGGATCTGTCTTTTCATCATTGTGGCTCACACAATAGTTAAATTTTTACATTCCCACAAACTATGTTGTTCTGGGAGTAATTTCTGAGGGTACTTGTTCTCAAGAAGGCAGAGGTGAGCAAAAACTCAATTAAATGCCAACCTTTTTCTTCCTCTCAAACTTAAAAGCCTCAAAAACACCCTGAATAATTGGTATTTCCTTGCAAGTATTTCAAATTAAGTCATCCTGAAATTTAATTCTCTCTCTTCCATATCATTTAAATTCTCAATTAAATAACTAAGAAAATAGCTGAAAGAGAAAAAGCCAAGTAACAGAATTAGGCAAAAGCCCATCCCTACAAGGCAACAGGATTCCTGCTTCTATTTGGCTGCTTATTGAAGGCATCTGTCTTCAGATTAGTAAAGTGGCTTGGATTCTTGGACTAACAGATTATGTACACAAGGAAACAAAACTTCATGATAAAAAAAAAAATCCATTAAATACAGATACCCTTGCTGTAATCTACAATCATTGATACCACATATGCAAGAAAATACCCTCCCATCTTCCTAGAAACGATCACTCCAACACTAAGTTCTGCAAAAAACCTCAAAATCCAATTCATGATCTGTCCTGTATTCAGCAGTTGATGTGATACCAGCTTTAGTCCTCTTATCTTAATGATAAACAAGTGCATTTCACAGAGAGAGAGCAGGTTTCCACAAATAGAAAGTGGAGCAGGACCAGCATATAAAGGATGAAATCACAGTAAGGCAAATATACGCAGAAGGCAGAATAGCAAACATACATACACACATATATGGACTTCCCAGACATATGGTTTGGCTTCCTTTACTGAGATCTATTCCTTTTTCCTTTTCTTTTAATTAAATTGCATCTTCTTTTTAATAGGTGTAAAATTATGCCAACAGCGTCTCAGCTATCCCAGCTGATTTCGCCAAGTCTTCTGCAGAGTTTTGTTCTGTGCTCCCAGCAGATCAGACTAGATGTCACCAGTACAAGTCCCAACAAAATATGCTCCAGAACAGCAGAAATAAAGAAAAACATGGAAAAGAAAATGGGACGGACAGCTAACCACAGAGAAGCTGGGGAAGGGTTACCAGAGTGAGGTCACACAAACCTCTGCTTACCCCTTGCTCGGATTCCAGCAACTCTGTTTTGACTCTGACTGCCGGCATCCCATCAAGCATTAACATTCTGTTCTCAAAGGCGCTGATGTCCTACGGCAAAAAAGGACAAGGTTAATCAAAAAATTATTTAAAAATCACTTGTTCCAATTCACTGGTTTAAGTTCTATGATACTGTAGAAGTATGTTTCCTTCAGCGGAAACGAAGTTAACAAGGAGGATGTAATAGTAATTTCAGGGAGTAGCTGCCAAGTTACTACTTCTGCTAAAACAGTAAACCATACTTTCAGTTATCCTTAAAAGAGAACTAAGTCTTTGTAATCAACAAGGGAAAATTGTCTCCAATTACTATTTTGTAATTTGAAATTAATTGCACGGGTACACGTATATGAATTCCTTTCTTTAGAACTGAAAGCAGTGGTGTCAAACAGTTTGAAGGTTTTGGCAGTATGCTTAGGTATAGTTGATTTCAGTCAAAACATTTGTACTTCTGGTAGAGAAAGCATAGGCTTATATGGAGAGAAGTTACAGTGAAGGTCTGTAGCCATACACATTATAAATTAACACACAATCGCTCAAATTTCTTATCATTGTCTTACAAAGTAATCAGCATTTGTCAATGAAAATCTCCACACACCTGAGGTGAGAGATAAAAAAGCAAGTTAAAAACATGCACTGTCCATGCAGCTATGGGCACTATATGCCGAGAGCTTCAAGCTTAAGAAGGACTTGCAGAACTGTGCTTCCCTGAATAAACATTCCTGCTGTTACTGGTGTAGTTTATGAGGACATGCAAAACAACCTCTTGTGCCTTCAATTGAAACAGTACCTCAACCTGAATCATTTTTCTACTCCAGCCAAGGTTCAAGGCTGGTGTTCGAAAGCAAGTGTCTTCAGCTGCCATTTAGCTTGGACATTTTATCCTTCAAGCTAGAATGTGACCTTACAAATCCAGACATCTTGGTTAGTGCTACAGAAATGCAGAGACATCACACCCATTTTTCAAATAATGTATCTGGAGCAAACATCGCTTACAAGTGACTCATCCACAGTCAGTTCTTAATCTGCAGCCCTGTCTGGAAAGCTCTAAACTGGGACCTCTGCTCGGATACCTCATAGTCCTCAGTAACTGCATGAGAATGGAAAAAAAAACATTTTCCCTGTGTTTCACAGGTGGCAGATCCATTCAACACTGCGTAGTGCATCTGGAACATTCATAAGGAAAGTATTCACAGCCCTGTTTCTTATCATGGTTGCTTCAGTGGAATTTTAAGGAAAATGGCCCACCTGAATGGAGCTTCCAAAACATGTTTTAAAAACTTAAACTACTTTCAACATTTTCTTTTTTCTAATTGATACACCTCTTCCCAGGATCTCCACTTTCCAGGACATAAATACTGCAGAAACTGTTTATTTTTGTATACTCCTTTACGGTAGTTTAAAGAATATGTTGAAAAGCAGGAAAATTGATATGCCCAAGCTCCAACATGGTACGAAAAGCAGAGCAAATTATCTGCTTAAAATCCCCATTACCCTCACTTTGAGCCCGGTGTATTTTAGCACCCAGAGCTGTGGTTACTTACTACAGGACAGGAAGAAACTTGATGGTGACGCAGATAAGCAAGTGCAATACCTACTTCTTTCCTTTAAAAGTAGATTTAGATCATTCATAATAAGCTCTAAATGCTTAGAGTTACAAAATTGCAGATCAAATAAGTAATTTTCAGCAGGACATCTCTGCACTCAAACACATGAGAATGAAAACCAGTCAAGCTACTGAGGTGTCTCAGTCCATGCTAGGCAACTGCTGTGCATTTACTGTACTTTTAAATCTTCACACAAAAGGAAGAGGCAGAAAAACAAGTTCTTCCTGTGTTTGCTGAGCAAATTATTTTGTGCACCTTGATCTTTATTCAGTGTTCGAGGCATGAGGTGGAAAAAAATGCAGGAAGGGTTTCTAATGCCACAAAGAAGCTGGATGAAATTGTGCCTGGCTTTACATCTTTCTCCCCGGCAAGGGCAGTTCACTGTTTACTTATTAGCAGTAGATCTCAGGTGTCACTGAGCCCCATCAGTTTGGATGTGGTTTGAGGTGGAGAAAAAGCCAGTGTGGCATTCGTGGCTCCCCCAGTGCCCATTTTGCAAGTTGAGAGGTCCCTCTGCTTTCTTGATTTATAGGCAGCACCGTTGAATTTTACAGCAAGACCAGGAATACACCATCATTAAACAACCCTTAGGCTGTTTGGCTCACAGACAAAGAAGGATGAGCTGATGCTGCATCGTGTCCCTGAGGAAGTTTAACCCGCCTGAGCAAAGGGACGAGGCTGGCTTACACAGGAGGCACAGGCAGAAGGCGGGGGGAAGACAAAGCGCCACGGAGGAAAGGCAGGTTTAATGAACTGTTAGAATCTGATTAGAGGCTAATGTCCCTTTTAGTGCTTTGTACCAATTTACAGCTGATATACTTGAACCATTTTTCCCCACTGGCTGTGATAAACTCATTAGTTTTAAAAATGCAAGCTAAACAGAGCCTTTGAAGTTTAAAACTGATAAATCATGAAAACCTGACTAGTTCATGTACCATTTAACACATTTACATTTAACTAAATTTTCATAGTGTTCGCTTCTCCTTTTGTTCTCCAAAAATCTTATTTCTTAAAAGCAGCCTTTCGAGTGCTAGTCTGAAGAGCAAATACTCTAGCTGTGAACAGCTCGGGCTTTTGGGTAATTTATAATTCACAGGAGCAATAATCACAGGAGTAAATTATTTCTAAACTATTTGATCTCTTCTGCATTTATAACTTGAAGTAAGTCGTGTGACACCTCCTGAGGGGCCACTGCCGAGTAGATCCAGTCTGTGTGTGATCACAGGGATGACACATTCAGCCCAAAGTCACCCAGAGTTGATCCTTCCAAACAGCGCTCTGCTGCCACAACCAGTGCTTGCACTACAGTATGTTCAAAATCATGCAGCAAACCAGGTGTAATTGTTGAGGTTTGCATACAGTGGGCTGTCACCTAAGGCAAAGGGGCTTGAGTTATTCCCACTGGGGCTAGAGGTATGAATTGAGTTCTTCCAGGAGCTTCCAAGGTCAGATAGATGGAGCAGATGGAGCATCCACACCAGAGTGAGGCCAGGCTGCTCCAGTGCCCACAATAACTGATGACACTGATGAGACCCACCGGCAGAGATAGGTGATGTGATGTATTGAGTCAATGCATTATTCAGGCCACTCAATTTTCTTCATTAACTGTGGTAGCTAACTTCCAGTCCCCAAAATTGCTCAGGTGAAGGGTACCTTAATTCGTGTGACAGTATTTTCTTTTCTAGTCTCCCACCTCAACCTTCCTGGTGGACTCGTTACCCACTTTGGTAAAATGCACAGCAGATGTAGGTCCTAAATGGGCATACAATCAACCCAAACACTGCATGACCTTACCAAAACATCTGTTCTCTTGGATGAGCAACTCATCCTAGAAGAGATAATGCTCTCTTTTTCTCAGTGCCATCCGCTGGAACCTGCCACTAATCACTTTTGGACATTTATTCCCTTGAAATATTAATTAAAAACACAAATCATATCCAGGTCCGTATGGACCTGCTATTAGAGCAGTTGTTACACAAGACAGATAAGCTTTCAAGCTTACAAGTTCTTCTGAGAAGCTGTGGTAGTCAGTTAATAACCAGACACTCTCCACTCCTAAAAGGCCTATATTTTCAGCACAGCACCTCTACAACCATCACTCTTCATTTCTTCATGAGGATGGCTTTTTGTTGCCACTTTTAATCAAATTATCGTCTGCTACTTTAGAGGAAGAAAAAAAATCCCAAAATCTCATTATTTCATCCCGATACAAAACCCCTCAGCACGCTGTAGTGTTTATTTAATTATGAATTACATTATTATGACATTTGCCATCCACAAGAAGTACTAAGATTTCGTAGCCAAGTTTTCTATTTGGCCAAGTCATATATTTTGAGAACCACACTACAAACTTCAGTCAGAGAAGATCTGATACCACAACTGACTACCTGTTCTGAGACACTACCAAAGACACCCCTAAACCCCCTTTATAATTTCTTCCAAGCATACGATGACAGAAACCAGATATCCCCACCCCATATCATAGTTGTCTCTCCTGCTCTCCAAGATTTTCACATCTAGCTGCTCAGTACTAATGCCCTACTCCTCAGAGAGGTCCTACCCTAGGCAGCCCCAGAAAGCAAGCATTGAGCTCAGGCCTCAGAGCACCCAGAACTCAGACCTCACATTTCCTGCATGGATTGACAAACATTCACATTCTTGTGAAAGAAAGCCTCCTCCTTTTGTTTCCCTCGTGAACACATGAGCAATACAGAGCAAATGCTTGTTACTGCTGCCACTAATGGAAGGCTTAGCCTCACTGAAGAGCTGCACACTGGTAAGACAAAGACACTTATGGCTCTGTTTTTCTCCATGATGACCTAAAAGATTCAGCTGATAATTCAGTCTTCTTCAGTCAAACATTCTGGTGGGCTTGACCTTAGCCATCTACTATATGCCCACCCACGCAACTGCTGCATTCCTCCTCTTCCTCAACAGTACAGGGGAAGAACAGATTATAGAAAAGCTTAGGAGATGAGACAAAGACAAGAAAATCACTTATGGGGTACTGACACAGGCAAAATGAACTTGATTTGGGGAAAATTAATTTATTGCCAATAGAGTTGGATGAGAAACAAAGACTAAAACTAAGCACCTCCACCTCCAGCTACCTTCTGCCCAGGCCCAGCTTCATTCCAAATCTTCCTTTACTTTTCTGTACAAACTTAACTTCTAACATGACACACTTTGATTCTGAGAAATGAAGTATCAGTTGAGGGAAAAGCAGTCTCAAGTTCAGCACTCAAGCTACAGTAGAAAATTTGAAATTTAAGGGGAGTACATCTGAACAGCTAAGAGTCGTAACCAACCTTTAGGTGATCCTTCTGTCCCAAAGCTATGACACAAAACTTTCCCTGCCTCATCTTCTAGTTCTTCTTACACAAGTTTTCTGTAGCTGTAATAATTTCTTAATTTACCATTATATTCTTGGGGTAATTTTTGTTATAACAATGTTCTTGATAGTTGATAAACACAGTTTTAAGTCTTGCTTTTTTATACAGACATCTTAGAAACATCACTGAACTAACCCTGAAGTAACCTATGTTAATTATATGCCCTATAAATAATACTACCTTGGTGATTTTTATGAACACGTATATACAAATTCATTCTTTGCTTACATTACTACACTGAAGTTATTCATCAGTCAAAGCAAGAGTCAGCATAACACATCAAGACAAAAAATGTGAAGTCATCCACTCAAGGTAAAGTAGAACCTTTTATTGGTATGACTAGGTAAGTTTTTCAAATTGTTTTTTTCTCTTAGTTTCAAGGGATAATAGTAGCATGAAAGATTATCATCTCCTATCAAATAGAACAATATTCATAGGGAGACAAAGCCGAGGAAAACTGTCAACTAACTCGGTTTTCTGAAGACCTTTATACACCATACAGTGAGATTTGTTACTCACTTAAATGCAGTTGTCTCTGAGATGAAACATACCAGTTAAAGAAAGTACATTCACGTGGCTAGAAGCGAATCACTTAACTGGGAGTTCTGCCAGGGAATTGGGGGTAACAGCCCATGTCTTGTCATAAGATCTTCATAATATGTAATTATATCTATAGCTGTGTGAAATGTTCATAAGGAAAGCAGAGATTCTGGTAGTTCTGTATTTCACTCTGAACTTGAATTTTCAGTCAAAGTCACCAGAAAACTGCAGTTTGCCTTTACTGATGTTTCAAAGAAAGACAAAACAAATTGTGCAAAAAAAGTGAAGTCTCAGACTTCCTACTGTTTTCATATGAGACTGGGTGGGGTTGAGTCGAGTTCATTTCAATTCAAAATTAAATTTCTTTGGTGAGAAGGGACACAGACATTCAACTGCATGGCATCCAGACAACAGGGAGGCATAAGAGCTCCAAGCTTTCTAGGAAGATTTCTGAGTGTCATCTCCTATTACAATTGTGCCTGCCAGGTAGAGCTCAGACCTCAACAGCAACAGTAGCTGTGACTTGATCCTGTCACTGCCTGAGGCACACGCAAGGGGTGGCCTTCAGCTCACGCTCCCCAGCTCAGATCCCCACTAGAAGTACCAGACTATATCCAGCTGTATCCCACTGCTCCCAGTACAAAGATGTGCACATGCAACACAAGCTTCTCTAATTCCTAGTCCACTGCCTAGATCTCTTGAAGAAAATAATACTCATTTTGAAAACAGCAGACTTCCAAAGTTAGGAAGTACTCAAATTCCTAAAAATATAGCTATGTTGTAATCTGCAACCTATTTTTACAGATCTGTCTCCAGGAAAAGACTTTGAGACAATATTCAGTGAAGACAACAGAGATCTCAAATTTTGCTGCTAAAATCTTTTTGATTAGCTTGGCTTTAAGTTAGTTTTAGGGAATATAAATAGAACTGAAGATACATACATGGTCAGCTTCCAGGTGACAGAGGATCATCAAGTGCATTGGCAACTATAGGCCAATCTGCTATTTCTCACACTCAGCAGAAAACCCTGTCAGGTTTGACGGCTTAAAAATCCCTTTACATCAGCTCTGCTGTCCCACCAGTTTTAGTGCTTTTACAAAGAATTATGGATCCTTCATATGGTACGGAATTCATATACAGTAGGTTACAACTAACCATACTTATACCAAAGCCTCACATTTAACTTTTATCAACATTAATGGCTTCATAGTTTTCCTTCTAATACAACATTCACAGAATATTTGACTTTTGTGAATAGCAACAGATTCATTACATATTCATTACATATTCATTACGTGGATTTTCTTAACCTTCAAGTCCTGCTTAATGAAAAAAGCCCAACCTCTCCATCAAAAAGAGCTGGAAAAAGCCATTGTTTAAAAGTGACACATATTTAAGAAAGGGTACATGGGCAAAACATATGTACTACTTACCTTTACACTAGAATTATTTTCAAAGACGTCTTTTCAGAACACTTGAAGATAAGTAATAGTAAAATAAACTCTTGAGAGTTTCTCCTTTGGGTTTTTGAAGTACAGACAAGTAGTAAAGACTGCTATTCAAGCCAAAACTCATTACTTTCACCACCCCGCGCGCCAAAAAAAAACCAACCCTAGTAATTGATTTAGATTTCTGCTTCTCCTTGATCACTATTATACAACAAATGTTCTTAAAAAACCCTTGCTCAATTTCCAAAGCAGTATTCTATCTTACGTCAACTTCCCTCAAGACTGGAGAACAACTTAAAAGAAGAATTAAAAGATGAATAAGGTTTAAAATTAAAAACAAACCTCACCACCTGGCAAAAAAAATTGTAACAGAAAACAGAGAAGAATTTTTCTAGTATTACATTGACCAAATTTGCACATATTACTTAAAGGTTACCTTCACTATTGTCTAAATTGTGACTATTTTGTATCTGTTGAGCAAATGAGTATTAAATTGCATTGCCCAGGAGCTTGCCAGCAGATACAGAGTGACTACAATTTTACTCTGAATTCTGACTGTACCTGCTCTGGTCAGAAAATTAGCTGCTGAAAGCACAGGGAGCTGGCTGGCATAGTTTCCCCACCTGCCACTGTGCAAAGTCTGCTTCCATAAAGACAGATACAACATGGACTCTTGCGGCTGGAGAATAAAAGGAACATTTAGCATGTAGCAGTAGCCACAGTTTAGTCCAAAATTTGAGCATGAGATGTTATGTGGCGGGCCAAACAGCATTGCTCTTTTCTGAGAAGACGTTGTCTCCAGGATCTGCTTGGCACCATCACTCCGTGCAGGCCAAACAGACCATCACCTCAAAGCAACAGCACCTTCAGCTCTATGACTGCAAAGCTCCAGAGGGAGCAGTGAAACAAACATGAAAGCACTTTCAAAGGCCTAGGCATCATCACTGGCTCCAGAAATTATGCTGGCCCTTGCCATTTGTGTTTCAAAGAAAACACACTACCAATAATACTGTCTGCTCCAGTGCTGCATGGGATCATACCCAACCCATCAGCTCAGCAACAAAATTTCTACTCCCCCCAGGTCCTCTCCTAGAATAAAACATAGCAATAAACGGACAGTCAGGGCCAAAATCTGGCTTCTTATAAACCACAGACATTACAAAGTGTATCCTCTAAACGAGAGCAATGTAAGGTTATGCCGACATTAAATATGCCTAGTGCCTTCTAGCAGCTGAGCCACAGAAGTGTCAGGCAACTGACACTACTTCTACACAGCACGTAAGTACGGGTAATTCCTTGTTTCTCACTGATCTGGGAGCTCCAACATAGAGGCAGAACTAAAAGGAAAACAAGGAAAAGCCAGCTTTTGTAACAACTAAAATTTAGGAATTTCAGTTAAGACTTATTTTTTATTTCAGATTTACTTTGTTTACATGCAATTTTTACAAACTTTTGGAGTTTTTTACTTTTAAAGACAGAGCAGTAGATCACACCCACAAGAAAACAACTTGTTCCCAGAAGTCAGTGGCTCACTTCCAGCTCAGCCTGTCATGCTGCCCATGACAGGAACAGCAGCCTTAAGGAAGAGGAGGAGGAGAACTTGAGTGCACTTGCACATTCCAACACCAGGTACCACAGGACACACCACGAGGTGCACAGACGGTTCACACAGAACCTCAGAAACCATCTGTCACAGGTCATGTACCAAGTCACAGATACCACAGGCAGTAAGTGGTGAAACCAAGTGCTCCTTCAATGGCCCTGTTCCAGCTGCCAGTTCGAGCTGTGACCACAGTCTCGGCCTCAGAAGCACAGTCAGTCAGCAAAAGCATAAAACTCATTTGATTCATGGACAGGCAGAAATAACACAGGAATAATTAAATAAAACTGAATGATTGCACACTCAGATGAAAAGGTTGGACTACATGCCAGAAACTAAGCATTACTCCATGACCTTTCCCCACACCTTACATGCACATGGAGGAACAGCAATTGCTGTACATGCTTCTCATCACACAGTAAACTCACTGCTTATTCTGACATGTTTAAAGAAAGGGTGTGTGCTGTGATGAAACTCCCAAACTGCAAATGTTTAATACCCTGTCCCAAACCAATCTCTGTTTTATTTAACAACACTCTGAGGTTTCCTGCTCCCTGCAGGCTTTAGTGGAAACTCATGAGAAAATATTAATATTAAAGCTGGTGAGTAGAACAAAGCTCAAAAATAGGAAAAACACAGTTCAATAAAAAGGGAAAACTCTTGACTTCTGTTCACTTTGTGAATGAAATACAAAGCCCGTCAATTCATGAATAAGAATTTTTAAGTATCCACTAAATATTTTTAAAAATTGTATAAAATAACATTTTGCTCTCAGACTGGTTGCATCAACAGCTAGATCAAGCCAATACCTAACTACTCACAAGGTACTTTCTTACTCAAGACAGAATGATCAAAATGCTTATGTACAAAACTGCCAAACTAGATTCCACAAACAATAAATTATAGTAGAATTAGTGCCTATTTTAAAGGCAATTCTAATTAAGTGTTAAGAATTTCAAATTAGTAAGTTTTAAATGTCACCAACATGCATTTCCCATAGATTCTCAAAGAAATTGTGATTCCTCAAACATGTTTAAAAACAAGTGCTCTGCACAAAATTACTGCCAATTATTAAAATAATGGCAAACTTCAAGATTAAGGAATAGTTTAAGTAAATATAGACAGAGCCACAAAAATCACAGGAAAACATCAGAAAGAGATACATGAGTAGCATATATAGTAGTACATTAACAGATGCTTTGAATTTTCATTAAAACTTCTCTAAAAGGCAGATACCGAATTTGCTATATCAAGCCAATCAAATTTAGTACTTATATTAAATTAGAGGTTATAAACAAAGTACATGAGTTTGTGTCTAGGTAAAAGACAAGCTAATGCATAATTCATTTATACCACACCATTTTACATCATGAAATATCATGGAAAAAACTAAGGGAACAATGAATGCTATAGCCAAGCTGTTTTTCTTAGGATCACAGGATAATTTAGTGGGAAAGCATCTCAGGAGGTCTCCAGGCCAACCTCCTACCCAAAACAGATGCTAACTGGAAACCATGGGATTTGGAAGCCGTAACTTACACAGAGAGAAGCTGGTCTCGTGACAAGTCTGCTTGTCTGATGAGCTGGATATTGGTTGAAAAACAATTGGACTGTTCTACAAATTTGTTTACCAAGAGCAATCATCAAGCACAAAAATATAGATACAACTTCTGGCTATACAAGTATGTGTGTCTCCTAGATTTTCTGTAAACTTGGAAGAGGTAGTGGGGCAATACCATCACTCACACAATAGCCTTGCTACATCCGTTCCCTAAGCATCCATTACCAACTACCGAAAGCAGAAGCAGGTAAGGTACATGGTGATTTGTTCTAACAGAAAACAGATTTCTATTTTATGTCTTTTCCATATGTATAACACAATCCAAAAACATCAAAGTTAAATCAGCTCTAAACCGTGGCATTCTGGTCTCAAGAGCTGCACTCCAGAATGAAGTGAATTCTTCTGCCAAGTACCTGGTACGGATCACTGCCAAAAGGGACCTTAAGCTAGCTAGGCCACCGTCTGTTCTTCTGCAGGATTTCACCACCTGACATGTACTCTAGAGATAAATGAGATGGTCAGCACGTGGCATATACACCTTAGTATGGACTTCAAATAATAACTTCAGAGCCCTGTCCCTTTGTTCTTCTCAGTGACCATTTGATTGCTGAAAACGCAGTGATACAGCCTGCTCACGGGTACTACTGCTCGTGGCGGCTTTCAGGACTGGCAAAAATCACAGCCAAACAACAGCACCTGGCAAAGCACCAGCACATTGCAACCTCTTGCTATGCTCACTGAAACACTGAGAAGTATTACACCAAGCTACACAATAAAACTATTCATTCCTACCTGCCTTTGAACCGTACTTTCCATCAGAGCTGCCCTTTGCAAAAGCATTTGACAGAATCGTGTGTGACTGCTAAATGTGCACTGCTGTGTCTTTAAATCCTCATTAGTGTTCTTGAAGTCAGAGCACCTGATTATACACTGCCCAGCAGGAAGATCTAACAAAGTACTGTTATTTGTATCATCCTTTCATCCGGTATCAACCTAGCATCACACTCCCTTTAAAAATGTATAGTGACCTTACCCATGTCAAGGCTTACAAGAAATAATGCACTGAGATAATTGGTTACTTGGCATCATACACAGCCTTCAGAGCATGTGTCAAGCCCCAAGTCATACTAATATATTTAACATTTCTCATTAGAACATAAAAAGAAATTGTGCCTGTATAAATCACATATTTATTCCCAACATGTGGCTTAGTTACACTGTGTAAAATGATGAAAACGATTTCCTGTCCACATTAGCTATGTCTCACATACACTAAAATGCTTTTATTAGATTTACTTTGCACCACAAGAACTGGATGGGTTAAGCTGCTCATATTTTTAAACAACGATCTCTGTACAGACATAGAGTGTTATGTGTACTGCATCTTTCTGAAGATACCCAGACCTCTAACATTAATAACATGACAAACTACCTCCATCATTACTCTGGATGCTGAAATGCAATAAACATTACTAAAATATTCTCACCACTAAAATCACAGCCACAGTCGTCTCAAGAGCAGTGTTTATCAGACACTGAATGATGCTGGGCACAAATCTGGTGAGCAATTCCCTCAATCAGTGTAGCTGATTCATGAAAATGCTTTCTATGCTGGAAAGCTCATGCTAAGTCACCACTTCACATGTAAAGTAAAAAAAAAATTTAAGAATTTTTCTGGAAAACCTGCCTTTTCTTAAAAATCACTCCTCATGGGACTTCAGCTAAAAGAATCTGGGTTTCGTGATGAAAAGCACCAAAGCTACATCACCGTTAGTGCTGTTTCCTAAAATGTTCATCCCCTGGCTCAGTACCATCAAGACAGAGCTTCCATCCAATGTCTGTGAGCACGTGCATGCCATTCGTATGTGGAGGTATACTCTATACAGCCTGAAGACATCAATGAATTCATCATTTCAAGAATTTTAGAAAAAAGCTTGGTAATTTTATCATCTGTTTGGTGCCAGGGAGAATAAATTATCCACTTCAGTGAAAATTGTGAAATTCTACCTTTTTTTTTTTTTAAGTTTAAAATGGTCTCCAAAGCATTCAGGAGTGGTGGTTCCTGTTTGTATTTTGTCATTTGTTTGGAAGTTTATGGTGGTTTTGTTCTTGTTATTGTTTTGGTCTTGGAGGTTGGTTTGGTTTTGGTTGGGATTTTTAAATGATGACAACTCTCACATGGTCATATGCCTGAAAACAACAGAACTGTAAATTTATTTGAAACATGAAAGAATACTTGCAAAATCAAAGGATTAATCCATTACTCCAAAACACAAAATTAAGTATTAACCAGAATATACCACAACGGTGAAGAAAAAAAAAAAAAGTCGTCATATCACCATTCAACTGTGAGGAACTACTAGATTAATTCAAGACATCACTGTTAATATTGTTATGACTATATGTAATTATCAAGTCCTGTAGAACCCTCTCCGGCAAATCAAGCCTTTTAAAATGGGTTCCTAAAACATCCTTCCCATTCTGCCATACAACTGCCATAGGACTGGATGTAAAGGTTTTATACTTGGATTGGATGATTTTTGTTGAAATTTTGCAGGTGGATACCAGTAAGTACTTCACATACTCATCACTCTGAAATGCCTACAAAGAGGTTAGTATAACATGCACCTATGCAGGGCAGAATCATGGCTGACTATCTGGAATGTTCCCTAGGGTTCAAAGCAGTCCAAGCCAATACAGGATGGAAATGCCTGGCTTCACTCCTCACTAGCAAAGAATACTGGTTCATCAAAGTGTGATAAGAATTTCTGAGTGGCTATCTCAGAAGGAGCTAAAGGCAGCAGACACTTCACAGTACAACAACACAACAAGCAGTAAATGCTTACTCTAAGATTTGTACAAGTTGTAAACTTCTGCAACTGAAACCTTTAGGCTATTTAACTAAATGAACAACAGTTTAACAAAACCACCACAGTAACGCTAGACCAGCCCTGCCCAGAAGGGCTTGGGGGTGCTGGTGGCTGAGAGGCTGGACATGAGCCAGCCATGGGCACTGCCAGCCCAGAGAGCCAAACGTGTCCTGGGCTGCATCCAGAGCCCCGTGGGCAGCAGGGCCAGGGAGGGGATTCTGCCCCTCTGCCCTGCCCTGCTGAGACCCCACCTGCAGGGCTGCATCCAGCCCTGGGGGCCCAGCACAGCAAGGACAGGGACCTGTTGGAGGGAGTCCAGAGGAGAGACACCAAGATGTTTAGAGGGATGGAACAGCTCTCATATGAAGAAAGGATAGGAGAACTGGGATTGTTCAGCCTGGTCAAGAGAAGGTTTCAGGGAGAACTTACAGCAGCCTACCTGCAGTAGGCTTACAAGATGAAGAAAAGACTTTTTACAAGTGCATGTAGTGATAGGACATGGGGAAATGGTTTCAAACTCAGAGAGGGCAGGGTTAGATTAGGTACTAGGGGAAAAACTCTTTACTGTGAGGGTGGATGCAGTAATGGGAAAGGTTTCCCAGAGAAGCTCTAGATGCCCCATCCCTGAAGTGTTCAAGGCCTCTTTGAATGGTTCTGAGCTACCTGGTCTAATGAAAGGTGTCTGTGCCCATAGCAGGGGGTTGCATCTTTAAGGTCTCATCCACTCAAGCTCAAACCACTTAATATTTCTGGCTCTATGCAGGCAAATACTGCTAGGTCACTTAGGTTTGGATTAGAAATAAGAGACTTTTCCAATACAAATGTACACACATCTCAAAGAAGGGCAAGCTGTGGAGAAGCAGGGTATGAGGAAGCGGTCTTAATCTGGGAGGGTCTCCTTCGGACACCAGGACTCTTCAGAACCCTCTCCTGTGTCCACACGATCTGGTGCTGCACAGCTACATAGTGCAAGCAGAAAGTCTGGAGGCTGAAGTGAACTTTTCCCCTTGTTTGCCTTGCTCATATCATATTTAGGATTTTACTGCTGTTTAGGGAACAGTTACAGACACTTTAAATCACATTTGCCTGGTGTGATCTTTTATTTATTTACTCTAAAGATCCCCACGTGGGAGATTTCAGAGCCAACAGAGTGGAAGATTTTCAGTGTTTTAAAACACTTTCTGACGAAAACAACTCCGTTCTTATAAAAGATTCCTCGGTCTCTGATCCCACCAGGCTGGCACTGTGGAGAGACACCAGCAGATATAAGCAGACGGGTTATCACTTTGGTGCCCTCCCTTGCACACTGCAGTAACTGTTACTGATACAGACTTGTGACTTGACAGAAATAACACATCTACTAGAAACACAGGAAAAAAAAAACCCTGAGTGGCAAAAAGAAAAATCTAACTTTGTACATCAGCTGATAAACAATAAATGCTATCCAATCCAGTATCCAGAGGAAATCTGGCAGAACAAATCCCAGCCTGCATCTGGGAATTAAGAATGGAGCACAGCATACCTAGTAGATTGGCTAGGTATTGTCCATCACTGCTGAAATCACTTGAAATATGTTTTTTCATTAAACAAAAGCAGTAACTCACATAATAATATAATAATAAACATCATCCTAATAATCTGGTTTAACATAAGGTAAATAAATGCCTTTTTTTCTGTGTAACACTTTATAATGAGTTACTTACCCAGGCTCTTCTAGAAGAGCTAGCAATTGATATAAGATTAATACAGAAGAATTCTTAAGCTGGATACAGCTCACAAAAACCAGAACCTAAGGACATCATTAACTCTTCTGGAAACTTGCTATGGCCAAAAGTAAACCTTTTCCTTCAAGCAAAAGTGCTAAGTAGCCTTGATTGTAAGGAAGTTTTGCTACAGATCAAAGAGCAATGGCACATTTATATTCAGAATAATATAAGAGTCTGACTCTTGCTTGAAGCCAAATACATAGCTGAAAAGCATACAGTGGAAGTTAGGTGTTGTTATTACCACATACACTTAACTATTTTACTTTTCAGATGTTTCTGTGTCCATTTTCCATGCTGAGAAGACATTATCAGCTGATGCAGAAAAACAAACTTCCATACCAACCAAAGTGGATAATTGGTTTGATAAAATTTAAATCCAGCAACCTTTTAATATTAAAGGTTCTTTCCAAAATGGACTCACTTTGAAATGACAAAGACTCTGAAACTTTTGAGATTATCATGACCACTATAGAACTAAAGAGCAGGTATACTTGGTTTATAAATGTTTTCCATATATTTAAATATATAGCTGTTAGAATAATCACCCAGCCTGTTATGAGCATGTTGTATCAAGACATGAATTATCATCTCATTTTACTACATAAAAGTCATATTTTCAGAGATGTATGTTGCTTGTCCTCCCTGAAGGGCTTTGAAAGTCCTCAATAAGAAAGCATGATGGCTGAGTGGATTCAGGTCATTCTAAAGAAATGTTTGGTTCCTTGTCATGAACAGCCAGGATATTTTGAACTCTCTGGCTCTCTTTCTCCATATAAAAAAAAGAGAAAAGATTACCCATGCTTTCTGCAGAGATTATTAAGGCAATTCACTTGTTTTACATCCTGTGTTAAAATAAACTCCACCGTCATGCTGCCTGGAGCTCCTGTATCTCATCCATTATGTAAATCTCCAAAGAGTAGTTCAGCAAACATCAGCTCAGTTCCACTGCACTTAAGACAACCTACACATCTAAGTTAATTTTCATCTTCCTAAGACCAACAGACACTCCTTAATTTGCAAGAGAGATTCTCACTGTCATCTCACTTCAGAAACACCTAAGCTCAAGCTCGTATGATTGTAAATGAAACTCAGACTGAACTCCAAATGTTTGGGTTTTGAGGATTGTGCCATCCTCTTAAAAAAAAAAAAAAAAGAAAAAGAAAGCCAAGGAAAAATAATGGTTTGGATCTTGCTATTTTCAAGACACCTTTTATCATGTGTTTAGGCTTTAGTGGTTGGGTTTGTTTGGGGTTTTTTTTCCTAATACAAATACTGAAATATTTCTATATTACTTAAAATTAAGGCAGAAACTCAGCATGTTTACCTATGATATTTGAAAACCTAGGCTTTTGCTTTCATTTGAGCTATGCTCACATGTCCATCACAGCTGCAGCTGACTGCTATCAAACTGAACACCAAAAAACTTCAGTAAATAGCCAAGCTCAAAAGAAGGTGCCAGCCTCAAAACAGAGAACTTGTCCTTTCTTGACTCATCACCAGACCTCTGCACAAGAAAGCCTTCATGAATCACCACATGGGAAGCACAAGAGTGAGTCCAGATTTAGATTTATATTGGGAGCTTGTTTTCTCTTTTAGACACATGTCCTTGGGTATAGGAAATAACATATCCAGTGGAATCATTACTCAGGTCTGTTAGCAGTGGATATCAGTATTAAACTGTTTTCTCCTTATGTGCTAGCTACTGAATTCTAACACATTCTTCCACACCATCATATGAGAAGTGACAAAGTGTCGTTGTTTGACATCATGCTCTCCACAGGATGTCAAAAATACTGAAATCTATATGCATTTATTTCTACTACTAAACTCTTATTGTCAGATATATAGGAAAAGGAAAACAAGAACATGTAGTATTTCAGTATCTGGTTCCATGTATCTAAATCAGCACCAGTGTTCAGATGGAGCATATTCTTCCCATCCTCATCACAAAGAAAAGATTACCTCCGAAATGCAATTAGATGTGATGCTTCATGATATTGAGATTTAATACCTCCAAACAAGAGAAGTATCTTTTTTTTTTTCTATGCAAACTTACATGTTTATAACTAATGACCAGAAGAGTTCGTTATTAAATAAGCTGAAGCAGCAAGTCCTGTATACCTGTTTTAAAATTGTTTTATTTGATGGGTCATGCTCAACAGAAATGAAGATTATTCTCTTTCTTGGAAACTGAAAACCTGAGAGTATGAATTTAAATATTTTTCTCCCCGTTAGGCAGTTTGGAAATTTGTGTCATCCTTCTGAAAATACACACATCAAAATGGTCTTGTCAAACAGCTTTGAAATTAAATGCCTTGTGTTTCCCTCTCTGGAGTAGTATAAATTGAGTCATTACTATAATTGTTCACTAAGTGTATTAGGATTAAAAGGTGAAATGGCCACCATGACTGCTCTTTCATTTGCAAGAGAACGCATGGCAGCAGAGAAGTGAGGCTACAAGAGCAAGGATGCTAAGGGGCATTTTGGAAACCCCAGGGCTGGAGAATGAGTAGAGCAGAGTGGAGCCTCGTGTACTCATAGTGTCTGTACCATCATATCTTACAGGCAGAAGAGACGTGTGTCCAGGGAGGACAGAGAAATCCCATGGGAAGAACTGCCTTCTGGAGATGCCTACTGCTCTCTGTTACTAGTAGAAGACAGAAGGCTTCAGCAAAGAACAAATCCAGGCATTCACGATCTGGTTCTCCGTGGATTATGTCTCATCAGTTAGAACTAATCCCCAGGAGAGATGTCAAGACTGGAAAAGGAACTGAGGAAAGTGGTTTGAAACAAACAACGGTTTGGAAATACCAAACCAGCCTTCCTCCAAGTCACCTAGCGCGTGCAACCCTGG
This sequence comes from Prinia subflava, assembly GCF_021018805.1. NCBI lineage: Eukaryota > Metazoa > Chordata > Aves > Passeriformes > Cisticolidae > Prinia > Prinia subflava. The sequence goes on from NC_086249.1 coordinate 57,256,369, forward strand.
GCCATGCCAGGAGGTGAAACAAAGCCTTCTAGGCCAGGACGTGCTTGGAAGCATTTCCTGATCTAAGCTAAACCACTAACACTCCTTGCTCACTTCCCAGTATAGCCAGAACCAAGGAACTGCTCACCTGAAAATTTCTCACCTAGATCTTTCAGGCTGTTTCTATCATTTTACTTCACATATAGCCTACAAGACAAATTTCGGAGACAGGAGGCTGCAGTATGAGTTTCTGCTCCACCTGAGATGCAGGGAATCTGTTTATAACACATCTCTCCCTCCCAGTGTGGGAACACCAATACACACCATACATTTTCAACACCAGAAATGGCAACCAAGGGCATCTTTGCCCACATTATAAAGCTATTTGTTATTTTATGCTCACAGGCTAATTTTTGCTAACTCTGCTCTCAGGTCTTGCTGTTCTTTTCAAGATGAAGTTTTTTTGGATTTTTTTCACTCCCAGAATGAAAAACCAAACAAAGAAAACCCTCAACCTGACAAAAAAATCCTCAAACTTTAAAAAACAAAGCAACATTTACAGGAGGACTGTGATCAAAGAATGGATTTAGAAGCTCCCTATCACATTAAATAATCAGATGACATTACCACACCCCAAGCCTTATAATCAACAGCAGTAAATAATACAAATTACAGATGCTAATGCATTTACTAATGATCATAAAGTGTTATCTGTTAACTTTCAGAAATAGTTTAAAAGGCACTCTATAGAACTGAGTTGTCAGTAGCTGCTGAAGAAAACTCTGAAACAGCTTTCACCTACATCCACAATTTACTACCCATACACCATCCTCACCATCTATTTCTTTATGTAAAAGTGATCCAGGCAGCACCAGCAAGATCTACTTTTGCTTTACATTGACATTTAGTAATTCTAATGACTTGAACTGTGAAAAGAACATTTTTTAAGCATTCCACATTTTTATCACATTTTGTGAATTCTAGACAAACTACTCTCCTGTGAACTGCACTACAATGTGGGCTGCCTTACTCCCCCACACATCACCTCACACGAAAATTGCTGCCATCCTCTTTTATGCAATTTTCCATTCTTCCTATTTCAAAAAAATGTTTAATAAAAAGGATTTTAATTCAAAAACCAATGCACCTGAAATATTCCACAGAAGCTCCAAGCAGAGCAGAAGTCTGTGCAGACACTGGATGCAAACCTTGCACACCACTGCTAAGCCAAAGACCTTTCTCTCCTAGTTATGAACAAAGCTTTTTGGGCAACTTTGCTCTGACTATTTGAGAATAAAACTTTATTCATAACATATGAAGATCTCTGTATTGATTTTAGAGCAAAGATTGACATTTTGCAGAAGACCAGGCTTTGACAGGGCAAGTCTACCTCACCCCGTCCTAATTTCTATGCCTTTCTGAAGAGGAAGAATAGAAAAAGACCACAGCTATCTTCAGCTAGTAAAATAACACTTCTGAAATAGATGCTATTTTTAATATATAAAACTTAAAAGCAATGGTTAGGATCCCCCATGGATGTTTTACCCCCAATCCACATTGGCAGAAAGGAAATACAAAAACAAAACCCTCAAAATCATAACTCAATTTTATTTAAATAACGTCAGATCACAAGCCAACTGCTAAACATGGTTTGTCCATAATCTACATGTATGTGTATCACCAAACAAGTTAGGAAATGAATGGAATGAAGCCAAGACTATGAATCCAAAAACAAGAAACCATTTAGATTATGAAAGCATCTGTCTGGCAGAATCCAAGAAATGAGCTGCATAGAACAAATTTTGTACCGCTGCTCAGAAGGACAGCCTACTAAGAACACCAGGTTTTTCCAGAAATCATTCCATAACTTTGCAAATGCAAGGGAAACAGGAAAGAGCTCATATGTAAATTCACAAAGCTGAAGTGGTTTGTTGCAAGCCATCTTCAATGACTTTTTCTCCTTGGAAAATATGAGTGTTGGAAATGACCCCAACAATTTTTCAGCCACGGGCATCAGCTGCAAATTCACCTCATCCAATTTGCAGCAGAGCTGAGCCTACAATGAGCAAACCTGGGGCTACAGCGCTCACAGCACTCCAGCACCCAGTGGGAAAGACAGGAGCAAGAGACAGCACAGTATGTGGCTGCTGATGTGAGGAACAGGAAAAGAACGAAAATGACCACTGCTCCTCCCTTTCCGCAGTATAAGATTTGGGGAAAAGCCTTCCTCCCACTCTACAATTTCAGCATAACTTTTACATTTTTCAGTGACAGCAAGTAAAAGCAGATCTGTCCTCTGAATGTGCCTGGGCTCCAGACAATTGCCTGCTATCTATTTACATTGTGAAGTATTCATTAAAATCAACCACCAATCAACTGCTAAGGGACCCATCTTGATAAAAGCTACTCAACAGATGAAACTAAAAGAACTTCGAAGTCCCCCTGGCCTTGCTGAATGGGGCCATCAGTCATTTTTAAGTAGTCATTTGTTACACTGTTTTATCAAACTAATTTATAATCATAATGAATTAAGACAAAACATCAAACTACAGCCTCTTTGCCTGAGAGTAATCTAAACTGAAAAGCACAAGACAGAAGGATAGATTGATGGTCACTGCAAAGTAATTCCCTCAAGATTAATATATTTTTCCAAAATGATGTTTCTAGTCATAATTATATTCCAAGAATCCACTGAATAACACTAGATGAGACAGACCCCTTAAGAGCAACAACTTTCTTTCTACAAAAACTGCATTTGTTTGCAATGCAGAGGGGACAGCTGACAAGAAAAACCAAACATATCACCCCACTGTTACCACTAACCCAGCTATGCAAATAAAACCATAAAAAAATTTCTTGAAACATTCTCAAATACACATTAAAAGTATCTTTTTTTATCATGACCAAACTTTAAAAATCATGAGAAAGCAAGAAGATGAAGTCCAACGAATCCAAACTCCATACAAAACCAGGGTAGATCCTCAGTCAGATGAGATGGCCCAGGGGCTTGCCCAGCCTGCAGTGGAGCGTGGGGTAGAGAGCCCCAGGCATGCAAGCAGCGGCTAGCAGGTTCTACAGCCTCCCATGCCCGCTCCAAACAGGAGCCAGAGAAGATGAGGCAAGGGCACATAAGAGGCTGGGAGACTTCTGAAATGGGGTGGGCTTTCGACAGTTCAAGAAACACCTCCTTCAGTCTCTTCCTCTAAACAATTGGGCTAAAGTTTGCTCTTAGTTGGTTTGGTTTTGGTTTTTATAAAGACATGACACACAGAAAATTAGGAGTAATCCTTACACCACTAAACTCAGTGTTTTTCATCACTTTTCCAGCATTAAATAACATCATTAGAACATCATTAAACCTGATCAACCAAACTGCCCAGTATTATTCCTAGAAGCCGTTCATGAAACCACAGTGTGAGTGGTGTGATTGCACCCATGGCCACTTGCTAAGTACAAGCTAGATCTGTGCTTTTCCAATGTGAACCATCTCTTTTCCCCTTTAGTTTTGCTCTCTGACCCTCTTTCAGTCCTGTTTATTTGGTTTTGAAGTCTTGATCTTTATTTTGCTCAGAACCTTTGAGCTGTAGTTTTTCTCTGTCAGTTACCCATTTCCTTGCCAGCTCCTACCCACTGCCACTCCTGTCTCACCCTCTTCATCCCCATTCAACCACTGTACACTGAAAACATAAACATTAAATATCTGAGTCAACAGACAAATGAACCTCTGGATGCAGCTGTCAGTATTATGGAAAACGCAGAAACATCACAAGCTGCATGCATTCAATATACACATTTGCTGTCACGTTTATTTTTGCATATTTCTTTTTTCTGTTAGATATTCATCTAATCTCATTTTGTGAGACAGAAACAATTATGTTCATTTTTCCTTCATCAGTTGCACATATGCTTAGATGTCACTTATTTATACAACACCATGTTTACACATATTTTGAGGCAGACCAAGGAAGACCTTAAATATACCAATATAACATACAGACAATGCAACACAAGTTGTTTACACTCCCAACAATACATCAACATCTTCATGTCAGCAGTGAAAATCTTTCTAAACCAGATTAGTAGAGGAATAATAAAATAAAAAGCTAAGGAGGGATGCTGGCTGAAATCCAACCTCTCTCCTACTGGAGTCAGAACTTCATCAACTGATCTTAACAGTGACCATAGAGAAGCCTTCTCCACTTCTGTTGCTTCATCTTTCTGGAATCATTTCTTCCCAGATAAGGAATTTTTAGCCTCAAACTTTGAATTCCTTTGTGTAACCACATTTTTTTTTCTTATTCAGCGATATTATTTAACTATGGTACTTTCCCAATATAAAGGACTACCAAGAAGGATTCAGAGTCCCACATTTGCAAAGGCTGCCAAATAGAAAACATGTAAAGAAATAACTCAGTACCCCTTTCCTTATCTGCACATATTTTGAGCAGCTTCCCCACAAATACTGTGGGATGTCATCAGAAGGGCATGGGAGAGTGGAACTATGGCTTGACAAGAAAGAGGTCACCCTGTTCTACAGTTCTTCCTTCCTCATTCCACCACTCAGTGTTAAACCAGAAAAGCAAAAGCAGAGAGAGGAACAGCGATACAGAACTTAACAGAGATACAGCTGTCATGCAATTACAAAAACCTGCAAAAGGGTCAAATACTTTCAAAAATCATTTGCTTTTGCTTGATGTGGAAGCCTTTCCTCCTCTGCACAGACTCTGGGCACGACAGCCCCTCTCAAGAAATAAATCCCTAACTTTTTCTGCCCTGGTGTCATTTCCCAAACCAAGTACCTCAGACATAGCCTGTCCCAGTTACTTCTCAATCCAACACAGAACATTACCACAGTATGGTAGTACTGCTCTGTGCTGTCTCCTGGACAACAAGAGTAGTCCACTGTAACATAATGATATCCAGAGATCCCTTACAGATAATTAGTTTGGTATTTTTACCCTCTCACACCTTCTGTCAGTGAAATACCTCTCCGAGTTTGTATGTACAGGATTTTATCACCGCGGTTCTGAGAGATGCAAGTAAGGTGGGGACAGTATCAGTTTTTCACTCTGCTATTCATAGCCAAGAGATCTGAGCAGGAAAATGTTTGCTCTGCCACGACACAGGCCCATCCCAAGCTATTAGACATCAGTATGGGCAGCAGCCTCTGACTTGTCAGCAATCAAACCAAAGGGAAATTCCTCAAGATTTTGTGCTCCGGTTTTAGCAGGCAACAACTGCTGCCTCATGTGGGCATATGGGCCCCTGACCCCATGGAAAAATTGTGTACATTACTGCACAGCTACTAATACCACTTTGTCTCTATCAGGGTTAAATTTGGCTCTGGGAGGCTGGAGGTGTTTTCTGGGACCTGCGGCATACAAAGCAGATGTTCTATGGATGCTTATGAAGATTGTTTTGCTGGCTGTTATTTTAGGAGACAAAATTTGAAGACACAGATGATTCCCTCAGATCTCGTGCTGCTTGTGAATTTGGAGGTAGCTGGAATCAGCATGTCTACTACCTGCTGTGAACACTCAAGAAGTTTACCCAAGAAGGAATTACACTCCTCTGTATCCAGGTCAGTAGTTCATAAACTGTAAAACTTCTGAACCACTAAAAGCTTGCTAGAACCCAATTATCACTGAGAAAATTCAGGCAGTGTCTTCTTGCTAAGTTAACAGAACAGTAGACTTACATTACTTGTACGGAACTAATACTGTGCTTTAAAAAAAAAACCCAAAAACAACAACAAAAAAATGGGGGTTTTGCTGGTGTTTTGATTGTTTCCACCCCGGACTGGGATTCAGGGGTTGACAGAAGCTCTCAAGGAAACCGGCTTCCCACAGTAACATTCCTCCTTAACTATTAGAGTTTTCAGAATGCTTTATTTAGCCAAGCTACTGTGCAGCATCCTCCTGGACTGTGCCCTGCATCCCACTGTACCACATCCTGCATTTGTCAATACCATTCATTTGCTCTGGTGTAAATCCACAGGCAGCATCAGCTGTGTTTAAACAGCCTTGGTGGGAATTGGTTCTCACAGCATCCCAGGAAAAGATTACCCTTCACAGTCACCAATAACTTTGACTAGCAGAGGTCAAGGCTTGGTGTATTAAAACAGTAGCCAGTCATGGAGGTCCAGCAGTAGCTTATTCCTTTTTAACTATCACAAAAAATGCACAATGTAAAACAACCTTCTATCACAAGAAAACAAAATACCAAGATGATTTTCAAAGAAATCATCTTCTGTTTGACTTCTTAAACAGCACCTGTCAATGTGGCATGTGTGTGCCACTCCACAACAAATTAAGCACCATAGTCAGCAGCTCTAATGGAAGACAACACCCCTCTGATTCTCCCTTCATCCTTGCATGGAAGAATGATGAACACCACTATGTGTGAGCCCATTCAAATACCTGGTTTCAAAGGAATTGCCTGTTTCCTTAACATACTGCTGGGTTTTCTACTGAACTTTAAGTTATTGTCAGCAAACACTGCATTAAGCCACAGCTGTTAAGCTACAGTATTCCCCTGCCTCAAAAACAATACAGCATACAAAGCTCAGGCAAGTTATTTAAGGTATTTTGTTTTATAACACAATATAAATTTTTGATAACAGCATTAATACACAGAATGCACATGGCTGTAAAAATGTCAACCAACTTTTATGGCTTTCCTCTTCATATGAATATTCAGTCATCCATTTGTCCCTAGATCCACTTCAGTCCTGAAAAACAAAATATTAAATAATTTGTGTATTTTCTGAGGAGTTCAATAATTTCTCAAGTACCTTGTGTATGTAAATACAAAAAAAATCTAACCACAGACATCTATTCCATAGTAAAACAGAGGTCAGAAAAACAGTAAGTTTATAAACACTTAAAACAAAAATGGATAAATACGGCAAAGAAAGGTATATTGGAGAAAACCTTATGTTTCCTCTTAACTAATTATTTTAGTCAAAGGTCTGTGTTTTTAACTTTTGAGCTGCTATTTCAGCTCACTAAATCCCAACTGTTTTAATTAGTCTTCTGAGCCCATTATATACCAGTACTCTGCATTTGTATAGGTAAACTTTCCAGTAGCTACAGAGGGCAAACATTCTTTTCCAATATTTCAAACTGTATTTACCAGAAATACCATGCATGATCCCAACAGTAACACATAAAAAAACCCCCTGTCCAAGACCACTACAAAATCTGAATATGTATTTCTTTCAGGGTTTCCTGTAGATACATGATTAGTTTCGTTATGAGGGCCACAAAGAAGACCAGAGGGTTGGAGCATCTCTCTTGTGAAGAGGGGCTGAAGGAGTTGGGGTTGCTCAGCCAGGAGAAGTTAAGGTCCTGGGGAGACCTCACAGCACCTTCCATTACCTAAAGAGGTTACAAGAGAGCTGGAGAAGGAGTTTTTACATGGGTACATACCACAAGACAAGGTTTCAAACTAAATGAGCAGGGATGTAGATTAGATGTTAGAAATTAATTCTTTACTGTGAGGGTGGCAAGGCATTGGTACAGGTTGCACAGAGAAGCTGTGGATGGTACATCCCTAAAAGTGTTCAAGGCCAGGTTAGGTGGGGTTTTGAGTAACCTGACCTAGGGGGTGGCATCCCTCTCCATGGCAGGTATATTGGAACTAGACAAACATTAAGTCCCTTCCAACTCAAAACATCCTATGATTCTATGCTAATCTATAAAAGAAAAAGGCATATAGAAATTCAAATATTATGTTTTGTGATGCTCTTTCAGGTTTAAGAAAATAAACCCAGTAGTTCAACTGTTTAAAAAAGCCTTGGAGGAGAAAAAATTTACGTATGTCCAACATTTAAATAATCGACAGGATGTCTTACACCCCTTGCCAGAATATGTGCATGTGTCTGGGAGTAAACGCTACTTACATATGTCTCTCTTAATAATGGAAATGGTGTGAAGTCAAGAATCTACATTTGCTGTCAGAGCTATTATAAACAATCTGCTGTTATTTTTCTATCATTCAAAATAAGGTCATCCTTCAAATAACAGGAGAGCATCACCTGCCTTATTTTAAACCACATTCCAGTATTTCATTACTGCTGTATATATGACAACATGACAGGTTTCCAAATACTACAGAGACTTCTACAGTGAAAAGAAGACAAGAAGCTCCCTTAATAAAAATTTACCATTCATATAGTGTGCTTCTATCATACTGATTAAACATCATACACTTAGATTTTATTTCGAAGAACATATTAAGTTTAACAGAAGTTTCAAATATTCGTATGAATTATAAAAAGCTACAACGTCACCACAAACACTGACCTAACTAAAAGCAACTAAATACCATAGCCTCTAAGAACGCTAACTGTTGCAGACCGTTTGTCTTCTCTCACGCATCTTGTAGACTCTCTTTTTGCTATTTAATCTCCCTTGACATTTTAGATTACTTCAAAATTTCATGTAGCAGATTCCTTTTCTTTTCTTTTAAAACTGCACACCTGAAGAATCACCTTTGAGTTTCTAGCTGCTCTTTCCTCTGTGCTCTTGTCCAAATACAGGACAACTGGACCACATTTTCTATATCCTGGATTTACATGACGTGGTCATCCAACCTGAACAGGAAATAACTTAGTCATTTCCTTTTTTAAAATTAAATGCTACATATCGAAAAGCTTCATGGACTCTCCATGAGAGGAAGACAGAGTTTGACCTGTAACTGTTTCCAGTTCTGCAGGTTTTCTCATCATTACTCCTCTCTACATGCACACAGACACACGTGTTCCTACAACACAACCTGGCTTCAAGTTACACACCAACGCTGGTGTCCTATTATGTTACGGTGGCTATGGTGACACAGCAAACACGGGTCTGTGTTTCAGAACTAACAAACCACTGTCCAACCAGCCACAGCTGCAGATGGTTTTGCGTTATCAAATCATGTCCAACAGTCCTTCTCATGGAAAAGCTGCTTTAGCAAGGACAAGTAACTGGGTTTGCTTATTAATTCTCTTCAGGTCTCCACAATTAAAAAGCACTAAATTGTCCTCATCTTCGTAACACTGGGGTGTTCTCCTCTATGAAAGGGCTTCTATTTTAGGCTGCTTTTGAGGAGATTAAGAGCAAACCATGCCTCGACAAATGACATTTAACTAGTAGCTTTGCAAATCTTTGGCCTGATTTTCTAAAGTGCTGAAAAGCTCTGACTTCATATGAAAGGACCTTGAAATGCATATGAAAAAAGCAGCCATATATTCTGCCACATGTGTCACTGGCATGAGACCCACTTAGGACTTTGGTTTTCAGTCCCTTACAGTGAAATGTTACTTTCTGCTATCAGAAATATGAAATCAGATGTTGAAGTCTAAGCAGAAATATCTTCCATTTGCATCAAGAAGGTTTTATAGCAGAAGAAAATCTACCTAATGAGATAACTGCATAGTATTTCCAATTTCAAGCCTTGAAGTCAGAAAGGGTCTTTAAGTAATCACAGAGCAAAACACAAACCATCATTTTCAAATGAAATTTAAGCAGCAAACACAGAATTATGCCCTCTTCTACCCAAAGCCTAACTATCATCTTAAAATAGTGTTTTCAGACCCCAAGAATTTACAAAGTTTATGAATGCCACCAAATATTAGATTCCTTTTTCTACAACAAGAAAAAAAAAAAAAAAAAAACTTGGTTACACCTATCTAGTCCATTCTGAAAACCTTTCTTGATCAGATTAGATGTCCTAGTAGTCCCACTCTGATCAGCCCGGCCATCCCCTGGTGGAGCTGAACAAGACTCCTAGACCACATTAAGGAGCACGTGAAGAGTTTCAGGACAATCATGCTGAGCACATTTCAGGAACAATATGGAAGGGCATACAGATGCAGATGTAGCAATACCTCTACAAATAGAACACTTCTGAACATAGAAACCTACATTAATTCATTTTAAAAATAAGTCTGGACTGGCATCACTTTTACTTATCTTTTACATACTATAATTTGAAAGGAAATTCACATTAACACAGTAACAAATTACTCCTTGTGCTGTTTTTACTCTTTTCTAATTCAGATGGGTATGGGAACATACATCTGGAAAAGATCAACTCATTCACAAAGTTAAGTCATTTGCTGAATCAGGATTTATTAACTTTTTCCTCTACAAAACAAACTCCTTATTTCGGCATAAGGGGGCTAGTCACCTTCTTACATCATCTAATTTATTTTTAAAGTATGCACTTTTCTTCTTGAAAGCCCTTAGATCTGTATTTTGACTTCTGTAACCCCTTTCAAAGGCTCTGAGTCACATCAAACTTCCCCAAAACCAGCATGACTTCTCCCAAACTCATCAAGAGCACTCTGGCCATCTGGTAAGACAAGATCACTGAAAGTTCAGTTTCAGCACTATTCAGAGGTGAAAGAACACAGGTTATCCTCAACACAGTGTTAAGGGTAGCTACCCTTATAATAACAGTAGCCACACACTTGCCCTTTTTCCCTAAAATTCTGACTCTTGCAAGGACATTCATAAACTCCATAAAGTGGCATTTTGCAGAAGATACAGATAAAATATACATTAACCACAAGCTACAGATCCACAACAGTCCTTGACATTTAATACTGAGAAGGGATAGGAGATGCTGGCATACAGTCCAGCAGTGTAGTGAGCATATCCCAAAGTCTTCCTCAACTACACTTCAAGAATTTTCCCGTCCTGACTTGGGTCTGGTCCCCAGGATCTTTGTAAACAGGGTGCTACACCACTGTAATTGAAATTAACCCATGCACTTTGTCACAAAGCTGTCGGCAAAAAAAAATTATTTAAAGTTCCTACATAAGCCACTGTCCCATCAGCAGTCACTATAAGCTGCAAGGTCAACCAGACAGTACAGCCTAAAACTCATTCAGTTTAGGTTAAGTGTAATTGCAGACTTCACAAGACCAAAGGAACATCTACTATGCATCCTGACAACTGCAATCATAAGGGTTATTTTGTCTCCAGCTGAAGTTTTTGCTAATTTTTGACTGTGACTGCTGTTCAAAAAAGATACAGTTACCTACCTTAAGATGCCAGCCCCCACGCTAACATCTTTATTGCTCTGCTGTAACAAAAATATCTAAAGTTGCTCAAAATATTTCTGAAAATTACCTTAATGCTTCAGCTTCTGGTTTTTAGGTACTTTAATAAAAGTAAAGAGAAGCAGGAGGCAGAGAGTGGGATGCCTGTTGCTAGGTGATACCTAGCTCTCTTGAACTCCTACAGACTGAAATATTTATCCAGACTCCCACAAAGAATGACATCCAGCACAGAGAAGAGACACACACGTACTAAAGTTGAGTAGGATTTGAAGTAAGAAGCAGCAACTCTGCCACCTGCTTGGTTCCTAGGGCACCTAAGATGAAGAGACTGCAGTCTGGGATGGGCGTAATGCAGCTCCTCTTAAATATCTACACAAATTTTCACTGAGCCTTTACAGAGCAATGCCTCCAATACATTCACACCAAACCAGAATGATCTCAATGCCATTGCAATCATGGCAGTGCAAGTAAATACATCCTTGGCTACCTGACCATATAGCAGTGTTGTTTTCCTGCTGCTTGGGGTACTTTTCCCCAAACTACTATACTCTGTCAACAGGTTTCCATAGAAAAGAGCATGCAATTGGTCAAATGTGGATGAACAATTAATCAACCAAACACACAACCTTCATGCCATGTTCCTCCCGTTCCTCACTTTAAAAGGTTTTTACTAAACGTTCAAAAAGTGCTTACACAGTCCTTCAGTAGAGGCTTAGAGGAATAAACATTATTCTTTACAGGATCTTTTATCTGACATTAATGAATTGTTCTGTAGTGAACAGCTTCAAGGGTAAATCCCAGACGTCCTGAGTCTTCAAGATGGATTCCAAGAATAATTAGTTCTCTCTAGAACTTAAGTGTCTGGTTTGACAACTACTTGATAAAGTTTCAGAAAAAGATGATGTCTTTCAATAATACTTAAAAAGCCGTGCTACTGCATCAATGTACACAAATGAAATTAGAAAACATGCAAATTGATAATACTGTAAACGTAGAATAGTACTTAGTTAAACTCTGGAGAAGTAGAGGAGTCCTCAAATGATTAGATTTAGGTGATAATCAGTGTTCAATCTAAAAGAGTGCAACAAATTGCAGGGAGCAGAGAAAAACACAGCCAAATACTACTCCTTGACTTCATATTTTAAAAGTAGTAAACTTCAACGCTCAGTTATTTGAAAGGATAGCTCTTAAACCTTGGTACTCCCTTCACAATTCAAGCTTAAACAGAGTGACACTGTTTTTCATTAGATCCAAATAAAACAAATAGTGATAAACAAAATCACCCATCATTTTGGGCAGATTCTCTGACATACAGAAATGCTCATGTTACAGGAAAAGGTCAGTCAGTTCACCGCCTTATTCTCGCACACAGTTCAAACTCCGTTAGGGGTAAAATTTTATTTATGAGCATGTGCACAATGTCAAAGGACTTGACGAGCCTTCTCTTGTTATAAAATTATAGGGGTTTTTTAATATATAGATATATACACACATATACATACACTTGTATGTATATATTAATATAAAAAATGCACATGTTCAGTCACAAATTTTTGGTAAATTAGGGGTTTTTTTGGTAAATAATTTTCTGAAGGAATGTGCAGAAAGCATAATTTCTAATATATCATTCAACAAAACATACATTTTAAAGCTTGAAAGAAAAGCCTAACTCCACTTCTGAGCAAAAAATGTAAAACTATGCAGTAGCTTACATAAAACCCTTGCACGTCTTCCCTTTTTACACTGTACAAGACGTTGTAAAAGAAGTTAGAAAACGGCAGTAACCACCATCCCACCACAGATAAAACACTGTGCAGCCTTCCACCACAGTACCAAGCACTCCGAGACAACTTTCACAGCAAAGCCACACTTAAAAGAATAGGCAAAAACAGAGAAGTTGTGCCCATTAAAATTCCTTTAAAAGAGGGAACAAAATTGTTCCCACAAGCAGCAAAAAAACCTAAACAAGCTTCAAGTTTATGTATCACCAGAAGGTGGTTGTAAAATCAGTGCTGAGGTTGCTGAGGCCTGCATAGACAGCGAGAGCCAACACCTTGTCCCAGCAAGCCCCAGCCTGGAGATGGTCATCACTTTAAATGTGCCCACATATGCAGCTTCTACCTCACCCCATCAATAAATGCAGGGTAAGTTAGCAAAAACTCAAACTGTTTATAGAAATCTATTTTGATCCTCCAAAGCAAAGGCGACAATAGTTATGAGGTAGCCTTGACCTCTCTAGCTGCAGCCACAGCATCTATGAGAGGAGAGGCTTCCACAGTTTACCCTAAATCTGGGAAAAAAGAGGAAAGAAGACCAGGCAAATGCTATTCCAAGTTGTAATACACATTGAAGAAACCCAACTTCCAGGCTCAGAGTTATGCTTCCAAGAAATAAAGTCATAAGCATCCTGCTCTACGTAGCAGATAATAATATTCAGGTTCTGTTCCTGCCTTTGCATAACCCAGAACCAATTCCAACACTGCATTTTTGGCAACTTGGACCCCCTTCTTTTTCTTTCCATTAGAAATATATTAATGGAATGCTTTTTCAAGAAAACAGCATGGTATCTACAGCACTGTATCTACCTATGTGACTGTGTAGCTACATAAGCAGGCTCTAAACGAGGGGCACTACATGACACCAATGACGCTATTCATCAATTTAAGGAGCCTATTTGGCTGGCATCCTACAAATGTGGGTGATGAGTGCATATTTTAATGGGAAAGTACACTCTCTAAAATTGATCAATTGACCACAAGTGTTTCAATTAATAATTTTTAATGCCTTTTCTCCTAGCCTACCCTTCCTTAAAAGTGCATTATTACTAATAATCATCTCTCGTTGTACTGGAGGTAAAAGGTTCAGAAAAGGGAGAAATCCCAAAATCTGTCAATACAACATTCCCATCAGGCACTGGCCAGATTGAAATAGCTTCACTACCAGATTCAGCAGCTACAAATCTTTTAGTAGCAGTTTGAAATCCAGAGAAAATCACTGAAGCATACTCATGCACTTGATATCTTTGGAAGGAATGAGGAGAATAAAATTTATCTCTGTACTGTTCCTAGAGAATTTCCACTGAAAACTCCCCATCCCAGCTTTTCAAGCTTCCCAATACATAGTAAAGCTCAGCAAAAGCCATCATTAACCTTAGGAAATGGTACATGTGTCTGGAGATTCACCCAATACATGGTGGTCATATTCCATCAGCTTCCCTAGGCATCATCATTTTTCTCTTTGTTCCAAAAGCCCTCACATTTTTGACAGGATATGCAGATGCTCTGATTCTTTTCCTGTCCTTGCTTATAAAGAAATACATTTGCTTCTCTCCTTTGGAGAAGGGCATGGCTGGGAAATAATTTCATGCAGTATTCCAGGGGGACTGCAAATCTGACTATATACTTAAATCCAAAATTTAGAAGTAGCCTGATTTCCAAAGGTAATTTGTACTTTCCAGTCTCTTACTGAGATGAATGCAGCAGCCTGCAGGACTTGCCATCTGCATGAAGCAAGCCAGTGACATTTCATTCTATGGACCAACACGGGCAAACAACCCCCTTAATCATGGTTTGGCAATTGTTCACATTGACAGCCTAGAAACCATAACTTGAAGGGCAACTTTAGCAGATAAAGTTCTTGCCAACTGGCAGGTTCATCTCACCTACTGACAGATACCTACACCTGCACTAGCCAACCTTCATTGCTCTGAAGCTAAAGGACAGAAAGAGGGCCTGAGTCACTGTCACTGCAGCCAGTCCAGCAACTACTTTTGACCAAAAGTATTTTAAATAAAACAGTACTTAGTTGTCTGCAAAGCGAAGGTACTGTAAGTTTTAAACACGTTGGTTTTTTAAATCAGTCTTGAGTTCCTTCATTTTCCTGATCAAACACACTAAATTTTAAGACTTAAGAAGACACCATTTCAATGGAGCCAGGACGACTTGGAAAGGCATCCCATTTTTACAAGAGCTTAGAGGGGAAAAAAGGAAAAACTGAAAAGTAACTTGAGCTGGTTAAATACTATTGTCAAGCAGTAACTGGTAACACCAGACATGCTAAGTTTCCTGTACACCAAAGCTCATCAGTTGTATAGACATCACCATAAAAAAAATCATTACAAAAATCAGAAACCGAGAATGGTAAAAAAGTCACATTGCCTGATTTACTAAATGAGAGACAAAAACACTGCGATGAACAAATCCTGTATTTCATGAGGAAACACACAATTGTAAAGACCAAGGTTTTTCATGGACTTGGCCAGGCGGCTGATCCCATACCCTGTATCACCCTAGTGAAAAAAATCAATCCCAGGTTTATGCTTGTAATATTGCCACCACCACAGCAGAAAGTGGACTCACTGTATTTAATTATCTTTCAGGGAAGAGAATGCAAAAAATAAATTAATAAACGTAATTAGTCACAAGAGACAAGAAAATCAGAGGCAATAACACTGAGGAGAAACATTTTCTTTTTCTTCCCCCTCAAGACTCCAAGTGTAACAAAAAACAACATGACAACATGGATGCTTTTTTGAATTAAGCACATATCTACCCAAGATATCAAAAAAATTATCCTTTCCTAACCACCATGATCCATAACCCCCACAAACTATCTCGACTCAGAATACCACGAATTACATGAACAACTAGACTCCCCATTTCCCCCGAGGATTAAATGCAACAATCCTTGACAATCTAATCTTTTGTTTTTCTATCAGTTCTGTTTGATTACTTTTTTGACTTGCAGGTAACACCAGACATGATACATGACTTCAAATGTTTAAAGCGGTTCAACTTGCAATAGGACACATTAACTGAAGATTCACTGGGGCTATACCCAGCTGCAGCTTATTACCAAGAATACACCTATCTGGTATTTTGCAAGTAGGAGGAAGCTCCAAAATGAGATTAACTATTGAAAAATATTTCTGTGATTTGATTATGTAAGAGATAGCCAACACAGCTTCTGCTATTTTACCAGTTTCAAACAGTTGCCCATCATCTAGTGTCAGTGTCTTGGAGTTCACCCTGCCTTTTCTAACAACTAGCATTTGGTGACACAGTTTCTTCTTTCCAGGTTACTCCAATACAAAAACATTGCAGTTACACATTTCAAGCCTTAAGGCTCCTCCCATTTCTCTCAGGTTCATGAACCCTTCCGCCACCCTTTGAGACACAGTCTCCTGGCCCAGGAGCAAAATGCTCCCCTCTCAACCACTGGACATCCCTTTTAACCTCCCTTGCTTCCACGATAGGCTTCTGGTAGATGAGCTGGCAGCTTCTGCAGCTCCAGTGCAGTTGTCTCCATGCACAACCCAGCACTGGTGCAGTAACTGGCACCTTCACAGCCGCACAATCAGGGGTGTGAGCCTGCTAACCTGTAACCAGACCACCCTGTGCTCACCCCATGGAGTGAGCAGTCTCATATTCCACTGCCTGACATTCAGTGGCTTTGAGTTTAAAATTATAATTTGAAACAAGGTGATATAGAATTTGCGAGCCCAACACTTCTCTGTGACTTGTCCTACCTACCCTCATCACTACTCTTACCATAGGTCTCCCTTCACCCTCTTCCCTGAGCTTCCTTCTTGGGCAGACCACTCATCCAGTGGCACTAATCCAACAACAATCCTCTCAGTTTCACTGATAGTGGCTTTATTCCCACTAGAAAGTCAAATTCTGACTCCATCCTGCTGTTTAATCCATTACTATAAAAGACTTCAAGGTTGGGGTTTCTTTTTTCATAAAAAAGCTAATTATTTCTTCTATATCCTGAGTTGTCCTCCTGATTATTCATTAGGTAAAATACTTCCTGTTCTCTACATTCAGAGTTTTCAATATCATGAATCCACTGCTAGCAGTAGAGGTGGCTGGTGCTACCTATTGCAAGACACCCTGACACAGAACCTGTCTCTCACAACGCTCTCCTACTCGAAAGGTTTTTTTACCAAAGACAAAGCAATTATGAGAACATCACCACAGGAGCAAACTTCAGTTAATAACATCACCACACACAATCAAAGTACTGACAGTGGTCCAGAAGCGAGCAGCAAATTTCGCTGCATGTTGGAATATTAAGACATTCTGAGAACAGTTTCATTAAAAGCAGAGGTAACTGCAATAGTCTTTTGTAATAAACATAAGGAATACTGCAAACAACTTAAACTCCCACAAGTGGCAGATGTCATCATCTTAATGATAACCCCTACCGAGATACATCCTGTAGAGTTATCACAATTAAGATTCTGTTAAAATATCCATTACAAATATCTATTTTTAATTAACTGTAATTCAGACTTATGAAGCAAGTTGTAACTTGATGATTTTCATAAGACAATGAATTAAAGATTAGAAAAACAAAATAAAGGTTAGCCTCTTGGGGGGGGGGAAGGAAATCAAACCAATTTCAATACATATGGGAAAAATTAATATAAGTCAATAAAAATAAAAATCATAAATTTTCGTTACACAGACCAAGTTTTATAGATAATAAAAAAGTAAACCATTGAAAATAAGAGTTCCCTAAATTACTTTTACATTTACAGTTTAAAAAGGACAGAACATAAATCAGTGTTATAGGTCTGAAGTTGATATGGGAGAAAATACGGAGGTGACAACAATGTCTGCTCTACTAGGCCCTTCACAGCTCAGTTAAAAAAAAAAAAAAAAGAAAGAAAAATGTAAATCAAAAAATGTATGCAGCTATGTCTACAAATCCACATAGGGAATGCCCAGAAAGGGTTAAAACCCAACAGGGCCATATTCAGCACAAGCAGATTTACTATCCTTCCCTGGCCTATCCGGCCCTGGTACCAAACCAAGGCTTACAGCTGGAGAGGGCTAACAGGGGAAGGTGTCTTACATTTAAGGGCCATCTTCACCAGCTCCATCACTTTTACTCTTAATCCCGTTCAAGCATTACTCAGATTATTTTGCTTTTCTGACCTGATACACAGAGAAAGCCCACTTTTCTCATCTCTCTTTCATTTATCAACTGACCAAGTGACAACAACATGAGATCAGTCCAGTGATCCACCCTCCCGTCTGCTTCCACGTCCTGCTGCGCACAGCAGGCATGCTAAAATACAAGTGTCAAGCAGTCAACAAATCTCGACAAGCCCCTAATCTTAAGGGCATCAAATATGGTTAAGTCATCCTCTTTTATGGAAAAAAATTGCATGGACTGGGGCCAGCAGTTTAAAGGGCTTTGACAAGCGGAGAAGGATTAGAACAAGTCAGCACCATTTCAAAATGAAAAGCAGAGAGGTCTGGCTTCCTAATAAGCAAATTCACCAAAAAGCCACAAGCTTAACTGGAAACATCTTAACCTGAGTATGTCAGCAAATACAAGTAAGCTCTTTCAAACATGTACTGAAAGAAATAATGCTGTATTTTCTTTATTGTTGTTTTTTCTTATCTGCATTTGAAAAGAGCCAACAAGGAAATACTCTACTGAATGGGTTCAGGAGGAGCACATTATCTAAATAGAGAAGCACATTTGTATTAATACTCAGGGATGACATTCACAAATATCTTTCTACTATCCTGTAAATGCCCTCAAAACAAACATCTCTACACTGTACCAGGGATGCAGAAGTTTCATAGAAGCTGCTCTTGAGAAGTTTCCTGACGACCAGCATGCCAGAAAGGGCAACCACAGCACCTGCTCTCTCTTATGAGCTTTTTCATATCCTGTACCCAGTGAGCTCAGACTGTCACTGTTTCTGGATTCAGGAAAGAGAAGGAGAATAAATTCTCAAGACAAAAGACTTAGTAGATAGTGGTAACATGCCTCCTCTTGAGGATGGCAACAAAAACAAGACATAGCTGTGTGGAGTTCTGTCACTCCAGAACTCAGCTTCCTGCCCAAGCCATCTTCTCCCCTTCCATCTCCCAAGCTAGACCAAGACAAAACACCCCTTCCACAGAAGTGAGGGGCATTTACACTACATTAAGCGAATATTAAGCTTCAAGTAGCTGGTCTACATTAGCCTGAGCTAATGAAGCTCAGCTGAAGCTGCAACCACTCTGAAGGCACGACCCCACAAGACCATGGCATTTTCCAAGCTGTTCCCAAACTGAAAGAACTGAGCAGGAAGGGGTTGCATAGCTAGAACAGTATCTGACTTTTTACTCCACTCCTGCCAGCAATATGCCTGATCAGGATCCTCATCACCTGGCTCTCTCTTGCTTTCACAATTTCATTTTCTCTGTTGCCACCTAAAGAGCCATCAATGGAAAATTCACATAAATTGTAAAAACCAGGGATAGAGGAAACTGCAGAAGGTCATCTAGTCTCTCCCTAGCAATTTGTACCTCTGTGATTAACTCAAAAAATCATTCCATCTTTATTATAGTTATTATAGACAAGCTTCAGGTAAAGAATCACTGGACCTGCAAAGAAAAACTGCCTGTAGCACTGAGATTTCATCCTGATTCATTCTAAAAACAGAACATCTGCTTTAGCATACCCTAGCACCATAAATAGAACAATACTCAGGGTATGGAGCTGAGAGTTTGCCAGAGCTCTGATATTTACTTCAATTTCTCCTAAAGACTTGTATGAAGTAAACATTTTTCAACACAAAATTAAGATTAAACCCCCCCCACAAAATATGACTAATTACATTACATGTCTTTTAAGGATGTTTATCAGATCAACTATCATAGATGGTGTCTGAAAAATTATTTGAAGGTGGAAAGCAATATGAACTTCTATTATAAAGTTTTAGCTGTCAAGAAGAACAGTGAATATAAGAAAAATACATTTTTATTCCTCAGTATAAGATAATAGGTAGTCTTTTAAATCTAAAAAAAAATCCATACACAATAGTAATTATTCCTCCAGCATCTTTAAAACTGACTTCATACACAAGCTTTGTGATCCATGGCCCCCAAAAAAACAGGAGTAACAAAAGGCAGATCCTTCATGCAGAAGTCCACGTTCCCCTGGCTAAATTTATTTCCCCAGAGAAGCAAGGCTACTGCTAACCCTAGTCAGATGAAGTTTCAAGATACCGCTGAACTCTAATACTGGCACATCTAGGTCACTACAAAGTCTGTGGAGTTGATGATCTAATTGGTTGTGATCCCTACTGAAATATGAGTCTGTACTTGGTCCGTGTTTTGTTTTGATTCTTTAATTTCAATACATCTCAACAAAAAGACAAATGTGAATTTCTGAGTGTAAATCTACACCCAAGTCTGTATGTTAGCAATGAACAGTAGTGAATGCGCTCAACACTATTTTCACAATGAAAATCTTTTTAGTACAGTAAAAAGACAAGAAAATGTAGACACTCTCAAGGTAACCACATGCAGAAGTTACATCTACAGACACTTCTAAATATCTCTGATCTCTTGGGATTTGGTTATACCTGATTAGTGACACTCAGAGTGTCATCACAAATAATACCAGCTTTTTTTTTCTATTGCATAACAAGACCTTACAAGCTGGTTTATTTAATATTACTATATAATTTGATCACACAATGTTAATATAGTTTTAGCTATTAGGATATTTAGATGGCTAACGGTCAGAGAGAATGCTTCACTGCTATACTGTGGCATAGGGACGCACTGTCTGAAAAGGTTATTCATAAATCCATTATCATAAGCTTCCACTGGTACAGAGCAATTACGTAACTTTTAATTATCTTCTCTTATATGTTACAGTCACATGAGACAACAATGCTGTTAAAAGCAGTAACAAGCATCAATACACACTTGTGAAAGACAAGGCCAGACTAACAGGAATAGAAAGGAAATAGCAAGAACAGGAAAAAAATTATTCAAATGCCGCTGAGAATTAGAGAAGGAAAACAAATACATTTGCTGCAACTCACTCTACTGCATTTGTGGTTTCTCCATTCCTCAGAAGTGGAAACATAGGTGTATTAATCATAGGGAAGACCATCAAGCTTACTGCCACCATGGAAGAAACCTTCAAACCCTGGAGTGCAAAACTAGGGTTCTACAAAAAATTTCTTTAAAAAGAATAAACAGATATGCAAAATACAGCTAACAGAAAAATACAATTTACATTTATTCTGCTTTGTTAATTTCTCTGTGTAAGTTTTAATATTTTTATGAAGTTTTTCAGGGAAGTAGCAGATGAGTCCAGCAACTGACTGCTCTTTTTTGACTGTGTCCTCCTACTGCCTTTAAAGCAGGTGTATCTGAAAATTTTTGCTTTCTTGCCCACACTCCAGTGCCCCAGTTTTGTCATTTTTAGCGATTCCTTCCTGTGTGAACAAGCCTGAGCTTAACTGTTTTCTTTCACATGCCAACAGGAAACTCTGCCTCCAAAGTTGCTAACAGCGCAGGGAGAAGTGCAAGGAAGAAGCACGGCCAAGACAGAAGTTTCCATGTAAAACCAGAAAAATTAGATAATAGATAAGCAGCCTAGAAGAGGAAGGGCTAAAATTGCTACCTAGAGCAAAGCAAACCTTTCACCATGATTTATCACGTACACCAGATAAATTATCTTTCACCTCCAATTACTGCACTACACAGCACAGCTAGATCACTTGGCCTCATGATATATTCACCAGCTTCTCAAAGTTCCACTAGCAGCCAATTTCTAGGTGCCAACACTGTACAACAGCTTCATTAAAACCAATATGACAGGACAAAGTTTCAGCAGGTTTATAGGTGACAAAATTTGGGGAGGCAGAGTACACTCAAGGGCATCACTGTCATTCAAAGTCATCTCAGCAAGTTAGACCAAGGTTTTGTCAGGAATATTGTGAAATTCAGCAAAGGCAAATGGCAGGTCCTGCACCTAGGGAAGAATAACTCCAAGCACCAGTACATGCTGGGGACTGACAAGCAACTTGGCAGAAAAGGAGCTGGGGTCCCAGTGGATGAAAAGTTGACCATGAGTCAGAAATGGGCCTTCTTGGCAAAGAAGGCCAACAGCCTTATGGATTGCAGTTGAGAGAGATGATCTTTCCTCTCTGCTCTGGTGAGACATCTGGAGTACAGGGTCCAGTGCTGAACTTCCCAGTACGAGACTGGCATGAACACAACAGCATCCAGGACAGGTCACCAAGCTGAAACATATGGTGGTACTTGAGGCCTGGCAGTAAGAGTTGGAGCTGTTGAGCCTCAGGAAGGAGAAGAACTGGTGGGGAATTCAGTGATCTCTGCAGCTACTTAATCCAGTGCAAAGACAGAGTCCAACTACTCTCTGAAGTGGACAGGAACACAAACCAAGGTAAAGGCCACAATTGCAGCAAGTGGAATTTCGATTCAGGAAATTAGAAAATGAAGGTTTTATGATAAAGGTTATCAAAAACTGGAACAGATTGACTAAAAGGTCACTGACTCTCCATCTTTGGAGATACTCAACACTTGACTGCCCAAGGGTTGGAACAACCTCAATGAACTTGGACCTGCTTTGAGCAGAGACTGGACCAAATGAACGGTCTAACAGACACACCCTGCAACCTATGTCAGTTTGCCATTCAGAGGGTTTTTTCCCTGAGTATATTGGGTTTTTACAAGCAGTACGAATTTGACAATACAGTTCTTGAGAGTATAAAAAGATTCCATTCCAGTGACACAAGTTTTTAAGACCCAAAGTTCAGGAGAGCTTCACCAAAGTTTTAGTATTTTTACAAGGGGAATGAAAAAAACACTCCAAATTCTGTTTTCCTTCTAAGCTGCTAAAAAAGAAATGTAGTTTTTCTTCAGAACACTTAATCATAAATACGCAAGTAAGTGCGTATGTAAAAATATATAGTCTATTTATATGTATTTGCTAACATATCTTAAAGTCTCCAAATACTAATGGTTCTGAAGAGACAAAAGAATGCAGCAGCTTCATATTCAAGTACTATACCACAGCAATACAAATCACATACTTAAATCTCACTGTTTATTGCTTATTTATCTCACTGACATTTCAGCTTTCCCATATTGCAAACTGTATTTTAAATCAGTTTCTGTGCCATGGTTCTCCTATACTCGTGATGCCGACTAGTGTATCAAAAGCTATAGCTACAGCTCACACAGACACCAGAAAGGTGACAAAATGTTTTCAACTGAAAATAAAAGACCTGCGTTACTTCAGTGCTAAATCACATGCCACCACTAGTACATACTATTAGACTACATCTAGGGGACTTCAGTAGCTCAAATCAACTTCTCTGTCAAAGACTTTGTAAACTTTCAAGATGTGAAAAGCAAAGTTATAGTAATTCCACCAGTTTGTTTTCTTCTATGCACACATGGTGTGTTTATGTAAAGTATGTATAACCCATCTGAGACACAAAATATATGCCAAAAAGAAATTTAATGTTTCAGAGGTTTACATATGTCATGGTGCTGTGTTTCAAGACCTCAGCGTCTCCACGCGCGGCCAGCCCGGGCACCGCGACACGGGACGAGGATCAGTTCGTGCGCCGAGCGACGATCCTGATTCCTGTGGGTTCTTGTTTCGAGAGATCTTTGGCAGCGGTGTTAAAGTGACGAAGCAGAGGCAGGGTGGGAGGCAGCGAGGTAGCGATGTTTATTGTGCCACAAGCGCAATATCACTCGCCTGCGCCTGCTCTCGCAACTGCCCCGAGGGCGGTTCTGCGTACACTTTTATACAGAGGGTGTCAGGGAGGGGTAAAGGGGAAACAACCAATAGAGGAATTCTAGGGACCGTTAGACAGGTGCAATATTCAACTTTTGCCAACCAGGGAACAGGGAGAAATACGAAACTCGCGGGCTTCATGAGTGACAGAAAACTGACAGTTCCGTCACTTGCCTCAGGGGTACATGTGGATGAGGAGGGAACAAAGGAACATATAACAAACTTAATAAACTAAATTTCACACACCGCCACATACATACAAACAAAGAATACAGATCACAGGACAAAACAGAAGGAGCAACAGATTTCTGTAGCTTCCCATCATCTGTGAATAGGGCACCAGGACAGATACATGATATTAATCACCCAGGACTCCACAGATTGCATCAGCAGAATTACATATGGAATCCACAACTATTATTATACTTTGATGCTAAAGTTAGACTCCACACAGCACTGAGAGGACACATTCAGTTCCCCTTTCACTTCAAAACTAGTACCGCCTCAGATGGTATTCTTTCTTCCTTCAAGAAAGATAACAGTGTCCAGACTGTATTACAGTTCCAAAATACTTAACTCCACATTAAAAGTGTAGTTTTCAGCAACACCAGTAATTTTTAGGGTTTTTTTTCCAATGGTATAACCGATTCCATACAGAAACAGCAAGAATGAACACAGAACAGACTGTGGAAAATTTTGCCTGCATTTCAGCTGTAAATCATGAAGGTCACGCTTGGTTTCAGGTCATGGGACAGACCTATCCTTGGGAAATATCTCAAAGACAGCAAAGTAGCTCTGCCTTGGTCCAGCTCCCTACATGCACAGCACCTTTGGGCATCTCTGAAGAGCAGCCATCGCCCTCAGTAATGAATGCTCACCATCAGGTGCCCAAGGGCAAGCAACCATACCTTCCTCCCTGTGTAGCATCACACCAGGGGTTTTCAGCATTCAACATTTCTGTATACGCAAGCAGCAACCAAGAAATAGGCAGCAGTACTCATGCAAAATATAAAAAACAAACAAAAAACCAAACAAACAACAAAAAAACCCTAACTCCAGAGCTGACACCAAATATCCAGCTCTCTGTCCCATAACCATCTGTGCATTGCAACAGTAATTTCAAAGAGAAACACCACATTTTTTAAATTATCAAATCATATGCTAACAAAAATATACAGGTCTGGAGACAAAAGAGGAGGGGAAAAAACCCAAAACTATACCACCAAGAAATAAAAAAAACCCAACCACAAAAGCAAAGAAACCTCTTTCTCAAAATATAGTCACAAGACTTAGCTGTTTTAACTTTTAGCCCATATTCTCCAGGCGAGAAGGCAGGAGGAGAAACACATGTTGCCTAAGACATCTTAACAATCTGTTAATTGACACATTCACTGTCATACTACTTACAGTATGACATAACTACTTTATATACTACTTTGTATTCATGAAATACAAAGCCAGTTTCACCCTCATGGATTTTGAAGAGGAAAACACAGGTGATTTAAATTAATTACTATATTGGTGAGTAATAAAAGTATTAAGAGAAGTATGGCAAACACAGTTTTACATATTAGCTCTCACTGAAAATCAGAGAAAAAGCATTTATGACAATTATTACAACTGCATAAATATAAACCAAGGCAGAGGAGAAAACCCTGCATTGGTCTAGTTCAAATTTGTAGTATCAGAAATTTGTAACTAATCCTTCAAGATAATGTATCAGTAATGCTACAGGCCTAGTGTTTCTTTTGTCCACACGTAAAAACACTGCCTCGATTGGGTGAGGTATGCCAGACCGAGCACAAGGTAGTCCCCAACTACAGAACGTTTTTCATGCTGTACTACGCAGGAAATCCTTTGTCCACCCTAGCCACAGCTTCCTCAGTAGTAAAACAGGGCAGCAACTCTACAGGAAGAGAGTCATGTTCTTGGTGGAGGGCACAGTTCATCAAAACAGAGGGACACATGGACACGTAATGCTGCCACCAGGTCCTTCTTTCCCCCGCCCTCCGCCCCCACTCTCAGCTGACATCACTGACTCTTGGCTCACCAGAGGTTCCCCACCTCTGATGTTGAACTGAATGCTTTGGAGATCTAAGGTCACCAAACGGGGCAAATCTACAACTAACTTTTAAAAATAATTAGTTTTCAGCCAGATTAGTGAACTCTGCTTGCCCAGAGGCCAAATCAGTGCTGGAACCAACATACAGAAGGGAGTATGAGTGGCAGGAGAAGGGCAGATGGAGACCACTGCTTCCAGCACAGCAAGGTGCAGGGTTTGCTAAGAGTCTCATCAAAACCATAACAAGTGGACAAATCAGAGAACGTGCAAACTGCTGCTGCAGAACTGAAAAACTTCCCAGAACTTCTTACCTTCTTCATTAGTGGCATGAATTTTTAAAATCATGTAAGACAGCATTGTACATTGGTTTTATCAAGACAGAGATGTCAAGAATTCATCAGCAAGAGCTGGCAGAACGATGTTCTCTGGTAATCACTTTATTTTTCCTGTAATTCTGAAATTGTCTCAGGACTCGTCTACTGTTGAAAGAGATATCTATACATTTTCTCATTAAACTTCACTGGGATCAATCCTTAATGTAACTGTACTCCCAAAACAGTAAGTGAAACATAAAAAGAACTCTTCAAAAAAAAAAAAGGATACGAAGGGTCCACAGGAGTATTTTTATTTAACACTCTCTCTTTACAAAGATACTTCAGAAGCAAATTGAATTAACCCATGAGTGCTATTTATCTGTCAGCTACAATGCCAACAGGCACTTTAAACAAAGACCAGACAATCAAGAGACCAGATAGAATATGCTGTGATGACTTTCAGGACCTGGCTTCCATACAAGTGAATGTGTTCAAATCTATATGTGCATGGCCTCTGACAGCAGGCAGCACAAAAGTTATATTCAAATTACATGTTTATTTATTGAGAAAAAGAAAATAAAATTACAATGAAACCTCCAAGATTTGCTTGTAGGTCCAGCAAAAGAGAATCAGTATTCTGGACCCAACTGCTAAGCCAATGGAGAGCACACAGTCCTACATACACCTACGAATACCTCGGCATGGCCCCTACAGACAACATTTTCTTTTTCTTTAAGAAAGCTGATCCCTCCAAGGCAACTCAAAGATACCAGTATTACAGAGCAACATCTTAACTCCACTCACATCCAGACCATTAGCTTCCTTTTCTGGACAATACATCCTTTCTGTTATATAGAGTACTTCCTTGGAGTACAGCACAATGGATCTTCTCCAGTCCTGTTAGTTTGTTTTCCACAGGCAGCTGGTAATTTATACCTGATGCAACTGTTTCTGTTGAGTTATCCCATGCTAAGTTTCTGCTCAGAACACGTTTTTACAGCTGAGACTTGTCAGTCCCTGAAGACAGATTTCCAGCAGACATATTTAACTTGAGATGGTAAAAGAAATGTGGGTTTTCAGGTACTTAAAATTATCAAAATCTTTTATGGCAACAGTATAAAAAGAAATGGACAGTTCAAGGTAAACCATTATCTACAATTGCTTCCATACATGTCCTATCTTTATGACTGCAAGCTGCAACATTTTTAAAGTCCTTTCACTGATAGTGCTTATCTCAGCCTTCATTTTAAAAGCTTTTTTTCTTTTTTACAACTGCTTGAAATGAAGTATCCTTCAAACTACAGATCAAACTGCTTCATTTTGACTTTGTCCCAATGATGTTTCACCACTAGCTAGCTATTCCTAATCCCAATTACGTTCCAGTATCAGAACCACAAACAAAAAAAAACCCATAAACTACAATTTTTATAAGGCAAGGCTAAAGGAACTTCCTCATTTTGTAGAATTTTTTGGCACCTACAAACAGACCTGAAGATCAAATCCAGTACACATCGTCCACTGCAGCTCGAAGCTCACAGGCAGCCAGTCCTCAGGCTCTGGCACCCAAAGCCCATGATGGGGATTTTGTGCATGGGAAGAGAGAGGCTCTTCAGAGCAGGATCAAAGCCTTCATCCACACTGTTAAGAGCTGACCAGAATTAGCAAACTGCTCTAATGCACCACAAAGAGGCTGATCTTAAACCCAAATGCTCTGCACAAGGTACCAGTTCTGTGGTTCCCACACCCAAAGAACAAATATTATTCACTTGAGAAGAGCTGACAATGCCCAATTCTCCTAGACTAAAACAGAGCAGCAGCTTCAGAGGGTCAGGATGACTCTACACACCCATCAAAAGCTGCAGAGAGGACTAAGCAGCTCCTCTTGGGTCAGGAGGGTCAAAACCCACATCCAGCTTCTCCCAGCCAGGAACAAGAGATTAACTCTTCCAAGAGGCACCGAGAAGCACAGGACACAGCAAAGGCACGCAGCAAAGGCAGACCCACCTTCCCAGTGCTGTTTCAGGCATTTGGATCCTCACTGGTGAAAGCAGCTAAATCCCTCACTGGGGTCCAGCCTCACGCATAGCCTGGATGACCATCCCTGGTGGACACAAAGTTGCCTTGCCTTGCTCTGTAATTAGACCAGTTTCTTCTCTGAAGCTCCTAGAACAGCCACTGGGGCACTAACTTCATCAGTACATAAGGATATGTTGATTTTTCAATAGGATTTAGGCACTCACAAACTTTTACCCTGAAGGAAGAAGCTGAACAGACAAAGCAGATCAGCCATGCACCAAGGAACACAGCTGCACAAGAGCAGAGGAGTGTTCTCCAAGCCTTTCACTAACAGAGGAAAACAAAGAGAGGGAGATGGCAAGCAGGAACAGTTACCTTTAGGTACAGGAAGAACAGCAGCAGTATAACCTCCTCTCTAAAAAGAAAAATTATGGACAAAGGAAGGGAAAAGAGCACTCAATGGATAAACATGAGGACAAGAACAGAATATACAAAGTAAAGAATGATGGGCAAAAGGAAGAATAATAGGCTAAGAGATAGACAAAATACAAAAGAAATGCTGTACACTTCAATTGCTCTTTCAGTATGGAAAATCTTGAAGTAGATTAAGAAGTTTTGGAATATTCCTCTGATGAAAAAAAGTCCTTTCAGTTACTGTTGTTTTATTAAGTGCAGTGGGTTTAGGTTTTTTTTCCTGCTTCTGCTTATACAGAAATTGCTGGATCAGAAAATTGAGTGAGTTAACCACTATCAGGAAGTAAAATTAAGTCATTGAGATAACCTGTATCTATTGATTCTACAAGTTTTTAAATAGCAAGACCATCTTGCATATGCATACTCATGAGCAAGGACTAGAATTAAGAGACACAAAAAGTGAGTGACAAACCATAAAAAGGAACCATCAGACAAATATAAGACACTATATGAGCCAGACACAGAAAAAGATAAAAAATGTCTTCAAAGAAACAAGAAGACCAAAAAAAAAATCAGAAAAATGCAAGATATCAAGTTACACAGCTCTAATAATATCTGTGCTCCTACAATACACGTATCTGGCAATGTCCTATATTTACAAGCATAATCAAATGGTGATAGGAATGATAGGAATATTTTCATTATATCAGTATTTCTGGCTATTCTGTGTTTTAGCAAACCAGCAGCAAGACAGAAAGAGGATACAACATCTACTGTACTCACGCTCCAGCTCTGCAGGAGCATGGGAGCCTCCCTCCACACAGGTTGCTGCTTTACTTGAATTATTTCTTGAAAGTACTTTCAGCTGCTGGCTACTACAGCAACCTCAGTGCAAGGGATAAAACCCCACAGCAAGAGAGATCTGTACTATCCTAGAGAAGTTCCTGCTTTTTCCAACCCCTACCAGTTAAAGCTAAGGATTGTTTTTAAAGACTTGAGCTAGTTTTATTCCCTCCGCCATTAACCTCATCTAGAAGTGGAGCAGTGCTCTGGGTCCAGCACACTTCTATATTTTCTGCTCTCTGGTTAGTAAACATCTTGTTTTCTTCCAGCTTCTTTGGCTGTTTTTCCACCAGGTGCATACACATATAATAATTATAAGAATTCCCTAAGTCTGAGTATTCATGAAGAGTAACAGTTGGACTCGATGATCTTAAAGATCTTTTCCAACATAAATTATTTATTTTTCCCCCTGTTTGCCTGTCACATCGTCATTCAGTTTTGGCAAAAAAAAAAAAAGATTCAGAACAGTAACCAAAACTTTCTCAAAACACTTGGCAAGGATTCTTCCTGCAACAGCTCTCCCTCATTAGATGCACCAGCTTCACTTCATATCAGAAGGGACAAAAAGCTGCACAGCCTCAAGAAACTGCCAAGGAAGGGAGAGCAACACAGGACTGAGCTGTGACTTCCCACCACTCTCCACACAGCGACACAATGTGCCAGAGGGCTCAGGCACATCTGACCCAGACAGTGGGTTCCCCCTCTCTTCAGACCCAGTATTGCCCATTAGGGCACAATAACACACTCATATACCCTGAACACTTAAGTATGTAACAACTTATGTTGGGGTGAGGTTTGGGTATCAGGTTTTTGATGGAGCTCCAAGAATATGGGAACATGGTCTCACATACTAATTACTTTGCCATTTGTATGCTTCTTATGGTTTAGTTTGAAAGTCCTTATGTATTCACATAAGAGGCATTTTTAAGAGCATCTCAGCCATTCACTCACACCCCACTGCACGCCAGAGTCACATTTAGCTTCCTCATTCAATTTGAAAATTCCTACTTTTTGTATTATTTATTGCCATAATAGTCTATGTCTGTTTCCCCCTAATGTCAGGCATCTAATCAAAGTAATCAGATGAGGACCCAAGGTGTCCTAGACTCCCACTACAGACAATTTACACTGGAACAGGAGGTTGTCACAGCCCACACAAGATCTAGAAGGGCTTTTTAGCTCTCCCCTGACCACATTTACCCAAGCACAGAACCTTCACCAGGTGTTCAATGAAATAAGCCTAGGTCACCTTTTCTTATTGATGTATTTCATATCCATCTACACACACTATACATCTTCATGAATGAGTACATACAAATACATACATATATACGCACTTGCACATTCCTCAGCAAAACTGTTCTTAATATTCTAGCACTCAAGCAGTAAACTGCTGTAGCAAAGAAATTAACTGATACAAGCCAGGACAGACTTATTTCTTCCACCCACCTTTACAGAATCTCTACTCCTATAGTGAGTGAGGATGCTTCTCCCAGAAGACTTTTGCACTGGCATAGCTGGAGGCATATACAGCAGAGAAATAATCCCAATTAAGTTAAAAAATATATCCTAGAAAAAGTAGTTACCATGGATTAAAGAGAGTGGCAGATGTGTAGTTTTGCAGATCACTCATTAATTCGGCAGTATCTCCCTAATGATGATTTCTGCCTGTTTTCCTGAGCTGCCAGTGGAGCCAAGCCCTAGCAAGCACCTGCTTCCAAGCAGGCAGAGCTTTAGTAAAAAAAGAGTCAGAGGAATCAGTACACACTTTTGCCTACTACCTGCCGGACAAGGGGATTTACAAGGTAGCATGGCTCTCACACAGTTACTGATCACAGACATGCATTTGGCAATGTGGAATCTAGCAATTAGGAATCAGCCAAAAACACTGGTTTGTTTGTTTTCAACATCAAAAACTGGCACTCTGCCCTGTCATTACAGCAGGCTGCACCAAGATGAGACAAGAGGGTCTTCTGGTTCTGTCCACTCACGCTGTATTTACCAGACCTCAAGCAGAATGTACTGCAAAGTCGAGTTCTGTGTTTCTGCTTAAAATATTGGTCATGCTTTTGTGGGGCACTCACACACCATCAGGTAGACAGATGGAATCACAGTCTGTTGAAAAGAAACAAACACAGATCAATAACTACAGTCTGATTTGTGTGCTTTAAATATTGTCAAAACATGCAGGAGGAAAAGGCTGGTGGACTTCACAGCACAGAAATCTCAATGCACTCCAACACTCCATACAGGGAGGTAGCATCCACAGGAGTTAAAACTACAGTGGGAGAAGTGTCTGCAGGCACATGAGTAAATAAATAAATAAGGACGAGGAGCATTTCACATTCTTTCAACCATCTATATTTAATGATCTCTATACAACATAGTCTACAGCTCTCCCAATAAAAGAGCCATGCAACATGTGAATGAGAACAGGAATGCATAAACTCCAAGATCAAACCCTAACTCCTCTGGCTTTAAATTGAAAATAACAGCCCTTTCCCTATTGATTTTTTCCCTCCTCTTTCATTTGTGAAAAATTGATTTTTCTCGGCTGTGTTTGCTGAAGTATCCAC
The DNA here is from genome assembly GCF_021018805.1 of Prinia subflava. Taxonomy (NCBI): domain Eukaryota; kingdom Metazoa; phylum Chordata; class Aves; order Passeriformes; family Cisticolidae; genus Prinia; species Prinia subflava. Next base: position 57,288,208 of record NC_086249.1, read on the forward strand.
ACCTGCAGCTCACTGCTTGTTTTAATCTTTGTATTTGTTCATCCATACTTCCAAGTAAGCCATGTCAAATAAGCACCTGAGAGCCCCAGTCCCACACTCACCAGTGGTCTTAACAAGTTCAGAAATCCTATCCCTCACACATTATGACTGAAAAATGAGAAAGCTGCTCCTGTCTCCCAAGGAGGATGCTCAGAGGCCATTCCTCTAGCTGGAGACCCTCCGGACAAAGCCTGTGTCACATAGTTTTGCAGGACATCTCAAGGCACCACAGACACCAGAGAAAACTGCAACAGAACCTCATGCTGTTCCCCCAGCAACTCCCGAGAAGACAGCAAAGTAGTAACTCCAGGCTTGCTACATCTGAACATGCTCAGGAAACCTGGCACAAAAAAAAAGAGAAGCCTTGGAAGAAGAGAGAATTTTAGGAGATCAAGATGAAAAGACAGAAAGTACTCATACAATAAAGCCCTCACCACAGCCACTGCCTGCTTCTCTCACTCTCTGATGCATTTAACAAAGGAGCTCACACCACACTTTGCCAACCTACTCAGTTCCTCTGAAGACAGCTGGACTAGCTGGAAAAATGCCAGACAATGCAAGTCCTTCAAATCCTGTGGCTATACAACTTCAAAATGGTAGCTTTTTTTTTTTTTTTAAAGGGAAGAGTTTGACTGAAATTTTCCAATAACAATGATTTGGGGATTAATCCAAATAATAATTAAAAAGAAGTAACAATTGAGGCTAAATCTGTACTGCTTATGAAAGACTTGGATTTTAGCATCAATCCTTTCTACAAAAAAAGCTCTTAACTCACAAACCAGGCCAGTCTGTGCAGCATTTGTGATGTATGCACATGTCCACTCTGAACATGTATGGCTTATTTCACTTTTGACCTGAACTAAGACTTGCAGATGTCAGAGGCATTAATCCACTTGGGCAATCAATCTGTTCTGTGCTACAAAAACCTGCACGTAGCCCAAAAAACCCCAGTAATTTGCATGTAATAGGTAACTGAGTTTTAAGGGGTTTTTAAGGAAATTTAAGTTAATTAGTCATGCTGCAAGTCTATGAATTTGAAATCCTCAAACACATTCTTATTCCAATATTCTCTGAGAATAAACTTTTTGGGGGTTTGACTTAAGTCCAATTATTTTAAACCCTTTGTGACTGCCGTTGCCTTTCCCTTGCCCTTTGGTCCAAGGCACAAATAAAACACGAACAACGGTGTAAGCCGACAATTATACAATTCTGCAGCTCATTTATCAGATGGGCAAGAAAGTCCAAATGATTATGACACATCAAGCATGACACACAAATTACAAAACACATCTAAAGCTCCAATTGTCTATTTACTATAAGGCAACACATCCTGCTTGTAGGAGATATGGGAATACTAAAGAGTGAAATTAACTGAATCTCCAGGTGCCAAAAGGGACAGAGATTCCAAGTGAGGGGACATGGGGGGATAGTCCTCTATATAACTATAGACTATATAGAAGACTATATAGAGGACTATATAAACTATAAGTTTATGGACAGCATGCACATGGCACGTTGCACTGTGACCCCCAGAGACATCCTCCAGTACACAGAAAGGCAAGGGGTAAATTGTTTTTGTATAGCTATATCATATTTGGTTGATCTTCTATGCAGCAGCAATTCCCAAGGAAAAAAAAACAAAGCACAAGTCCTGCCACAATATTGCTCATTAAAAAACTGAAGTGTCTCACCCTGTGCAGAGATAAATGATTCATTCGTGTGCCCTGAGAAATATCTAGGCCAAATAAGGATGCCAGATAAAGAGACAATCCCTCCACAAACCAAGCTGAGAGTAAATAAATGAAGTGAGACCTCTTACCTTTCTGAGAAGGGAAAGAAGCATTTTTAAATAAATTTGGGTCTGCTCTAAACTTCAGAAAATTTAGTGGGCAAGAAATCTTTCATCAAAACAAGTAAGTTATATCCCAGGACCACAAACTCTGCAGCAAAAGGAGCAATTTTTTACCAATCTTCAAGCAGTTGAGCGTCACTACACCTAAGCTCTAAATGCCTAAGTCCCCTAATTAGTTTAGTGACACTAAGTTTCAAATACACTCAAGAGAGACAGAAGAGCTGAACTTCCTCTACAGACGGGTCTGTCTCTGGAGAAACCTTCCAAAAGACACCACCTCTGTACCAGCACGCTGACCTGGACTCGCCCTGGTTCCCAGGAGAACCACAGTGCACCAGGTTGCTTCTGGAGGAAGCTAAACCAGAAGCCCCCCTCCAGTGGCACAAAAATGTACTCCAAAGCCCAACAACGTAATAAGGACCTGCAGTAACAACTGCTTCCCTCTTTTCCATCTGCTGTTGCACATCACCTACTCATGCAGACATGGCCTCCAGCACATAGTTAGGAAAAACAAGTCTTCAATCAAGTCTAAATCTGGTAATTTCAAGGTCCTGCAACTACTACAAATCCCTTTTAAAAAGAAGTCATGCTGCATGACATAAGACATATGGTTCTTAAATACTACTCGATCAATATTTGTTGGATTATTTTATGGTTCCCTTTATTCTGATTGGCTCCCACTGCTTCTTTGAACCACTTTCCCTCATCTTCCAGTTCTTAGTCATCACCTCCCAGCTCTAACGCATTTATTACATCCCCAAATGGCTGAGAAAAAGAATCACAACTAACCTATGCTGAATTCTGAAAGCCAAAACATAAAATATATCAAGAGCAAATGGCAATCTGCTCTCAGAAGAATAATTTTGAATTTTAAAGATTGAAAACCTTTCTCTTCTAGATAGTTCCATTTATTGCTAAGATATTTACCTTTAAATATAAGGTATTAAATACATATAATTTATATAAATTATGTATTTATATAACAAAGACATCAACTCTGCATGAGATCACCTTCATGCAATGATCTCCAAATTCAGTTAAATTACCAAAGTAATAATTTCCAGAGTATTAACATTTCAAATTACTAAAGTACACAGTGAAGTGCAGAAGAGTTGAACAGTTCAGCAGCTTTCTACAGGAAGCCTACCACAGAAGGAAGAATGCATTGCTAGCCTTCCAGCTTCTTGTTTGGAATCAAAAATACAGCTTCAGAGTTCCTCCAGCTGAAAACTGAGCTGTTTTGAAATCAAAATAAATGCTACTGTCTTGACAAATACTAAGTAAAAATCCAGGAAATGCTTTGGCATTAAGAAGCCAAATCTTTGTCACAGAAAATTTAGATGATTATTCTGTAAGGGGTTTCACAACTGCAGAGATCAATGTACTAAGAGGAAAGCCTCTCTTACAGCATACTGGTATGGTTTTTTGGTGTATGAATAGTTCTAAATGAGAAAAAAAAAGTGAGTTTCGAAGAGGGTTTCATGCATTGTTAGTACATTTAAAATGTTTGCCTCAGGCAGGAAAAAAGATCTAGCAGTTACAGAACAATCTCAAGTCTGCTGACCATACAGAAAGAAAACGTAAAAGGTACGAGTATATTTAAACAAATAGAATGAATTCAGATCCTTTGTTTTACAGTGTCTGAGCATCCTGTAAAAGGATGCAAAGAAACATAATTAGTACGTGTCATCTTAGGCTCAGCCTATCAAATCTCTCCTGGGAAAAACCACATGTGCACTGCAGTGTTTGGGGGATTTGGAGTTTTTTCATTCTTCTTTTTTGTCCCCCATATGCATCTGCACATTTGTTTATCCTTAGTCATGAGAACATGGATGATTTGATAATGGCCTCAGGGAAGACTGAGCAGCAAGACCTAGATGAGTCTAAGCATCATTAAGGAAATAGATGGTCTGTTGCAAGAAACTGAGAAAAGTCAAAAAGGAGAAAAGATAAGCTATAACTCACTTGATCCAAGAGGCCTTGCTGTATAAAAAATTAACACACACTAAATACATCTTCAGTTTTCTAAACTACTAGAAAAAAGGATTATATTGAGGAAGATAAAGTTTTTCAGGGTTTTCTAACTGTCATAGGTATAGTGCCCAAACATGCTCCTTTCATTTCAATCACCTCTCACAATATAAGCAGTTTCCTTTTATTTTCCTTAGTATTTTAAGACAATTACAACTTGAGTATCAGGAAAGGTAGCTCCAAGCTTCAAAGCTGCTTTCCATATATTGCACAAGGAAAGCTCTGCCTCCCTCCTTTACTCTTTCCATTCCCAAAAGAACCCGAAGTTCCCACTCTTTGAGATCTACAAATAGACAAAAAAGTACCTAAGTCTCTTGCTGTAACCCCACCACATTCAAACAGGAAATAGCCCCAAAGAGGAAGACAAAACTGCAATGTATTTGATAACAACCACCAGGTAACACTCGAGAAGGTCACTTAGGCTTTATTTCATCTTTCACACACTGTAGGTAATTTTAAAATAACACAATTTAACTGGTTACTCCATCACAGACCCAAACACAAGGAGATATTTACAGTCACCGACCAATATGAAGTTTAATGTCCCTCTCTTCAGAACAGATACTCAAAAAACAAAGTGTGTAATATCATTAATTACAGGGTGTTAAACTGGACACTGGAGTCACACAAGCATTGACACTCAAATTCTCTTGCAGCCATTCCAGCAGGAAGCTCTTACCATTCAGCACTGGAGTTCCCACACTTAGACTGTGCCTGGAAAGCAGAATTTGCTTTGGAAAAGACAAAGATTACACCTTTCTGCCCAATTCTGAAGCACAGAAGAGGCAAGAATGTAACTATGTCCACAACTGAATTAATTGTTCTCAATCACGACTTGCACCATCACCTCCAAAACACCTTCAAAGATCTTCCCTTCTCTCACAGGCAGCTATCACCTGCTCCAGTAAGACCAGCAGCACACAGGGACTGTAAACCCCTTCCTTCCCACTGGAGGACAATGTTTAGAGATGTGACAGGATGCAAGACCTGTCAAGTGGTAAGATTTTATGCTTGCTATTCATTTCAAAGCTAGTCTTTAATGCTGGAAGCAAATCGTCAAAAAATCTAAGACTCTTGTGGCTTTCAGAAAGTTTGGGAGTCAATGCAAAACAGCACTCTGAACTTAAGTTCTTCCATGCGGGCATTACAAGACTTATTTGTTGTAATAGATTTAATGGCATCACAGCCCCCCATGTATTTACATTGCTCTGCAATATTGAAGTTTTTCAACCCAGCAGCTTTAGATCTGTATCACAAGGGAGCAAAAGTGGGGAAAAAAATCCTCTACAAAGGACTTCCAAGCACATCCCAAGTCTGTAAATTTACAAACACAAGAAAGCAGCCAGAACTGTTCACTGAAATCCCAAGGCAAAACCCAAGCCAGCTGCAAAATTCATTTCTTAGCACACAAATTACAATAATCCCTGCTCTTCAGAAGACATCCAGGCATGAGTGGTTTGCACTGTGCTCTACAGTAAACAGCAATCTGGGCAAATTTATCAAGTCCAAAGTCCAAAGCTCCCATGGAAAATGTCTTGTTAATAACAGTCTCAATGTGGCAAGGAATCTCGTTTGAGTAATTTTTCTCACCACAAGAGCAGAGGTATCAGAGAAGAAAAGAAAGGGGTTCTTACACATGCTGCTCCCCAGAGATTTACTACACAGTAAGTCAAACAAAAAGCCACATAAACAACCTCTATAAGGAAATTTCACATTCTCTACAAAGACATCACAAGACATGGGGACTGGCGTCATCACCTCTGCAACCCATCAAGACATTTTTTGACAATACCACTAGGTTTAACCAAGTTATCCGGAATCTAAACCACCCATAAGTGCATGTTTTTTGTGAATGCTGGGCAAGAGCAAGGTACCAGGTAAAAAGACTCTAAGCTAGTTACTCAGTTACAAAATGAGGTGTAAACTAGCCAGATTCCATCTCTTTGTTCCTCCCTTCTCAGCTGGAGGGTTCATCGTATGCCCAACCCACATGCCATACTAGTAATTCAAACCCAGCAGTGACCAAACCAAACTCAAGTTTTCCTTTTCCTGACTCCTGAAGAGGAAGGTAACACCAGCCAAGTTCAAAACTAACTACGTTTTGCCTAATTTCCCTCTGATGCAGAACACCAAGAAGCACCAATTAAGAACAAAACTATAAATGTGCACCAACTTTCCCTGCACTCCCCCCACCCCCATCCCACTCCTTCTGCACTGATTACACGGACTATGCTTATGCAATTCATCACAAATAACCTTGTGGCAGGTTAGCAAAAGGTGGCAGGGGCAGGCTGCCCTTGTCCTGACTCCCTGGGAGGGGCAAGCAAAACCAGGAGAGATGCCCTAGACACAGCAGAAGCAGCACAAGACACTGAATTTTGGCAACCAAGTACCTAGCCCTACAAGGATCAAGGCAAGCCCAGCTCAGAGCTACAAAATAGGAGGAATCTCATCGAAGACGATACTCACACGGAAGAAACAGGAGTCAGGACTGAACCTGCTACCACAAAGGCTCAGCATCCTTTTAAGCATTCACAGTAACACACCAGAGAAAGATACCAAAGACTTGAAAGAGTAGAGAGATTAATAGGCTGCAGAACGAAAAGTCAACAAAGAAAACAAAACTTTTGGAAGTTGATTTATACCACCTCTTATATGGAATAATATAGCAAGTGAAAAGCAAAATCCACACCTCCTTCATGGTAGAGAAACAGATTTGCAGTGGAAAAGCTTGGCCAGAAGTTCTCAATTTATCTTTGGCAATTTAAACCATTTTCACATAAATGACGTTGAGAAGGCAAAACTAACTGACACTTTGTTTCACAACACATCAGCCAAAAATCCTGGCTCTTATGCTTCATTTGTTATCACAGTCACAGACTAGGGAGTTCACATCTGATACTTTATGCATAAATATAATCTACCTACACTGCAAAACACATTGGGATAGAGTCAGTCTTGACTGAGGTGTGTAACTTCCAGGGATTTCCCTTCCCTTAAGGCAGAAAAGCGCATCCCTTGTACAAAATAGAAACTACTGCAGAACTTGGAGTTAGTTTATCAGTTTTGATCTAAATTCCAAGTCAGGCTGCAAGTGAGATGTGTGGCAGTCAAATGATTAAGACATTATTTCTACAGTTGGGCTAATGCTGCATTTCATTTTCAGAAACCATCTTAAAATAAAAACAAACCCATCTGATTTCTGCAACAGAACAAAACCACTGATAGGAGAGGTCTTTTAATCCAATAAGGTGAGCAGCAGACTGTATGGAGTCCATCTTTTCCATGTCTACTGAAACAAACCAGAACTATGGTGGCTCTCCTCTTTCCCCACTCCTCCCACACATCAGTGTAGTTGGTGTTTTGGAAATACTTGATCTTCAATCCTTTTCTACCTTACAACAACCACGACAGGTGCAGAACCACAAATTTTTATTGTTATTAGGAGACAGAACTCATGTCTCCTTCACACGGTGTCTCCTGCTGGTATCTACATTTTTTTTTTTAACCCGAGCTTTCAGCAGCCGTGCCTGCTATTCATAGCGAAAGCCACAGCGGAATCTTTCAAGGCCGCTGGCAGTTGTGGTTACTCGGCTTCTTATAAACACAGCGGCTTCCTGCCAAGGCTCCCTTGCTACATCAGGTTGAATCATGGCATCCCTCACCGCCGTGACCCCCGAACGCAGTCATGCCACAACTCTGTCTAGTTCCATTAACTACACTGCAGTGAGATAGCACTTTCTGCCTGCCTCCAAAACAGCCTGCCTCTTCCCTAAGCCAGCCGAGAGGCTGCCAGCACACTCCTTCAGGCTGCCTTCAGTTAATCGCATTTTCATGTTTCAGAAATAACAGTTTTCACTAATTGCCCGCAATATGAACTTCATGGTACACCTTTAAATATGCTGTGGTGGCAAATATATAATCCTCAAGGCAGGCTTCTATTCGTCACTCGCTCTTCTAACCCCGCAGATAAAGGTACAGGAAAAAAAGCTCTTAGATTAAGTGGACAATAAAGAACAAAAGCAGCTTCTTTTTAACTAGGTGAAAAAAAGGTGAATTAAAAGAACAGGCGGAGCATCTTATCACTCTTTGGTGATCCTGTGGCGGATACATTTATTGCACAGCAGGACATTAAATGTGTTTTCCCATACACTATTAAATTATAAATTATGTGTGTCCTACTTCTGGTAGTACCACTTTTCTTATCATCTCTTCCAGGACTGAGTCAGCTAATAGCAGCCTTACCATTTCTGACCTTTACTTCATCAAAAAAAAATTACCATTCTGCTGCTTAAATTAAGGATTCCGCCTGCAGCCCCTGATGGTCACTGTTTCACCCACCCTTGACACTTAACAGCAGCTTGACACTGAAACAAATGCATGTGAGGCTGCAACCAGCTTCTTCAGATGACTAATGCTGGGGTGCCCCTTCAACACATCCAGCTGAGAAGTTTCCATCCTCTCCAGATCACTCCATCTACCAAAATCTCAACAGGGTTGAAACGGTGATGCTGTCAGCAAACAAGAAAAAATATATGCTGCTCAGGGAGCAAAGGCAGGAAAAAAATAAACTCCACCTCCCTCTCTAGCTTGCTGTGTGTCTGCACCTCCAGCTGTCTTGGTGCACTGTCAGTGGATGAAAACAGATGGGCTTGACAACTTCACTGGCTCTCTCAGAGAGGCCAGTTGACAGAAGCAGCAGTCCTGTTCCGGGTAGAAAAGGATAGTTTATTATTTCCTGTTCCCCAAGACTGAATGTTCACTTTCATTTTGACTACATGGGAAGAAAAAGAAAATCTTTCCGTTTTGAACATATAATCTGAAAAATTCACACATCTACCTACTCCTGGCGAGTAACAAAATTCCACCAGTGTAATCTGGTTCTGCAAAAACTAATCTTCTGTTCAAAAACTAAGACAACCTAAAAGTTATGACTGAAGAGATAACCTCTCAAACACAAGCAAGTTTATAGCAATGAAATGCTCCTAGTGTTGCTGATCTAATTATTTGCACCACTTCAGAGAAAAAGCATTCCTGTCCAGAAAACCTGGGGACAACCCCAAAACTGACAAGCACGCCCAAATTTCACACTTCCACTATTCTGCCATAATTTTAGGGTACTCTAAGGAGGCTGACTAAAAAGCCCTGTAAAGAGCTACAGGGGCACACCAAAATAGGACAGTTAAGAAACACCTGCAAGAGTGAACTCACTCAAAACACACCTGATGCAACCAGGAGAGGGAAGGAGATGGATTTTCAGCCTGCTAAACAGTGCAAGGTAATTAAGAAGATGATCTAAGTTCAGTACACTTTCTTAAACGCCTATCAGCGAGTTCACCCTAAGGACGTTTGTGGTAAGCTCTGCTTCAACAAGATCGTAAATGAGTGGGCAATATTTTACAATCAGTGTTTTACATTTCAATGCACAAATTGATGCAGAATGCAAGTGCCTGTGATGCATCACCACCTCACAGCCCTGCCTCCAGGCAGCACCTGAAGAGCGATGCTGCCACAGCTGGATCTACCCCAACCACCCAAGACTGCAGAGCTCTGTTTCGGCAGACTTCAGCATCTCCCTTGTGCACCTCAAGATGCAGAGGAGCAACCTCAAATTGTGTTTACAGGTGAGGTGGCATGGTCAACAAGCTTTTTCTTGGCCCATGACCACTCCACATCTTCTCAAGATCAGATTACAAAGATGTGAGTTGCCCATATAAGATATTAACCCGAGCCCAGCTGTGGTTATGATGCTCTGGTAGCGGTCATGGGTGTCAATACTACAGGAGGTTTTGTAAGGCAAAAACGTCTGAACTGAGTATATGAGAAATCTATGAGAAATCTGTGCTAACTATTTCACTATCACCCAAGCCATTTTCCCTATCATCTCTCCACTTCAGATGCTTCAGAAACATTGCTAAAACTGCTAGGTCTTGGAGCCTACTCTCATTCAAAGTCAACATTACCAAGAAATTTTTGAAATTTTAACTCGTAATATATGTCCAGAAATAAAATAAAATATGTGAGGTTTGAATAAAAAGATTGGCTATGAGAAATCATGAAATACGAAGGAACTGGACATGGAACTGGTGTCCTGGTCCCCTATGTCATGGCTGCATAGGCCTTCAGTTCCTCCCTACTAAAAAGGGCCCTTTGCAAGGAGGTGCTCCTAAGGAGACGTTTCTACTTTTAACAAAATAACCATGTGAAAGATATGGGATGCTAATTCGTATTCTTATGGGTTATGGCATGTTAGAAATTATAAAAACCACTGTACAGGGGAATACAGTCTTAAGTTTCAGTCTGCCTTGAAAATGCACTGAGACAAAAAGCAGGCACCACCCTGGAATTCAACATTTAGAAAGGAGACAAAGGATTTACGGGAAAACTGGGCTGTCTCCTTGGCATCAGGAGAGGACACATTAAGATAAGCTATCAGTCTTCCCCTCCCTGGATGACAGAGTCCTCAGATCATTATCTTCAGCCATCGAAACACCCTCATCCGAGCACTGAACATCACCATCAGAGGACCATCATCATCATCATCTCCGGAGATGAACTTTTCCCATTCATAAACTTTGGTGTCTATTCACTCATTAAACTAGAAATTGACACCTCGCAGCAGAGGAGAAACTCTTTTCAACTAAGCCGGAGACAACTATGAATTCAAATGACTAGCTTGGAAACAAAAGGACTATGAGAAAATTTTTGCCAGAGGCGGAATAAAGTGTATAAAAACTAAGCCCCGAACAAGGCCAATTCGTGAACTCAGGGGGGGACGGCAGTCGGCCAGGTAATGCATCCCGGTTCACCCGATTCCCGGGTAAATCGTCAAGTATCTCCGATGCGGGTGGTTTTGCCGAAATTCTGTAATTCGATTCTGTTTAATAAACTAAAAATTATATTTTTAATTGGATTATGGTATTGGCATTTATAACAACCATTTTTTACCCTAATGCTTTCGGGCTAGCTTGTGAGAGCAGTCTTCTGCACAACTGCTAGCTGACTTCTGTGAACACTCTCACAGATTGCACCTTTGCTGTAAATATTTATGAGAGTTTTGTACCTCAAATGAAACTAATCCCAGTTGACAGCCCAACAGCATCAGTAGAATTTTCAACTGCAATTACTTGGCAGGTTATTGCAGGTGAGAGCTCCTCAGAGTCAGGATGACCAGAGCCCAGAACACAACAGAACTGCTCAGTTGTCTCCAGTCACACAGTACAGGACCACTGCAAGCCCAAGGTGAAGCAAACTTTTTACACCTAGAAAACATTACTAAAAGAACTCTGGAAAGCTGCAGGGAACTGTCCACTGAGGAGTCATTTCAGACCTGGCAGGCCCATAGGCCTCTGAAAGGGCTTATTGGCACAAAATTATTCAATCCAAGCACGAGAAGGCAGGGGCCAGCAACTACTTGAGCTACTGGCCAGGGAAAGAAAGCAACACTTCTTCTCAGGACACAGAGACTGTGCTGGAGATGCATCAACCTTCTAGCAAAGGAGGTCAACAGCAAGGTTCACAAGCCTTTTACAGCAGGGAAGAGAGGCAGAAGCAGCAGCCAGGGCGCAACCCAGCTGCACTGAGTGAGAGTGCAGGAGAGGGGACGAAGCTCCTCAGAGAGGCAGCAAGGCAGGCAGGCCAGAACGGCCAAGTCCCCATTCCAAACTCACCCTGTGCTCTGAGGAACACTAAACATGTATGTCAGCCTTGAAGGAGCCAGGGGGAGGCAACACTGGATCTCAGGGGGTCTCATTCTCAAGCGCAGGACACAGTGCTCTGTGTGATGAAGTCCAGGAACATCAGCCTCGGGAGAGGCTGTTGGCTCACCTCCCCCTCCAGCTGTGCACTCCGGTCATCCAAAAGCTCTGTGCCAGAGCAGCCCTGCTGCTGGACACTTCTGCTTACGTGCGAATTGTGAGTACTGATCCAGCCACTTCACCACAGTGATCTATCTTCTCTTGCCACCTCAAACAGCCCAGCTGAATACTTTCGACACTGCACAGTGGAATGGATGGGCTAAGGGATCCCTGAACCCACCTGGGAAAACCTGGGCTAGAGTTTTCATCTGAGCTTCAGTGAACAAGTTTGCTGATGCTCCACCTAGAATAACAAACCCACAGGCGAATCGGCATTAACTTACCGGGTACTTCAAGGAAGCCTAAACACAAATTATCACTTAATCAGTACTCCAAAAATAGCTGGGGGGAAGGATCCAGCCACAGAGAAAAATAAGCAATTTAGGAGAACAATGCTCTGGCAATCACCTCACATTCACTGCCCTTGGGAGAAGAAATCTCCCCTTTATGAGCCGCTCTTGGGAATAAAGGAAATTCATTAACTTGCCAAATAAACTTTTCAGAGGGAAGAGAGGAAGATGACAATTTCATGCCTCTTCCCCAGCCAAGACTGAATATACTTACCGTTGGGTGAAGGGAGTGAGGGAATGAACCTGATTTGCAAAGAGGTAGATCAGAAGTGGGGAAGAAATTAGGAGGAATAAAAGAAGAAAAAAGCAAGTAATTTGTTTTGATTTTTTAATAGCTCCGCTAAATCATGGAACAAAAGGACAGAGTAAAGGAATTCAGAGTAAAAGGAAAGAGTGACTAATGAGAAAATTTACACATGCATGTTCACCTCAGTGCCTGACTGATCTGATAATCATCCCTTGCACATTATGCAAATCAAGTTTTCAAGAAACTTTACCTTTTACTCAGGGCTTGTTGTGGGGATACATAAAACACCAAAACTATTGCACTCTTTTCAGGTTTTGTTACTCAATATTTTCTGTATCAACCTCCTCAACTTTCACCCTTACAGTCTGCAAGGTGACAGAACTACTGGGCACTTGGAAGAAAATAACCTAGAGAAAACATACAAAATACACAGAATTTTAATTTCTTGGGGGACAAAGAGAGGTATCAAGTACCACTAGTGGGAAGATCTTTAGTACTTACACCTAAGGCTCATTCTTCAAGTCAAAATTAAGTAAACACTTAAGAGGTTAGACACTTTCCTGGCGCATACCACTTAACATCTCTTCCAATGTTTACTAGCACAGAACAGGGTGAGAGACACCTGCCACCACCAGCACACCTTCCTGCAGTCTGCAGAGGAGTAACTGGGGGATTTGGCTCAAACTCATCAAAGCAGAATGCTGCCAAAAATTCTAAAGACGATGAAGGCTGATGATGGTGGAAAGCTATAAAGAGGAAGGTAAAGGTAAAATATGTACCACTGAACTTAAGTATTCCCACTTCTCTACAACACGGCAGAGGTACTTTTGAGTAGAAGAGGGAGGAATGAGGCTGATGGACAACCCTCAAACTACCATGAATTGCTGCAGTACTATTAACAAACTGCACTCATTTCATCTCTGGCTCATTTCCATCATGTTTTATCAACTTGTTCAAAGTAACCATTAAAAACTCTTTAGTACTTTGCTACATTTGTTACTGCTGAGCAGACATGATTGCAAAGTAAGAATCTATCTGGCACAGCCTGCTAATGCCCCAGACAGAGGAGGTCATGATCTGGAAAGTCTGACCTTGAACTTTATCTGAGCTTCTAACTTCATCTGAAGTTACACATGTAAGACAACTGAAAGGCAAAGAAGAATGGAGGTTGTTACATCAGAGCCCCACCTACTCCAGAACCTTTTTTACTTCCGAAACTGTACAACAAATTTTAGGAATTTATTTGCCCCATTTTTAAGTCATGTATTTGAAAAATCAAAGCTAGCATCAGTGAAAATGTAAGTGATCCCTGAAATACATGCTGGCTCTAAGTACGTCCCATGTTCCTCTCCTCTGAGCACTCTCTCCCATAAAGATGCATTAAAGTACCAAATCCCGTTCTGGACTACTTGAGGAAATTCTTTGTCTGTAAACTTTTCTCTAAAAACAATCCACAACTGACTTTCTTTTTCACTTCCAGTGAGCAGGATTCAATGTCAGTGCCCCAGCTGCTGCATGACTCAGAGGTGAAGGAGTGAGCTTTGAAGCCTGGCCATGCAAAGGCCGTCCCACAGGATGCCGGAAGCTCCAGCACACAAAGCACCACCACCACAGAACCACGGCCACTCAGTCATTACAGCATATCACAGAAAATGCCTCGGCTGAGGAACCAGTCCTGGGCAAGTCAGTCTTGCCTGACGATCTCTCTATACACGCAGTAATGTGCAAAAACAAAAACAAAAAACAAAAAACAAAAAACAAAAAAAAAAAAAAAAAAAAAAAAAATCACACACAAAAAACCCCCACCAAAACCACCAGAAGAGAGACAAGCACTCAACCTCTTATGGCATTTTCAGCCAAAAATCACATGAAGCAACCTCATGTTTATATTTCTTGTCCAGCTCTAAATGTTACGGCATAAGAGTTAAGCACCATGTCAGTAGCTAGTGTCACTTGATAGCTTACTAAAGCTTTGTTAAGCATAAGGATTTGCATGCTATTATCAACCCCTGTCATAAACTTCCAAGACTTCTGCAAAAAACCTCCCAGCTGCCATTAAACTGTTAGTACTGTCTTTTGCCCCTCCTTTTTTTTTTTTTTTTTTTTGCATTGAAGTTGCTGACCACACAGCATCACGTTTCACCTTTCTTATCCTCACAGCTCACACAGCAGTGCTGTGCCAGTAACCCTCTTTTCCACCCAAAACCCTCTTTCCCTGTGCCCAGGGCTGCAAACCCAGCACGACCAGTCCTGCCTGCAAGCAGCCTCCCCATGCACAGAGCAGGCTAGAGCATCAAAATGAAAGGCGTGTCAAGAGCACAGCAGCCGCCACAGGCAGAGGTGCACTCCACTTTCAGTGGCAGCAAAGCCCTTAACTCTGTGCCTCTGTCCCCTCTCAGCAGACTCTGGCAGTCTTAAGTCTTTCTTTCAGATTTTACTGATGGGTGTGGGTTAACAGGTTGCTGGAACGAGGGAGCAGTTTTGAGCACCCATCATGAAGCCCAGCTTCAGATTAAGTCTGCGTCCAGGAGGACTCAAAGTCTCCAAAAGAAGGCACAGTAAAGACACAGACCAGAAGATACTCAACACACAGTAAGGAATAAAGTTGTCTCCTTGACAAACAAAAAGTTTGAGCAAATATGTCAGATAAGAATACATGTGTCCTTTGGTCTGAATTGGTCTGACTGTCATCCAGCTAGGTAAAATAGGAGGAAAATGAAGGACAAGACATGGTGGGATTGGAGAGGGGAGGAAGGGGACAGGGGTAACCAAACCAACCAACCCCAACCATAACAGGTTGCAAATGGTTTTAAAAGCTAAAGGAAAAGTGATATTGATGCATCTTGGGTAGATTTGATGCAAGGAGCTGCTTTCTAAGTAGAGAGGAAAAACAAGAGGAGGTCAAGAAGAGCAAAGAGTCAGTGAGAGCAGTGAACTATCACTGCTACAAATGAGCTCCTTTGCTGCGCAAGCATCAGTTGTACTGAAATGACACTCAGAAAAGAACAAGGCAGTTCATGTACAACACAGAAACAATCAAATGAAGAACGGTTGAAACACACAGAAAAGACCATCTTTATCTACATTTTATAAGTGTAATATCTATAGAACACATTTTAATATATATACAAACACTACATAGTGCATTTTGTAGTCACAAGAAGGATTTGTCCACATTCAAATTTTCAGCATGATGCTGATATGCTAAGACCTGGGCTGTTTTTCACTTGTTTTGATTTGTTTGTGGCTTTTTTTTTTTGTGATAAGTATCACCTCATTGCTCTCCTGTGTGTGTCTGCTTGTGTCCATCTATTTCCCAGTGTCTTACTCTAAAGACTCTTAAAAATTCCTTTGTGGAATGCTCATCATAAGACAATCCTAACCTATGACCTGTCTTATACAACTAAATAAATTATTTGAAAATGGAACATTTATGACATTTATAAATTAAGTTCTCTGCAGAACAAGAAAAGCACAGCTCAACTCTGTGACGATGCAGAACAGCTGATTAACAGAACTGACTAGCTTTCATGCTCTCAAAGCAAATTACACAATTTGCAGTCCCTGAGTCTTTGGATAGACTCAAATGAGGAGATCAGCTTCTCCTCAAAGGGACCACACATGTACTCTGTGCTATTCTTCATGGCCTTCTGATCAGGCACTACTGTTAGCAAAATTGAAGTGTGCTCTGAGTGCTGATTTAATTACAAAAAATCCCATACAAAAGATCTTGGCAAACAGGTTGATTATAGTATTCATACACTTTCTGAAACACTTACTGAAGAGGAATAATCCATTTGGATGCACTGTAACTCTGATATAATTCAGTATGAAGACAGAAAAAAGTTTTAAAACTTTACTTTTCTAATTTCAGTTTAAGAGAGTTCTGATGCACTAAACACAAATAGGGTTACATGTTCATATAACTGGTACCTGAAGAGAAAGATCAAAATCATTCTTCTGCTCTTCATTCTAGTAGAAACACTGACAGAAATCCCATACAATCCAAAGCCAGCTTCTCTAAGATTTCAGCTCCTTGTCACTGCTACGTTACAATTCACAAGTGCCAAAACCTGAATCACATTTTCATCTGTCTGAAACCACTACCCTGGTAAAATCTGTAAACCTTTAAAGTGACACAATGCGAAGAACATCCCATACCATTCACCATCTGTACTGATGAAAATGACTGCAACACTTCCTGAAAAAAGGGTAGTTACTATCTCCTTTGTGTTGATATTAAAGCAAGTTTTATCCCTGCAAACACAAAGCCAAATGATGCAAAGGTAGTAATTTCTTTAGTTGCCCCTCGCAAATGTGGAAGGGTAATAACTGTCTCCAGTTACTCATCCAAGAACTTTTAAGGACAACCATCTTTAATCCTATGCTTATTTATAAATACATACAAACCCCTCATTTTTCAAAGTCTCAGTATGAAGACTAATACCAGAATCTGTTCTGTTTCAAAAGCAGATGCACTTTTTCAGTACCCAATTACAGATACCCTATGGGTAAATTTTCAGGCTAATTTTACTACTTCAGTAAACGCACTGAAACTCTGTACCTCTAGTCCGCACCAGTCCGCCTCAATTCAGTCTAGCACAACCCCCAGTTTTAGCAGCTTTACAACAACACTGACCTCCCTCAAGTATTATCATCAATATTTAAATAAGAGAAAAATGAACACTGACACCATTTCCAAATTCACACAACCTGTACCAGGGATTGAAAGGGAAAACTCTTGCTTACATTCCCACATTCCCCAGTCTTTATCTTCCTCTGTACATTACTGTATCAGCTAGAGAAGCTAGCCACAGGGAAGAGAATTTGGAGAAGACTGTTGCCCAATTACCTGGTTAGATTTCAAAGCCCAAACAATAAAGGACAGCGTAACAACGCCACAAAAAAGGGGGAAAGGAAATTATACACACAGAGATTAATTAAGAGGGAATAGCTGGCAACATGACTGGAGAAACTTTCAAGTGCTATGAAGAATGTACGTGCAAGCTTGAATTAATAGTTTCTTCTATGTATTATGCTTGAACAAGATGAACAATGCCAAGTTCCTGTATTTTCCCAATGAAGTCAGCTATTGTCTTAGACAGGGAAATGAAAGCAGACAATGCAGCAGTCTGTATTTAATTCTTTTGGTATCACCTGCATGTGAATGGAGGCCTCTATTTATCTGCTGTGCTTTTATTATGAAAAGGAAGCAAAAAGCAGCTCAAATTGTCAAGTATTAAAAAAAAACCCAAAAACCTCTTTTTTTAACTTGAAGCCCAAACAAAATGGAAAAAAAAAAAAAGAAAATCTGCATGAAGGAAAGTTAGCTTAAGTATCTACGAAAAGTTTGCAGAGAAAGCCGCAGAGTACCTGCAAATTACAGGATTTTTCACTATTGGCAATCCAAACTACAATGAAACTATGAAGGAGTACTTTAGTTTAGCTATAGTGACATTCAGGACACACTGAAGTAACACCCCAAGCAAAAAGGTGCTAGGTGACAAAACTGAATGTGAAACTCCACTGTGCAATGTGCCTGCTGCTTGCAAATTTAAAAAACTTGACTTTTCAAAAGCACAGTTGTTTCAAAAAAAAAAAAACCCTCAGTGGCCATTTTAGATTTTGACATGAAGTGGTTTATTTCCCTTAATAGATACTCTTCTATCTACTGTGTAAACAGTGAAAACTTCACTCTTTAAACTTTCAGTAAATCAAAGGTTAACACACTTTTTTTTTTTCCCTATGCCACAGTCTTTATATATTTGTAGAGCATTTCAGCTCCAGCTGAGATGAACCTCTGGTTCAGAGAGGTGTGCTCTCCAGTCCCCTGCAAGGATGAAGCTTCTGCTGATGAGTGGAAAGTGAGAAAGTCAGAAAAGAGCCAGATGCTGTGCAGGTGCACAACTCTGGGCAAAAAGCTGCTCTTACAACCAAACAACCTGGATGTACCCCTGCAGAGGCACAGGCTACTCAGCTGGAAATTACAAAGCCCACCAATGCATATTTTTAATATTCCCTATTCACCAGTGCAGGTGGTACCCTAGCACTTTCAGCACAGCACTTCCAGTAGTTTAACACTTCTGAGCAGCACAACCTTATTCCCTCATTCTGTGCTTTTCAGTGAGTGAATCTGGGTCTTGCTGCCCTTGCTCTGTTATCATCTGTTAATCTCCCAAACATCCTACCGGCAAGTCGGAACCCAGCCAGTCCTCAGATTCACTAGGAAGATACTGTGGTCCACTCTATCTCCCACTGCCCCCTTACCAAAAACCACCTTGGTCCTCCAGCAGCTCCCTTCTCAATTGCTCACCCTGATCCCCAACTCTAGCCTGCTTCAATTCAATTATTGATTAATTTCAGAGCAACAAAACATCTTTTGTTTACAAAACTCAATAAGAAGCAGATGCTCTCCCTCCCTCCTCTCCACTCCTATATCTCACCCCACCACACATAGAAAAATACTCATAATGTTCCAATTAAGAGTAGATTCTTAAGTCCTCTCCACAAAATCTCAATATTCATTAGTGTGGGTGGGACCACCATCATGACTAAGTGAAGTGCACCACAGTGTCTGAACTGCCCCATGTGTTGCAATGTTATTTTCTGGACAACATGCACATTTGTACATTCTACAGGATTTCACAACACCTATAATGTTTCAATTCAAAAAAGCTAGCCAAGTACACATTTCCCATTTTGCACAGACATGCTTCTGCAGTTTGCTAACTAAAGAGGGTGTCTGGCAGTATCTCAGATTTGGGGTTGGTTTTTTTAAGAGTACACTAACACTGGGCTGTTTTAACTAGCCATTTCACAATTGAATCACTCTCTCTTAAACCTAGTAATTTTTATTCTCCCAGTAACTTTACAATTTACCTATGCCCAGTCCAGTATATTGCTGTTTGGTGAATGTATTTTGAAGTCATACAGATATCAGCCCATATCAAGCAAATTTGAAACACAAGTCCAGAATAATTAGTTCCTTTCAGTCAGTGAGAATGACTCTAAGTTTTGCCAATTCTATCATAACTTCTCTTCCTCGTCCTTTCCTCTTCTCAGAGGAAGCCATCTGCCACTGGCTCAAACCTCACACTAAGCAATGATAGCTTGGTGACAGACACAGAATGGAAGACATGAAACAGCCCTTTCTGATTCAAGGTTTTGGCATCTCCAACTTACCTCCACACTAGCTCCTTTCATGTAGAGTCACAGAATGGCTCAGATTGGAAGGGTCTTTGAAGATCGACTAGTTCCAAACTCCCCTGCCATGGGCAGGGACACTTTTCACTAAACTAGGTTGCTCAACTCCCCACTCAACCTGGCCCTGAACACTTCAAATGGGGATTTCAGCTTCAACATGAAAAATATCTTATCACAGAGCTGAAAACAGCTGTCTCCATCTTCCTCTAGCAGGAATAGCTCTCTTTCTTTCTTCCATAATCAGGTTACAGATAACACAAGTGCTCTGTCCAGAAAGCTTTAACACCTTGTAGCTCTCATGCCTGGTAAGACAACTGGCTGATACTCAGAGATTCACACACTTTACAGGTTGAAGGTAAGCAAGAAAGAGATACTTTCTACTTGAACTGAATTTTTTGAATATTTCTCTTTACCTGTGCCTAATGTCATCTTTTACTTCTTCCATCACTTTACTTACAAAAGTCAGTAGAACCTAGAGTAAGAGCTGATGTATCTGAGGACTGACACTGATGCTGGGTTGGAGTTGCTTTAAAGCCACCACAAAGACAAGAGGTGCTCTGAGCCTCTGGTATCATACAGCAACAGCTAAATCAGTATCACATAACTGTTCCTAAATCTACCTATACAGGCTAAAAACAGCAAAGATTCTAAAACTAAAAATAATATCAATATTCTGCCAGAAAAAACAGTGAATATATGACATTCTCTTGATGTTTCACAGGATTGAGTTTTTTGCAACTACCAATTTAGTGGTGATGCTCTAGAAAATCAGTAAAAAGCAGTAAAAGTCTAAGGCTGGTTTTTTTTCCCAGCTTCTCCCTTAGAGGCTGCACACCTTATATGGCTACTATTCTAATCACCTAAAGTGAGTGATACTTGGAAGACACTACATATTATGAAATGAAAAAACACAAAATAATAAAAGCTATTATCGCACTGCTATCTCATGCATTTTGATTTTCTACTTTTGTATCCTAAGAATTCTCTGTACCTCTTTGCTGCAGTTATTCCTTTATCCTTCTAAGTTTGTGTCTTCTCTCCAGATTCCTCTGGAGGCATTTATCTTACAATCAATCCTGCAATATGAAATTCAATTTGTATTGGCTCAATGGCTACACATGAAAACAATCCTAATTTTAGTAGAACTCTTATGCTGTAAACCCTTGTTCCCATCTTGAC
Organism: Prinia subflava; assembly: GCF_021018805.1. Lineage (NCBI taxonomy): Eukaryota > Metazoa > Chordata > Aves > Passeriformes > Cisticolidae > Prinia > Prinia subflava. The sequence continues at coordinate 57,308,965 of NC_086249.1, forward strand.
TAACTTTGCAGTAACCCATGCAGTTTATTTGGTTATACAGAGAACTAGAGTTCATTTGATATCATTATCTTCCTATGTTTGCCATCCTAAGCCTTCATACTCAATTTTTGAAGCATGGTTACAATCCTCAATGAACAATTCTGTATACCTGTTCTGACTTCAGGCATACACAACTCTACATTCTGCTTTGATTATTTGTGCACTTTAAAAATAACCAAACAAAAAACCATCCCACCCTAAGACTCAAGTGCTGCCCTTTCTCAGTCTTCCTTCTGCAAACATCAAGAAGACTTTTTGGCAGTTTACTGACCTCCCCGTCAGCTTAAAGCTTCAGTACACAAGTTACCAACAAGGGTCTCCATTGTTTTCTGGGATTTTGCAACACTGCCATTTTCCACCTTTTTGTATTTTTCTGCATATGAACTTTCTTTCCTCAAGTCTCTAATTCTCTGCTCCTGTTCATTAATCTTTCTGCCTCCTCACAGCCTTTTCCACCATAAACCACAGCCATGGCATGGGCTAAGTCAAGAGCAAGCTGTCCTCATCAGCTAGAACCATCCACTGAAAAATAATACAGATGAATGTTTCCTTAGCATCCAGGGAGACAAACAGCTCTGTAGCCTTTCAGGATGTTAGACAGTATTTACAGAACCACTGGGCAAAGCATTTTTGCTTAGTTCAACTGGCTTGATGAGGAAAGTAGCACTGCCTGGCCCATGCAGGGAGGTTTCTGTGGTGTCCTATCTGCTCTCAATCCTTGGTCCCACTAGACATACAGCTCACAGATACAGCCATCTTATCTGACACATTGACCTACAGGTTTCAGCAGTCCTTGCTTGCCTACACCACCAGTGCCTCCGCATATTGAGGACCTGATCCTTACAAGAACCTGCACAGCCACCTGTCTGCATCCAACTTCCTACTTCCAGGGTAAAATCCTCCTACAAACCCAGATGAAGGTGGACCTAGGCTCATCCTGCCTTAATTAACAAAAGGCCACCTTAGGCCACCCATCATAAACACCTTTTTAATCTCCAAGCAAAACACAGTTCATAAGGAGTAATGGCATTTGTATAAAACGTGAAAGACATCTTGAGGGAAAAGAATCCAACGGCTTGAGACACAAAGTCTTACTCTGGTCTAAAACAGAAGCTCAGACTTGCATGCTCATATTCCTTCAAAGTACATTACCTTTTCATCCTAATGCATCATACCTTCTCAAAAACCGTGCCTTGCCACCGCCTCATGGCCATGCAACTATCAGCACTACAACCAGCAGACAAACATATGGCTTTTCTGCAGGAAAACCCAAGATCTCACCTCATCTCTGCTCTGGAGGTGTTCTCCTACAGACTAAGAGTGCAGGGAATATAAGGTTTTCCCACTCTTAACTTGAGGAATAGCTAGAGGTGCTTTCATGCCTCCAGCCAACAGACTGCTCCTACACAGCCATAGCTGTTTTGGGAGATGAACTAGGAAAATAACGCAAGTTAAAATAACTCAGGGAAACCAAAGAAGTTTGGGCAATTTCTTTCTTCCAAGACAGAAGAAGGGAGGGACACACCACAGGAGATAGTTGGTAACTGGAACCACATAAGCCACTACTGATACTAGATGCACAAATCAAACCACAGCCAGCAGCATCTCTGAACCAAGACCTGCTCCTCACTAATGAGTGCACAGATGCAATCTTTACCCAGCAGTCAGCATTCACAACATGTATGCCATACTCTGCTGTACGCTTCTTCTCTCATATTGGTGCCACTTTCCATCCCCCCAGCATGAATCTAATGCCAATTTCAAGATAACCTAACACTGTGTTCCAGGGATAAAGCAGTTCTCATTTCAAAAACTTAACCAGGTCAGCAAGACCAAACTATGACCAGCAGTTTTAAAAGTAAGTGTATATGAAAATTCCTATACAATGAAAGTAAGTTATCTAGTAAATGTAATTTACTTAAGCTTATCACACAATCTCTTAGATGAACATAACAAGGAGCATTCAATCCACCCTCCACTGAGTTTTAAAACATTTACAAGACATGAATGATAATTTAGTGTCTAAACTTCACCATGAAGAGAGTATTTCAGGTTGCACTTCATCAGTCATAAGGCACTAACTGACTTTTAAGAGCATCAATTCTTTCATTTTGTCTGCAGTTGAACTGTTTAACACAGGTGAAACTGAAGCCAGGGTTCCCAGTTCAATATCCCTTTACCAGTAAAACCCAGATTCTTCCAGTCCTCCAGCATTCCGAATTGGCTATTACACCAAGAAACACAGAATTATTATAAATGTCATTTCATGGACATGCAGTGACTTTCAACATGGCCAGAACTCTTTAGAGATATTAATTTAAAAGCCTGAACCAACAGTTTAGGATTACCTCTAAGCTGCAGATTTCTGAAGTCAATATTTGTAAATCATGTTTCATGTTTCCAAGGAAACCAAGTGGATAATACCTCTTGCAAACAGCCTCCTTCAATACACTTTTCATGGCTACAAGGCTCACAGAAGTTATTCTCAGTCTGACAAAGAAGTTACGCTTTTCCTTATATCTTCCAAAAAAATATCAGCATGCGGAGGCAACTGAAGTAATGTACACAGCAAGCATCTACAAAAATCTCTGTGGAGCCTGCCATCTGAAGCACACATCTTATCGCCATTGTATTATTCAGCTTTTGTATGTATTTTCCCCAATGGTAGACCTAAAAGTGTCCTAAGTAAATAGCATTACATTCATTTTGCATGTGTTAAAATGAGGCACTTACTAAGTGACTTCCAAACTGTCAGTACATCACTTACAGTGTGTATCTCACCTACCTCTCTAAAAACATTACTATGCATTTCATAGTAAAGTTCAAATGTTAATGAAGATAGAAATCAAATCTAGGAACAGAGTAGCATGTTGTAACAGAATGCTGCTTACTTGATCATTTTTCTACTATTTTTCTTGTTTGACAGATATTTACAACAATTTAAGGCATGACTGCTCACTGCATCCTGCAGATATAAAGTAAATGGTGAGGTGCACAAAATATACTTAAAGTAATTTTTTGGATGGGATCTTTGGAAGAAGCAAGATTATAAGCTAAGCAGCAATCACATAATATCTCTACTTGAAGAAGAAAGCAGGAAAAAGTAAAGTCTTAAAGAGAAATAACAAATTTATGAATTCCACTTTGATAAGTGTGAAGACTTTAAACTTTAAAACAAGATGCTTGCAACAGTATTTTTGTGCTCTTGCATATTGAAGGCAGATCAAAGCAACACACAAATTCATTTTCCTGTCTGTTAGAAGTTCTGTAAGACTTCTGTTTCCAAATAGCCAGGTAATGTAATTTAAATTATATATTTATAAAGCATTTTGTGTCAAAACATTCTTACTGAAAAACAAAGATTCTGAAGCTTTGTCAAAAGAATACAGACTAGAAAAATACCTATCACTCTCTCATCTGCTCACATCTACCTACAGGACACCTTCAGCAACTGTTTTAATACACAAAACATACTCAGAGCTCAAAATGCTGCATTTTGCTTTCTCAGAGAAACTCAACACTGGCTAAGACATGGATGCTTTTTTGTGGCTCAGGGAAACCAAAGAAACACCAGCCCTTCACGAACCTCCTCTGGATGTAATATGCATCAAGCCAAGCTCACAGACTTCAGCTGTAGCAATTCACTGCAGCCAGCACAAATCTGCAACTTACAAAGACACGTACTCAAGAACAGCACACAAAATAAAACGCAAAACCTCGAAGGAGCAGCCAGAAGACTTCTGACATTACAAGAGGATTGTTTTAAAAACAAAAATGAATCCACTGCAGCAGAATCACTTAACACAACATACCACACATCACACTAGGTACATAAACTTCTTTGGCAAGAAGTTAAAACCAGTTTCTGTCTTGCAGCAAGTCTCAAAGTTGTCTGCAGAATAAAAAGTGTCATTTCACAGCTTGTGACTGAGATGATAGTAATGGACAACATATTCTGGGGATAATAACCAGTGCTGCAAGAAGAGAAATCCATGTCGCGCGTTAAGTATATTCAGCATATATATTTGTATATATGCAGTTTTCAAACTTTTTTAGGTCATCACTGAGCAACAAAGGGCTTTCTTTTGCCACCATTTACTCATGAAACACACAACTTCACTTTTCAAGGACCACTTATGTCCTCCTCATACCCCTTAATTCAGTAGTTTCTTTCCCCTGCATCCTGCCTTCATCCCAGAGAAGGGCAACATTCACAGAATCCAGGAGCACAACTGGGAAACAGATGGGAGAGAACAGAAATACTTCCCGAAGATCCTGGAGGCAGAACAAACACAAGGACACATAGAAAAGGCAGACCACACCCAGACTGCAAGGAGAGGAAAGGATCCCCAGGACCCTCCTGCTAGATTGCAAGTGAAGTCATGGACACCTCAAACCTCAGCTGTGCCATTTACAGAAGAGCAGGACACAAAAGCATCTGACAACCTGACCTAAATGGAAGAAAGGCTACGTGCTTTCCATGTAGCAACTTGTGAGGTACTACAAGCTTTTCCAAAGGTAATACAAGACACCAGCACTGAGCCACCACCTGCAGCTCCAGCTGCCTATGGCACCAACCCAGAAACCAAGGGGTTACTGCCTCACCACACTGTTTTCAGGAACTGCTGCAATAAGTCCTCAGCAGAAATTCAGGGCTCCAGGGACCTATAACATGCTATGTCATCTATAACATGAAAATGTAAATTAAGGTATGACTGGTTTTTACATTTAGAATTGTGCAATAGAAACTAATTTTTGCATTAAAAAAAACTTTAAAATTCAAAAGTAAAAACAAATAAAAGGGTAGTCATTGCACAGAGAAAGAAAGAGCAACATTACTGGTGAAGAACAAGAAACAAAACCTAAACATTCCACTTGAATTAAAAAAATGAAATTAGTATTAGGCTTTGCAGGGAAAAGATTTTAAACTAATGACCACAAATGCTTTAGGCTCACATTTCTTCTCTGCCATGCAAAGCACTGTACTCAGATGACAAAGTTCAAAAGTTCTGTGTCGAGACCTTCATGAGCTTCATTCAGGAACCTTCCAAATCACTGCTGGATAGTACAGGGCTATTTCTTAATAAACTAAAGAACATAAAGATCATAAACAGTAGCAAGCTCAACAGAGGAAAGTGAAAGCATCTCACTGGAAGCCTCAACAGACACTGCACTGAAGAACAGTGTCAAGGAGGAAAAACTGGAGCAAATGCTGGGACTAACAAGCCACCAAAACCCAATCTTATCTTAATCTGGATCTTATGAAGGTGGTATCTGTTCTCACAGGCTAATTTGTTCTGCAGTAGCAGTGCATGAGGTGATTGTAAAATTAGCTTTGCAATGTATTGTGCTTTCTTTTAAAACACAGGTAAGTAAACACCCATTTGGACTTCTCTCAAGAGCATAAAGAGATATTCTTTCATCAGAGACTCTCCACCATGCAGAGGCATATTTCTAGTGCTCTTTACCTGGTTTATTTTGCTCTCACGCAGCTTGAAGCATTAATAAAACCTTTCCTCTGACCACCATTTCCCAGTTTTCTAACTTGCTGCACAAGGCTAGGCTGCACAATGGTCCTTGTTTCCAGCCCTGATCCTTCTCACAGGATCTGCACTAGTTACGTCAATTTGCAAAAAGAAAGCAAAACAGCCAACAAGTTTCCTTCTCCCTCTTTGAGGAAGAAGCAAATTACCTTTCCAACTGTACTGCTTTTTGATAGCTCTGTGTCCTACATCATTTTGCCTGGCTCCATGACAAATACAAGTAGAAAGGAAATTAACACACTGAATGAAACTACACAATGAAAAAACTGGCAAGCAAAAAAATCTTGCTTTGCTCTTTAGTTGCTACTAAAAGAAGTTAGGGAGAAGGCAAAGAAAAAGAGAAAGGCGCATCTGTAGTTTCCCTGTAAAATAAGGTTACTTACGATCACAGTTTTAAAGGCAGAATATGCAGAAATTAAGTTTTATTTAAAAGACTCTTTCTGAAAAGACTGAGGAAATAGAGCAGTGTATACCTAAACACTGAAAAATGTCTCAAAAAAAATGAAATAATTGAAGTGAAAAGGTCCGGTTTGAGTACCAGCAGGACTTCAAAGGTAAGACTACCATTAAGGAGCCAAACTTCCCCAGGTTGAGCAGAGCTCAGCAAAATCACCAGGTACTCCTACAGGTAACTCTTTTAAAACTGGTATGATTAATGAAAAGCAGTTGCAGGACAAAGGGAGCAGACTATCCAAATAACAGCACTATTAAATTTGAAATTATCTTGAAAAAGCATAGGAAGAAAACAAAAACAAAACAGAGTAAGATACTTGAAGATCTGAAGTGCAGCACAAGGTAAGCACACCGAACACTGGAGCCTGGGTGCTCCTGCTCAGCTGGTATCTTTGGCCAACAACCATCCTATTTCATACTTTACATAATACACTGAATAGATATGCTCAAAAAGGCACCTGAGAACTGGGGTGTCAGTGGCATCAGCTGAGAATAAATTAAGCAGTTGAAAAAATTATTTCCATATGCGGTTTCACAAAACAAGAGTCATTGGCTAATCCTATCTTTTGAAAATGTTTAGAAGGAGCAGGCTAACAAAGGCTGCTCCAAAATCTGTCTGGTAAAGAACTGGCTTTTTTTCCCAGTAACATTATTCTATGTTCCATTGAAAAATTCTGACTCTTATTTAATTTTTTCACCAAAATTACATTTGAATTTGTGAAACCAATTTACATTCCTTCTCTCATCAATGCCCAAGCAGTACTCATTTGCTCTTTAAGTTTCAAAGAAACTACTTACCCTATAAAAAACACAGACTAAACAGAACTGAAACACAAACTAATCAATAAGCAGGTGCAGAACAGAATATCTTATTTCTCACAGCATATTCAACCACCACAAATTACTGGATCATTCAGAAGTTGAAAAATCTACCATGAGCAAATTAAACTAGGTAAATATGTTTCTCTTACAGCTCTTTAATATAAACAATATGCTGAAGGGCGATAGCTACTAGTTCTAAAATTCCCCAGGGCATTTTTAATAGAAATTGAGTTTCTCTTAATAACTAAGTACTAGTTTCCTTTTATTCATTCTAAAAGTTAATTGTAACATTAATACATTTTATTAAGATATTTAAAGTACCTGGCATATCAAAAAGAAACCAAGATATTAATAAAAATTATTTTAATGATGTTTTCCACAGTGTACAAATTCCAGTTTGTAAGTATAGTTGACAAACTCAGTCATAAAACTGAACTACCTAGTAAATCAGAAACACGTCAGCCACACTGTAATATTAAACATCGGAAAACTCAAACACAGCAAATGAACATTAACTCCACAAACTTTTAAAATACACAGGTATGCATACAATGCATTCTCTCAAATAAAAATTTGAGTATACTCTGCGTAAAGATTATTTTGTCTGCTGTGCATCAGCACACTAAGCATCACTCACCCAAAAGACAGCACTGGGAACGGAAAATGAGTAAGAACTATAAAAACCAAACAAGATTTAAACTGATTGTTTAAATCAAGTTTTCCTGCCCACTACTTGGAAGTCAAAATGACTTAAATCAATTCACCGTCTTTAACAGCCACAAAGTAAAACACTGTTCAATTATGCATATTCTGAAACTAAAGACAGAGAAGGAATTGACAGGAGACTGGTTGACCACTCATTTTAGAGACATAAGTATAACAGGGTTAAGTGGCTGGAAGCCAAATATATGGATAAATTCAGGGAAGAAATAATGCATAGAGATTAGAGTAATTATAGCCACTGGAACAGCTCACCAAAGATGACAGTTGATTGCTCACTGCATAAAGTTTTTTACATCAGAAACATCTACTCACAGAATGTTCCAGCTCCAAGAGACCATGCACACCACACATGATTTGTACAGGACAAGGTGATACTCTACTGGTGGCATTACTTAAATTGAATTAGATGACCACAATGGTCTCCTCTGATATTCAAATCAATGAAACTACAATTTGATCCAATGAGAGATATGATAATATGATAATACCTCTACTCACTTCACTAAGTCCTGCCTCCAGTGAGTATACTGCATTCAACTTGCACATTTCCTGTGCTACCTGCTTAAATGCCAACCTGTTCACCACCAGCTAAGACTCTGAACATCTGTGGCTAAATTTGAACTTGTTCATCCAGACAGAAATCCCTAAAAGTCTTTGTAACTTATATGTCAGTTAAACGTGGCTTTGTAGCTTCACTTCTTCTATGGCATTTCAGCACTGTCAAGATGCTTTTAGGACACAATTTCTGTACTTGACACAGCTGCCAAACCTCAAGCTTCAAAAGAGCTGCAGCCTAGTCATTCAACTTTTAAACTGAAAACTCTATGATGTCCGTCAAATATTGACAGGAATTACTGTTTTAGATCATACCAAATGATTGCCATAGCATGTGTCTCATTTCTGTAAATTACTGTTACAGATTTTTTGAGACATTAGAATTTTTGGGTTTTCTGAACTAGTTCTAACATTGTCTAACACAAGGAGAATATTTCCACTGATTATTTTTGTATTTCTAATACATTAGCAATATGAAAAGACTTTTCACACTAAGCTCATGTTTCTATTTTTGATATCGCAGTAACACGCAAGGAGTCAGCCTGGGTATGGCAGTAACCCTGGCATACTCTGGTCTGCTGAAAGACACTACGGAACCCACAACCAAATGCAGGGAAACACCTTGACCCCACCTTTCCCTCTCTCTGCCACAGAAAGCCATGCTTCCAGGAGGGCAGGCCTGCTCCAAGGGCTTGCCAGTTAGGCACTGAACTACTGAGAAAATAACCCTTATGCAAAGCAAGTAGCAATTTCAGCAAATACACACACACACATATATATAAAAATGTAATCTATAAAGGCTTCTTTGGTCAGATGTCTCCAAAATACAACTGTACAAATAGAAATGTTAAGAAAAAACGGGGGTGTGGAATAGTTAAAGTGGCTATCTTTTTTGTTAAAAGGAAGCCACTTTCAAATAATCCAGGATCCAGAAATGTGGCTGCTTATAAGAATTCAGAAGCTTTTTAATTACAAAGCTATCAACAGAAGGGTTACAGCCAGAGGAAGAGTGCAGCATTCCTCACCCAAAGAGAGGCCAGGTAGCGCTGCTGGCCACAGGCAGAAAGCAGCACAACAACTAAACACACAGGGATGAGAACTGATGGACGGGAACATGCAGCGTCAACTGCACTCAGAATCCATCACAAGAAGAAACTTCCTTCTTTTACTTTAGTTCCCCTTTTTTATTTCCTTTTTGTTTACGGCAAGAAAAAAAGATGTGTCCATGAAAGCCACACAAGTGGAACTTCGGTAGTATTTCAGGGGAAGGGGGTGGGAACAGGATCTGAAGGTACAAATATCTTTCATTTCTGTTGATGGACTTCAGGCTGTGCCCTCAAGAGGACTTGGGTACCAAACCACTAATGGTACCACTCCTGATGCTGTCCCTACTATAGAAAATCCCAGCCTGCCTGGGTCAACCTGCTCTCACAATATATAAAACACCAAATAACTAAAGCCACAAGAAGAGCCCACAGAAACTGATATTCCTTCCTCACCACCACCAAACCCTTCAGGGCCTCCAGTGCTTCTCCCAGGATTTGAGCAATGCAAGTGCTCTCACTTATTTTTAGCAAGCACAATGTACTCATTTACGTGTGAACTAAACATCTGAGACTTCCTGTACTGTCAGGATCAGAGAGAAGTTTTCTGAAGGTCTTTTGACCGTAAGAATTATTCTAGTGTTGTGATTTTAGTGCACACTTCTGAGGCAAGGATGAGCTTAGCTCTTTTTTTTTGGAAAAGGGAAGTATTTTATTCAAACTGTCCACCAGAACTGACTTAGGCAGGTGTCCAAGGTGGCAGAGTTCAGCCTTCCATCCCTGCCTATCTCACATACTTCTTTAGCATCACAATGCAAAGGAAATGCCCTGTTCCTAAATCCAGCAACACATGAAACCCAAAGGACTGCACATCTCCAGCAAACACAAAATAAATCTATCTCAGATACTGGCTGGGATGCAAAGCAGAGAAAGTGCACTAAATCTCATTATTTTTTCAGTTTACTAAGTTTAATTGTTTGATGTGACTACTGTAAACTCTATCCCACTAAAGCCACAATCAAAAATTACAAATCTACCACCCTCTCAAAATAGGAGGTTTAATTAAGATATACTCTTTCAACAAAGACATTTTAGCTAAATTTTGATTTAGCTGAACATAGATCTCAAAAGTAAAAGTGAAAATGACGATGTTATCAGAAATAGCTGCCTTCAAATCTGCCACCTAACTAGACCAACTCTGCATGCTCTCACTTTCAAAAGCTCATTTTTTCCTTTCAAAACTGTGTTGGGCACAATTTTTGTCTATACAAAAGATTTCCTTGGCTAAATGGAACAAGTAAAATTAAGTCGCCATGTAACTGCTACCAATTTATAGAAAGTGGAAAGGAATGTTTTTCTCTACTTATTATTTTCTTAAGAAAAATCTTTTCATTTCCCACTTGCAATTTTCTTGCAACTGAAAGATTCTCTGAAAAAGGAACTGGAAGAGCTCCAACTACTGTCCAACACATTAAAAGATTTTAAAGTGTCATCAATCACAGCTCTTTACATGCTCTTCTAGAGCACTGCCAACCCATATTTGAAGTCTAACTCAAAACTATTTCATGCCAGCATTAAACACTCAAAATAAAGAAAGATAAATAAAATATATATTATTCTGATTTTAAGTTATGTCCTGCTCAGATTCCTGTCAAATGTTACTACATAATACTTATAGTCATTATCTTCCTTTTTTTCTAGGAGGAATTGGCAATTGATATCATTAATCCAAAAGAGCTCAGATGACTACATATTATTATGTTTGCTATATAAGGTCCCCTCAATTTTTTGCAGATCATCTGAAAAAGCTGGTACTATGGGGGAAAAAAACAAAGGAATAACATCCATAGTAAATAAAAAGCCGTGGGTATTCTTTGAAACTGATGAAACAAATTTCTAATACTATATATTCCAGCTAACAAACTTTAATAGTTTCAACAGAAATGCTCAGTGACTGGTATATTAAAATCTGATTTAAAAGTATCTGAGAACACACCAGCCACTTCTGAGTATTTTGGTAGTGAAAAAAAAGCAACAAAAAAATCAGTACTTTTTCTGTAAAGAGTACTTTTTTTGAAAGACTTTCCTTCAGGTATCCAGAGATAGAAAATGTTGGGTTAGAGACAGTTGCCTTTACCACTGTGAATGGCAGCCTGTCAAGACTTGAACAAAGTATATGAGAATTACAGTTCACTCACGCTCAGGAAGGCTCCCAAGAGCTCACTGATAGCATCTCCAACCCTGTGAATGGACGTGACCTTATTTCCAGCCGGCCTGAGCTCTGTGCACCCACCCCCTGCACCCACGCAGCCTGCCTGCATCACTGTGCTGCCCATGCTGCTGTCAGGGACCTGTAAGGCTCCAGAGCAAAGATGCAACACCACCACCAGAAAAACTTTTCTTGGACAAGGCAGAGAAAAAGAAATTATTTAGGCTATCATCAGGAGGATCAGCATTAGCACGCAAAACCTTGTGCTCATTGCTACTCTGACCACTGGACAACACCTCACATTAATAGGGAATTAGGGTCACTGCTTACCACCTTACAGAGAGGATAACAAAGTGCCTGTCCCAGGTGACACATGACAAAAATGAGACTGGAATTCGGGTCTCCTGACATGATACATCATCTGATTAATTATCCCTTAGCAGCACTGATGTCCAAGGTCATGCATTTGATTGTTCTATGTTTAAACAACGAGAACACACTCGCCCCACAGCCAGGCCAGGAACAAAGCTCGGGATTTTTGAGTACCATCATTACTCTGCTATGTAGCAAATACTGTGCCAGCCATTAGCAAAGAGCAAGCCTCATTCCCGTCCTGAAGGCTGGTTCACAGAGAGGACAAAAGCTTGCTACTGCTAACCACACATTCCTTAACTCAAGTGGTGCTGGTCTGCACTGCAATTCCAAAGGCTGTCAATGCCAGAGCTGCCAGCCACCCACAAAAGGATAAACACCACTGCACATGAGGGCGTTTGTTACAAGAAACAAACAAAAAAATTAAAAAAAAAATATATATGTACAAATAAACCAGATTTTAAAAGAAACACAGACGTTACCAGGATCACATTCTGAGGTTCAGAAATGTCAGTGTGTGACAGTCTTGGCCGACTTTATTATCACTGAGTATATACTTGTAATAGTTTTTCATCATAGCATCTCCCTTGATCCTGGCACAGTTTTTTTAGTTCCAATAAACCCCAGTTTTTGCATCCTTGTGATTTTACTGAACTTAAAAAAACAACAAATAAATCAGCAAGCCAACACTGAGGTAAGTCCTACCCTTGTAGCTGTGGCTGAAGGGACTCCTCTAGCACGGGAACTGTATGTACAGATGTTGAGTGCATGAAGAAACAGACAGTATAAAGTATACAGTCCCTGAACATGCATCACACGACTTTACATTTTCATTCTTAAGTTTTACCATGCATTTGAGAAACACTGGGATGGTTCATGCCACCATGCCATCCCAAAAATCCAGGAAATTACAAAAATAGCTACAGAATCAAGGCACCCCATAATTAAAATTTGTGTTCTCTAGATCAAAACACATTTTTCTGCAGCAGACATAGATGCAAAAAAAAACCCTGTATATAATAATTCAATTTTGGTTTAGTCCCAAGTTTAGATAAGGCTTTCTAATTAATATGAAGAGCTATAACACAACTCAAAAAAGCCCACACAAGCTCAGCATTACATACAGCATAGATACACTTTCTGGCAAAGCCACATTCATTTTCTCTCTTCTTTCAGTATTATTTTAAGAGTTCTCTGCAGTCAAAAGGTAAATAGAACTAATTAAAGAACAGTCTGTGTTTTTCATACTGTAGAACTACAGAATATTCTGACTTGAATGGGACCTGCAAGATCATTAAATCCATCTCCTAAATGAATGGCCCACACAGGTACAGAACCCACAGCTTGGCATGTGCTGAGCACCATGCTCTGACCAGCTGAGCTAATCTCCTACAGGTATTGCTTGTGAGCACACAAGAGCACAGATTTCATATAAACTTCAAACCTATCAGTCACCGAACTCTGCAGAAGTATGAAAAAGTTCAAATATTTCAGGGCACAAAATCTAAGCTAATTTTCTGCACAAAAGAGAGACTCAAAATGCAAACAGAATGATTAAGACTGGGGTTTATATATGCACATACACATATATCTAAAAACCAAAACTGACTCCGCAACTTTCCTTAGATTGGTCCAATTTTACCCACTTTTGCAACAGTGCCACAAGGTCTGATCAACACCTCAATAAAGTTTGTCAACACACGCCTGTCTAGCCATAAACTAAAGCAATCATTTTGACACGGAATTATCAAATACAATTCTTGCTGTTGTTTGGAGATTTTTTTGCGTTTAGTAGCAACTTTAAAAAAATCATTCAGTTGAAGCAAGAGGACTGTCTAAAGTTCAGTTGCTGAACACAGGGTAAGGTTACATAGAACTTTTTCCAATGACGAATAATGTTGACAGTGTCCTCAGTACTACAGTGCAAAAGCATGTCTCCTTTCTAGTGGAAGCATGAACTTAATCTAAAAAAACCACCAAATTCTTTTTTACTGTATAGGAAACGTAGTCATTTCATGCTTCCACGTTTTGCACTTGCAAGACTCAAAACTTGTATTTCAGATACAGCAGAGCACAATTTGCACAAAGGAAAGGAAAAGCCACAACCTGGCTGCTCAACACTCTGCTTAATATCTCACTTTGAAACAGCGTGTTTATTACGTGTTTTCCACTTAGCAGGAAAAGTGAGCATGCTTGTGTTTGCAGCTCCTCCTCTTTCAAAGAGGCACAGCTGCAGCTGTAGTAAACAACCACTAGTCAGGAACTAAGAAGGTCAAAGTCTGGGTGCTGCATCCATTTCAACTTTTCTAAAACCAAAATTTTTATTTCAAGAAATTAATTTTTTTGACTCATTTTGTACTTATGTCAAGAAAAGGCAAACCACAATCATTCTCCAACAAAAGAAATCAAGATACGGTATTTCAAAAGCCACAAGCAAGATACTTCAGTAAAAACAAGTGTTTTCATATCTCCATTTACGAATGAACAAACACATCATTCTATTTTACTTGGTTCAAATTAGGACTTGGTCAAAAACAACTTTGTACTGATGAGACCTGTTCCACAAAGCAAACAACACTTACTGAAGGAAAGAGTAAGGGGGCTGGCCATGCAGAGAAGAGGTGCCAGCAGCTGTGTAAGGTTCACCTAAGTCATCCAGCAGCCTGAAACAAGGCTACAGCACTCTGTTTCTGGGAATGGTTGCATAAGTGGACATCATGCACCCAGCCATGAGAAAAGGCACACAACTTTCCATTATTTTACAGACCATCCAAAATCTGAACAATGCAATACCCTAGCAGCACTGAAAGCTCCACCAAATTACACAGATGTTCTGCAATTCCCCTGTGCAGCAGAGAGCTCCCCAAGCACCCAGGAAAGGCACTGCCCACTGTCCTCAAATACATGGTCTGTATTTCTATCTAACTGTGGTAGATACCATCCCACACCATCCTGGTCTAGGCAGGAAGGAAAGGAGAGGGAAACAGCCACTACCACAGGGTTCTGCAGCACAAGCCCTTTGCTGACCCCATTCTAACATCTCCCAGGGGAAGAGATATTTCAGCCCCACATTTCTGCCTCCTCGCATCTGGAGTGAAACTCTGCTCGTGCATGTTCAGGTCTGACTGATCCTGACAGAAACAGCTGGCAGAAGACTCCACGATTAGCCTGTCCTGGAATCTGAAAGTTTATTTTTAAAAGTTGTTACACAGAGTCTTCTTGGGCTGTCAGGGGCCTTTCCAGAAAAGGTTTTTCTACAAGAAAGCAAAGAAAGGCCTGGAAATATTATCATGAACTATTGCTGGGAGAAAAAGAATTTAAATTACATAATTTCCCACCTCTCCTATTTACACGTCTAATATTGCTTCACTATCAGAAGCAGAAAACAAACAGTATTTCCCATATCCTAAATTCCTTCCCAGCCATCCAGCACAGGTGCATTCACTCATCAAATGGCCTATGGCGTAAGTCTTTGTCAAAAAGCTTTCCCCCCCCAAAAAAAAGGTGCTCCTCAGACTGCCCCCCTGCTCCCAGTTCCAGGTACCACACACAGCGCAAAAAAAAAAAAAAATTAAAAAAATATAAAGCCGGTGGAAAAAAATACTAAAAGGGGAAAGAAAAAGAAATAAGAAGAGTTAAATGCCACCACTGTTGTTCTGGAGGCATTGGGGGGGAGCGGGCGGGGGTGCTGGCCCGGGGAGGGGCGCGCATGGGTGTCACCGAGGGGGTGATGTCATCCACCAGCCTCCAGCCCGGGCACCTGCCAGCAGCAGCGCAGCAGCGGCTGCCAAAGCCTCCGGCAGCACGGGGAGGAGAAAAAAATAAAAAGACATTAAAAAAAAAATCCGCAATGTTTCCCTTCGCTATGCGCGGTTGGTTTGTGACGATAGGTGACATGCTAGCTTGCAGAGAGCGGTTTCAACTTGATTACGTCCCATTAGAAAGATATTCAAGACACTCCCCCTCTCCCAGCACGAATAATAAAAAAAAAAAAAAAAAAAAAAAAAAGCAGACTCGGTTTATGCAGCCTTACGTCACTAATAAAATGCTCCTATCGCCCCATCTGTGACCTATTCAGCACAGTTACTAATCCCACGCTGCGACCACTTTGCTGTTCCTGTGCATTTCAGAGTTGTAGACCAACCGGAGAGCAGAAAATGGAGCCCATATGCCAGCGCTATATAAAGCAGCCTCGCAAAGTTGCCGCGCATAATCTACCTGCCGCGGCCAGACGAAAAGTGAAAAGCAAAAAAAGCCAAAAAGGGGGTGGTGGAGGGAGGGAGAAGAGTACCATTTACTTCACGATGGATAATTTAAAAAATAAACTAGTTTGCTGTCGTACTCAGGGGAAGGGGGGCTGCCAAGAGCTAGCGGGATTTTACAAGCTCTATACAGACCCCGATAAAGTGAACTTCTCTTCAGTGCTTCCACCCGAAAGGACTCGTACCTCCTCCCTAAGCGCATAAAATATCTGATTTCCTACGCAAGCCCGCTTAGGAGACTGAGTGCCACACCAAGATCCGAAACAAAAAAAAAAAAAGCCCCAAAAACCGCTGTCTGGACCGGAGCATGGCATCCCTGCAAACCACGGGGAGGGGAATATAGAATAACCCGTCTGGTAGCTCCTATCCGCCTCCCCCAACATCCGAGCACCAGCGGTGGTGCAGGATTTTGGGGGAGGCGGAGAGGAGTCCACATCTCATCCGAGAGGAAATTCCATCCCAGCAGCGGATTCGGAGGGCTTCAGAGGGTGACGCTGATGCCATGGGGTAACCCATCTCCCGCAGCGGCTCCGGGCTCACGCGTTCAATGTAAATACCAGCGGGTTGCTCCCCAAGCTCCCGACTTCTGCAAGAGCGAGCATTTGTTCCACAGAAGGTAATTATTTCTGTGGAAGGTAATACAGCACGACACTCTTGCCTTTCTAATTTTTTCCCCCATAGCGTGCTATAGTCCGATTTTCTTCCCCCCAGACAACGTTACACTCGGATTTTCCCCTGCACAGAGAGCTACACTTTATACTTTCCTGATATTTGTTTATATATATTAATCGCCCAGCCCCGAATGTGCACGGGGTCCGCCCGCCCCCACCCACACCCCCCGGGGACGGCAGCACAAAGGGCTGGGCGCTCCCAGCTCGCGGCTCATCACTCCCCGCTTATCGCTTTTTATTCTTCCCCCCGCTTTTTTCAACGCCGCCCCCACCCCTTTTTTCCCCCTCCTAAAGCCTCAGCGGGAAAGTTGAGGGAAAAGTTCGGGCCGGCCCCTAGCACCCTACCCCGGTGTCGCTGCCGCCGGGGCACCGGCAGGGATGGAGGCAGGCGGGAGGAGGGGATGGATGGAGCGGGGGAGGGAGCGGGGGAGGGAGGGCACCGCCGTTAACCCCCGGCTCGCCCCGGCGGCGCCGGGGGAAGCGGCGGGGGCGCCCTGCCCCCCTCCTGTTCTTTAAAATTATCTAACTTCAGTATAGGAGTGGGGTTTTGTTTGTTTGTTTTTTTAAATAGAGGGATGGCTGGGACAGCAGCAGCAAACCCCACACACGTTAGCCGTTTATCCTGGTAAGAAAGGGAATCGGCACAGACCTGAGCAGAAGCGGCAGAGCAGGAGAAGAAACTGTTTCCTTCCCTGACACAGAGTCCCCGCTCTGTGTCTGTCTGTCCGCCCGCCCCGCGCTCCCCGGCAGTGCCCCGCGCACTCGCACCCCGCACCGGCGGAGGCAGCCGGCGGCCGTCCCCGGGAAATGAATGGGGGCAGCCCGGGGAGCCGCGGCGCTCGCTCGCCGCCGACTTACCCGCGTCACATGATGAGCCCGGGCAGGGTGGGCCGGGGGTGGAGGCTCCCGGCACCGCCTGGCCGCGCCTCGCGTGGGGCCGCCGC
Organism: Prinia subflava; assembly: GCF_021018805.1. Lineage (NCBI taxonomy): Eukaryota > Metazoa > Chordata > Aves > Passeriformes > Cisticolidae > Prinia > Prinia subflava. The sequence goes on from NC_086249.1 coordinate 57,326,601, forward strand.
GACACCCCGCCGGCCGCTCAGACAAAGGGTCCGGACCGGTGTCCCCCTCCCCAGCTCCCGGCCCCTGCTCCGGCCACGGCGGGCGCCGGTGGCGTCGCTGGCATGCGGCGCGTCCCCGCCCCCACCGGCAGCCGGGCGGAGGGAGGGGAGGGAGGGGCCGCGCCCCCGCCCCGCGGCCGCCCCGGTGCGCCGCCCGCCCCGCCCCGCGGGGTGGGGACGGGAACGCCCGGCCGCGCCTCCCCCTCCCGGCCCCGGCCCCGGCCCCGGCCCGGCCCGGCCGCGGGGAGGGGCAGGGCAGCGGGGCGCCGCGGGGAGGGGCCGGGCGGGGCCGGCAGCGGGGGCGCCGAGGGGAGGCCCGGGGCGGGGGGGCGTCGAGGGCGGGGCGGGCTAAGGAGGCGCCGGGGGAGGCTCGGCGGGGTGTGGGGGCATGGCGGAGCCTAAGGCTGTGGGAGCGCCGAGGGGACACTGAGGGGGGCGAGGCGCTGGGGGTGCCGGGGGGAGCCCCGAGGGTACAAGGCGGTGGGGAGCGGGAGGAGCGCTGGAGGGGCCCCGGGGGGACACGCGGTCGCAACACTGAGGGGCGTCCCGGGGGCAAAGGACACAGTGGGCGATGGGTCCGGCCCGACCCGGCCCCCGCTGTTACCTGGGGCTGAGCGCTGCGAGCCTTTCCCTTCTCTTTATTTTGTTTCCTTCGCACAGCCAGACTGCAGCTCGTGAGAAGTATGCGAGGCGTGGGGTTGTGGTGGTTTTTTTTTTTTTTTTTTTTTTTTTTTTTTTTTTTGGTCAGCGCTTGTAAGTCCGAGTCGCGCCCCTGCAAACTGAGAACTTCCTTTATGGGGAAGATTTTTCACACGTAAGGACTGCAAATACTGGGTTGTAAAGGATTTAATAATAACATACAGAGGAACGGATTCCATAATCTTAAAGTTTGTTTAAAACATGAAGGCTTTGTTACATTAATGTTTGAAAATAAGAACTTTCAGAACCTTAGGAAGCAAAAATATAAACCGTAAGAGTCAGTTAAATCTTAGGAGGCAAATCTCTATTTCTTTTCAAAATCATTCTCACAGTGTTTACACGGTGAAATATTTTGATGGAAAGTTCCTGGTCCATGCCTGGGCAGTATTGAAGCTATTAAGCTGGCTGACAGGCTACCTAGGGATTCTCTTGCCTTGGAGAGCCTTTTGTTAATGTAAAGCTGATGTTTTCTGCCTCCTCCGCTGTGGTCCGTGCTGCATGAAGTAAACACGGTGTGGCCGGAGCGCAGGTGAGCTTTGACCGGTGCTGCCCGCTCAGATGGTTTCTGGGCAATGGTCACAGGCCTTTTAAGTTAAGGAAGCTTGATAGCCTCTTGAATAATCAGGGTGCTGTGTTGGCCTCTGGCAGAAGCCATGGTCAGAGCAGGTAGAAACCGCCAAGTTCTTCATGAGTCCCACCCCGTATTCTCTCAAATTCACAGCCAGCTCAACAGTTCCTGAGAGTCCCAGTCATGACCATCATTGGGCAAATAAAAACTGAAAAGAGGGATGAATCCCGTGTCTAGGAGGATGACCTGTCATGTGAGGGTGTTTGTAAATGCCCATATAGATTGTGTATTTACACAGAAAGCCAGGCGGAGCGCAGGTAAATGATTACTGCTAAAATGTTATTACTTTCAGTAAATACAAACTAATATTTGCTGCTCATCACAGTATTTACTGAGGAAGCCAGAAGAACTAGAACCAATGTTTGTTCCTGGAGAGGATTTCATGCCAGCTGTCAGAAATACATCTACTCATCTCTTTCTCTGTAATGGTCCTCTGCCTCCTCTTGGCATAAATGGTTTGGATAATAAAACCGTTCACTATTTGTCTCTGCATCTTACCTGTTTTCACAAGGAAAAAAATGGCAGAATAATAAATAAGAAATGTTAAAAAGGCTATAAACAGAAATATATGTCTACAAGTCATAAAGGGGATTAGGCATGATTTGCTATTGTAATGTTGCCTCTGGTCTAATCATTTCCTTTGGAGAAAAGTGAGCATAGAGTTAAAATACAGTCGAACAACCCAAGCAATGTATTTCCTTATGCTAGTAGTTTAGATCAGAACCAGCTCCAGCTACTCCCAGTAAGTTACATATGTGATTCATTAGATTTCACCCAAGTCAAAAGTTAAGGCTGTAACACTTGTTTTAAAAGATAAAATATGCAATCCCTTAGGAAGCAGGCTACTATAGAAGGCAGCTGGAAACATTCTCTGGACAGATGCATAGCTTATATTCAGATTTATCAATAAAAAAAGTGAATATTAACAACATTCATCCTTCTTAGCCACTTGGAACAGGGAGCGCTGAGTGTTCTGCAGAAAAAACTGGTTTCTACCTACTGAGGTTAAGGGATTAATGAACAATTGGCACATGAAAAATGAATAGTGATAGCAAGAAGAAGATTGCATGTAGACAGTGTGATAAGGTGCATAACAGAGAAACATCACATTACACACATTGCTGTGCCCTGAGAAAAGGACAAAGCTCATTTCCGTTGAATTTCAGATAAAATATTTTAAAACATCGATATTTATTTTGTCATACTTAGAAATATTTTATTCATTTGTATAAAATGTCTAAAGAACTCATCTAGAAGAGGTGTTGGCTGACTGACATTGGGTGATAAAATTTGTTCCTCTTAAGTTTCATGATGTGCTATGTTGGCTGTTTACATGGTCTATTGCCTGCTGCTAAAAACTATTACCCATATACATGAATTTGCAGGGCAGTATCTAAAGCAAAAAAATATGTGGCTACACTTGCAAGAGGAATGTATTACATGATTATATATCAATAGATTGATACAGAAGTAGGGATATTACACATTAGTATTTGATATATAACACAGATTTATAGAGAAATGTAGTTCTCAATCACATGCTTTTATGGAAAACCTGTCCTACTAAATCACCATCTTGGCTCACTCCATACACCTGACCCCTGTTTCCAGTCTCATCTAGCTTAACAAAGCTGAACATACATCGTCTGAAAATGATCTGGCTTGCATTTTAGCATGGAAATACTTTGAAAGCATTTAGTATTTCTCAAGATTTAGAAAGTTCCTTTTTCTTCTATTTTTTTCCCTTGAAAGAAGAAACTAATTATATTTCCTTTGAATCAATGGGACTTCTCAGCATTTTTTGAGAAACACAGTCCCAAATTTTGAAACAGGAACCTTAACAGTGTACTGCCATATATTATTCTAAAATTAGAAAACCGTATTTTTGAAGCCAGGAGAACAAATCAGCCCGCTGACCATTTTTGGTTGCTTGTTTTTACTAAAGCTTGACAAGTGTGTTTGTGTGATTTTTTCTGTACTTTTTCTGTAGTTGTCCAATTCTGTCCTATTACCTACAGAGTAGTATTACTGAATCACTTTTATTGGGTCCCACTGCTTACAATATCAGATGGCTCTTTCCCATCTTCCTGTAGCTGTTCTTCCCTAAGTAAGTTTCCTAAAACTTACCAAAAACAAGGTACTACGAAATCTCCCCTTAATGATCCTCAGCCTCTCATGTCTCCTGTTTTTGTCCTCCACTGATACAAAATTTTCTTAATTGTCTTCTTTGTTTTATAATTTTATCTCAGATCCTAGTCCATGTGCAAATAAATAATACTCTTCAATGCAATTTAGCAATTTAGCAATTTAGCAACTTCTACCTTTAAGCCTGCATTAAGGTTATTTTTTTTTTATTAATAACTGATAATTTTTCAAAATGGAGAATGGCACCACCAGCAGAGAGCACACTGGACCTCAGAACAAAAGAAAACAGAAAATCAATAATATATTTTAACAATGTTTGCCTGAAACACATAAAAATACTTTTGAAATACATCAGTAATGTGCTGAATATTGAGAGATTTTGTAATTTAACACCACTTATACAAAAAAATCACGTAAGTTACCTATGTTTATTCCATTTCAGATTATATTCAATTTTCTAATTCAAATAAACAAAACAAAACTAAACAAAACAAAAACAGAAACAAAAAAAATTGACCTTACTACCCAAACCAAAACCTAAATGCATTTTTATTTGGGATGCATGGTTAGACAAAAGCTTTAACAAATTACCTGATGCATTTTAGAAGACAGATTGTGTTCATTTGCTGAACTTAGAGAAACCTTTGGGTTGACAGATAATCAATTCAAATACCTACAGCTGAGGGATTGTATTACTAATTCCTTTCACAAGCCTTCCCTTTTGGATACAGGCAAATAAACGTGTTTTCTTTGCCAAGGAATTGACCACACCAGCAGATACAGGTATGACTGCTGTCTTGCAATCCAGCCTGTGAACATCTGCCAAGTGCTTCCTCCACTCTTTCTGCATTCAACCTAGTGTTAAGTTCAACATGAATATGTGGACCTTGCCCCTTTATCTGACAGCTGCCATCAAGCATGAGAATACAGACTCTTTTTGGGCCAGGACATCAACTTTTGTTTCTTTGAAAATACTTACAAAGTGTTTCAACATGCATGGCACTCTGCCATCAAATGCTAAGCTTTTTAGTCAACTTGTAGGTGGCCATTAACCAAAACAGTCGGTCTAAAATATGGAAGCACAACTGTCAAGTATCAGGGTTGTATTTCATGGGCCTCACTCAAACATCAGCAGTACTATTCCTTGGGTATGAACATTGGAGCTTTTGGACACCAGGTCTGTATTTTTTTCTGTATTTCATATAAACAAATTGTTCTTAAACGGGCTATCAGGTAATCTTTCCTACAGCCCACTGTCATTAAACCCCCCCTAAAAATACACAACCTTGCACATTGCATAAATGGCAGTGTTAGTGTACACAATGCAGCCTCTATGACATAGTGAAGCATATAACGGAGAGTAGTTCAGTTATACTACACAAGAGAGGAAAATTATAATCTGATGTAATTAATAGGTGTGCGTTTTCCTCCAGGTGCAGAGATCAAAATATTCATTTTGCCAGATTTAGTCTAGCGATGCTGCCAAGACACATATTCTAGGAAAGTGGGGCCACAAAGTATTAGTTCTTCACTCCCTTGATCCAAAGATCCAAAGCTCTGTGCCCTTTTTATAACCTTGGACTGAGATCATGCTTTTTTTTTTTTTTTTAAATTTTAAACTTGCCTTCTTTTAGAAAGAGCCCTTAAAGGCTTATGATCTTATTCAAGATCCAGAAAAACAGGAGGAACATTTCCTTATTTAGTATAATCTGAGACTAACAAAATAGAATAGGGAGTAGGAAATCATCAAAGGGCATGTTCTGGGGAACGTTTGATATGTGCATGTCGTTAATGTTTGGTTACTTTACGTTTTTGCAAAAAATAAACAACAAATGAACAAAAAGGAGATGAGCACTTCCTGGCTCTGAACACCATGTCAATGCAATACCCATGAATGGAATGGATTGCTCTGGATTTTCGTTTCAAAACTCTGTAGTTTGTAGCTGAATTTATGAACCTAAATACCACCCTAATAAAATTTCTTACGTCATTTTAAGGTCTGTGTTCAATTCCATGATCTCATCTCCTTGCATTAAACACTGTGTTGTTTGGTTGTTTTGGAGACAAAAACAGAAAAGGATTCATCCCTTAAACTGCTTTATAAAGAAAGGCACACAGTAATCTCACATGAACATTGGAGCTACTACGTTTCTTATGGGAAGATAGAGATGTAGTATAGGACAATCCCAATTTTCCCTGTGACTCCCACTGTCTTGTGTTCTCCATGGCTCCTGGTAATTTTGCGTTCCACTGTGTCTTTGTAAAACTGATGATGTCTAATTTGTTCCCTGTACATGGGTTCCATGGGCTCCAAAAGAAGTTCTGCATATTAAAGACCTGGAGGAGAAGATTCAAAGCCAGAAGAAATGTTTCAGAAATAGCTGGGGATAGTGCACAGGAATAGGGAGCATTCTGCAGTCAGGTTAGCAAAGGAACACATTCAACTGAGCGTGGATTTTGCATATAGTAGGCAGCCAAAAATATCTGGGATATCTTCTTTGCAGGGATTGTCATAACAATCTTTCATACTTTTCCTGACAAATTTTAAGTATAACAAGTATTTTCAAGAACTTACAGTTTTTATCCCAGTTGTTTTTCATTTAACAAAGTTTTTTGTTCTCCTGGGAGGAGTTAAATAAATTACAACAGAATAAATCTCCCGATACATGTGCACTTAGATGTTTTCTCTTTACTCATACAGCATTCCTCCACCCCATCTTACAGATGCTTTCTGGTGTTACTAAAGCATTCATGTTGATAATTTTTGATTTCAAGGCCATGCAACTTGGCGTTTCCAGTACTACAAACTCTTGGATTCAGGAAGCATTTACCCAGCATCAAGAATGGAAGAGACTAAGAATTAGATTAGAAATGAGACAGAGCTCTGGGGAAAGGGACCTGCAGGTCCTGGTCAATGGCAAGCTGAATTTAAGTCAGCAGTGCCCTGGCAGCCAGGAGGACCAACCTTGTCCTGGGGGCATCAGGTACAGCATCATTGATGCCTTAAGTTTTAGCTTTCATGTTTCTCAGATTCTGTGCTGGCTAGGGGTGTAGTTCTGAGCCTCATATTAAGTGTTAGTAAGCTCTCTTCACAGAGTAGGGAGACAAAACAAATCCTTTTCCAGATGCAGACCAAGTACAACTGCTACAAGTTTTCAGGCCCAAAAGCATAAACGGTGGACTGAAGAGAGAAAAAAAAAGGATGAGACTTCATAATCTGAAGCTGTAATTGGACAGTTAAACCCAATATGCAAATGGACCAAAACTTATAAAAGTGTAAGACCTCGTGACCGGTCATCCATTTTGTGACCATTTTGGGTCCACCTTAGATGTAGCCCTTGCCAGACTCTTGTACTTCCCAAGGTGTATCCTTTAAAGGCCTTTTAATAAATACTTACTTTATTCTCTTATCTCTGTTGAGTCTCTGTTCCAGGTCAGCCTTCCCAAGGCATCATTGCCCACTGGGCAATGCGGGGAATTGTTGGTCTCTGCTTTGCACTGGAGTGGCCTCACCTTGAGTGCTGGGGACAGTTTCAGGCACCACAGTACAAGACATTAAGCTGTTAGAGAGCATCCAAAGAAGAGAAAAAAGGATAGGTCTGGAGGGGGAGCTGTATGAGCAATGTCTAAGGCTACTTGGTCTATTCAGCCTGGAGGAGACTGGGGGAGACTGCATTGCAGTTACAACTTCCTCCTGAGGGGATGCAGAGGGACAGGCACTGCTCTTGTGAGGTGACAGGGCTCAAGGAAATGACATTAGCTGAGTCAAGGGAGGGTTAGGTTGACTATCAGGAAAAGGGTTTGTCTCTCAGAGGGCAGTTGAGCACTGTCACAGGCTCCCCAGGGAAGTGGTCACAATACCAAGCCTGAGTTCAACAAGTGTTTGGACAATGCTCTCAGGCACATGGTGTGACTCTTGGGGTTTCCTGTGCAGGGCCAGGAGTTGGACTTGATGATTCTGATGGGTCTCTTTCAACTCAGCATGTTCTGTGTTTCTGTGACTGAAAATTAAAAATGCTCAGCTCTTCTGTTATGTAATTAGGTTGGCTTGAAACGCCTGGGTTTGCACCTGAGCATCACGGATATATCCATGATCATGGTGATTTCTGGATAGTATGCTTTCTTGATATGGAATGTTGATGACTCACAAGTATTAGCAGGCTTTATCTGGACTCAGTTGTACATATCACATTACAGATGAGTAAACTGAGTAAATTATTTTTTTAATGAGTTATAGGGTTTTTTTAAATGCTGAATTTTACAGATTATTAACTGTTGTACCACTGGATATCAATGTAACAGTTGAAAAAATCTAAGCATTGTATTGTAGCAATTGCTTACTTAATGTCTGGGCTTGTTTGTGTGATTTTTGTTTTTTCTACTAAGAGAATAAATTTGAGTGACTGCAAAGCTCAGTAAGTATGAGTTATCAATTCTCTTTCTAATGACAACTGGTGACATGATTTTTACAAATGGCTGAGCATTTGGCAAATGCTAACCATAGAAATCGAATGAGCTGAAAGAAACTCCATTCTGCCCCATTGTCGCCACTGAGCTGACAGATGGGAAAAAGAGGAGGAGGTTGTGATGCTCTCCCAGAAGCCCAGGGGTGCACCGCAAAATGACTGCTGAAGTGCCTTGACAGACCGTAAGTGAGAGAGGAGCAGATTTCTGAAGTGCAGACATCACCTATGTCTTGCTTTGCTACAAAATTACCCTGTCTGCAGCCTCCCCAGATGGGCTGGCCAAATTCTCTGTGGAGCACTTAGCACCGTAACCCATTTGAACCTCAGCGGTGGAGGTAAAATTGAATTTGCCTGACAGAAGGAGGAGCTGGAGCCAGGCTACCTCCTCCAGCAGCTGCTGGAATAGTGAGGGCAGGACTATCCCTACAGTTGCCCCAGGCAGGTGGCCCGAATGCCAGCATCTGCTGCTGTCCTGGACACTGTCACCTGCCTGAGCCCTATCAGCATGGCCAGGGCGCTTTGCTATCCTGGCTGTCTGCTGCTGTGAACATCTGCTTGCTCTGCTGGTGCCTAAGCAGCAGGGAGAATCACCCAGTATGCAGAAAATCTGTAAATCTCAGAATAAGAATTGAGAAATGGGCAGTGGAAGTCTATTGGGATCAGATGGCTCAGCTTTGCCTTTCCTTAACTTTTTTTTTAATCTCCACAATTAGTCTAATGCATGTCCTTTGGTTTTGTAAGAAGTGACACGACAAGTTAAAAGTACCAAACTTCAGTAGCTTTACCCATATGTGCTGCGTGCCTCAGGCTAGACAGCACATATTGGTAGCCAGACTGAGAAGAACATTTACCACATTACCTCTTCAAAACTCACTTTATTTTTCTTGTTGAGCTGGCTCCCATCCAATGTGACACTCCAGTGTGAGCAGTGTAGTGACAGCAACAGCCTCCATGGAAACACATCAGAGCATGAGGCCAGCCGTGGGGTATACAGACAAGGCAGCTCTCTCCTTTTCCTTAGTCTGTGTGCTTTTGCTCAGAACAAGCTTTCTTTTTATTTCTAAAGCATTATTATGAGTGCTTCTCCTATGCCATCGTGTCTTTGCTATGTCTCTTGTAGCAGTGCAAAGTTATGCCGAATCTGGAGTACCTGGGGCCAATTGCAAGGCATCACCATTCCTCAACCTCAGAAACCTCCACTCCTCTTTCACATGATGGAGCCAGGAGGGAACCTGGCTTTCCAACCGAGACACAAATAAATGCTGGCTGCTGTGGGTGGAGGTTTGTGCACTATGGAGTGACTCACTCTTGAGGACAGTGCCCTGCTGGCAGCCTTGGTGCTGCTGTGCCAAAGGTCCTGCTAACTGAAGGTCCTGAATCTTTTTGGCAAGATGGAGAAAGGGAAACAGCATCTCAGAAATTTCCTTGATGTCTCAGAATTTGACATACCCCCTGTCTCACCAAATAACAAGTGTATGGGGAAAAGGGTGGGTGGAGGGGAGGTGTTAAGCAGGTTACTCTCCCAGTACAACACTGGGAAGGTTTTGATGATCAGAATGATCAGAATGATCAGAATGCTTCAAGGACAAAACACTTCATCATCAGGGCCACACCTTCCTCTCCATCATACTGAAAACTGACTCCCTAGGTAACAACAGCATGAAAAATTGTCTAAGGACATTATAATATAATTCATTATTTCATTTCCTCTTAATATTTCTCTGAAATTTTCCTTTTTATACCCTAGACTACCCTGAAGTAAATCTCAGTCTGACTATCCACTGCTTGATGCAGACAGTGAACCAGGTAGATGTTTGGCATTGTTCCAAGTCTTTGGGCATTTCACATACAACAGCGTAAATCCAGCAAAATCTGTGCACCTACAGGGCAGCTGCTACTGTGCTAAACTTCCAGACACCTGGCTTTACATCCACAGACAACATGACAATATTGAGTTTCACTGCATATCACTTGTAGGCTCCCAGCTCTGAATTTATACTGTGCAATGCGAAATACTTATTCTGGATGTGTCATGGGGAGAATCAGGTGCCTGGGATTCACCACAGCCAGAGTACTGAGCAGGGAGTGTCTTAAACTAATCAAGAAGAATCTCTGAAAGCCATTGTATAGTAAAATTTCCCATCTCAACATATAAGGAGCCTACACATGGGTTGCAAGGCAGTTGTTTTTAGTGGTTGGGAGTCATAGTGTGGTTCTAATTTGAGCTGAGCACCTCAGCCATCTTTCCAAAGAGCTGAACTAGCTCTTTTTAAAATTTAAATGATACATCAGTACCCTGACTATATATGACGTGATACAACAAGTATCAAGCACATTTTAGTGTCTAATGCTTTAATGCATGTGTTACGAATCATCATCATCATCATCATCATCATCATCATCATCATCATATTTGGCAGATGTCTTTGTCATATTAAACACTTTGGTGGACATCAAGAGTCACACTTGCTTCCACATGGACTCCAGCACTTCTGACATTGATTTGTTTGCTCCTCATGTATTTGCTACCTCAAGTGCTTTGGGTGGTTATGTGTAACACCAGGTCACCTAGGCTAAGTCAGGTGTGAAATCTTTCAGGTATAACAACAGATCTTAATAAATATGGGCACTGTTTCCTTAGTTATATTTCCTTGCAAGGCTCTTTGTTCCCTGATGTCTCAGACACACAAAAAAACTAATTGTGCATCATAAGGGAACCACTCACCTGGCTTCCTAAGTGATGTTTCTCATCTACTGAAATTACTTCTCCAAAATCACCACAGGTTCTAGAACTCTAGTTAACACTCTTAATATCAATTTCCAGTATATGAGCCTAGGTCCTGAGATTATATTAATTTGAACATCTATGTTGAGTTAGTGGTCCTCAGCGTGTTTATCAAGTTGTTGATGTGGTCCATGAATGTGTGAACTTCCCAGAATCTTTCATGTCACTTTCCACCTTTTCTCTTCCTCATCTATCCATCCTGCTTGCCTATTTCTCATTCCAGGAGAGCCTGATCATTCCAGCATCTTTACAGTGTAATACATTAAAAAAACCCTTTGTTGGCTACCTTTAAAGTACTTCACATTTCTTTATATCACTTACACTACCATAGCAATACAGTAAAGAATGCCATCTAATTTACATAAAGTCACACAGAGGTTAATTAGTATATGGAGGTTAATTTCAGAAAGAATGCACTAGGAAAAAAGCAGCAAAAAGCAATTCTTTCTTTAATTGGTGTTGTACACACACCTCTTTCTATGTTTTACAAATTTACTCAGGAATTTTTGTCTTCATTTTCTGGGAAGATTGCATGTCAGGTAGAAAGGAAGTCTGGCACTGTGTCTGTCTGAGTGGTTCCTTGCTGACCTTTCGTTGTGGGATATACTATTTGGAAATACTGCCATCACATGCTATCACAATTACATGGTGAGCACTGTAATGCTACGCTTGAGTGCATCCTCTGCAGTGGAACAAAAATAATTCCCAGTTGTTTTTCTACTTGCATAATTTGATACAAACTTCACATTAGAAATAATATGTTCCACCTCTGTCCACAAGGAATGGAGGGAAAGTGCTAGCTTGGTGAGCCCGCGTGCTGGATGAAAAGCAGGGCATTTAATGTTACTAGGGAGGGACAAAGGTGATTATTTTTGTTTGAGAAGAAACATTCTGGAGGCTATCAGAAACTGCTCCCACGTGACAAAGGAAGATGGCAATCTCTGAGCCTTGCTGGATTCATCTCTAAATTTCAACACTCAGATCTGTGTATTGACTCCATATCCATCTCAAGATCCTGTGACTTCAGTGGAAGTGGTTATGTTTTTCAACAGGAGCTTTGATGGACACAGTACAGTTTAATTTGAAGACACCTATTCTCTCAGCAATAAAATACATTTCTACTGTCAAGACCCAAAACCCACGATGGGCTAAACTACAGTGTTTATAATGAGTCATTAGCATTATCATTTATTGCATCTGCTTCAGCTTGGATCTTGGTAACCCAGAGCTACTTAACAATGTTGAGTTTGGCTTTTGAAATACATGTTAGAATTCTTGTGTTCACGGACTCCTTGGAGCTATTCTATTCCCAAAATGTTTCTTTCTCAGAAGTAAGTAGGAGAAATCCCTGCAGCAGGTTTGAACAGCAATAGCAGACTATGAAGACTTCAGTGTTATTTCTGTCTCTCCACCAAGCTGGTGAGACACTAACAAAGCAATTCCGGTGGTGGAGACATGGATCTACTCAAGCTCCTGGTAGAAACAGAGTACCTCCTGCCCCTGTATGCAGTGCCAAAACCATGGGCACACCATGCTGCCTTCCTGAGCACTCCTTCCCTTTCACCGCAGCAGCAAGGTAGTGGCTTCACCACTACTCCTTTGAAGGATGCAGTGGGTTTGTAATTCTGTAAATGTTAATTCTGGTGAACATTTGTACAGAGGCTGCATAGAAACCAGACCTGATGCAAGCCTTTCCATGATGAGTGGGTATATAGTGGTACAGCCTCTCCTAGGTCACACAAAACTGGATGCTACATTTAACAGTGCTAACAAGGTAGTCAGCACCCTTCCATTTTCCTTGGTCATGAATAAATCCATCCTTGACAAGACACATCTCTGTGTTCATTCAAAAGATGAAATATAATAAGAATACCAATAATCAACATTGAACTTATTTATTCTATCTACACATGCATTATTCCTTATTATTCTTGGTGCCTAGGAAAATGTTCCTTCTCTTCCTTTAAAAAACTCTTGTCCATTGTTGCTGTTTACAATCTCCTTATTGTTGCTGAGGGTAGTCCTATTGCCTCCCTGTCATCATTTAACAAAGCTAAATGCATTTCATTATTTTAATCTTTCTTGAAAAGTCAATCGCTTAATTAGAATCTATGGTTGTGGAGCTCCACTAGTGTCCACAGGCTAAACACCGCTAAGGCTGTTTTCTTACTAATTGTGCTCACAGGCAGGATATTTGTTACTGTTGTTGATGGCATGAATTTGTTTGGGGTTTTGTTTTTGTTTGTTTGGTTGGTTTTTTAAAAGACTGTTTATCTAGGTGAAATGCAAAAGGCAAAATTCATTAAATCAGATTTTCAAAGGACCAAAACCTTCAAGACATAGAAAATGATCATTTTCTTGATTGGGATTTTAAACTGAAACATGCAATGACAAACCTAAAAGTCTGGAGTCTGTAGACTGAGCACATCAGAATCTCTCAGTAATACATGGAGATGTTAAGAACATGATTTTAAAGGAAGGCTGTCAAATGCTGATCTGCTCTCTTCTACCAATTCCTAATGAGCATCAAAAATACGGAAACAATCCTTCATTCCTAACCTATCAGACACATTTTGTTAAAGAGGTATCTGGAAATTCAGTGGGAAGAACACCCAAAAAAGAAGTTGCTTACCTTGTCCTTTCTCACTTTTGTCTCCAGTTTTGCTCACTAATCACCCTACATGCAAGTTTTAGCACGGATTTTGTTCTTCTAGCATGTAATTGAAGAAGAATCAAAGAACCTTTACAAAGACACTGAAGTGACTTTTTGAAATAACTTTTGATGAGCTTCTCAGTTTGTCATTTCTTTTCTATGTACTTAGGTATGTAAATTTTTTGCATATGCCATTGGTCCCCACAGCACCAGACATACTAGTTTGGAGAATAAATGTAATAACTCCTACCTGAGAGATGTATCTTCTACTCTGCATATAAATTTTCTGTAGTTTGAATATTTCTTGTGCTGGGATATGTCCCATTTGATTCAGTTCTATTAAAATCATTTTTTTCATTACACATAAGTTAAAGTTGTGTTGTTTGGACATAGGTGTAGTACTATTCCATCAAGGTGTGTTCAGAGTGTGTTTCTATCTATCTCCTCTGGCCATGGAGATTGTTAGGTTCAACTGTGCGGTGTGGCTTCCTCTACAGTGCTCAGGATGAATCCTGCTCTACCTATCCACTACATTATGCAGTCAATTCTCCTGTGTCCCACACTGTAATCTGCTTCCTACTTCCAGTCTAAAAAGTAGCCTTTAAAAGGCATTTCTCCTTTACTTGGGAGACCAGACTTCACAGCTGGGATTTCCTAGGCCTTGTCATGGCTGCCACTGATTTTTTCACATCAGTCCTAGACTTGATGTGGCTTACCCCTGGTGACAAATGCCAAAATAGTACCAGATCCCACTAATGATTTAGCTGTGTGCTTAGTAGCATGATAATATTTGGACCTCTGCCCTGGTTGCCCACACAGATGTGACTTGAAAAAACCACCTGTAGGGCCATACCATCACCATGCCTTTGGGGATGCCCTGTCTTTGTATATGCGCTCCTCAACATTCAGTAGCACCTGCAGCATCTATACCTGCCCTAAGGTGTACAGCTCCTGAGGTAGACAGCTTTCTCTTCCCTGTTCTCCTTCTGCTCATGCAGCCTTTCCAGCACCACCACTTGTCTTGAGCAGCAGAGTTTACTCCCTCCACAAGTTTTTCCAACATTGTGATTTAAGCATTCTTGAGGTTTTTAAGAGCTGCAGCCTAAAAACCCGATAGTTCGAAAACCTTCTTGTTTCCAAGGTGAGGTGGCAAACATTGAAGACTCTGAAAGCTGAGCTCAGAGCCCAGGAGGTTAAGGCCCCTCTGGGAATTTCAGAACAGGTCGAGCATCATGTCTGGTCAGTCTGGAGTATGACAGATCTTAGGTGAAAGACATGGGGCATTTCCTAACACTTGGCTGTATCTGAGCTGGTTCAAAATTTTCCTTTGAAGGATTTGACAGTGGACCAGGATGTTTCTGGAGAGTAAGCATCTAGTAAATTACACAGTGCTAAAGTGTTGGCAGGTTGGATCCCTGGGATTTAGGCATGTGGACTTTGTCCAAGTCTCAGTATAATTTTGAAAGGTGTGTGTGTTGCTGTTAATGCCTGCTCCTCAAAAAAAACTGGCAAAAAATTTCATGTGCTAACACCTGTGTACCTATAGCCTATACCTATACCTATCTGCTGACTCTGATTTTCAATGAAACCCATGTTTACACCACTAAATGATGTGTCTGCATCAAAAGGCCCTTGGCATCCAGCTTGCAACTGTGCATTGCACACTACATCTCTGTCCCAGGCCATGGGCGAAACTCTCTGACGTTCAGCCATCCTGGTACTGTAAATGGAGAGATTCATTCCTCCTGTGTAAATAGAAGACAAACTAGTTTTCAGGTAGCATAGAAAAACAGCAGTGAATGCTTTACTGCATAAAAGACTAAAAAACATCTGTAGAAGGAAGCTCCATTCTTTAGAAGCTTAAAAAATACTTGAATTTGGCAGAGAACAAAATATTTTGAAATTATGCAACACAAAACAGTCACTGACATTCCTACTGAAACATGACACTGGTTCCAGGATGTTCAGGCACTCCTGCTGGGATAGATAATCTGCATTTAAATTACAAGGTTCAGCCATATGTCTGGCTGGGAAATGAAAAGAGTGAAATGATAGATACTACCTTGTGCTTCTGCTCTTGGAGTCTTTTTCATCCTGCTCAGTCACTCTCTTGCACTGAGGTCTGTTCCAGGATAAACCCTCTTCCTATTAGATAATATCCAGATGTCTCCAGGGCCTGTTTTAGAATCCAGCAGTCTCTTTTTTTTTTTTTTTTTTAATCTTTAAAATCTATATATCAAATCTTTGGTGGGAGCAAGCTTTTGACTAATACTCCCCTCTGTTTATTTAACTTATAATAACGTATCAATTTAACCCATGCAACTTTTATTTGAGACTTAGGCTATGACATATGGTTGGGGATTCATACTGTTCAATTTAGGAAAGACAGATCTTCTTCATTTACAAAAAGGGTACAGCCTCCCAACTTTTGTGTGTGTGTATGTGTTTGTGTGTGTGTACATGAGTTTCAGAATAAGAGATCAGTATTTCTCTATCATTCAAGTGATTTTTTTTTCTTGGTTCATGTTAACTATCTTTTACTATTATCTTTCAAGGAGAAAAACATATTTTTATTGGACCTTCAAGTCAAAGCAACATCTTTCTTGTAGCTGCTGAATATATTCTGTAATATCTTGGGTTTTACTTTGTTTAGACTCTGGGAAGTTGCTGTTAAAACATTTCCAGTAATTTTGTTGCACATTCTGAACCAAAACAGAATTAATTGGTGAGAAAAAAAAAATCTCAGTTCTAGTATTATGAAGAAGAAAATATAAAAATAGCTTAAGAAAAAAAGATGCTTGAAATATAGAGACTTTTCCCACATTTTCAGTGTCTTATATTTTGGGAGGTTTTTTTGACTTACCATTGCAAATGGCTTGAATTCAAGAAAGACAGAACAATGCAGATTCGGTGATTTGGTCATGGCACCAGTGAGTGGTAAAGGCAAGATCTGGGTTTAGAAATCTGGTTGCTGTTCTCTTCAAATGAGAAATACTCCCATAATTTATAGTAATCATTGCAAATCATGCAGATAGCCAGGGAGGACACTGCACAGCACCAACCCATTGCCATGCTTGTAAATGCCACTTGGAGTTTGATGGGGACATTTTTAAGGTACATATGCAAGGAGCTGAGCTGAAGACTCAGATTCTGAGGGAGAATCTGATTTTCTGGAAAAGACCATTTCTCAGGTGAGCAACACAGTGGTCAAAAGAAGCTGTACTGTGGTCTACTTTTTCTCCATCCAACCTTGCCCTGGTTTGCCCTCCCTGCTTTTGAGACCCTGCAGCTGGACTGAGCTCCTGACTGACTCCTGGCCAAATCAGTGTGGCATGAGGAGTGTCACTGTCACTGGGAATGACAAGGAAACTCCATATGGTCCCGGGTTGCTACCTGCATTCTGCTGTCTCCAGCCAGCAAGGCAGAGCTTTGAACTGAGCTCTCCCTTGCAGATCTCAGTGCTTTTATCACCACTTTGAAAAAAAGTGGGAGGACCATTAGTTTAGACTAAGTGTGAACTGATAAAAATGAATGTCTGTGTGAATTGCTCTTAGAATTGTCACTGGTTTCTAGTAAGAGCAAAGAAATACAAGAATTAGCATAATTACTCTGAAGGTGCTTATTTTCATATACCTTTTGTTATTGTTTTATTTCAGGACAGATTTAATTAGAACTAAGAACTGGCAAAAATCTTATGGTATGTGCTTCCTTTTGGAGCTTGCCTTGTGAGGGTGATAAATCATCTAAATGAGCATGCATGAAAACTTGTGAAATGTAATTTGGTACAGAACTTTTCCACACATGGCACATATCCTAGACAAGTGTTTTATAGGAGAGACCTGAGAGTGTTATGGAGCGTGGTTTGGTATATAGCATAAGTAAGCTGAACTTTGTATATAGACCATACGCAAAATACTGTAGATATCTGCTTAAAGAAAGACAGCATGACAAACCTCTAGTAGCCAAAAAGCCTACCAGGTACATATTATGCATCTCAAAAACAATTGCCTAATGGACATGCTGATACCAAAAGGACCCTTTGGGTCTTTCTGAGAAGAACACATACATCAGCTTCCATGAAATATGTCATCCCTTTCACTCATTCTTCTAAGGAAATACCAACAAAACACTGTTTTTAAATAGCTTTAAGGATCTGATATAAATCAACAATAGCCAGGAAATTTAAGAAAGCCAAAGACTGACACTCCCTCTTCAGCACATTACACCCTGTTTTTCCAAAAAAGCTAGAAACCTTGGGTATTCCACCTTATTTAAAATCCCTGCTATGTCAGACCCTATGGAAAAAATACCAGCAGCAACAGAAACTTGCATGGCAAGGGTGAAATCATGAGAAGTCCTGTGTGCTTTACGTAAAATACCAGTAACTTTTTCCCCTGAGACGTAACCATTCAGCAGCTGAGACTGAGTTCCTGTCCTCCCCAGCTGCTCTCACCCCGAGCTGCTGCTGGTGCAGACACAGTGGCCTGAGGAAGGCAGAGGTGCTGTACACATGCCAGAGGAGCTGCTCCCCAAAGCCTGTGGAGGACATTTTCCATTCTGGCTTTGGTTCAGGGCTGAGGTGATCCTGGGGCGGTAACACTGCCAGTATCACTGCTGCCAAGCCTGTCTGCTCCCAGCAGCCTCCAGAACTGCAGCACAGCCCCCTCTGTGCAGTCACAACTACCTGAAAGGAGACTGTAGCCAGGAAGGGGTTGGCCTCTTCTCCCACATAACAAAAAATGGGACAAGAGGAAATGGCCCCCAATTGCCCAAGGAGAGGTTTACATTGGATATTTTGGAAAATTTTGTCACCAAAAGGCTGACCAGGGAAGTGGCTACCTCCATCCCTGGCACCATTTAAAAGACGTATAGATGGGGTGCTTAGGGGCATGGTGGGCTTGGCAGTGGCTGGATTCAGTGATCTTATGGTATTTTCCAGCTGAAGTGATCCAATGATTCTTTGAAAATATTTGAGTCCAGTGTAGGATTAGATGATAAAGGAGGATTAGAGAAGGCTTTTTTAGACAGCTACTGCTTTTCTTTCAGTCTCTACTGTTGCACTGATATCTGCAAGTTACCAAGTGCAAGCGTCTATTTTGGACCCGTGGAAAAGTAAGGAAGCATCTTCTCCAAAGACTTCTGAGCACCTCTAGCCCCAACAGCCTTATCCTAAAGCAGCAGCTTCTCTGGTTCTATACCTTTTGTCCCAGAGCCCTCCCCTCGTCATGCCTGGACCTAGGGGATTCCTCTCAGACAGAGGCAGAGCTGTCACCACCTGTGCAGCAGCAAGAGTGTCCCAGGACACAGGGTGGTAAGCCAGGACTAAAGTCAAAACAGGCCTGACTGAAAGCTCCATCTCCTTTTGCTGCTTTGTAATCCTAGTCACAACTTTGATTCATAGTGAAACAATTTGGTGAAGTGAGAAAAAAAAGACTTCCCTGTAAGAAGATGCCTTTTTATTGCCAACTTTAACACAGTCAGAGGATGAAATTCCCAAGGCAATTAGAGCTTCTAACATTACAGGCACAAGGTTTGTTTTGAGAAAACAAATACATGTCAGCATTTTTAAAGTTATTTTTTCAACCTTTAGACATGTTGGCAAGGCATCGATTCAGTGGGTTTTTACTTGAAGGCATATAGACAGGAAAGCACAGCACCAGGTGGGAGTGCAATATGCCACTTGTCTGTTAATGATAAAGAGCAAAAATGCAAAGGAGCCATAAACCAGACAAAGCAAAGGGGGAGAGAGGCATCACCAGAAGTGGGTGTGTGGCAGTTACCCAAGGACTGCAGATTTCCCTGCTACTAGTCTAAAGACTATCTAAAGTCTTTAGTGCTACTAAATCTAAGACTTAGTAAGACTTACTAGGACTATCTAAAGTCTTAAAGTGCTACTAGTCTACTAGACTATCTAAAGTCAGTAGCGTGAAAGCAGCATTGGTTAGGGATACCTGCATAGCTCTGATCAGCTAAAGGCTTTTGCTTTGGTATTTGCTTGTTTGGTTGAGTTTTTTGTACCAAGTCTTGCTTTCCATAGTGGCAATGGTATAAAAATTAACTTAAACTAAAATTGGTTTACAGAGAACTCAGTAAACACAGTGTAATGATGACCACCCATGCAGCTTGCACCCTCTGTATATTAAATGTTAGCCTTGAATTTTTGTAAATACAACTTAACAAAGATTACAGCATTTAAAATGAAATGTGATCATTCTATACTTTTATCTCAAAGTTCTGTCCTTATTTGTGCTAAGTAATCCCTCTGACTCAAACTTGTTTATTACTGTAAGGTGGGCTGCAATTGCAGCCATCAGTGGCAAACATGCAATAGTTCATGTGTAAACAAAAAATTCAGTGTTCCTGAACAATGAATTTGAGCAAT
The DNA here is from genome assembly GCF_021018805.1 of Prinia subflava. Taxonomy (NCBI): domain Eukaryota; kingdom Metazoa; phylum Chordata; class Aves; order Passeriformes; family Cisticolidae; genus Prinia; species Prinia subflava. The sequence goes on from NC_086249.1 coordinate 57,346,398, forward strand.
GGTAAAGATCCAGCACATATAATATTTTTTTCAGTCAGCTTGGTGAACACGTGTTGAACAGGTAAAATACAAAACCAAGAAAGTAGCGATCAAAAAAAGGAGAGGAGAATTTAACAAATAGTGCTAGAGGCAGGAGCTATCAGTTTCATAGCTTTTTCCCTGAAGTGAATCTGTGATGTGCAGAGTCAATAGCAGAGGTGTTTCCCAAATCCGAGCTCCTGACCTTGCAGCTGGACCCTGCCCCTGCCACAGCCCCCCAGTGTCCGCAGCAGACTTGCAACCCAGCCGGGATGGTTGCGCATACAGATTTGATAACTTTACCAGTGACCTACATAAGATGCGTTTCCTACCCAGAGGGCAGACAGTTTTAAGGGCACATTGCTGCCTCCCCTCCACAGGAGAAACTTGCCCCAAAAGGACGTCGCTGTGTGGCACAGTTGTGATTTCAGACCATGGCAGGGGCTGTCATTCAGAGGCAGAGATTGTGCATGGCAGCTCTGTGAACGCAGCAAAGAACTGGAGGGAAAATATGAAAAGAAGATGAATCTGTTCAGCACTAAACATGTTTATTTTAACTTCTCTGCAGCTTCTGAAAAATCACTGAGCAAAACTCCAGGGTATAAATCAAAGTGAGAGAGAGAAAGAAAAACGGCAAGCGAAAGAAAGTCATTACTTTGATTGGCAATGAAGGATTACTCAGGATCCATAACTGTGTTTACCTAGCTCAGCTTAAAGTTCACCATTCTAAAATCCTCTGAAGAATCTCATCCTAAAAACAAAAACTGAACTAAAAAAAGCCGGTGTTCACTGGAAATGACTTGTATAATGACAAGTGGAAGTTTGGGGGTTGCCACCTATGCTTACATGACTACATTTTCTTTACTATTAAACACGTACTTCATGTAATTTCAAGCTTTGGCTACTAAAAAATTAAATCACAGAATAAAGCCTAAAATTATGAACATAAATATAGCCATCTGATATTATTTTTATCCTTTCAATTTCATGTTCTTCAGCTATACTTTAGCACAGTCCAATTCACAGTCTGAGGCCGGAAAGTTAGTAGTTCTAGGCACACAGTTACACTAAGTACTGTTCTCACTTGTTCACTATAAGCTCCCTATTTCCTTCTTAAAAGTTGTTTTCAAAAGGATCTGCTTGCATAATTGTGCAGCAACAAGCCCTGGTAGCCTCAATCCCCAAGAATGTTTTCAATGACCTCTTCCTGCCCAGTTTTTCCATGAGAGAGAGAGAGAGAACTGTTGGGAAAGGGGGAGCCAACAGTGTTACCAGAGGGTAAATGAGTAGACAGATGCAGAATAGAGATTAGTGTTTAAGGAAAGAGAAAGAAATTCCCCCTCCCTGGTGTTACAATTGCTTTTAAAACACACCCTCTCCTTCTAACATTTCATGTCCTTTTTGTAGGCACTTCCAGCAACAAAGTAGATAATAATCTTAGAAATGAGAATATTAAAGCAGAGGAATGGGCACACAGCATTGCTGCTAGAATCAAACCCAGACCGTGGATCAGTCCTGGCAATGAGGAGGCTGGGCAGCTTTGCAGGGCCAGTGTGAGTCAACATGGCCATTTGTGGACAGATAAGCGAGTGCAAACAAAATCAGAGCATCAAAAGTGAAATGTCTGCTTCAGAGGGAAGCCGAGCTCACTAACACACACATACCTGTACCACGCATCTAACAAATCAAGATTTGTTTATTTACAGTATCAGTTTTGGTTCTGGACAGGTCTTCAAAAATCTGAGGGTAAAATAACCTTGAGAAGCTCACATTATTAAGAATTAATTATTACCCTCTGACAGACCCCATTTATCACCGTGAAAACCAGATACATTAATTAGATCACTTCTGGCATCACAGCAAACCTGTTTCCTTCATGTTAGATTTTGGTTTAGATTTTGTTTCCAGAGGGACAATAGGATTTTTTAAATGTACCAAAGAACAGTTTAAAGATTTTCCACTATGATGAATTTGAATCCGGGCTCTTTTTTGTCCCTGAATCAGGCTCCTCTATCACCAAAGAATTATTTTTGCTAGTGACAGACTAAATTAATAATCATAGTTTTGTTTTTAACCCTGTCACCTACAGCACTGATACTGAGGACCATGGGGTAGATTATTCAGCAATTAACATTATGTGATGTTGCCGAGTACAGCGTATTTCCTGTAGCTTAAAAACATGCCATGCTGAGGCAATGCAGAATAGGCAGCTTTTAAATTTTGGATTAAATCTTAGTGAAAGTCTCCCATGACTCATTCAGCTCCTGCCATTACCTTATGTATAGTGATAATGGTGTAATGCAAGGTAGGGATTTAAAAGGACAAGAACATAAATCTTTGAGATTGATGGCATTTTGCCATTGCCTGTGTGTCAAGAGGACTGAGGGAGCTTGCTGTGTTACAATTTCCCATCCTAGTCAGGAGTGCAAAATGAAAGCTTTACATTCAGATCAAATCCTGTGTTTGTCTCAAAGACAAAATTTCCCATGAGATTAAGACCTACAAAATGTGGTCCCGTAGGAGAGAACTCAGAAATTCTCAATATCATCCCAAGGAGGCCTTACCAGTTTGTTAGCCACTATCAGCTGCAAACTCCCCATCACCACTTTGGTTGCATTTTTCTCTGGATGGGAGAAAAAAAATCCAGGCAAGTATGATACCCCATTGCTCCATAGCTTAGCTATTCACCCCAAATGGTCTGCCTCTTTAAATAAAGCACAGGCTGGGACACGCTATCTGCTTCTCAGAAAGCCGAAGGTGGATGCATGCCAGGGATTTGTGCAGCTTCCTGGCTTTGCTGATAAAGAAAGGCCACTGTGAGGTAAACCTCTGCTCTGTCCCTGACACGTTTTCCCAGCGGCTGCCCAGAAACAAGGCACCTGAGAAGGCAAGGAAAGCGTGGATCCCGTGGCACCACAGCTCTCTGTCTGCACGGGAGGAAGCCTCTGAAGAGTCCTCACAGCCTGGTGCTTCTACATTTAGAAATGTGAGCCTCAAGCCCGAGCATTTGCATCAGCAGGTGGAAAGTATGACAGCGCACATCTAATGCTGAAAGTTAATGATAGCATTTGACCATGTTAACCAGTAAGTGACAAGGCAGGGTCACGGGAGTTAATTATTCATGTAAGTGGCTGCTAAAAAAAATGTTTAAGAAATGTTGGTAGTTTGCACTGACTGCAATGGAAAGTGACTAATCATTTCAAAGTTTAACCTTGGCATCTCTAAGCAGACCCTTCTGGCTCTTTTTTTCTGGTTTTGTTTTTGAAATCGATATTGTCTACTTCACAGGCAGAACGTTATAGGTTTCACAGCAGAAAACACTCTAGCTGGCTAGGAGGGTACCTGTGCCATTAAGACCAGAGCTCCAGGAGAGAAGCAATCTGGTTTAGAGGTGTTCAGCTTTAGGAGAAGGGGGTGCTTCAGCCTTAACTCCCAGTCTCCTGAGCGATGTGACACCACTCTTCCCAGCCCCCAGTACTTGTGTATTTAAGTTATAACCTCTTTGGGGCAAACTCTACCTTGTTTGCTCAGTGCCAAGCACAATCAGTCCCTGCCTGTCACTGGCGTCCCTCGGCAATGCCACAATATAAACACTAACAAAGACAGACTGCTGATATCTGCGTAGCCACAACTGAATCTGCCACTTTAAAAATGTCATTATTTTTTGTTGGTGCTGAGATAATTTAAAAAATTCTCAGGAAAAATACAATTACTTCCCTGCCAGAACTGCTAAGCTTCTGTGGGACATAGCTGCATAATTTTAAGAGCCAAACATTCCGTTAGACCTCTTTGTTTCAACAATCAAATACCAGAGAGCAAGGTAATACTGACAACATATTGCTCTTCTGTATGCTGAACTGTTTTTTAACTTCTAGTTATGATATACCAGTCTACAATAAAAAAAAAAAAAAAAAAAAAAAAAAAAAAAAAAAAAAGGCAAGTATAAACTAACCTTTTATAACACTACAACATATATACAGCACTTCTCATCCCAAGAGTACTTAAAGTACTTGAGGTCTCAGAGGAGTAAAGCTATCTGCAGACTGGGATAAAGCAAGTGTTAAACAAACAGTATTTGAGGCTTGAACATGGACAGCAGCAATTTTTCCAACTTACAGCTTTGGTAGGGACAAAGCAAAAAATAAAGCCACGTTTAATGCATGTAGCCCTAATAAGATACTGAAAGGAAAGACAGATGTGGAGAATTTAAATATAAAGTCTATATTAAGTAAGCGTAAAAATTACATTTGAGCTGTAAGATGAGAGGACAACTAAGTGAATATTAATTTTTCCTTAAGAAAAAAGAAGCGCTTTTAAGGTTATCATTTGGTTATTAAGAAGCACAACTTACGCAAAAAACAGAACCCTTAGTGTCCATTGGGGTGAGCACTGCACTGGGCACAACATTTGGGGATACCACAAAGGGAAGTTCTGCAAAATGCCTAGTGAAAAAAAATTATTGTTCAAAAGAAATCTTCTGGATGTGTGGAGGTTCCCAGAGGTTGTGGGAACTTCCTGTTCTTCCTGCTCATGTAGGAGGGCTAGAGGTACCATCTTTCTGGGCTCTCAAAGAGACAAGGAGGTCCACTTGAAGGATAGGTCAATATGTAGGCATGGTCAACCCTTTGTTAAATGCTGCTTTCCATCTGTTGCCTGAAATGCCTCTTCAGCAACAGAAAACATTGGGAGAAGGATGGGAGGAGGCAAGGGGTATAAATGTAAAGAGAACCTTTGATGTAACTAATACATGAGAAATATAAAAAAACAAAAAAATTTTAAAGTTGCTGTTGCAAACAATCCAGTGCCAAGTCAGCCTACATTAAGGGTAAACCGGTAAGATAAGCATGTAGATTAAAGATTGCAGAAAGCAGAGATTTGGGTTTTAAGCCACATTGCTCAAGTCAAGAACAATTTCCTCTCATGTGGTACTTGGACAGAGGCAGAGGCACACGGTAAAGGCAGTGTGGGTAGTTCATAGCATTCACTTTGCTTTGGCATGGGAAGCTAGCAAGCCACAACAGTTCTTTGCTTGTAAGCTTTCTGTTGCTTTAAGCATGAATATCCCTTTGTCCTCTAACAATCCCATTTTTGTTTTTAAGAAGACAGCCTTTGACGCTTTCCTGGACTAGTAATGAAAGTCATCTGAAAGACCAGGATGCGGTTCTTCTAAACTTGCTTTGTGGTGCACTTTATGATGCCATTGCTGGGATCATGCAAGCCAGGGTGACTTCAAGCAACTTTGCTAATCTGCCTTCATCAGCCTATACCAAGAGTGATAACCAGTGTTAGTATGATCTTTTCAGTTTTTTCTGCACCAGCCTCATTCCCTAGGGGTAATTTCAGCTGGTGGCTACAGATCTCCAACTCAGTTTTATGTCTCCCAGAGCAGGCAAGAGGGATGGAGAGAGGTCCTGCACCATCCTCTCTTGATGCAGGCCTGCTTATTTTTCTGAGTATCTGTACAGCAAAACTTTCAATTTTCAGTTAGTTTCAATGAGTTTCAGTCAGTTTTGAGTTTTCCTTCCTTCTGTAAACCTACCAGGTTTAGATAGTGTGACAGTGATAGATAAGTGCTGGGACCTATATGTCGCTGAGCTCCCTCTACAGTCATTGGACATGATTTAGAGGCAACAGTCATATATTCAGTGTATTTATAGGAACCCCAAAATACCTACTTTCTGTTTCTCTATCTAGCCTCCAGCTGACCTGTGGAAGGGTCTTCTGTGGGTCAACCCTGGCTCTCATCTGCCACACCCACATGGATATTTTGGGTATCTTAAGCGATCTCAAACAGTGTGAGATCCCTGCCTGTGACAAATAAGTGAAGCATCTGTCTCGTATCAACTAGTTCTGTCTGTGCTTATTGGTAAGAAGCATGTGTTTCTCTCACCTATCTGAGAATGGGCTGGTGTGCTCCCTGGGGATTCCTGTCTCTGTCCATTGATTTAATAGGAATTTAGGTGAGTAGATGAGACTTGATGACTAATTTTTAGATAGCTATAGTGAGATGAAATTAATCCTGTCTGTCTCGCACATGATTAATGTTGGAACAGTGAGCACCTTGCACTTTGCTCTTAAATGTTGCAATAACTTTGGTCAGATTCAATGTTATTTTTAAAGTGTTACTGTTTTTATTAAATTGATCCTTGTTAATTATAATCCAATAAATTTTAAAACAAGCTTTAAAGAGTAATGATTTATGTGTCTATATTCAAAAATCAGAAATATCAGACAGCAAGCCAGCAAACTCCTACAGAATTCAGAACATACATTTGAGAAGTGATTTTAAATCCCTATGCCAGTCAAGCAGAGGGAAAAGTATATACAAGACATATTGCTATATTGTGACAAACCATAAAGAAGCTTTCAGCTATATAGCATCTTGACAGGCTGCTCAAAGTCAAGTGTTTAACTTCACTCTTTACCTTGATAATCAAGTTTCCCTCTTTGCTTCAGACATATATTATGCCATATTTAGCACACAGAAGGAAAAAAAAGGCAGTAGTTTCTTTAGAGACAGCCAACTTTGTCATGATGCACTCCATCGCTCTTCTTGTCTTTTATCATAAAAAAAGCATCCTGTACTTGCTTGTATAGCAAAAAAATCTTTCCTAGCAGTAGTCTGATACGAGTAATAGGGACTTACGAGGCTGTAGTCCTATGCCTCAGGAATAACTGTATTAATCTGCCAAAAAAACCCCAACCAAACAAAAAAACCAAAAAACAATCCCAAACTTACTTTTTTTAAAGTCCTATCTCTCTAAAAATGTGGGCTTTACTTACTTACTCTGAGCAGTGTTCACATTAGTGACATAACCTTAGTGTTCCACTAATGCTCATAACACTTTATAACTATATTTAAAAAATACTTATAGACTCAAAAATAGAAGTTAGGGTATTTCCTATCACAAACAACACTTCTTTTGCAATATGCGTTCCACAAATTTAGTGGAATTCATTGCTCAGTCACACCTAACATGGTGGGCTTTCTGGTCAATAAATATCTACAAGACCTGTTAGTTTTAATCTGTTTATCTATATCATTTACTTTTTTAGACTGCCCTAAAATCATTGTATTTCAGAGTAGGCACCCACCCAAATTCACTGAAGGTATAGTAAGTGTGAAACAGGGAAGTGATTCTTTTACTTCAATTTACACATGTACTCTATGCTGTATTTCTCTTTTGGGGGGAAAAATATAAAAATAGAAATTACTAGCGATAGAAATTCTGATAAAGGGACTAGCTTAAAAAATTTTGTGTGATTTTGAAAGCATCTATGCTATTCAGAGGTCAGGCACATGCTGGTCTTTATGTATTAATAACGAAGCAGTTGACATGTTACCTGATGAAAATAACAGCCACTGCCCCAAATTCAATCCAGCACTCTACATACAGTCACAGTGACATCTGATGATACTTGTGACAGATTATTATGGTCCTCCATCATAACAGTGCAGCAAAAATTCAAGGCTGCAATAAAAATTAATTGGGCCATGAAACTGGCCTATAGTTATTTTTTCCCCCTTACTACTACAACAATGTATAGAAGTATAGAATGTATACAACTGATGTATAGAAGCCATCGAACATGACTTTGTGAGGGTATTAGATGTACATAAAGCTTGCAGAGAGAAACTGATGGTTGCTACAGAAAACTCAGAAACCAACTGCTTAGAGGGTGTCTTTTCACATCTCCTGCATCATTATGATAGTTCCATGAATATGTGATTTACTTGGAGGGTGTTTTGAAAACTTATTACTAGAGAACTGGTAATAGCACTTCACCTTTTCTGCTAAGATTTGAAGTCTGGCCTGAGTCAAGGAAATTATTCTAATGCAATCTCATGTAATTATTCTAATGTAATCTAATATAAAATTAATTGCTGATTTGAAATAAGTCAATAGTTTTAGCAAAAACCCTAAGGATGAAAGTCTTCTTTACAAAACCATGGCCATCCCTAAGATTCCTCTGGTTCCTCAGAAAAGATGAAGGAGTTGAATACCCAGAAGAATCTGACATCAAGCTGGGTAAAAGCCAGGGACACTATGTGTTGCTGCTAGTGGCAGGGCAGTGTAAGAAGACGTCTCTTTGAGACTTACCGCAGCTATTAATACTACACTCACTCGGTCACATACTGACTTGGAAGTCCAAAGAAGCACTGTCTCCTGCTAAGATGAGGAATATAACTATAAATATAAAGGGATGTAAACTGTGTCCTTAGGTTTCCCTTCCTTCTGTGATCACTTTTGTATCCTCTGTTGGCAGAGCATCTGTATAATCCATATGGGGCAATAATTTCATGCACAAACTTCAGGACGCGCAGTGCCACAGAAGTTGAACAAACCTTGTCAATCACTGAACACAGGAAAACCCGTTGGTGGAACAAATTTACTGCATGCTTTAATTGTAGCCAAAGAGGCCTAGCTTCCCCTAGATTTTCATGGTTTGTCGTTCAACCACAATTTCTTCCATGCATCTGAAATTTGCTCCAGGTTATATGATGTTTTGTGGTCCATCACAGCATGGCACATTACCAATTGATCCTACATAATCCACAATGAAAATATGCCCTTAATGCACCATGAAAAATGGAAAAAATGTGGATATCTTATTTAAAACAGTAGATGGAAAATGGAATACATCTCAGCTCTGTATTTTATCTTTTTTGTTAAAGCAAAAGAGGTATATAAATAAAAGGTAGTTGAAACGTATATTATTCATAAAAGGAACTTAATGACTTTGGCTCTTCTGAGCTGGCTTGTGTGGTTTTTTAACTGCTTCCTATTCATATTTATTTCTGCAATAAATATTTTTTGTATATTTTTGTTATATATTCTTGATATTTTATATGTATATTTTTGATATGCTTTTATAATATTAAAATCAGCCTTCCAGAAAAAAAGACTAGAAAACTTTACCCTTTTGAAATCAGTGGAAACAGCCCTACTGACTGCTTTAGATTGCAATTGCAATCTAAAACTTCCTTTTAACATTCCACATCATGATAGATGCAGTGCCAACACAAAGAAAGTATATGGTCTCTACAAACAGCAAGCATTGCCAAAGAGAAAATTTTCTGCTATATTCTACAAACAAGTTTCAAACTCAGTAGATATGTGGTTTAAAATAGATTCTATAGGTTTTTAAAATGGTATCTATATATTGTCTCACGGTAATTAGTTTTAAAATTTCTATCAGCCTTTTCCCAGGGATTTGCTTAGGAATATTAGCGTTATAGTGTTAATGCTTTTTGGTTCAGGCTTGTTTGTAAGCAGTACTGTGACAGTACTGTAGGAGAATAATTAATTATGATTTTAAATGCATCCAAATATTTTCAAAAAGAAATAAATAGATTTGATTACTGCTTATGATCTACTTAATGCATATGTAAGTACATGTTTAAATACTTTGCATCTGCAACTGGTATTGAGCCTTTTTATCCTACCTGCAGCTGGGCTATGAGCTGAGTACATAAATAACAGGTGTTCTGGTTTCAGTGACTCATTTCTCAGCTTCCTCAGGGTCAGTTAAGCCACTAAATATTTATCAGATGTGCTTACAATATAGAGTCCCAAATCAAAACACTATCAAGGTGGAATGCCTCACATTGAGATTAACCATGCTCTTATTTGAATATCTTTCTTCTGGATAAGTGGCTGTTCTGGAATGGCCAGTGTTCACGGCTATATTGAACAGGCACAAAAATATCTCATTTTCTTTCACCAAAACTTGAGTTTGTTTTCCTGATGCTGCACAATGCACTTTAATAGAAAGGTTTTAAGGATCTGAAGTGAGATAGGGACTGGAAACTGTATTATAGTCTTCTGTGCTTTATAGTTCTTCCTTTTCCTTCCCTCCTCTTCTTCCACCATGTGAGATGGACTGCACTGCATCAGTGCAGAGGCAGATGACCAGCAGTGCTACATTTAGCTGTTTGTAATAAACATATCTTGAATGATGTGAAATATTTCTACCTTGGGAGCAAATTATGATACGTTTTTTTCTTCTTTTTTATTCTGCCTGAATGAGCAAGAGACAAGAACAGAAAATCAGCTCCAAGGGTCTTGCATGACTCTGCAAAACATCGCCATCAAACTTTATTTGTCCCTGGCAAAGCTGTAGTCATTTAAACTCACCTTTACCGACTGAATGCTTAATTATTGCACTTTGAGGCATATATTTTTTATAGTTATACAGAATTTGTGTAAGTATACAGTTGAACACATTTCAAGATCATAATTAACTGGAAGACTGAGAACCAAATCAATTCAAAGTCAACATGAAACATGGTTACCTCACAGGATCAAAACAACAACTGTAAGAGAGAATTCTTCACTGAATAGGAACATTCCTAGATGATTTTGGCCTCTATGCTGTTGAAATTGTTGTCACAGATAAAGAAAAGGTTAAAATATTCCCTCCTCAAGTCTGTAGAAGTCTAAAATATTAGGGGAGTGACCAGACAATATCACACAGTTTGGTTAATAATTTAATGAGGCTACATGTTTTTCAGCATGGTGACAGGAAAACCTGTTCATCAACAAACAATGGGAGAAGAAATGAATCTGAAGAAGTCTGAGAGAAATAAAACAGGTGAACCAACTCTCCCATGGCAATGCAATTCTTACACATAATCCAGGAGTTTATACTCAAAAACTGTAGGAAGGTTATACAATGCTGCATGTCATCCAGCTGGAACCATAAGCTCAGCTCTGGTGTCTACAATTTGATAAGGACTCTGAAATTTCAAAGACATTTCAGACAAGGTCCTCAAGAACTCATGGAATGAACTACTTAAGACATTGAAACAGGGGAAAATTTACTTAAGTACCTACCCGGAGAACAGGAATTCAGTAATAACTGGCTCTTTGATCTCACAAATAAAGGTGTGGCATTATGAAGGTTCAAAAGGCTGTTTTCAGTGATTTCAAAAGGGAAAGGCTTCCTGTTCCACTGAAGTGACAGAGACATGGTCATAATTAAAAGTGAAAGGATTGAAAGTTCATCATTTCAGGGGTCTTCCATCATCCCTTATGACTGATGATGTTCATGCATGAGGTAACTGACTATAGTGAGAAGGACACGGCGGAAAAAGGGAAGAGCCTTATCAGCAGGTTTTTGTACTGGAACCCAGACAATTCTTAGAGAAGCAGTTAGAGCATCTCAGCTGGGTGCTGAAATAGGTTAATTCATAGGAATTTCTGACGTCAGACTATTCAAAAAGCCAAAATGAGAGTGAGGCCTTGAAACAAAAGATGCTCAAATATATTTGTCATGTACACCAGTGGAGAAACAAGCCTGACACGTGAAGGGTCTCTCAGTGTTAGTCAGCAGAGCCGGGTTGAGATGACAGCCCAGTGACCATCAGGCACATGTGTGGCCCCAGCCAGGTGTGAGGTCAGTCCAGAACGACAGTTCAAAAAACAATTTGGGCAGAGGGACACCTCCAGCATTTCTCAAGACAGGGCTGGGTGCCTGAGGCTGGGCTGAAATGGGCCCCCTAGGCCATGAGCAGGTTGTGGGGGTAGGCCACAGGCAAGGCCAGTAAGGTCCTTTGGGGCAGGATGGAAGCCTCATAAGGCTCAGCAATTAGGATTTGTTTAGGTTTATGCCAGAGACTTTCTTAGGAGAGCTGTTCTCAGCATGACAGCATTTTCTGTGAATTGCTAATCTGTATCTCTTACTACCATTTCCAAGAAGGGTCACCAATCCTTTCACAGCGTATTTGAAAAGTGGTGTTCTCACACAAGCATGACATCGTCTTCTGAGACCATGATTCCCTAATGCGTAGAATCAATTTATGAAGTGATGGCAGCTCTTGGATTGTATCTGTCTTTTTATCCTGCCATTCTCCTTTCTTTGTACAGTAGACAGCAGGTTTTAGTAGCTTTCAGCATCCTGTCAAGTAAAATATCAGTGGATGACAACCAAAATTTAATCATGGCCCTTCTGTAATTTAATCGAAATACAGATCACTCTGGTTCTGCAGGTTATTTTACAGTGCTTTATTATTTTGATACTGTTTTCTAAAAACAGTTTAGATTTGAGATAACAAGCATTGGCAGTTACATGACTCCTCTCCCCTTTCTTGAAGTTATCTTTATTTTTAATTAATTTTTGTGGCTTGTGTTGGGTTCTTTCTGCACTAGAAGATAATTTGTCATGAATAATTGCCTATTTAGTTGCAATATTGTCTAGTAAATATATCAGAAGAAAGTGAAAATAGCAAGTTAGGACAAATACTCATTTCTTCAGCCAGCATAAAAAAAAAGCCATGCCTGCATTGCTCCAGGGGTCCAAATATTTCTGTGGTGCCAGTAAGAGCTCTTTCATTTGACTTGGCTTGTATTTCTGCCATATGTGGCAAACTTGGAAATACTTCCTTTTCATCTCATATATTTCCAATACCTAAGTTCCCTTTCTGTTGCTTTTGAAACAGTTTTTGTGCAACCTCTTGGAAACATTATCTTGGTGTATTTAGACAAAATCTCAGCTAGTATTGTGAGGATCACCCATAAGTCAATAGCAACAGCTGGCCATACACTATTAAGAAGATGTATTTAATATCTTACACTTTTGGTTTAGATATTGTAATACAATAGTAAAACTAGTACTTTTCTTAGTATCTCACCTCCACCAGTAATCTGAATTGCATCTAAGATCACATAGTTTGGCATTTTTTCTTTATCAGGTCTACAGATGCACAGTCTGCTTTAAGACTTTGATTTGTTGCACTCGTTCTAAACCTTCATGTCAGGGAGGCCTCACTTTTTGAATCGGGGCTGAACATCTGTTTTGAAACCTCTGCAGTTTGTGCTTTCACACTACTCTCCTGTGTCTTGTGGATGCAGCAACAGCTCACAGCAGTGTATCTGGTAATGCATAAATGCATTTTAGAAATGTAAAAACTGTTTTTGGGGGCAGAATAAGTTGTTATTAGTAGAGCCCTGTTGTTGTGAACATGACAGCCAGTGCATTTTCCCACAGATGTGAATTCATTCTGAAAAAAAGGAAGCATGTGTATTCCTAAGTGTAGAAAGGCTGTGAAGCACTTTTGACAATGGCAAGAGTGGTTTATGATTACCTTCCATCCATACCTCGTAAATAAAATTCTCTCTAGTAAAGATAAAAACTTGATATAAGTAACCACTAATTTCAAAGAGTCCCTCTCCATTTGCTCTCATCACCATTCTGCATTTTTCAGTCTCTCTGAGGTAGTGACCTCTAGTTTCGACAATACAATTATGAGAAACACGAAAATAAAAAAGAAATTACCTTCTGCCTTGTTAAGGCAGAAAGGTGTTTGCCTCAGCTGTACTTTCATTTCCCTGTAAGTATTGTTGGGTTAGTTTCTGAATGAGATTTGCTATTTCCACTAAAATTTATGTATGAGATTTACATTTTTGCTTCTCTTTGCTTTATTCCAGAAGCTTGAACACTTTTCAAAGCTGCCAGGAGTCTTTTGTTAACTGACTGTTTTCCTCACATCAAACCTTCATCTCTGTGTAACTTAAAAACCTCTAGACTATCATAAAGTTGTATTTTCAGATTAAATAGCTGTTAAAAACAACTCAGATGGTGATGTTCAAAAACATTACCCAACAGGGAGGGAAATGGTCAAAAAGCTACTTTGTTTTCCTTTTGCATCAAGTGAGGAAAACTCTTTCCAACTATTCTGTACAGAAATGTGATGGGAAACATTCTCACTTTAAAGGTTTTGGACCTATACAGAAGTGAAAGATTACACCCTTTTTTCCACTGTGCTTCCTGCTCTGGCCAGGAAGTTGCACCCATGCTACCTGCTGTTTCACTTGCTCCCCTCCTGTAGAACAGTAACTCTGTCCTGTTCCAAAGCAGTTTCTATTTTGGGATGAAGGGTGTCCTCCTAGGAATTTGAACAGGGGGGCATAGGAGAGTGGCAAAAGGAAAAAAATATTATTTTCTCATCTGTGTTCTCAAACCCACTGAGTCCTTGGAAGACCAGCTCCAAAGCTTTTGTCCCTTTCTTTCCAATGTAGTCTCTGCACAAGTATTGAGTCCTAGACCTTAATTTTGTGTTGCTCATTTAACAGTTACCACTTCACCCTTCAGCCCTGTAATACAGCCCCATGTAAAAGAAGGGAAAAAAACCTCTAAAAGCTCAAGACTCTCTCGGTGAGCTCAAGACATTGATAGTTCTACTTGAGCAAATGTGTCTGCAAGGTTGAAAAGTCTCCTGGTGCCTCCATTACTGTCACCAGTGCAGGACTGGCATGAGGAAACCTGTGCTTGTGCCTCTGCTATGCTATCACAGAGGCTGACAGCCAGTCTGAAATCACCAATGAAGGTGGGCTTGAACAAAGTACAGCTCCCGTACTGAAGGAGATTGTACATGGGCATACGCTTCCTTTTGTCAGTTCTGCTGAAGGGGGATGACCTTTTACAAAAACATTGTAGCAAACAGCTGGGAAGAAGTAACACAGCATCTGAGCTGTTCACTAAGCAAAGCTGAATGAAAGCCCTTAAATCAGTCACAACTGCTCTTAGTTTAATTTTTCAATTTTTTCGATTTAAAAAAAATTTGTATATTTCGTTTTTATATGAAGTAATACTTTCCTCAGATTTCTACAGTACTCTCATCATTAGGGTCTTCTACTGATGTTAATTGAAAAGAATTGAAGACATTAAATTATTCTAAACCAGCTCTGGTCAGAAATAAACTTAATTTTTGACTTTTTATTCCAGCCACTAGTTATCAATGGAGAACACTTATTTACATTTTTCTAGTTGTCTTACAAATTCACAGAGCTTTTACTCCAGTATGAGTTTTTGCTCTCTGGTTCATTTCTCTATATGGGAATTTTTTAGTGCATTTTATTGTTGAGTGTGTGATTCAGTGGTTACTCAGCACCAGATACTCTGATAGAGTTTTGATTCATTCAGCATCTGAATTTTAACTCTTCAACACTTACCACAATTCTCTGTGACCAGAGACACAACTGGATATGAACCTTATAAAACATAGTTCCCACATTTTTCACTTCATACTGTTTGCATTTATTGACAAACTTTCTGAAAACTACCACAGGCAGGAGTAAAAGTGAAACTGAGATTTCAGTTACCACTCTTCTGACTTACCTTTGACATATTGCAGTACAGGGGACTTTTTTAAATTTCAGGTGGCATGGACTTGAGGTTTTGGGGGATGGAAGTGTAAGTTCTGTTGACAGAAACTGTGGAAATCCAAGGGCTCCTGAATTGCTGCATGGTAACAACTGAGATGCTCCCAGACAGGCACTGATATATTACTATTGGTTTCTTGTCAAATGTATTCCCCCCAGTGTAATTATGCACAGAGCATGAATACATTAAACCCATGACACCATTTCAATTACTACATTTTGCCTCCTCAGCTCTTACAAACAGACCTGCAAAAAACATGCCAACATTTTTTTCCTCACTCTCAAAAACCCCAGCACCTTTGCTTCCCACCTTTAAAGAAAATCAATATTTGGCAGCTGTCTTATGTTTTTGCCGTGTTCCTGATTTCCCTCTGTTTTTGGCATTGCCAACACACTCTGCAATATGCTGCAGTGCCCTTAGTAACATTTTGGAACAGCCTTGCTGGAAATGGCAGTTCACAGAGGATTGAATTAGCATGCATCATCTACACCGTGGACTGTTATGAGTTTTGTGTCTTTCCCAGAATTTTGTTGTTGATATTTCTTTTCAGATGGGTTATACCCATGTCCAGAATGTACTAGTTCTGTGACATGCTCCTATTTTTTGTTTTGCTTGTATATACTTTGGCTTAAATATTGCTGATGGTGAAAAAATATCTGCATTTGTTGACTGACCAGGCGTACTGTTATGGTTATTATTTTAGTTCAGTTTCATGTTCCATTATTACTAACTGTATTTGCCATATACAGGTTGGCTATCTGTGTTCTTTGGCTGAGTATCAATCATTCCCAGAGTCTGAAACTGGATTCTGAGCCTCCAGCTACCCAGATAAAAATAGGAACTGTAATTTGTCACAGGTGTTTGCTGGAGCAATTCCAGCAATGGACACAACACTAAAAACTGCAGAATAACATTAGGTTTATATGACATTGTGGGAACTCCCTCCATCACTATCTGGGATCTGTTTCTAGAGTGCTAGGGTTTGTGATCCTGTGCAATCTTCTATGCTAATTTCTAGGCATTGCTGTTGTGAATATGTCTTCATCTCCACTTGAGAATTTTGAAATCAAGTTACAATCAAGACTTACTCCTTCCTCCCATTGTGGATTTTATTTATAGTAGTAGCCTTAGACCAGGTGACACAGAATCATGGATTTGCAGAATCAGGCAGACCAGATCTGCATGACATGCCACTCATCCATCCTGCTTAAGGCAGGACTAATCAGATCAGATTCCTCAGATTTGTGTCCAGTTGAGTCTTGAACATGTTCAAGGATGGAGTGTTTTCCCCATGGTGTCTCTGTGTCTCTTCCAGTACTGAAACAACATCATAGCAAAAAATTCTCAAACTGTATCTAAGTGTTCCCCCTTGTAGCCACTGCCTTTCGTCCAGTTGCTGTGCATCTTCAGGAACAGTCTGGCTCTGTCTCCTTTACGTCTTCTGATCAAGTAGCTGCAGATACAACATTTAGTTGCAGATTTCCCCCCAGATCTCTTTTCAAGGCCAAGCAGGCCCATCACCCAGTACCTTTCCTCATAGGTCATGTGCCTCAGCTCCAGAGAAGCTTGCTGGCCTCCTCAGGACTCAGTCCAGTATGTTCAAGCTTCTTATTTATTGGAGACCCCAAACTGGGCATGCTATTCCAGGTGCAGTCTCACAAGTGACACATACAGAAGGAGGGCTCAACTCCCTGGATCTGCTGCCTGCAGATCTTGCTAATGCAATACCCAGGATGCTGTTGGTTTTCTCAGCCACAGCGTCACATTGTTGGCTCAACTTCTTCTCCGCCAAGATTGCCAGGTCCTTTTCAAAAAAGCCGTTTCCCAGTCAGCCGACCCTCAGTCTGTAGTGTTGCATTAGTTTATTCCAGCCCAGGTGCAAGGCTTTGTATTTGCTTTTGTTGAACGTCATGAAATTCCTGCCAGCCCGTTTCTCCAGGCTGTCAAAGTCCCTCTGAATATGCTGCCCCCCCCACCTAGGTGTCATCTGCACACTTGTGGAGAATGCAGTCTGTCCCGTCAGCCAGGTCATCAATGACGTGATTAAACACTGCTGTCCCAGTAGGGCTTCCTGAGGGACACCAGTAGCTAATGGCCATCATACAATTGACTTTGTGTCATTGATCACTACCTGCTGGGCCCAATATTACAGCAAATTTTCCACTCACCTTATCATCCATTTTTCTAGCCCATATCTCACCAGTTTGGTGATAAGAAGACTACAGGAGATTGTGGTAAAGCTTGCTAAAGGGCACACATTGCCCTCCTCTTGCACACAGTATTATCAGAGAAAAGAAATTAGGTTGGTCAGGCATAGTTTGCCCTTGATAAATCTATGCTGACTGCTTACAGTCACCTTCTTGTCCTTTGTATGTTTATCAATAGCTTGCAGGAGAATTTGCTCCATAACTGTCTCAGAACTGAGGTGAGGTTAACCAGCCTGGAGTTACACAGATGCTCTTCCTGAGTATGGGTGCAACATTTCCCTTTTCGTAGTTTTTGGGAATCTCCCCTCTTTGAAACTGTCATGACCTTTCAAAAATGTTACCAGCATCATCATCAGTGTTACCCAGCTCCTCCAGTACCCTTGTGTGCATCCCTTGTGAATGTCTAAGTACTCCCTGATTCCATCTTCTCCTACTGGGGGTACTACTTCATGCCTGCAAACTGCTAGGTGGCTTGGGGAACTGGAGGGCCAGGGGGCAGGCTTGCCAAGGAAAATTGAGGAAAAAACACATCAAGTACATGAGTCTTTTCCATATTCCTTGTCATGGGATTCCCTGCACCACTGAGCAATGCCCATTCTCATTATTCTACATTCTCATTAGTCATCTTTCTGCTACTGATGCACTTAAAGAAACCTTCCTTATTGCCCTTTTCCTCCCTTGCTACTTTAAACTGGACTTGCACATTGGCTTTCCTGACTGTATTCCTACACACTTGAAGAGTGTCTGTTCGTTCCTCCCAAGCAGTCTGTCCCTGCTTCTATCTGCTGTGTACTTCTTGTGTTTGAGATCAGGCGGGAGCTCCGTGTTCATCCACACTGGCCTCATGCCATACTTGCTCAGCTTTCTGGACATTGTGCGCTGTTCTTGTGTTCTGTGGAGGCTGTCTTTGAAGATCAGCCAGCTCTCCTGGGGCCTTTTGCCCTGCAGCACAGTTTTCCATGAACAGACTCCCTGAACAGACCTGAATCTGCTCTTCTGAAGTCCAGAGCTGTAATTCAGCTATTTATTTTGCTCACTTCTCTTAGGATCCTAAACTCCAGAGTCTCACCACTGCTGCAGTCAATACTGCCCTTGACCTTTAGGTCCAACATCCCCTCACTGGTTCATTGATTGCCTGTATCAAGAGAGAGTTCTCAATGTAGTCCACAAATCCTGTGGACTGTTTGTGCCCTATTATCCTTTCAGCAGATACTGTGGTGGTCAGAGTCATCTGTAATCACCCATGTCTCTATTCTGAGGCTTTCTTCAGCAGCCCAAAGAAGAATTCATCTACCTTCTCTTCCTCACCAAGTTATCTGTAGGGATATCTTCTACAACACTGCCTGTGCAGGTCTGTCCCCTGATCCTTACTGCTGTGAAGACATAAAGTTCAGCCAGTCTGGGAGCAGGTATCGGAGCTTTTGTGGTACTGGGTGGTAAATGGCAGGCCATTAGCATGGCATCATGTGCCAGAGCACTTCATTGAGAAGCTGTCAGCATTATCAGCACTTCACCAATGACCGGTGCTGGCAGGCACCAGCTGAGAGGGGGAGCAGAGGCTACAGAGTAAAGGGAAATTAGCACTGGCAGAACTCAGTTCCACATTGCAACACACAGATTTAAGCGGTGGTTATATAAGGAGGTCTGATCTCAAGATATCGATACAAGTTTTGTCTGCAATGTGATGCATCTCATTTCTAGGTAATACAGCTGAAATCAGAGTTGTGGAGATGGGCTACATTTCATTGGTGAAAAAAGGGAGAGATCCCTGCAGCTGGAAGATGATAACTAATAAATGCTCACTGTAGAGCTGTAAGCATTTGAGAACCCCTAAGAACCAGCTACAGAGAGGCTTGCTGGAAGAAGTCCCACGAGAGGTGAGTACCTCTACAAAGCATAGAGTTTGTGCTGAGCTGGGGGCAATCCAAGGCCCCCAAGGATGAGCTGGTTTGGTATAACACACACTGCTATAGCAACTTAACTGGAGCCATTCAGGATGATTCAGGAATTTAAGTCTATACATAGACCTTTGCAGAGAGACTTAAAATCTAACCCCAACGTTTTACTAGCAATCATGAATATGGATCTAAGTTTCTTTTCTGAATCTTGGTGGCATTTAAACCTACAAGTATTATAAGACAATATATGTATTGCCATGTTGCAGTATCTTTTATTGCAGGAAACTAATTCCAATGTTTTAAAATTCCTTCTAAAATTATTTACATTCCCCAGAATATTAAACATTAATATTACATTTCAGATAATATTTTTCTTTTAGGTAAGTGCCATAGGCCTAAAAACAACACTTGTTTTCTCTCTTGGAGGTCTGTCAAGATTTTATGGGTCAGATATAAATTTCTTGATATTGTTTTTTTTTTCTTTCTGCTCCAAATGTGTATGTGTATTTGTTTTTTCTTCAGACACCTCCTTGTTACACAAGTCAGGAAAAAACTTGGCAAGCTGGTGTTTCTTGTTATCTTTCTCTCTGTTTTAGTCTCTCTTTCTTCTTTGTTTGTAGTTGCTTGTGGGGGTTCTCTTTAACTCTTACAGCCCCTGGTCGAACTCCAGTTACCTGCCCAGCTCCTGGAACTTTACTTTTGCTTGCTGTTTGCTTCAACTAGAAATCTAGCTGCTTTCTCCTGAGATTATTTCACTAACCCCAGGAAAGCTATGCTCATTTTATCAAAGGTGATAAATGCTTCTCACTCTGCCTCTATGTTGCTATCTAGAACAACTGTTCCTGGACATTGCTATAAACCTGCTGGTCTTGTTCTCACCTTCTGTCAGCATGGCTGGATTCAGGCTTTTTCCCATTCTCTTCCTTCATTATTCAGGACTTAGCTGACTGTTCATTTGTGCTCACTATTTCAGTTTAAGGTTCTGATTGTTCAGATATTTTGGAAGTCAGGATACTGAGCCTACAGCTCATACTTTCTCCAGAAAACTCAAGTCATACACACATGTGCACAGAATTTAGCTCTTTAAAATAAAGGAATGTTTATATATAATAGGAAGTACATTTTTAGGTACGTTGCTATACCTGTTGTAATAACAGAAATGGTTCCCCTGCTTGATTATCACAAAAGCTAGCTAGTGCCTTTTCCACTGGAATCCACAGTAATATTATTAATGTTAATTAATATTATTTCTAAAATACACTTCTGTAAAATTTCATGATCCAGTGAATGACAGCTACTACAAGCAACTATAAAATATTAAGCTCTTTCACAAAAGACCCTACTAATATCAAATGACACTCAATCTACCATATGTACTGTAAAATCACCCTTTGTGATGGTGGATAGTAGCAGGGTTTTGCTGTGCAGGTGGCTTATGTTGTCAACAAGAATTCACAATAAAAACACAACATTAATATCAGGCTAACATTAGGAATGAGTGCAGATTGTCAAGTACAATCTGGCAGCTAACTTAAATCACAAAATCAATTGAATCACATTTTTCCTTGCCGGTTTTGTGAATTTTTATATCATAGTATGTTCTTTAATCTTCTGAACCTCAGTTTAATTTCTCATCCTGGTATTTCAGAAATGGTCTGAGAGGCACGCCATGTTAATTCAGGCAAATGTTCCTCCTCCTTCCTAAAAATAAAGGGTCTTGGGAAAGACCATTCTTTGGTCTTTCCCAAGACCAAAGATCTTGACTGCTGTAAAGAGGAGAAATACTAGCTTTGCATTCCTGTCTGGAAGATATATGACTGATATCTAGGAAGAGCCTATGTAACTTGCACAGCTGTAGGTAAGAGACCCAAGTGACATCTTGCCATAGTTTACAGATGTTTCAGCTTTCACTTCAGCTTCAGCTTTCACTTCAGCTAAATTCCAGTTTTGTGATTTTTTTTTAATGTCTCGTGTTGGTTTGTTTTATACATGGAGCTGTTTATGTAAATGTGTAAGCTTCATACTGAAAAAACCACAAGACAACAAAAAACCCAGATTGGTTTATCTTCCATTATGAATGTACCACATTCTTCCCATAGTACCTCTCTTCAAAAAGTCACACAGCCTGAAACTCCTTCTGATAGTTTTACTCAGAGTTCTGTGCCTCCTTTCAGATGAGAAAGCCCCACTTATTTCAATGATGTCACCTCTGGATAGAAATGTACTCAATATAACTTAAGCTGTGCAAAACCTGAGTCACTGACATGGTTAATAATCTATCGCAAGCTTTCAGGGCATCCTTCTCAGAGAAACAATCTCTTGTAATGTCATCCTGGGATTGTATGGAGAAATTTTCACCCCGTATCACAAACACTTTCAGAACATCTGTAACAAAAGGTATGAGGCTAGTAAAGCAGTTCTTTATTCCAAAAACAGAAAATACATAGTGCACACCTCAGCTCATACAGGACAGGTGATTACACTGACCAAATTATGTTCTCATGTATTCCAGTGAAATCCTAATAATTTCACTAATTTCAGGAGGCTTTCTCTAGTCTTGAATATTGTAGAGGAGAATTTGAGCAGTGTGTATGCATTAGCAATGCAGATTCATTAGTGTCAGAAAATTACTTTAGTGTAGTGCCTGAAAATGACTTCCTCACTTGTTAAGCCTGCATTGCCAGGAGGCAGATATTTACTTTAAACAAAACCCAAACTGGGAGCGGAAGATTTCTCATGATCAAATCTGTCAGCTTGAAAGACATCCTTTTTTTAGTTTCCTTCCTCCCACCACATGCCCACTATATGCAAGTTTCACAGATTAGAAAATATTGCTTTGTAACCTGGATTCATGACAAGTTTTTTCATCCAAATTAACCTTTGCAAGCTCCATTACTTTCTTGTCAACTTTCTGGTTACTGTCATAATCAGATTTCTTAAGGTTTAGTAATATTTGAAAGATGCAAAACTGTAATGGGCATTTAATCACTCTAGCCAGAGCTCTGTAGGAATGCTGTCATGAATATTGAGTGGGCACATGCTGGTATATGCTACAAATGGTAATGACAGAGGTCTCTTTCTGTAGCTGTCCAGGCTTGTTGGCTCATAGGGAGAAAAAAACATGGTCACTATCTCTCCTCATATCCATTTATATGAAGACAAACTGCTCTAGAAAGACTTCTAACAGGGTTTTAAGAAAGAAATCTTGTTTATAGAGTATGTAAGCTAAGGAAGATAAATTCTGCATTGAACCTCTAAATAGGTACCTCAAAAGCTAACACTGAACAAGTGATTTTGTATCTTCTTTGGAGAGAGGAAGTGAATCTTTTGTTTCCTCTCAAGTTCTTCAAACCCAGCTTGAATATGAGCCTGAGGACAGGGAGAGGGTCAGTTGCCTCTGAGAAGCCAGGGAAAGCTGTTAAGAAGAACTGGGAGTTGGATTCTGAGAAGGCCTGGTTTCATGATGAAGGGAAGGGTCCAACTGTCAGCAGTCCAAATGTCTGACTTACAGGAAAACACACATTTGAATTTCTGTCCACCAGTCAGGTTTTTGCTCTTGAGGTATGTTAATGATTACTGTATGAATTAAACAAGTAATGGTATCCCAGGAGGTTAGAAAGCTTAACTGTTAGTCATGTTATTGGGTTATGCTTAAAAGAGCTGCAAGGTAATCTGAAGTGATAAGAATGTTCTTGACATCTTATTAAAAAAAAATTTAGCAGACTGGGTTCCAAGAATTTCTAGAGATGTGAACCACAACTCTGATAATACTGTTGATTGCCATAACATATCTGAGATATCGCCAACATACAGGTATGTTATACGTATAATTTCCAAGGACAATGGTTGTCAAGAAGAAAGATACAATTTTACTTAGCCTTACTTAGTCAATGTAACTGCTTGCGTTTTAGCTTCTCTGGTACCTGTTTCTTCAGATAAAGGGAGGGGTATAACTGTAGGCCTGCATAGCCTGATGAAACATTAAAGCACTGGAAAACTTTGGCTTAAAGTTTTAAAACCCACTAAAAGCAGCTACAGTTAATGTGTGTAAGATATTAATTGTAAATATAGTGTCTGTTGTGGAAAGATGTCCTTTACAAAAAATACCAGTTCCGACCATGAAAGCAAAAGGCAATATACAGTTTGTAAGTTTGCTACAGTAAAGGGGATATATGAAATTGTAAGCAGTTTCTGGTTTTCTACCATCTTTTATTTCACCAGAAATTATATCAGTGGATATGTTCACTACATCTCCACGAAAATTCCTTTCAGACTTTTTTACATCTCTCTGCTTAGATTTATTTCAGATAATCACAGCATTTTTAGATACTGTGCCTGAAGATTATTTTGTAAAACTGCTGGTTTTGTCAATCAATCCATAATATTTCTTCTGACTTTCTCAAATGCCAAACACATTTGAACTCCTACATTTTCTTTGAAATACAGGCTTTTAAGCAATGGTAAAAATAATTACTGTCATCTCACACAGCTCAGTAACTGCATAAAAATAAATTCTATTTTTCACTTTGCTTAACATACATTTGCATCAGCTACAAGCAGTGTTTTCCTAGGTACTGAAAGCAGAGACCAGAGGTTCTGCTGCCCATCCCAGCTGAGACATATTTCACTTATACTCAAGAGATTCCATGCACAAAGCTTATGCCTGTACCCTAATCAAAGACTTGGTTACATACTCAAACTGAATGTGGTATGATTCTCAAAAAGGGTAATGAATGAAGAGTTTAAAGAGCTCGCTCCCCAACAAGAAGATCTCAGCAGAGGTTTCTGGGCTAAGGGACCACAGTCCCACCAAAGCACAAGGCAGTGCCCCGCTGTTGCTCCGGCCCTGAGGCCAGGCAGCTTCATGCAGAGGGAGATTTTCAGACGATTGATAGCCAGTGGAGCTTCTGTGCCTAATTGATGCTTATAACTTTGGGGAAAAAAAATCCCCAGCTTCCAGTATCTTTGACAACTGGGCTCAATTTTCTCTTCTCACAACAATAGTAAAAATGCTGCGAGGAGCACCTGAAGGAATCCTGTCTGGCAGGAATGATGCATATGAACCTCATTCCCTCAGTGTGCCTGCAATGATCCAGTTTGACCCATCGAAAATCCAGACTAAAGGCTGTTATGTCCTGCTAATGAATTGTTGTCTACAGAACATTTTCCTATGTCTTGTTGCTTAAAGTGACCACTCCTTTGCTGATCTGCAAAAACTGCTCTGTGCTGCTCTGTATCAGCACTGGGTACCTTTGGAAACTGTGCCTGTGGAAATCATTCTGAGGATCAATTACTCCCAAGAGAATTAATTCAGGATCTGATCCCACTATGTCCTGCATGCCCTTGGCTCCCAGCTGGGGAGATGCTCGGTGACAGGTAGAATTAGAAGACCTCAAGGCTTGCTCCTGGTCTTGCAAAAATCAACTGCAGAACTTCAAATGTCTTGTGCCAGTGAAGGATGAGAGCCTCCCTGGGAAGGAGAGGTTACAAAAGAGCAAATCTGTGTTATCTTTGCACAAAAGATCACTCGATGCCACTGCGTAATGCAAAAACTCACAGAAATTTTCTTCAGGCTTACACACAAAATAATTTTACACAGAGAACACTATAATGATGGCTAATAGTGTATCTCCAAAATGCCATGTAAAATACATAAGTCTGAGATCAATGGTGACAAAAAGCACTGAAATGACATCCTTTCAGTTCAAACAAAGCACAGTATTAAAATTCTGGTGGGTGCGTTAGGAAACAAAAATGGTCAGCTTCTGACTGATGGAGTCACCTCCCTGGCTGAGTGTCAAAATAGGTCAATGGAGCTTTCTTTTCGCAATAGCTAGAAGTAAATGGAAACTTTGCTGTGTTCCAGCCTAGATCAGTAGGGAAAGAGACATTCTCCCTGACATGTAGCTTTTATATTTGTTACATGATACCCAGTGATATTGAATAAGAGCTGGCAGGTTTTCAGCCAAAGAAAAGACTCTTGTCCCCGCAGATGGCACCACCCCTTGCATGCTCACACCTCAAACCTTACAGCCCAGCAATGTAAAACACTGCAGCACCTCAAGGTTCAGCTCAGCCAAGCGTTGCAAGGTCAGTCAGCGGAGCAGGAGGAGGGCAGGGAAGGAGGGTGGGGGTGGAGACGGCAGCCTGACCATAACTCTAGCCACAAGGGCTCAGTTTCTAATGGCAACAATCTCAAAAGCTTCTCTGTGCACAGCTTCATAATTAAGTGTTAAATAAAAGTGCTGTGAACACTGCATCCTCCCTTACAAATTCTGACTTCATCTTCAGACCTGGTAGTCTATTAAATAATTCAGTCTGAAAATTCTTAGTACTTAAGCAGGGACTGTAAAATTAAGACATAGTCTGGATCTCAACACTGTTAAACACAGTGATTTCCTTCACCAAGTATGGCTTGTGATCACCATGTTCCTATTACTAGGAACCACATTTCCATGTTAATACATTGCTAGGGCATTTTCTAAATGTCTCGCTTTATCATGGAAAGACAAACTTGATCAGAGTAATAGATTACAACCACAGGATGTGTGCACAGAGAGGTGTAAGTGGAACAAAGGTCAAAAAAGAAGTGTAACTTATTTTTAAAACTTACAGCAGAGTTTTTCCCAAAAAATGAAATATAATCTTTAAAAACAGGCTTTCGCTCATACAACAAATCTGCAACAAAGCAAGGCTACCAGCAAAAGTAGTATTTGAGTATTCTTAAAGGAAAAGTAGAACCCATACCATACTAATGAACTATAAAGTAATGCCTCAAAACATCTAAATGAGAACATATTCATCAAAATGCTTTCATGATTACAATTAGCACAAACACATTTGTGATGCTTCCAAACATTGGTGGGAATGTTGATATATTTACATCTGTTTAATAGAGATTTGTCTATTTTCCATGAAGCACACTATTATTTTTCAAAGTGTAAGAACAGGAAAGCAGACATCACAAAGAATGGTTGATCTTCTATCTGGTTTATAGCTATCACTATTTTTATGCTTTTTGAGAGAATTATATATCATCCACAACAGAGTGAGATTTTAACATTTAATGCGGGACTCCACCATGTTACAGGTGCTACAAAACTGTTCTGTGCATGCCCTGGACACATATATTTCAGCATCGGGTGGCTTAGTGCACGGAATGAGGTGTGGTTAGAGGGTGGTTACGGCAGAGGTTACTGCTCCCCTCCGAATTCCTCAGGTAAAGGTGTGCCCACGGTGCCCTACAGCACTGCATCTGGTTTCTCAGGTAACTGCTCCGTTTTTTCGGCTCTCCCTTTTCATTTTGTGTGTGTGCCTCTAGGTATGGTGCTAACGCAGGGAGGAGGGGAGGAAGAGGGGCTAACATAATGGTAACATTTTTCGTCTTTTTTTTGGAGAAAAGGACTTACTTTAATTAAACAAGGCAGATTTTTCCCATTTAGCGAGAGGTATTTAATAGGAGAGCTTTGGCTTCTAGCCACTCGAACAGAAAAGAAAAAAAAAAGCAAAAAAGCAAAAAAGCAAAAAAGCAAAAAAGCAAAAAAGAAAAAAAGAAAAAAAGAAAAAAAGAAAAAAAGAAAAAAAGAAAAAAGAAAAAAAGAAAAAAAGAAAAAAAGAAAAAAAGAAAAAAATCACCATACCACCTCATACGGCTTCTGCAGGAAGTAAGGATAATAGTCAGATGGTTTTTTTTTGTTTTGGTGGGTTGTTGGGTTTTTTTGTTATGTTTTGGTTTTTGTTTTTTTTTTTTTTTGGGGGGGAGGTGTTGGTGTTTGGTTTTGGTTTTTTTTTTTTTTGTCCTGCCACCCTTGGGCGGCCCTTTTGTCCTGCGGGAGAGGGACGCGGTGCGGGAGAGCCGCCCGGGGCGCTCCAGCTTTCCACGGGACGCGGCGCTGCGGCTCCCTGCGCTCCCTTCTCGGAGGCTGCGCCCCCGCCCTTCCCTGCGGGCCGCTGCCGCGCCCCTCCCGGCACAGGCGCGAGTTGTGTGCGGGGCCCTTTGTCCGCGCCGCACCCGCCGCGCACAGCAACGACCCCGGCCCGCCCGGGCCCGCCGCACCGCCCCGCCCCGCCCCCGGGTTGCCGCGGCAACAGCGGGGGCTGCGGGCGGACAAGGCCCTTCCCTTCCCTTCCCTTCCCTTCCCTTCCCTTCCCTTCCCTTCCCTTCCCTTCCCTTCCCTTCCCTTCCCTTCCCTTCCCTTCCCTTCCCTTCCCTTCCCTTCCCTTCCCTTCCCTTCCCTTCCCTTCCCTTCCCTTCCCTTCCCTTCCCTTCCCTTCCCTTCCCTTCCCTTCCCTTCCCTTCCCTTCCCTTCCCGGCTGAGCGCTCGCAGAGGCGGAGGCTCCGGCGCCCCGAGGCAGCGGGATGCCCGCAGATGGCAGTCCTGTTTCTGTGCCCCTGCCAGGTTAAAGCGCTGCCGCTGCGCTCTGCTGAATGCTGCTAAGCGCCCCCTTGACTAATGTAGCTGGAGGGCTGACACAAAAATCACATCTCCAGAGGTTTCCGCACCGTCTCGCTGCCCTTCCCTGGATCGCTCGGGTTAGCTGAGGGCTCCACACGCTGAGTAAGGGACAGGCGGCTGAGCTGCTCTTTCAGCTGAAAACCGTGGGCAGCTGTGCCTGGGTGCTGATGATCCCAGGTTGAGCCCTTGCCGATGACTCACTGTGTGTGGACATCTGCTCGGGGAGACGCTGCGCTCCCTCCTGTGTCCTGAAGCTGGATTTCCATGCTGACGTTTTTCAGCTCCAGACAGAGTTCTATTTAGAAACAATTTTCTGCTGGGAAGAGTTAAATTGCCGGCTTTATACAGTTATATAATATTTTCTAGTTTTTGTGTGTTGGGCTTTTTTCCCCTTTAAGATTTGTCATTGCAGTCCAAAAATAAAGCAGAAGAGAGCAGAAAAAAAAAAAAAAAAAAAAAAGAAAAGAAAATCTGGGCTGAACTGCACTATGAGATCATTCGTGGGATAGGTTTTGATTTGTTAAGTTATTTAAGATGAAATTGGAGAGAAAAAAATAAGAGGATAGAAGATTAAACAGTACTTTAAAAAAGCGCTGAAAGTCAGCAAAAATAAGACTTAAGCTAAATAGCATAAATTAATTTCATTAGGAATTATGCTACTATAAAGAAACAAGCAGTTCAGTCTAAGAGAGGGCTGTGTACCCTTCAAAAGAATCGTGTTATGTATGCTCAGTCATAAATTAAAGTGAAGCCCTGGCACTCGAAAGAGTGGCACTGCTTTCCTGTGTGCTTTCATTGTATCTCATGACTTAGCGTATCATGTCATTTGCATTACGTAATGCCTGAAGAACCCGAAAATACTAATTCTCTTAAGAGATTGCTGTTTATTTAAATACCCAGTCCCGAGCATTTAAGAGGGTGATACCAGCTAATCCTCATGATTAATGATCCTAATGTCTGATTTCCTAGATAGGTGATTTTAGGGAGCATTTGTATTAAAAAAGAAAATGCCACTCTCAACTGGCTTTCTGGTTGTGCTTAGCAATGTATTGCTATTGTACTTAGCAAGGTTACTATCATACAAAATGAATGAAAAGTGACAAAAAAGCAGAGACTGCAGAAGAGCACTGGGAATTTTAAAAGACTTTCAGTTCAGCAGTATCATTTTGCTCTTTTCTGTACTCTCACCAGCAGCTTAAACAACTACTGCAGACAAACCAGGTTGTGCAGGTGGAGGCGGTGTTTAGCAAGGCATGCTGCTTTAGTCAGTCACCTGTAAAACAACATGATCTGCACTGTTTGGATAAATGCAGTTGTTCTTACTATTTTCTTCATCAACTGCATTATGTGAAGTGCAGCTTGGAGTATCCACCTATGAGTTAAACAGTAAGTGTTCTGTCAGTATTCATAAAGCTGGGGTAGTCTTCCTTTGTGAATTACTTGTCAAAAGCACCTCTTTTTGTCAAGCAAATCAAGACAAGTCATGCCTACATTTTTTTTTTCCTGTGGCATTCTGTAAAAAGGGAATATTAAAGTAGGGAGTTACAGAAGTATATATGGGTATGGTGGGGAGGAAGGAGCACTGTCTGGAGAAGAAGTTTCAGAGAAGATCCAGCCAGGATGCTGATGAGGTCATAAGAGAAACAGAACAGAGAAAGAATCTAGAAGTCTTACCAGGGACCTGCTACTTACCCCAACATTTCAAAATGGGGTTTTAACTTGGAGAAATAACTACAAAAATGAATTACCTCTTCTCTGTGGTTCCCAAGGTATTTGAGAATGCCTTTAATGTTTCCACTCTAAAAGAGGGTTAGTTCTTTTCTCTGCACACTGCATTTCAAAGGCAGTCCCCTAGAGTGAGGTTCAGCTTTGGCTTCAAGCACGGGAATGTAGTTATGGGATTGTGAGTGAGGTATCTTAACTTTCCACTGCAGACAGTGGGGGTGGTTTTCATGTTCCTCCACAGGAGCCATTTGAGCCTTGAGCTTTCATAGATCGAAAGGAGGCCTTGGGATAGAGCACTACATGGATTTGGGAGAGACAGCTGGAGGCCAGGCAGGGCTAGCTAAAACAACCCCAATGGCACACAATGCCTGTTGAGGCAACTGGAGCTGACACAATGGGCTCAAAGGAATTTGCACCCTAAAGCAGGGACTTTCGTTTGGTCAGCTGCCTAGGTCTGTGTGCTCCACTGGTTGCACTGGCAAGACCTGTAGTGACTATGATATGATAGATCACCTAGCTCACACCAAAATGTCTATGCTTAGGACCTTAAATTCAGGTGTTGAACTCTATCCTTAGACTGTCTTGGGTTATGTAACCAAAAAAAAAGTGTATTCTATTTCATCTGTTGAAACCAGTTGGGGAGATGTTTGTGGGTTTTTTCCTTTATTATCTCTTGTAACTCCTGGGGGAGGGGGGCGAATGGCTTCTGATAATAGGCCAGCTGTTAAAACCAGGTGGGGCAGTGTTTCTTATCTCTTCCACCACTGTCCACCCTCCGGGGAATATCTTCTGTTAATGGGCCATTGAGGCTCACCAGTGACGTGACACATTACATCATCCCATTGTGAGATGCTCTACCCAGTGGAGGGGGGAAGCCAACACCTAGCCAACAGGGTGTCAGGTTGTATTCCTGTCTCCGTCAGGGTTTTCTGGGACTCTTGTTTGTTTGTTAGCTTTTTTTTTTTTTTTTTATTACTGCATTTGCACTTTTAATATTCCCAGTAAAGAACTGTTACTCCTATTCCTATATTTTTTTGCCTGAAAGCTCCTAATTTCAAAATTGTAATAATTTGGAGGGAAGGGGTTTTACATTCTCCATTCCAAGAGAAACTCCAATTTTCCCTGACAGATACCTGTCTTTCCAGACCAAGACACAGACCTAATTTGCTTGACTAAACACTTGTGGGTAGCATTGTGTGACAGCTGTACAGCACTGTCAGTTATCACATGGGACTCCCAAGTAAGACCCACACTTTTTGGAGTGGCAGCCAGTCCATGCACTCAGCCTGTCTGGAACTCCTTTCCTCTGAAAACCTGCCTCTGAAAACTCAGTTCGTCAATCATTTTTTGAGAAAATACCCCTCTTTAAGTTTTCCTTTTTCCATCCACAATGATGTTTTATTCACAGCCTCAATCTTTTCTAAAAATTTAAAGCTATCTAAGCCTAAGAACTAAAACAAGACCTTTCTTTTCCAGATTCTTTATTGCTATAGAAAGCAGACCCTTGTTAAATGGATAAAAAGAGCGGGGAAGGGAACCTGGGTGCCGTTTAAGAAACTGAAAAATGTGAGAAGATAAAAAACTTCTTGTTCTGTGAAGTTAAATGTTGATCAAAACCTTTTCAAGACAGGGCTGAAAGCACTTACCTTGAGTGGTTTCATTCAGGAAAGGAGTGCAAATGAGGAAGGGTGAAGGAAAATCGGCGACAATAACAGCAAAACAAAAGTATACAAACACTGGGAAGAAGTCTGGGGAAAAATGACAAGCAAACATGCTTTTTCTAAGAAGGCAATACAGAGAAAGAAAATCTGGTACATATGGGACATATCCTCAGAGACTATTCACTATCGAGCTTAACATAAATTTGAATAGAAGGGAGAGAGAAGACCCATCCCTAGTTGCAGAGATCTACCACTTCTTATGACATTTCGTTATATCCATTCCCTCAGAGTAACCTCACTGTTAGCTACAGAATTTCTCTTATTCTTCCACCTTTTTAACCTCTGAAAATGAAAAAACTTCCTCTACCTTCAGAGGACTTCTTTTATGTGACAGAAAGACGGGTCATATTCTTATTCTTTTTAATGTTTTATGAGAAGCTTGGCAGGCTTCAGAGATTCTTTAAGTTTTAGAACTGCGAGAGAAGCAACTCAACCTTATGCTCTTGTGCCAAGAGAGAATACCCTTTCCTGGTGCAATTTTTAAGCCAGCCACTCAAATCCTCCAACCTTTTCACCTTTTCACATCAATATCAGCTTGGACTCTCAGCTACCATAGATACTATCACAGGGCTGAAGGCAATAAAAGAGTCAAAGCATCTACAGCAGGACTTAAGTGGAACTGCATTGCCTGAGCCCAAATGCATGATCCAAAAGCCAGCTGTTAATCTGCTGCCTAGCTTGATTAGGTGCCTTCTTGTAACACTCTGAAGTTCTTGAGACACTTAGAGCCAAATCAAAGAGCTCAATACCTTTCTTTTGTCTAAAGTAAGGGAAGTTTGGGAAAGCAAGCTATGCTCCATGTACAAATACTTGAGGGACACAATATGTCAAATATTTTTCAAGTGTGCCTAATGGATTAGACCTTACAAAAATGCAATGGATGCTTTCCCCTGAAACACAGCTGAAGAGGAGACAGAAGTGTATCCATGCCAAATACACATACACGCATGCATGCACACCAGATACATCACCAAATGTTCAGGACACTCTCACCCCCCGGAATGGGGAATGCAACCCTCTTCTCAGCCTGAAAAATTCAATGGGCATTAACTGTGTTGCACTCATTTAACAGTGTTCTGCTAGAGGTAAGGACCAAAGCCTACAGATGCCATTTTTCTGCTGATCACCACAGCCCTTGAATTACAATGTCGTGATGTATCAGTGCTCTTCCCTGCTTTACTGTACAGAAGGCTGGAAAATCCACCCGCTGTAGTAAGATATGTGACTGATTATTAGAAACCTTACTTATCAAGTAGGAGATGTGAGTTGCGCTGTTTGCTGGGAGGAGCTAGAACCTGAATCTTCAAATTGAAAAGTGGACACCATACCATATGTTAAAAGTGTGTGTTGGCACCACTTCTGGTTGTGTTTTAAAAACAACAAAAAAACCCCCAAACTAAAACAAAAAACCCACAAATCCAAACATATGGGTTCTGCTACATTTCCTCAAGAAGGAATTAGGATACCATGTCTTTTAAAGACAGAGGAACTTTTCTATAGTCTTGACTAACCTAAGTTCTGCATAGGGATGGATGTAGGGTAGTCTCCTGTTGTCAGTGTTTCTTACTCCTTGGCTCTCAGTAGCTCCTCTATTAGGGTGCTGGCTGTTTGAGAACATTGCTGAGAAGTTACTAAGGACTCCTGCTTGGAGAACAGCTGCTTAATGTAGATTTTGAGGGCAAAAGCGTGGACATGCTACATCTGTGTATGAGGTGACCACATTGTTATCTACTTTTCTTAAACTGTTTTTGTTAAAAACATTGCCCTAAGTCTTTCTCTTCCTGCACATACTTCTCTCCTTCAAATCAATGAGAGGAGGTATTTCTTTGATCAATCTCAATCCTTTTATAGATGTCCAGTCATCCTTCTTTGCCATGTGACTTTGTGATAAGCTTTAGTCATCTTACCAGGTGGTCAACTGTTTGGTTACCAGCCCTACTTGGGTGGGGTGGGCTGGGCATTCCATGTGTGTCCATCTGAACAACAAATTATCAAGGGAGAACAATCCTCCACTGTTTGTCCTGTAGCAGGTCAAACAGGAGGTAAAACTGACCAACTGTCAGGAGGGGCACAGACCAACCTTATAATCAAAATGTTTGCACACAGACAGAAAAGAGAAGAAGAATATTTATCAATGATCCACATTTCAGCTAATACTGCTTTTGAAATTAGTAATTACCTGCAAAATTTTAATATCTTTTCATCTGACTTAGTGTTTTTTTTCTCTCTCTGAAGAATTTGTCTTTATGGTAATTTTCTACTGTACATTCTGAAGGGGCAGTTTCACCTTTATTGCTTTAGACATTTGAATCTGAACTTAGCCAGAGATATCATCCCTCTGTATTTAAAATATGACATCCTATGGGCTTTATATTTTCATTGTGTCCATCTGCTGACAGGAGGAGTTTTAGCTAGAGTTTGAGTTTGCATACTAGGGCATATGGAGAAACAAATTTCCAGGTAAGAAATTACCATTCTTCAGAATTCTCTCTTTCTTTTTTTTATTTTCCTTCTCTTTCCCAGTAAGAAGCACAAAGATAAATGGCAGCACATGGCTTGTAGCTGCCCTATTACAGCAGCCCTCCCAGAGGCCAGTTCAAAAGTCATAGTTCTGATACTAGCTAATCTGGCAACGGGATTTCAATGGGTGGATGTGGGAATAACTTCTGCCTTTCAAATCTTACACTTGCCAGCATAGGGATGTAAGGTTTTTTGTTGTTCCAAGAGCCGCTCAAGCATAGAGAAGGTAAAAGTCCTATGAATTGGAACCACCTGCTTGAACTAATGTTTTGGCAAGCTCTTGTGTTCCTGGAGCTGTTTCA
This sequence comes from Prinia subflava, assembly GCF_021018805.1. NCBI lineage: Eukaryota > Metazoa > Chordata > Aves > Passeriformes > Cisticolidae > Prinia > Prinia subflava. The sequence continues at coordinate 57,380,410 of NC_086249.1, forward strand.
GAGTATTCTGAGCTGTGTGGAATGGGAAACATCCACAAAAATTCCTTACCGCCCAATAAATATTTTTGATACTGTTGTGTTCAGATGGGAAGAGTGTAGAGAACAAGCCTAGTAAGTGTGAAACACATACTGTGTCTGTGTGAGCACTCCCTTTACTTCATAGTCTATTGTATTCCTGTCTGAGACAAGAGAAACAGAGCTTAGAGATCAAGAGGCAATCGACTTTCAGACTTGATGCTACAAAGAACACAGAGGATTCATTTGCTGTTTTCCTGAATCCTGTATTGCACGGTCTTAATATTTGCTTTGGAGAGCTGAACTGAACAATGTTGAAAGTTTCTGAGAGTCCTGTTATACTTAGATTTGTTTATACAGCCTGTATGTCTCTTACACTGTACCACTTTAGTTTGAGGGGCTCCTTTTTAAACCAGAGGCTTGTTACCAACCTCATAAAACAGCCTAGCTGAAAGATTGCTTGTTTATCCTTCAAAAGAAAGACAATGGGATGTCCTTAAATACTGGTAAATATGTGTTAAAAATAGCAAAACTATGAAAAGAGAACATTTTCTATACATTTTGTTTTCTCGAGTTGTATGAAAACCGTATCTACCACTTACAAAATGAGGTGTTGTACCTCATCATTTAGATAATTAAGAATTGAACCCTCTAAGTTCTCATAACCATGGAGCTAAAATGTGCTGTAAGGTTTGTAAAACAAACCAAAGGGCTCCTTGATCTGAGGACACTCATAGCCCTTTTGAGTGCTGACATGCCCATAAATGCTTAATTTATGCAAAGTAAAATGTTCTTCAGAGAGAACTAGAAAGTCTAAGCCAGAATGCCATTGAGTAGACCAGTTAGGATGTTCCCCAGGAGGTTCAGATGACTGTTCTGAATCAGGTATGAGAGATGTTAATGCCCTCATCTCTGTAGTTTTCAGTCAGGGCATGCAGTGTCATTACTTTTATGGATTTTTTAAGTGATGTGGACAGTCTTAGATTTTTCTACTCAGCTTTTCTTGGTTGGTCAGATTTTCTGCTGAGCTGCTCCACCAGCTGTAGAGGAAGTGCAGCTGAAATAGGTTTCTAATATATGTCCAGATGCCTAAAGCTGTGTGATATGACTGCAAGCTCTTGAGGATATCACACTCCCTTTTGTTAGAAATGCCTGTAATTAGAGTGATAACTCAGGGTCAATCAAAAAGTTTAATGTGACCTCAAAGTATTTATCTTTTAATTATGCCATTACTGTGCATTTTTAAGAAGGGTTACTTTAATCACAGCTCGTGTGTGCTTTTCAGCTTCCTCAGTATGAATAGACTCCAGCACTGACTTTTCCTTTGTCCTTTCTGATGTATTTGCTGGATTTAAACTGTATGTTATTCCTTCTTTAAAGTGGATACTTATGATCTATCTTTCCTTGGCATTAGCACCAGTACTGGCACTTTATAGTGCCTCAAGCATTTAATCACATCCGTCCTCTGAACTTTAATCTGGTGGGCATAATTTACCTCTCCAGGGAAAAGTTAAGTACATAAAACAATTTTAAAAAACATTGAGAGCCTGTTTGCCCTTAATTAGAAAGCACAAGGGATGTATGAACTCAGACAAAACAATAAGATTCATGTATGCCATTTTGACTTAATTTTGTTACCACTCTTGGGCATTCTTTGGAGGATGTGATCAACATCCTAGAGTGTGTGCTAAATTTCCTTCCATGAGATACTTGCCAACTTACATCATGGAATAAGTCCATACCTCCACTGATATGCTGATATGGGTTGTTTTCCATTCATGCAGTATGTTCATTCTTTCACTCATTAAAAATACCAGTTATCCTTATAGGCACTAATTCTCTCTATCAAATGACCAGCTATAACATTTTCTTTATAGGTGACTGAAAGCTATCATTTGTTTGTGACTTGTTGATCTCTTCATGTTCAGACTGGAAAAATCGGTGCTTGCCTGAACAATCATGGGGTTTTTTTTTCTGTGCTGGTAGGATAATCATAGTTTAGCACCTGTTGATTGTTATCCTGTGCTAGAATGTCTCTTGCCCAGATCTTTGGGTTTTAAATCAGTAGCAGGGCAAAAGATAGCAGGGATTCTAAGCACAGCCCACATTCAAATAATTTGCTCTCTGATGCAGCACTCTTAATTCTCTTGATATAGAAAGACTCCCAAGGTATCTTACCTAAGGGTATTTTTCAGAGCTGCTGAGAATTGACAGTCCTCATGATTTTCAGTTCAGAGTATCTCAGCATGCCTGAAAATCAGGGCAATGTTTTTCCAGATGTCCATGTGAGAAGGGTCCACAACAAGGTCACTTCAACCATTTGACCCACCCATCACTGTGGTATTGTGAGTGCTGAAGTATTGATATAGTACTAAGATACCTTGGATTACTTTAGAGGTTTGATGAAATTAACTGGTTCCATCAGTGCAGAGATCAGTTTGCTGAAGTTCTTAATCCAGGTGCAGATGCTTCTTGCATTGTGTGAGAGATGGAAGAATTTCCTGAAATTTAATTGTATACATTTAGGTTACTTTCACAGTGTTTAATGTCTAAGATTCCTCATAGATTATATTCTTCGAACCTGTATTCATGAACACTCTAGAAATGGTTAAAAAGACCGTGTAGCTTTAATACAAAACTGGAAGTTAGTATTTTAAACAAGAAAGAACTTTACAAGATCATACTATGATAAATATGTATAGACATTTTCTCAAAAGACAAGCATAACTTACTGTTTCCTCTGCTGTTAACAAGAAAAAAATCTGATACAGGAGAAAAAAATAAATGTATTACTACACTTTAATTCAGAATTTATCCATATCTTTCTTCAGTACCCACAAAAATGATACTGAAGAGACCAAACACACACATGCAGAGGACTATGATTTAATGCCTGGAATAATCAGAAAAAATATCCTGCCATCTCCAATCAAGTTTAGCCTGTATATTATGGTGAAATTCTGCAAGAAAAAACAAAGAAGCTGTCATCACATCTAATGGCTTTCTTACATTCAGAATCCCCTCTGGAATAATAATTACATCAGTGTATCTGTACTGATGTGTCTGCTCTGCCTGCTCCCACTGTTGTGCCTGCACTGTTAGATGTTACCTATGATTTATGTCAGGCGTCTACACCGTGCTGTGCTGCATTGGTGGCTGCACATTTCCATATGGATGGGTATCCCGCCGTTTCTGGCACTGCTCCCAGGCCCTGCTGAATTCCAGGCCATTTTTAAACTAAATTGCAAGGTATGTTTAGAGGCATGGGGAATTGTGGGATGGGAATCAATTGCTTGTAATTGGGTTCTGCTGTATCTCACAACTCACTTGACTGATCAAACAGTGTGCCCAAGCACATATATATGTGTATACATACATACTCACACACACACATATATGTATATGTATTTACCCAGCCACATATCCATGGGTAAATTTCCACCACAAGTAGCTTTGTGTGCAGATCTGAATGTTGTAACTGTGTACCTGAAGTTCACTGATTTTTAAGAAGTTGTAAATCTAGGTCCCTCATTAAGAGCAAGGAATCCACTGGAATCAGTAATTAATGCCATACTAAAATGACATCTGTATTTTCTCGACAATCTTGGATTTTTTTAATGCCTTTAATAACTTAATGGAAAGTGTACACTAGCTTTGGGCTAATACAGGCATTCATCCTTAATGATAAAGAGCAATTACTTTCATTACTCCTGCTACTTTTTTTGTTGTGTTGACTAGAAATCTTTCTGTCTAACATGTTTTCATGTTTGAATGATGGTTTCCTTATGTCACCTATTACAATATAGATATTGCACAATACTCACCTTGTTACCAGTATGCTATTCTTCTGTCCTGAGAAGGCAAATTCTAAGAACCAGGGAGAAAACAACACTGCAAAGGATTACAGTTATCACTGTGGTGTGGTTTGTGTCCTTTAGCTAAATAAATTTGTCTTGAGAAACCCATGGTTATATGTTCCTGATTTTATTTGTGATGAGAGGATGGAGGTTTGCATTTCTAGCACTCGAGGGACTCATAAAAAATATTAAGGCAGTGAGCAAGTTAGGAATACGCTGGAAATTGTTCCTGGCACATCTTACATTTTTTTTCCATGATAGCAATGTATCAAAATAAATCAGCTGTGTTATACCAGGAATAACACATAACTTGATAACAGGCCTCTAGTCAGGCAACATCATCTGGTAAAATTTGTCTTCAGCCACAGATGCCTCAGAGGAAATGTTTTATATTGACAACTTCAGCATGAGCAAGGAAGCAGCGACACTATATAGTTTGAGCATTGTATGTTACATTTCCTTTGATTTGGCCTTCACATCTCTCACGCTGTAATTGCTTTCTGCTTTTGGTTTGGTGATGATCCAGGTTACATAAAGACTGTTTGACTGGAAAGATTTGGATCAGCTCCCAGTGTCTGAAAGGTAATCTATGTGAAATGGCAGGAAACAATTTTTTCTCCCCCCGACTTCTTCAGCAAACCAAGTAAACCTTCTGTTTCATTGCTTTCCACCCTCCTTGTGCCTGTCAGTCACTATTCATCCAGAGTGATTAAGCATAGCAACAAAATAGCTTCCCAGCACCTTTGCTCTCCACAATTAAGCATCCACCATTGTCCTGTGAAGACTTTAACCAGATTCTCCGTGGACCTTTCTTTTGTATCTGCAGAAGACATTCTATACATCTACAGTTCTGTCTTGCTTAATTTACTGCAGTGTTCACTCTAACACGTCACCTCTGCAAAGCATGTTTCCCAGGCAAGGAACCTGTCTTCTCTGCTACAACTCCTAACAAGGCTTATCCTTCTCTATCGAGTGTGAGTAGGACATTTTTTTCCCTCAGCTTCTCTGACCGATCCTGTAGGCTTATGCATACATTTTGAATTCATAGTACTATAAGTAGACGTGACTCCTGTTTCAAATCCAGAAATGCCTAATTGCTTTTCCAGACAGCAGTGCTTATCCGAAGTAGAACACAGCTCCACGGAGTAATCTGTGAAGCAATCAGTGACACTGTTTCATAATAAATCCATTTGCAAGCAATTTGCTCCTGGTTCACGAGTGCCACAACTTCCACGGTAACATGTTTGTCCTTGTGCTCTTGGCATTGTGTATGTCAGATCGATGGGGCTGAATGCCCATTTTGCACACCAGTTTAACTTCAAATGAAACAGTGTTATGGGAATATTTACGTATTTCTACTGCAGAAGTGCTTTTTAAAAGCTGCTTCAACAAACTAGCTGTGCAGCTTAAATGTGTGCAGCACTGCAAACAGAGTGTAGAAGGGGAAAGCTCTAGATTTGATGAAGCTTTTTAGCAGATGTGACAGTCATGTCACTTACTTTCAAATGCAGTTCACAATCCACTGTCAAACATTGCAGCAAGCTGCATGAAGATTCGAGAGCTTATTTCACAACAGGAGAGGCCAATCACAGTTTATGTTTCTGGTTTTTATTCAAACTGGACTACTGAATACAAATACCAAAGATTTATCATTTTGATTTTGCAAGAGAACTGTCACTGTTCTGTGGTGACCTAGTGCAGAAACGCTGCTTCACATTTTTCTGCACTCTTTTCCTAACAATGGTGCATTCCATAAAGAGAGTGAGAGTGATAATAAGTTCTCTTGCTTTTCTGGCACTGGCTTCATTTGCTTTCTTTTAATCCACTATGTGAATTGTAGATATGGTTAAGAAAATGTTCATGTTGATTATTATAAGTGATTTTAAATAGTCTTCTCATTTCCAGACTTTTTTTTCATCCTACACACTCAAGTTGTATCTGAATCCCACCTCACCTTCATTTATTTTATAGAAGCACTGTGTAATTTAATTAATAGAATAGAAAAGTCAGCATCTACAGCAATGAGCATCATGAATCCCCCAAATAAAGTTCTATGGGAATTACTGGTACATGGGGAAAAAAAGGAAGTAGCTTGACCCTACTGCAATTTAGAAAAAAAACCTCAAACAATTTGATGTTTTTGGTGAAACAAATTTTTACAAAAAAAGTTAAGCTTAAAGAGCTTTTCCTGTCATAAAATCAAAACTCTGTAGAAGGATTTAATTGATTTAATTCTTAAGTATCTATATATATGTATGATTACATTTTGTCTAACATGATAAAAGAAAATGTTCCATTCATTAAAATAATGAATAAATCACAGCATAATCAAAGGCCTTCCTTCCTCCTTCCCTCCCCCTTTCTTCTTGCCTCCTTTTTTCTTTCTCTTTTTTCAGAGTGAAGTTTCTTTATGTTAGAAGTCTGCCATAGAAAGTTTTAGATTTGAATAAAGAGTACTTTTTTATTGGAAGATTTTGAACTCCTTCGACCCAGAATGAAGTTAATAAATTTTCAAAGCAGAGCTTGTGTAGTGTTCCATAAATTAAGCTCAGGGTAAGGGAATGTACTGCAAGTATTGAACAAATAGCTGCTTATTCATTTTAAAGTAATCATCTACTTTAACGGGGCAAGATCTTGTAGAAAAAATCCCATGAACCTATCTTAAATGGCTAAAAGGGACTTAACATGTAAACATTGTACAGAATTGATGATGAAATTTTCTAACTTTTAAGAGCTTTTCTCCATAACCTTTATTTTAATATAGTTCTTCTGAATAAAGTGTTCATATACACCCTTACATATCTGCACATATTTATGTACATGTTTTAAATGTTAATCATGTATGAGAAACAAAAACCTCCTCTTCCCACCACCTTGTTCAGGGCAGCTGAATCCAAATGCCACAAGGGCTGCAAGGAAAAAGGCAAAGGCTTAGTCCCCACTCTGAAAATGGTGATCCAGAGTGAGGCAGCAGAAAGGATGTCTGGCACAGACAGTTAGAGCCCCCTGTGTGTGTTGTTCCTCACCTAGGCAGAGATATGAAAGAACTGGGGTCTCAAATACAGTAACAGAGTAATTCTGAAAACCATAGTGCAATTGCTGCTGTTTCCTAGGGGCAGAAAGGCAGTACATTTCTCTTGTGCAGCCAGCACTGGAGAGTGAGGCTGTACACCATTTTTATCCATCTCCTTCATGGGACACCATTCAACAGTGTGCATTCAACAGGGACAAGTCTGTTTCCTACTTGTTGCAGCAGCCCTCTTGTTAGAGGGTAGAAATAAGCTGAAACACAGACTTCTTGTTCATTACAGCATGAAAAGGGTTCTGGTTGATTATTCTTTACACTCAGCCATCCTGACTCCAGCTATTCCCTGACTCTGGCTGCAGCAAGCTCCTGCTGTAGGTTTCCCTTGCAGCCTCTGACTGCAGGTATTGGTTTGCAGACTCTGACTGCAGCTTTTACCCAGCTAGACGGTGAGTGCAGGTTCCAGCAACAGGCTCTAAGTGCACACCCAGACTGACCTCACAGCAGTGATTCTCTCTCCCCAGGTGGGTGGGGGGTGGTTCTTCTTCTTCTTCATCATCCTCCGTGATGATTCCTCCTCACCACCTTACCCACTCCCCTTTATCACACTTACCTTTATTGGATATAGCTGTGACCCATCAGGATGAGGCTGAATTGGGTAATTAACACAGATGTTACTTATCAGGGGCAAGGTCACCTGTATTCCCTTCTCCTACACCTACTTTTCAACAAAACAGTAGGAAATAACACTGATCATACTAAAAAAAGACATTAGGTACATATCATCCAGCTTACTGCTTCTTAGAAAGGTTTAGGGAAATCATTTTAAAAAGGAATGAGAATGAACAGCCTTGAACATGCTGTCTCACCAGTGGTTTAGGAATATATCCTGAGGCAGGCTATATGTCAAGCCTATTGCACCTAATATACACTGGTGGAAGCATGAATATGTCTGATGCTCTTTGGTATCTGCTATAACATCCATCATGGTTTATTAACCAACCTTCTTGAGGGAGCAAATTTCTCAAAGCCCCATGTATTGTATGAGAAAGGGCATCCTAATTTTGGTTTGAAGTTCTTGCCTTGTTACATAGAACATAACAGAACATGGCAGAAACGTGGAGTGTCCTGTTACCAGTGGTGACTTCAAGGGTGTTTAAGCACACAGGGAAAGGTGGAATTTCAGTATGATGTATCACCTCCCATCACAGCTAGTAAAATACATTCCAGCACTGGAAATAAGGCCCTTTACTGCGTATCACCTTCAGGTGGCTCTTTTTAAAGTGGACAAGTCCTAATCTTTGTCACTTCTATTCCATATGTAAGCTTGTATATATAATTTATAGCTTAGTTTCCTAATGTGGGTTTATGTGCTCTAATTGCTAGTTCATATATTATTTTATTCTTGATAATGTTTAAATTGATCATGCACTACCAAATCTAACATGGGGTAATGACGTCATAAAAATCATGTATTTCATAACTACTGGTGGTTGACTTTTGGTAGGCTCATAAACTGAATCTTCACTTTGACAATCATTTTCATTTTAAACTGACAGTGTCACTGAAAACATTTCTTCCCTTCCAGCATTTGAACTAGCAGTGGACCAGACTGGGGAACCAAGCCAACTAAACCAAAATAGTAGTGGACAAAAAATGGAGAAAAGAATGCGTAAGTGCTTACATGGGTACACACTAAAAGGTCTTCTGCTTCTTTCTCTAGGGTCACCTGATGCTGTTCAGAAAGATTGCTGAAGGAGAGCCCCAGGAAAGGGCCTCAGCCCAAGTTCAGCACTGATCTGCTCCATTTCACCTGACAAGTGGCCAGTCACAGGGGACGTTACCCCGGGCCTCAGTGGCAGAGCTCTGCTGCTTCATGTCAGAGACAGCAGCCAGGCTATGGGGTGGGAGTGAGGAGACTGGGAAACAGGCAGAGGAGAATATGGAGGCACAGAATACAAATCCAGAGGAAATGAGGCTTTGCTAGCTCTGCTGCTGTTGGAACAATGTGTTGCCCTTCTGCTTAGGCTATTGTGCCATCAGAGGTGTATGGGAAAAGAAAACAGGCAAGATAATTATAGTTCACTATTCCATATTATCTGTTTTCCTACTATTCTGTTGTTTATTGTAGTTTTTTTACCAGTTTGTATGATACTGTATTAAATATACTCCTCTGTACCTCCCAAGATCATGCTTGGACTTCTTTGAAATAAACATGATCCCACGTCAGCAAAGACATTTCCTGTCTCAGTTGGAACCAGATGTCTCTCAGTCATTTTTATACTTAAGGAGGATTTAAGTGAATGTATTGAGAAGTGTTATTGTTTTAAATACAATGCTCTTTACAACTAGAATTTTGCAATACATGCAGCAGAAGCAGATCCATAAAAAAAACAAAAATATGTTTGTATGGCAAGGCAGGAAAAGCAGTAAAATTTTGTATATTTCCTATGCATATGTGTAATTGCAAAACTCATCATGATGCAGGGGGCCTGTCTGTATGTTGCTCATAAGAGGCATTGTAGAGGAGAAAGTTAATAAAATAGTTCAACTAAAGCTGTGTGCAGCAGTAATGGTCTTAAATAATGCATTTTGAAGAGTCCTAAACGAATATTTACACATCATTCACCAAATGGTGGCTGTATTTTTTTATAAAGTAGTTTTATATAAGTCATCTATATGTGTTTTGCACTAGCTGATTTTTGGATTGTTATTTGATGATGATGATGACTAGATGATGATTTAGGTGATGATTTAGCTATTTTAACAGTCTGTTATTCTGGTAACTAGAATATATTTAGGAGTGATAAATTTTTTATTGACACTGAAACGAATCTTTTTTCACCAGAAGTATCTCTTAGAAATTGTTTTCTACTAGCCTTAGATTGATATGTAAAATGAGAGGATGCTTCCACAATTCTTATTGAATTGCTCATTCTCTCCTACTTTGTCACTGCACATCAAGCTTTGATTATATCTACATGGATAACTGCATGCAATATTTTGGAAAAGCTGGATGATCTGTGTAGCTTGTCCTTGGATGAATCAAATTGCTGTCCCTGAAAATAGAGACAGCTCAAGCCTGTTTCCCTGTGCTAAGCAAATTCCCTGTCTGCCACATTTTTGTCATGAGCAAAGTCATATTGATGTTAGTTGTTTACACAGTAGCTGATCTCAAGATGTCATATAGAAGCTGGGAAATTTCCTTTCACAAAAATGGTGACAGCCATATATTGATTTAATTGGAGTACATTTGGTTTCTGTAATTATCATGCAATGTGGGAACCTGGATCCATTAATGATCCAACAGTTCCCAGATACCTTTGATAAAGAAGACTTTGTTAAAGATTTTACGCCATGTGCTCATCTGATTTTTGAATGTGCTTAATTTCACTAGTATAAATACAAGAAGGTTGAATTAGCAAAAAACCAAGATGAATGAAGAATTAATAGAGGCAGCTCATCATAGCCATCTCTCTGAATGACTGCATAATTTATGCTAACATCTTACTTTCAGGAAATAACACAGAGTCTGCATGGATTGAAGCTCTGAGGTGAAACCAGGAAATGTCACATTTGAACTGTTTTGCTGATCCCTGTACCCTCTCAAGTCTGACTGTGACATGCTTTAGGAGATTAGAGGGTATCTCAGGACAGGATCACAGTCATAATAAAATGTTAATTTTATTAACACAGCCATTTTATGAAAACAGTAATAATAAATGTTACCTCTGTGTGATCTGGATAAATCCTTCTTCAGAGTGTGATGCAGAGACTTAATTTTAGCCATCATGAGAATGACTGCAGCAAATGGAAGCCAGTGAGGAAATGCACAGCTGATCATGCTGATGTGCTTGCGGGTCCTGGTGCAAAGCAATGCTGTCCAAGCACTCCTTTGTACCAGACATTATAAGGCACATGGCTGCAGGCACAACACAGGTGAACAAAACAAAACTCAAAGAAAACAAAGCAAAACCCCTCAAACACCACCATAGTGTTTTAATTTCCAAAACTAGCAAAGAAAAAAATTAAAAGAAATCTTGCTTAAAAGGAATTAAAAGAGGCTGAAAAGGGTATATATGTACAGATATGTTCAGCTTTGTTGAAAAGTATCATGTTGAAATTTCAGAGGAAATGAACATCAAACCTTAAAAAATATTATGCCAAAACAATGAAGAAAAGATAAGATCCAATAAAATTCAAGCCATTGTGAGTAACAAGTGACTTAAAAGGTAAAAAGACTGTTCAGGTAACTATGCATCATTCCAGCAACTATATATTCTCATGCAAGGAATGAGTCATTCATCATTCAAAGATTGAATTATATCCTTCCTTCCTGAATAAGGAACAGTGAAAAATATAAAGTATGGCAAATTAAAAACCAAAATGAAGTCAGATAAAATATTTTGGTAACGACTTTCTTGAGAACTAATAAATAAACACAATTTAATAAATAAATTCTTTGGACACAAAACATGTACATGAAGTTTCCAAGAAGCTGTTGGCTGCAAGGTTAATAGATGGCCAAGGTGTAAATGATGAACTTATAGGCCACTTTCCTGGAGAAGACCAAACAAATGAATGAATGAATGAATGAATGAATGAATGAATGAATGAATGAATTCTTGACATTTGCGTTTGCCATGGACGAACTGAAAAAGTTTGATTCATACAAAGAAAACCATCTTCATCAGAGATGGTTCAAAAATCATAAGTCATAAATCAGTCCAGAACAGAGGGTGCTGCACTCTATAGACTCTTACAGTACTCTTTTGGAGAGGCACCATGACATGCTAGGTTTGCTTTTTTAAAAAAAAAAAAAAAAAGAAGAAGAAAAAAAAGAAAGAAAATATATAGTTGTGTGGAAAGTAACTGATTGAGAAAGATATCTGAGTGTTTTTTATACTAATCTGTGTTGACTTTGTGAAGTCAGATGGGTATTTTGACCTTTGCAGAATGGATCAGAAGAGGGAACATGGAGCAAGGAATTCCAGCTGGAAGGGCTGGCAGCAAAGCAGGGAGGGGTGAGATTGAAGGGAGAATGTTTGACTGGTATATAACGAAGGTAGAAAATATTTGACAGTTACACAGCATGCTAGGGATTGAAATAGACAAATGATAATGGGTTTAGGTGAAGAAAAACAGAAGGATGCAGTTAGTTAGAAAGGTTCAAAATAAGATATCTATTCCTTAAAGACGGCTTGCTGCAGATTTTTAAATCTATTAAATCCTCTCTGAAAGTCTGATAAATGATGGTTCTTACCTGTGGATCCACTAACACTCTTCTCTGCCTGTTTCATTCATATATCCAAGACTTCTTTGAGAATGTAAACATGCTAAGAATTAGTCTATGTATTAAGATCTTAATATTTAAAGTACAACTAAGGTGAATATAGCTATATGAATTTTATAGATGATGAGCAACTTATAAACTGGGACGGAGGGGTGGGGCAAGGGGTATTTGCAGTTTAACTAGAAAATTTGAAAAATACTCGTAAACTCAGCTCCAGTCTCTGGAGTTACTCTTTTCAGCAGCAGGATGAAGAAATGTGTTTCTCAAGAGCTTTTCAGAATATGCCAGCTTTGAGCTAACTCATGGATTAGGCAACCTCTCAATCTTACTAAAGAAATAAAAGAAGATTCTGATCATTGTTTCATCTATTAATGGTTACTTTCCACTACTGCAAGATCACATTTTAATTTTTAACTGGATAGAGTGAGGTTAGATTTTCTCCTTGAGCTGATTGCGTGTCTTTATGTGAGATTGCCATTGGTGACTCTCCCCCGCCATGAGTCATTGCAGAGATCCAAGCCCTCTAGGGCTTGCTACTTATTTCAACCTAAACTAGATATGTTCATTAGAGAAATCATGCTGTAGTATTTATTTCTCTGTTGATTCTACAGGATCCTAAACTAACCAACTCAGATCCAGCTTTCCAAGTTGCAGATATCCAAAGTTATATGAAATTAACCTTATCCTGACTGTGCATATCTCATACACACAAAATTTTCCAGGTGTCTCAGTCCTGGAAATTGCATCTGAAGGCGAACTTGAAATTCATAATAGATTTTTATCCACAGTGTGTGGAAGAGTCTTTTGAACTGGGCAAAACATATACTGAAATGGGTTGACCTTGGCTGGACACCAGTTGCCCACCAAAACCACTGTATAACTTCCCTCCTCAATTGAACAGGGGAGAGAAAATGTAACACAAGATTTGTGGGTGAAGACAAAGATGGGGAGATGATTCAGCAATTAATGTCACAAGAAAAGCAGACTTGATTTGGGGAAACAATATCTCAATTGTTTATCTCAACCAATAAAATGATAATAAGAAAGAAGCACAAATCTTAAAAACACCTATTCCCTACCCTTCCCTTCATCCAGGGCTTAACTTCACTTCCAATTTCTCTGCCTCCTACTCCCAAGTGACACAAGAGTACCAGGAATGGGGATTGTGGTTAGATCACACGTTGTATCTGCTGCTGCTTACTCCTCAGGGGGAGCACCCTTCACACTCTTCTACTGCTCCAGGGTGAGTTCCTTCCACAGGAGACAGCCCTCCATGAACTTCTCCAATGTGGGGCCTTCCCACAAGGGAATTCCTTATGAACTGCTCCAGCATGAGTCCATCCTACAGAGTGCAGTCCTTCAGGAACAGGCTGCTCCAGCAGGGGACCCCTGCTGAAGTCCTTCCTGCAAACCTGCTCCTCTGTGGACCCTTTCTTCCAGTGCTGTTGCTGGGAGCCTGCTCCATTGCAGGCTTCCCATGTGGTTAAAATTTCCTTGGGGCATCCACCCGCTCCAGCATGCCTACAGGGCTGTTTCTCTCATCTATTTTCACTCTTCTCTCCTGGCTACTATTGTGCAGGGCTTTTTTCCCTCCTTCTTAACTCTGTTACCCCAGAGGTGCTATCACCATCAGCGATTGTCTCAACCTTGGCTAGTGACAGGCCAATCCTGGAGCCACCTGGCATGGGCACTGTTTGACATGGGGGAAGCTTCCCACAGAAGCCACCCCTGTAGCCCCCCTGCTACCAAAACCTGGCCATGCAAACCCAAACATCTACCTACATTAAAAAGGCTGTTTGAGGAAATTTCTGTTTGTAAGCAACAAAAGGAAAATAATTTTTAATTTTCAGAATTGCATCCTCTTTTCACACTATCACTGACAATATCAGCATTAAGGAAGCTCAGACCATGATTCAGATATCCTGAGTTCAAGCACTGTTGCCTGTGCTTGTTTTCTGATTGTGGGTCTGCAGGGGCTCTTCACATTTTCTGTGAAAATGTTACTGAAACACTGTCCAGTTAGTTAACACTAACAGTGAGTTAGTGAAATCTATATATCTGTTTTATTTATTTCATCCTCAGAAAGTTTTAACATTGGATGATGAAGATAAATTTTATACTGCACACTGATATTGGATACACCACTGCTTTCTTCACATTTCAAGTCAGTTCAGTGTCACCGACTCTCCCATACACTGGCTGTAAACCAGAGATAGCTCGTAGGGACAGAAAACAAAACTCCCACCCTCAAAAAAGAAAGTGAGCAAAGAAATTATTTTATCTCATCTTATGTCTGGAATTTTTTTTTTTAGTTATCATTAAATTCTTTAGGTTTTAAGTGTACTGTGCTTTGCATGTAATCAATATAGAGAATATAAACACTGAAAAGTATTTGCTGATTTGTGCTGAACTACGAAATGTTTTATGCTATTTTAGCAAAATTGAGTAAAAAAATAAAACCAAATTTTAAGAATCCCATATAGCAAACAATCCATGTTTGTAAGTTAATAAACAGCTTTGATGCTTGTAGTATCAGCTTCCATGGTATCACATACCCTTCTACTGTACAGAAGCCAGAACTGGAGTTTTAACTTAAGCATTAACTCAAATGGAGATTAATCTCTTGGGTGCCATTTGGAAAGTAAGCTGGGAGGTGGAAGACAAGAACACAACTGCAAGTATTGCGTATCTACAATAGGGCAAAACACCACTTATTAGACCTCTTTGACCTTGTACATAAAGATGGGAAAAGGAGATTGAAATATAAGAGATGCAGAGTGATTTACAAGAGTTAAATGAACAAGACCTAAAGCAAGAAAAATGCAAACAAACAGAATTCCACAAAGACCCTCAAATTTAGGAAAACAATCCCCAACAAATTATTTTTTGATGTAAAATGAGAGACTGCATGCTTAATTTGCCATTTGTTTCTACACTTGCAAAGGCAGAAATAGTTGTTATGGTGAGTCTTGGGTGTACACAGGATACCCTTATTTTCTGAACCATGGGCCAAAAAAATTATTTGGACTCAGTTTTTTTTCCATTAAGTCACAGGATATTTTCATACATCTTGCTGTGTGATTCTGAATTTCAGAAATAGTTTGCACAAAGGAAATGTTTGTGTTTCTTAGCTTCATGGAAATACAGGATGATATAGAATCATGTGTTACCCAAGATATTTTGGAGGAAAGTATCCTTCAGCAGATGCATAGCAAGGCAGTACCATTTTGTGTCTGGAAACACATTGGAATTATAGCACAGCTTTTGCAGCTGTTTTGCAGTGGTTGTCAGAGTCTCTGATTTGTTCTTCAGCAGTACAACTGAAGACTTACTTAGTGATCAATGCTCATGTCTTTTTCTTGTCCTCACCTCCTTTTGCAGTGTCCAAAGTGATTTTTGACAGCAAAGACACTTCACTTTCTCACTTCTTTCCCTCAAAATCATCTGAAAAATTAATCTAAAAAATTACTTTATGTTACACAAAAAACCTCAACAACAACAAAATAAACAAAAATACCCAACAACAAAAACAACTCTACAAGGTTATATCAGCTAAAATTTTAGCTTGCAGAGATCAGCTTAAGATTTTGGACCTGTAAAGCAGGTACACTTCCATCGACTTATCTGGAGAAGCTGCAGCCCATTAATCTACCTATTCCAGGTGCTGACAGTTTACTCATCTGTATCTTCTCCAAATCAGTGTTTGTTGGTTTCTTTTTTTTTAATACTACAAAACTGTGTGAGGCACAACACCTTTCCTGTTATGAAATGTACACACTTTTTCTTCAGGCTTTTTTTTTTACTGTAAAAAGTTTAATTTCCCAGCAATAAACTCTTTTTGCCTGGTGTCACACTCATTTGACTGGGAGAATCCAGTCTTTTTTAACCCCTAAATGAGTAAGAAGTCAAGCTGGATGAAAAAGAGCTTTTCCTCCACTGATGTACCAAGGGCTGAGCAACTGAACTACAGTAAGCTCCCAGGTTTAAATGCCAAAGTTTAAATAGCATCAAGTCACAGAGAATTACTTTGTAAAGGCATTAGCACATTTTTGGTAAACCCAAGTAATCCAGTTATTTTTTTAAAAAGCAATTCATGCAGTATTTTTTTAAGGAGGCTTTCTTAATTCACCCTAAATGTAGCTGTAGATCTAAAACCAAACACTATCTAAAAAATTTCAGTAAAGTCTCAGTGAAAATTTTGACAGTTAAATTTCACATCAAGCAGCACTGTTGCCAGGAAATGTTATCTTTCCAGCAAATCAATGAGTTCTGGGTGAAATCTGTACATTCCTGGGGTGTGACTGAAAGTGTTGAACCTCCAAGTTTTCACTGAAAACTAAAAACTGTCCCAGCAGTCTCTCTGCCATCTCCTGATGAGTTGGACAAATATCATTACAACATCGACTTTACATAACAGAAAAATGACACCTCCCAGCCTCTCTAGCTCGTGTGTGTATAACACAGCCCCCATTTTGTCTTCATTTCAGATGGAAATATTTGCTCTGCTGAACAGAGGAGCTGGAGCTCAGGCAATGAATCCTGATCCTCCTGTTTACCCCAAGACAACCCTGCTGTACCACATGTTATGGAGAAAGCTGATTGTGCCACTCCTGCTAAGGTCTAGAAAGTGGTCCCATCACCTCCTCATTTCACACAGGTGACCTTTTGAAATTGCATAGAACCTGAATGAGCTGCCAGACACAACTATGGCAGAGGAAGGCAGCTATGGAGATGATGTGATGATGTGAGACGAGCCCTGACCTGTGAGAATGGTTCTTGAGTCACCTCTCTGAGTCAGGGAGGGCATCACATCTCTCCAGGTCATCCTGAGCCATCAAAGGATGTTTCCATTCTCATGATGAGAGTTCTCACCTGATAACATATTTTTGTAGCTAAGTATTTTTTAGTCTCTGTAAATCAATGGGCTTATGATAGGTATGGGGGAAAATAGGATAGTCTACACTCTTCCCATTCCAACCTAGTGAGTAATTTTTTCCACGTATTTAACCCTGAATGGTAAAGGATAAGACTGTTAGAAATAGCCAATGGAGAAAGAAATGATGGACAAAAAAACTTCTAGTGAAAAAAAACTAGCAAAACATATTTCATGTCAAAGACATTAAACCATAACACAGAGAAAATGTAGCAAAACACTACAAGTATTGTTCCTACAAGAGCAGAAAAATTAAGTGGTGCAGATATTCAGCTACAGCCAGTGGTTTTTATTAGAACATGTGGTTTGTATAATGTCTACACAAAAATAACATCACAGAATTATAATCATTATGTAAAACATGTAGACATTGCTCAGGAAGGTTAAATATTCTGAGTGGAAATCAAATCCTTTCAGATACCTGGGGAAAAAAAACGATTTTGCATAGTCCTTCCTGAAACTTGTGATACAATGATTGTAATTTGTTCACCACATGCAGTTTGCATACAGAATAAGTACATTATAGGAATTTTGAGCCCCTTGATTTTAAGCAGAAATCAAAACGAAATGAATGAAAAGTCAGATTGTACGACAATATGCTGATATATTACACCTATATACATTTAGGGAGAATTATATAATTGAAATTAAGTGATCTGAATAAAAAACGAATGGTTGGAAATTTGTTGTGTCAGACAGCAAATTCTCAGATGTTAATGCATTTTTTTAGAAACAAAACGAACCTAAAAGCAGAGGGCCCAAAGAATGAACAATCAAGTAGGCTGTGCAGGAGTATCTGAAAAGCACCTGTGAATACTATATTATGAGCTATTCAGTCAGCAGATCAGAAAGCAAACACTAACAAAACATACAACAACTGTCAGAATACATGGCAACAGAGAGGGAACAGATCTGTTGATCATCTTTTCCAACTCAGCTGAAATTTCAAGTCACACTCACTTCCTACAGTTTGTGAAGACTCAAAAATTGTGTGGAAATACTGAAGGTGAGAACACAAAACAATATGTTGGCATTAGAAGGGACACAAGGAAATGTTTTTAAGACACCTCTGATTTGATGGATACCACTGAATTCAGTGGAAAGAACACACACTAGAAATAAGGCTCAGTCCTTGGTGGTAAAACATGAAGACCTGAGCTCCTCAGAGGAGTATTCTTATTTTGAGCTTAACAGAAGATGAATACCATGCCCCAGCACTTTGAAGTCATCTCAGTAAAATAAGTGTAATGAATCAAAAGGTCTAAAATACTACGTTTATGCCATGCTCACTTCCCAGGAATAAATAGCATTAATATTCTCAGGACACTTACAAAATACTTTCACTGCAGGATTTACTAGAGTACCGACAGAAGCCCAGATGGTGACAGTATCAGATCTTTCAATCAATATGTAGTCTTAGAAGGATGTAAATGAAATTTGTTTTCTCTCCCTTCTGCACCCCTATGAGAAGCTTGGCAGGCTGTGGATTAAAGTATAATAATGATTATTTAAAGTTAGTATGATACATGAAAAAAATATAAAACAACACGTTTTGCTACACTTTGAGGTACCTGAAATGAGAGCTTGTTTATTGGAAAACTGAGACAACCCTATTTTTTAAAAAAAGGAAAAAAATCCTACTTTTAGGCATGCACTGAAGTATTGATTCAGCACAATACTGGCACACACTTTTCCTTAACACAGGCAAAGCAAAGCACAAGCTTAAAGTTAGGTTTAGCAAAGATACTAAATGGAAACCTGAATACTCAACCCAAACTGTACAGCAGTGACAAACCCATTGCAAGTCAGCCTAACACATTAGGCACCATAGCACATCATCTCAAATGAGCAAGGGTGTGATGTATGGTCTGCTGAGAAAATGATGTTTTTGTGGCTTGTACTCACCACTCTTGTGGGATTGTCAGTATTTCCCCTCTTTGGATCTTCCCTGTGCATCCCCCTTTATAATAAAACTCCCACAAGCAAATGAGAAGGGCCGAAGAAAAAGAATGACATCAGGCAATCAAAATAGCACAGTCACAGAAAAAGCCCAGAGCTACAGTGCTGTTTCAGGAGGTAAAGTAAAAATTACAGGAAATTTAGTAACAGCAACAGCTCAGTGCTCCCTGTTCCATATCATTCACCCTCTGTTCTTAGGTACCCTTCTGCAGAAAAATACACAACACCCTTTTTTCTTTTAATGTTCTGTTTTATGCAGACTGTCCATTCTTAACACACTTTGAGAATATTTTGGGTTTAAACTTTGTATAGGTAGCCCTTAAACTCTCCAGTTCCAGGCTATGTAGCAAAATTCTTCTGCTCCTCTCTCATTGTACATATTAGCTTCAGTTTAATATGATTAGTCTGAAGAGACACTTGCAGTATTGCTGGCTGGCAGAGTAGAAAATACCTTTTATGGCCTAATGCACCAATGTGAATATAACCCTTTACCCTTATGCTTTTTGTTTGTTTCTTTTTATAGTTATTTGTGTGATTATATAATTAGCTGACCTAGTTTATTATGTTTATTCCATCATTTTCTCCTGGCTCATAACAAGATCATAAATAACAGGGAAAGAAAAGAAGCATTTCTTTCCATATACAGTGACTCAAAATTTTCCCTGTGACAGATTTTTGTAAAGAGGGTGTTGTAGGAGAAAAGAAATCCTGACATGAGACTTAAGTTTGAAATATTCTTCATCTAATGGAGAATGGATATTTCCCCTCTTTCTTGGAAATTTTAACTTGAAAGGGAGAAAGTGATGTGTTAGTCCAAAATAATACACACATTATTTGGTGCTCTGAGGAAGGCTGGAAGCTCTTTAAAACTCAGTGCGACTGAGGCTCTAATGTTGCAGTTAATGAAAAGCTATAGAGAATGCCACTGTTTACTAACAGTCATTTAGCTGGCTCCATTCATTCTTTACAGCAAAAATGATTGTGATGGAAATTATACCATACATCTGAATATTTTTCCTTGTCAGCCAGTACCCTGTTATTTTGATTATTTGTTATTTTTGTCACTATTTATTACTCATGTGTCTGCTCAGCATGCAGGACTAGTTTGATCTGTAGGAACTACCACACCATAAATGCCAACCATAAAGAAGAACCTTTAAAATGGACAATTAGGAAGTAATCTGTCCTTGAGGAAATTAGCTCCCTAATTCTCTATTAGTGGCAGATGCTACCGACTGATCTAGAAATGTTTTCATTCCTTCAGTCTAAGCAAATCACTTTCCCATTCTGCAAGCTTTCCACTGTGTTTGAAGCCAACATATAAAATATAGCTGTTTTGGAAGCAGAAGGCCTGTAAAATGTAATGTGAAATTAGAATTTTGGTGTATTTTTTGTATAATATTTTGCAAAATTATATGAGTTCATCCTCTGTAAGATCTTTTATACCATTGAATTTTCATTGCACAGAAAGGAAATCACATTTCACACTCTGCAGCTTTCTAGAATAATTGTTATGTAAGTGAATTGTGAACTCTTACTAAAACTCTTCATAAATTTATCTACAGGTCTTTTAACAAAGAAATTAAAGGACTGGAAATACTTCTGCATGAAGTCCTAAATACTCACTTCAATAAGCTCTCCAGTGCAGAAAAAGTTCAGTTGCCACTTTTCTCAAAAGAAATTGATTTTTCTTGCATTAATTTGAAGCATGGGAAAAAAGTCACTCCCTCTTCCTCTTTAGATAAATTAACCAAGGTCTGGCTACAGCTCTAGCCCTACAGTTCTTTTCTTTATAAAGTGCATGCATTTATCAGGTTTTATCAAGTGTAATTCTGCTATGGACCTAAAACTGCTGGTTGTAGGTAGGCAAGTTTCTTGTCCAAATATCTGTTGCCTGAAAAAGCAAATGAAATTAAATTAATTTTGGAGCTACAAGGAACAAATGAACTTGTTTGAAGAAACAGAGCACAGGGCAGAGGTTTCTGTGACTTCCTTGCCTGCTGGCAGTACCAACTCTGATGTGAATATCAGCATTTTAAATCTGCGGCCTTCTCCACTGCAGGAGAAAAACCGCAGCTAAAGCAAAAGCAAACACAGCATCCTAAAAATAACTTAAGGCCCAACCTCTGTCCCAAGCAGAAAATAAAAACAAAGCCACCTTTGAGACATGTTTTGTAGATTACATCAAACTTTTAAACCTTTGTTTTAAAAAGACTGAATTATTGTATGAGGAAAAGGTTACTTGGGTTTAAATTTTCATGAGGATCTCCAAGGGAGATATTCTGAGGATCCCACATATTTACCTGGAGACATGACATGTTAGAAACAGGGATGGAGCTGTACAGCAACTTGTGGGAGGACCTTCAGAAATGCACAGAAAAGCACGGGGAGGCTGGGATACACTGTTAGCCCCTGTTGGCAGCATAGCACTGCTGCAGAGCTACTGTGACTGCTGTGGCAGCTTGTGCTGCTCCACCTTAACAAAATGTTCAAAACCTTGTATATAATTAAGCTGTATTTTCATTTTAGCACCCTACTGTCATGCACCAACCTATTACACTTTAGGTTTGCAATAAAATATACAAACCTATGAGGCATAGTAAGAAGTAGAAAGCAGGAATATAATACTTCTGCCTTTCTCTCTCTTCGCTACTTATTTGCTACTGTCTTCTGACAAGCATTTGTCTTGCCATGTAAAGTATCTACTGTCTCTAGGTATTAAATCCATAGAAGACTAAGGAATAAATAATAGTAATACATAGAACTTCACTTCCATTTGGCATCAGTTTGTAAGTTCATTCTCTGTAAATATAAAGTTTCAATGTAGTTTAAGAGATATACCAGTGATGAGATAGCAAAGAATACCATTTCCATCACCTATATGTAAATAATAGGTTGTTGTTGCATTCAGGATGCATTCCAAAACTTATCTTACCCCTCATAGGCCAGTGGTTGTCCTACCCAAAGCCACTGATTAATGTTGGAGCTTTCAGATTTGGAACATGGTAAATTTTTCATCACTTCGTAGTTCTTTCAGAAGAGGGTGTATTTCAAAAAAAGACAAGGGAAATGTAAACAAAATTCTTGGCTAAATTCAGAATTGATTTTGTCCTGCCAGTATTTAGGACTTATTCCTTGACATCTTTTGAAAGTGTCTACTGTAACTTGTTGTAATCCTTGGAGAGTGCAATAACTCTGCTTCAGGAATGGAGACCAAGATCTTGTCGGAGACACCAACATCTGTTCCTGCTCTGAAGGTAACATCTTCCAGCAATTGCAGGCATTTAGCAGCTGTCCCAATTCATACTACAGCTACAGTGGCTTCTCCATGCCCTCCTAACCTTAGGAAAAAGGGAAGTGGTTTTGGTATACTTTGCTTTTTCCTAATGTTTTGCAGCCTCCGAGGAACAGGCAAACCACGTCTGATAAATAATCCTAATGAAACCAATGGCTTTAAATTCCATGGCTGTAAGTCATGGTGTACCTGTAAGTCTTCGTGTGACTCGAATCAAACTCAGGAATGAACTGATCTGTTAATACACTTCAAACAAACAGAATCTTTCCTGCTATAAACCAAAGGTGTACTACAGGCATCTCATATTTAATCTGTTGCTGCTGAGCAATGAACTCTTCATTTTTTTCAAACAAAATAGTTCTATTTGTACACATTTCAAATATTGATTTTGTGTTAGGTTTTTAGATTTTTTTCCTGCAAGTTGCTCCCACTGGCTACTGAAATTTAGACAAAAGGAAATGCAGAGGTCTTTTGCATCTCTTTTCACTTTATATTTAAACATGGCTACAACAAGGCTCGAATTTAATTTTGTTAATAGCAATGTAATTCATCACATATTCCTAAGTAAAAAGTGTCATGAAAAAAATCAATTTTCAAATAGTCTTTCAAAGTTCCCGTACCTGCACTAGTTATCTGAACAATTTTACTGTCACAGATTTGGCACCCTGAACACTCTAGCAGCTCTCTAGCTATCTAAATTTTTAGAGCATTTATCAAAGAGGTACTTTTGGAGCAACTACTTTAACATTTTCCAATAAAAATGGAAGCCTAAGAATGTAAAATGCTAAAATAAGTATGCCTTTCATTGAGCCCCTTAAATTGTGAGTCTACTGGCAGATGACATTTCATGTTATCATGCTGTAGTGCAATTGACAACACTTGTTTAGGAAAGCAAATTAAAGAAGTCAAAAGGAATTGAGAAAATGCATTTAAGGAGCTGGGAGTTCTTTTAATTGCACAAAATCTTTTTCAGAAGACACTGTTATTGACAGCTTTGCCAGTGATTCCCTTAGCTGTATGTTGGACAGAAACCCTCTGCAAACCCAGGGCAAATCTGTGTGGATCTCAGATACCTGTAAGGTAGGCTGGGTGCAAGGAGAGAGGAAGGGGGAGTGCATGGACCATGGTGGGCAGAACTTTCCTGCAAAAGCAGTACAGCAATGTAACTGATAAGCACAGAGCAAGTTTTCAGGGATGAAGTGATCTCTCTTGTACATTCAGTGTACATGCCTAATGTATAAACAGCAGGTGTAATGTATAAACAGCAGGTTTTTACTCTACAGAAATCTTTGAAGTTTTCCCAAGAGTTGCTAACAATGGTAAACAGAAAATCCCTTTATTGGCTATTTACTTGCTCTCAGCATCATCATATATACTTTCCCTGGTAAATATTAGAACACATGCTGGTATCAGACCCTGTGGAAGCTTTTTACACTAGGATTTCTAAATACTGAAATATATTACTTTTACCAGTCTGGATTTCCCCCTCCTCCTTCCTGTAGTTATGTTTCCTCAGAAGGGTTTTTCTGCATTACAGACCTTGTAAGCTTACAGGAATGAGCAAATGCCAAACATAAAATTCAATGATTGGTTAACTAGGGTCCTGAAACTCATGGGAAGTACTTAGTTTCAAAGAAGACAGTGTTTCAGATGGACAGCATGGCATCTCCCAAAAGGTGGGAATGATTGACTGAAATACTACATCTTCTACACAGGTCATGTGCATGAAAAACATGATAAAACAAGGTTGTGAGTTATAGAATAGGGAGTCCTGACAGCCACTGAATTACAGATAGAATCTTAATCCCACCTTAACAAATGAAAAGTAAAATTTAGCTTTACCCCCTTTCTAAACCTTTGCTTCATTTCCTTTTGTTTTATTTGTTTACAGAAGGATACACCTGCTTGAAACATTCCCTTAAAATCAGACAAATTACATGATTCAGACATCTTTTAAAGTTGTTTCTGCTGCTGAGAAAAATTCACTTTAAACCACTGTCACTGTTGCACATTTAGTTAGATATTTTAGTCTTTCTTTAGGGTTGTGGGATTGCATGTGACTAAGGTCTTTAATGGACTGGGGTTAAATAGCAGATTTTTCTGCTTTAGCCTGAGCTTTCGGCTCCCAGTAGATTGTGTAGAAAATATAGATTAAAAATATGTCTTGGTGGGTCCTTTTACAACTCTAACCGGAAGAAAATACAACTTTATGTTACCGTCTTAGAACAAATTATTGTTTTAAATCAGCAATATCTATACTAAGGAACAAGTGAAATCTGAATTTTAAATCATCTGTACATTTATTTAAGCTACTTACATGGTTAGGTAAACTCCTTCTGCCCCAGGCTCTAAGGTGTGGAATTTGATTTTTAGTTTCTTTGGTCTCCATGGCATTGCTGATGTTCCCCTTCAAAGATCTGACATCACCAAGAAAGTATATGATAAATTGAGCTTTTCTGGAGTTGTGACCTCTGGATCAGTCTGGGAGGTGGAGCACTCTTGAGAGCTTTCAAACACGTCCAAGGATACACATAACCTGGCCATCACAAATTAATGATTCCTGCATGATCATCTTAGGCTGCATCTTTTACCAGTGACAGCTGCATCTGCCCAATAGATGCACTGTTGCAGTATCAATTAACTACTGAAAAAAAATTCTGGATTTTCTAGGAGCAATTTCAGAATTTTTATCCCATCTTGCTTATGACAGTGGTATTGACTTGTTAAGCTTTTCTATGAAAAATCAATTTGATGGGTAATACTTTCCACATATTGCATTCCAGTATTTTTAGATGAAAGCTTCATGAGTCTCTGATGCATTGTTTGGCTGTCTTACATCTTATTAATATTATTACTACAGCAGTTTTAGCAGCAAGAGTTCATAGAAAATTCCCTATCAACTAATTTTAAAGCATGATAAAAACAAACTAATGATGGGCTAAAATCTTTCAGATCTGGGACACTGAATCAAAGACAGAATGCAGGAAACTGCTGTTCCCCAGAGGGGCAGCCAAGGACTAGGAAAGTTAGAGATGTGCGAAAAAGTATGACTACTTAATTATACACCTGAACTCCCTTAAAAACTCTCATCTCAATGGTGGAGGGAGAAAATAATTTGTTAGATGTATTCTTAAAGCTTGTTGCTGTGATTGATCAAACACTAAATGCAGTCATCTTGCAGTGATGGCCTTTGCATGGTTTTTACATTTCCCTGAGCTCTTGCAGATCCCCTGTTTGAGCTCAGGTCTGAATTTGGCTGGCTACTCAGGGACCCTGAGTGCAGGGTGAAGTTATGCCAGCATGTAGTCAGGTTCCAGCTACACCCTGTTCTGTGGTTTTTTAGTGGTGTTTTACAACTGGGCTGGTTTGACTCAGGGATTAACCTGCATGTAGATAACAAGCTAATTCTGCAGGGAAGATGTGTGCTAAGCAGACTTTCTGAAATGAGGTGTGCCACTCTTTAGTAAGAGTGGAGGTGAGCTAAAGGAGCCACAGTTACCTCTGCATCTGCAAAGATTGTGCGTGAATCGGTAGACACAGCACTGCTAGAATTTTGTTTTGAAGTCACCCTGTCACATAAACTACCCCCCCAAAATGTAGTGACATGCTTTGCAGGAATCTCATCAGCAGACATGCAGTCAATACAAATGCAGTCAACCAAAGGGTTAGAACTACCCAGGTTATTCCTGGGTAGGAATAAATGGTGTGTGGATATCCAGGGATGCAGGTGTGTGAACAAATACATGGATATAAACTTACCTATTGCACAGTGTATTTATTTTCTCCAAAATCATCTTCAGCTGAAGAATTTAGTTTTCTGCACTGTAAAGACACAGTGTGCAGGTGCTTTGCTTCACTGGAGTTATTAGCCCTGGTGAGTCTATTGGGGGCTTTAAAGAAGCATATGGAAGTGAGTAGGGAGGAGAGTTTTTTGGGAAGGGTGCCATGCTGGCTGAGATGTGGTGAATGGGATTTTTGGATAGGGAGAATCATCCATCTGATCAATCCTTTCTCTTTTAGGAGATATACCCAGCATTGTAAGAGTCCCTAGATGTTTATCACATCCAGGCTCTGCTGCTTGTTGCTACAGCTACTTCTCTTGGTAGCCTATTGTACTCTCAAATAATTCTGTGCTCTGAAAGGCCCCTCCTGATCTTCAGTACCCAACAGGCATGGACAAACAAGCTCAGTCAAGCAAGAGTTGCCCAGGAGCCTTGGTCATCTTTAGATTGCAGGGCAAAAGCTTTTGGGTTTATAAAAGACTTAGGGAGCTCCCACCTTCATTTACATGTTCTGCTGCTGCTCCTGTTGGGGTGTGCAGATGACTGGGCTGCCTATGGTTCATGGCATATACAACATTTATCCTTGAGTGGGAATATGTTCCTGATATGAAGATCTCTGAACAAGATTCTCATTTCTTTGGCTGTGCCTCTGCAGCCTGCTTTTCTAAAGTTGATGGGAGTAATATGAACTTCTGTGATCTGACAGTACATAGGATGGCGGCAAGACAAACTATTCCCATGGAGACAAGTTCCAAGAGGGCCAAGAGAACTACTAATATTAAATAATTGCATTGCACTGCATCTCTATTTCTAGGACTGATTTATCACACATATAAAAATACTATGATCTTTCCTCCCATTATTTCAAAGCAAAATGCTTAAAGGGCTAATAAAACCAGTATTTAGCACACTTTTTATTTTGTAGTTCAAAACTTCAAGCTTGGCATGAAAACATTACCTCTAGGGAGTGAAAACAGTCTTACCCAGCAGCTTCAAATACAATTATCTGAGTCATTCTTTCTTTCATTCTTTGCAAAATACTAAAGTGAGGTAAAACTTATTTTGGCTGATAGACAAAAGGAAATTACAGCTGTCTGAAGTTCAAAAGAGTTACAATAAAACTTGAGTTATGACAAAAACATACTGTTTGTTATTAAACTCTCAGTTCACAAATTAAACAACTTTCTCTGCACGTTTGATACTGTTTATTTTTCCTAGGCACTTGTATTTCTGCAACATAAGATGCATTTCTGTATCTCTGCATACAGAATTGTTTTATTCTCATCTCCTTCTTCACTTATGTTGTGGCTTTTTGTGAGACTGTACCGATGTAAAGTAGATGAGAACTGGGTCAATTGAAATTATTTGCTAGGGCAGTGGACAATGTTAAACACAACTGTTCATGTGTGCAGGTGAAGTCACAGCATTTGTTAATAATTTGCTGACTGTATTGTGGAAAAAAGTAACTCCATAAGTAGAATATACTTTATTGACTACTCTGGGTAAAAGGTAGACAAAGAATATTTAAGTAACTATGTACAAAGGATGAAGCAAGGATTTGCTGAGGGTACTGCAATATTTGTTTTGAATAGAGCAAGTGCACTACGGTTTCACTTTTGAATAGGATCTCAAGATTAACAGGTTGTTCACATTTCATGTAAGGATATATTGGCAATTGTGTTTGTTCCAAAATTCTTTCATGTTTTATATTATTCATTATGGCATATAAAAAAAGTGGATTAAGGGGACCTAATTCCTTGTACTAGGAATTTTATTTTCATATTTTCAGCAGTTTATAAATGGTAGAAGCTGCCCAAGTCCCTGGTATTGCTGCAGATACTCCAGCAATTGCTGTGCCCTTGTGGGGCTGAGGGCTGTGGAAACCACAGTGCCAGATCAGACCAGCAAACTCAGGGTGTGCTGTCCCACCTATAAGTACTGGATTTTACAAGCAAATTTTCAAACATTTTATCATGTTCATCAAGCAGCCATTTAACTACCTGCCCAGAGGCTAAATAGCTTTCGCTTGCCACTTTAATACCTGCATGAGAGACTGATACCTAAAATTTTGAACGTAGAGCTCAGAACGTTTTAATTAGCCATAAGAGCACACTCAGTGCTTCAAATTCAAATACATGTTGTGCTAATTGGCTCCTCACAGCGGGAAAACAATATTTAGCTTCAAGCATGTCCACTAAATGTTGCTCTCTTTTGATTTTATTGGCTTTCCCTTTATCATTTTTTAGTTTAGTAGGAGTATAGTATTGTGCTCTGCTGACAACTGTAAGCATAGTCTCTGTAACTTCTCTAAGGTTGTCTTTTTCCTGGCTAATTGTCTTTCCCCCAAAGGAATGGTCCCAGTCTCTGGAGTTTTTCTTGAAAGTGATTTCTTATCCCATAGAGTGGATGAGCGGTCTCCCTCATCTCCCTCATCACCCATGTGTGGGCTCCTGGGTTTCTGCCATGTACTTCCAGGTGTTGGTTGAATGAAAAAAATACAGCGTATTAGGTAAGAACACTACTGGGTAATGATTTTACTCCTTCCCATTCCTGTATCTCAGCC
The DNA here is from genome assembly GCF_021018805.1 of Prinia subflava. Lineage (NCBI taxonomy): Eukaryota > Metazoa > Chordata > Aves > Passeriformes > Cisticolidae > Prinia > Prinia subflava. The sequence goes on from NC_086249.1 coordinate 57,409,132, forward strand.
TATTCTTGGCTAAATGATAACAACAACAACATCTTTTCTGCCCCTTAAGCCTAATTCAAAGACTCTCAACTTTCTACCCACCAAGGTTTTGGGTTTTAAAAGAAAATCTTGGTGGTTTGTTTTCTTTTGTTTGGGTGTGAGGTTTTTTTGTTTGTTTGGGGTTTTTTGTGTTTTTGATTGTTTTGTTTTGGTTTTTTTGGGGGGTTGAGGGGTTTTTTAAAGTTTTTATTTTTACCACCTTTCTGGGTGCCTTTCTGATTAAAATAAATTGTTCTAGTTGGAACATAACATTATTGTTTGGACATTAAACTAATATTTGATACATTATTTGAATGTGCATTTTACAAATATATAATTTAAAACTGTGTAGAGTTGTTTATTTTTTAAATTTTTCTGTCTCTTTCTCACAGGCAATGCTGTTTTGATGGAGTTTTTCAATATGCCTACTATATATATATATACACCTGATTTTTTTATGCCTGGCACTGTGCTTGGCCACCTATAGCTTTCCAGTCCCAATGCCCAGATAACCTTCCTTCATCTCAGCTGACTGCAAGCCACCACCAGCATCCAGCCCAAACCTCAGGCTTACACTTTCTCAATATGAAACTTGAGCTACCAGGCCACCAGGTCTCTACAGAGCTGGGTAAAAATAAAACAATAGCACACAACAAGAGGTATTTATTACAAAATATATTGTCTTAATCATAATTTGATTTGATAGAATTCATAAGGCTGGGATAAACAAAAGAGGTGGAAAAATGAGCGTACCAGAGATACAGAACGCTGGAGACATAAATTTTCCATGAACACAACTCTTCAAAATAGAGCAATATTATAAAAGGTTTCCTACCCAAACTAGGGAAGCTGCTGTGAGCAGGCAGTGTTCAGCAGACTGCCTGACAGAAATACATTACTATTTCCATGAGTGTGTTCTACTAAAGATTAAATGTAAGAGTTTCAAAATGTCATTAAATGCTACATTATTTTTTACTTTTAATGAGCCTGTTGTAGCCTCAGAGCTGAGAGAGGACATTCTTGCTAGACATCCTCATTATATTTTCGGTAATAACTGATATTCCCAGTGCAATTTTCCCTCTAAAAACTCCTCCCAAGTCACTTGGTTCATGATGTTATTGTAAAAGAAAGACATTAGAATGCATAAATCAGTGTCTAATCATGGCTAAACCTAACGTTAGCACAATTGGGCTGGCAGCCACAACAGATACGTCTGGATCTGAATTAAATATTTCAAGGGGCTTTATTTGGCATGTATACCATGATAGAAACTCACAGATTAAGCATCCAAATAGTTGGGTAGAAACTGGTTATGTTTGATTCACTGACTCAAACGTGGCCTGTTTTATGTATATCAAAAGAGGAAATCTGTTAAAGAATTGTTACTCCAGAATTGCTGATTTTGTAACTAACTCTTTGTCTGAGGTCTGCATGTTTCCAAAACATGGCAAGTGACCAGGAGCTCCAAGTTTAACTGGTGAAATTAAATGGTAACAACAGTGAGGCTACTCAAGACTCAAGCTCTATATTCATGTATTCATATTTAAAAGTAGTTTGAGTGGTCTTGTGCTTCTTACTATGATTAATGAGTTGTGAATGCACTTCAGACCACTAATAAAATAAGACAGTTTCTGTTTGGAAAAAGCCAAGATCTACCAGACATAGAAACAATACCTTGAATAAAACAAAATGGAAACTAAATTGTGCCTTTCATATTAAGAGTTTTAAACATGATGATGAAAAAAGCTTTGTGCTAATGAACAGGAATGAAACTCAGGAAAATTAGAAGAATTAGGTAAAACCAGAAAGCCTTAATTTGTTCTCAGAAAATTCCTGCATTGGTTTAATGCTGAACACTCTTAGGGGAATACATGTATTGATCCTTTTTCTAGTCCCTGCAATGTCCTCAACTGTAATTAGTTCCCTTTTTGTCTAACAGAGCCTGAAAGGCAGATCCAAAATGAAGCTCAGGGTCTTGTATTTGAGTCACACGATATGCTGCTGGAAAACAAAATTTAAAAAAACCCAAAACATGAGAAAATTTAACTCAAATGAACAACTCGCTTTTGACTGTTTTTAAAAATCTTTGTCATTGCATAAGTCATCTTTTTGTTTAATATAATGTAATTTGTTACACATTAGCAAAACCCTCTAACAGCATTGTCTTTAGCAGAGAACAGACACTGATAATGAGGCAGAAAATTATGTAAGCACCCAAAACATTGATTCATTGCCTAAACTGTCTTTTAAACTGCTTATGAAAGCAGTGGGTAGTCTGTAGCCAAATGCTTCACATGCCCCTTCAGAATTAAGGAGGGCACTTTTCTTGCTCTGAGCTTTCTAAAATTTTAATACCACAAAAATTCAGAAGCTGGTTCTTAAGGAAGCCCAAGTGCCTGGAATGATTCTCACAGTTTTTCCTGTGTGATGATTTGGCAGATCTGTCTTTTTATAATCCAGGGTTTCGGCTGATACTACAAATCAATGCAAAAAGAATATAATGAACTTTCTTGTAGGATATGAATTTATTGTTCCTTGACAACTTTAGGGTTAAAAATCAATTGTAAAACCTTAGTAACTGAAGAAAAACAGATCAGGCAAGCTGAAGCCTACAAAAATTTCTTGAAAAGCTTTTCTGCAGGGTGTGGTGGCTTGGGAGCGGCAAATTCCCAGACAAAGCAAAATGAAGCCATATGTGAGCTAGGTGAAATGTAAACCTGGAAAGACACAGTGTCAGCTCTGAGGCAGAGAAAGAATTAGGTGGTTATGCTTTCACAAGGAAATCTGAAGCTTGGATTTACATTTAAGGAGAGGTAAAGTTAGAGGAAATAGCTGACCTAAGGAGTTTTGCAGTTTTGAAGAGAAGTCCTGAGGCTCAGGGGAAAGACCCTGGGAGACAGAGACCCAGAAAAGCACCCTTGGTGCAATGGGAGGAACACCTCTAAGAATTGTGGATAGGGGCATGTTTAGTGCCTACATGTTTAAGAAGCAGCAAGGGCCAGCTCAGCTTGCAAGAAGCTGGAGACCATGCTTCCTTGAGTATCCTGGAGCTTGGGGGTCAGGCACAGGTAGGGGTTCAGTTGTGGGGGAGCCAGTCAGCAGTACCATACTCAGGGCGGGAGGATGGCATCCATCCTGTCAGGATTGTGGGGAGCTGATGCAGGGGAAGATGATAAAGAAATAGACCCACAGACATACCTGTGAACACTGAGGATACAACCATGGTCTAAGCAGTTCTGGCTGTGTGAATGCAGTACCAGGATGGCCACCAGCCACCCCAGTCACACGTGAATGTGACACCTAGGATAGCCTCAGCCCTTGCTCTTACATCCATGGGAGAGATGCTCAAATGCACAACTGAGAGGGCAGCTACAGGCATTCTGTAACAGCAGGTAAATTCAGAAGTAACCATATGGCAGCTGTCTCTATGCAAGTCACATTTTCCACACTGCTGGGGATTTTAGATTTGAGACTCCCACTGACTCTAAAAGAGAAATAAATGGATCTTGTTTTGTTTTCTGCAAGCATTGCATTTTTCACAGCCATTTCACGTGACAGGCCAGTGGGCTCCTCAGGTGTGCATCTCTTACATAGTCAGGTGATTTTCTTCAAATAGGGCTGTGAGACATGAGTGGGTACAAAGTGGACCCTTGCCTTTTACAGCAGCAAGTGTCACTGGAGGTCTAGCTGATGGCCCCTTTTTAGGGGGTTTAGAGTAGTTTTAATGAGAATAATTAGATCCTATCATTTAAAAAAGCTGCTGAACTGTGCAAGTCTGTATGAAACAGAAACAGAGGGTTTGGGGTGTTTGCTCTGAGTAGCCTCATAGGAAAAATATTTGAAGTAATTTGCAGGGTGGGCTGTTGTGCTTCAAGAAGGGTATGAGGAAGTGAATTTTCCTGTTTTGGACAAATGTAGACCAGTACACCAGTGGACTGCTGAAAGAGCTATGATAATTTAGAACAAGGTTTTCTTTTGATGTTTTATATTTCCAATACCTTACTAGTCACCATGCTGATATTAAGCTTGATAGAAAATATCTTACCCTACACAAAGTACATCCCCATGTATAGCCTCATCCACTTTTGTGGGAGTCTGCCTGGGTGCCAGGCAGCTTGTAGCTTGAATGACAGCAATAATTTATGTATGGTACATGTGTATTAAGCTGATTTAATATTTTACACCTTGTACTTTACATGGCAAATTCGGCATCTTTTTGTTCTCACCTAATATTTGTGGAAAGGTTGTAATTGTGTGCCACCTAGATGATCATGTACACTTTCTGCATGCAGCCCAGCAGGCATGACCAGAGTGGTGTTGATCAATTTTGTTCAACAATGTGACAGTAGCGCTATATGATTGCTGCTCCCTGAGGCTCACATCCAGATCCCAGCAGTTCTCTTCCCAGTTTATTGCACTGTAGTTAAAACTAAGTTTATGTTGAGCACTCATGGGAAAAACTTTAAACATTTTAAAAATATGGATGAGAATGAATTTGTTAGAATAAACTGGCATCAAAAATCAGCACAAGGATTATGTCAGCTTGATAGAGGGAACTCATCAGAATGACTCTGTGTGTGTATGTGTGTATGTTCACAAAAATTTATCTCATTGCATCGACACAGCTTCATGTAAAGACCTTTCAGTTGATAACCAGGCTTTATATTTAGTATTTGAATGTAAAGACCACCCTTCTCTGAAATACTTTTCCCATTTCACATATTTTTATTTCAGAAGATACCTTCTCCTTTTTTGGGTGAATGGTAGACCTCTGTCCTAAGAAAGAAGTGGTATTGTAAAATAGCAGAATGGGTCTGCAACTATACTGATCCTTGAGGAAACTTGGAAAACATACACTCGATAACATTGCACTTAATTTTTGTAAGACTGACATATGTGAGGATTCCCAGGAGAACATCAAGGGGAAATTTTTTTTTCAGGAATTCAAAAATTAAACTGAAAGGGCAGACTACTTAGTAACACATCCTGTTGAGCAAAATGCCTTAGAGTGTTGACAGATTGTAAGTACTAAATTTTGCAACATTTGACTGAATTTTGCAGTGAGTTTATTAAAGTGATTTAGTGCAGTGCAAGAAAGTGCAATATGTGCTCCACCCACTTTGATTAACACAAGGCAGAACACTGGAAAGATGCCAGGAAAAAAAAAATTACTAATCCTTTCATATCTTTTGAGAATTTTTCTACAAATACTTGCCTGCTTCATGAATGATGGGACATGCTGAGAACAAAAAAGTAAATAATAATTGAGTGTGTCAACCAACACCCAAAATGACAATGAGGAGGCAACAGGTCTGCAGTGCAAGAGTTGGTCCCCAATAGGCCAGCCTGTTTATTTCTTTCATTTTTATACATTTGTGGGTCTGGTTGTGGATTGGCTGCTGGGGTCACTACCCCTTCACCCCACTGGCCAGACCAGCTGTCAATCAACGTTATTTCAGGCTAGAAAATATGTAAACAAAAGACAGTGAACTGAAACAAGAAGGTTTGTTTATATTCCAAGGCGTGACAAACTGAAAAACTGACTCCTAATACTGTGCAGAAACTAGAAAACTGACTCCATGTTATGAACAAGCAGAAGGCTTTAGAAAAACTCAGAAAAACCAGGACAACAATGGATCAGGAAGCATAAAAAACTCTCCTTGTTTGTATTTAGAATTTCACAGTATGAGTATGTGGGAATAGCTGCTGACAAATATTTCCCTGGAGAGTTAGACATTCATTGTTGTATGAGGTCAGCTAAGCAGGGAGACTCTTGTATGTCCATGTAAGGGTCTAGCAGGGCAAGCAATGGCAATGTCCTTCTTTGCCAGATCAACTCAGCTAACTTTAGTGAAGATGGCAACGTAATGGCATGAAAAATCCCTTCCAGCTGTACCAGTAAATAACAAAATGTGAAATGAAACCCTGTTAACAGCAACCTGATTGTGTTTCAGCTAACTGGATGATTTACTGGGTAGAGGTTAGAGGTTTTGTCAGTAGCTCAGTTAACAGACCTGATGCATGAGTATCTGCTGGAATCACCAAGGCGTGTTGCAAAGAATGAGCAGTTAAGAGAGAGTGTTCAGGCTGCAGCTGAACACATATGACAAGTGGCTTCTTAGAGCTAAATCACATACTATTAGTGCTGACCTACAATCTTTTGCCTTGTCAGCTCCTGGCAGAGCATCTTGATCTTGTTCTACCTATCTCTGACAAACACCCTAGCTTCCTAGCCTTATTTTCCTTTGGCAACCCATATAAACTTTGATATGTCAATAGAATATTTTTTCATTGAGTGCTTATGAGAGATAAAAGCAGGTTTTTAGCTGAGCAAACAGTGCCCCACTTGGTTCTAAAGATTTCTCTGTATTGATGTTCTTGCCATTCTGACAAGAAGAAATATCAGCCTGTGAGGATTTTGACACACATCACACTGTATGCTTCTGGTTGTTACCCATTTAAGATGTACAAAAGTCTACTGAAAGGATGTTTTTATTAAGTGTAGAAAATATCATCCATCTGTAATATCACTGTGGGTTGCAATACAATCAGGGTTTGAATTTGTTTTTGTTATGGCTTTACATTGCCACTTGTTGGAGGGAAAATTTTATGAAACTGTCAGCATCCAAAACTGTCAGGGGAGCCAGGTTGAGGATATAGCAAAGCATATATATTCAAACAGGATGCTTCAGAAGCAGAATAGCTGGCTTGTGCAACATATTGACAAAACTCAGCTGCTAAGCCTGCCTTGATGGCCCACGAAACACTGGCTTTGTGGGGGAAAGGTGAAAGTGGCAAATGCTTAGTACTGGGGCCGAGTTCTAGGGGTAGAAGTAGGTTCAGACTAGGGGTAGATCCAAGCTAAGAAGCCCTGATGAAAAGCAGAAATCAGACCTTTTTTTTTTTTTTTTTTTTTTTTGATACCACACTGTGTTGATGCACTTATACCCTTTCACTAAACCACTACCACTATATCAGAGATCATTGAGACATACGTTTACCTGCAGGTGCATAGAGCTATCCTGAGTTCATTTAAGTAGCATACACTTGCCAGAGTAGCTTTCTAATAACTCCTCAAGGCACAGTCCACTGCTTATTTCTGCATGTGTGAGACGATAAGCCTATTTATAGCACATTGGCTATTCTGGGATAGATCTTCTGTAGAGCTCCTTGTCTTTCTTTAATACCTCCATGTAACAACAGCAAAGTCACACAGCTTGTTTTGCAGACGGTATTTTGAACAAGCTTACAGCACATGAGTCTAAGCTGCTTGTTTGTCAAGTTGTGTCACACCATGAAGTTTATCTTATATCCTTCCTTTGACAGCACTTTATTGCCTGACCTTAGGCAGATCATCAGATCCTCCTTTGATGAGTTTACCTCAACGTTCTTGACACCTGAGACTGAGTGAAGAGTTCTTCAGAAGTGAAAGCACTTACTGGAATTAACTGGTGTGTATACACCAGTGAGAAACATGTATCATGATCTAGCTATGGCTAGATTCTGTAATCTTCGTTCATCCTAATTAGCCTCTAAACTGGAATGGTCCATTGTTTCCAGTATTCTAAAAGACTGGTAGAATATGTTAATTTATGTTGGAAATAGGCATTTTAGAAAGTGAAATATTCTTGTGAAACACAATGAAGTTCATATCCGAAGCTACTTACTACAAGCTTACAAATACAGTAATGTTTATGCAGTGTAATAATAATATGTAAATGCAACAAAGGTGTTACTTAGGGTTGAAAATACCATAGGCAAAATGTGGGGTTTGTATTCCTTTGCACATGAGATTTGGAGGTTGTGTGCTTTATTTTATTCTATAGAGTGACTTTCCTTACTTTTCCCCTTCCCACACCGAATATTCTATGTGTTTTTTTCTAAACATAGGGTGTTGGACTCCAGACAGAACTGTAAAAATCTGTCAGCTCAGTTCAAGTCAGATAATGCCCTTAGCTACTTTTATTTTCCAGTATGTTACAAATGACCACTCATTTCTTGACAGAGGTGTCTGAATCGGAATACGCCCAGCTTCCTGCTGGTAGCAATTAAAATTATCCACCACCCATGGGTAGATTTGAATTAAAGTATCAGCAGAAAAGTGTCTCTTGTAGCCAGCTAGGTCACGCATCAATAGCAAGGTATAAGCAAAGGTGGCACTAGAAGGTGAACTGCATGCTACAAAAGAGTGAATGAGGAAAAAGGAAAAGAACTCTAACCTCAATGCTACGTGAAGAATGGAGAAATATTGCCACTGACATAAGAACAGGCTAGTGCAAAGCAGGCAGAAAAGCAACACAGATGGTAACGACGGCTGTAACATCTGGGGAAAGAAATGGAAAGGCCAGGTAAAGCACTGGGGATGCCAGCGAGGTAATTCCTAATTCTGAGAACAGCAAGGATCCTCCAAGTAGTGGTGAAGACATAATTTGCAACTGACACAGATTTCAAGATAGGACATATCTAAAAGTCCTGTGCTGCCCTGAGCTGATTTCAGTAAGTTTCATGAGTGAATATAGTGGCAAATGGCTATGAAAATATATTTTTTAATATTCTGTTACAAATCAGTGTTTAGACATGACAGAAACAGAAGATGAGCAATTCATATCAGTCCAGCTCTTGAGGTTTCCAAACTGATTTTTGGTACCTCGTCTGGTCCTGCAGCACTTTCTCTCTGCCTGCAGAGAACAGGGTTGGAGAGCTTCACCTCATGCCAGATTACACAAAAGACAGACCACAGAACTATATCACAGTGTCATAAAATGGTTTGGGTTGGAAGAGACCTTAAAGATCATTTAGTTCCAACCCCTCTTCTGAAGAGACAGATTTCACTAGACCAGGTTGCTCAGAACACCATCCAACAAGCAATTTTACTTGCCTATTGCTGAAATCCCTAAATAAGCATTGGTATTACATCATGATCTTATCCTGTGGAAGAGCACAAGGACTGTGCTCTGCCAATGCAATTTGTTCCTACTTTTACGTCTCCAAAGCTGAGCATATTTTTCTTCATCTATTTAGATGGTTCAGAGTCAAATGAAAAAGGAAAAATATCTGTTCAAATTATTTTTATCAAAGTAATCCTACTGGAAACTGCAAGACCTTCAAAGCTATTTATGGCAAAATAAAAAACAGTGAAGGAAATGTTATTAGAAGTTGGCATGAACTTTTAATCACATTATTAAATGTATTTTAATAATACATTTTATTGTATTTTATAGTATTTTATTGCCTTGTATATTCTTCCCCAGTAAAATTTATACCTCTAAGTAAATGTACGTTCTGTAGAAACCATAAGAAAACAATTCTACTCCAAGACTGGTGGCAAGTCAAATTTTAAGGGGAACAAAACAAATGCAAAAAAAAAACCAAAAAAAACCAAAAAACCAAGGTCCAGCTAATACCTGGGCTGAACTTAAGATATTTGATATGTATCTAGACATCTATACTTCAATGCATATTAAAAACTCCAAACATGTCTGTGTGTCCTAGCTCCTTATGCCTACTGGGATCTGCATTTGGATGCTGTAATCCAAACACTCATATTCCTTCAACAGTCAGGAGGAAGAGAGGGATGGCACTAGAATGCTATTGATTTATCTCCTTTCTACATTTGCTGTAAGGTGAAACCCAGACAGCATGCCTTGGCTGGGTACCTGGGATTTATATGGGTAAAATTAAATTCAGTAAATCTTGATCTTGATGTCTGATAGTACTGATGCAGAGTTTTGCACTACATTCATAGTAACACAGTAAATGAAGAAAAGTATTATTTTTAATTATTATTAGTACTTCTAAAAGAAGAAATTCTTCATGCTATTATTATTATTTATTATATTGTGTTATTATATGTGTTTTTCTGTTTACTAATATATTCTGCCAGAAAGCTTCTGGAGTGCTTGAAGTTCACCATCTTGGTTTTTGACCCATTTTCATATTTGGAAAACTCATCTATAATGGTAGAACAACATGGAAACTAGGAGTAAAAAAATTTATGCACTCATTGCTAAAAGATATGGTTGGTTACAATTTTAGCTGGTCTCATATTTCATCATCCAGTTTCCTTACCTGGATTTTCACATGGCTGAAAAAGGAGTTAATTACATAATTGTTTCATAAGGATCTGCCATGAAAAATTATAGATGCAAGATTACTATTTTATGGTTATTTATTACTGCCACTTTGAGTTGTAAGCATAAAAAAATGCTTAGCCTCTCTGTAATCTATCTTCCAAGTTATGCTCAAGAACACAATGATCAAAAAGCTGTGCACAGCATTGCAATTACAATTGCGATTTTCCAAGAAAAACTTCAAGGCACTTTGGATAATCCCTTTGACTGAATTAAAATCTTGAAAAATGAGGAAAACCCTCTCTCCCCATTCCTAGAGGAAACATGGCATTCCTATGACTCATCCACACTGAAGTCCCTTGCTGCCACTGTGTACTTGTGCCAACCACAGGTAATGGGACAAAGACTGAAGAGATAGCTCTGGAAAGGTTTGATTATCCAGTCCATGTGCACCACATCCCACACTGGTTAGTGAGTGATTGATGAGATGTGGTTTGCCATCATGAGACCCAACTGGGCTGAGGGATCGAGGCCTGAGCTCACTCCTGCCCAGCTCACCATAACCACCACACACAGACAGCCATATCTCACAGGTTTGGGAGTCAGGAACCCATGGTCTCTCCCTCTCTCTCTGTATGGAATGCAGAAGCCTTATTTTACTGGAAAACCAGGCTACAAAGGTCTAAGCATCAGGCATACCCCATTATTTAAATTCACTGAGCTGAGCAATCCTTAGCAATGCTAATATAAGAAAGGTAACAAAGCTGATGGCAGTCCAAAGCAGGGCATGCTTTGAACCTCTCCATTAGCCTCCAAAGCCACCAACATTTATGGTTTTTTAGGGCTCCAGTGGCACAACATGATCTTAATTATGTCATTCTATGTCCACTGGCATGAGAAGAACAAAAAACTCTCACCTTAATGCTTTGCTTTCCTCTTTGTAGTTCAGCTCTTTAATGCAGCAACGAGAAAGAGAAATGCTAAGAATTTAGCATTTTTCTTGTGGAGGAGATAATTGACTTTTTCTGTTGGGATCTGAAAAAAAGTTTTACCCAGATTGTGTAACAATGCAAGAAGTTCCTAGCTATGAGTGAATGCTAAAAGAGGTCCTGTTATATGTTCATGGACAAATCTATTGTACTAACATTATGACCCAAATATTCCCTTGAAGAACTAACTCCAACAAATAATAAGCTCTATAGTGAAACTGCAGTTAGAAGGCAATACAGATCCAATACAGAAAACAAAATATAACATGCTAACCTCTTAGCACAGATTTATAGTAGTGTGTCCTGCTGTTTGCTGAGTGAAATAAAAATTCCAAATGAGGTCCAAAATTCATTTACGCAGAGCCATTAGTAGATGGTATTGCTAAACACACTCATTTATGAGGAGGAAGGAGATTTCTGCTATTTTTTTAATCTTGAGATACATGTTCCTTGTCAGGCAAAGCAGCCAACATCATGATCTGTGGAGAAGTAATGGGCATGTTACTATTTCTATAAATGGAGCACTGCAGCCAGCAGAGCTCATCTTGTTCCACCTGCGGGAAGTGGTGTTGTGAGTTAACAGGAGACAGATTAGGAGCCAAACTGTAATCAGCTACATTAGCTCAACCCTACTGATTTCAATGAGGCTTAACAGGTGTAAATGAGAACAGACTTGCCCCTACCTAAGAGCTCCTCATGTCAGATAGAACAAGAATGAAAAGCCCTTAGAAGTTTCTATCTTATTCTCTTGGTAAATTTTTAAAAGTGTATAAATACAAGACTATTATTAAAAGCAGGAGCCTGGCTAGTCTTGGGAGATAATATTGTCACAATACTTACTACATAAGGAAGTAAAGATGACTGCCTGTATTTTGAAGCTAAAAGGCAAGGTCTTGAAAGTTGGGATCGAAAGTTTGGATTATGGGGCAAGAAAAACTGGACAAAATTCTGTCATTGGCCATTCAGTTTATGAGAACATTAAAAAAATGTTTCCCATTAAAAAATTCCAAATATATTTCTTGCTTTTTCCAGGGAAACAACTTTGCTTTGCAAAGCTAAAACTTCTGCCTGCAAGTGGGATGTAGAAGCTGAATGTCAAAGGGTAAATTCCATGAGAGATGACAAGTGCTGATGGGCTTGAATTTGCACAATCAGCAGCATTCAGCCTCCCTAGGGGACGTAACATGGGGAGTTAAGGGAAGGAGGGAGAGAAAACGAGTTCAGGCTGTCATCTCAGGAGGAAATCTTGGTAAAAATATGTTCATAATTCAGAGTTTACTAATGATATTAGCTGAAATGCCTTAAAATATTTATTTGGTGGGTTTGTTAATGAAGAATGGAACAGTCTTTTCAAGTTCTTATTTTGCTAAAAGAGGAGCTGGGTGTGGTGGGTTATAATACAGGGAGAGTTATTGTCTACCCATTTTTTTGTTTCTTTGTTTTAGAAAAACAGGCCTTAAGGAATGTCAATAAAAAAATTGATGAAGTAGGAAAAAAAGAGCAGGATGTGATTTTTCATAGGGTTAAGCACCTAATTGAAAATGAAGCAGCGCACAGCTGGCTGTTATATCTCCTCTGCTATATGAATTACACAAGAGGAGAATCTGCTAAGAGCTTGTCTCATGTGAATTTGAGGTTTAAGAACTATCCCTGACTATCTTTTGCACTGTAGGTATCTCTACATAATAGAAATACCTTCAAGAAGGGGTGGTAATGAGTTTCAAATATGGTTATGAAGCAGTGCACATTACAGCACATGGAAAGAAGGAAACTGCAGTTCAGCTCTCTGAGGAGAGCTGTTGTGGGATCTCCTTTAGAAATATATCCCGGTCCCCTCAAATTAGTCTAAAATATCAGATTGACACATACTTGGATGTATATGGCTGTGTATACTTGAGCATATACACACACACACTTCCCCATACACAAAGGATATCTGCAACAAAAGCAGAAAATAAACATAAATAATCCTACCAGAACAACTAATTGCTTAGGCTGCTTTTACCTCTGTTTCTATGCAGTCTGGGAGCACAACACAGGAAGTCACTTTAAATATGAATATCATTTCTCTACCATGCTATTTTTCCCCCAGGAAAGTGCTTTCAGATCAGGGGAAGCAGATGTGATACAGATCCCAGGTATAAGATAAAAACTAGTATCTATGTCAGCTGTATGGATACTCAGTGAAAGTTCAGAGGCAGGAAAGACCAGTCTTATTAAAGGAGAAAGGACTGTGAATGTGTTACAAAAGAAATGCAGCCACACGCAGAGCTGCAGCGTTCTGCAGAAACCTGGCTTTTACAGGGACAGATACTATCTTCCAGCAGAGTTTTAGAGTTTTCCCTACTTCCAGAGGTTTTAAATGCAGCAGCTAACAATCTAGTTGCCATCAGGCAAGGCCCAGACACCTTTCCCGCGGCAGGCCTAGCTGAGGTCAGTGCTGGGAGCCTTCCCACATCTCATTATGCTGTAATGGAAGCTGGAAGCCTCTGTTTCCCCTGAGATTTTTCAGAGAGGCAACTGGTGTACACTCATTACCTTTTTGTCAATATGCACCTTTGGACTGGTGTGGATGTAATCCTGCTCTCAGCTTGGTTCAGACAACTGTTGTCCTCTGTGCTTCAAAGGCAGCCTGGAGCTGATTTTTCCCAGAGCTATAACCAGAACTGCTTTCAGATGGTATCGAGCTGTCCCCCACTGGGACAACACTGTCGGGTCACACTCTGACACCAGTGACAACTGAAAAGGAAGCACTGCCAATAGACAAAGGTGGGAATCACAAGCATTGCACAATATTAATTTCCTGGCCTATTCTGTGAGGGGCAAATACGCCAAAATGGAAAGATGAGAATTCTCCATTCTCAAAAACACTAGGCACAGGGAATCAAGAGGAGGCTCTCATTTTTATTATTTGGAGGTGGGGAGAAACAAATATTCCACAGTGTGGAAATAACTGCCCGCTACTCAAAATTTAAGGGTATATCAGTATTATTAGCTTGCCACAAAATTGAGGGAATTGAGTTACAATTGTAAAAGCATCATCTTGATGTTGTCTTGACAGAGGAATTTCTACCAGGGCTGTTGCCTGGTGCCTCTTTGAAACCCATTCTTTTATGATTGAGCAGAAGAATGAAGATAATATGGTCAGGAAATACTGAAAAAGGGAACATCTTCAACACAGAATGATTTTAAATTACTATTTTTATTATCCTCTAAATATAGGAAAAAATATGCTGCAGTTGTAAAAGGATCATGGGTAAATGTAACTTCTAGACAATATATTAATGATATGCATGTGGGGAGGGCGACCTTGGGTTTTGCAGATTATCTCTTAAAGATATCAAGAGAACTGTTTAATAAAATGAATCCAGGTATTGCTATAGAGAAATAAAGAAGGAAATCATAGTGGTGTTTATTTTATTGTAATTACAGGAGGAGCAGCTGGAGAAAATTAGAGAAGAGAGCTAATGTATGAAATAAATCCATAAAGGATCTTACATTGGCCAGTCATGAAGATGTCTGGCTACCTGTGTGGTGCCTGAGAAGTACTAAAAAAACATGAAAGTGTATTTTATGGTGGAAGTTTTCACAGAATATATGTGTGAGTATAGCAGTCTGGCAGCTCTGTGAGGTGCATTCCTCCATTTATTCAGAGAGTGCAGAGCACAGGACTGTAGTGATTAACGTTTATAAATATCCAGACAGATGGAAGGGCAGGTAAGAGCAGTGAATCTGTCCAGCTACAAGTCAGGCAGAGCTGGCAGAAACTAAACACTTAATGTGGCGTAGTAAGCTGGTAAAATCAACATCAGTATTGAAGAATTAATACTTCTGTAACACAGAATAAGCATGACTAGAAACTATTTTTATGATGATAACATAATAAAAATGTGTATTTCCTGCATTTCAGAAGATACGAATTTTATTAAACAACCCTGTTCTTGAGACTTATAGGTGGAAGTCAAAACCACTTGCATATATGCCCCAAATGGGGATTCAGTAATTGAATTCTCAGTTCACTCATTGAAATCATATCTAGAAAACCACTAAAGAAATATGGCCTCGGTCTTTCTTGCTGGAATATATCAACCATCATATATCAAACCCTGGAAAATGACATTTTTATATTAATAGGGAGAAATACTTCTCTCTTAAATCAATTTCTAAACTCACATTATTTACAAGTCCCACCCATAAGTAAATGAAGAATGGATTTTTTTTTTGTTGGACTCTTTCTGTACAAAAAGCAACACTGATATTCTTGCATAGGCTTACATTTTAATTCACCATTTTTTAAAATAATTTTTAGTGATAGGAGTGAGAATTTCTATGTTAATGCTAATGTCACGTAAAGTCACACAGGCATTCAATATGACAGTCCAGGAAGTTGTATCCTTTTTTCCTTAATTTCTTCGAGATACTCCTCTGGTTTCCTGGCATGTATGCTCATGTGTGAAGGCTCCAATGCAGCTCTTGAGTCAGATGAAGTCATCTGGAACCAAAACAAGTCCAAAAAGCTGCTGGTGTTTCCCTCTGGAGTGGTAAACAAAACATAATATGATTTATTTCTAAGGAAGGGTAACACTACTAATAATGCTTCAGAGACAGGATGAGTGAGGGTACTGTAGGCACTAAATCATTATAGGATTAGAACCCTCTGATCTGCCTATCCAGTAATTAGGAAGAATTATTAGGAAGTTCTTATTGACAAGAATTATTGAAACACTGATCTACCTATAAAAATGAACTTAAATGGCTTTTATTTGAATTGCCAGTACCTCTTTCAACTTTAAAGCAGTGTATGGTTTGATGCTGTGCAGAGGCTACTAAGGGGCAGGAAAAAAGTCAGTCAGCACAAATGGAGGAAGATCGTTTAATCTAGTGGACAATGGGTCCTATAGGTCTGTTTACTGCCAGGAGAAACCTGGAATGGCACCAGCTTTCCATTCTGTCAGGGAGGGAAAGTACACTGCAGAAAATGAAAGGGTTTAATTAACTGTTCCCCTCCCTGCCACCCTGAGGAAAAGGCCCTAGACCAGTAATTTTAAATGAGGAGGTTATTGGGAATTCAGCTTTTCACATTACACGTGCTATGTGGATCCTTGCTGAATGTGAAGATCCTTGAACAGAGACACATTTGTCTGCAGTAAATTGGTGAAGAAAGGTCTAAAAAATATTCACCTATTTATAAGTTTGCTTCTGCACAGAAGGCCATCATTTCACCATGTACCTCTATGAATGGCAGAAGGCAACACTTGTGAAAAAATCCCCACATCCACTCCCTGTCATCCCAGAACTTCTTGTGAAGAGGCACTTTCCAAAACCAGCACAGCTGAGTATTCTGCACATAAAATGTCTGCAAGACCCTTTTTGGGGGGGGGGGTTAGATGTGGTATGCTAGGTTTCCTCAGACCTTTTTTGAAAACAGAAAGAAAGTCTGAGGAACTGTAAAAGTAGGCTCTGAAGTTGGATTTTGAACCAGCAGGGAAGAACATCTGAGTTTAATGAGGGTTTGCTTGACATCAGCAGGAATGTTGGAAAGCCAGAGTATACAGGATTAGACCTCAAAATTAATGATGCAATGAAAAGGAAAAATGCATAATTTTAGGGAAGATCATTTTGATGATTGATTTTATAATTATTCATGGTACCTAATGTGAATTATCTGGATATTTTTCTTGATGTCATTTATTAATGCATTAATTTTTAAACTGTGCTCTGGAAGACAGTATAATACAGGCAGGAAGCAGCGAGGTCAAAATCTTTCAAAAGAGGCTGAAAAAAAAGGATGCTTCATGCAATTAAATGGTACATACAGAATCCAGCTACTGCTATGTCACTGTTTTAAGCCAGCTCCTCTATTATAGGGCTGCTGCAACAATTTAGGATTGAGTTGTTACATCAGATATTTTATTTTTTGTGGTCTAATCAATAAATCAATCAATGAAACATTAAAAAAACATTCTTTCCAAATGTAAGTTCCAAAATAAAATTAGTTAAAGTCAGCTTAAAATCCCCTTGTGCTGTATTCATGGCTGCTTTGCTTATTCAGTGCTTCAGGGATCCCAACCTTGAGAAAGCATTCCTCCAGTGTGCTAATAGTTCAGACTTGCTTCCTTCCCACACTCAATAAAAATTTCATTGCTTCTGAAGCTATAGGACTTAAATTCTGATTTTATCATGGTCAGAGCAGGTACTTGCACCCAACCCAAAACCTAAGTAGTTTTCCCACATGACACTGGGCTTGCTACTCCTTACACCATAAGATATCAAAATTATTCATAGTGTGAATGGACTTGATGATTCTGAAGTCAGAGGGTTTTCCCTGGTAAGAATTTAGTGGATGTTGTCGATTTTTTAGAGCAGAGACCGTATCCTGTCTTTGTTGTAAGGGAGCTACAGCAACATTAGGACCTAGGGCAACTAGAGTTTCCTTACATCACCAATAGTGGGAAACAGAAAAATGTCTTCTGCACTCTTGTGGGTATCCACTTTATCTCCCAACAGCATTTCATCTTCAAGTAGTAGAGGATTAGAAAACCTTGAATACTAAAGACAGTACATTTGATGTTAAGGGATTTACATTTCTATATTGCTCAGTGAACAACATGAAAACCCCCACATCAGGGTAATGTGATGATTTGTATGCTATCCCACAGAAAAAGGAGGTTAATAAGAAAAATCTCACTTAGAAGTCGAGAGATTCCCACAGACTAGAGCTCTGTAAAATGTAATGCAATCTCATGAATCTTTATGATTTTATGGATGTTCCAAAAATGCAGTGTTTTCAGTAGTAAAATGTGCAATTTTTTTCAACACATCCCTGATGTTAAACACAGTGTTGGGGTGCAGGTTTTTATCAGTTCTATGTGTGTTCATTTGTTCTATGTATAAGCCAGTTCTGTGTACCCCAATGGAGTTTTCTACCCTCACCCACCTAATTAATATTCCTTTGTCTTCCCTCAGTCCCTCACAAAGGCCTAATTTTAGTCTTGGCAGTTATCTGTCAGTCATTCTTCCCGCCAGTTCTGTTCTCCTCCCCTGTTATCCTGATAGGCCCAGGTTCTGTATCCACCCCTCTGTCTGCCCACAATTACAAGTCTGGATTGGCTGGCTGCGTTTAGCCACTCCCATTTCTCCTCCCCTAGAGAGTCATATAAAACCTCTTGTCAAACCCTCCTCGGGGCTCTGTCTCTTCAGGGCTCAGGAGGTTTGCAATAAACTTCTCCTGCTGCACCTGAAGGGAGTCCTCCTTTTCTTCCTTCGTCTTCGCCGTGGCTAACAACTGTCCTGCGGCCCTCACGATCCTCAGGGCCAAGAACCCATGGAGAGCAAGCCTGGTTCACCTTGCTACCAGCTTGCCTCTGGACTGTAAAGTGGTGTCCGTGGTGCAGAGCCAGCCGGGGCACAGAAGCAGGCACCACGGCAACACAGCACTGTTTGTTCCATGACAGCAGCACTGGCAGGACAGCTTTTGCAGGAACAGTTAGATTTGGCTGAGCTTCATGATCCTGCTGCAGCCAGGTGGTTGAAAACTTTCTTTACAGTATCTGACTACCTGAATTCAGAAGAATTATCTTGCTCTTGCTCTTCCCTTTGTGAAAGGGTATGAGGAGTAAAGCCCTGAAAAACCTCTCAAAGATTTTATGTCTCCTGCACAAAACTACAGAAAAACTGGGATTTCTTCTTTACAATAGCAGATAGCTAATCTCTTCTACTAGATAACAGTAAATAGTGTGTAGTTTGGGTAGACATTTGGACAGTTATTTGGGAAGAGTCTAGGAGATCTACATAGCTGCAGAGTAGTAAGCCAGCAATCCAAATTCAAGTTAAAGCACATTTTTGCCACATGACCCAGCTACTTTGCATGCACCAATCTCCCTATAAAGATGGAGTAACAGCATGTAATCTTTGCATTGGCTCAGTGCTTCAGCCGTGTATGACCCCAGCACTGCTGCGTGAGCCGGCACTAAACGCGCTTCCCTTTGGAACCCCCGTGGAAGTGTGTGAGGGAGGAAGGAACTGTTGCTGCTTACAAACCCACAGTTCAGCTCTTTCCTTCTCTCCACTCTGATCCAGCACCCAAGGCAGCCAGTGCTATCCAGGGCCAGAGCTTGCTGGTTTTTCTAGGGTTTACAGGGAAGCACGTAGGGGAGGGCACTGCCTCTCCCTTGCAGTTGTCAAAGGGTTCCTGGCTGCACCCAGCCCTGTGGGAGGCTGGAGGAGGCCTGAGAATGATCTCAGAGTGGCATGGTTGGAAAACCACCCACTCTGTCCTCTCTGCATGCCAGCAGAGGTGTAGCAAGGCAAAAATGGGAGCAGCCTGTTTTCTCTGGCTGTGGATTCTCTGGCTGCAGCAAGGACACCTGAGCAGGGACTGAGGCAGCAAGTCTGGCTCAGGCTCAGGTGTCTGCTCTCACCTGAGCATTCTCACCTTTCCTGCTGCAGAGAAAGCTGTGTTCACATGCAGGACAGATTAAATGCCTTCCAAAATACTCTTCCAGTCATCACTGCCTAGGGAGGATTTCCTACAAAGTTCTCAGGCCTTTGAATCTCTGTTTAGTTACAGCCTGCCTGTCACTTCAAGAGGCCCTGGACTAGCAGCATCCAGTGAAATGGTTGCCCAGTGACCCAAGCGAGATCATCAGCACTAAATGTACATGATTTCAAGTCTCTTGTGCTACATTTCTTCAAGTGTGTGTCATTACTCTTCCTTCTGCCCACGCTACAAAGGAAGAGTGGTTTAAAGACTCTCACTTCAGCTGTTTATTAGCTGAGTTAACACAAACATTTCATTTTGAGTGCTTGAGCAAAGTTTATGGTTGCTCTTCCAGGGAGGCTGACCTGAAACTTCTCTAACAACACTCTTGAGGAAGAGCATGGAAATGTTCTTAATAAATCAATCTCAGATAGCTATTAACAATCATGATCTTTATGGCAATAGAAACCAATATACAAACCTCATTATAACACTTTATAGGCCTCTGTGTGTGTAATGCAATATAGTATAGCTGGCTTAGAACTGAAATTTCTTTTGACAGTGGTATTACAACAGCAAATAGTACACAAAGAGGTGTTAACCTTGGCACCACTCACAGCCTCAGCTGACTTAAAAATTAGAGATCAAATTCAGACCTGTGTTTTATTGTGTCACAAGGTAGAGCACTGTTACCTTGTTTTTAGAACAAAAAATTTTGTTCACAGTTGTTCTGGACTCGATGGATGCTCTTGCTGGTATGAGAGATGCTAAAATCACAGTTCCTCAGAATCTCAACTTGTATTCCAGTTAGTAAGACCATAAGCAAAACTTCAAAACTTTCCAATCCCTCTTTTATCATATTAGTTGATGGCAGACAAGTCTAATCCTGTGGCCAGGATGGTTTAATAGATGTTTGAAGTGTTGGTCAGGTCCGTTAAGCATAAATCCATACAATGTTTCAAGCAGAGAATGACAGTCATTTTTTCAATGCTAAGAAACCATCAGGATGTGATTTTTTTTTTTTTGGTTAGGTTTTATAAAGTATTCTCTTAAGAAGTGCATTCTTCCTACAAGAAAACTCTACAACTTGTCCTTAGCTTGTTTCTTTTTATATATTTCATGCATCCTGGATTAAGCAAAACAGCAGTCTGGATGCCAAATTTGAAGTAATCTGCAACCCCAATACGAGGTGATTAAAAATTATAGAGCTGATGTCCTAATCTAGATTTTAATAGATAGTGTGATGAGAGGTCTAATTGTGTTACCAGCTTTGAATTAATTTTCATGATCTTTCTCTCTTTTAATTAATCATCTTTCTCCCCTTCTTTTCTTGCACTGAGAGTCCAGTAAGACCTAATGGGCACCAAGGAAGGGGGGAGAATAAATGGAACATAGGGTTGTAGAAGCAACAATTTTCTCAAATAACCAAGGCTGTTAGGAAGGATGGAATTAATCTTTTAAATTAATTACACACATTAAAAAAAAGATTAAAAGGACTGGAGAGTGAGTGCCTTTTTGTGATCAGCTTAAACTTTATGAATCTTCCAATTTATACCCAGCATTATTCAATCCCTTCAAAATGAAACACATTTTCACATTTTAAACAGACTCTCAAGATGTGAGGCAGATTATGTTTTTAAAAATTGGTGGTCATTGCTTCAGAAAAATTGGTGAAAGGAATGAAAGGACAGCACAAAAATTGTGTCATAAATGTCTAGAGCTCTGTGGATTGTGACAATCTTTTTCTGACTGAAATATGTTGAGGCTCACCCAAATTTCATAAAAAGACCAGTTGAGTTTTAGGTGGTACAAAGTCCCTTCCTTATTCAGAACCAACGATGAGTCTTAGGCCACACTGACCAAGACACTTTCCAGGTGCTTAGGAGCTCTTTAGCTCTGGTGCAATACTTCTGCCCTGATCCAGATCCAAGCCTCAGTGCTGCAGAGGCGAGCAAAATCCCCAAACTGAGTAGTGATGGTGACTGGAGATACTTTTTTATCTCTACTGACAAATGGTTAAGATTTCAAGTATGAGATTTAATTATTTTCATTGTCTTCAGTTATCTACAGTATTAAAGTGTGTTATGAATCTGAAACAAAGGGGGTGGACAGGGTACTCTGCAATCTCATGTTCTGGTCTCTCAGATGTCCCCTCATCACAACTGTGTTATTAACTATTTTAAATTTCAGTTCACTTGTTTCAATTTTTCAATTCTTTTCATATTGAAAAACTTATTTGCACAATTAGAAAGAATAATGTTTTGTAGAAAGAAACCAGAAATCTAGTACTCAGAGTGCTACACAGATGTTGAGGAATTCTGATGAAATAAGAGGACATTCAGCTGGGTCACTGTAAAGATAAGTAAGAAGAACAATGCTCAGTGCATAATACCTTGGCAAGAGCACTGGCACAACTCCTTGTCACTGCAGTGGAGCTGAGAATTCAGAGCCAGTATCAATCAGGATTCAATCAGTAGCAAAAAAGATTGAGTCACTGAGACAGAGAACAGCATAATAATAGATGCCTAATAGGAAACCAGAATAAGAGTTTGACACTGGCCTAATTAATATCAAGTGTACATTTTTCTCTCTGTCTTTTCCAAGCTTAAAACAGTAAAAGCCAAAATGGCACATCTGACAAAAATTATTTAATCCAAACACGAATTTTTGAGCTCTGAATGATTCAAAGCCAGAGCTGCATTCTGTGACTTTGAATGGGAGGTTTACTCTTAGAAGTGCTACATCATTTGGTAGGAGATCTGGCTACATGGTCAGAAGGAGCCTCGCCTCCCACTGTCTTGTTCTCAGGCCACCAGCTTTATACAGTTGTCTCAGAGATGAGAAACTATTCGTCAGGGTCTCTAAGGATATTTCAAATGCTTCAAGTTCATAAAATCTGAGCAATTAGCTCACTCTGGCCTAGGGCTTGGGGCAGCCATCTCTGAAATCCAGTAGCACCCAGGGTGTGTAAGCAGAGTGAGATGGAAAACCCATCCATGTGAGTCTGTGGAGATTTGTTTTCATAGAATCATAGAATCATTAAGGCTGGAAAAAAACCTTCAAAATCATTAAGTTCAACTGTGATCCCAGCTCCACCATCCTGTTCAACATTAAACTGTGCCCTCAAGTGCCACATCCACATGCTTTTTGAGGGCTTCCAAGGATATGACTCCACCATTTCTCTAAGCAGTCTGTTTCTATGTGCAGTTCTGGCACAGAGCAAAAGTGGCCTTTCTCAAGGCCTTTACTACCCAGACAAATCTCTCCCAAACAGCAAATCTGATAAACTTAGCACTGTTCAGCTAAATTACTGCAGTAGGTAATGAAAAATTGAAGATGGAAATAATGGTCAAAAAAAGGTTTGTTTCTATCTCCTTGACAGAAGAAAGGTGGCCTGAATAAAGGCCTTGATTAGTGCACTATCTATTGGTGATGAACTTTCATAACAATGTAAATAGATTTATGGTGATGATTGAAACAGTGAGAG
The DNA here is from genome assembly GCF_021018805.1 of Prinia subflava. Classification (NCBI taxonomy): domain Eukaryota; kingdom Metazoa; phylum Chordata; class Aves; order Passeriformes; family Cisticolidae; genus Prinia; species Prinia subflava. The sequence continues at coordinate 57,432,175 of NC_086249.1, forward strand.
AACAGAGAGGGATTTCTTTTTACCTCAACCAAACCAGAAGTCAAGTAAGAATTTCAAGAAAGCACTCAAAATCAGTGGAAATTAGAGTGCTTAATTACCATGCAATGGAAAGGGCTTTTCATGTCACATGAAAGAAATAAGCAGTATTGGGACTGTGATGTTATTCACCTAAATAAAATACAAGTTAGGTATTTTCCATCTCATGTTTCATTTTTATCTTGTAAGTCAGCCTTGCAAATTAGATTGTGTGTTTTCTTGTTCTACAGCAGCTGAAATACTGAAATGGATGAAACAAATCTGTATTAGAAGACTAAGACAAAGATGCTATGAATAATAGATTTGGTTTTCATTTGGCTCATAACTAATTTTTTTCTAGTTAAAATGTTATCTGATTTTGTCAAATACTTCCCCAATAAGAAGACCATTAAATATACATTTATAAACCATGACACTGCATTTCAGATGTTGAAATCCAGTGAACAGCCCCAGAGAGTTGGAGTTGTTCTGTCTGGAGAAGAGAAGGCTCTGTGGAAACCTCTTCAGAAAAGGGAGAATTTTTACTAAAGCATGTAGTGACTGTACAAGAGACAACAGTCTTAAGCTGAGAGAGGATAGATTAAGATTGGACATAAGAATGTTTTTTTCACTGTATGAGCAGTGAGAGAGAAGCTGTGGATGCCCCGGTCCTGGAAGTGTTCAAGGCCAGGTTTGGTGGAGCACTGAGCAACCTTGTCTAGTGGAAAGGATCCCTGCCCATGGCAACAGGACTGGATTAGGCAATATTTAAAGATCCCTTCCAACCAAAGGCATATGATTCTATTTTTCTATGTGTTGAGCTATAACCAAAGAATTTAAGTGGCGCTCAAAAGGCCATACTTTGCAAATAAAAGTTCAATGTGTGGGTATTTATGTATATAATATATACTATATATAAAAACTAGCATGGATAGGTAAAATCATAAATACCAAATAGAATATGTTCTCAAAATAGTACAAAACACTTCAGCAAGCACCTGGGGACTGCAGTAATTCCTTTCCTGGGAGCAACACACAGACTGGCTGAACAGACCAAATGCTGGATGAACTCCTTACTCACATCCTGCCCAATGGATAAAAACTGGCATCATGAATGTTTTAACTTAGCTAAGTAAGTCACATATTGGTCAAAGCTTTTCTAGTCACTTAGGATTGCAAAACTGGGGAATGAAATCCCATGGCAGGTTTTCTTGTGAGATTTCCAGTGTAAAACTGAGGCTGAAAATAATGGGCAACTGATTTGCCAGTGTTTTTTATTCTTGTTATTTACTGTTATGATTTAATGTCTGTACTGCCAATGCCCAAAATTTTGCAATTTCAGGAAACAGAAGAGAAGACCAGCTTGTCCGTTTATGACGTGCATTTGTGCTTCAGAAGTAGCTCCATTTGCTGTTTCTACTTGGAGCGCTCTGCGGGAAGTTGTGCAGGAGGCAAGCACCAAGCCACTGAAAACAGAGCTGTGTCTTCTCACACCAAGCTGGGTAGTGGGGAGAGATTGTCACAGCAGAGGGAAGCAGTGGTGGGAGTATCTCTGGATAGAACGGTTTCATCAGTGTGTGAGTTGTTTGGGGCAGGCTTTGCAAAGCAGAGTTTATTGGTATCTATCAAAACAAGTAAGAGAGCACACACTCCAATAAAGTTGAAAGGCTTTAGGCTTCAAGGGACACTGAATGTTGACTTCTGAGTGACAAAGAGAAATGTTTGAGAGAAAGCCCTACAGTAGAGTACAAGACAGAGCAAATGGTCAAAATAAACTGGTTTCCTTCTATGGGAGAGAGGATTTAACTTCAGATGTAGTGTGTTATCCTAGGACTAGCCCTGGCTGTGTGAAACCACAAGCACTTCTAAATGACGAGTTGTCCCATTCATGGCTGCTCCCTGCCCTTGCCTTTTCCTTGTCCACACCCCAGGGCCAGGGAGACAGTAAGTGAAAACAGGACATCTCCACTGTCAGCCTGGAAGAACAGCTGTAAGAAATAAGGAGATTCTTGCACTTTTGTATGAGAACAAAGGCAATGGATTGTTTAATCTTTTAAATACTTTATTAGGCTAGATGAGTTTTTTGTTAGTAAAGGAAGCCTCTCTCTCTCTCCCTCCCCTAACAGTTCTGCAGGAAATAAGGGAAGCAAAGCACCACTGTGCTCTCTATATAGTACATAGGAAGTATGAGGGATTGTCTATGCTGCTTTGATGTCTCCTTTATACAAACAGTCATGTTAATAAAGAATGTGTCTGCTTTTAACTACCCAGAAGCTGATTTCTCATCTGAGAGGTTACAAATTATTTTTAGAGGTTAATTGTTATGCAAATCTGCTCATCGTGGGGTTCCAGCACCCAGAGAAATGAGAAAACATTCCCTTCCTCAGTGACATAGGCTCATAGAGGACACCTTTTCATTTCTAAAACCATTTGCAAAGGATTATGTGCCATATGTTTTCTCAAATGTATCACACACTAGATGCAAGAAAGCTATATTAACATGGTGTTAAGGTTTCACAATTACAATGTATAATTGTATATTAATGTGTCTGGGTTTTGTAACCATATATTTCACAGTATGCATTTCAAAAAACAGTGCCCAATCCTGTAAATTCTACTCAGAACACTAACACATAGGCAAGTATCTCCCCTGACATCTGCAAGTAAGCTTTTCAGAATGAAATCACAAACAATACATACATCTTAAGTGTATGTTTGAAAAGAACAATGGTATAGCAAACTCTGTAGGTCAAATAAAGAAGATTACTAGATTTCACAATGAGATATTTATTTATACCTAATAGAAAACAGGAAAAATACAATAATTTCTTGTTAATTTCTCATTTTGTGTACTGTATGGTCCACCTTACATTGCTACCTTCACTTAGCAGGTGATCCAGTGGTAAATATCCCGTTGGTGTGAATTTGTGTGAATGGACTGTGTATGTAACTACTGGTGTGGGTGGAGAAAGATTTCCCACAAAGCAGGCTAAAGGGTAGGCAAAAACTTGTGCTGAGAGCTCAAATGTGAAAGTGTCACAAAACTGGAGTTCCAGAGAATGATGGTCCTGTTGAATCCACAAGAACTGATGAGCTCAAGACACCAAGAGCCTCTGCAGGTAACCAGGGCATCAGCAATGGGCTGTGTTGCTCATTCACATTTCTATTCACAATAACAAATTTTGTGCTGGAACAGGCTGCCTACAGAGGCTGTGATGTCCCATCCCTGGCAGTGTTCAAAGCCATTGCATGGAGGTTTCGAGCAACCTGGTCTAGTGAAGGGTGTCCTTGGCTATGTCAGGGGGCTGGAAATAGATGACATGGTCCCTTCCAAACCATTCTATGATTCTATGATTAGAAGAATTTGAACAGTAAAAGATGCTATAATAAATATTTCTTGGAATCTGTAGTGCCCTACCTCAGTCTCCTATCAGGGGATTCTGCTGTACTACCCTTTGAGAAAAAATGTTGTCATGAGACAGACACATAAGCCTGATAATTGTCTTGGCAGTGCTTTATAGATGTTTCCAGGGGTGCAGAATGCTTGCACCATTTAGGAACCATGAGGATCCTAAGCAGCCAGGATCCTGGGATCTTGGGACAGTGCTGTAAAACTGAAATTTACCAAATATTTGTAATGGGCAAAGCTAGGAGTGTATGAGACCTGTAATTTTTGCTTGGACTTCTAGAGAAAAGAGAAAAGTCTTTTTTCCATCAGATAGACAATAAGATGAAGAGTAGGACAAGAATAACTGAGATTAAGGACAACCATGTTACAGCAGTTATCAACACTGTTCTATGCTGCTTGTTCCTTCTGGCATTCATAATTGACCAATAGTTCCTTTTGAGAGTAGGAATAATGACCCTGGCAGTAGAATTTTAATCAATGATTTTCTAAATTGGAAGTTAATACTCTCTCAAGTTTGAAGAGAGGCCCAAGAATTGTATTTCTTTAAATATAACAAAGCATAGCTAGGTTAGGAACACCCATCAAAAGACTGTGGACATAGTTATATAAAAACAGAAGGTCATTCTGAGGCAGATGTGTGGTATTAATTTACACAGTCCTGAATTATTGAAGTACTTTGGAAATACCAAGAATAAATTTCACAAAAAAACCCACACCATTGAAAGTAGTGAAAGGTAACCTTTCTTTTTTCCAGCATAATGATGTCTTTTATCCAGATAATGATAGCTTCCCCCCCCCCCCCAAATTTTCATCAGCAAAAAAATGAAATCATCACCCACAAGTTTTAAGTAACAATGAATATAACTTTTGGCAAAAATATACTTCATTCAAATATTAATTTTTCCCAAAAGTATCTGCAAAATGCCTTAAGTTTCTCAACTCAATTTATTTCTCAACTCAATTTATTCCTCCACCATCCCGTTCCAAAATCCAGTGTTGGGAATAAATATCTTTGTGGTGCCACTCCACTTTGTGTGTGGAGTGATGTGGTAAATCCCTGCAATTTAAAGACTTCTCTTAGCAGACCAAGAATCCTACTTCCTGGACACTTCAAAGTTTTCCTCTTTGAATACCTTACCTGACAGAGCAGTTGTTGGAGGTGAGCAACAAATTCCTCTTTAAAAAATGGACAATACAATACTTGGTAGAGTCCAAACCAAGTTTGGTAGCTTGCCAAAAAGGGAGGCACCTAAAAAACTCCAAGCAGCAGTTTTTCAAAATATGATCCATAATTAACACCTTTAAAATCTGTATTTTAAACCTGCAATTTATGTAACAGTGGATTCTGACAGCTACATCTTTTTAAACTTGAAAATAATGAACCTTTCAGTATTAAGTATAAAAGTATCAAGTTGAATAATTTTTATTTAAAATAAGTTTACTTGTTATTTTATAAAGAATGCAAATTGGTGTTTAAATGGTGTTTGGGAGCAGTAAGGAGCAGAGAAATCAAGTAATCCCCCGTTTTCCCAAATACTTTGAGAAGGATTAGGTGTCTGCTGAACAATGTTACATTTTGAGCCACAGAAGTAGAGATGGTGTTTAGTATGATGAGCTCATCTTAAGAACAACATGAATGTGGATGAGAAGAACTACAGAATGGATCATCTGATCCAACCTCCCTGATCAGCAGGGTTATTGTAGAGCAAAGGATTGCATCCAGACATTAATTAACTAAGAAATTGCAAGTCAAGCAGTACTCTGGAGGTATTTACAGATGAGAAGTCCTTAGAAAGAGAGTGTTAGTCTATAAAGAGAAGAAAACTACTTGACATTCACATCTGGATGTGGTTTCACAAGTTCCTTAGGAGAAAAGTGTCAATAAAAGTAGTAACAACTGCATAGCAGACGTGGTCAACAGGAGGAGTTTGAGTGTGCTAGTTTCAGTGTATTTGTATAAAATCTCACTAAAATGGATGAATGATCTAGAGAGATATAAATCTGAGAGGTAGGAGTTGGACAATGTCCTCTCCTGTAAAAATGAATGCAATACATTTAACTCTAAGAATAGAGTTGTTTGGTATCTCGAACCCAGGTGGAAGTCTGGACTGCCTACAAAGTTGCCAGAATTCCAAACAGCCTTGGGAAAAACCCCTACACACCCCTACGCCCAGGGACTCCAGACCCATGCAGAAAGATGTTTCTGCTAAAGCTCCAGCTGCCTAAGGTTATCAGGGCAGGCAATTAATTCCTTTATGTGCATTCTGCCAGCAATTTCAAAACTCCATCCTTCTCCTGTCTGTGAAACACTGACTTTGCACTAAAGTGGTTGAGGGGGTTTTGTTAAATAAGTCAGGAAATTCTCTCAAAGTTCTTGTATTAGCGGTAACTTGATTTCTTACAAGCAAAGGATGTTATATTATGCTGTGACACAGCTTTAGTCAGCAATTGTGTTGAAACTGAACTCATACATGACAAAAAGAAAAATTACTACTTTGTAGTGTTTTCCACATCATCTCTTTAATTTTGGAAATTCCACACAGCCACCTTGATGTCCTTCCCTGTTTAGAATTGCTTGAATCAATCTTCAGTCTTAATGTAAAACTCTTTTGTTTCTGCCACAGTTATGGTTTCTTTTTTCTCTGCTGAGGTCAGGATTAAGACACGGGAAACGTGGTTTTGGAGTTTGCACTTGAATGTTTGTTATTTATCTATTTACTGACTCACAAGATGTGAGCTCTAACTAGCAAGTTAGAGAAATGAGGTAAAATGGCTTACATCTCTATCTCTACAAGGTCTTCTCAAGGACAATCTGTCCAATTATGAAATGCCACCTAAATTATTTTCACCTTAAACTCAATAACTAACTGCTTGAAGTCTGCAATGTGGACTCCATCAACCAATCACAGAAAACCTCCCAAACCCATGATGAAGAAGAAGGAAAAGGAAGGTGAAGAAGGACCTAGACAATGCCCAAAAGCCTCCATCTTGCCCCACACATATTATTATATACTAAAACCCAAGATTCTCAGTTTCCAGAATTCCAACATGTTTCCACCAGAGTTTTTGGTTTTTTATAAAAGATAGGAGCAATTTTAGGCTCAGATAGATTTTTGGGTGAGATAAGAGCATTCCAGTTATTGTCTGTGTCCTTTCCTATGTGAGCATTGTAGAAATACAGGAATTGGAATGGGAGCATTTTGGCATCATTGTTATTTTATATTAAGCCAAGAACATCTTCAGCAACTGACTGATCTTTTAACTTCCAATAGATTGAGGTAAATAATTAAAAGACTGAGTTCAGAGTTTGGAGATATATCTCCAATAGGAGATTCAGTTAATCTAGGAACATGAAATATAGATTTCCTGAATTTGTGCATGTCAAGCATCAATTTGAACACTGTGTGGTGCAATCTTAGACCAAATGCAATGTGTACAACTCTAAAAATAGAGAAGAGGAAGAAACATTACTAAATATCTAGCAAAAAAGTTCAAAAATATAATAAAAATATTTGGATGGGTTGCATCCATCAGAAATCACTTTTCCTAGAGGCAAAACATTTTTGTCAGGTGATTTCTTTATTGGAACAATTTCTCTGACTTCTTGCTCTGAATTCTATTATTCAATCAGTAAAGCTGACAGGTAAAAATATTTCCCTTTGTTGCCAATTTAGGACTTTTCTCTAGCATTCTGCATGCCAAATAGAATTGGATATTTTCCTTTTAAAACTACTTTCAATTTTTAAAGTTAAGGGGGAAAGAATGAAGGAAACACAGCTAGTTTTAATAAAAATATCGACTCATGGCTTTTCAGAACAAAGCTGAAAGGGACATTTTCTCTGATCTTTCTTTCCTTCCTATTATTTTAAAACCATGGTTTCTCATTAAAACCCAAATGGTATCTTTGTGCATGTCACAGAAGACATGCTTTTCTTTTGTAGAACATCCCAGCTGTGTAATTCATTCCTGTCAGAGCTCTACTGGCAAGAGGAAGGTGAATATTGGTTAAAAGAAGAGGGCTTAGATCCAGCAGAACACTTAAACAAGTGCTTAACTTGTCAGTACCATTAATTACATGTTTAAAGTTAAGTACATGCTTAAATGGTACCTTGGTTTGGTGCCTAGCCCCACAGCTTTTGATCAGGAATGAGTAAAGCTAATTGGTAGTGCCTTGATTTGACAAATCTCATAATTTTCATCTGGAGTCCAGCACCACTATTGCAAAACCCATCCACATGCTCAGCAGAGAAGGGATGACCATCACACTCATTCTTCATCTCCACCTGTAACAGCAAACAGAGGATTTGGAGTAAGACCTTTCTCTGCATTTAGGCATTTACATGTGCCTAGCTGTCCTGGGCTCTCCTCGTGGGCAATGGAGACAATTAGGCACATATAGAGACCACCTCAGAGTACTTTGGAGAAGCATCTAATGGATGCCTGCTTCTCTGTACTGACTGTAGAGTGAGAAGAGAGAATTGAAATTGAGCATCTTGGTTGTAGACAGAATATAAGGGCAACTGAGATGAATCCTTTACCAGTCAGTGTCTGGACCATTATTCTGGGGATTTACATCAGCAGTATACTAAAGAAGAAAAACTCACAAAAGGTTAAATTCATATTTTATCAAACATTTAAAAAAACTGTTAGGTGTGGTTCTAGAAACTCATGGCATTTCCATTAGTGTTTTCCCTGGCAGTGGTAAATAGTTTTAATTCACACAAAATTCATGTTACCACTAAAGTGCAGACTATCACAGTTATTCTCAGAGTGCATCTAAATACTTGTTTGTAAAAAGTAAGAGCCATGGTCCCATCTGGTACACATTAAAAATCCATAGTCAGCTACCCCATGGCAAGTCCTCAGAACAGTAATCACAATTTTCCCAACCATGCACCTGAAGGTTGTTAGATCAGCACTTGCAACATGAAAGAGGCTGCTCTGGGTTCCCTGATCCTCTGCCAAGGACTTGAAAAAAATGAAAAAGGGCAGAAATCAGTGAAGAGATGAAGCACTTTTAATTCTTAAGATTGTTTTCCTACCTCACCAACAGGTACACGTTTGCTTTTTAAGATTTTCAGTGGAAAATAATGCAGTTCCTGCCCCTCCTTTCCCTTTTCCTCATTGATTTACCAGTTTAAACACACTGCATTGTAAACTACTTTGCATATTTAGTAAAACTTGCATTAACATCACAAATAAACTTTGGGGAAAGAGGAACACCTCTTGTTCATTTAAAAAATCATTTTTTCTCTGGTGCTGAGTTTCCTTGAGCAAGGACATGTAGGCCATAATGGGGGAAGTATGGAATAGTAGTGTGGAATATGCACATTACCTAAGTTCCCATGTTACCTGCCTGGAACCTTGCTGTTTTGCACTGTTATTTAGAGAATTTCACTGTAATTCTCCTCCTCATCATTCTAGGCATAATCACCAAAAAGGCTGGAAAAGATCTTAAGGGCTCACCCTGAGACTCTGAGAGCCCCGAGTCTTGTCCAGCTGAACTTCCACCACATGCCCTGGCACTCACCCCTGCCCAGGCTGCACTGCTGCATCCCTGCCTGCCCTGCCCTGGTGACAGCCCTGCTATGGCCTGCCTCCTTCCTTCTACATTCCATTCCCTTTTTTTTGCTCCTTTATCCCATTTCTTTCTAGTCCCTATTTTTGGGCCTGACTGAGAGAGTCTCTTTGGAGGGACTCCTGGAGGACAGAGGAATCCAGGAAAGCTGGACATTCTTCTAGGGGGAAATATAAAGGCACAGGAGCCCATATGCCTAAAGATGAGCTGGCAGGAAAGAAGACCTTATAAAGGGTGTGTCAAAGAAGGAGGCTGAAGTAGAAAATCTTCTACTGTGTGATAATATACAACCTTAATGGATAATTAATGGCGGGTTTTTTTCAGTGATGTTTTGCCTTACATAAGATATGAATGTCTGAAGTTAAGATTGTGTCAACATTTGTATTTAAGGATATTTTGTTCCAAATAATAATAGAATCATTCAGTGAGTTGTGTTAGAGGGAACCTTAAAGATCACCTAGCTCCACTCTCTGCCCCATGATGGGCAAGGGCATCTTTCACTAGACCAGATTGCTCAAAGCCCCATTCAACCTGGCCTTGAATCCCTTCCAGGAATGGAGTAGGATATACTGAAACAGTCTCAAAAAAGGTTGGGGTGGGTTTTTTTGTTATTATCTCAAATTGTTAGAATGACGTTTCTCTTTGAATGATGAGGGTTAAAGGTTATGGCCATGCTAGCACAGATGGGAAAAATCATCAGGATGAGAAACTTCCCCATAATGGTGTGGCAACTCTTTAAGCTGTGTCCAAAAGTAGGTACTGCAGTTAAGTACAAAAAACCAAGCCACCTTTATAAGCAAAGCCATTTGCTTTTGCAGCTGTGCGGTAAGAAAGCAAACTAAGGTGAAATTTTGTCCAAGCTGGTTGGTGTACTGAAGTGGAAATGTACAATGGTGTGAAGAACACGGTGAGTGATATTAGAGGTTGGGGGGAGCTGTGAAATACTAATCTTGGCAAGAATCTTGATGTTAAGAAACCCTCTTTTAATAGTTTGATGTTCAGTACTGCTGAATAGCAAAGCTGATCAGTTCTACTCTTCATAGCTGTGACAATTCTCTCTAAATGGAAACAGGATCATATAGAAGTCCTGGATTAAATTCTTTAAAATAATACATAAGACAGAAGAACTGACTAAGACCTGAGATACTTTGCAACTTAGATACCATTATTCAAAATATATTAAAAAAAAAAAGAAAGACAAAAAAAAGGAGAAAAAATAAAAGAAAAAATAGAGCGAGAGGAGAGGAAACAGAAGTATTACCAGACTTCTGCTTTACTTTTACATTAAAACTGCTCCCGAATATGAAAGGCATAGTTTGAAGAGCTTTTCTCAAGCAAACACTAAGAAAGCCGAAACAAATCATCAGATATCATGGTAGATTGACAGAGGAAATCCAGAGAGAAAAGCAAAAAACAATAGTTTTCAGTTGTGTGTTTGGCCAAAATAGGTTTGGAATTGGGACTGAAGAATTAATTTCTTGTTTGATTCCTCTTGTAGTCAAAGAAAACAGACTGTGTATATATTCCTTATAGATTTATAGTTTCATCAAGCAAATCTTAACTCCATAATCAATCTTTTTCTTTTATAGAAACAAGTTTGACAAGACCTCAAGTTTTGGCCAGCTGCCCAGACCTTAAAATTCTTCTGCCATGAGGCTTGTAGTGTGAAGCCCCCTGCTTGTTTCCAGGCAATCCAATGACTCACAGCCCTGCTGGCTGAAGCAGAAGGTCTGAAGATCTGAAGCTGCAAGGGTTAAGGTTTGCCCGGACATGCCTAAAGCGAGTCAGGCAGAACCTACTAACAATAAATAGGAGCACACAGGCTTTTTCAGCAGTTAGTTGACTTCAAATGTTTCCTCATCAGTTGGACATTCCCATCACACCTCAGGGATCTCAAGACCTGTGACAAGCATGGGTTAACATGGGAATGCATCATCATGCAATTCTCCTTTCAGGTATTATTGTAGCATGCTAATGAAGTCCCCTAGTTGTGTTGAAAACTCCCAGAACATGGAGAGAAGTAAAAAGAGCTGTTTGCTCTTTGTGATCTGGCCCTGTGTGGGATTCCCAAGGTAAAGGTTCCCTGCAGTCTCCCTTTTATTTCCCAGCAGAAGGTGTCAGACAGCAGTCTTTCACTGTCTGCCAGTACTGCCTCAAACAGAGCTTTAAATTTAAGGGACCCTTTTGGTTAACATGTGTGAGAGTAAAAGGGACAAGTGCAAGGGCTTATTTTCATATAAATATGGGACCTGTATGTAGTGAAAGAGAGGGGGAGAAGTAGAAAGCAGGTCCAAACTTGATCCCAAGGAGTTGACTCCAGTCCCTACAAAACTTCAGGACAAGTATAATTGTCCTCACTATTCATATGAGAATGTACCCACCCTCACTTCCCCTTCCCCATTCTCAGAGACTTCTATCTTCAGTCAGTCATCCTTTCTGTAAGTTTATTTAAATTGTAATTAGATCATCCTCCAGATGCAGGGGGACCCCTTTGTCAGAGGAACTGATGGAGACAGAGCCTCTATTTGAAGGAACAAATTATTATTATTATTATTATTATTATTATTATTATTACTACTACTACTACTACTACTACTACTACTACTACTATATTAGCAAAAACTTGATTGATTTAACTCTGTGGTAGAAATCCTGTTTTACTGGCAACTATTTTTAAGGAAACTTCTATCAAAATATGCATGCTTGTTCACTTGATGGTCAAGTGATTTATTTTTTTTTCTGCCAAATGTAAGATTTAAAACTTCTGAACATCATGATCTTTGCGTGTATGTCTCTTTGGAAATTTGGACCTTTGCCTGCACACTCGGTACTCTTGACCTTGAATACCCCCAATGCGCAGGCACCATTTGAACCAATTTCCCCAAATCACCTTCATTTTTTCTCTCTTTCTGTACATATGGCCTTAGTCACATGCAGAAGCCCTACATGCACACCTTTGCTTAGAAAGGACCAGAAATCAGCCAAGACCCAGATTGGTGAGGGACTTCCTAGGGATTCCGTGCTGGTCCTATTAAAGTTTTTCATGGGATTTTTCACATCGGTCCTTTGGAAGATCATTTGTGCAGTTCTGACTCACTGAGTGAGTCAGTGGTCAATAAAATTAAAAGAACAGATGTCAAATAGCACAGAAATACCATCTAAATATTCTGGGAAGTGTTTTATTAATATGTAGTTAATCACAGGTTGTGCTCCATAAGTGAGGTTTTGCTCTCAAGACAATAAATCCACAAACTAAGTGCAAACTTGACTTTTGCTTGCCAGCTTTAAGTGCTGACAAGCACATATATTTTCCTGCTCCCTAATCCCCCCTTGCAGTTTTTAAGTGACCACCACAAAAACTGCTACAGTAGGTTTAATGAAGAAAAGTACAAAGCTTGTATGACGGAAAACTGCAACATTGATTAAGAAAATATGATCCTAGCAATTGCAGGTCCTATAATCACTTAAATTAGCTTAAATGAACTGATTATTGTGGAAATGAAAATATATTTCTTGTCACTGCTACAACTTAGATCCAGATGGTAGGTATCACCCTATTTTCCTTGTTTTGGCATACTAAAAGTCAATGTTACTTGAATATTTAAGTAATAATATGCTATGTCTCATACTGACACTAAATTCTTGGAACAGCAGGAATAAACTTTTCAGGTGACTTAGAACTGGAAATGTCTCATTTGTCTGATACGGACAATAAAGATTTTTCATTTTCAAGCAGAATAAATGACCAATGGTGTGAAAAACAATTAATTTGCTGTCATGCATTCCTTCTGCTCAGGTGTGAAACATTTTTATCATGTAGAGATACAGTCCTGCTTTCTACTCTAAGTGAATAATTCTCTTAGCAAAACATTTTGTTTACATTGCTGGCCCACAGAATGGTTGACTGAGAAAAAGCTCAAAACTTAGAGCTGGTGCTGGTTGATTTTGGTAACAAATAATTTCCCTTTAGAAAGGTTATTTTTTTGAATATTCAAAACTACACAGGAAGCCTTAAGAACAGATTCTCTAGGCACTGGCTCATGTCATCACCCAAGAAAACAGCATGGAAAACTGCTTGGGAATGTGAACCTTTTAGTAGAAAAGTTTTGCACAGGAAGGTGTTGATAAGATATCAAGGATGTAGAGACCTGTAAGTGTTGGTAACCTGATCATGCTGAGAAAGGAGGAGAGAATGGGTTAGGGAGGAAGCTGAAGTGGGTTTGGAAATGGGTGCAAAGAAATTATCTCCTGCTGCATGTGGATTGTTTTTGGAGGCAGTGCCTTGAGCTTTTAAGATAGCTGTGCATGCCAGATCTGGTTACATTACCACATTGCCAACATTAGCATTGAATGATCTTGCACAGCACACCTGCTTGGGGCACATCTGCCTGGGTAGAAGACAGAGCCAGAGCAAAGCTGGACACAGAACATGCTGTATTTGCTGCATTTTCAAATTGTTCCTTTCTGACTGTAAGGAATGTGGTAGTCTTGGGTAGAAAGGCATTTATCCAAAACAAAGGCTCAATGAACCCAGGCTCTCAAATGAAAGTTTGTACCCTGTGTACATTCCCCAGTCCAGCTGTTAACTGGCTGCATTATAACAACCTGTCCACCATTATCTACCCAGCACAAATGACATGGTCTTCAATGCCACAAATGATGCCTGAGTTGTAGGAATGTTTTACAGGTTTCTAAAGAGTCTTTCTTTTAATATCTTGTCCAAGAACAAGCATTTCATTTTCAGGGATTAGTCTGTCCCTAATCCTGAGGGAGCACCACTTGGTGCAATTCTTGGGTTCTGTGGAGTCAGCTGGACATCAGGAAGAACTACGAACTGGGCTCAAGGCTGGCAGATACCTTGCTATTGACTGCTTTGTAAACTACCACTCACATAAAACATGTTACAGCAAAAACAATCATGAAAGGTGTATCTGCCATTAGTTCTCTCCCTCTTCATCTTCCTGGCATTTAAAGATCAAGGTTTATTCTTTAAATATAGGTTCCCATTGCAGACATGATTAACGGTGTTTGCAACAATCATTAGGAAGATATTTGGCCAGCAGGAAGTGATGAGAAAATAGTTTTTTCATCAGCTTAGTTCTTATCCTTTCTCTCCCATGCTGAGTCTGCATTACAAATTAAACTCCCCTTGTGTTCTGATTCTTATTTTTTCTTTTTCTCCCTTTAAACTAACCTATTCAATACTTTTCCCTGGGAAACCAACTTAATTTCTCAACAGTCTTCTGCATGCTCCCTTTTTCTTCCTTTTGTGTCAGTCTTAAAATCTATTTTAAAAATGGAAGATCCTAAAAACGGAACATTTTTGACATTTGTGACAAGTTGAATTTACATTTCTGTGGCAGTGTTGGTATACCTGTCTCTCCAACATCCTGCTTATCTCAGTCACACAATAGCAAGTGGATTTTTAAACTTATATATTAGGACCTGCTCCTGTTGGTAAATTGTATATGCACCAATGCTCACAATTCAAATAAGCAGGTGACAGAAACAACAGTAAACTCTCAGTCTTTGACAGCTTGTTTCTTCACCATCACCACTGGTTTCCCAAAGGGGGAAACACAAACCATTTTTGCGGCAGATCTACTCAAGGGTTAAATTAACATGTGCTTCCAGATACAGAATTCTCCCTGAGGGGGAAGTATGTACAAAAATGAAACAACACAAACATCCACTATTGTAAAATTCTCAAAGGCAGATGTGTACAAAAAACTCTCCTTGCTCTCCACTAACATTAGACAGCCCTGGAATCTCTCCAAGCACAAAATTTAGATGAATATAACATTTTAAAATAGGATTTAAAACAATTAAATAAAAGACAATCTTTGGAGAGGTACCATTTGCTTTGCACTTCATACCTTCTTGCCTGCTTCTGTTGGAGTAATAAATACACATCCCAGATAACAGGCTGCTGAAGATATTGTCCAGTAGGGACATCTAGTTTCTTCCCAGAGCCTGCAAAGAATTGTCTCAGTAACTTTGAAGATGTCTTTTTGACTATAACATAAATAAGTGGTTGCAGAGGTCTAAGTTATAATGTCTTTTGTCAAACAATGCTTCTTTTAAACTTGATATCATTATTTTTTCTCTGAACCTCAGGTGCAAAGCAATCTTTCAGGAAGTGGATCTACAAAAACACTCCAAAATTTCTCATGTTTAGTTTGGAATTTTTCCCACTCTGGAAATGGCCACAGTAAAGAATCTGATAAAAAATGTAATATGTGTTCAAATAGAGGCTTAGTAGTTTAAGTTTTGGGAGCTTGGTCATTTTAGCTGTCAGTTTGAACAAAGGTAGAAGTGCAACAAGGAGCAGACTGAGCTTTACCCACATTTACAATCAGAGTCACTTGAGAGGAGGAGGTCAGGCACAGATCTGTTCAGGACATTCAAGCCTTACCTTTTCCTTAGACACTGGTGGCTTGCCCCAGCTTTTTGACTCCAGCACTGGCAAATTCAGGACCATGCAAGCAGACTGGCTTGTTTTACCTGACTGTGCCATGGAAAAATTATGGAATCAGTACAACCAGCTATTTGTCACTGCTATGTGGGGCGTTGGTACAAGGAATGTGGTTTTCCTTCTGTAAGTCCTCCTAGGGTCAGGCCTCTTCAGGAAGTCCGTGTTGCCAGCCTAATGGGGAAGTTCAGGGTTTTTCATTCCTGGATGAGAGAAGCCAGAGCAAAAAAAAAATTAAACATCTCTATAATCAAGCATTTTCCTCTTTCTTCACTTCACTGAACCCAAGATTTGTAGTTCATGCTTCCTTTTTGTGTTTTTGTTGTTGCTGTTTTGTTTTGTTTTTTGTGCCCTCATCATGATGTCTTGCTGAACTCCTAAGCTCTTCTTTAGACAGTGAAGATAATCAATTCTCACACTCAGTACTTGAAACTGAGACAACTATTCAGGAAACTGAAATTCAAACCCACAGCTTTCAATGAATTGTCTTGCACACCCAACTTATCTTTCTCATTTCTGTTCCAAGGAAAGTCCTATAATTCTTGGAGGCCATCTCCAGGAGACAGCATAATCAGGCACCCACTCAAGTTGGCTGAAACATTTCAATCAACTCCAAAGATGCAAACTCCACCGCCTAGGGCCTGGTTGTGTTTTGTGTCACTTATGTGGTCACTGCTTGCGACTGGACAGCACAACCCCTTGGTGTGAGGGAAGGATGTCCCCAGGAGCAAGTGGCAGGGCAGGCAGAGCAGGGTGCCTGAGGGTCTGCCCATCTCACAGGTTTCACAGGCAGCCTGCAGAAAGTAACCATCTTTCTGAAGGGTAGCTTGTCCAGAAAGGTCCAGCTGTGTCTGAATGACAATGTCACACTAACAGGCACTACATGTACAGGTATGGTGTGCAGCCACCCATTTTGCTCCAGCCACAGCCTCTAGCCAGATCCAGGGCTGTGCTTCCAGGTTTCTCTGCTCAGGCAGCTCACATATGCTACCCCTAAATAGACCACAGGTGTGCAAATGGACAGGAAAGCTCTGAATGAAGACCAAGCTAGTAGCCTGACATTCATCAGTTGATGAGCATGTGGGTTCAGATGGCACAATTTTCTCCACTGGTAATATAAAAGGAAATGGCACTCCATTCACTCAGTGGTTTGCATATCCCAGGAGCCCCATAATAATTTCCATGTTGTAGTCTGGATGTAAAAATGTGGTTCTATAGAGTGGAAGAAGTTAAAAAGTCAATGTATTTTATGGCCCTACAAGGTGCTGATAGATGAATTCTGCCTTTTCCAGACTCAATCAGTGAGGCTGCACATGGGGGAAGCTGGATTTTCTTGCGGAGTGTAGGACCACTGTTATTATCATATTCATCATTAGCAGCGTGAGCACACATGGTGCAGCAGCACTTCATCCATATTCATGCTCTATGTGTTGGTGCCCTGCAAGCATGAAGCTCAAAGCCACTGTCCCTCTGTCTACAAGTACACAGATGTACTGGTGCAAGTCACCCTAGTCAGCAGATGCCCTCTGGAGAAACCAGATGTTCAGACAAAAGGGAGGATGTGAGCTGGTAGAGAAGTCATGTAAGGTGCAGCATGTAGAGGATTTGCAGAAAATGGTTCAAAATGGTTGGTGCAAGCAGGTATGAATAAATATTGTTACTTCATTCCTAGATATTGGTTTTTATCCTGTCCCTTCAAGGCACTTTACAAAGTCAGTATCGTGATCCAAATTTTCCTAAATCACAAGAGCTCCCACAGCTTGAGAGTCCTCCCTTTTCTCCCTTCCAGGCCTGCCTTGCTCTGGGCATTTGGAATGGCTGACTACGTTTTCTCTCTCTCTGAGCAAGGCACTGCAGCAAGGACAAGGTGATCAGGCAGGGTGTCTGCCCGCTGCCACCCTGCACCCATTATATTCAATGAAAAATAAATGGCAAGGAAATGAATGAACTTGGTGTTATTGGTCATGCAGCATCACTGCTGCTTTCAGAGACTGCACCTTTCTGAACTTGTCTGGGGACTCTTCAGCTGCAAAGCCAATGATCTCATTTGTCACCTCGCAAATGCCTCCTCCTGTGAGCCTTGTGGACGATGTACATCTTTGTTTAACAGGACATACAGCTTTGAAGAACGAGGAAAAGATTACTGATGGTGATGTGAACTCAGAGCAGGCATAAGTCACCTTTCCAGGAGAGCTCAGCTCTGATTAAAGCACAGCTGAAAAATGTGCCTCTCCCAAGAATTCCCCTTGTAGCATTTCCTGTTAGATTTTCCAGACTGCATCAGTGCATGACAGACTAGGAAAGAAATATGACTACAATTTTGAACATAGAAGAATTCCTAAAGAAAACAAAAGGATTTTTTGAGTCTTAGTGGTAAGATCATAAACCTTTGCTGCTTAGTTAAAAGGAGCACCAATTCATTTAATGATATTTAAAATTTCTACAGCCTGTGTGATACAAGACATCACAACAAATGTTACAGCATGTCCTGGCTGTCTTGAAATACCATTGTTGATGAAAGTAGATCAGGGACAGTTAAAATGAGACTGGGTGATGAAAAAGGATGATGATTTATAATATATATATATTTAAAAATCTAAAATTTAGGTACAGCATTGCTTGTTTAAAAAAAAATTAAAAGCCACTCTCTTTATGGTCCTATGCATATAGCACAGAGAGTGAGTCCTATTTTGAGAATATGATGCTTCTCAGATGCCATTAATTTGAGCAGGACATCAGCTCCTGGAAAAAAATGGATTTGCAAGACAGAGATCAGGTCATGATCTGATCTGTTTCGCACAAGCATAAAAAAATCCAACATTTAAAGAAGAGAAAAAACCATTTTGGAGCTTTGTTGACAAAGGGCAGAGCACTTTCTTAAAACATGTCTGGCAGTACTCTCTGAAAGCTTCTGTGCTGCTAATAAGAATGTCACACTTGAAAGAGCATTGTACTATTTTGTAACCTACTGTATGAAATCTGGTGCCCAGCCACAGGTTAAATGCACACAATGAAATTCTCTTTCCTGCCAGGGCCAGTTCTGCCACTTATTACACTGAAGTCTGCAAATATACAATATGACTCAGAATATGTAGGCTGTGGCTAGGCAGAGAAAGTTCATTCAAAATTGATTTTCTTTCAGGCATCCTTGATATTCCCTGTTTCAATTGCTCACCTACTGTACAGTTGAGTGAGCACTTAAGGAAGTTGCAAAGTGATGCAGCCTGTCTGGGACATGAAGGAATGTGGAGCAGGATAATCACAACATCATCAACCCAATTCTCCAAGGTAGCTGGCCAATAATACTGTTCTAATTGAATAACTTATCCGCAGCTATTTCCCCTGGGAGAGCCTATGGCTTCAGCTCTCTGTGTAGGCAGATGGTGCAGCATACACAATGAAACCTGTAATTTTCTCTCACTACTGAGCATGTTAACAGTGAGCTGTTTTCCCAGTACTGCTAGCCCATTAATATTTTATTTTAACTGGTTTTCTCCAAGTTATTATGCACCATGCAGCAGAGAATGGAGAAATCAATGATACATTTCATATTATTTTTACAGCCAGCTCACTAAGCTACCCCCTGCTCATTAAGGCTTCTGCTTTACTAATCAACAACTGTATATGTCATCATCAGGTATATGCTGAAATGAAAGTGTCATAATTAAAAACAAAGGTGCATGAGTCACCCGGGCCCTGAATTACTAACTAGCAGCAAAGCATAACAAATAGGCTGCAAGTGAATTCCAAACCTGCAGGGCTGTTTTTTAAAAAGTGCATTAATGAGCATGTGCCGAGCATATTTCTGACTCTGACAATGCTGTCCTGATCTTGGTCTCTGAACTACACATCTTAGCGATGTACTGCCATCCCCTTGTCCCCAAATGTTGGAACAGCACATAATCCTCAGCAGCAAAAGTGGTTGAAAGGCAAATGCTGCCTGGGAGGGCAAGGCAGCAGAGACAGCCCATCAACAGCGTAACAACATGACAGATGACAGACCCAGAGGCAAATGCAGGCCTGCCAGCAGATCCGCCTGTAGAGCCTGCCAACGAGCCAGATGCAGCTACTGAAAAGATATCATCCCTAGCTTAGCATCTGGGTCTTGCTGTGGCCAGCCATACTTCATGTGCTCCATGTCCTTACTGCTGACCCCAACTGCTGGGAGAGCCTGGAACAATGAGGGAGAGCTCAACTGCATCAACAACATTACATTTATATTATGCTAGTTTATACACTGTGACTATAAAAATTGTCAATCTGCACACAGCACAGTTATCAGTTTGCATTTATTTTACTGTTTCCCCTCTCCCACGGTCTCTGAAAAAAGATAGCTCAGGGATTCGTTCTTTGTTTGCCATTTCTACTCAGAAGTACACACTTAGCTACTTTACCATCTCTTAGAAATAGCAGTACACTGTAAATCTATGTATGATTAAACCTTGGTATTGAGATCCAGCAGTTCTTGTCCCTGGAAAGGTACAGTTCTTTCTAATTCACAAGTGTTTCAAAGCTTGGCTTGTAGTATTAAACATCAAATAAATCTTTGTCAAGTGACTCCAGTGACAATTAAGTGAAAACTAATGATATGCCATCACAGAAAAGGTAATTGCATCCATTGTTAGGTACTTCCCAGGATACATGCATAGTGTTTCAAAATTGGCATTCATTTGTTCACCCTGGCATCCTAGTCTGACTACGAAAATGTATTAATAAGATCATCATTTCTCCTTTTATAGAAGTTAGGGACATTCTTTTTGGATGATCCTACCCCCCTTGGAGTTCAGCACTGCTTTTCTGCATACTAGTAATTGGCTCAGTCAGGCAAAATGTAAATGTAGGTGTTCAAAAGCATCCTGTTGAGGACAGGGTGGAAAAGGTTCTGTTCTCTTATTTTCTCATCTCTAATTGTTACTAAGAAATACTTTAAGCACACTTTTATGAATATATTCTTCAGAAAATATGTAGTGTCAGAAATTATTGATCTGTAATGGAAATTTCCTTAGTCTTGTTTAAGTCTAAGTGCACTTATAGAAGCTAAACTATATTGTCCCTTTTGGTTCAAGGTAGGATTAATCTTACTTACCTCAGGCATCTAAGTCACACTAGGATCCTTTTTAAGTCAATGGAAAAATACAGGCACCTTCAGAAGGCTATTCATCTCATCCTAATGTAGGCATCAGAACAATTCATCTGAAATGAACCCTTCTGTGAAGGCACCTATGTCTTTCTATTAATTATAAAGGAAGCCCATGGAGACTAGCTTTGAATAGGTTCCTCTTTTTTAGTCTTGTGAGATCAGGTGAGGAGTATCCCAGTCTTCATATTTCACTGGCTAAAGAGGAAAGTGTAGACAGAAAACAGGGAAGTTAAAAGAGCACAGCCTTTCGTTTTAGATTCACATATATTCTCATAATTAAGAAAGGATTACCCAATAAGCTGAATCACAAAGCTACTTTTCTCTCTTTAATGCCAGAAAGCTGGAAATAGCACAATTCCCCATATACAGCCCTTGAGCCTTTTGCAGTGGGAATATCTAGTTCTCTTCGTGAATCATGCAAAGCTGGAAGATCTCTTGACACTGATTCCTTCTTCTTTTCATTCATTTTTTCAAACATATAAGAAGATCCCAGATGTATAAAGACAGCCTGCACTGGAGACCCAGTCTATTCCGATGTTAGCAATTCTTGTAGTTATGGGAGTATTATATGGCAAAATAATGGAATATTGAAGAGGACACTGGATATATTATGAGCTTTGTAATCACAGATGTTTTGAGAAGGGCACTTATGTCATCAGCTCTGATGAAGATTCAGTCCTGTAACTAAAACTGCTTGATTACCCTGTGGATGGTACAAGAATTTTTTCCCAGTAAAATCCCTTTTTTTTTTTTTTCTTTCTTTTTTTTTTTTTTTTTTTTCACTATTTGATGGACAAACATGGTATAAACCAATTGGTTCAAAATCTTACCTAGCCTGAAAAAGCCCCAGAACATTCTGTTTTAAAAATTTCCAAAATTAATGTTTAAAAATCCACACTTCTTTAAATCATTTATTTAAGCTATATAAGGAAATACCAAATGTTTTGAAGAAATGCATTTTTCAGTACTGGAGGTGTTTTTCCTCTTGCTTTTAGCTAGCTGAGCACTCTGTATGACAAATTACTTTGCAGGTTAACACAAAAAAATATTCAGAACTGCCAGAAAATGGAAAAATTGATTATTCACATGGCAGTAATGTGGGGTTAGTACTTCATCTCTTGTTCTGCTTTTGCACAGCAATAAAGACAGTTTTAAAAACGTACTGTTTCTCTTCAGGAGAGGTAGAATACAGCAATTCAAGTTTTTCCACAGCATCCTTTTTTTTTGTCTGGGGTCACTGGTGCAAAGGAAATGGTTCACCAGCACATCTCCATACTCACAGATGTGTCTGAAGAGGAAAGGAGCATGTTTTCTATTATTGCTGAATTGTCATGTATTGGAAAAAATGGATCTTTCTGAGTATACATAAGTATTTTAAATATATCAATGTGTCTTTAAGAGCAGAGGCAAGAAACTAAGTCATCTGGTGCTTTAAAATATGGAAGGGATGTGGAACCATTTCTTAATGAAAAACAATACTGCCAAAAACTACAGCTGCTTTCATGGGTCAGTCTCATTTTCTTTAATTTAAAACCAGGTGCAAGTGGTAGGAACTTTTATAGGTGATTTTTTAAAGCGGCTGTTTAATATCAATGGCATTAAGTTGCTTGCATGGCTGTTGTCATCAATGCATTAGGTTTACACAAAAGTGTTTGCGTTGAAGCAAAATTTGCAGGTGCTTAGCTTACTGCAGCTTCCAAAGTGGGGGAGAGTACCTTGACATCCCTTTGTTTCATCTCACCCAGAAGGCAGAAGTCACTGTGCAAGAAACAGCTTTTCTAAGTGCACAGGAAGGCATGTAGGGCCAGATCCATTTCCCAGGGAGATTAATGGGAGGCCTTTTATTTTCTTCAGCTGAGACTGAGGACAGCAATAAAGATACCTGGCTCACTGTTCTCTCTTCTAACCAACTCCACTAAAACAGGTTTTCAAAATCCTTCCTTAAAGGCCTCAGGATCAGCCTGTTCTGCTATTGCTGATCACCAGAGACAGGGGCCGGTATCTCCATCCATTTGTAAATGAGTAAGACCAAAGTCAAAATGGTGAAATCATTATTTCCTGTAGAAATTCAGTGGAGTTGTCGGCAAATGAATAATAACTTACAGCTGGGCAGTTCAGCAAATTCAAGATCATTTACTGCAAATTCTGTAGGATTTATTCAGGTGACTAGCAAAAGAGAAGATGACATCCAAAAAATTTCTAAATTTGCATCAGCACTACTGGATCAGCTCACACATTGGTGTAGTGTGAAGTACATCAGTAAGGATAATAAATACACCAAGAGGAAGAGGGTACCCCAAGTCATGTAGGATCACCTCAGATCTATAACCAGGAAAAGGTAATTATAATCAAGGATCCATGCCATGATCCTCCTTTTTATGAAATAATAAAAAACCCCAGAAGAACAAATATATCTTTGAACTGTTTTTATCTACTCTGCCTAATATTTCTTCCCAGATTTATAATGTAAGTATGTAATAAATACTACACATTCTGTCTTTACCTGCTCTCATGATTCTTTGGTCACAATATTAAACATAGTATAATATGACAGAATGCAATCTTCATGACAGAAGGCAAGCAGAGCAGCTAAGATTTAATCTCCTTCTAGTTTTTATCTAAAGATTTTGATAGAAAAGGAAGAGCATAAACTGTTAATGGGAAAACATAAGTATTTGGGATAGAACATTTATATTTATTTATGTAAAGAAATAGATGTATATATATAAACAACTCGTGAATAAATAGTGGGAAGAAAATACTGACAGGAAATGAAGCAAATGAGTTATAAACTCTAACCATAGGAAAAATGAATCATATAAATGAATACTGCAATAAACCCCTGTTTTATAAGCAGTTGTGACCTGTTTGAGAAGGAAATGCAGAAGTCTGCCAAAAGCATATCGTATCCATCTGTCCAGTTTAAAGTATTAGTTGGGTTTTTACTTGGACAGTTCTCAGCCCAATCCTGTTAATACTTACATATATTAATAGTCTTGTTCCTAAACAATATCATCAACTCAGCAGAGTGGAATGATGTCTAAGTAAGATGACATGTAGCCAAGATGGTTTATAGGGCCAAACACGTGCCTAGGTACATGCAGGATTAAGCTGAAAAACTGTAACATTTAGTCATTACTGTAGTGCTAGCCCCAATATTCACAGGCATGGTTTATATTTCTATCTTAATCTAGATTTCCAGGACCATAAGAGCACCATTAGGATGAAGATTTCCATGTTTTTATTCAGCACTGCAGTTCTGCAAATTTCTGCAGGACTGGTGCTTGTATTTCTCTTTCATCAAATGCAGAAATTTCATCCTGTGCCTAAGTGTTCAGACAAATCTGCACAGAATCAGATTTTGATTCCCACACCTAATGAAGTAATCCTTAATAAAATAAGTACTCTTTGAAGAGGACTTGGAACTTCTCCGTAGCAAACTGATTTCTCCAAAGTCTTAGCTATGTATTACTCTCTGATCTTTACTGTCACTATCCTACTATATTTTAAGTTTTTCTCTGCACAGTCTGAAGCATGGTAAGCAGGACATTTATAAAGTGAGATGAAACAAACTCAGATCCAACATCTGGATATTTTGAATTAGAGCAAGACTGTGCCATTTTAAGAAAATACAAGTGATATCCCCACAGGAAATAATTTTTTTAATCCCGTGTAGTTATGTGGTTTATAATACACCTTTATGCTCAGCATTTTTCTATGGGCCAGCTTTACTGTTTCATGTCCTCCCATTTGATGGTTGCATCCTGAATGTTTTAGTTATCCCATTGATGTCTGTAGTTCTCCCCAGGTTCCCAGTGTAAAGTTAGGCATTTGACCCTTCCAAGTACTAATATTGTAGGCAGCGTAGTCTGTGGGATTGTAACAGTGAAGTTCTTTTTTTTGGATCTCTGGTGCATCTGTGTCTCATCTCCACATATATATCTGAACAAATATTATTTCACCACCTCAGAGGGAGTTGTAAAGACAAATCAGGTGTTCAGGTAGGACTATAGTGAAGCTATACAAATACTAAAGCAAAGATAAAACATGTTATTGGGTCATTTAGAGCCTTGCCCAGAGGCTGTTCTGGGGAAAAAGCAGTATTTCCCTGCAGGGGCCAACTTGTATGTTTAAACCAAAATGCTTTTTAGCCTCAGAAATCACAACCATAGTCTTCGAATACTAAATTATTGACCGTGAAGCAAGCATCTTATTTATTCTCCAGAATGTTCCTACCCATTAAAAATAACATATAACTGCTTTATAAGATTGCACTAAAACATGTACTTTATCAGACTTCTGATTTTCTTGGCAAGTATTGCATACCTAGAAGTTGGGATGCTCCTCCACCACTGCTGTGCATTCAGCCTTTCTCACCAGTAATTTTCTGGCACAATGTAACTACAAGCATGTTAAACAGCTGTAATGAAAAGCCTTATCAGACACTACTTGTTTCTCCTCTCTGGCTACTTTGCAAGCTTGAGATACAGCTCTAGCTCCTAAGCCTTCTCTGTCAAGCTAACCTAAGGGGTGAAGGAATATTCAGGGATTTGCTGTTTTCTTTGCAAACCAGGCAAAACTTCACAGCTTTATTTTGATTTTCCAAATGTACTTGCAAAACATACTTTGTCTGACTATGTCTAACAAATGCATTTAGCACACATTTTTAGATATGAAAAAATAAGTTGCCCTCTTTTCTTTCCTACCTTGACTTTAGACACCTATTGAGATGCTAACGTGTTATCTTTTCCAAAAGTACAACAGTCCCTCCCTCAGAAGGGCAATGTGTAAATAGTTTATTTCTTTCTGAATGTCTGTTTTATATTTCAAGGAATTTTTTATTAAATTGAATATACATACCAGGGGTTTAAACAATGTGACTGAAACGAGGCTATACCATCTGTTAAACCCAGTTCCATTTGCCAGATTTCTACGCTTTTGGGACTACATTGGAAATAGATTTTTCTAATGGAAAACAACGTGAAGATGCTTGCCGAGATAGTGACACATCCACATAGCATCACATCACCTTTCAGCTCATCTCTGGATGAAATTTAGTTTGATAGGCTGGCCCAGATCATCTCAGTGCTTACCTCTGCAGGGCTCATTGATCCATGAATACAGTCAAGGGAATTCATACCAAAGCACAGAGCTGTACCACATTTCTGCTTTTTCAATCAGCATAGATGGAAGTCCAGATCTGTCTGTATAAGCTGTATAAATGGGCTCCCCTAGCCTCCAGTCTACTAAAGCATAACAGCAAGAGAATTGTAGTAAAAGAAAATCTGTAAACCCTCTGTTTTTTTCCTAATGCATGGAAAAAAAATTAAAATTGCTTCAGTGAATTACCTTTGAAGGAGCAAATTCCCTAATTTTACAAAAATGTAAAATTCTCTTTTTAGTAAAGAATCAGCATGTCTTTCTCCCTTCCTGCCAAGCAACAGGTGCAGACCTAGCTCCTTCAAGGCTTGATAAACCAAATAATAGGAATTGTCTTTTCATCTGTTCTTTGCCATCTATAAGGCTCCATACATTGCCATTACTTGTCTAATTTACTATAAACACCCCAAGCAAACAGCAGCCATTGTTGCCTGAATTTTTAAAACAAACTTATGACTTAGCATATTTTAGTGGCAACAGAGTGAGACTTCTGCAAAGACACTGCCATGCTGAAGTGGTTGGGCACTCATACTCAAGGAAATCTAGGAAAGCCAGGAATCTGAGCTGGTTATTTTCCAAAAACTTTACTGTGATATTGAACCTTTTGGTCGCTCCTACTCTAGCACATCATGAGGCAACAGTTCTTTGAATTTCAGGGATAAATTTCGGATACTCTTTTTTTTGTTGTTCTGTAGTTTTCCATCTGGCTTTTACTTTACATGTCCAAAGTGCATACATAAGGGGAAACCAGTGATGCATGGAAAAAAACAGGATTAAGTATTGTCAGATAATAATTACCTTAGAAAACCATTGGGTCTATTGCTCTTGCTTTTTTTCCAGAAAAATTAAAAATCATACTTGAGAGAGGCTTGTCAAGGATCTATTAATGCTTCCTTGCCAGTACACCACCTCCAGGAGGTTTAAGAGAATTGGACATCTTGATTTATCATCTTGTTTTTTTTTTTTTAATGTAATCGTAATATTCAGCTTAGTGAAGCAGAATTTTTCCTGACCCCAGGCAAGATAGCCCCTTCCTTGTGTTTCAGATCAAGGGGCTGTTGAAAATGATGGAGAGTAGAGTAACAGGGAGAAGGTACCAAAAATGTAATTACTGAAAAGTGAAATGAACTTCATCTTCAAACTTTTTTTAACTCTGTGAGACTGATTTTTGGCTCTGGGAAAAAAAAAAAGGAAAAAAAAAAAAAAAAAAAAAAAAAAAGGGTGTCAGGGGTCCTATCTAACAGAGCTATTCTGAGTGAGGATAGGTACATTCGGCAGTCAGCAGCTGCGATAACGACAAGCAGAGAATATAGACTTCTAGATAGGCTACTGAATCCTTAAATGGCATGTGTGACAGTCCTACACCTCAGTCACATGTAGGACACCACAGGGGGGAACCTTGATAGCCCCCAGTCAAAGATGCTCTTTCCTATCTTGAGTATTTCCGCTGGTAGATTAGCCTTTTCCCTTTTGTTTCTTTTTCTTTCCCCACCCTTTTTAAACACCTCCCTACTGTTATATTCAGGTATTTGCAGGACATTGACAGGTTTCTGATACGATATATGAGGAGAGATACAAGGAGCTTTTTGCTCATACACAAAAGCAACAAAAGCCCTTTTTTCAGAGACTTCAGCATCTTAAAGGATGGAATCATATAATCAGAGAATGGCTTAGGTTGGAAGAGATCCCAAAGATCATCTAGTTCCAACCTCCATGCCTTGGGTGGGGACACCTTTCCCTAGACTGGATTATTCAGGGCATAGGAAAACAGAAGGCATAAACAAACTGAACAGAGATACATCCTTTACATAGACAGACATTCCTCATCTTGAGTTGGGCCATGACTGGGGAGAGCTCTGCTGGGTCTGGAAGACATTCACATGCATTACATAGCTCAAGTAAGGAGAAGGATGAACAAGTATGCAGGGATGCCTTCAGACACTAGGGTAAAAGGGAAGATGTGATGGGGTAGGAGGGAGAAAAAAGGGTTTATTTGCCTCATCTTGATAATTGAAAGTTTTAATTGCAGGTCTCCCTCCGCTTACAGAGTAGCTGGTACTACAAGAAAAAAGATGATTTTAAAAGTATGCTGAAGGCTCTCTGCTGTCTTTTGCAGAAGATTAATGCAGTTTTAAATTGCAGCTTTATTGTCTGTTGGCAAAGTGACTGGCAGGAAGGGATTTAAAATTGCAAATTCTTTAGTGCAGTCAGACATACTTTGAAAAATGAAGTTCTCTTCTGCTCAGGGGATTAGTTTAACTTTTTATGACATTCATTTTTGTAATTCTTTACTACTTCTTCATCTTGTGTTTGCTTTATGAGGTTATTATTTTTATACATATTTTGGTAGAGTCTTAGGAAAGCTGAGAGAGACAGGTGTTTGAAATTCTAGGTGCAATAAAGAGGCGTAACATTTATTAGAAAAGAAGAAACATGGCATAAATGAGAGTTGCCTTTTGTTGCTTCAATACCCAGCTCAGTTCCCACTGCAGTAGTTGGCAATGATATTTAAAATAGGGCTGCCTAAATCCTTAGGTTAGGAAACACTGACAGTAAAAGTACAGCTGAGATCTAATGGATCAAAGAAAAGATGTTGCAGTTCTGAATGCCAAGGTTCCAGCTCTGCCTGTCCTGTTGTGAATATGGTTGTGTCTCTTGAAGGCACTGACCTTCACTCATGTTTATTCAGGTTTAGAAGCCACGTGCTCAACAAAGGCCTAGGCAGCTTTTGTAGTATTCAAATGTCATTACACAAGGTATTCCTTTAAAATAGTTCACAGAATTTCAGATCTGACTTATAGATAAACCAGAAAACATGTTTTAAAAAGCCATCCATACTGATTTAAAAATCCTGATAGTTGGGAAATTTACCCATAACCCTTGGTAATATGTTCCATCATTTGCCCTGCACCATTAACTAATTTTGTCTCTTGTCTAGTTTGAATTGATATCAGCTAAATATTCCATTGCCATATTATAGACAGTTATATCAACAGCTCTGGTTGATCAACATTTCCATTGATCAGCCCATATGTTACCAAATCAAAACTTACATTTCCTTCAAAAAGCTAAATTTACTAAGGCCCTTGAGTCTTTCACCATAAGATGTTTTCTAGTCCTTGTGTTATTTCTCTTCTGTCTGTTTTTGACTTCTTACCAGTCTTTTTAGAGAGTTTGATAATGAGCTGGTCTGAGTATTCTAATAGTGGTAACTGAACCAGACAGATATTAACTAGAGCATTCCCAACACCTTTAAAACCAGTGATTGTCAAAGATATCTGGGGGGACTAGGGGAAATCATCATGATTTCAGGAGTTTAACTAAGAATTTAAGCAGAATGTAAAACAAGCTTTGAAATGTGTGTTTGATTTCTCTTTTTCCTCACTTTGTTGATTTTCTCATATCCATCTGTGTTTGGGAATGTGTATATATGAGTTCTTAAATATATTTGCAAAATAAATGCAGATAATTTTCAGATTTTTCTAGGAACCTCATGGACTATATTCTTATTTAGGTACTATTCCCCACTTTTATTCTTTCAGGCCATCCAGCACTATATATTCAAGTTAGTCATCATCTCCATCTCCCAACTGACAGCTACACACTGTCCTTGTACCATCTGATAATTGTGATTTGCTTTCTGTTTTCTTACATATAAGTCATCACAATCACATCTATTAAAAACAAAGTTTTTCTTCCAGCTAATTTTCCAGTAAGTTAAGACAGCCCAATCTCACCTTTCTATCTCTTTCATTATTAGCTGCTCTGTAATCTTCAGATCAGCTACAAGTGTAATTAGTAGGAGGTAATGTGCATTTCACAAGAGTTAAAAAGTTGCAGTGATAAAAAGCACTTTAAAGTCTGAGAACTGATCCACTCAGGATCCTGTGTATGCCACTTGCTTAGTGATGACTTCTCACTCACATACTTAAATGATAATTACCCAGCATTTACTCCATTTAACATCCATTGTGCTGATTTTCTGTTGTTTTCATTTTTAATTATAAGGTTGTATACCATCAAATCAAATGCCTGAGAGAAACCAATGCAAATATAATTACCTCCAGCAGACAAAATTCTAGCATCACCAAAAAAGCATATATTGGGTTAGTTTGACAAGAATTCCTTACCATCAGTCTATGTGAATCAACATTAATTACATTACTTTAACTTAAATCTTGATTTACGTGGCTCAGTATCATTCCATTTCCTTTGCCTGTGACTGAAGTCCTAAAGACAAGTCTAAGCTTCATCCATCTTTCCTTCCTTCCTTGTTCTCTCTCTTCCCATGCCTGCTCCTTCCTTCCTCTCTCTTACACTCTTTTCTTGCCTTTAGAATAGTTAAAAGAAACAGAAAGATGAGAAACCATTATCCAAATCTCTTTTGCAGTGATCTGACCTCTACAATAAGGATACTGACAATACAAGTTCTTCTCAAGGCATTTTAAGTCCGTAGGCAGAAAACACTCTAGAAATGCAATGGTTTATTGCTAAGTATTGTTGTTGCTGTTCCTAATGACAGCCTTTCAGACTAAGCACTGCACTTAAAGGCTATGTCAGAGAATAACCACAAACTAGAGAACAAAAGGAGGGGAGATTAAGAGCTCAGACATGTAGAACCTGTTTCTCTCAGCAGCTGTGCCTCAGTCCCTGGACCAGTAGTCAGGTTGGACATAAGTGGCAAGTTTCCAGGTCTTAAGGGCTTCAGTTGATGGCGGGTTCTTTGGAGCACTGTCTTCCTAGGGCAGAAAAAAATTGGAAGGTAAACAATTAGAGAGCTGCGTTGCACAGGGCTGTGTGCTCTGATTAGGAGATTCTGCCTGACACAGAGGGATGTCAGTGCCTGCAGTGGTATCTGCTCCTGTCACTATCAGCGTGCAGCAGGTGACACTATGGAGGATGAAGCTCAGCTGAGCTGCCTACAGAGTTCAAGGGAAGCGGCAAGGGAAAGGGGAAAAGAGGAAGATAGGGCTGACATCTGTAACTAACCCTTCAGTGCCTGAAGTGGGGGGAAGAGGGTTGGGATGGCCGGATGCAGAGTTGGTGTGTCACAGTGCAGCTACTGCAGCTGAATCAGTCCTAAGATAAAAACAGCTACTTACACCCTCTGTCACCAGTAATATTGCTTAGAAATCTCTGACAATGCAACCAGGCCTTTTCTTCCTCTAGTTAGCTGAAGGAGCACCCCACAGTCAGCAGAGTTACAAAGCTGCTTAAGGAAACCACCATCCTGTTCCACATCCCCATGGTCACCCTACCACCACCTTTGCTCTCTAAGGAGGGGAGAAAACCCAGATATACTCTGTAGGTAGCCAGACCTAGACAAAGAGAAGCACAGCTGCTTTAGGAAGCTTTTTTTTTTTTAATGGTTTCACTTACAGCACACCTAGCACAAGGCAATATATACTGGTAGGCACCTGACTGCTGGTAGGCACTGAAAGTGCTTAGTGTGGGAGAGAGGTGCAAATTTCAGATACCGTCAACATACCAGTAAGCTAGGAAAGAGCTTAGAAAAGCCATAAGATATGTTAGAAAATGGCTATGCCCCTTGGGAACTCTCTTCAGTAAGTTTGTCATCCCTGTGGCTTGTCTTGGAAAACTGTTTCTCCCTCCTTTTTCTGTCATTTTTGGGTCTGACAAGGCAGCCCCTATGGAACAGTTCAGCAGGCTGTGCATTGGAGAACTGATACTGTGGGGAACTAGAAGTGCCCAGTAAAGGTGTGGCAGAAAGACCTTTCACTTTCTATAAATGCAATGGAGTGTTTTATTCCAATTTATTCTCTTAAAGTCTCAAAGTTTGATTCTAAAAACTATCAAATAAAATACAATCACTAGGAAGATATCATCTATTATATTCTATGGGAAACTTTGGTCAAAGAAGGGAGTAGTGATGAATACTTTATAGTTTAATTTCCACTGAATTATTTTTCACAGATTACATCACACAGTAAACAACTATTCTAGGAATGAAGCTATGCCTGGATTTTCACTCAAGGAATCTCAAAAACAGAAAAACAAATTCTCTTCACCATAAAGTAAATTGAAGACATATAGTTAAAATCCTATTTGTTTTATTATAGAAAGGAATTCTAACCACCTTTGGACAGAGACAATCAATTGTTTCGTGATGGCCAGGATGAGTTCTGAAGATTCATAAACAGATGTCCCCAGTGCTGAGAAAGGCCAACAAGCGCATTCTTCAGGCTTGGATGTCGTGTAGAAATGTAATCCTCTGGCTGAGTTTATTCTATGACTATGCTCCATTTCTGCTTTTCTGAGAGCCTGAAAGTGTGGTTACTTAATGGTTGTGTCAAGCTGGTGTGTTTGTAACTCCTTATATCCTGAGATTCAACAGTGCAAGTGTTACCAAGGTACAGAGCCATGTAAGTGCAAAAAAACATAAGTAATCAAGCAGCCCAAAGATGAACATTTCTCTAGAGAGTGAGGGGAGAAAAAAAAGTTATTTGTGTTTTTCCATCATGGTTACTCAGATATCACCCTGGGTCTAGAGGAAAAACTTACCTGTTTGTAACTACATCTTGTGAAAAACTTAAGCAGAATGCATGCTCAGCCTGCAACACTAAGAATAGCAAAATGCCTGCACTACCTCTGGACCTTCTGATGTTTTCATATTCAGGTTTTGATTTTTGTCTATCAGGTCATGTAATTTTCTGTGTTACATTTAACTCAAAGAATCCCCATATTATTGCAATGTTCAAATCTCTCGTTAACAGTACTTGTATCTTGTAAGATACTATGACTCTTCTAAATGTTGCACAAACATTAATTAATCCACGTTTTGACAAGTTAGTTCTGCCCTAAAGGGCTGGAAAATGACTACACATACAGAAGACATTAAAATATTTTACTCTTTTATTCCTTCTTTTTACTACTGTATTGTAAAGCACCAAAGATGCTTTGATAATGTACTGTAAGGCAGTAAAAGAATAATAAGAGTGCCCATAACTCCATAACAAAACAGTTGCTACTTCTCTTCTGTGTTTCTTAATGATCTTATTTAGAGTGAAAGGTAAAAGGAGTAGGAGGTAATAGCCCAAAGAAAGCTGGCATTTTTCAGCAAAATACAAATCCTTACTATCTGAACTAAAACTTTAGGAGCTATGTTTGCATAAAGGAGAATTTCCTAAAACACCATGTGTGAATCATTAGCTCTTCTGTTTGTGGGCAGAAGGTTGCTGACTGTTAGGTGTACAATTTATACACAGGGCATTAAAAGGAAACAACTGAGATATCTCAAACTACTTTAATTGGAAAAACAAGGAGGCTTAAAAATGCTCAGCTATTTTACTTTTTTATATAAAATGTTATTTGAAAGCAATGTAGAAAATGATCAAAATAAATTAAAGAAAACCCTGTTAGTATCTATGAAACACTAGCTCTTTCTTTGATTCCAGTGAGTTTTAGAATCCAAATATTACTAAAAGCTGAACCAATACACCATCTCACTTTTTCACTATCTGGTCCCTGGCAACTATTTGTTTAACCCAGGAAACAAGGGGACATTGTAAACTTTATAGGGTCAGGCTGGACATTCAAAGCCTTATGTTGTTGATTTTGCCAGGTTAGTGCGAGCAAAAATCAGTCTGAAGAAGAAAGCTGGAAATAATTGATCATCCTTCTCTCTCTCTACGCACATGAAAATTTTACCCTCGGTCGCTTGTTGACATGGACTATTTATTAGCATTTAGAGAAGGTGAGGGTGTGGCAACATCTAGCAGAGAGCAAGGGGTCTAAAACCACCTTTGTTTATTAAAACTTTCACATATCAGTGACAGATCTATTGCCTCTAACATCATCTCTCCCAAAATGTTTTGATTACTCATATCTGGAGGTTTCTGCCACCTCAGTTTTACAGAATGTCAAATCAATACTTAGACTCCCTGAGCAGAAATTTATGGCTGGGCAATTTAGGTAAGCACTAGAAACTCCTTAAAGTTTTTAAGAAACTTAATCACCTTTGTGCAAAAAATAATTGGTAAAAATTGTTTTGTTGATGGCCTTGTTGGAGCAGAGATTGGTTACTCATTAACAAGACAAAGCCACTGAAAATCTGCCTTTTTAAAAAAGGGATCCAGTTTATCTTAAAGAGTTTTTAAATAAAGTCTTTCCACTATTTGTTAATTAGAAAAAAATTTATCCTGTTAGTTCTACTTTATTACTTCCATATTCTCTAAGCTTCTATATTTCAATGATCATGCTGATATCCAAGACAGAGTTTAAGTTCCCATTTCAGGCATTGAGAAGTCTACCATTTACATCTAAAACCTGTCACTGCAGGCTCCCTTTATATTAAAAAAAAGAAAACCAGCCAGCTCTAGGTAGTGATTCATTTACTCCTGGAATAGGCCAAATAAAATCCTCTGGAATCACCCATTTCTCTGCTAGAAAGCTTAGGGTGACTGGTTTGGACTTTGACAGTGAGCTAGTAGACCTCTAAAATTAAGTCCAATGGGTCTTACCCCTGGGGGCTCATCTTCAAAGTAGGTCAGCTTGAGAAGTACTATTAAGCTGAATGGTCCACCAAGAAAGACTGAGGTCAGTGCAGTACTCATAAAGTCCTAGTAACAACAAGTGAGTCTTTTGGTACTCATTAAATGGATAAAAAATACTCATAGGTATTGACACTGCATTTTTGAAAGGTCTAAGTGTAGTGTTTATGGTTGGGGGTACAATTCAAAACTTCACAAACCCTGCCACAGCAAAACATCTCAATAAGTGGCAAAAAGGAAGCACCGTATTTGGATTATTATACCTGTGGTACTCAGCAAACCATGGGTCTCTCCATCCTGGAGGTGACAGGAAAGCGAGCATGCATTATATGCATCAGCTTTCTGCTACACTGACTGCAAGACTTTTTTTTTAATTTGGAAGACATGTTTCTACTTCTCACTATTTGTCTCTGTGAGGGAATTGGTAAGGAAAGGTAAATCTCTTCAGAAACCTGGCCAGAAATTAAAGGAGCATCATCTGTTAAACACTACAGCTTCAGTGAAGCTTTAATGGCGTGGGAGTTACAGACCAGACTGCACCCTGGGGTGGCAATCCTGAGCTTCCCTAGGTGAACATTAAGCAGAATTAAAATGAACAGAGGTAATTTTGGCTGTCATAACTATGATTTTTGTGGACCATGGTTAAGATGGAACACACTTGAGTTCCATTTTCAAAGCATTCCCCAGTGGCACAATGGGGGTCTTTTGACGAATCAGAGTGAGATTGAGATGTACTCCTGCATATTCCAGAGCCGAGAATTTAGCCTGTGTTCCAGTCAGACTGAGGAAGCAGCATGCGTGCCCTGCATCCTTCTCCTGCTCTCATTTGTACTCACCTTTCAATTGTCCACACCACCTCCGTTGCAGTGCAATACTGGACTTTACAGTCACCATCCTGCTCCTCCCACATCCAAGTCCTCCCTGCAGGCCTGTTAGGAAACTCAGAGACTGGAGACCATGAGTGCCCTGTGTCTACTGTCAGAAGGCTACAGTAATGAATGGCACCCTTGCCAACATGTGCTTCCACCACACAAGCTGGTAAGGGAAGCAGAATCTGAACCTGGGCATGTTAAGCAAGAACAAGGAGGGGTTTGTCGGTGATTTCTGGTTTATAAATATACATGAGCCATGAAAGGACTTGGACTCTTCAAGAAGCTTGATTTTACTCTCTGCCTAGCTGAGATTGAAGGAGAATGGTACAATTTCTGCTCTGTATCCTCTTCCTCTGAACTTACTTCCCACTTAATTGGTTTTCTGACAAACAAAAAAATGAGAAGCAAAAAGGAAATATGAATCTTGAAATGTGATCAGTTGCAACTTGCTAATTAGAACGCATAAGTCTTTGTAAGGAAATCCAGACCCTCCACTGACATATATACTGAAATGCTCAAAAGTCAAGGAAATAAGATTTCCACCTTACTACAACAGTAGGTAGTCAGCAGAACTAATAACTACCAGCTGCTTTTGGTGAAACAATGCCTAAGTATGCCAGTTAAAGACCAGATTTGATTCATAACATTTCCCATAAAATATTTATGTTATCAGAAGCACAGGGTAGCTCCTCAGAACAAACCAATGGCAGATCCACTCCAGGATAAGAAAAGGATGACTTGCTATCTTGCAAGGGCATGAGGTATCAATGCAACACAAGAACAGGTAGTACTAGGTGAAGGCCAACTATGTTTACATTAGTAATTGGAGTATTGACCGAATTACACTTGCAAAAGGCTGTTTGTGAACATAAATAATTCTCCTCTGCACTTTGAAGTTTCCACAAGGTTCTTGAGGCTTGTACTAAAGATTTATTGATCCTGATCTCCAGGAAGACCTCAGTGAGCCCTTCCTCTGATCTTTTCTGTTCTTCTCCACTTTTCTTTCATGGATTGAAGGATCATGTACTCAGGATACTAAAGGTCTCCTACACATACAAATGACTGGTCTCCTTTGAGTTTCTCTGCAAATGTGCAAATAGCTTGGGACAAATAGTCCAAAGGCCGTTCTATCCCTTACATACTTATGCTTTTGGTTGGCTACCTCTGAACAGGTTTCATCATTGACCAGTAGAAGGAACTATAGATGCTTATATCAACAGATACATTCCCAGTTAGAGACAAAAATGCTTCCCTTTCCCCTGCATTCCTATGTGTTTCACCCTAATTGCTTGTGCATTTGACACTTCAATATAAAAAATAGATGCTTAGAAATTTAAAATTGGTCTATGTCACTCATAATTTTGACATTTATGTTTCCCAGTCCATACTGTACACATTGGTCTGAAGAAAAAAATGAACAGATTAAAGCACTTGACTGCCAGAAACGGAATTACTCCACAGCAGTGGCCATAAGATGCTGAAGTTAAACGTTAATTAATTCACTTTGTCCTTTCTTATAGATGTGGTACACATCTACGCTACCACAGCTTCCTCTGCTTAAGAATTTTCCTTCCATCATGCAAGAGCAGGTAAAGTTATCTAATAGTGATACCTTTTCTTGGTCTTAGAAAACTGAGAGCCAGACATGGTTAAAGAATAAGGGGTTTTTACCATTGTATTTTAATAAGGATTGGGAATAAAATCCTGAGATTTCCATGTGTATGGATCGGGCAAGCTTCTGTCTATGTGCCTGGACTTCATGTCACCCTGATCATTTCTCTTGTTTTCACTAAATAACAGGTCTTTATTTAAATATCATTTCTTCAGTATCACTTCTGGGTTTTTATTTTCAATCCTTTCCAGTATTAAGAGTCCTGAATAGGAATAATTACTAGTTAGAATCTGTTAACTAATTTCAAGATTTTAATATTCAACCTGAACAAAAACTCTGGAAGAATAATATGGTCAAAACCAATGGAAATTGAAAAAATTAGAAAAGATGAAGTGGAGAGTACAATAATGGTACTGAAAAAAATATGCAGTGAAAAGGAAGAAAATAGACAAAAAAATGTCCATTGAATTAAAAAAAAATCTGGGGAGAAAGAAAAGTAAAAAACAAAAAGAGAAACAGAAAAAGTGAGATTTTCATTAACAAAAAATACCTGTTATGAATTGACAATAAAACCGAATAGCATGAAAAGAAGTGCAACGAAATAGGATCAAAGCTTACACAATTAACCCTAATTGAAATCTTGAAATCAGAGAACAAAGTCTAACAAACGCTCCTGAGAGAAGAGACAATCCAAAACAGCACAAATTGAAAAAACTGAGAAAATTTGGAAATGGAGTGATTGCAACCAAATGCAGCGAGATGAAATGAGGGGCAGTGAAAAGGATCCAAACTTGCCAAAATCACTTGAATTGGAATCCTTAATTCAGGGAAGAAATGTAAAGACAGGCAGAAGAAGGAATTTCAGATCTGGAATCTTCATATAAAAAAAGAAAAAGAGCAAAACAAAGTGAAAACAGTAAAAGTGAATGGGATGACAAGATGTGCAGGGAAAGGGACCAAAGCTTGCCCAATTGATCCTCACAGAAATTGCAAGATTTCATTCCCTTCCCTGAAAGGAAGTTCTTCCTTGCAGGAAAGGGAATGAAATCTTAAAATCAGAGAACAAAGTCTAACAAATGCTCTGCATATGAGTTATGGTCCAACAAATATGAAATTTTAAAACCAAATAGTTTGAAATAGAATAACTATCATCACCTAATGTACTGAGATGAAATCAGGGGCAGTTAAAAAGACCAAAATTTCCCTAAATTTGTCATATTGAAATCCATGAACTCTTAAACTGGATTTATATAGTTTAGAGAAACTGAAGAAATGAAATTTAAAAAAAAATTGGTGCTGACCATAAGTGAAAACGTGAAAAGCGAATGGGATGACATGAAGTGCAGTAATATGAACCAAAGCTTGCCCAATTGATCCTGCTTGAAATTGCAAGATTTAATTTTTTTCCACATCAAAACACTGAAGTAAAATCCCTTATTCCTTAACTGTTTCTGGCTCTTAATTTTCTAAGACTAAGATAAATCATCAATATTCAATTTTTTTATTTATTAGCAGAGGGTTGTCTCTGTAGTCTATTATAATCTTTTGTTCTTCCAGAAGGCAAGTCAAAGCAGGAACCAACTGTCTTAGCAAGAAGACAGTTTTTTCAAAGTACTCATATGGGATCTCTGCAGCTCCCAATCATAAGAGCTGTGTCCCCAGACCTCTTAAGATCAGCAGTTATGCGGGACAAGGCAGTCTGAGAGCCCAGCTCAGCTGGGAGGCACAGTTATTAGCCTACCCACTTAATTTGTTTATGACAATATTACACTTTCTTAGACATAAAGTGCTGAAAATGCAGTAAAGAACCACATAGTGAAATATATATCATAAAGTCATAAAAGAATAAATATACTCAAAAATTCCCACAGCATACAGCAGTGCTTTGCTATACTTGGCAGCTAGATGTCTTGAAAAATACACAAGAGTGTAATGCAGAGTGTATGTCCCTCCAAATATTAAATTCTACTCTTCTGACATTTTGGGCTATGCTCTTCTCCATTCCAGTTGAAAATACAACTAAATGCTTCACTTTTAATAGATTCAATCCTAGGAGTAAAAGAAAGACCTTATACAATAAGTGGAAGGCATTTTCATTGTTCTAATAATGGGGTTGTTTAATGCATATCAGATTGTCATTGCAGAGACTGCCAGAACACTCAGAGTGATTTGGTAAAATCTCAGAAGGTCTTCAAGCTCCTTCTTTATCTAAAACTCTCATACCTTTTCTATGTAACCTCCCATGGGCAGCTCCACACAGCTCTGCCTTTTTCTCTCCTTCTTCCCTCTTCCTTCTGCAGTTCCAGCTCACTCCTTCTTGTCTCTAGCACGGCCACCTAACCTTGTCTGTCCCTCATACAACATTTCACCCTTTCTGTCCCCTCCACAACCTCCTGTCCCTCCCTCCTCACAGCAGGGCCAGCACATTCCAACTGACTCCAAGCACCAACTCACCAACTCACTCTTTTATCACACCCACAGCTGTGAGGGCAAGGCTGTTCCCACTCTTTGGTAACTAACACAGCTGCAATATATCAGAGACAAGATTGCCTTTAGCACTATCTCTGCCTGTGGAGGTGGATAAACCTTCTAGGCCTCTGCCCAGAGGGACGTCCTTTGAATGGAATGTGATAAGTTCATCTCAGCCCCTCTCCAGGAGAGAGGCCCTAGATGAGGCTGTTTTCTCTCAGGTCAGAACAAGGCACCCATAATGCTTTGATATACCTTTCTAAACCTATTGGTTCTCTTTAGTACTACTCCTGACTTCCCCTGTAAATACCCCAGAGTCTACCCTGTTTGGGAGGGAGCTGCCACCCCTGGCTATCCTTTGCAGGGCTGGACAATAAAGGCTACCCTGTGGAATCTGCCACACGACGCTTCTGTTTCTCTTTCTCTGAGTCAGCCTGGGAGAACCTTGCAAGGCAGAGCTGAAACCCTGCTAAGAGCTGAATCACTTGCAGCCACTGGCCTTGCCTCGCTGAGACTGCCCAGTGGCCAGACACTGCCCAAGACCCCCGGAAGGCTGTCTGTAGCCAGACCTCTCTCTCTGGGAAATCTGCAGCTATCCAGACCGGACTACAGCTGTGCACATCTACCTGTCTTCCCACATCAGATGGCTTTGCTTAAAATGTTATAACAAAAGTAGCTCACATAAACACTCTTGTGATGTATTATTCACTTGTTTGATCTGTAATAGAATGACTAAGAGTATAATTTTTTATCACTTATCTTTCATGGTTTTAAATCTAGCTTGGATACAGCAACACAAATATTCTCTCTGTTCAGACACTGAAGAGAGACCAGTGCCTTCAAACAGTGTTTCATCTCATCCTAGAAGAGCAGTGTAGGACAGCTGGACTACCCTCGGTCTACCTCGGTCTGTCTCTCCCCACTGACCATAAACAGTCTGGGTGACAGGCTGAGAGAGGAAAAATTCTTATCTTGGTAGTGTAAGCCAGGTGATATGAACCCCATTCTATGATGCAGGAGGAAAGTGGACTGGGTTGTCTCATGTTAGGAACCAAGTGGACAATTAATTGCATTACTTATCAGCTATAAGCTCAGCCTTCCTTATAAAGTATTACCTTTGTTGGTATATACATAATTATTTTAAAAGAGACAGACGAGGAAGACTTACTTTCCCTTGATCAAGTGAACTCAGGCAGGAATGGAGTATCACTGATACCTGGGTCTCCATTCAGTTTGTTACAGTTTGTCTGTAACAAATTCCAGACAGCACCTCTAATAGGAAAACAATGCTCTGCTGCATTATTTTCTATCAGATGGCCTGACTATATATTCCAAAACTTTCCCCGTAGAAGGCTGCAATGCTGTGCTCCGGGTTATTACAAGGCAAACAACAAATTTCTTCCAGTTATTTTGACACATTGAAAATAGAAACCAACTGCTTAATATGAAGAATCTCACTCCTGCACATAAACAGTCTTTTTATATTATATATATTCATTCTATAATAAAGCATCTATCTCCGTTTTACATACATATTTTTTACATAAAACGTGCCAATGTAATACAAGGTTTTTCTATGTAACTGTCACATTTATGTAAACTGTATTACAGACCGTTTACTGCCTGCATTTCACTTATTCTTATCTTCCACTAAAACCTGTGTAAGTTTACCTTGGAGGCTCTTCAGGACTTCAGCTTTTACTATTTTTATTGTGTTATTGGTTTTGTGCAAAAGCAGACTGCTTTTGAGCACTGTCAGGATACAGGGGGATACCACAATATAGTTAATACACCTAATAGGCATATCATTGTTCCAGAATATCTGCCCAGTCAAACAGGGAAAAATACACAGCTTGCCTGCATGATGTAGCTACATAGAGACATTCTTTCTAATACAGTGGGAAAGACACAAAGGATCAGTATTTCAATAGTGGTATACATCCCCATTCATACGTTTTTATGTTTAATGCAATACGGAAATCATTTTAGTGTTTGCTATCAGTTTCCTCCAACCTGGAGAAAATAACTTCAAGTGGATGCAGTCCATTTTACTTCCTACATTCTTACAGGAAATTCTTGCAAATAATTACTGTGTTACTGGGCAATACTAAAAATGCGGTGACAGGAGCCTTTTTAATGAATGTTATGCTCTAGGTAGTGACAACACCTCAGGGTTTGGAATAAAGCAGTTGCAGCTGGATGACAGCTTGGGAAAAGGTGTTTTTGCAGAGTGTCACATAATGCAGTTGGCATAATACTTGCCAATGGTAGTGAATGTAAGTACAGCAGCATCGCTTCTTCCAGCTGGATTACAAGTCCCTTGATCTGCAGCTTTAAAAGTGATATGTGCTCTAAACTATTTTTCATGTCAAAGGAGGCAGAAGTATTCAAAGATAGCCAAAATATACAATGACTGTGTTTGGAAAGATTTACACAATGTATCTTAGGTCATCTCAATGAATACTTGTCAGTACATTAACTTGTTAACATGAAATTGATTCTAAGCTTTTGGGCAAAAGTATCTAAGCTTCCTACAGACTGGGTATTTAACTACTGTTTAAAAGGAAAACATCTTGGAGAAACGCAGCTTCTGTTCACTTTCCAACTAACAGCACGATGTCTGTCTACTACAATCAAAATCACTCTGATGATCCAAATTCTCAAAATCTCCTGAAGACCCCACAGCAGTCCTATTACACTAAAGAATGAAATGTGTAAGAAGGAGCCAGGCACCTCTGATCAACACAGCTTGGTTGGGCTCAGAAGCTGTAGTCAGCTGGTAAATATCACCTTCCCCACTGCCTGCACTACGGGGAGCCTGTCCTCCTTAGGTGGGCTCAAAAGGTTTGGCCCCATGCAAATAGCCAGGTTGGTGGACATCATCCTGCTGGGGCCTTGTTTCTGCTGAAGTTTAGCAGCAAGGACACCAAGGGCCTGAGCAGAAGTGTGCTGATCCAGAGCTCCTCCTCCTCCTGGGAGCTGCATAAAGAGAGGAAAAGCAGCCTGCGTGCCCACTGCTCCCCAGCCTGCAGGCAGAGGTGGGCCATTTCTCTTATTACACCAAACATTTGAAACTCAACCTCTTTGTTATCACTGTGGCCAAGACAGCCTTCTACTATCACATCTTCCTCGAATCCTCCTTTATTCACAAACAGCAAGTTTAGGAGGGCACCTTTCCTAGCTCACTGAATCTTTGTGTAAAGAAATTGTCTTCAAGAAACTTAAGGAATTTCCCAGCCTTAGTCATCCCAACAGTGACAGTATGGTATTCCCAGCTGATGTGAGGGAAATTGAAGTCTCCCGTAAGGACAAAGGCTACCAATCCAGAGATTTCTCTTAATTGCCTGTAGAATAACTCATCAGTGCAATCATCCTGGCTGTGTAATTAAGAGCAGACACCCACAATGACATCTTCTTTATTTTCCACCCCCTAGTTCTTACCCACAGGCTCTCCACCACATCAACATTACCTGTAAGGGCTGTAAAGCTGAACTTCTCCCATATGTACAGTGCAACTTTTGCACCTTGCCTGCTCTGTCCTCCTGAGCAGTGAGGTACTCTTACCACTCTGCACCAGTGACATTCAATCTGCTCTGTGTAAGTTACACATTCACAAGAGACAATGTTCACCTGAAGCATTATATAAATTTAGTTTTGGCAAATGAGTGCACACAGCTGTCCAAAACCTTATGTTTTTAGTCTGGTGACACATAAAATTTACAAATACTCAAGGTTTTGATAACAATCTCTTCAAGAATTTAAATTTTTTCCCTGGAATTCCAAAAGCACAGCAGTCACAACAGAGCAGAGACAGCCACAACCCACTCATAAAGCTCTCCAAGTTAAGCATTGTTCTTTCCATTTGCATCTGACAACTGAATCCTGGAAGTATAGTCAGGGAACACTATCAGTCAGCATCAACATGTGATAGAGCACTAAAGGCTTGTCCTCAAGTGGTAGCCAGAGATGATGAGACTCCCCCAATAACACACTAGATGTCCAGGCTGGGACTCAGCTCCTCTGACTTTAGCTACTTATATTGCAGATATTCATATTAAATAATTGCTAAGGTCCTGTTATAGTTAGCGTACTGAAAAGTTATCTCTGCTATCTTGAAGTAGGCATCTTTATGACACCTTTAGACTTTATGGAGAAGGGCCTAAGTTTTGTTTTCTACACACAGGCAACTTAGTGCTATTTAAGAAGCCATAATGAAGCTGGCATGTAAAGCCTAGCAGATATGACACAGGACCTATGGACAATCCCATCTGGAAACCAGAGGGAATACCTATAGAAACTCAATTCATACGCAAGTGATGTCAAGGAGTAGCCTGTTGCATCCTGATATCTACTCACTACAAGGGCTCTGTGCGTACTGCCTGCAAACAGACACACAGAAGCTAGACTAAGCCAAATCTCACTCCATTTTTAGTTCCCTCTTCTGCCAAGGAGGTTTGTATACTGTATCACCATAGCTGAGACCTGATGAGAGCATTCTAAATAATTTTCTCTAAAAAACATGTTATTAAGAGCAAATATTGGAGAAAAAGTACTTCTTTTTCCTTTCTTCTATTTCTTGTTCAAACCATGTTAATTTGGCAAAGTTTGGGAAAGGTGGTGTCAAGTGCTTATTTTAACAAGGTTTATTATATTTTAGAAAAGGATATGTCTTGTGCCTGTAAATTATTAATAAATACTTGTTATTTAAGAAATTATATTAGTATGTGACTTTTCTAAATAATGTAAGACATCTACTGAAGTGGAGAGGCATTTTAAAATTAGGTGTCAAAGAGTAAAGGCACAGCTCCACCTTATTCCTGCTATCCTTTTAGTACCAGAGTGAATTTCA
Organism: Prinia subflava; assembly: GCF_021018805.1. Lineage (NCBI taxonomy): Eukaryota > Metazoa > Chordata > Aves > Passeriformes > Cisticolidae > Prinia > Prinia subflava. The sequence goes on from NC_086249.1 coordinate 57,476,261, forward strand.
CAGATAGTGACTGGCAAATTAGCAAGCTGAAGCAACAGGCTGTGCCAATACAAAATGCCTGCCTGCAGCCAGTTCCCTGTGCAGTACGAGCTGAGCACTGGATTAACTGAAGGAGCACCAAGCAAATGATAGGTCTCTGTGAGTTTTCAAGGGATCTTCCAGCAAGACAGAATCACAGAATCAATGGGGTTGGAAAAGACCTTTGAGATGACCGAAAGTCCAACCCATGACCCAACACCACCTTTTCAACTACACCATGACACTAAGGGCAGCAATCAGTCTTTTTTTAAACACCTGGACTAGCTGCTTGGCAGACAGAAACCGTGTCCCCTGGTCACTGTCAGTCTTTGTTGTCATCTGTCTTGCTTTTCCACAAGGAGTTTTTTCCCAGAGCTTTGCCTGCCCCTCTTTCGTCACTCATTTTTGCTCTTCACACTCTGAAATAGCTTTTGGATTGATAATCCACCCTTCGTGGCAAACACACAGACGCCAGCTCACCCTGACACTCTTACTTTTCTTCCCTGTTCCTTAGGCTTTGATTAAAGAAAATGTTAACATAAGCAATTAAGAAAATCCTTAATTCAAGCCTGAATCCTACAGAAATCAAATGCATGAGAGATTCAGCTACAGTCCCTGACCTGGATTAAAATTTGAGATCTCATATTTGTTCTTTAGTGTATTCTTTTTCCTCTCTTTGGCCCCATTTATAGGCTCTATCTGGAGGAACAATTTAGTATTTTTTTTTTTCATAAAGACTGCAAATGCAACTCATATTTTCTTTGTGTTTTTTGAGTGAAAGGTTAGTTTTTCAGGTCTTGCTGAAAGCAAAATTACTTCTGTGTAAGTTTCCCCCAATGCAGACTTCAGCTCACTCCCTAAGGTAATAGAAAATAAAAAAAATCTGTAGAAATCAAAAGTACAGGATGAAAAATAATGATGATAAGCAAATTGTATCCCTGATGGGAAATAAATTTTAAAAATATGGAATATAGACCCTTTGGCTAATTGACTTAGATTAAGTGATACTACTCACCACCTCATTGGAAATACATGTTACAGAAAACCAGTAAATATTGCAATGTTGCAGTAAAATTTTCTTGTATCCCTAAGACAGTCTTCCAACACTTTTATTGGAGGCTGTTTTATCAGATCATTAGGATTATTACCATTTTAAAGTTATGCCGAAACCTTTGAAAAAGAATTTTAGTAGGCCAAGTTGGCATCCTCATCTCCCCATGCTTGCTGAACTTGGACTCATACTTTAAACCACTAAGCTTCTACAGCAGTGGGAAAGCCACCCTGAGCTACTGTGTACCCTTTCTCAGCAAGAATTTGAGCCTTTCTTCCTAAGGAGTTCAGGTAGAACAAAATATTAACATCTTGTCAGCCTGAACTGGGAAATGTTTTTTTTTTTATTTTAATAGCATGCAACTGTAATAAGCTTCTGTGCTTACTTAAGCATAATTTTAAAATACATTCTACTTCACTAAAATTTGTATGTCATCTCTTGAGGACATTAGGAAAGCAAGCACTTTTTTACCAGCTACTTTTGAATTGTCATTTATATGACTTCATAAAGTTCCCTTTCTTATCAAAATACCTAAAATTCTGGCTTGTCAGCACAAATGTAGTCTCAGTGGTCTCTTGAAATCTGAATTTAAGCTTATCTTTTCAAGAAAAAATGAGAGAAAACCCTAGAAATCAGAGGGGGTGGAGAGAGAGCCTTTAAATAGCTATTTATAAATTTCTATTTCTATATTTCAATGGCAATATGTTGAAGCTGCTAAGTAAAGGGATGTTGACATTGCAGAAGGTGCATAATCATGTGAGGAGTACTTGTGCTTTGGAACAGAAGACTAAAATATATTTGAGTATGTTTTGCTTCTAAAAATACCTGGCTCTATTACCAAATCTTCTGGGGGAAGAAAAAACCATTCCAATTAGAGATTTATTTATAACAGCCACATTTCAGTAAGAAGACCTCAAACTACAATGTAAGCTTCACTTGTGACAGTATTTAACTTCTGAAAATCATGTACATTAGAATGAGACCAGAGGGGCTTCCAGTACTTTAGTCATTAATTTAATTTTACAGTTATTGAATTTGAATCTGAAATGTTATAGGATATGGCTCACTGCATTATAATGTATTTGAGATATAATATATTGGTAAGGGTCTGAAGAAATGTCTACTTAGACATTCCATTTAGTTTTCAGACTACACCACTCCCAAGACACTTGGAGTTTGAGAGATGGACAAGTCACAGTGTATAAACCAGGTTCTCGGAAGTGTAACAACCACATTTCCCTGTTTGTTCCCTTAAACAGCAGCTACATTTTCTAAGGCTCCTACACAGGTAAATTTTGAAGTGGAAGATACTCAGCTTTGAGATCTTCCAGTACATCTTGACACATACTACTGGATCTCAAGTAGTTTTCAAGATCTGGACACCTTCCAGATAGAAGTCTTTCTGCAAGCTTTTATGAGAATCTGGAATGTCTTTCGTTACTACTATGCCTATAAACTCAGGGCTCTGAGACAAATGATAGAAATTAAGCCATTGTAGTGAGAAACTATTCTTGCATGTGTAATATGTGGTATATAAATTTTTTTTTCAAAACATTATCTTTCAGAGTATCCCACCTAAACTATACAGAATGGCAAGAAGCCCAAGCAGTATCTGGAGCAATTTCACACTCTTGAGAAAGACTTCAGTCAAATTTTATTTGGTCAAAACTGCTATCAAATACTATATTCATTTCAATACAATATCTTAGCCTTTTATACCATCTCTCATCTTGCTCCAAGTGTAAACACAGAATCAAACCATCTATGAAAGTGGTTTCCTCTTCCCTCCGTGCCTTCCATCCTTCCATCTGGAGAGGAGAGGGGGTATCTGTCTTAGTCTTCTTTCTTAGCTTCTATCTTAATTCTTCTTTTTTAGTACCATATCTTTATTTCTTACAGGACTCTGTTGGGTTTCCCACAGAGCTATCTTTGAAAGTTTTTAATTAATGTTCTACACGAAGAGAACTGGAGTGAGATTCTATGACTGATCCACTATTTCCCACTTGGAAATTAATAACTTATGAAAACTTAATTTTCCATTGAAATTGCTTATCTGGTTTTCACAGAATAAAAGAAAATCCACATGAGTTTTTGCCAATGAAACAATACTTTTCCCAGAATACACAGGATTTTTGTGCCTTGTGGTCCTCTTCTTTTCCATGAGCTTGATTCCTTGACCAAAATATGTCACCTTTGTCGATATTTCTGAGGGATTCCTTGGGATTTTTTAGTTTTTTGCTCTTGAAGGATTCTTATTAGGGAATAAATAAAAAAAAGAATAGCGCTAAGAGAAGGGAATACTTTTTTCCCATTCCCAGTAAGACTGGTAAAAAGTCTCATTTCTATCAAAAGCAAACCACTCTCTATTTCAGTCAAATACGCCTTCCCACTTCCTAGCCTCGATTTCCTTTGTTTTTGCTGTCTCATGCACTCACCCTTCCCAAATCCTTTAGTGAGGTAATGGGAGGTGCTGTAAGTCGGGGCTGTGTGACATTTCGCACCTGCTGTCATGAGGAGGTGTTCACTCTTGGTGTGGAATCTGCCAGGACCTGGTTGTAAACCATCACAGCATACCCATAACCTCTGCCAAACAGGACACTTTGAGGTTCTGCCTCCCCAGAGTTACCAGTTAGGCCCAGTGCTGCCTCCCTGTTGTTCTCAGGTGAAGGTTTCCAGTCCTACAGAAAGAATGGGAGAAGAAACCTCCCACACTTACAAGAAAGTACCAGACATTACTCTGATTTTAAAAAGGAGGGAGAATGTGGAGTCCCCAGGGATTAAAAAGGGTTTAATTGTCTGTCTTGTCTCAGAGTCGGGGTAGACAGGTAAGGGTCATGGGGGAGAAAAGGCATCGAATAATACTCTGTCAATATTACTACTGCTTTCTGTTCTATTTCTGATTTGGAAACCTAATAGGATGATCAAAGTGAATGCACTATAGGCTTATGTTATTTCTGCATTTATAAAAGAAATATATATGTGAAGACTGTGTTTTTTGGGACTTAGAAGCTTCTGATGAATACAAAAAGACAGACTGTAAGGTAGCTAGTAGGACAGAACAACATCTGATCACATCCTCAATAGAAGTCCAAACGGCTTTCTCAAGAGCCTTCAGCTAGGAAGCCAACTCTAATCAAAACTGATGTCTCAGCAGAAATAATATATTTACATATGAGAATAGCCATGCTGAAAGGAAATGCAGTTTTAAAAACAGTGAAACAAACACAAGAGAATTTTTTTTGAAATCTATTGATGCCAACATAGGATATTTCAGCAGTCAGAAAATAAAAATGCATTAACATTCTCAAATATACAGCATATAGCTTATACAAAAATACTTATGATTTTTAAACTCACTTTACATTCAGGGATCCTGGCAACCAGCAATGTGTTGAGAGATTCCTTGCAGACATGGGCATCTAGATGCCACACAGAGCAACTTGAGGCAGCCTAAGGGGCCGAATCAGTTTGCAGCCCCAGGAACAACATGACAAACATGATCACACTGAGTGTTCTTGGCTTCACCTTGCCCTGCCCTACATCTCCTGCCATCCTGCACTGAGCACCACTCAGCATCTTGCCTAAGATTAAAAATGTCAGTAAAGACCAGCTGAGAGTGGTCATTGTGACACAGGAGTGACTGAATTCTTCAATATGATGGAGTTACTAGCTCGCTGGGCCTTTGTAGTGTAGTGTATTTAATAGCTGGCATTAAAGACCAAAATGTGTTCAATGTTTTTTGATTGCCTAATTCAGGTCACATTACCTGGCTGATATCATTAACTATTTCTGCCTTTCAACAATTGCATACTAACTCTAGGACCTAGCACAGCAAAACTGGTATCCAAACCTTGCATCTTACTCAGTATTTTGTCTTTCCAGATGACAGGAGATATTATAGTGCCAACATCCATTCTCATTAGTTTTTCCATCCTCACTAAAAACCAGAGACTTTGCAAAGTAGAAGATATGACATACACACACATTATTAAACAGTCAGAGAACATTTACAAAAAAAATTAAACAATCAGTATTTAGTAGAACATGCATTGAGATAATATGACATTTTACTGTGTTTAAGAACTGTCTCCAAAAGCAGCATGGTATCAGCTGTCACTCTGTCTGCCTTTCACATAGACAAAGCTTTATAAATTGATCTACCCACGATTCCCATCCTGACTATTGTTTCCGGAGAGTACTAGTTTTGAGCAGTGACAGTGCATTCCCTGAAATAGATCTCCACAACTTACTAAATTGTTTATATCCAGGTTAATAATTCAGGTAGAAATGTGCCTGAATTAAGACAAATCCAATCTGTAGCCAGGTCACTGTATAGGTATGACCATTACCCTACAACAGCAATTTCAGTAAGATTCAAAACAAATGTTTGCATGAGTTAAAAGATGCAAAGTATTTAGGTTCATATTATTCTATGCCACTAAAGGAATCTTTAAGATGCACTTGAGGGCATTGTAAATGATGGCAGAGTGAGGCAAAGTTATCCCAGGATAGTGGATTTGGAAAAGAGCTGGTGGTCTATATCCCAGTGGTGAGAACTGGACCATTGAAGTGATGACAGTGAGCTCCTCTGTCTGTCCTTTTGGGAAATGTTGTTCTATAAATGAATTACTGGACTATATAGGTCACCAGACCAAAAGAGCATGAAGTGGTAGAGAGGCAGCTTTCATTAGTGGCAGCTCAGAGTTTATCCTGCAGAGGCCAGACCAGTGAAGTTATCTCTTCAACATAGGCTCCACTGAAAAAGATGAAACAACTGCCTTTCTTTCATAACCTCTTACAGTTATTCTTTTTAATTCAGTCTCTGAGAGTAAATGCAATGACAGCTGCAGGAGAAGTAGAATCAGTGAGGTGGAAAGGGGACATTTCTTGAAGTTTTCATAATTAAATTATAGCCATTACCAGAGTAAGCAGAAAAAATATAAATCATTCTAGCATACAGATCCAAACACAAAATGTAAGCATTCTCCCTAATTCATTAATTTCTTCACATTCACATTGGTAGTTATAATTACTCCAAAGGAATTATTAATTAGCAATTATGTTGCATTAGGCTGTTGGAAGACATGAAGCTCCCATCTGAAATAAAAATCTGTAATGACATTACAACTACTGTTACGGTTGTATAGTAATGTAATATGATTAACTATTACCAAATATATACAAGTATGACTAAGCAAGCTAATTAACAGTGCTGTTTATCTTGTCCTTTATTCTGTTAATACTCTATAATATTCTACTCCACAGAAATATTTTTTTAGAAGGAATACATTTTTCTTATAAGAATTTTTTGTTATGACAACATGTTTACATTTTTAAGTACATTTACAGTGTTTTAGACTTGATTGAGGAGTTCAGCCTGGGAGGCATTAGAATTAATGCATGAGAACAGCTTGGAAAGTGTCCCAAATAAAACAGAGTACATACTGAAAAAATCATATAGAATACAAAAACACAGAATCATTAAAGTTAAAAAAGAATTCCAAGATCAAGTCCAACCTTTGACCGAACACCACCATCTAAACAAAACCATAGCAGTAAGTGCCATGCCCAGTCAATAATGTGTAATAATGAAAATCCATATCTGGTTTAAAAATAATATTTATCTTTCCAAATGAAATGGTGGAAATTGCTATGAGCACTGCTGCTGGGAAGTGCCCCTAATACTTCTTTCTGAGTTCTTTTTTCCTTCCATCACTATGCTCTTAATTTTTTCTCCCTAGCAGCAGAGGAAGAATCCTTGTCAGACAAGGGCATAGTTGTATAAAAAGACTCCTAATGAAGCCCTCATACTCTGGTGTCATGAGTGTCCTTGGCTGCAATAAAGTGACTCTGAAGAAAACCTGGATCTGAATGCTACAACCTTCAGGAAGAAAAGCTTTAGATCCTCATGAGAATTTTATCACTTGGTGTTATATCTATTTAAAACTATGTTATTACAAAATGCTCTAGAATAGCTCAAGAGGGTAATCCCTGCTCAACAGAAGCATAGCATGATAACTTAATCAAACCTTTTCCATTTGCAGTATAGGTTGTCTGTATCAATCTACATTATTAATGATCCCAAAGAGATCAGAAGAATGTGTTTTATGAGGAGGAAGAAATAGCAAAGGGAAATACCAACTCTGATTCACCAGGAACACAAACCACAAAGGGGAATATGAATTGTAAAGTAGTCATGCTAATCCCAGACACTGCAGAGATACTTCTTGCTCAGTAATTTAATGTCACTTATCTTAGTATGTACCATGCTTAACACTTCCAGGTAGCACATATACAGTGTGAATTTACAAGACCTTGTCTGAGTCCTTGAGAAAACTGGAGCAGGAGGACAGCCCCTCAGGAAGAATCTGCCTCATCTGCCCTACTTTCAATACCAGAAGCACCTTTTGCTAGTAGGATAGGGCTGTGCTGTAGTGCAATTTGAATCCTTATTTTTCACAAAATATGTGGGACCAGGTGGTAGTGGCAGAATCTTCTCCTTTGTCTGTAGCTGTGCCATAATTTGTAGAGTCCTGGCCATTGGTAAGTGTGGCCTGGGAAGCAGGAGAAACCACCCCTTTCTTTCAGCAGTAAGGTGTATAATGAATTCAGATGTTTGTCAAGCTGTGTACAAGAAATTCGTATCTACCCCCATGATTTACAGTGTCTGTAGCTGTAATTATTCCAAAGGCTTATACAAACTGTAAATCAGTGCATTCCTGGGGCTTTATCAACCATCAAGGAAGTCAAATTTGAGAGTAAAGCAGATGCCAAATGAAACCAGGCTTCTCTGGAGCAAAGCAGTTTGAAAGTACCTGATGAACAGATGGATGGATGGATACAAAAGGTAGCTCCAGTTGGACTCTTCAGAGCATAAAGTAGACAGCAAACAGCACAAAATTAAACTATCTCCTTAATTTTCTAGTTTTCTGAACCCTGAAAATACTGCTTTCTGAAAGCTGATCTTTTCAGTAGCATTTGTAGCTGATAGAGCTGATAGTTCTTTACAGTTTTGACCAGGCAAGTTAGATTTTAGATAGAAAAAGTAGCATTAAACGAGTACTCAATGCAAAGGAGGTTTACATTTTCTACAGTAAAATTGAAATTGTTTTCTCTGTGTCTACAGAACCTGAGAGTTATTACAAAGTTTTCCTTAAATAAATAACAAATATCCATTCATATCTGACAGAGACTGTAATATTCAAATACATCTTTAACATATATTAATAACTTTAAAAACATGAAAGAAGGGTATAACACTTTAATTATTTTTCATTAAAACTCTCAGGGGCAGGAGTCCGCCCAAATACATTATTAGCTCAAAAGTGTTGTCACCACACTACAACCTTGATCAAAACAGAGGTGTTCAAATCTCATTCAATTGCATGTTCAAGAAATGATTTGCAATGAAGATATTTATGAGGAAAAACAGGGTTGTGTGTATTCTGGGGCCAAAGCATGAACGTAATCTCCTGTGTATCCTATTATACATTGACAATCCACTTTTAACTTAGTTATCTCCGATGTAGCTGGGGTTTTCCAAGCAGGTAGAAAATTGTCCTTAGCTGTTTTAAAGGACGTCTGGTTTTTTCAGAACCAAAGGGGTAAAGACCACGAACACGACATTTTCAGTAATGCCAAAGGAAAGGTCTGCTTTGGCTGAAGACCCCAAGAAATGTCACTGGAAAGATAGAGTGTAAGAGAGAGAAAATGTGGAATTCACACTCATCACCCATCCAGTGTGCTTTGACCCAGAACTTCTAAAGTTGTGTCAGCTGGGCAGTTCTCACTGTAGAAAGCAGACAAAATTTGGAGCCAAGTATTTGATAGTTCTACTGTAAAGCAAATGTACAGAAACTTTTGTGACCTTGTCAGCTATCTGAGATTTTGCAAGGTTTTATATTATTTTTATTAGTGTTTAACTTGGAACTGAGTGTGATTCAAGGTAACTGAACAACATTAGAAAGTGCTAATGCTGTAGATATGTCAATCATTAAAATTAGAGTTCTGGGACAAACTGGCAAAGGCATATTTCAAGATTTCCCCCCAAACCAGAATCTGTTACTACCTATTCACATTCAGGTTTGGAGGCTAGTAGTAACAGAAACTTCTGCTGGTGATCACTATTTTCCTTCCTTCCTTCCTTCCTTCCTTCCTTCCTTCCTTCCTTCCTTCCTTCCTTCCTTCCTTCCTTCCTTCCTTCCTTCCTTCCTTCCTTCCTTCCTTCCTTCCTTCCTTCCTTCCTTCCTTCCTTCCTTCCTTCCTTCCTTCCTGCCTGCCTGCCTGCCTGCCTGCCTGGATTCCCCATCAGAATTATTGATATGGCAGAAATATTGATATGGCAGAATCACAATGCTGGAATATAGTCATACACTAAGAGGGAGCTCTGATACTGCAAAGCATCTTCTTGGATATCAAAGGGAAAGCAATCCTGAGCAATCATAAGCATTATGTAGTATAATTGCTTCTTAAAATGAACTAGTTTCTTTTAAAAATCAATTAAATTTAACTCCCAATACTCCTTTAAAAATTTAGTTTCAGAAGCTCTTTTCTCTGATGTTTTTAAACCTCTGTTTAATTCCAATCTGAATTTATTCAAGGCTACTTTTTATCCATTTCCTCTTGTGCCAGCACTGTACTTCATCTGAAACATTTCTTGAAACTCCCTGATGTATTTATAAGAGCAATTACATCCCTTTTCAAATCAATCTTACTTTGCTAGAATAAACCTAGTTTTCTAAGTATTTTTTGCTAAGAATGCTTTCTATTTCCACAGTCATCCCAGTAATAATAAAATCATAAAGTGGTTTGGGTTGAAAGGGACCTGAAAGATCATCTAGTTTCAACCCCTCTGCCACCAGCAGGGATACCTTTTGTTAGAAAGAGGTTGATCAAAAACCCATCCAGTCTGGCCTTGAACATTTCCAGTGATGGGATATCCACAACTTCTCTGGGCAATCTGTGTCAGTGTCCCACCACCCTCACAGCAAAGAATTTCTTCCTTATATCTAATCTAAATCTACCCTCTTTCACTTTAAAACTATTACTTTCTGTCCTGTCGTTACAGGTCCTTCTACAAAGTTCTCCAGTTCTCTTGCAGGCCCCTTTAGGTACCAGCAGTGTACTGTAATTCTTTTACTTGTTTAATTTCTTTTGAAGTTGGGCAATCAGAACTATAGACAGTATTCAAGACGAGGTCTAATTAACATCTTTTAAACAGCAGAAATATTTCCATGCCTTTTACTGGGAAGATCTCACCAGAACTGTATATATGTTTCACAAGGGTATGTCAGGCCCCCTATGACAACACTCAGACATTATATAATCAATTCCCTCCATGCTCATTTCCTGGTTATGAGCTCCCCCTGGTTTCTCTTCCAATTCCCTCAGCAGAACAGATTCCCTCAGCTATAGCCTTGGACTGGGAATATAGAAAATGATCTTATTTCAGATACTCCAGTCTAACTCTTGTACAATAACCTCTGTCATGTTAGTGTTGCCTCTTGTAACATCAGCATACTTCAGTGTGTCAAGACTGTTAAATGACAACAGTAAATAAGATGAAACTTGCAGAACACCAATAATTTTCTTGTAGTACAGGTTTCTCCTTGAATCACACTTTATCCATCTTTCAGCTGTTTCATCAATCTTCGTATCACCTGCTTTGCTGAAGTCATGTAGAAGCTCTGCATCCCACCCATAAAAATATCTTCTTTTTTCCAAGTCAGCTCAGTTTGCCACATCCACCTTCTGTGAACCTCATTTGATATAATTATCATTATTCTGTTTGCTTAGATGTTGCTTATTCCTTCCTGTTTAGTTCAGATCAGTTCACTTTGCTTGAACACACCCCCTTTACTTGCTAGTGATTGCTACTCTCTGTAATTTCCTAGTTACTTAAAATTTTTAGTCCATCTGGGACTTTCCTTTTTAAGCCACAAAATAATATAAGCAGTACCCAAATGGTTTGAAACCCTGAACCTATTCCAGAAATAAGGAAGGGTATTCAGCCTTCAAAGACTTTAGCTTCCTGGCCTGCTGCCTGCATCAAATATCCTTCAGCGACAGACAATAACAGCCTTAAAAAAAATTATATTCTTCAGCCTTTTCCCAGCCAGCACACCTAAGGCTTTTCTCAGAAAATTCCCAAAGCACTTTACTGAACTGTAGCTAAAGAGTCTTCCTGAGGTTAAGTCCTAACCTCTCTGGCAGCCTCCCCACCTTGCCTGGTCTGGAATATTTTATCCCAGCTCTTGTGGGTGAGTCACCGAGCCACAGCTGGGCAACTTCTTGCTCTCTGTTAACCCCATTGTGCTTGTTCATGGCAGAATGTACCCAATTGCAATCACATATCCTTTAAATATACACACAGCTGTGGTCTCAGCCATAGGTTTGGCTCTTTTCATATTTATGTGGGGTAAATTATTGCTATAAATGAAAAAAAGTAAAGTGAAAGAATAATGCAGAGAAATAACACAAGTTGGTACAGTCAGACATAAATATTGAAAAATAAACAAAGAAAAGTGATCTAACATGCAGATTTGAAACGGTCCAAAAGAGATTCCTTTTGGAAGTAGTAGAAATGCCACTATCTGTGAGACTTCCAAAAAAAAAACCACAAACAAACAAACAAACAAACAAAACACAAACCACAAAAACCCCCACAAACAAACAAAACCAAACAAACAAAAACAAACAAACAAACAAAACCCCAAAGGAATATACAGCACAGTATAACTCCATAGGCTTTAAAAATGGTTACCTCAATATCATAGCCCTGAAAATAACCATTTGATTTAAAGAGATGGAAAGGTTACGATATTTTTCATTACTAGTACAAGCACAGAGTATAAAATAAAACATCAAAAAAAGAATTCTTTTATTTGAAGATTAAAATTCCAATGATTTCATGTCTCATAAGGATAGTTTTTACCTTTTGCCTCCCTGAATTTCACTTATTTGTAGAGTATTGCCTAATAGAAAACGTTCTTTTCTCTGTGGAGCACCGCAAGAGTGCCTCAAGGAATTCCGCCAGACAAAGTGAGACAGATGTGTTAAACAGACGGATGCCAAGGAACTGGCTTGGTTTCTTAAACAGTGGATGTGAAGGACTGGGAGTAAGTGGAACTTGGCTGGACTGAATTAGGGGAGGGGGTCTTTCATCTTACGATAAAGGAAAGCAAGAAAACCATTTATTCCATATTGATAAACCAATGCTTTAATTGTTGACTCTTCTGACTAATCTACGTGCATATTCCTCACACTGGCCCACAGCTCAAAGCTGTCTTAAGCAGTAAACCTTAAGCAGAAGATGCCACAATCTTACTTCAACCTTAAGGATAATGAACCAAGTACAAGTGCATGTCCTAACCAGCCAAATGCAGTAGAAACCATGCATCCTCCCCGTGCTGCCAGGGCTGCTGATGGTGCCCTCGTCAGCTGCAGGTCTGCAGCAAAGGAGCACACAGCACATAGTGACTGTGCAGTGTCACGGCCACAGCATGCCTGGCAGGGCACGCATGGTGACTTGATGTTTGCCATTTGTGAACTTCATGATGTTTCTATGAAACACAAGTAATTGTGAAGTAAAAAAAGCAAGTTTTAGTCCCATGAAGCCTCTGGGAATGAAGTCTGCATTCAGCAGCCAAATTATTTTGGTGAGCCACATATAGGTCTCATTTAAGACATCATTTGCTGCTTTGAAAAGTTCTATTTATTGTCTACAAGAAAAAAAAAATAGTTCTTGTACATCTCACTTCAAATTCTCTAAAAAAGCTTATTTATGAGAAGATGAATGCTCAGTGTTGTATTGAAAACTGTCTTTCAAAAGTATGTCTGGTCTGCTGCTTAATAATTGATCTTTCTCCAAACCATCATGCACTTTAAAAATCCTGGATGTAGTCAGGTACTCTTAGGGACAGGCTGGGTACTGCTTTTCCCAGGTTTTACAACATGAGTTCTGTACCTTTTCAAATGTATGCGTCACAAGTTGTTCCTGTAGTCTTCTTTTTATTTTTCATTTGCTAAGCACAAGGTATATATGTTGAAGTATGTAAAACTGATGCAGTCTGAAAGGAGTAGGCAAGAAGTACATCCTGGTTCTGTCAAAGTTGTTAGACATAAGATGATGTAATTCATTGCAAGAAAAATGACACCACCTTACCTTTATTATCTCTCAGAGCTTACATCATGAGTTTTGAACCAGTGGAGTCATATTGGATAATTACTGCAGCCTAATAAAACAAAACAATCTCCATTTCTGAAAACAGATGTTTTTATTCTCAGATCATGCCTACACATAGAAAAGAGAAGTTATTTATTGCAGTGTGATAATACCCAGGAACAATTTAGCCACATGATCCTCATATTTCTGTATTTTGAGCTTTTTAAGAAAATATGAAGCGGACTGCTTTTAACTGTCTCAGAAAGTGTTTACTTCCTCCATGAGATAGCAGAGCCATGCTTTAATCTAGGGAAACACAGACTATAGTTCTCAGCATCTAGGAAAGCACGCATTTCTGACCATTGCCTTCATCAAGAACCATGGGGTGATAAAGGCTGTCAGTATTTTTCTCTGTGGCTTTCCTACTCCTCAGACCCATCAGTCACTTAATAAGCATTAGCATGTCCTTTGCCCTGAGATTCCCATTACATTTAGGTGCTGAAAAGGTTTAAAGAAGGGGGCTAAAACAAAATATACCACCTGTGAAGAGAAAATAAAGGAAGCAAAGCCCACATGCGCAATCTCAGTACTGAATTCCCCACCATTAGTGGGGAGTTATCCACCACCATTAGGCACACTCCTTTTGATGCCCCAAGGCATACAGGAATGTAAATGGATATGTATATGTGTATACATAGGGGCCTCAAGGGAAAGGAGCTTTGAAGCAGACAAGATTTGTTCTGGCAATTATGTAGGACAAATATTGGTGACTGGTTAACAGAATAAACAAGAGGGGTGGCAAAAAGGTGAGAAGTGAAGCAATGATATTTTTCAGCAGGGGAACAGAATAGGCTGGGACATGAAGTTTAAATTAAATTTGTAAGAGGTAGGATTCCCTGGAAATAAGAACTCTCACAAGATTTGGTGATGCACAGCTTCCTTGACCTGGTAGGAATTTTTCTTTTCCATTTTATGGCATGTAAGGAGGAAATCCGTGTAACTTAGAGGTGTAGATTGCTGTTATTTTACAGCACATGAGCGCGTGAGATATGACAATATTGCAAGCATGATCAGCAGCATGAATGTGAACACCTTGGTGTGTTTCACCTTCTGTGTGAATAAAATAGGGAGCACACTTTTTCTTAGATTGTATCAGTATATAGTAGCTGTTGTGAGAGCCTCTAGTGGATTTTGAGAAGACATTACCAGGCTGAGATAAAGTCACAGACATCTCAATATAATTTCTGACTTTCATTTGCTGTAGCAGCACCCTTTTCACTTTCTTTTTTCCTAGTCTACTTTGCTTTTCTTCCTTTTCCTAGGATCATTTCTCTGCCTGTCTCTCAAACCTCTTCTTTCTTGAAAACTCCCTGAAATCATTACCCTAGGTGCTGCAAATGCCCCTACCTCCCTTACTGCCCTCTCTTCCTAGTCTGTGCATTGCTAATCTTCCTCAAGCCTAACAGGTGGGAAAAGCTAGAAAAAAAAATGCAGTCAGCCCAGCTCATTGCTAATGCTTCAAAAGGAATACCCCCTCTTGCATCCTAGGTCTTTATACACTGTTATATGTCTGTAATAGAAACAAGAGGCAAGGTCCAGTCAGACAGGAGCTTGGGATGAGCTCTGCAGAGCAAAACAGAGATGAACTACAAAGTTTGCTGTCACCTGCTGTCTGTTGTCCTAAGCTGTGACCTGCACTCAGTATGCCTGTGTTTGAGACTGCAGTCTGCCCATAAACCCCACAAGCCTTCCAGGTGCCTGAACATCTGCAGATGGGTGTATTTCAGGAACAGAGCTCTGCAGGTTCCTGGATTTTGTAATGGTCTTTCTAGACCTGTGAGCCCTTGTGGCTGGGCTGAAGATCTCCATCCCTGTTTCTTGCCTGAAACTACTCAGGTTTTAATTTTTCCCCTGGCTCACATGGTCTGGTTGAATTTCCTATGAAAAAAAGATTTATTTAAATTTGAATAAACCATTTATTTCATAGAATTTTCCCCAGGATTTGCAGCAGATTCTGAAATGTCATTTAACTTGACAATAAAGCCCTTTCAAAAGTAAAATAAAGCTTTATTTAAACAGTCAAATAATCATTTAAATTATAAATTAAGTGGAAATAAGATTATGCCCTGTATTTTCACTAGTAGAACAGCTGAGAATTAATTGGATTGGTTTCTCCTCAAACTGATGGAGGGAGTTCCAAAACATCCTGCTCTAAATCTCCATTATACAGTTTCAGATGTATTCAGTGGAGTCAGGCACTTAATTTCTAGCCTGCAGAGGTTCCACAAGGATTCTGGGAGGCACTAAACTCTGGAAAGATGTAGGTTTTCTTCTTGGAATTACCTTTGATAATGAGGCTAGCTTTCTTCCCTCGAGATGGCTGATCAAACTAGCAGGAAAAATGACTGTGTCTTACTCCTTAGAGATGCCCCAAAACTATAAGAAAGTGAACAGGTTGTTTCCTGAGTGCTAGGCAGCTGGGCAAGAGCCAGCAGCTGGAAACTGCTGTGATGTACAACACTGAAATGGGGATCATGTGAAGAGAGCACAAAAATGTCACGGTGAGAGACAGTGAGCAAAAGGAAGTTGATTGAGATTTCAAACTTTTCTGGTCACTGATGATTGCAAAAGCCTTTTGCCCCTAATCCAGAAATTAAAGAAGAGCTTTCCCTGAGGGTTACACATATTTCTGTCCCTTCCATATTGAATTATGTGGGATTATTCCAGTTGCTCAGCAGTAGTCCTTTACACAGGCTATGTTGCCCTGAGGGCCTAGGTTCAGCAAAGGACATTGAGATGCAACAGATAGATGAGTTTGTATGAGATTATATAGAATTTCTCTTCAGCTACTTACTGGAGAGGTCTGAACTGAGGGGACAGGGCTGTTTGTTTATATAGTTGCTTATCTGTTTGGTTATGCTTTTTTTAGATTTTAGTTACAATTGGATGTTTGCAACCAGTCCAACTACTCTAAATTACTGTTCCCACATTTGTGTGAAGCCTGTAACTGCCAGGGAACTTTTGAAATTCGTCAAATTAGAATGCCTTTCATTCATAAGTCACAAACACTCATTGATGGCCTCATCAAAAGGCAGAGCTTTTGAAATATCTAATTGTTCTACAAATTCATTTCAAAATGGCACTGCTTTATGGCATCTAATATTTCAACCTACTACTCTTTGTACCCCAATTTCAACAGCAATTTTCTAGAAGGTCTAACAAAAGCACAAAAAATTCTTTGGAGCTACAATTATATTCTTCTCCCACTTTCCCACCTTTCTACCTTTGCTACATTAAGATATTGCCTCATTGGCAGCCAGTTACATAAAATGTTGTAATACTTAGAGGTTCTTGTAATAGTCAGGCAGGACTAAGAGCTGTTTTACCTTTGGCTTTTAACTTCTCATCATATTTCTGTTCAGAGCTAGACCCCGTGGAGGAATGTTTTCAGTATGCCATACTGGGAAATACTTGTAAGTGTGCACACAATTACAGCTCGTTACAACAGTGGGAGTCATTTGCCTGCCTGCTTTCTGCCTGCCTTCATGTTGAAATGACATTTCACTGTTATTTTTTGAATGTTAAAAATTGGACAGTTTTATGCCATTATCTATACTTAGAGATATGTATGCATCTATGGCATTCTCATATGTGCATGCCAAATATCTAGTGACAAAGGGACATCAGCATCACATTAGACAGTTTCAATAACCACATTATGCCTTCAATTGCTGTATGTCCACAAGGAAATATTTTGTGGTTTGCATTCACTTATATACATTAAACTGCCTTTTATTTCATTTGTGGGACTCTGATCAAACTGGTAGTTTTTAAATCTCTCTGTGATTAAGCACCAAAAGAACAGTAGGGACTAATTTCTGTTGCCTGAATGCTGTTTAGTGCCTTTTGAAATGTTCAAGGATACCTGGGGCATTCAGATGGGGCTGGCAGCTACAACATCAGCTAGAGAAATACAGAAGTGCTGTTCTGGAATGAGACCTGGATGCCAGATGGCATACCCTAGAGCACCTCAATTGCTTCTACATGCCTATATGTGCATAAATGAAAGGAGAATGCAGTGAACTTTCAGGCAGACATTTAATTTAAGCCTCTGCCTAAAACTGATGCCTTCATTCACAGTATGCATTTAGTGAAGCGAGTTACAGAATCAGAATCATGTAATATTCTGAGTTGGAAGGGATCCACAAGCATCATCAATTCCAGGTCTTAGCCCTGCACAGGACATCCCCAAGAGTCACACCATGTGTCTGAGAATGTTGTCCAAATGCTTCTTGAACTTTGTCAGGCTTGGTGCTGTGACCACATCCCTTGGGAAGCCTCTTCCAGTGCCCAACAGCTTTTTTCTAATAGTTAACCTAAACCTCCCCTGACACAACTTCAGGCCACTCTCTTGTCAGAAGGTCAACAGAGAAGAGATCAGTGCCTGGCCCTCTACTTCATCTCACAAGGAAGATGTAAGGAACTGGCTTTTAGGCAGAAAACACTTCAGGTCCATAGAAGCTCCTGCTGAACTTTCTATTTCTATTAAATAAGCAGTGAATACATGCATTTAGATCTGGCTTTATCTTTCCTAGGTTTAACTATCTAAAGATTGTAACCATTTACAGGACTTTAATAGTTGGATTCAGCTCCAGAGTTCAGTAGAAACTGGTATTTGAGATTACATTGAATAATCAGTACAGCTGCATGGGCATGGCAGACGAGACACAGGATCTGTGGGAAACTTGCCCCCTCTTTGAGCTAGACACCAGGCTACTGACAGATCCTGTGGTATTTCAAATGGTGCTAGATTTTTGTGTTTAGCTCACTCTATCCCTTCATGTCATGAACGTGTCTAAGCTCTACAGTAGACAGTGGAGACCTAAGGCTTGGTTCAGGCAAATAGAGAAGTTACTGTTTTCTCTCTGCCATGAAGGACCTGTTTTTGGTTTGTGTCCAACTGTCACGGGTTGGTGCTGGCCAAATGCCAGTGCACCCATGAGTGTATGTTTTTCCTAATGAGCTACTGTGAGATGTGGTCAAGAACAGAACAGAGCAGGCCTAAAACTTGAAATAGAAAGACAACTTTATTAAACTACATAACAGAGAACAGAAAAGAAAAGAAAACCCAAACACCCAGAAACAGAAATGAAAACCTCCCAGAACACTTCTTCTCCTCCCCCAATTTCCATCACTTACATGCTCTAACAGTTAACACTTGCACATTACCCTCATCTTACTTGCTTAAACCTTCCACAACCCTGGGTTCCCCATCAAAGTCATCATCCCTTAAAAAAACAATCTTCTATTCACCCAGGGAGAGAGGAGTCTCTCTCGCACCACAGACTCCCCAGGAAACACAGGTCCACCCTCCCGTGTTCCCATGTCACCCATGGCACCGCCCGGAGAAGTCTGCCAGGGTGACACCCTCCTTTCCATGTCCAGTGCTCTCACCACCGTCCATGGACCAAAACCGCATAAAGGGCTATTTCAAGGATGTTTGGACAAGTACCAAAAACCAGCCATCTTCTCATATTGGGACAAGCAGTCCCCCCCACATTTACCCCTGGGGCCGAGGGTTCCAAGAACGAGGCCACAAAGTCTTTGGTTTCGAGCCAAAAAGCATCCACCCAAATACAGTCTTATTTATGTTCAGGAGAGTTCAGGGTCCATCTATGGCTAACATTATGCAAGAAAAGTCCAGCTCAAAAGCCACTCCTCTTCACCTCTAGCCGATCTGGGGGTCTTTTCCATTGTGCTTTATAATCTCGGTCCCAGGCTGTCCCTCTCTCTTCTGAAACCACCAGCCATGAGAATCAATGTCTGGGAACAGTTCTCCTCTGCCTCAGAAGGAGTTAAAAGCTTTTGTCTCCCGGCAGGTCCACAGGCTCAGGCACTGGCAGGCTCCGGCAGCTCCCACACGCAGCAGCAGCTCGGCACCTTCTCCCTGGGTGGGGGGGGGGGGGGGGGGGGAGACGAGACGAGGATGGGGGGGCAGGAGGGAATGGGGACCGGGGGCCGGAAGGCATCTCCAGAGTTCTCCACCCCTCCATCCTGGATGGGGCTGGCTCAGCTCCAGTCCTGTTCTCTCTCTTTCCCCCCTCTTAGGGCTCCAGGCCTACCTCAGCCTGACCACTTGGCCTCCCTCCCCCACCCAGCCTGGTCAGCTGGCACGGGAAGAGGGAAAAGATGCTCCTCTCCTGAAAGCTAAGCCAGAAAGAGGAAGTCCCTCTGGGCGTCCTTGCTTTTAACCCCTTGTGGCCTCAGAGGTGTGTCCAACTCCTCAGTGGCCACCGAAGGTGCCAACATTCAAACCTGACCACTGATTGGTTTGACCTCAGCTTCCTGAAAAACTCATTTCCCCTCAAACCAGGACACCAACCTAGCACCAGAATCCCAGATCTCTTATTGCAAAGCTGCTTCCTAGATGGTTAATCTCTCACCACATACAAGTTCATGGGACTATTCCTCCCCAGATGTAGGGCTTCACTCTTCCCTTGCTTGGACTGCATGAAGTTTCTGTCAGCCCCTTTCTCCAGCCTGTCAAAGCTCCTCTGAATGGCAGCACAACCACATGGCGTATCACATACTCCTTCCTGAGGGCCTACTCTATCCTATCCCATAGGTCATTGGGGAGGATGTTAAATCATATTGACTGAAAGTGTTCTGCTATTGACCAAGCTCCAGCTGGAATTTGTGCTGCTGATCACAGCCCTTTCTGCCCAGCGATGCAGCTGCTGAGGTTTTCACTCAACATCCCCTTACCCAACATGTACTTTATCAGTTTGTAAGGGTGGGGGGTGGTCTTGAAAACCTTACTAAATACAAGTAATGTAATACTAAACAATACTCACTGCTTACCCCTTGTCCTCCAAGCCAGTCATCCCATCACAGGAGGCGACTGTACTGGTCAAGCATGATTTCCCCTTCATAAATCCATGCTGACTTCTCCCAGTCACTTTCCTGTCCTTCGTATACCTCGAAAGGTTCCTGGAATTGTTGTTTCAACACTTTCCCAGGAACCAGGGGGAGGCTGGACAACCTGTAGTTCTCCAGCTTCTTCTTCTTGGCCTCTAGGGCAACAAATAGAAATGATTGTTTTCTTCCAGTTTTCAAGAAGCCCATGGTCACCATGACCTTTCCAAAACAGTAGAGGCTGGCCTTACAGTGCCATTGGTCAGTGCGTGTCTCCCATGAAGACACTTGTGTATGTCTAATTAATTCCTGTGTTCCCTTCCCTGATCAATGGAGACACTGAGGGAAAGGCTTCCTTGCTCTAGAGTTTATCTCTTGTCTCATGGGCTTGGGATTTCTGAAGGTCAGCGTTGACAGCAAAAACTGAGGCACAGAAGGTTTTGGCCTTTTCAATGTCCTTTGACATCAGATTCCCTGTCCTGTTCAGCAGTAGTCCCACATCCTTCTGACTTTTTCTGACATTGAAGTGTCTCAGCAGACTCAAGTCAGATAGGTTTTGGCTTTTCTTACCACATCCTTTCACATGCTTGAAATATAGAAGGAATCCTCATGGTTAGCCTGCGCTAGGTAATATTTAGATGTAACGCCACCCTTCTTTTAACAGAATTCTTTCACTTGAGGCCCAACGTTTGGATTCAAGTATATTTCTCAAGTTACATAGGCTGTAACCTGTGATTCAATTCCAAGCTGCAAGAGCAGCACTTTTATTAGAGCTGTTTTCTCCTGTATACATCATGTCCTATTCAAATTTACCATGCTCTACACAGCTGTTACAAAAAGAACTAGAAACAGTTAGGCAAAGGGAAAGCCATCTTGTTTGTCATTTGCTTTTGCTGCCTACTCAGTGCATCCAGGGCTGTTTTGCTCTGCCTCAGGCTTCTATCGGTCTGATGGATCTGAAACACTGCAGTCAGGTGTAGCTGTAATAGACATAAAACACTGCTGAGAGGGATAGGTTTTGGTACAATACCCAAGGCAAACATACATGACACTCAAATATTATTGTGTAGGGTTTAAAAAGAATAAGAAATACAAGGTTTTATGTTCACATGGAAGGGTAGAAACCATCACAAATTATTGCAAGACCAAAATTTTTATCAATCCTAAATAAAAAATGACAGGGGTATTACAGTAGACCATGCTAGGGATCATGTTGAATTCTACCACAAGAAAGCTGAACTGGCAATTAGTTTTAGTAAATCAAAGTAGATTTTCTGATCTCTTATATTCAATCATGTTATTATTTGGATACAAAAGCGTTTGTATCTTTTAAAGAGAATTATCTCTACGTTTTTATGAACTTGCTATACATGAATCTGTGCAAGCCTAATTTTGAGGAAGATCTCAATAAAGGGAATGTAGCTATCTTTCACTTGCCTTGTTATATGATACAGTTATTCTGGGATGCATGTAGTAGGTAAACAGGTAAAATACTCTTTGTTCATAAGTAGGTAAGATTGTTGAAGTCATCCTAAGAATCATCCATTTCCTATTCATGACTGATTTCTTTATGAAAAGGGAGAAGAAAAATATGTGGAACTCTTGTTTTACAATAATTTTTCAGCTGCCAGCTGCTTCCCCAGGATCCCTGTACTAATGGGAAAGAAGTAGCACCTAAACAAGTGCTGATAAATTGCACACATGCAATAGGAGCACTGCAGGAGGTGTCACAAATGTCATGTTTATGGTCCATGTGCAATGCCATTGATCTGTGATGGCCACTAATCCTGACATGCTGAAGTTCCTGTGCCTACATAGACTGATTTAGTGCTCCACATACAGAGCAAGACTCAATAAACATGCACAGAACAGTGTAGGTGAAATTTATCTGTCCAGGACTACCATGCTTCCCAATCAGCTCTCTGCCTACAGCTTCTGTAAGACAGCCAGTTCCTGTATGATGAACATTCCTGCCAAGTCAACATGTTGATTGCTCAAAACCTGGTGATTTTATGTTTTCTGAGTTTAATGTCAAATCCAGGACAGAAAACAAAAAGTAACCTCATATTTCTCACTTAATACAAATGTGTAGACTTGTCACTACTCTCATGGATCGAAGTATCATAGCATACGGTCTCCTTCCCTTATGCAATATCTTGATTCTCTGATGCTTTCATTGTTTTTCCCACAAAACAAAATTACTTAAATCAGTTATTTCTGCAGTTCTGAATAACCTTCTCTTTACTATTGGCTCTGATTCTCTACATATGAGAAAAAGCTCCATAGCAGTGTTTTAACTCCTCTCCTAATAAACATACTTTTTTCCCAATATAAGAAAAAACTTGGTATGACTTAATGGAGCAAATGGACCGCTATAATGAAAAGACATATCCACAACATCTGATGCACTTCAGACATAAACAAATCTGTGCCTGAGGGCTCTCTCTTTTCTAGCACTCCAGCAGACTTTGGGGAAAACCAGGACTTCTGTTTACTCTGCCTTTTTAGCTTTTTGAAGTGATTCAGGCACATTAACAGTTGCAATGCCTTTCCCAGATGAGCTACAAAGAGCAAAATGCCAGTTAAGGCTGTTCACTATCCCAGTAACTTATATCTCATTTACTAGTGGAGAGTGCACTCAGAGCTGAATTCAACCAAATATAGCAATTGATGTCTTAGTGTCCTTCTGATCCCAGACTGCCACTGCAAAACGAAGTGGCTCTTCTATGTGTCCTGTGTCCTACCTACTAATTTTGTGCAGTCTTACATAACTTAAGACTTCCTAAATACATCCACGCATGGCCAACCCACTGAACCGACAGAGCAGGAGTCAGCTGCACGTTGCAGACATGTATTTAAGGTGTCTCGGCGCAGGAGTTAAGATATGAGTTAAAGTTCCCACTAGAGTAAGCAGATATCTGTAATTTGTCTCAGCTAGTCCAACGTAGCCATCTGGCGCAACATCTGGGTTCAAGACATACTCACAATGCTGGCAGATATGACAATGAAGACTTTCTGAAGACTTTCTGGCTTTCTGAAGCAGCAGCTGGAAGCTAGGTTTGACAGCTGGGATATATGTGAATAAATAGAGCATCAAAAGTCACTTTAAGCACCTCAGAGCACCCTGCCAGGTTTTCAGATGCCAGTCCAGAAAGACACTGGTCAGTAGTTAGAAATGTATCAAACCTAGTAGCCTCATGCAGACATCTTGACAACCCTAGGATACCTGCAGGATACTCTATGGAATCCCAAATGAGACCTGATGCCTGCACTTGGGCAACTAAATACCTCTCCATCAACTCTGAGGTCATGACTTAGACACCTATTTCATGCATCATCACCTTTATTTAGGAAGCTAAGGAGGTGAATCTCATCTCCAATGGAGAATAATGTAAAACTGCAGTCTGTGATTCACACACCTCCAGGAAGGGCTTCTTTTGGGCCTGGATACTGCTGCTCATGGCTGATAGAATCTATCCCGGGCTGCCAATAATAGATAACTTCTGCAGTTACTGGAGAGAAAGGGCTGGGAAACATCTTCCAACTCTCTGAATGACACCTCTGGATTATACTCTGTCCCTGCTTTCTCTTTTTCTGCCATACGTCCCACAAAACAAACACCAGATGTTTCAGTCTGCAATGCAGTGCCAGCACACAAAGCAGAGTGAAAAAAAGTAGAAAATAACATTCTCAGCTTTTATTCTACATGTACTTCAAAGTAAATAAAAGTCGTCATCTACTCTTCAACTTTGAAATGCAGTGTAACTACCAAAGTATGCTGCTTGTGACTTGACCATATCCCAGTGTTTTCTTCAAATCACTTAGATGAACAATTTAATCCACTTCCAAATTTTCAGAAATGTTTCCATCTCCTTCTTCATTCGCACAAAATATTTGTGATATACCCTTGTAACATCTTGTCAGACATCATTCTCCACCAAAATTTTCTCATTGACAACCCCAGTGTGAGTAGCCCAGTGTTCTCAGCAAAGTAAGTGGCACAGTTTTAATTTTTTAGATATGACTCTTTGCACAACAGTCTGCAGTGGGAAATTTAGGAGAGCTGTAAATTTGTCCTTGATTTCAAAATCTACTCTTCTACACCCAAGAAGCACAAAGAAGAAGAAACCAGGAAAATGTCTGGCTTGATGCCTTCTATTTATTAAGTCACAGCTAGATTAATAGATCTCTACCCCACCCCATGACTTTGCCTAGGCCAAACTTACATTAAATTCCATTGGTGATTTGTATTGGCTGAAGATTAGAGTCAAATCCTATATGGTATTTACATCTCTTTCAAGTACCAGCACCCTCTGTTCTCACAGGATGTTATGTGAAGGGATGGCACTCAGCCAGGTGAAGAGATACTCAGAACATTGCAGGATTAAACTCTCAGAGCCCATAATTCTTCCCAACAGCTTCTAAGAGAGCATCCACATTCAGTGTTAAAGTTGCTGCTATAGGGTTTCACTTTCTGACATGTGTCTAAAGTATGCTCCTTGTACAGGAGTGTTACTAAAGCCAACATGAAGGGTTTTGTTGCCAGACTTTATTTCAAATCCAGGCAAATTTAAACACTGGCACAACAAAGGCTGCTTAAAATCCTTGATGTTTTGTCTTTGTTCTGCAGAGATGAAATAGTTTAATATTTAAAGAAAAAATTATAAAGAAAAGGTAGACTCTTCCTATGTAATGCATTTGCTTTACAAAATGTTATACATTGGGAGCCTTGTAATGATACAGAGAATGCTAAGGATTAGGATGTGAATCACAAGATATTTAGGTTCTGCAACCCATTTCAAAGGAGAAGAGTCCAATATAAATCCTGTGGATTTCATCATCTGCTTCTAGCCAACATTTTTATTAATGAAATATTGTTAGCACAGTAACAGGTAGATGTGTTGAGCCAGATCCACAGTCAGTGTAAATCAATACCTCTCTACTAAACCACTGAGAAATTATTCCCATTTACAGCAGGTGGGAAACTAATGCTGTCTTTAAACATTAATATGGTTGGCAATGGAAAACTTTGCTACTGATAAATCTTGCACTGCTCTTAATAAAGAGCTATTTGAGTTGTGATGACCCTCTAACACATTATATTTGAAAACATAATCAAAGCAGGTAGGCTTACATACATTTTAGTGAGTCTGTGTTTTATTTTGCCTGGCATGAATTAGCCAGATGAAAGGGCTACAGAACAGAGGCATGCCAGCATGGAAGGAACCTGGAGGAGTGATTCTTAGCACTAGCAAATTTAGTGCATCCTCTGCAGGTCACATCATAAAAAGCAGGTGCAGGCACACAGCTGCAGAGTCCTCTTCCCATAGTCATGACGAAGTTATTTCTGCCTTGGAGGTCTTGGTGTGATTTAAGAGGTACAGTGGTAACTGCTAGTTGCTAGGCCAAGACAGGATTTCCACTGTTAAAACAGAGAGAAACAGGATATTCCAGCCTGCATTAGGGGTGTTTGGTCTGCTAAGGTATCTTCTTTTTAGGTAACACCATCTGAGATAGCAAATGTAACACTATATTAATAATTTTAAATAAGGGGAAAAAACGTGCAAACAGATGGAGATCCATCACAGATGTGTGTCTCTGTAATTGATATCTTTGAAACACTATCACCAGCAACCAGAAGCTTAAGTTTCTGTTGTTGCTTGTTCCATGGTGTTTGCCAGGCTCATAACTATTTCAGTCATTGGTCGTCTCCTTCTGAAAAATCTGCCCTTCAACCAAATAAAGCTAACACTAGATTAAGTGAGTCAACAAAACCTACCCTCTAGGCTCAGCACTTTCCAAACTGGCTGGCTGTGAAAAGAAATCTCTAAATTTATACTAGAAGCATGTGCACCTCCAGTTAAATTTTATATGTAGGCAGTACACATTTGTTTATTTGTTGAACTCACCTAATCATATAACCATAGAATGGTTTGGGTTGGAAGTGACCTTAAAATCATCTAATTCCAACCCACCTACTATGGGCAGAGAGACCTTTCACTAGACCAGGGTGCTCAAATCCCTATTCAACCTGGCTTTGAACACTTCAGGGATGGGGTATCCACAGCTTCTTTGGGCAACCCGTGCCAGAATCTCATCACTTCCATAATGAAGAATTTGTTCTTTCATAATGAAGAATATCTACTCTAAACCTACTGTCTGTTGGTTTGAAGCCATCACTCATTGTCCTAACACTATATGCCCCTATAAAAAGTCTCCCTCCAGCTTTCTTGTAGGCTGCTTTAGGTACTGGAAGGTTGCAGGATACAGTTGGTTTTCTGGGCTGCAAGCACATATTGCCTCATGTTGAATTTCTTGTCAACCAACACCTCCAAGTGCTTCTCTCAAGGCTGCTCTCAATCCATTATCCACTCAGCCTCTGTGGTTGGGATTGCTCTCACTTGAGCACAACCTTGCACTTGGCCTTATTAAGCTTCATGAGGTTTTCACAAGATCACCTCTCAAGTCTACACAGCAGCCAATCACTTATTTTTTCACCTCTCTCAGTGTTTCACAAATCGGTTCTTTTCAGTTGAGAGAATGGCACAGAATCTTAGACACAATTCTTAAAAAGTCCTTTAAAAACAGCACAAAGCGTGTACCCTTTTCTTCTTTGTTATAAATTACTTTACTGATAACTGGCCCATAATTCAAGAAATTTTTGATATTAATTTGATTGAAGTTTTCTTGCAGGATTAATTTAGAGTCCTAGCAAATCAATATAAAGCAAATCACAGCTGACTTTGTGCAGAGTAACAACGGAGTACAAAGCCTGAGCCAACTCTCAAAAAGCTGTCATTGCAGCCTCCAGGTTAAACACTTCAAATTTCCTTGCTGTTAAAAATAGTAACATGTTACTTACATGAGCCTTGCAGTATTCCACAGAATTGTCATGGTTCTGAGTCTGATGAAAGAAGAGATTTAGGATTTAAGTACAAAACCATGGAGGTGTATGAGGGTGTTGGGTTAGGGAGGAGAGAAAAGCATTCCTCAGTTTTATGTCAGATACAGTCATGTGGCCAGGACACCTTTCCTAAGTAAACAGGACAACCCATTTTCATGTTTCATGGGTCTACAAATAAACAAATGGCAATGTGAAATTTCCCTCAGTTTTAACGAATCCTCATCCAATTAGCTGAACATTTTCAGCCAAAAATAATGTTCCCATTTTGACTGTGGGAAAGACTTTCATGACAAAGCACATCATCTTGAAAACTAATGCAACACATATTCAGAGGGACCTAAAGTTTGTACTCAATTCACAGTATTGCTTTATTCAGTCCCTCCCATCTCACCTGTTTTCTGTATACAGTTTTTGTTGTAATATTAAACAGAATGGTTACATACAGCTCAATACAAATCCAAATTTAAACTTCACACTTGCAGGGAATAATATGGGGAACCACGTGTGAGAACACCCTGATGTTGGACTTAATGTCTCTGTAGATCCCTGTCCTAGTTTTGACTGGGATAGAGAAGAGCAAGTGTCTGCTTGGTGCTTATTTGCCAGCTGGGCTTAAACTACGATAGTCCTTCAGTTCTGAATTTCAGAAGTATGTGAATCGTGACTTCATAAATTTCTATTACCAAGGTATTATAGAGGAGGACAGGAATTAAATTTACAAAGAGGTCATGTGGATATCATAACAGTGTCCAAGAAGATATTCACATTCCTGAAGGTCACATCAAGAGTTCAGAAAGCTAGGCCCTAAAAGTCAAGCCTTTCAAAACAGGAGAACTGTTAAAATTATTTTCTATCTTTCCCTGGCTCGGTTGAGGATTTTTGGAGACAAAACCCAAAGATTACACTCTCTGCTTTTGCTTGTTATTTGACATAAAAGGACAAATAATTTCAAACACTTCTTTTGTTGTCTGCAAAAGACAACCACAATGCATCTGCCCCTCCATTGAAGTGTGGCAAAAATCCTCCCCTGGTGTCATTAGCCTGCTATCAGTTTTCATGCATCACAGTGACATATCCTTGGCTTTCTTATATCTTTCTCTTAAGTAATCTTATCTGTATCATCATGTCTAAATTAAGGTGCTCCATATCCTTAAAAATGTCTAGTACAAACATGAAGATTTAGACAAACAAATTAAATTTACAGGGATTCAGAGTAGCAACCACTTGTTCATTGTTCAGATGTGATCTAAGGCAAAATCATTAATTCTTTACAGAATTTGCCAAGGAAGGTCTATAAACACAGATGGTACCAAAGTTCTCCAACACAATTCTTCTAAGGACTATTTCAGCTGTTCAGTTTTATAGCTATGTTATAGGTGACACTATCCTTTCATTTTCAAGAAATGAATAAATTATTTCCTCCTACCACAACTCCTTCACCTTTTCTTACCCTCCTTCCATTTTAAAGCATACCTTTTGATCAAAACAGCTGTTAAGCTAACCTTCTTTGATTTTCCTAGAACTAAAAGGTGAAAAATCAATGAACTGGATTTTTGATTGTAAAACTTGTGTCTTACATACATCACCTGGGAATCATACTTCCCTCATTGCTGTTTTCCCTTATCTCCCTTTTTGTCTTTTCCATCTCACCTGACTTGGGAAGACTACAACCTGTGGGGTCTGTATCTGAGATCATTCTCTTGGTTTTCTTTAGTCTATGGTGACTACATTCAGCAGAGGCTCAGCATTGTCCATTTTCTCCTAATGTGGAGCTCTGACTCAGAGGAAGAAGATTTCTGTGGAAGCACTTGCTTGTCTCTGTTGACTCTGAAAGAAGTTTACATAACTAGCTCAGGTGAAGACTTTTACACTGCAGATGCCAAAAATGAAGATTCCTGATGGGGCAATGTGCTGGGGTTGCAGTGCCTAATGTTTCCACAGAAGTTATCACTGAGGTACATGAACATACAACCCCTCTCTGCCCATGACAACATAGGTTTTAATTAGGTAATAATTAAAGCTGTGTGACTTCCACACTGAACTGTCTGCAACTTCTTTGATAACTATGCCCAAAGTAAACCTGATCTTTCTTTGGTACCATCAAAACCTCACTTCCTTGCTTCATTGGATTTCCTGAATAACAGATAATTAGCTGAGTTCTATTCTAGAATTTGCAAGCATTTCAGAGTCTATGAGGGATAATTCAGCTTCTATACCCTGCAAAAAAGAAGTCTGATTCATGGAGTCATTCTATACTTACTGCTGATTTCAAAGAAAGCTCTTCAGGCCAATGTCATGTGAACAACTCTAGTTTCTACAAAAAAAGGAATAATATAAAAATGGAATATTGCTCCATTAAATTATCTATTTACAAAAAGACAGTTATTCTGAAAGTAACTGAAGAAGCTGAGAGAAGAACAGGCTGAATGGGAGTTGTTCTCAGTAAGAAACTGTGTAACCCTGTTTCTTATTCTTACCTCTCACTCTTACTAATTTCATTCACCTATATATGTCATATTCCCTTTATATTTTATTTTGGTTTGCCCTCACCATATCTGGAGTAGGATCACCCAGTTTTCTTTGCAAATGTCAATTTATTTTAGGTAATATGTAAGCAGCTGTAGTGCAAGGTCCATTAGAAGCAGAATTTCAAACTGATCCCCTTCTGGTATTCACAAGGTAGGTAGCATTGGGTAAGGGGCATAACCATGTGTGCAATGCTTTAATCATCTGTAATTAGAACAACTCTTGGCATGCTTTGAGTCACTTATGAGGCCATTTCATCAGCAAAATCAAGGTGACAGAGCACCTCAGTCTTCAACACAGACCACATTAGTATCATTTGGTTTGTATTGGTACAGCTCAATCACAAATCAACACAGAGGAATAAGTACTTTTCAGTGATCTTCATGATATTACGAAGATCTTGATAACCAGTGTTAATCTGTTGGTGTTGTTGCTGTAAATCTGACTACATTTGTGAGCATGTCTCAGGAAAAAAACCCCAATATTTATTTTCCTAATGTGATCATACAACAACAACTTTTGTAACTATGCATATGATTTAAAATACATTTTTAAAGTAATTTTAAGATGGAGTGGTCTTCTTAGGAGAAATATTCACAAACTAAATCTGAAAGCTGATGTAATAGTTCAGAACATTAATGAATCAGCAGAGACATGCTGCACACCCACTAACTTCAAGTCTCCATCTCACTGCTACCAGCTAATAAAAATCTTGCAATGTCTTGTTCTTCTGAATCTTAATAGTCCCAGGTATTGGGAGAAATCATGTAGGAAGGGAGCAAAATTCTGCTCCTCCCACTACCCCCAATCTAAATCTTCAGAGATCTTAACAAGCATCTGTTGATTTTAAGGCATTCAGTTTGGATAGACATTTGATCTAACTGAGTAAATATAAAATGAAGATATTAAGAAATAAAGTAACCAAATAGGCTTCAAGGTAAGGACAGACAATCCTGACAAATGATCCACCAGGTAGATGAGCCAAAATCCCTCTATTAGCCCCAATATCAGCCAGCTGGAGCCTTTGCTGTGCTCACATATCATACAATGACAGCCACTGGCTTTGGGCTATGTAATGTCAGTCTCTCACAGCTGGATTTTTTGGTAAATCTGACATAAGATGTTCTTCTTGAAATTTTGGAATTAAGCATTCCCCCCTCTTCTCTCCCTTCCCATACTTGACAACAAAAGATACACTATTTTCACTGATAATTAGAAGAGCCAATTAGTTATTACTATTCAAGTAGCGACTAAGTGTAAAAGCAAGATGTTACAGATTTTGCTGAAGATAATATCATTGGAATACTTGGATGAATACCAGTTCTTAGTTTAGCTTTTGTAAAATACCATATTTTTGTACAACACCCTAGCACTTTTTGTTGATTTGTTTTGTTTTGTTTTGTTTTTTGTGTTTTTTTGTTGTTGGTGGTGGTTTTTTGTTTTGGTTTGTTTGTTTGTTGGTTTGCTTTTAAAAAAAGCTTTCTGGAGGAGAGACACTGACACCAACAGGCAGGATCTTCCTGTCTTTCACAACTAAACCAGCCAAAGGGGTGTAGAATTTCCCTGTTCTAACACTGGCATGCCATGCTGGGAAGAACCACATGTCCCAGACGAAGCACATGATGGTCAGCACTTTCAAGCCAATGCCTAGGATGTTACTTGTTGCCCTCTGAAAATGCGGTGAGCTCGTAATACACAGTTAGGAAACTGGTGTGAAGAAAGAGATTTTTTTCCCCAGGCAAAACATGGCAAAATCACTTCTTCACAAAGGTTTGCTTTGCTGTTTTGCATCCCTCCTTCTGACCCTGTCTTTAGTCAGCTTCTCTAGCCATCAGTAAGGAGAAATGTCAGAACCACAAGAATAAGTGACTTCTCTAAAACCTGTGGACTGACCTGTTGTGTGATAGGGGCTACTAAGCACAAGCAAAAGAGGGTGGGAAGGAACCAGTCTCTCTCTCCTCTGGGAGTAGCAGCCCAGCAATAACAGCCCCTGCTTTGTCTACTGTGCACTTGAATGAAGAGTGCACAGAAAACATCCTGCTGGCCAAAGTGTTCCCTTGAACCTTGGAGATGCATATGAGGCCAACAGGGAGAGTTGGTTTGCATTCTGCTGCTCTCTAAGAAGAACCAGTAACAGGAAAGTGTAATTAACTACTGAGACTGCTTTAAATATAAAGTGCAAGGAGTCCCCCAAATCTTGCTGCTGTGGATGCAGATTCTATTACATAAAACATTTCATTATATTGCTTATGTTCAGTGAATTCAGTGCTTTTGTGTAATGAGTAACAGCTCCTCTAACTCCAAATGTATGGCAAAATTAAGTTGTATTTTTGTCCTGATGTCTGGGGCTAACATGGCTTGGCAAAATTACTGACTCCTGACTACTTGTCTCACTACCTTGTAGGGAAAGGGTTTGAAGTAGTTCAATATTTCTTCATAGTATTCACAAAGGAGCTGCAAAAAATCGAGGAGAAATCAAGGGAACCAGAATAAGCTTTCTGGTACAGATGGTCATGAATATTTCTGTATCACCTCCTCTCCTCAGAAAATAAAGGGAGGGGAACCCTCTCCACTGTTACATTAATCAAGAGCAGAGGTCATGGCAATGTGGAATTGACATAATAGGCTTGTTTAAGTGTCTTGATTTGTCTTAGTCCAGCCATGAGATCAATAAATAAAGTGAAAAATGAGCACACAAAACAAACCTGGGACTGTCAGTAGAAATACACCAGCCCTGTGGCATATTACCACTTTCAACAGAAAATGATTTAATATTTCTCTGCAGTATCCTGTCTTTGTTTACCTTGCAGCAAATACTGGAGTGAGGGAAGGAGAGTTTGTATGAAAATGATTCATAGAGAAACACAAGCCTGGGATTCCCAGCCCTTTTTGCTGGGCTCACCTGCTAGCCACCTTCAGGAATTCCAGCCTCTCCTTCTGGGAACTTATTACCCCTTCATTTTGAACATTTATGAGGGAATCACTACTTATAAATAAAAGGAAAATTATAACATTTTGGATTAAATCTACTTATCTTGAACCAAGGTAAGACAATACTGAGCCTACTTATTTTACTCTGTCAATTATATTTCTCTGGACTCCCAAATAACTGCTGCAGTGTTACAGAATTTATCTCCTTGGTTTTTCCTTTTCTTTCTAGCACATATTGCTGATTTAGCATAACTAACAATGAAGTGACACTGCTTACATTATTGTGGAGAATTTTATATCATAGCTCTAAGATGGTGTAAACAATGAAAAGTCAATGAAAGTTTTTTTAATCATACTATTTAAATGTTATTAAAGAAGACACAAAAACCCTGCAAACTTGTACTGGACTGAACAGACTTCCAGAGTATTTTATGTATCATTCACCAACACCACTCGCAAAAAAAATCTGCTACTCCTAAAATATTGACATACAGTACACAAATATTTTCTTTCACATTATTCATAAGCTGTTTGCTGAATGGCAGAATTCAGCTTCTCATCTATGAATAAGAAACTTAGTCAAGAGTTATCTTATTCAGTACTCATTTCAGAAAGAAAACAACCATAAAATTAAATTAAACATAATTTCCTTGACTAATTTGAACCATTAGATGGAAAATGTTAGAATAAACTCAATAAGAGCAATTTCATCAATATTGTTTCCTTGCGTTCCAATGCATGGGTTTACATTTTTGATGTTTGGAACTAATTCATAATTTGCATTTCATGCATGACATCCTCATCAAGAATGACTGTGATGATTTTTTTCAGGAATGTGCTACATTAGTGTAAATAGAAATAACAAGAGTCTATTTGCTGTGGCTTTGTGTACCCGCTGATCTATGCAGGCTACATTTTTGCACTAAATTTCTTGTGCCTGCATTGCAGCTTGGTTGGCTCAGTAAAGGACAGAAAGTTCAGGTGGCTTTTCCAAGAACACCATGAGCAATGAGTTTTTACTGAGCTGTTTTTGCATCCCTTTTTTTTCTGTTTTTGCTGTTGCACATAGTGATAGCAGTGGCAGCAATGCGTTCAAGGTTTATATCATAGTGAGTGTCTTTAAACTCTCACCTTGGTTGTCTTCCAGTCATGTTGTCATAACATATTCCTAGCTTCTTTTTGGAAGTATAACAATATTAATATATAAAATCTTTAACTGATTTTTCTCAATACAAAAATGCATTTTATCAGGCCAAATGTCTGAATACCCAACAGTCAATGTTTATAAATGTCTTAAACCTTGAACAAACCAATTTCTTTTGAGAATGAATAAAGTTATTAAGAGCAGATGTGAAATTAGTGTGATATTTCTTCTTTTCTTATCTTTGCTACCTAATAATCCCTGCAAAGACAAATTGCCTTTGTAGATTATTTTATTTGAGCTCTAAATCTTCCATCGGAAGCTGAGTTTTGGTTACGAAGGAATTACATTTTCTCTTATGCTGACTGATTTCTCAGGTAGTATGTGAAAGAATTTCACTATTTTTTCCTGATCCTGATAGTGGATGCTACCTATCACCTCTCTAAATCTTTTTATTAATCTTTCTCTTCACTATACATTTGAAATATCTTAATCTGTATATTTGAAATACCACATGCAAACGTCATTAAATTTTTGTTGTTCTCTCTTTTGCACTACTAATGAAGAAGTTAGTAGGTAGGTCTAATCCCCAGAGATCCTGCTGAACAATTCCTCCAATGTAATGCATTTCTGTTTGCCGTTGTCCTATGTCCACCATCACCCAGATATTTTTTTCAACTTAAAATGGCATATTAAGCATTTGCAATCAGTGGGGATACAGAATATTTGTTTTTCATTCTTAAAAGTCTGTCGAGTTTTCCCTGAGACCACAGTCTTAGGACACTGTTGTTTTTTAGGAAGGAGTGTTGAGCTGAACAAAAAGCAAACTGCACACAGTGCTGCAAGCAGAGGAAGTGGCAGATTGCAGGTTTGTCCTGTCATGTTCTTAGCAACTTGGTTGCCCTCTAATTTCTCATCTGTATCTTTGTGGCCCATTTCCTAGCACATTTTTTGACCTAGACAATTTTTCTGTTACTTCTTCCTTCACATCCTAGCTGTCCTGCCATGTTTGTTTAAGGGTTAACCCAGCAATGAGTCACCTTTTCTGCACTTGAACTCCACAGAAGATGAGTGGTTTCTTGCACCATCTGTGAAGTCTCTTCCCAGTCTAACCCAAGGCCTGCCACATCTTGAAGAGTGCAAAAAATAGTCTCTTCTAGATTCCACCTCCTGGGTGCAGGGTCCCCAAGGGCATGACTGGGTGTGTGTATTCCACTTTGGCTTGCATACTGAATGGTGGCCAAACCATTGAAATGGTGGCCAAACATTTTGATCCTAAACTGTAACCAAGATTGCTTTTGCCACTCAAACACAGAAGCAAGTTCAAGCACAAGTAAAAGACTGCATAGAAGGGGCAATTGCCTGAAAAATGGGTGAGTTCTTCCAGGCTTTCAGCTAGTGTTTTACAATGAAAATCTTCAATCTTGGGCTCAGCTCAGCAAAGAGACAAAAAACAGTGATGGAAGCAGATCCACGACATAAGAATGTTCATTAATGACTTCCACTTCGTCTTATGGCTTTCAGTTCATAAAAGAAGACTAGAAATTATCATGCATATTGCTACAGGCTAAAATGCTAGGACCTTTTTATTTATCATAAAAGGTTTACTTTCTGTTTTTAAATAACCTCTAAGCTAGAGACCCAAAAGAAATCTGTAGTTCTTCCCTATTTTGGTAGTCTTATTTTTGGTATGTCTTTCATGAAGTACCATTCTTCAATGGTATGTAATGAAAACCACCTCAGTCTTGCATCATTAAAAAAAACCCAGTCACTCAAACAGACTAATAAATACGCCTTGAACAGATTACATAGAAGTTGGGCGATGTTGTAGTCTACAGGGTCTGCACCCATAATTATTTTTGATCCAGCAAAGTTTATTAGCAATATTTTTCTGCAGGTCCCACCAGACTCAAGCTAAATTCATGGAGTGGAGAATCCATTTGGATGTCAGAACTGTTGATGCAAGAGTTTCAAAGAAAACCTTTTACTGTTAGTGTTCAGATGGACCATGACTCCATCAGGTCTTCTGGAAAGCAGGCAACATACAGAACCACCTGATTCATTATTTATGGAAACTCCTCTTATCCATTAGTGGATGGACCACGAGTAGTTCTCATATTTCTGCACTGTGCAGCCCAGTGTTTCTGTTCTGGAGCGTTGTAAAGAGAGAGAGAGCTTTGCAGCAAGGGATATGTGCTTGGTCTATACCAGACACATTAAAAAATAGCAGCTAAACCTCTTCGAGCTTCTTATTTTATACTGAAGGCAGTAAATATAATGTTCCTTTGTTGCAAAGTCCCAGGGTCTGTTGGGCTCACATGGATCTAATCCAGGTTT
Organism: Prinia subflava; assembly: GCF_021018805.1. Classification (NCBI taxonomy): domain Eukaryota; kingdom Metazoa; phylum Chordata; class Aves; order Passeriformes; family Cisticolidae; genus Prinia; species Prinia subflava. Next base: position 57,512,247 of record NC_086249.1, read on the forward strand.
CTCTGTTCTAGTGCACTTGTTAACCTACAGCTCAAGGACCTCTCTGAAGGGAAACATGGAGCTGACTGGTTTTGTATTGTAGTGGCCACAGGGCTAACCACTTCTGTTGGCGTGATTATTTTTTAAAAGGTTACCTGAGAATCCGAATCTTTAACAAAACAAATATTTACTGAAAATAGGACATCTACATTTTACAGTTTTGTCTATTTTTCACAATTTATGTAATTCCATCATCAAGATGTTTTTAACATATTGCACACCATATGCTTCCTTAACCCCACAATCATCTTCAGTGAAGATCATCTTCCCACACTTCCAATACTTATTATAATCTAATATGTTATTATAATCTAATGTAAAACTTAAAATAAGTATTCTATAACAGCTAAAACCTAAAAAGAATTATCACTAGAATAAAAATCTGCATTTAAATGCTTTTTTTTGTTTTTTCCCTTTTTTTAACTTACAAGTAATCACATATAGAAATTGCTTTATCAAAAAATTGAGGTGTATTAAATTCCTCTGGTGAATCAGAATAGAGTAAGAACAAAAAAGTGTACAAAAGAATAACACAGTCAGCCTTTATCAGGAAAACAAAAGGTAAGACCTTTCAACAAAATTAAGGAGAGACAAAATTGAAAGAAACTTTTTTTTTTTCCTACCAAATCTGGATTTCAAATGAAGAAACTGTGGTCACCCTAATCTTTTGAAATGAAAAGGATGCAAAATAAGATTTTTCATTTCTATGGTGTCAATGATAATCAGAGTAAACTTATTTAATTATGACAAAAATCATGAAGAAGCTATTGCATCTGTTGCTGCAGAACCAGCACCCATGTCAACTACTGGAGGAATAGATTATACCACATGTGCCTACAGATGGGTGTCTCGCACTCTTATCTGAAGGACTGGTACCAGTGCCAGCCATTAGATGAAATGTACTTGTGGTTAGAGCTGAGGTGAAAATTCCTAAGTAATGGTCATAAAAAAGGCAGGAATGCTGAGAGTAGGGAAATTCCCACAGACTTCTGTGATTTAACTCTTACTGTACTATTTTTTCTTACACAGTCTTATTTTCTATCCTTTTAACATGGTGCAATTCACTTTTAATTAGAGAGCAGCTGACACAGAATCATTACAAGTAGAATGAATGTTATGTTCTAGTTCTTCATCTGCTTCACAATGCCTGGTGTTAAAATAATTTAAAAATATTTAAAGGATGAGAATGCTTGTGGGGAAAAATGTTATCCATGTTGGGACTACTTATATAATTACAAAAGGGAGAAGATTTTTAAAAAATGGATGTAACTTGTCCACATAAACTCAAACTTGTTAGGTAAACATAAATCTGACTATCCTGATTGCACTGTTATCACTATATTTTCTAGTTAGAGGAGAATGAAAAAAAAAGGTAGAGGGGGCAACTGTACCCGACACAACTTACTTTATAAGTGCTTTGGATATCCTCCCCTCTGCTTCCCCACCTAAACAAAAGAGGTACTACTACTAGTAACCATGCACAGGTTAGCACATCTACACAGTGTCACCCTGTGCATCACAGAAACTCCTGAACCAGCCTTTACCAGATCAGAAGCGCCCAGATCAGGCATTAACCAGATCAGGACCAGCCCAAGAAGAAGTGTATCAGACTAATACAAAGTTGTCAGAACAAGACCATAAAACTTTCTTCCTTCAGGCCTCCTTGAAACTACCAGCCTTTATTAAATTATCTACAAATTTTGCATTCTGGAAATGTCCTTGACTGTTTGGGTTCACTCAGTTTGTCACATAACATTAGTGACTTCATTGTATTTCATGATATGTGGAAGATGAGGAAGGAATGACCATCTTCTTACATGTTGATATCCACACACATCTACAAAAATTCATCTGTTGCTAGGTGAATACACAATAGCTCTGTGTACCCCTGTGTCCAAGATGTCCAGGATTATTACCATCAGGAAATAATACAGAACACGCTGGATTACCAGTAGCCTATCGGAATAAAACAAATGTTGACTGCGCAGAGAAATGTGTTGCATTTGCAGCCGGGTATATGGAAATAAAACCCAATTAAGGCTTTGTTTCTTAGTTAGATGTTTCCTTGTGCCTTCAGTGGACATAATTGTGTTTGAATGTTGGACATAAAAGTAAAATAAAAATAAAACAGCCTATCTTGATATGAAAAGGTTACATGGTTTCATAAAAGAGGTAATAAGACCAATTAGCCTTTCAGTGAATTTTTATGTCCTGCTTAAATGTTTGCGGTCCAAGCAATTAAGGACAGTTTTACAGCAACCAGCTTTAGATGTTAATAAGTCTAACTGTATTTTATAAAGTTACAGAGTTAACGTAGGAAAATATTGCATATCTGGTGGTGCTAGAACACATCTGTGAGTGATATAAGGCAACAATGCACCCAGATACCTAGGATGATTAATATATAATTAATAAGTAGAGTTTATGAATATAGATAGAAATTAAAATGCTTAATGATAAAAGTAATGCTTAAGATTTTAAATTGATTTTCTGAAAAGCAGTCTCTGGTATCTGTTGTTTGTTTTGTCTCTTCTGGACCAAAGGGATTATGAACACGACAGTGAGCTGCTGGGTTTATGTGATAGAAAGCTTATTTGCTTGTTTTAGTTGAGCTGAAGTACAACAAAAGAGCTACTTAATTAGATTTTGCTGCTGTTACTGAACAAGCACGCTACTCATTAACATTTTTCATGTGACTGTTTGGATGGACAGAACATTTTAAAACAATTCTTGGGCATAGCTTTATGAGTCAAGTTCTGCTGCTTCTATGGAGATGTCTAGCACACTGTGAGATACTCCACAGCTCTGAGAGACCTACACAGAGCTGGGAAACACAGTACAGCACTACAAGTTTGCTGACTGTACTGACATATTTAAAGAAATAAAGAAAGAACAGTTGCGGGGAAAAACTGCAGAAACACATTATTGCCACTTAGCAAATGAATGTTAAAAGCATGAAAGTCAGTGCAGATAAATGTAAAACAATATACACAGGGGAAAAAAATCCTTATCTGAACTTTACATATAACAGACTCTTCAGTATTTAGGATTGATACCCTAGGATTATAATAGATTATTTAATTAAAGCCTCCATTCAGTGCTCAGCAGTGGTCAAAAAAAAGCAGAATGCCTGTCAGTTCTAGCTCAAAGAGTCCTTGATGTTTTCAGAAATTATTCGAATTTCTAGCAAATGAAGGTCTGAATAAATTCATGTAGCCAGGAGTCTTAATCATAGAAAAAGATAACTAAGGGACAAAATAGTATAGGTCTTCATTATCATATGTAAACAGTAAAGGTGATTAATTGATTGCTCAGTGTTGTTTTCTACTAACTGTAGGATTACTAACTGAGGATTGCTAGCAACTTCAATGCAAACAAAACAAGGCAGTTTTTAACGTGATTTTTAGTTATCTATGAAAATCTTGAGATATTCACATGAAAATTAATGTGTATGGTCTTGTTGATAAGAATTGGTTTTGACACCACACCAACTAACAATAAGAGTATAACTAACCTTGAAACCCTAAATTTGGTATTATCTGTAGTGTTTTGATCAGCTTCAGATACTTACATACTTATAGTCAGCCCAATATGTAAATAAGAGAATGTTAGTGTCCAAAGTAAAGGTAGGTGAAGTACACAAAAGAAAAAATTAATTGTCCTTAATTCCTAAAGCTGGATGGTAACTTGGTCTGAAGTTTTTGTCTATACGGGAGTTGAGCAAGCTGATTGTTCTTTCATTATTTTCCTTTTTTCTTACAGTTATGGGCATGAGAAATGAAAACATAACAAATACCATGGGAAAACCACTCTTTGGTTTAGATTAAAGATAACCTGTTGAGTTTTATTCCCCTGCATGTTGGACCCCAATCCTTGCCATGGAGTTGGAGCTCCATGACATATCACACATACATGAGCATGATCTGTCCCAAATCCCCATAATTATTACCAAAATGTGTATTAAACTAGATAACTATTATCAAAGTGAATTTCATTTAGACTATATTCTCAGAGAACTCATGTATTAATGGATAGATTTGGTGTCTTAAAAAACTAGACATAGGAATCATTACAGCTTAAAAGGGTTGATGTTTTTTCCTCATTTTGACTAAAGATTGCAGAAAGCATAGAAAAATATTTAAGTTTATATGTGTTTCCACTGTTTTAAATTAGAAACATTTTAAATTCAAGAAAAAATGTGAAACAGAACTCAAAAATCTAATCTCTTGAAAGCAAGGCAACTGGAATAAATATGAATGTTCCACAGCATCTTTTTTTAAACCTTAGGAGCAGTATGACTTTTATTTTAGGAAAGTTGAGTCATTTTTAATGATAATAGGACCAGCTTAAAAGTTTGAGTAATGCAGTGAACTTTTTTAATTGTTTGGGAGTTTTATTCTCTTTTTTTTTGACTGAATATAAAGAAATAGAAAAGCTGTATTTTAGTCTCTGTTCTTTCTATAAAGTACTAGGCTTATTTTACAAAGACTGTCTTTTTTCCTTTACCTCCTAAATGTGTGCGCTTATTCTAGTTTGTATTTTGATGAATTAAAATATGTACATTGTTCAAATCTTAATGCGTCAGTAAGTATTGTTACTCTTTTTTTCTTTTTTTCACTTTGAATTCAGTTAACAACTGTGACGAAAGTCAAAATACATTCTTCTGTTTTAAAGTGTATAGTGCTTATCTCAGGATTAAGAAAATAATTACTTCTTTTTCTTACATAGCAGAATACCTCAGTCCATCTAAGACAGAAGGAAGATATTACAGCTAAGGAATCTTTGCATACAATTAGTCGAAAATTTTACATACATAATCCTGGGTAAGTATATATTTTTATTTAAAATAAAGTTTTCTAGAAGTTGAAATTAAACGAGTCATCCCTCCTGTTCCCTAAAAGATTGCATCATGTTATCAATGGGGTTTCAGTATTATGCCATGTAGTTATGCTTTACCTTTCATCCAGTTGTCACAACTGCACTGTAAGATTCTGCCATGTTCAATCATTTTGAAGTTACATACTCTCAAAGGGATTTTTGTGGTTTAGAGAAATCTTATTCTTATAGAATAAGAATTTTTTGCACTATGAGGGACAGATTGCCTCTGCTTGGTATGTGTATGGTAATCATCCATTGTCCAGACCTGCATATACAATAATAAATAGTGGCCCCAGAAAATTATCTTTTTCACAAAAGACATTCAAAGACACTTCTATGTTTAGAAGCCGTGGCTCATGCCTAGAAATATATGCAGGCAGTCTGTGAGCTGCTGGATTTTGATATTTCTGCAGCATGTTTCTTCAGGTTTCCAGGGACTTGCAGTGTCTCCTTGCTGCTTTAGCAACCCCTACTGCTAACTTTCCCTCTATATATCTTCTCATGTAGCATATGGTAGGTGGCATTACTCAGCTAACAGATGTGCCCTTATGATGCTTGCAATTTGTCCTGTGCATGCAGGGACTTGTGGTATATAAAGAGAGGTTGGTAACAGTTGATAAGGTCATTATATTGGCTGGTTTTGTTCTATGTGTCAGCAGTCTCCAGAACTAGAACTCAGACCCATATATCTGACAAAGACCTCATTTTTATATCTTGCTTATTGTAGATGTGTTGTTATGGGCTGTTAAGATTATTTGATTTATGAGCTTTTTATGGGTCCTCTGCTATGCTAGTATGATGGGTACCTTGGCAGTCCCTTTCATTAATAACCCATAATAAAGTATTTATGATACCACCATGGACTCATGGAGACATATTTTACATCTCTGTGTAGTATGTTAAAAAGCTGCACAGACATGAGTTTTGTGTTGGGGAGCAGTAAAAAGGGCTGGATCAAGTTATAATAGTGTTGACTGTCATAGTAAGAATAAGGGTCCACTTTAAAACTCAAGAAAAGCACAAGGTTATTGGTCTTCCTTTGCCACCAAATATAGTATATTTTATGTCAGTGAAGAATATTGAAAATGGACAAGTAGATACTGCAAGCTACCCAGGATGAATGCAGCCCCTTTAAGGTATTATTTTTATGCTCTTCTCATCTGTGGGTTTGAGGGGGATCCTGCTGACACAACTTGATTAGTCCCAGCAGACTCAGTGCTCTTTCCTGCAAGTGGCATGAAAGCAAATCAGGACAGTCAGTTCTGAGGTCTATTTATGTGTTTTAAATACAAAAGCATGTAACATGCCCTAGGTGAAATCTGTGTTCTTTGTGAGTGTGCTGAGATGAGGTATTTTAATATATTCTGTGAGAATAATAAGGAAGTTCTTTAACAAGGATAAAAATGCTACTGGACAGCATTGAGTCAGACTTTGCTCTGCTTTACATCTGAAATCATTGGAGTGGGTGAAGAAAAATCTATGGTACAATGGGGTTTTGTTCTTCAAACGTTCTAATAATTGCTTAGTGATTACTGTCAGAGTTGTGATTCAGTATAGCAACTCATATGCACATCTGGTGCTTTAGTTTTTTTCCCAGGGATGAGTGTCCACAACTTCTGTGGGCAAACTGTTTCATTGTCCAATCACCCTCATAGTGAAAAGAGTTCTTATCTAGGTTCCAGGACTTCCAGCCATATCCTTTCTCCATGGACAGTTATCTCCACCAGCTTTCTGTTATCTGTTGACCTTTTCCTTAACTGCAGAGCAAACTGAAACCTTTGCCTGTTGCAGAGTTGGCAAACAAACATACAAAAAACCAAACAAAAAATAATAATACACCTATAACTTTCTTTCATGAGTTTTCAATGTCTAACTATCTGTTCAGTCATATACTGGGTATACAATTAAACCTTAGGTTTTGAATGAAAATCCACTTTAGTAAGACCAGGAACATACACAAGAAATTTGAGATATCGACTGGAATAAGAAATCAAGATTGAAGAAATTAACAACCTGGCACCTGGAAGAATAAAACCCATTAAATGTTAACAACAGAAGAAATTTTGCATCATTTTGGTAGTCTAGAATTGAGCAGTCAAAAAGTTAACTTAAGAAAATAATCTAATAGCAGATAGAGTGTTGATTAAAGGATTTTAAGTACAGAATATTACAACACATGGTAAACTTTCAAATTTGCACTCTGGTACAGATCAGGTTTTGTTTCTCAGTCTATCCTCTTACATAGCATCAAACGTCAATGAGTAATTGAATCTACAAAACCAGGTTTTAAAAAATAGTCAAAATTGATTATATGCACAGTTATGTTGTTTGATTTAGCTTGCTTTCTGAGAAACAAGGGATATATGGTCTTTATGTTTGACAGCAGACTTCACTAATTTCAAACCAACTATCCAGTCTCAAAATAATTTGACAAACATCAGATACATACTCTGGTGTAATGGTTTATCACAGTCAGCTCCAGTGAGAGTACGCACTACCAAGTTATATCACTTCTGTCTTCCCTTCCAGCTGTCCCTGTGGTCCCAGGAAACTTCCAGTCCAGTGTACAGTCACCTAGACTAAGGAATAGGAAAGATATCATTCAAGGAGGCTGGTCACTGGTAGGGTCTCCAGGGAAGTAGTCAGGGAACCAAGCCTGTCAGAGTTCAGGGAACATTTGGGTGACGTTTTTAGGCAAGTAGTTTAGTGTTGGGCACTCCTGTGAGGAGCAGGGTGTCAGACTCAGTTATAACAGGTCCCTTACAACTTGAGATGTTCTGTGGTTCTATCATTGTCTAAAAAGTGCTTTTCAGCCTTGTGGTTATTTTGCCTTCTAGAGATAAGTTTGGACATGTTTGTCCAAGTCTCACATATTCGGGGTGAAAGGTCTGCATAAAGATACAGTATAAAAGACAAGTGGACAAGTGGATGTGCATCCTTCTAATTTCTTTTTAGAGGAAAAAAAGCACATCAAACTACACTGTCAAGGCATGAAGCCTCTCTGATTGCTAGGAATGTTTGAACTCATACCTGAGCAGGTCACTTTGGAAACATTGCTGCCTCTTTCTCTTTTTTTTTTTTTTTTTTTTTTTTAAAGGTTAGGTGGTAGACAGTGTTCAGCTTTCCGGGCATGTTGGCATGGATGACCTTTGGTCCAGGCAGGGAACGACCCAGGGCTCCATGACTGTTAAACTGTTTGGGTTTGTGTGTTTGGGATTTATGTGTCTTTGTGCATCTGCAGTGTGTTCATTTATAGACATGCAAACTGGTGAACCAAAATAGTTGCCTTTTTAAATAAAATGTAAAAAAATTTCCTGAGTTTGATGAATAACAACATTCATCAAATGCAGTCATCTACCAGGTTCTCAAAACATTGTTCACTCCATATAAACACATATTATGAGTAATTTAAAGAGGCCTGAAGTCTGTGTGATTAAAAATGTGTTGGCTCTGGACAAGGATCTGCCACTTTTGTATTCTCTTTCATATGAAAGGAGAAGCACCATCCTTGAAAGTGTTTAAAATTGTGCAGAAGTGATATGTAGGATCATGGTTTAATGGTGGGCCCAGCAGAGTTAGGTTAAAGTTAATAGTTGAACTTGATAATCTTAAAGGTTAATAGTTGAACTTGATAACCTTAAAGGTATTTTCCAACCCTAATGATTCACTTTTCAGAGAATTTTTTTTGCGAGGGTGTAACATAACTTGTTAGTGATATAAAGTGATCAAACTGGATCACACTTTAAAAAGCATTACTAAAGGGTACTTTTCAGAAAAGTTGGATCTTCCATCTTATTTTCAGCTTGCCATTGAAATACTGCCATTTTTCCATTTGCTGTGCCAAATTTACAGTAGTCTCCCCTGTGCCTAGTTATCCAGTGCTCAAGTGGTGAGAGAAATAGCCCTCTGGATCAGCTAAGCACTCAGGTCTCAAAGTAAAAGTAAAAGTAACCCTGTAAGTTGTACTTTTGTCAGGCATCTCATCACCTCCTGTCCCAGGTGGGGGATTCTGGTCTCTAGAGAACAGCTGAGACAGAGAGTTTCATTTAACTCACGAGGGGAACACAGTGATCAGGTTCAGACATCATTATTACCACACCACAGTAGAATATAAACACAGCTGTAAATGGAGAGACTTGGCATTGGAGTGAAGCAAAGACTAGAGTTTTTAGATGGTTCTGTTTCTCAATTCAGGGTTTGATCGTTAAGCAAATCAATAAAATACCTACTCATTATTAATATAATTTTATAGGATTTCATATCTAAGTGTCATGCGGAAATTAACTAAAAATTAAGTAACTTAGGAAACATTCCAACTTTAGCAACTATAAAACACTGGGTTTTATTTAAAGGGAGAGAGGCTGTAACTTGTAAATAGTGATAAACACTAACACAGCATAAAATATTAGGCTGTATATTTCAAAGCCTTTACACTATTATAGTAAATTGTAAAGATTAATTTTAAGCCAGTGCGAGTCACTGCATTTCTCCTTTATTCCCTGTGGTATACTAAATATTGAGTTTTCAATAGATTCAATGATAGCACAGTATTCCAAGATTTTCTCTGTATGGAGAACAAGAAAAAAACACGATCTATTTAGTGTGTTTAGTGCATGCATCTATAGCTATCGTAAAGTGAAGTCAGAGTGAATAAAGGATGACACTTTCCTAATGCTATGCTTATCAGAGCTGGATTTACTGTGATCTTTGCATAGAACTTGGAGCACTCTTCAAATTTATGTAACAGCATCTTTGTCATTTAACAGATGAGGTTATTGCAGTCCGTCATAAGAAAATGTTCTAAACATTGCCAAAATCCTGTGGTTTAATCTCAAATGTTGCATAACTACATAATGAAGGCCTATGATATTTGATTGAAATCATACAGTTTGAATTAACATGATTCAAAACATAAACATTGATAGTAAAACTGAGTGCATACATATTAATATGTAACTACTGCCTAGCCATCATTTTCTTTGGAAAAATTTGCATTCAAATATCAAGCAAGTGATGAGACACCAGTCCTGGGAATATAATACAAGTTTTCACAAAGATTGTGCTGCACTGGCTCTGAATTGCAAACAGACCTTTCCCTGTGGAAGTCCTCTTTTACACATACTGCTTCAGCAGAAGAGTGTGCCTTTCAGATTAAGAAATTGAGTATCTAAGAATTTTTTTTCCCTAAGAAAGATTAAAATTATGTTAGACTGGGAAAGTTCCAGAATATCTTTGATAATTATTTTTATGCAAATAGCATCTTGTTTCAGCCTATAGATTTATGCAATTAATACAGATTTTTTTATGTACAGCAATTTTGTAACAAACTCCCCCATCTTTATCATTGGTTGAAGTGAAGAGATTCTATTGTCAATTCCTGAAAAGATGAACAACCACAGCACAGGGGAGAAAAGCAATATACAGAAATTTCTCCCAGGCATTCTGACCATTAATAATTGAAAATCCTCGCAATTACCTGAGGAGGATTACTAATACAGGTTTTGAAAAATAACCTGTTGTGTTACTTCCCTTCAAACCATCTCTGCACCCTTGGTGAACTGCTGACAGTGTCTGGCGCTTATGCTGTTCAGACATTGCTGTGAAACGCTTGTTTCCTACGGCCCTGAGTCCCAGGAAATACAGAAGTCTTGTTATATCTTGTTTCTGTGAAGAAAATATTTGTATCTTGGGAAAGAAAGATGGCTTGACTTCAAGTACCACTCAACAGACCCTAGAACCTGATGGAAATTGTATAGCTCTGTGTTAAAGTGATTTTTAAAACAAGTAAAAGCATGGCTATAGCATAATTACAGCCAAGTCTATCTGTACTCTGATTCTGAAAACTGGGTACAGCAATTTTCACCTAAGAATAGTCTGAATGTAGCTTTTGTGATACTCAGTTCCAGAGTGATTTTCTGTATTTTGTGAGACATTTCTGCACTGCGACTTCCCCTATCTTTTCTAGAATAATGCAAGTATCTTTTTCACCTGTCCTCTGTTTTAGTTATGGAGACTTTTACACCTGTTCTCACTGAATTATGAAAGTATGCATCCCTTTTCCCTTGTATTCTACAAGGCTAGAAAATTATTACTATTTTGATTTCCCCTCTTCAGTCTCCTTTTTTCCCCTCAGGCTTCAAGATAGACTGTCTCACATTTCAGATGTGTACACCTATCTCTTTTCTTCTGGCATCCAGCCTCAATTAGACAATTTAATTATACATGTTCAAAATTTTAGCAACCTGGTACCTTTATGCCTCCTCTATTAGTTCCATGGAGAAAAAGAGATCTTCAGAAGAAAAAGAGATCTTTAGAAAATGGTCGTGTTCATAGCTAGAGCTTTCTATTCCAGCAATACAAAACTTTGCTAAGACCCTGTTCTTAAGGTCTCTTTTCCCTGTCTTTTAGGCTGGGAAAAGACTGGTCCTCATTTTTATGAAGAAGATTTAACAGCACTCTTTGTACAGCATATGTATGTGGCTTCACTTTTTCTCTGAAACATTACATATGTGGTTTGGTGGCTGAAATTGGAACACCACATGTTCCTGCAATCTGCCCATCTCTGACAGCTTCATTTCTTTATTCAGTGGCTGTTCTGGTGCTGATAGAAGTGTCAGAAGAAATTGTCTATCATTTATGTGGGTTTGTCACTCATATGAATCAGTTTTATCACAGCTCCAGAGCATCCCCAGAGACAGTACTAACAGCTTTGTTTTTAATTACAAAGTCAATCTTTGTGTTCCTCCATACAGACATCCACATAGCCAATCATAAAGTCACGTTGTTCAAAATCTAGAATACAAATATTAAAATTTATCCATCTTTCCTTTGAAGTGATATGTGAAGATTTCAGAAGGGTCTCAGTAGCATGGATCCCATTTATGGTTCATCTATTTCTAAGGTATCACAACTATTCCAGACACATAGTTCATATTTTAGCACATCTTGTCACAAAGCATATCCTCTTCCCAAAGTGAAGGCTAAGAGATTTAAATCAGAATTGTGGCTTTGTTGAAAGAGAGTTAAAGAGCTATATATTTTTTTCAACTGAATTTTAATTGCACACCAAATAGAAACAAACTCTGGGTATTTCCATGGGAATACAAAGCAGTCCAAGAAATTGAATTCAAGCTGTGAAGGAAATATGAAGCCTAGTCAAGGTATCTTAATGTTTTTCTTAAGGTTTTAAATGAGCTATTTAGGAACTGGGATGAAACATTCAAGATGTTTCAGCTTATTTTGACATTTGCAGTTAGCCAGTACATGAGTCTTCCAAAATTTTTCAATGCCAAGGAATAATTTGGTGATGTAGTCAGATATTTCTTGGACACAGACATATTTATTTCCACAGAAGGCACCCCAAATTCAGTTTTCTTAAACACCATTACAGTTAAACAATAAGAGGCTATTTCTTTGCACAACATTTCAAGTTTCAATATACATAGAATTCTACCACTTTTTAATGTGTGATCATTATTCCTGCTTGCTGTCTTTTGGCTGCTTTTTTTTTTCTCCATTTTTGAAAGCTTTTTGAATGTTTCTGAAACACACTTCCATCAAGTGATACTCAGTAAATTTCTACTACCCATTTTCCCTTTAGTCTTCCACTTGATCTATGTTTTGGGTGGAGGATTCTATTCTTTCAGGTAAAAGGCAATACCTCTTTTATGCCTTATCTTAAACCTAGTGTGAATGATAGGCTTGTCCCAGCATGAACACATTTTCTTATAACTTTACCACACTTACTTCATAATTTCAACCTTTTTAATAATTAAGTAGTTCCAGTCTGCTTGACATTTTAACTGGAGGCAACAATCAGACTATAATATTCAGGTTTCAAATGCCTACTTTACTCTGCTTTTATAACATTGAAAAAATATCTGTAGTAAATGTGATATGTAATATGGTATGGAGAGGCATAGATCATACTGCATCTAACTTTGATAGCTATATTTTATCCAACTCTACCATGACTCAGTGAGTAAGATGTTCTTGCAGTGCTTGCAGCCCCTATGTAGAAACAGTGAAAATAGACTGGTGCTTTTGAAGTTGCTTTCTTGGAATTTCCCCTCCAAGATCCCCTGACTGGGGATGTTTTCTTCTGAAAGTCCTGTACCAGGGCTTGAAAGGATGAACGGAACTTGCAGCTTTAATTTTTAGAGGTGTTTATTCAGTTTCTTATCTCAAGGTCTGCGTGCCGCTTGCTGCAAGCTTAACATGCTGAAAAAACACTGCTGGCGACCCCCCAGACAGAAAATTCAAGGTCTTTTAAAGGTCACTAGTCCAATTAACTCTTAAAACGTACTATATTTACAATTTTGTGCCAATAATCACTACCTATTCTAGACACGCAATTTCTGCCTCAAACCCATTCTACCAATGTCTCTGTGCCACCGTCACAGCAGAGGATAGAGTCAAAGAAGAAGAAGATGAGACACCACCCCAAATTCTCCATCTTGCTCTCATCAACTTCCATTCTAAAAACCCAAAACTACACATTTTCACCCTGCGACAAACTAAACTACTATTTATTTCAAAACTTTGTTGTTCATAGTTCATCTCTGAGTGTTGGAAGTTTTTTCCATGGATTAAGGCGCCCTCCTGGGATCCCAGCAGGGTGTTGGACCCCCCAGGGCAGCCTGAGGGGTTCTCCACGTGCCCTGGACTTCAACAGTGCTTAATCTAATGCCTAAAACTAGGTATCATGGGAAATCAGGTAATTTAGATTTTATCTTAAGTGTGCCCTCCCCATGTCCTGGAATCGGTCAAGAAGCAAACTGTCCAGATCAGTGTGTTAAGGGTCATCCTGACACGAGTCAGTTAATTTCCACTGAGAAGTATTATTTTTTTAGCAAAGATGATGTGTGAAATTTATATTCAAATAACTGCAACACCAAAAATGTTTTCGTATCTTCCAGCACACTCTCTCTTAAGCCCTCAAAAAATGTTCCTTCATTACTCCAGCTGCAAATGGCATCAGTGTGATGATTCTGATCACATCATTCACATATAGTCCATATACTTATGGACTAAAACTTTCTTGGCTTTTATAAGCTGGCTTTTATAATTCCATAATGTTACAGTAGGAAAAAATAGCACAGAAACTGTATAAAGTTTACAGAGCACAAAAGCTATGTATGCGCAAATCCTCACAATAATCTTTCATCCATGGCTCCTCCTATGACAAAGTTTTCTGCTTAAGTTCTTATTGTCAAGGACATCTATCCATAGTTTGCAGTACTTGGCACTTATCCTGTAAATCAAGGCCCATGACTGAGAGGTATCCACTCTATAGTCATTTATAGGAGTGACAACAATATAATAATAATAATATCAACCAGTTTTCATGAACTGTTATTCCTGGCTAGCACCACTGCATCCATCTGGCTGATATTCATTCTTCTCCACCTCATTCTTGCCCTTTTATTGTCCTCCTCCACCTTTTAAACTCTAGCCAAAAACTCCACTAATACAGCAACAAATTTGCTGGCAAGGTCTGCAGCAGCTGAGCCCATCCCAGTTGATCTGTGCCAGTCAGCCAGCTGGTGAACTGGAAATTATCTAAGAACTGGCTACAATGCCATGTTACAGGCCAAAAAGAGATTCTGCAGTATTTGCCTAAAGAGATGTTTTTCCTTTGCTATGACATTGTTTTTTGATCACAGTTATTGGCATAAAAAAAGTTAATATGGAGGACAGCAAGGAGAAACATTAGCAAATGCACTAACCCACTTTGGCAACTGCACTTGGAGAGTAGGAAAGTATTTCCTAAAAGTCAATGAAGAATTCTAGAAAATACGATATTGAGAATGAATGTGGGCAGTTAAACATTACACTAATTTTCATAGTTCATGTAATACTGATGACATTATTCAATTTAAATTAACTGCATGGGCAAATAATAAGTCAAGTCTTGGTGCTATTGCATATTTCAAGTTTTACTATGCTTACATTCTTTTCTTCAACTATCTCCCACACTTACTTAAGACCTCTGTTTTCTTACTATTCTGCTACATTTATCCTAGTATATATTTAGAAAAAGATGAAGTTACAAGGAAATCTTGTTTAATTCAGGTGTTCTTTGCCAATCCTGGAAGTATTGGTCTCTCCTCACATCTGTTGGCATAAAGTTCTAATAACATAAAAATTACAGTTTTAGCATTTTAGTTACCTCACTGCTTCAATTCATATTGTTCCAATACAGTGAATGATGCCTGCATTAATAAATTATGAAGTCATTTGAACCTGGTCTCTTCTAGCAAGGTTGTTGCCCAGACATTAGTTTAAGGTCATCAGTCTCTCTTCCACTTTAATAAATGTTTAATTTTAATCCATATAGTGTGGAATAGTTCTAACAGTGTGGCATTCCTTGAGGATTATTCAGGAGAAATTTGAAATTAAGCTTTTAAGTCCAATGAGTGTTTAATGCTAAAGTAGGTAGATTAATATGATATTGAAGGAAAGCCTTTATAAAGGATGAGGCGGAAGAAGAAAGTTATGCCTGACCCATACTATTAACATTAATTTTTAACTGCACAGCTTTATACAACATACTCCAGTAAATCCTTGATTTCATCACCAACCTCTTTAAGGAATTTTTATCTTTACAAAGAGAACATACTGAGAAAATGAGGTAGCGGTTTAAAATGAGGTAGTTATGCCCCCTTGGTAAGAAAGGTCTAAATTAAAATGGTAAAAAACCCATAGAAGAAACAAGCAAGAAAACTTCTGTGATTTAAAGTCACCAGAGTCATCACTGTGTATTATGCAGTTCCAAAGGACTCTGACAGTTCTGTAAAACATCCCAAATCTCCCTAGTTCTCAAAGTCTAGTTATATGCTGATGAGGAACATGAAAGTGCTTTAAATCTTGATGAATTTCATAGAGGGTAGGTACTTCCAACCCAGCTGATATGCATTCTACAGGTAGTATGCCAAATATGTTCAAATTTAACAAGGGAAATGTGTCCTGTACAAAATGTGATGTGAGCCATGGAACACTGCAGTTGCCACTGAAATCATGGTGGGAGTCTGATTCCCCTGCAAATCACCAAGTCTCTGTGGGAACTCTGAGTGTTCCTCAGACACAGGCTGAGCCCTCTGCCTCAGGACTACTGGTGTGTAACTTGTTTGCTCAGTGCATAATTGCCTTTACAAGCTACTTACAAATTCGGTACAGTAATGAATTTTCCTCAACAAATTAGTGAAGCCATTTGTATCTACCACAGTCCCAGTATGATAATCACTGAATTGACTTTCACCTTGGAAATACACTTGGGTGTTTAAACAACAACTAAATTTTCTAACCTCCAGAGAAAAGAAAATCTACTCTTCTGACAATCAGCCTGTTATTCTAGTCCCTACAAAACCATGAGATTCTATCTAAAAGAAAAAAAATCGGTTTACATTTCATCTGTAACCAACATATGAAAAAGAGGAAAGTATAGCATTTCTTAACATCAGGGATGTTATAAAATATCGCATCTGCAGCCCAAGTGCAAGCACTTTGTCCTGGGATTTCTGCCAAAACAGGAGGCTGTTTGGTTGTAATTAACATTTCTCATCCGAATATCATTGTTGATGAGTCCCCACACAGTTTCAAGTACAGCTGCCTGCTACAGTAGTTCATTATCAACACAGGACTTCTGCTGACTCTTCCCTTCTGCTCTACTTGTCATGGGCACTTTTCACTTCAAAAGAATCATAGTTTCCTTCTTGCCAGACTTTGTGAGGTAGGCGTATCATGTCTCATTTGAAGATCTTCATGTTGGTTTTGGCTTCATCCATTTGAACTTTTTTGCCTTTAGGAAGTCTTTCATCTTTTCTTTGGATCAGATGCACTTCATGTCTTACTGGAATGGTGCCATCTTGACCTAGATGTCCTTCACCCCTTGTTAAATTATTTGTTCATTCAGGTTGGTGCTCAGATTAGCCAGATCAGATCCTGATGTATTTCAGCCTGGCTCTTCTAAAATTCCTTGACATTGCTTCTCTATAGTCTCTTGGAAGCTTTGCTAGAACTACATGGAAGGCTAAGCAATTACAAATGATCTAGTGATGTGAACAACTGTTCTTGAGGATACATTATATAAATGGTCAGCAGGAGACACAGTGGTAACCAGCTAGAGTGAGAAAATTGCTTATGAAAGCAGACATTGTTATTTTCCCCTAAAACTGCTAATAGAGAAAGCAAAAGCACCTATTTTTAAATGAAATTAGTAGTTTTTACTGTGTTTTGTGTATACTTTATTATTCAACTTCTTTCTTCTGCTAGAGTTATTACTTGCTGATTTATCTAGCCAGGGAACAGAGCCTGTACTTTAGCAACAGCCTTGTTTCAAACAGCCAAGCGCAGATGAGAGAGAAAAAAAAAAAAAACAAAACACAACCACCACAAGGGAGTTTAGGGAATCAGGGAGACAAATCTGGGTCTGTTTTACCAAGCACCCTTCTAACAGCATAGCAGTCTACATATGGAATGTTTTTTTATTGTATTTTTAAAAAAGATAATAATAAAATTAAGAATTTCAGTAAATTTGACTGATTAACAGTGGTAGATGACCTTTCAGTAGTGAAGGAGAGAGAAGCAGCAATGATAGGTGGAGCTAGGTCACGTGTGCTCTTTAAAGCAGAGACAAATTATTCAATTTTTTGCTGGAGGATAAACCAGTAAGCCATGAAGGCAGGAAAATGAAGGGTGACCTTACTAGTGACCTAGAAAAATGATCTTTGTATCACTTTTCTGAATGGAATGGAGAAAGATCTGTTATGGTCAAAGAAGACTCCTATATTTCTGTCCAGCAGCAACATTCTCCTTCTTTATTAGGAAATGGTGCACCCAACAATAACAAAAAAATACAGAGCTGGCAATAAATGAATAGTAGTACAAGCTGCAAAGTGACACTTTGACAAACATTGTTCCAGCTAACAATCCTGAGAAACAGATAAGCCATCATTTCTTAAATGTACTGGGGGAAGGGAACTCTGACGTTAAGGAAAAGGACAAAAGCTAATAAGGAAACTTCCTGAATCTAGATGACAGAAAGCCAGAATCTATTCTCATATGGCTTAAACAGTTGCGTGTTACATTCCGCTGTGGGAATGGTTTCTCCCCACTCAGGGACCCCTAGAGCTTGTACCATGTAATTTGACCCTTCCCTCCCTTTCTGACCCTATTGGCTGTGTCCCAAACTGCCCCTCCCTGGCAGGAGCTGAGAAAAGACCCTGTTCCTCTGTGCACGTCCTCTTTCCCTCTGGAGACCACCTGGAATAAACGTCTTGATCTACAGCTGGGGGTCAGAGCCTCTTTTGGGTCCTTTATCCTGTCCATGAAATATTCCTCCAAAGCCCTCTAAGGTCTGAGCTAGCTTGGAACTTTGGAGGGGTTAAAAAGGAGGATTTATTTCAGTTGTGCTCTAATTTGACGTGGGTTTAATTAACAATAAAATGTAGTCCAGTTAGGCCACATGGGTTTTAAACAGGACCAGGGCTTTAAGTGTAGATATGTGAATTATTGTCTTAAACTCTAATGGATTCTACTGCAGGATCAATAATGTTTGGGGAAAACAACCTTAAGGTGCAATAATATGTATTAAATATTTATTTCTGTTCAAGCAATATGTATCTCTCTAAAATACCTCCAAACACAAAGGAAGAAAAATGGGTATGTCACTGATCTGACACCAAAGAGAACTTGGTAACTGATTATATTATAGTACTATTAACTTTTCCTGTTTTGGAATTGTTAGTGAAGGGAGGCTCATCAGCTCTAGGGGGTCTTTGGAACCTTTTAATATCCAAATGATGAGACCCACACTTAATATGGATCTCACACAAAATAATTAAATACCATGATTAAAAAACAACTGAGTATCCCTGAATTCTGGATATTTTTGTAAAACAGTATTTCCATGATTTTCTGATTCAAAGATAATTTTAAAAGGAAAAAAAAAAAAAAAAGCAGCATCCAATGTACATCCGGAGAATGACAGTTGGAATAAATTGAAAAATAGATATTGTGGATAATTCTATGGTGCTGAAGAAGATGTAGGGAGCAAAAAGTCTTCTGAATGTCTTGGAACAATGTCTGGGAGGCAGAGTTTACATGGGACTTGGAAAAGCTTTCCCCAAGAACATACATGCTATCAACATCATTAGTGAAAATTAAGGACTTATAAACTCATTCAATCTCAGTTCTGCACTACAGTCCATATGCAGAGCCCTAATGTCATCAGTGACTTGGAGAATCATGCCCAGAACTCCATGAGTCTCCTGGAGAATTTTTATACTCACACAAAAGTTATTTCAAGAATGAATGATGCCACTCAACAGTCAAGAGACTAAGCAGATTTTTTTTGTCTGCTATCATTTTGATTGAAATAACTCAGCTCTGCTGAGAGCAATGAAAATGAATCAGATATATTTATGAGGTAAGGATTCTACAGTGTCTAGAGTCATTAAGATCTTTCATTTTTCTTGTTTGATTCAAAGTATCTGTCATTCTCCCTTGAAGCTGCGGCTGCTTCATGAAGCACCCACTAGTCTCAGAGAAAAAAAATTGCCATTCTGGTTTAGAGCTCTGAATTGTTTCAAACATTATCAGGTTTTTTGTTGGTTAAAAAAAAAAAAAAAAAAAAAAAAGGCAGTATTAAGTTTTAGTTTTAAGACCATGTTTGCATTAAACATGGATTTTAAAACAGGTTAAAGGCTGAACTAACACCCAGCATCTGAATGAGAAAATGTAATAGTCTGAGGCAGCTTCCTCTGAGGTCAGAATTTTTTTTTCAAATCTTTCAGATTCCCACACTGAAAGAAAAAATCTTAGGCTTGTTCTATGCTTCATCCTTTCCCATGGACATAAATGAAAGTGACATAATGTGCTGTGTTGCCTGAGTTTGCAAATCTATACTTTCTCCTAAGGTGGAAATATACAGAAGCCCTGAGATTAGTATTTTGTGCACTATCTTCTCAAGTAAGAAGAAGTTCATTTCCAAGGAATACTTGTGAGGAGCAACATGTCAGGGACACTTTCTATGTCAGCAAAGGACTGAATCAGAATTAATTCCCTCATGTGTTAGCTTTCCCAAGCTATTCCAGAAGATGGCACATCCTCAAAGCTCCCTTGGTAGCTTCCCATCGTAGGTGAGGATATTTGACATGTTCTTGATTTCATAAAAGTTATATATTGTTCTAATGAGTCAAAACACAGCTTTTATACTACTGTAGCCTCCTGTATTATTTGAACTGAAAAATATAATAAAACCAAATATGTAAGAGCTGGCTTCAGATGCACATCACGTGGGGCCTAGGGAGGCCGATGGCCAAGTGCTGTACAGGTTGGACACCAGCCAGGCAGTCTTGTCAAGCACAGGACAGAAGGATGTTCCCTTGCCTTGTTTTGGTTCACAGCACAGACGTAGCCTTATAGACTAGTATTCCAAGTGCCAGAGGGTGATTAAAGCACCCAGCTACCCAGGAGCTCCACAACAGGAGGAGCCAGCCTCAAAACACCTCCTTTCACCCTCCAAAATCATTATGAAACTATTCTTCAGAGGGAGCTGTGAAACAAAAATATCTTTCCCCACGTCTTACCAATGTGGAACAAATGTTTTGCACACATTTAAGATACACACAACAAATCAGTATGTTTATCCTCCAGAGTTTATTTTGTGTCTGTCAAATGTAATGCATTTTTAATTCAAAAGTAAAAGTTTTGATAAAAAATACAGAAGTACAGTGTCACATCATTCAAAACCTTTCACTGTGCAGTTTATTCCAACTTAATTTGAAATAGAATTTGTGCTAAATTCAGTGAAATCATTAATGAAACTAACTAATTAAAATTGCTAAGCTTCCTCTCTATCCAGTGTAAAACAATTCATGTGCAAAATGAACTGTTACATGACTATTTCCCTTTTAAATTTTTTTCCATTAAAAGTCAAGGGAAGGGTAGAGGACATAATTTTAGTGTATTATAGCTTTCTTGGAAAGGCAACATGTTACATAAGAAGTAGGAAGCTTAGTTTGATCTGATGCATGAGCAGACTGGCTTCCCCCCTCTGCTTGTGGGGAATTCTCTGTTGGGATCACAAAAGAGTGTGGCCTTCATATGAACGAAAGTCAGTAATTTTCTCCAGTCACTAGGGAAACGAGATGAAGGAGACAGGACATTTTGTCTATTTAGTCTACCTCCTGAGAAGGCTGTGTTGGGAAAAGGGCCTTCACATACCATTTTGGTGATGTGTGCCCTCAAGGCATTGTTGAATAAGATAAGCAAAACTTTTAGTAACATGTTGACAACAGGAGAGTCAAGTCCTTATTCTTCTTTAGTAATCACGAAGATCCTGCATTTCCATAACATCTGTTACAGGCACCCATTGCAGTGTACAGTCTCCTCATTGTGCCCCATTAATCCTCTTTTTGTGCAGAATAAACTGAGGCCCGGAAAGGGTTTAGTTTTAAATCATGCACCCAGTCCACATCACACACAAATCATCCAGAACTGATGAATGCTGGTTTCTTTATGTGGGGGAGAGGGGGAGCAGGGGTGGGATGTTTTGAATGAAACTGGAAGAAATTAGTTTGTTTTCAAATAATTAGAAGTCTCAAACTGAGTATTTGTAGACCATATTTCTTTACATTAAAATTATTAGCAATGATACAGAAAAGGCAAAGGTTCTTGGATTTGAGACACAGCAGAAAATTGTTCAGCCCTGTAAAATATTGTTTAATGGGAAGGAACCTTGTTGCTTTCCTCAGATTTACTGATTACTTGTTATTTCTAATTATTTCAGAAATCACGTTCCTAAGAGTATTCAATTATTCATGAGAAATAGATTCCAGATATAAATACAGGTCCCTCCCTGAAATGTTCATTTATATCTGGGGAGAGAAAGAGCAGTTCTGCTGAGTGGGGGAAAAAGGGAAATTAGTCATACTTAATCTTAAAAATAAAGGTAGAGTTTTCTTTGGTTCTTTACCATGACAGTGAGAACTGTTCTAGAGATGCTACAAAGCCAGAGGTTGCCTCTAGGAGAAGAGAAGAAAAAAGATTCCACATGTGATTTTGAGCAGACAATACAAGCTTCTTTTTCATTCTTCCACTGTCTTGTTCAATTGCTGTAAACAATTTTCCAAGACTGAATTCAAATATTACAAGTTCAGAAACAGATAACATACAAGATGGGATTAATGAGATCCAATTAATTGAGGGAGATAACATACTGAATAGCTAGATATTTTATGGTGGTGCCGATAAACAAGATCAATAGTACAGGCAGAAAAGTGGAAAACTGCTATCATCATCGTTTATCTGCCATGTAATGTAAGTACCTGTCATCATGTTATATCTTCAGAAAGGCAATGTTAATCCATTCCCTACACCAAAATCCAGAAAATTCACTTCACTGTAAAACACAAATACTCTCTGTTTACTCACAGAAGTGCTTTACTAAATCTTAATATACAGAAGTGGCAGAAACCAATGCAGTTAAAATAAAGATGTAAAGAGAGCAGCAGCAAGGGTAAACACAAAGCATTTACGATAATTAGGGAGCGCGAACAGTAGAAAATTCAATGGATTGAAGCAAGAAAGCACAGTAGCAAGTAAGTAAATAATTAGTGGACAAAGGAAGAATAATACGAGTTTCTCAAAGAGAGTAAGGAATAGGCAGAGGAGGAAGAAACTATTTATCCTCCTAACCATTACGGTGGGGAAGCTAGAGCTGCTGGACTAAAAAAATAGCATTAGACATTAAATAAGCCCTCTGGACTCATTTAAGGAATGGAGGTGGAGATTTACTTTAATCAGAGATCAAAATCAGAGATAAAATAGACAAGGAATTGGAAAACACAGATAATGTTTGAACTGTTAACTAGATCAGAAGGATGATCTGTACCCTACCTATAGAAGACATAATAGAAAACATTTTCAATAGCAGTTTCAGTAAACTGATAAAAGACAGTTACTAGGATCTGGAAACTAAAAGTGCATTCTCTTGTGAACACATCGAAAACCTCTGCTCAGCATGTGCTTGTCAACTAAACAAACAGTATGATTGTGGAGAACAATATAACAATATTTTAACATGATCATATGAAGTCAAGAGCATGCCTCCCACTGGCACATTTTGAGCAAGAGCATCCTTGTATCTCATGGAGGTGTATCCCAATGGACTAGTTCGGCAAAAAAAATTAATGTTACTGCTCTATCACGTTATTAAAATTACATCAAAGGCCAAATCCTTACTCAATGGAGCATTGTGCTGACTAGCTGTTCTGTTGACTGGTTCAATTCCATAGCCAGGTCCTTGTTAAATAACCTTATCTGTGTCTGCTGCAGCACTTGTTACAAAAAGCCATGAGTTTCCAATCCTTTAACACTAGCTGGCCCTTTTATCAGAAGATACAATTTGTGACTTGACTAAGGACTGAGAAAGCTGATCTTGAGGCTGGAGCAATGTAGTTTCTGATAATATTCATCCTTGAGTGCTTTCATCTTCTGTGGTTCAGCCCAAATCATCACCTTTTCAGTGTTGTTTTGCTTTAGTGCAGCTTTGTGCCACTTGTCAAAATGTAGCTACATTACATATTTTGTTTTGCAATGCTGACTGTTTGATTTCACACTTATCTCTCATTCATGCGTGTCAGTAATACCTTGCATTTGTATAGTTGCTGTCACAACCTGCTCACATTTTATCCACAATCAGAGTTCATTTCACAGCTGTAGGGGTTGTACTTGTTGACTAAAGCGAAATACATGGGAGATGGCAGGGCTATTCACCTTCTAAGAAGCTCTTTTGCTGGAAGCCTTAGAATGAGTAGCATACGTACCTTGTCTCCCAGGTTGCTTTTGGCACAGGGGCTGTGGACCTCATTGCCAATCTGTTTTGTCATTTAAAGAAGTTTCTGTAATACCAGACTGTGCAGACTTGACCATATCTTTTCCTGCCTTTCTCACCTTTCTCACCAGCTCATGCAGTTCTTTAAATACTATCCTAAAGTTCCACTTTAAGAGCAGCCACTTTGTGCAAGAAGAGCATGGGCATTGTTGCTACTGTTTGTAAAATACTTCTCTCCTGGTCTAGCTTCTGCAGTATTCAAATTAATTTTCGTAATCTCCTGCTTCTCTGGTGATGGCCTTAAAGGAATGGTACTGATGTATCTTTTACAAAATAAAACCTGTTGCTGTACACTGGTCATTGTACTCAGTTACCCAAATCACTAACTGCACTGTTGCTTAAGCTGAGATGCAAAACAATGGCATAAAATCACATAAATCACAGAATGGTTGAGATTGGAAGGAAGGTTATCTGGTCCAACCTTCTGCTTAAGCAAGACCACCCAGGGCCTGTTGTCCAGGTTTGTGTCTGGACAGCTTTTGAATATTTCCAAGGATGGAGACTTCATAGCCTCTCTAGGCAACTTGTTATCTCACAGTGTTATCTCTAGGCTTGGTTATCTCACAGTGAAAAAGTGCTTCCTTGTGTCCAGTTATTTTTTCTGTTTCATTGATATGGAAATGAGTTAAATGAATATGATTTCTTACATATTTTATTATTATTCTGTTTCCTTTCCCTTCTTTTCCCCATTATTGATATACAAGTGTACCTTGAAAAAATTCTTTGAATAGAAGAGTAATCATAACACTGTCAATAAATATTGAAACACATAATGACTGATTCTGAAATTACTTGTTCAATGATTTGATTAAATGATTTATTTAAATTCAAGTGAGGAAGAGATTAAAGCTTGATATTAAAAAATGGACTCATTATTACAAAAGAAGAGTCTCCTAATTCAGGTTTGTCAATTTAGATTTATAATTGGCAGACAAAGTTCAATGCAAATAGACACAGCTTAATAGACAGAATAAAGAAACCAGAAAGGAATATTTCACGGTAAAATGTTAATGTGGGAATTATTTCTGGTAAAACTGAGAGGAGAGAGAGAAATCTCCTTTTATACAAAAGAAGAAAATCATTACTGTGGGTTGTTGAAAAAGAAAAAAAAAAGAAAGCAGATAAGTTATTTTCTTGTAAGTAACTGAACAATTGATCTGCACAAATTAAAAGGAAAAAAAAAACAAACCCAAAGAAGACCAATCTATCATTGTTTAGCCAAAACTGAAATAAAATAATTTTGAGAGGAGCTATCAGAATATTTCCTTACTATTTTCTTCCTGTAGTCACTAATTTTGGTTAAATAGGGAAGTTAAAGGACCAAGCTATGAAGAAATAGGCAGTACATAGCAAAGTGGCATTTATGGACATTTACACACTTGATCACTGTTGATATCACCAGCGGAAACCATTTCCTCAGGTTAATTATTTTTACTGTAAACCTGTTTCCATTAGAGATTTGTGTGGTTTTGATCTGCAGCCTTTGACTCCGATTACTTTTTTCTCTGAGAGATTAATGGTCTGCAGAATAACTGGGGTTTGGAGTGGAGGGAAGGGGTCTAATTTTTACAGTATACACCATTTACACCATTTTTAATTATATACCTAAAAAAAGTCTCTCTTTTTTTTTTTTTTTTTTTTTTTTTTTTTTTTTTTTTTTTTTTGGGACAAATCACACACAATACCACTTATTTCATGACAGAAAATTTTACCAGGCCATTGGTCCCAGGCCCTTGGTCCCATTTTTGACTTTCTCACAACTTTTGCAAATATCTTGGCAGTGTTGACAAGTGTACATCCCTGTGCATATTTACCCAAAATACTTTTAAAAAAATGTTTCATTACTAGTTGCAATTTTATGAATAAGTAGTAAAACTTCACCCAGAATTTATACCAATTATTAGCTTGCAAGTGTTAGAATGACAAAGCCTCTTCTGTTGGACTTTAATCTCTAAATGTCCCTTAGGCCTAGGTGTGAAAAAATATCTGAAGTACTCAGAAAATATGTTATATTTACTATGCAAAAAAAGCCAGATGGGGAATCTCCTCACATAACTCTGCCAAAGTTTATGAGATTGAGATATATAAAGAAAATATTCTCTCTCGAAAGTGATGTTTTCATCCCATCCAAGTTGCAAATAAACAGTTCCAATGGGAAGGTTACTAAAAGGACAGCAGTAGAAGTTTAATTGAAGTCTGGCAGAATCTGAAGCACTGCCTTAACCAGTCAAAGTGAAAAAAAAAAAGAGTTGAACCACTTAGAGCTAGTCTCAGCTCCTGCAAGAGTGTAACAAAAATACTTACACTTAGGTAAGAAGGAATGGATCCTCCAAATCTCCAGGCTGTAATTAAAAACAGGACAAAGAGAACAGAAGACTGCAAATCTGTGAGGGAACATGATACAGTGATTTTTTTTGCAGCTTCCAAGAATTCTCTTGCTCATAAATCCAGTAACTGGCTTGTCCATTTATATTGATAAGAGCTCTCAGTCTTGGTAAGACAACTGCCTGTTTCTATACTTTTTAAGTATAGAAACTTTATAGCTATAAACTTTATAGTCTTTATAAGCTTTTTTGTCTTCTCAATATATACTTTCTTGTATCCATTTGTTTTTGGAAAATGTTTAAGTTATAGACACATGGAATTATTTTCAGCTGTGGTAATATAATGCGCTTTTCTTCAAAACTCAAGGGCTTCTTCATTGTATCAGACCACTGAAGAAAGATAGCACCTCTAAAAGACACATTTAAGATCTGATTTTCCTTCCAGAGATGTCATTCAGGACACTGATTACAGGGGAGCTTACAATGGGTCATCTTTAAACACTGAACCCTGTTAAGTTCCCAAAGTTTTTCAGGAAAAACTCATACTAAAGCTTGACTGTTCATATTTGCTTATTTTCTTTGTTGCATTTCTGTGCAACAAAAGAGGATGTAGGTCGAGGGTGTTTTGTAGCTAACATAGACTTAATCATGGCAATTGAACTCACAGTCACTGTTGTAAATATTCAGCTGCTTCTCTTGGAGTTTTATTGCTGGCTTCCTGGTTTCTAACCTGGTTTGTGTAAGTTCAGTGTTGTTGGAATACGTGCCTTATAGGAAAAGCTTGCACTGATCAGTAACATACATTAATCAGAAATTCTAGTTTCATTGAGTCTGCATACAATTTTAATCAATATGTATTTAAGTTTTTTACTTCATGCAGCATCCATGTTCTGTTGAACGTTAATTTATGGAAAAGATTTTACAGAAGACAAGCATGAAATTGAAAAGTGTAAAATGAGCTAAGGTTGCTACTTCATCACTTTAAATAATACCACAGACCTCCAATTATCCAATAGGAGAAAAATAATAAAGGCTGTATATAATGTTGTAATAGATTTCACGCAGATAGAGCAGCATTTTACTTCAAAGAATAAATCATTTCATGTTCTTCATGGCCACCAAAACAAATCTTGTGCTAATTCAGTAAGGTTTATCACAAACCAAAATAGTATGAATGGTATATATTACTTGTTTCATTAAAATTTGATTATATTATGATGTAGAAATCTAATTTCTCTAAGTACCTCATTATTCCTTATTTCATCTGCCAAGTGCAAGTGTGATCTTATTGTGAGAGTGAATTAAGCCAAGGCATGATAACTAGATTGACAAAAGTTGTATTATGGTGAAAGTTTCATTCTTAAGAAATGTACAGATGGCTGTGTTAAATGATCCACAGCACGTGTACATTTTTCTGTGGGTCATATGGTTCCATTACAAATAAAAACAATTTATTTGAAATTACAAACATGATCTACCTGCTCAACAACTATTCTGTACCGAAGTAACATCAATGAATTTACGAGATGTTTTTACCCATTGGCATGTAAGCACATAAGAGTACAGCTGCTCTGTGAGCATTTTAGTTAACCTAAGGCTTGTTGTTGAGTTAAAAATATGTTTCTTATTACAAGTAATATTTTTTCTTTGATCACAAGGCTCCAGTCCTTTTATGAAAATACCTATTCTCACTGAAACATTCGTATCATACCCACTGCTGGTCCTTAAACTGCAAAAAAAAAAAAAATCCAAGAAAAAGGGAATTGAAATGGCTACATGGCTAAAACACATAATAATTAGTATTTTCCATTATATTATTTATTTTTGTGTTCCCTAAGTCTTTTGCCTCGTTTGGATCATAGGGACTGAGTTTAAGAAGGTAAATATTTTCACTTCTGTGTGATTAGCTCAGACTGCTGATGTAATCATTTCCATCCAACTCTTCTCTCCTTCTGTCTTGAGACTGACCGTTTCAAACAACTACTCAGCTTTGAAGAAGCAGAGTAAGTCACATGCACTGCTGAAGCAAATCTTACTCTCATATGGTCATTTTATGCTGCCAGGAGATATATTGGAAGGACAAACCTCTCTGGCTCTTAAACATTTTTAACTGTGCCTTGCATTCTATTTCACCTTCAGAGAAATTTTGCTGCAATATGGATTTCTTGGACCAACAGCCAAAAAACATCTCCTACAAGCCATGTCTTTTCATGTTGAATAATCAGTGCTTCATATAAAGACACTGTATGCATTTTGTGGCTCACATTCTACAAAAGTGAAAACAACATTTTTAATATTTTGCTTTCAAATAAACAAACTGATTTAGGCTTCCACTGAGAGCATGAGCTTCTTACCACAATGGAGGGGCTTTATACATTTAAGGTAGTAAAACTGTTTGATCCTCTCAAAATGTTAAAGTATGTAAGTTATAAATGAAGAACAAACCTCTTGTGAAATATGGACAGTGGAAAGGGACAGAGAAGTAGAGACATGAAGATCTTCATCTGGCATGCATGGATACTGCTTCATGGATATGGCTTCAGTAGAAATTACTCCACATGATATTCTGTCCCAATTTTGTGGTGAAATATAGTGTGATAAGAGGTGGGGGACATGTATAATCAAAGTCTTGCTTGTAACAAAAAGCAGAGACAGAAATTGGTTTAGAATTCTTTACTATTCTAGTATGTCTCATCAAACTCATTAAATGGAAATCCTCAGCTCTTAAAAGAAACTGTAAAATGTTACAGTCAATAATAGCAAACAGTCTAATAAAATATCTTTTAATTCTGTGACTTTGTTATGACTACCCTTGTTCTTTATCTGACTAAAATTTCTTCAAGTCCTGGAGTATGAGAGAGCTTTCTGACTCTGTCAGCATTTATATTCAGCATATATGACAATTCATTTTTATGTGTTTACATGTATTTGAACTTAGATTAATAACAAATATATGGAAAAAATTAGAAATGTACCAAAATACACATAATACTTAAATACGGTGCCTATCTTGCATGAAGATATCATCATCTTTCAACCATGTGTCAAGATCTTCTTCCACTGTACAAATAATTTTCTGTCAGTGCTCTTGCCATTGTGTCAGTTTCTGTGAACCATTTCTATGTGGACCATTTCTTTAGTTTCTGTCTCACTGCCCTTCTCCTCTTGTGCAACGTTGAGAACCATGAAAAGGAGGAAAGTTTAACGTGGCTGTAATGCAAAATCTGGATAAATAATAACACCATGTTACCTTCCCCACTCTTAACTATTACTATCTGAAATCCCTGTGATCCCAAAACATTTCACTTTTTATGAATTATTAGCTTTACAACCTTCAGTGGAAAGCTGAAAAATGTGGACTGTATAACAGCAACTGCCACTACCTATTGCCTAAATGGGATGAATATAGAAGTGCATTTGACTTAGAGGGTCAAAAAAAATCACAGTTGGCACAATACCCTCCTGCACAGAATAGTGAGCTCATCACCTGGTGACTCAAGAGTCCCAAACAGGGACTCCAGGGACTCCCAGATTCCAAATGGAGAGCAGGAAAAAATACAAGCTATGGTGCAGTGGGGAATTTTGATGGACATCAGTTGCTTTGGAGTATGAAGCCCATGAAGATGCTTGTACTGTTTGATTATTCCTTTTCCAGCAAGAACTTCATGAAATGAATATCAATTTATTTATCTGTGGTATCTAATAAATTTGGATGGAAACACATATATCAAGACATGAACCTACTCAGTCCTATCTGACTACCTAGTGGTGCTAGAATGCCCAAAACTAGACCCAGGGCAATGTGTTGCAGCAAGATGTGCAGGAGGGTCGTGGCTCCCATGACAGGGACCAGGACTATTCTGCACCCACCAAATGGCTGCTGAGAGCCCCTGTTTGCTCTGGTGCTTTTACCTTGTGTGAACAACAGAGACAAGGTGAAGCTTGCAACCAGTGCCTCTGCAATGTGGATGTTATTGTCTGACTTTTCTGTAAATTATTGTCTAGAATGACCTCATTTCACTGAGGGGAGAACCTTCAACCCTTCAGTTCTTAAAAAAAACAAAACAAAAACAAAAAACCAAAACAAACAAGCAAACAAAAAAACCACAAATAAACAAAAAACCCCAAACAAACAAACAAAAAACCAAATCATGGATTTAGGGTTTAAGAGAAAAAACAAGTCAAAACTCCATAAGTGGTTTTGTTTATTTGTTTGGTTGGGTTTGGTTTGGTTTGGTTTGGTTCAGTTTGGTTTGGGTAGGTGGTTTTGGGGAAGGGGTTGGGTTCTTTTGGGGGTTTTTTTGTGGCAAGTGACAAAAATCTCTATTTCACTTTAATTTAGCCTTTTTTTATGATGGGATAGAATAACTTCAAGACAATACCAAAAAAAAGAAAGACTGCATCAAACTGTGTATCGCTCCATGCTAAAGGAAAATTATCTTGAGGCTATTCAGCCTGATCTTCAGCTGCTGTAAAACCTCCCTGTAAAACCACTATTGAACATTTCCATTTACTCACTCAGGCATGATTTCTTTATAACAATTTTTTTTAGGAAGACAGGCTCCTCCACTCAGGCTCCATGCTGTCATTTGCAAGACCTGAGTGGCATGACCAAAGCAGTGGCAATTTGTTCTATTGAACCATTGCTTCTCCACCAATAGATGCTGTGGTCTCATGGAGTTTGTTTAAATATTTATCCCCTGACCTACACTTTGCTCTAGGCCATTAACTACACAGTAACTCCTAATGTAGTCTTTCCATTTTTCCTAGGAGAATGTCCTTGTTTAAGTTGATGGACTGCATATTTTACTTTATTGGAAGTAATGCTTTCTTATCAATGTCAAGAAACTAATTTCTTCAATTATTTCTTTATCAGTGTAATTTTTTTCTTGTATAACAATCACTAAGCACAATAAAACCTCCTTATATTGGTTATTATTAACTCCAAGCATGGTAAACTTGATTGCCTCTCCAATTTAATGAAAATTATATTGAGCTCTATTTGACTGATATTTTTTGAGTTCTCTGTGAAACATTGTTTTGGATAATTTGCTTGGCATTAATTTCAATCTTTTTTTTCAATCTTTCCTCTAATAGCTTGTTTTACATAGGATTTATATTGTAAAGAAGTGTGTGATGATTTGTGAAATATTTGCCAATTTAAACTAGATTATTTAAATTATATATCACAGTTTCATTTTCTCCTCCAACAGGGAGTGTTCTTTTTATAATTGCCTGTATTTCTAGGTATTTTTCTTCATTAAAAATATCTATACCCTTTGAGAATAAAAAGACTTCTTTAGTTATGTCTTCAGAAATTCATACAGACTCCATTTTAAATCAATCTGGTTTTATATAAAAAATGGTAATTTTCTGCCCATCCAATGTCTTAGAGATGGACTTTTGCTAATAATTATTGCCTTTTCTACGGTTTAAATATGCCAAACATAGCTGTTCTTTTCCCAGACAGACATGTGGGCTTTCTTTAATTCCTTTCTGACTATGCCCCTATGTTTTCTTCTTGTA
This sequence comes from Prinia subflava, assembly GCF_021018805.1. NCBI lineage: Eukaryota > Metazoa > Chordata > Aves > Passeriformes > Cisticolidae > Prinia > Prinia subflava. The sequence goes on from NC_086249.1 coordinate 57,543,912, forward strand.
GACAAGCCAAAGTTCTTTCGCTTTGTGTTTCCTGCATAACAATCCAGTTCATTTCTGATGCTCACTCAGTTTACTGGAAATAACTTTTAGCTGTTCGCCTGGTGGCCTGGCAAACATTATTTCACTACTGGAGAGCAAGTCTGTCAAAGATTGTAAATAGCATTTCCTCTTTTTCTCTTTATATAATCAGATGACCATCTATGAAGGGTTCATATTTACAAAGAGAGCTCATTCTGTACTAAATGACATTCTCAAGAGCACAGAGCCCTAATCAGAGATCTCTCTAGCCCAACAGTCTGTCTCCAGCAGTGGTCGATGGCAGGGCTGTCAGGCAACTCCATAGCTGATATGCTCCTGGCCTGACATGTTCCCCTAGATTGCAGAATATATTGACAGCAGTCCTTCACGAGTCAGAAGGGTTATCTCCACACCCAATGATACCAGAAGGATTTTCATTCCTTCACCTAATCTCTTTGCCTTTTCATCTTCTGCAAAGCTTCCAGTGACTGAGTTCCCCAGTTTAATTCACTGCAGGATAAAGGTGCCTGAGGGCTCTTTGCAAAGAGCCATATAGAGCAATTGAGGCCCTGGCTTGTTTTTATTTTGTTTCT